>NC_090278.1:21383175-22632675 GCF_040414725.1 Anabrus simplex | reverse complement strand
GATATTGGAACAGCCAGGGTGTCTTGCACATGCTGAAGAATGGCGGTTGACGTGGCGTGCGGGGCTGCCACCGCTTGGCGGCGGATGCGCCGATCCTCGCGTGCTGACGTCACTCGGGCTGCGCCTGGACCCCTCGCACGTGCCACATGTCCCTGCGCCAACCATCTTCGCCACAGGCGCTGCACCGTGGACACATCCCTATGGGTATCGGCTGCGATTTGACGAAGCGACCAACCTGCCCTTCTCAGCCCGATCACCATACCCCTCGTAAAGTCGTATGTCTGCTGGAAATGCCTCCGTTGACGGCGGCCTGGCATTCTTAGCTATACACGTGTCCTGTGGCACACGACAACACGTTCTACAATGACTGTCGGCTGAGAAATCACGGTACGAAGTGGGCCATTCGCCAACGCCGTGTCCCATTTATCGTTCGCTACGTGCGCAGCACAGCGGCGCATTTCACATCATGAGCATACCTCAGTGACGTCAGTCTACCCTGCAATTGGCATAAAGTTCTGAGCACTCCTTCTTGGTGTTGCATTTGCTCTGTCAGTCAGTGTATAATAGAGAAATAAAGAGACCAAGAAGGAGGTGCAGATAGGAAAGAAATGGAGTTAGAAATGGCTGTGGAAGTAAGGAGGAATTGAAGGAACTTACCAGGAAATTGAATCTAGCAGACAAGTCAGCTAAGAATAACATGATGGCAAGCATAATTGGTGGTCATACAAATTTTAGTGAAAAATGAAAGGGTATGTATAGGTATTTTAAGGCAGAAACAGGTTCCGAGAAGGACATTCCAGGAACCATTAATGAGGAAGGGCAGTGTGTTTGCGAGGATCTTCAAAAGGCAGAAGCAGAGATTGTTGGTTACGAGGATAATGTCCAGATATGCGAGGTGACTAATACTAAGGAAGTATTAAAATTTATCTGTGATAACAATGACATTTACAGTAAGATACAAAATTTGAAAACTATTAAAGCGGCTGGAATTGATAAGGTATTGGGGGATATACTAAAGACAATGGGTTGGGATATAGTACCATATCTGAAGTACTTATTTGATTATTGTTTGCATGAAGGAGCTATACCAAATGAATGGAGAGTTGCTATAGTAGCCCCTGTGTGTAAAGGAAAGGGTGATAGACATAAAGCTGAAGATTACAGCCAGTCAGTTTAACATGCATTGCATGTAAGCTTTGGGAAAGCATTCTTTCTGATTATATTACACGTGTTTGTGAAATTAATAACTGGTTTGACAGAAGGCAGTTTGGGTTTAGGAAAGGTTATTCCACTGAAGCTCAACTTGTAGGATTTCAGCTGGATATAGCAGTTATCCTGGTTTCAGGGGGTCAAATAGACGGTATCACGATTGACCTATCTAAAACATTTGATAGGGTGGATCATGGGAGACTACTGAAATGAGTGCAATTGGACTAGAAAAAGGAGTGACTAAATTGGTGGCTATATTTCTAGAAAATGTAACTCAGAGAATTAGAGTAGGCGAAGCTTTATCTTACTCTGCAATAATTAAGAGGGCAATTCCTCAAGGCAGAATTATTGGACCTTTATATTTTCTTATATATATCAATGATATGTGTAAAGAAATGGTTTCAGAGATATGGCTTTTTGCAGATGATGTTATTCTGTACAGAGTAATAAATAGGTTACAAGATTGTGGGCGACTGCAGAATGACCTCGATAATGTCGTGAGATGGACAGTAGTCAATGGTATGATGATAAACTTGGTTGAAAGTCAGGTTGTGAGTTTTAATTACTGCGTTGATGGGGCGAAAGTTCCTTAGGGAATCATTGTAAGTATCTAGGTGTAAATATATGGAAAGATCTTAATTGGGGTAATCCCATAAATATGATTGTAAATAAAGGGTACAGATCACTGCACATGTTTATGACGGTATTTAGGGATTGTAGTAAGGATGTAAAGGAGAGGGCGTATAAGTCTCTGGTAAGACCCCAACTAGAGTACGGTTCCAGTGTATGGGGCCCTCACCAGGATTATTTGATTCATGAACTGGAAAAAATTCGTAGAAAAGCAGCTTGATTTGTTCTGGGTGATTTCCGACAGAAGAGTAGCGTTACAAAAATTCTGCAAAGTTTGTGCTGAGGAGACTCGGAAGAAAGGAGACGAGCTGTTCGACTAAGTGGTATGTTCCGAGCTGTCAGTGGAGAGATGGCGTGGAATGATATTAGTAGACGAATAAATTTGAATGGTGTCTTTAAAAGTAGGAAAGATCACAATATGAAGATAAAGATGTAATTCAAGAGGACAAATTGGAGCAAATATTCGTTTGTAGGAAGTGGAGTTAGGGATTGGAATAACTTACCAAAGGTGATGTTCAATAAATTTTCAATTTCTTTGCAATCATTTAAGAAAAGGCTAGGAAAACAACAGATAAGGAATCTGCCACCTGCGGGACTGCCCTGAATGCAGATCAGTAGCGATTGATTATTTGATGAAAGATTGGGAAAACTTTTCACTGGCGAGAGAATTTACAGGCTTGCTGTACTGCAACTGTGCACCCTACCCGCTATCGTTCACTCCGCGTGACGTCATAGCGCTCCAACCACCAGAGTAGCCTGGCTAGTAGTGTAGTTAGTTTGGATATTATGTCTAAAACGTAGTGTGTTAACACCATTATTTATGTAAGAGTCAAAAATGGCGAAAGTATGGTATTAAATATGAAGAAAAGAATAAAGAAGAACATTTCATCAACGCCATGTCGGTTAAAATTTTCCCGCAAAATGCTAAAATGTATATCTGAAAATCTAATGATGTTAAATACAAACCGACGTTCACAATAATATTAAAATTTGCTCACAAAATACAGTAATGTTAAATGTAGCCATATACTAAACTATAACTTCTTAACTTTCTTCTCTTTGTAGATATCTGTTATTAAAATAACGCACGAATTTCATAGCACAAAAGACAACAAAAATCTTCTCCATGTGGTAATAATTCTCTGTGACCCACGCTGGGTGAAAGTAGGAAGCCTGAGGGTATGTTTCCAGAAACAAGACATGCAGCACTACCTGTGGGCGAAAATTTGTACTTCTGGGACGAAGCATTACTTTGCAAAAAGTTATCAGGAAATTATCAATATCACAAATTACCAAGATTTATCTTACTTCACAAACACTTGTTCTTTGTGACATTCAAGTTTGAACTAAAAGATGTGCTTTGAGAATGTTTTGCTAGTTGTTTTATGTCGCACCGACACAGATAGGTCTTACGGCGACGATGGGACAGGAAAGGGCTAGGAGTGGGAAGGAAGCGGCCGTGGCCTTAATTAACGTACAGCCCCAGCATTTGCCTGGTGTGAAAATGGGAAACCACGGAAAACCATTTTCAGGGCTACCGACAGTGGGGTTCGAACCTACTATCTCCCGAATACTGGATATTGGCCGCACTTAAGCGACTGCAGCTATCGAGCTCGGTCTTTGAGAATGTAAAGTCACTACGTACTGTGTGGGTGTCACAAACAAAATGCATTCCTAGTTTACAAATTGAACTAAGGCAGTGAACATAATGTAAATGTGCAACACTAAAGAAAAGAAAAATTAATTTCCTGTAGAGTCCAACTAAGTACAACAAACAGCTGTGTGTCGTGGCGTAAAACTCAACAGCGAAATTTACAAGATGACACAGGAGATGCAGGGATTGAGTTTTTTCTTAATCCTGGCAATTTTGTATCGTTTTGTAGGTGAACATTATTTATTCAAGAGAGAATTACTTGCATATAGTTTAGTAATAGGACTGACTGCCTATCTTGACGTATACAAATGGCGATAGTGTTTGAAGGCGATGTCAAGCACAATCCGAGGCTTTTCGTATGTTCCAGGTCAACAGTCCTGTAACAGTCCTGTTTTATTTTGTTTCAGGAACAATGAAGCTGTTACTTGTTGCGGTACTTCTCGTAGCAGTTGGCGGCGAGGAGTCAAGAGACGGCGATTTGGATGTTGTTTTACCTTGCCCCCCGGGATCTGAACTTCTGCCAGAACATCATAAACCTGAATATGAGAATGCCACTTCTATGAAAGTAGAGTGTAACCTCACATATATCCATCCACACGCATTCGATGGCTATCCACGTCTCCGTCTCATTGATCTATCTAACAATGAATTAACACATCTGAATCCTAAAACATTTCAAAAGCACCGTAGACTGAATGTTGTGGACCTTCATGGCAATGATCGCTTGACTGCTCCAGAGACCGGACCGTTTTTGATTAGCGGCTCAATTACTAAAGTGATGCTTTGGGATACAGGTTTCAACTGTACAAATAAGTGTAGTTATATATTGTCAATATTCTCAAAAATGTCACAACTGAAGGTTGTTGAATGTGATCCAGAGAGATGCATTCTGCCCCCTGGAAAATTTGATAATGAATCTACTGTATCAGTTGAAACTACAGCTGCAACAGATAACGAGGAAAACAACGGGCCTTATATTGGTGTTACTTGGGTAGTTATAATATCTTTAGTTGCTATTTCTGCTGCATAGGTTTTTTTTTGTTTTTATAAAATGTCCACACATATTTAGAGCTCCTCAAGACGCACAGTAACAGAAAAATGGATAGCAAGAGACATGAAACCTGACGTATAGTTATTAGGCTGTGGTGATTTCGAATCTGTGATCAATCTTCTTTTTTTTTTTCTGTTCCCCTCAGATCTTTAGGTGACTTATTTAACTTTAGCCTTCTTCTTTTCGAATAACCCTTTTTGGGTACAATAAATCAACTTTGGTTACTTTTCTTTGCGTTTAACTTTCTTCGTTTCCAAACTTCCTTCATTTTCTGAGAATGTTGTTCCTTTTCCTCTTGAGTCCATTTTCTTCCAGTTGTTAATTTCTTTATCTCCTGTAATTCTGCCTTTCGTGTTACTTCTCTGAAACGTGTTCTGTTTTTTATCGATCTATTGTAATTTCAGCGTTTTTTATATCCTTTCCAATTTCAATGAAGCACGTTGGCTTGGATTTGTAACTGTTCAGTAGGTTGAAGATTTGTTTGGTTACTCTATTGTTATTCATTCTATAAATGTGTCCAAAAAGCTGGAGTCTTTTTTCCTCATTACAGTTGTCAGTTTTACAACTTTTAAATATAGCTCTGTGTTTGATCGTAGTCTAAATTCGGCATTGTTGTTTCTTATAGGTCCCAGTATTTTTCTCAAAATACTTCTTTCAACTTTTTCTAATTTTTCAAGATCCCCAATTCTTGTAAATTTAAGGTTATCTGTCGGGCCACTGTTAGATAATGTCTTAATTTCAAGTTCCAGGATTTCTTATTGTATATATTTTTTGTCGTATGAAACATCCTTTCCATTTTCTTTTGTGTTATTTTTTACCCATTCTCCCAGGTAGTGTCGCAATTTTGCATTAATAGAAATAGTCTTCTTATTGTAGCTGTTCATATTTTATATGCTAAATTTATAGATAGCCTAGGTGTCAATGAAGAAGCATACTAGGGAAATGAGGAGTGAGTTAGTTTCCCGTTGCTTTCCTCACTGAGCCAGAAGTTGCTATTACATATCAGTGTGCCAAGCCCACTGAAACGCATGCACCAACCGACCCTATGAGCGACGTTTTCACACCATTCATAACAGGGACTGGATGCATAAGAAATGGTATTACTAGCATCGCTTATACCTCAGTCACTTTCATTTTGTCAAAGCCAAGGATGAGACTGAGACAGGTCAATGAAAGTAACAAATTTATTCTAGTCCATACCAGAAGACATAGTGCACTGTAAACACTACATCTTGCCAGCAAAGGCGTAGTTATTATTATATAATTATCTTCTATGTTATTGAATCCAGTGACTTGTTTCCCTGGTCTCAGTATGTGAGCACTATGCACCGTACAAACAATGAGTGATGAAGTGGACCTGCCTCAGGGACTTAAGCCTTAATAAGACGTAGAAATAATGGTGAAGAATTTGCCGTTGCTTTCTCAGGAAGTGCTGTAACATTACCACTAATTGTCATAAATATCATTCCTGATTTACTAATGTAAATATTCCATTAAATATATATATATATGTTTATTGAAGTTTGATGTTTTGTGGTTGAAAATCCTCCTGATACTAAATCCTTCAGAGAAACGAATCTGCTGAATGCGGAGAGAACAGTGATTAGCTATACTGAAATTCAATTCAAGAGCTTAGGAAAAGTATCCTTCCGCCCGTGAGCATGTCCCCTGTTCCCCCTTCCCGTCTCCGTCCTACATCTCAGCCACAACCAGCTTATTATTTACCCGTGCGTCTGTCTGACAATTACTTCATTCTCAAATAGTGAAGCATCAAACGAAATCACATCCTTTCACGTAGCTGTACTTTGATTACGTACCATACCTATTTATTCCTTTATTGACCATGTAAAACCTACAGATTACTGACGAATACCGAGGTAAGAGAAGCAAGGTTTATTTTTATTTCATAATGCAATTTGTGTGGCACATGGGGACACAAGTATACGATTCCGCTCTCGTGCAACGACTGTCAGTGGCAGTTTCCCACAGTTCAACAAGCTGAAAAACCCACATGTGAGTGGAATTGCAAAATACAATGTTTCCAGGAATGTTGTTAATATTGTAGTATCGTCATTCGGAAGGTAAAAACGAACTCATGATCCCCTCATGACAACATTTCTGCAGGTAGAGGACGGTTACGAATATAAAGCAAAGTACAAATTATTATTATTATTATTATTATTATTATTATTATTATTATTATTATTATTATTATTATTATTATTATTATCGAATACGCCAAGGATCCTATTCCCATACCGTGTTAAGGCCCTTCCTGTTTTATTTACGGCGAGTGCTGGGTTGACACATCGACCTATCGCGGGGGACTTGGATTTTCCGTGGAGATTAAATTCCACGCGAGCGGCGTAAACACTGTACACAAAAACGCCGGTCAGCAGCGCGGTGTTTTTCACCACGTCTTCCACAGTCCACAGTGGATTCTAATCTCGTAGGCTACTGTAAACGTTTAAAACAATTTGTTTAGATTTTCTACTTACTTTTCCTCCACTTTTGTTAGCTTTAAAGTATATCACAGGAGACTCAAGCGTCACAGCATCACACACGTCTTGCTCACAGCTGGCAGCCATTATGAATACTGAACATGCTGTTGCAGCCAGTATTGCCAACAGTTTCCTTGGATCCATCTTCAATGTCGCACATATTATACGAACTTATGGAATGAACTCGAACAAAGCTTACTAAGTACACAGTGCAATAAGATATCAATATCATATTAAATAATGATTATTTTGCTACATACACCACTGAGAACAATAACTATTCATAACCATCTACGTAAGAAATGTAAGAGTTGGTAAGGAACCCGAATAACATATAACCTGTGATATAGTTTCCATATTTATACAGGGCAAACATTTTTCATTCGTCAAGTCATTTCACCAGAATATCTAACCAAACTGAAGGAAGCTCCTGACTTCAGGAACAAGTAACAAACCTAGGGAACTATTTGGCGCTGCGGAAGCCTTTTCACCGACCAGAAGTCTGACTAACATCAAAGGGACCGCTAAGGTCTTGAGTTCACTCTCAGTATAGCTGCAGTACCCGGAGTTGACGGGACGAAGTTATCGAACTCCCAAATTTCCCGCCAATATCCAGGCAGTAATCTCATCTATCGGAGACAGAGACAAGTCATCACAACAATGATCAGTTTAACACATTGGAGACCGAGCCCGAGTGTGTATCGGAGTGGTGTAACAGCGCTGACTGACCGCGCCCGAGGCTAACTCGAGCCTGCGTGTTTCTTAAATTGTCAACACAGCCAGGACGAGAATCGAGCCGAAACTATACATACCACATTAAAGAACTTTTATAACAGTTATACCGTGCGTTCATGTCCTCTGTCGCTGTCTTCTCGAGTTCGCTTCTACACTCCATGCTTCCAGCTGCTCAAGGCGCGCGCTTTCAGAGTTTTGTATACATCGTGCGAAGTCTTTAGACTTTGTTTTGTTTTTGCTATCTTGATTGGATCACTGAATGAAAGTGGAATTGTAGAGATTTTAGAAGAGATTTTTGATAACAGTATTCAGAAGACGAGGTGCATGATTCAGATCAAGACTTTCATTTCGAACTTCATGTTAGTGATGAAAAGGTATTTATAACCTATTCTATAATATTCCACCCAAGTGTGATTTTAAACTCTGTAGTTTATTTAGCTAATGTTTCATGATCTTCATATGATTGGAGATTCATTTAGAACGAAGTGACGCAAGCGTTGATAATTCAAAGGCAGGAACTGATTCACATTCGCCGGGTAATTTTGCTGATTTGGATGCGCTTACAAAGCCTGTGTAGATAAAGGAAAAACGTAAAATGGGAATGTAACGATAAAAAAAGACATGCTGGTGGTATCCGATGTGTTCTGTACCACTTTGTGTCCCTGAATGCTTCAAAGTATTCCACACATAAGCTCATTATGTGTAAGACTTTGTTGTCAGACATTTTTTTTTTCGTTATTGCAAAAGGCATACCGTTGGAAAATGTGTAATGTGAAAAGTATTCAATAGATCTTAATGCAACTTTTTTATCTGGAGAATAGACCCTTTTAATTTTTTGATGATATATACGCGTTACAATTGCAACCTACCTACTATTTTCTACCATTTTTAAAAAACCTTCAAAATATGGCGGTCTGCCTGCACATACGCCACCTTAAGACACGGTCTCCAATGCGTTAATGTTATTGGTGATCAGGTTCTATATTGTAGGCCTTCATAGTTTTCTTCTGCCTGATATTAGGGCATCTAATGAAAAGGCAGTCCTTGCAGCTTCCCTCTTGTCTTATTCTTCATGCCATCATTACTTAACGATCGTTTCTCACCTTTGAAAAATCATCATCGCATTTCTCCTCGTTTATATGGACCGATGAAAGCGCGGTTTTACACCTTAAGGCAATGACGACAAAATCCATCGCCAGTTAAATACTTCCATGTGACAAATGCTTGGCAGTAGTATAACAGGACAGTTCGGCGGCCACCACCACAACAGGCTCCCAGAGGCCTCCTCCACCACCACCACCACAGCCAGAGGCCTCCCAGAGGCCTCCTCCACCACCCGCGGGAAATTTGAATTGGTAAACAAAGCCACGTGCTTTTTGACAGCTATCATCGACAACAACGCATCGCTAACCTCAGTACTGCCATCTTGACGGGCCTAAACCTCAGTAGTACCAACTTAACCTAACTAGCGCGAGATTTGAATAGGTAAACAAATCCACGTGTTTTTTGACAGCCACGTGCTTTTTGACAGACAACAACGTATCGCAAACCTCAGTACTGCCATCTTGACGGGCCTAAACCTTAGTCCTACCAACTTAACCTGAATAGCGCGAGATTTGAATCGGTAAACAAAGCCACGTGCAGCTGTCATCCGCCATCTTTAATTCAGAGAGCACCGAGCTGCCCTCTTTATCGTAGTAGATGCAAATTCGTCACCTGTCATCCGCAGTGCTGCCATCTTAACGGGCCTAAACCTTAGTGCTACCAACTTAACCTCACTAGCGCGAGGTTTGAATCGGTAAACAAATCCACGTGCTTTATTGACAGCTGTCCTCCACCATCTTTAATCTATAGAACACAGTGCTGCCCTCTTTAGCTACTTACCTTTGAAATGTGGTGGCGGATAATTTGAAAAATGCTTTTTGACAGCAGCCATCTTTAATCCAGAGAGCACCGTGCTGCCCTCTTCAGCTAGATACCTGTGGTGGCAGGCAATTCCACGTGACAGCAGCCATCTTTAATCAAAAAGAGCACCGTGCTGCCCTCTTTGTAGCGGTGGCAAATTCCACGTGCTTTACAAACTCTCGTGCTTTTTTCTGACAGCTGTCATCCGCCATCTTGCGTCACAAACCTCAGTGCTGCAATCTTTAACTAGAAACCTTTGAAATGTGGTGGTGGCAATTTGAAAATTCTATGTGCTCTTGTTTGGAAACAAAGCAACGTGCTTTTTTGACAGCTGTCATCCGCCATCTTTAATCAATAGAGCACTGTGCTGCTATCATGCGGGCAATTTCGTCAGCTGTCATCCGCCATCTTTAATCCACAGAGCACGGTGCTGATCTCAGTAGTAGCGGCAATTTGAAAAGTTCTGTTAGCTGTCATCCGCCATCTTTAATCAAGAGAGCACCGTGCTGCCATCTTTAGCTAGATACCTTTGAAATGTGGTGGCGGCAAATTGAAAAATTCCACGTGCTCTTGTTTAGTAAACAAACTCACGCGCTTTTTGTCAGCTGTCATCCGCCATATTTAATCTATAGAGCTCAGTGCTACACTCTTTAGGTACATACCTTTGAAATAAGGTGGCGGATAATTTAAAAATAAAAATTCTACATCAACCACCTCTCGACGCTAATTGCACAAATGGTGGCTGTACATGACTCCTTAAAGGTGCTTATGCAAGATGACCGCTATACATAGGTTCTTATGAGACGCCCTTGGAATGCTTGCGCAAGATGACGGTTATACAAGGCTCCTTATCAGACGCCTTAAGGGTGCTTGCGCAGGATGGCTGCTGCTCTGATGAAGAAAGCTAGCTTAGAGGCTAACGTGTCGTGCTAGTTCGATTCAATAAATTTGGGGCTTAAATGCAAAATGTTAAATATCTCGAAAACGGTGCATCGTAGAGCAAAACGGACAAAATGTTTCCACCTAATACCTAGATTTGCAGTATCAGGAACATGATAGCATAAGAAAAACATAGTCTAATGATGAGATCGACGGTTCGAATCCTACTTAGGCCCTTTGACATTGGCAGCTATCTAAATCTACAAGATGACGGCTAGACATAGCTTCTTATGAGACAGCTTAACAGCGCTTGCACAAGATGGCTGCTGCTCTTATGAGACTCCCTAGGGGTGCTTGCGCAAGGTAGCAGCGAAAAGACGGTGACTATACACAGCTCCTTATGATACGGCCTAGAGTTGCTCACACAAGATGGTGGCTGCTCTGATGAAGAAAGCTAGCTTTGCATCGTGCAGGTATCTTTACAGCACTAAACCTCATACCTTTGAAATGTGGTGGCGGGTAATTTGAAAAATTATACGTGCTGTTTTCTTAACAGCAGCTATCTTTAAACAATAGCGGCTATACATAAGCTGTTAAGGCCTCCTCTTATGTGAAGGCATAGCTCTATCGGACAAGTTTAAACCTGCATCGGGATACCTAGAGTAAGCACGTGCTGCAGTGATGACGTCATTATGCATGTTTAGACTTGCAAATCACTAAAGAAACATAACAAGAATAGAATCGAACACTGCACTCTACGCCGTTAACTTTATCATGTGATCGGAACATTGATTGAAGTGTTTAGAACACTAAATAAGTGATCAAGACTAAAATAGAACACTGTACTCGATACAACATGTGTTTAGAACATGTCAGGGGATATCTTCGTTCTAAGAAGATTAGATTACCGCACATTCCTTGTAGGGCTAATAGGCTAAAGGGCTAATGGGCAAAAGGGCTAATGGGCAAAAGGGCAAAAGGGCTAAAGGGCTAATGGGCTACAGGCCTAGGGTGCCTCTCCTCTCTTTATCCGGGCTTGAGACCGGCTCTACAACTAGAGGCGGAGTTAACACCCTAAGGGAGGGAGAATGTTAGGAAATAATCTATACGAATATAGCTACTCGATCGACTATATACTACAGATGGATGACTTAGGTGAGGGTAAGCGCTTACTTCATAATACCAACACGACGTAATTCATGCTCTATTTCAAAAATATCTTCTTTGTACTGTGTGTAACCAGCATCATGATAGGCTCTTAGCAGTTGTAAACGTTTTACGAGTACGTTGGGGTCTTTACAGTACCTTATATCTACATAGGGTAACAGAGGATTGTTGTGAACTTTGAGTCTATATCCAGACAGTTGATGTGTAGGGACTTGTTTTGATGTAATACGTGCTTCAGCAGTAGCGTTTCTAGGTACAAACTTAACTTGTTTCGATAGCGATGAAGCGTTGAAATTTCCTTCTTCTTTACCTTGCATCTCTTCTTGAGATGTTTGCACTGCGACAGAACGTGTAGTAGGCTTAGGAAATGAAGTAAAATCATCAAGCTGTAATGGCAATGAAACATTAAGATTTTCTTCTTCTTCTTCTACTTTCCCTTTACTACTATTTTGATCAACATCATTATCCTTATTATCATAATCATGATGTTGCCTCTCTTTATCTTGAAGTTTGTGTTAGTAACAGAACTTGCAGCATGCCTAGACAACAAGGGAGAATTAAAAATATCTCGCAGAGGTTACTTTTTAAACATAAGTCAGTGTTCCCTTGAATATGGTTGAGCTCTTTGTATTTTGTTCCCGATGAAGCTACATTACACGCGGCTTCATGACGTTGAGCGTTGTATGCGTTCTTGAACTTTCTTCTACAATGTTTGCATTGAAAAATTGTCCTACATGATATCTCATGACGTCTCTTGTGATAGCTTCGGGAAAATGCTTTTCCACACTCTTCGCAAATATACCTAGAAATAGGCTTTTCCATGACGGACTTTTATCTTCTGCTAACAGATTCTTCTCTAAATCTACTTGACATTTGTTACTCTCTACTTCGATGATGCGAACAGCTTAGCGATTAGCAGTAAACTAACACAAAAGCGTATGACCAAGGTAGCAACAGTAAGGTTTAAGCCGATCAAGATGGCAAGAGTGAGGTTAGCGACGTTCTGTTGTTGGATTTTAAATTCCGCGCTATAACATGCATAAGGTGGTAGCCTTGAGGTTTACCGCCGTAAAGATGGCAGCAGTGAGGTTAGCGACGCTCTATTGTCCTTCAAAGTGAGGTTAGGGTTCGTCAAGAACACAGCTGTCAAAAAAGCACGTGGCTATGTTTACCAAACAAGAGCACGTGGTCGTGACGTCACGGTCACGTAATCAATCCTTAGCTCTACGTCGTTAAGAGCAGCATTAGGATTAGCTATGTTTAAAAATCTTGGGAACAGAGCAGCAGTATGAATAGCCATGTTTTAAAGCGTGTACACAACACCTATCGATTTTACATGCATCAATGCCCTCGTACTAAACTTCTTCCGCTAGATCGTGCTGCTATCTTAGCATAACCTATACGTATGAACTTACAGTACAAAGAATAGCCATGTTTCAAAGCGTGTACACATTACCTATCGATTTTGCATGCATCGATGCACTCGTACTAAACTTCTTCCGCTAGATTGTGCTGCTATCTTAGCATAACCTATACGCATGACCTTAAAGTTCAAAGAATAGCCATTTTTCAAAGCGTGTACACATTACCTATCGATTTTGCATGCATCGACTCTCGTACTAAACTTCTTCCGCTAGATTGTGCTGCTATCTTAGCATAATTTATACACATGAACTTACAGTACAAAGAATAGCCATGTTTCAAAGTGTGCACACATTATCTATCGATTTTGCATGCATCAGCTATCGACCTAAACTTCTTCCGCTAGATTGTACTGCTATCTTAGCATAACCTATACGCATGAACTTAAAGTACGCAGAATAGCCATGTTTAAAAGCGTGTACACATTACCTATCGATTTTGCATGCATCAACTATCACACTAAACTTCTTATACTAGATTGTGCTGCTATCTTAGCATAACCTATACGCACGAACATAAAGTACAAAGAATAGCCATGTTTCACAGCGTGTACACATTATCTATCGATTTTGCATGCATCAGCTATCGTACTAAACTTCTTCCGCTAGATTGTACTGCTATCTTAGCATAACCTATACGCATGAACTTAAAGTACAAGGAATAGCCATGTTTAAAAGCGTGTACACATCACCTATCGATTTTTCATGCATCGACTGTCATACTACATTTTTCCGCTAGATTGTGCTGCTATCTTAGCATAACCTATGTGCATGAACTTAAAGTACAAAGAATAACCATGTTTCAAAGCGTGTACACATCACCTATTGATTTTGCATGCATCGACTGTTTTTTACCGCCGGAGTGAATAACGATTCCGCATGTATATTGCTAACCTATGTGTATAAAATTAAAGCACAAAGAATAGTTATGTTTCAAAGCGTGTACAGATCTCCCGTCAATTTTGCATGCATTAACTATCGTACTAAACTTCTTCCGCTATAGTGTACAACGTTCGCAATTGTGTACTGCTACCTATGTGCGTGAACTTAAAGCACAAAGAATACCGTGAACACATCACCTGTCAATTTTGCATGCATTAGCTATTGTACTAAACTTCTTCTACTAGAGCGTGCGATCATCGATTGTGTGTGTGTGCTGCAATCTTAACATAACCTATGTGCATGAAGTTAAAGCACAAAGTATACCCAAGTTCAAAGCGTGTACTCATCACCTATCGATTTTGCATGCATCGACTTTCGTATTAAACTTCTTCCACTAGAGCGTGCGACAACCTTATAAGTATGCTGCTAACTTAGTATAACTTATACGCATGAACTTAAAGCATAAAGAATAGCGATGTATAAAATCTTGTGAACATAGCAGCATCAGTAAGAATAGCAATGTTTTAAAAGCGTGTACGCATTGCCTATCGATTATACATGCATCAACTAGAGTACTAAACTTCTCCCTTAGAGTGTGCTGCTATCATAGCATAACTTATGTGCACGAACTTAAAGCACGAAGAATAGTTGAGTTTCAAAGCGTGTACACATCACCTATCGATTTTGCATGCATCAACTATCGTACTAAACAAAATCCCCCTAGAATGTACAACGTTCACATGTGTTTATGCTGCTACTTTAGCATGACTTATGCGAACGAACTTAAAGCACAAAGAATAGCGATGTTTGAAAATCTTGCGAACATAGTAGCAGTAAGAATAGCAAGGTTTAAAAGCGTGTACATATCACCTTTTGATAATGCATATATCAACGATGGTACTAAGCAACTTCTACGCGAGCGTGCGACCATCGCTTGTACGTGTGCTGCTATCTTAACATAACCTATGTGCACGAACTTAAAGCATAAAAAATAGTTATGTGTAAAAATTTTGTGAACATAGCAGTGTTTACTACGTAGGTGTAGACATTAAACTTTGCATGCTGAAGCATCATACTACGTGACCGTGACGTCACGACCACTTGGTGAACATAGCCACGTGCTTTTTTGACAGCTGTCTCCTTGACGAACCCTAACCTCACTTTGAAGGACAATAGAGCGTCGCTAACCTCACTGCTGCCATCTTTACGGCGGTAAACCTCAAGGCTACCACCTTATGCATGTTATAGCGCGGAATTTAAAATGCAACAACAGAACGTCGCTAACCTCACTCTTGCCATCTTGATGGGCTTAAACCTTACTGTTGCTACCTTGGTTATACGCTTTTGTGTTAGTTTACTGTTAATCGCTAAGCTGTTCGCATCATCGAAGTAGAGAGTAACAAATGTCAAGTAGATTTAAAGAAGAATCTGTTAGCAGAAGATAAAAATCCGTCATGGAAAAACCTATTTCTAGGTATATTTGCGAAGAGTGTGGAAAAGCATTTTCTCGAAGCTATCACAAGAGACGTCATGAGATATCATGTAGGACAATTTTTCAATGCAAACATTGTAGAAGAGAGTTCAAGAACGCATACAACGCTCAACGTCATGAAGCCGCGTGTAATGTAGCTTCATCGGGAACAAAATACAAAGAACTCAACCATATTCAAGGGAACACTGACTTATGTTTAAAAAGTAACCTCCGCGAGATATTTTTAATTCTCCCTTGTTGTCTAGGCATGCTGCAAGTTCTGTTACTAACACAAACTTCAAGATAAAGAGAGGCAACATCATGATTATGATAATAAGGATAATGATGTTGATCAAAACAGTAGTAAAGGGAAAGTAGAAGAAGAAGAAGAAAATATTAATGTTTCATTGCCATTACAGCTTGATGATCTCAAGAAGAGATGCAAGGTTAAGAAGAAGGAAATTTCAACGCTTCATCGCTATCGAAACAAGTTAAGTTTGTACCTAGAAACGCTACTTCTGAAGCACGTATTACATCAAAACAAGTCCCTACACATCAACCGTCTGCATATAGACTCAAAGTTCACAACGAGCCTCTGTTACCCTATGTAGATATAAGGTACTGTAAAGACCCCAACGTACTCGTAAAACGTTTACAACTGCTAAGAGCCTATCATGATGCTGGTTACACACAGTACAAAGAAGATATTTTTGAAATAGAGCATGAATTACGTCGTGTAGGTATTATTAAGTAAGCGCTTACCCTCACCTAAGTCATCCATCTGTAGTATATAGTCGATCGAGTAGCTATATTCGTATAGATTATTTCCTAACATTCTTCCTTCCTTAGGGTGTTAACTCCGCCTCTAGTTGTAGAGCCAGTCTCAAGCCCGGATAAAGAGAGGAGAGGCACCCTAGCCCTTTAGCCCTTCAGCTCTTTTGCCCTTTTGCCCATTATCCCTTTTGCCCATTAGCCCTTTTGCCCATTAGCCCTTTAGCCTATTAGCTCTACAAGGAATGTGTGGTAATCTAATCTTCTTAGAACAAAGGTATCCCCTGACACGTTCTAAACACATGTTGTATCGAGTACAGTGTTCTATTTTAGTCTTGATCACTTATTTAGTGTTCTAAACACTTCAATCAATGTTCCGATCACATGATAAAGTTAACGGCGTAGAGTGCAGTGTTCGATTCTAGTCATGTTATGTTTCTTTAGTGATTTGAAAGTCTAAACATGAATAATGACGTCATCACTGCAGCACGTGCTTACTCTAGGTATCCCGAGGCAAGTTTAAACTTGTCCGATAGAGCTATGCCTTGATATAAGAGGAGGCCTTAACAGCTTATGTATAGCCGCTATTGTTTAAAGATAGCTGCTGTTAAGAAAACAGCACGTATAATTTTTCACATTACCCGCCACCACATTTCAAAGGTATGAGGTTTAGTGCTGTAAAGATACCTGCACGATGCAAAGCTAGCTTTCTTCATCAGAGCAGCCACCATCTTGTGTGAGCACCTCTAGGCCGTATCATAAGGAGCTGTGTATAGTCACCGTCTTGTCTCTGCTACCTTGCGCAAGCATCCCTAGAGAGTCTCATAAGGAGCCTTGTATAACCGTCATCTTGCGCAAGCATCCCATGGGAGTCTCATAAGAACCTATGTATAGTGGTCATCTTGCATAAGCACCTTTAAGGAGTCATGTATAGCCACCATCTTGTGCAATTAGCGTCGAGAGACAGCTGATGTAGAATTTTTCTTTTTAAATTTTCCGCCTCCTTATTTCAAAGGTATGTACCTAAAGAGTGTAGCACTGAGCTCTATAGATTAAAGATGGCCGATGACAGCTCACAAGGAGCGCGTGAGTTTGTTTACTAAACAAGAGCACGTGGAATTTTTCAATTTGCCGCCACCACATTTCAAAGGTATCTAGCTAAAGATGGCAGCACGGTGCACTCTTGATTAAAGATGACAGGTGACAGCTAACAGAACTTTTCAAATTAGCCGCTACTACAGAGGGCAGCACCGTGCTCTGTGGATTAAAGATGGCGGATGACAGCTGACGAAATTGCCCGCATGATAGCAGCACAGTGATCTATTGATTAAAGATGGCGGAAGACAGCTGTCAAAAAAGCACGTTGCTTTGTTTCCAAACAAGAGCACATAGAATTTTTCAAATTGCCACCACCACATTTCAAAAGTTTCTAACTAAAGAGTGCAGCACTGAGGTTTGTGACGCAAGATGGCGGATGACAGCTGTCAGAAAAAAGCACGAGAGTTTGTAAAGCACGTGGAATTTGCCACCGCTACAAAGAGGGCAGCACGGTGCTCTCTTGATTAAAGATGGCTGCTGTCACGTGGAATTGCCTGCCACCACAGGTATCTAGCTGAAGAGGGCAGCACGGTGCTCTCTGGATTAAAGATGGCTGCTGTCAAAATGCATTTTTCAAATTATCCGCCACCACATTTCAAAGGTAAGTAGCTAAAGAGGGCAGCACTGTGTTCTATAGATTAAAGATGGCGGATGACAGCTGTCAAAAAGCAAGTGGATTTGTTTACCGATTCAAACCTCGCGCTAGTGAGGTTAGTTTGGTAGCACTAAGGTTTAGGCCCTTTAAGATGGCAGCACTGCGGATGACAGGTGACGAATTTGCATCTACTACGATAAAGAGGGCAGCACGGTGCTCTCTGGTTTAAAGATGGCGGATGACAGCTGCACGTGGCTTTGTTTACCGATTCAAATCTCGCGCTAGTCAGGTTAAGTTGGTAGCACTAAGGTTTAGGCCCGTCAAGATGGCAGTACTGAGGTTTGCGATATGTTGTTGTCTGTCAAAAAGCACGTGGCTGTCAAAAACACGTGGATTTGTTTACCTATTCAAATCTCGCGCTAGTTAGGTTAAGTTGGTACTACTGAGGTTTAGGCCCGTCAAGATGGCAGTACTGAGGTTAGCGATGCGTTGTTGTCGATGATAGCTGTCAAAAAGCACGTGGCTTTGTTTAGCAATTCAAATTTCCCGCGAGTGGTGGAGGAGGCCTCTGGGAGGCCTTGGCTGTGGTGGTGGTGGAGGAGGCTTCTGGGATGCCTCTGGCTGTGGTGGTGGTGGAGGAGGCCTCTGGGAGCCTGTGGTGGTGGTGGCCGCCGAACTGTCCTATTATACTACTCTTGGCGTTCATATAGACTAAGCAACTGAAGTCTAAATTCATTATTCTGTTCTCATAGTCGGTACGGTAAAACTGTATAAGACATAAATGATTCGAAATTGTATTTATAACTTTTGTTACGGTATGTAATACTTCCGCCGGCCCCGTGGTGTAGGGGTAGCGTGCCTACCTCTCGCCCGGAGGCTCCGGGTTCGATTCCCGGCCAGGTCAGGAATTTTTCTCCCAACCTAAAGGCTGGTTCGAGGTCCACTCAGCCTACGTGATTAGAATTGAGGAGCTATCTGACGGTGAGATGGCGGCCCCGGTCTCGAAAACCCACACGACCCCTCGTAATCTGCAGGCCTTGGGGCTGAGCAGCGGTCGCTGTACAGGCCAAGGCTCTTTCAAGGGCGTTAAGTGCCGTGGGGTTATGTAATACTTCCCGATAGGACCAGTAAAACAGATATTTAAAATTAAATTTTAGTCACCTTGCCCTAAACTACCTTTTCATCCGGCGTGAATAAAAAGTATTTATAGCCTAGACTGTAGCGACGTATTGCCTTACTTTACATACCGATTTTCACCGATTTTCTCGTAGTTCGGTACTAACATGGGCTTAGCAACAAAAATAAAAATTCCCGAATATCTCTGTTATCATAGCTGGTACAGTAAAAATGTATAGGACATAAACGATCGGAAATTTAATTCTATACAACTTTAGTTATATAGTATTTATTACAGGACCATTAATAACATAAATATTTGAGAATTAAATTTTAGGCCATTTCACTCAGCATGAATAAAATTATTTATAGCCAGATTGTAGTGCATAATTCCCTGACTTTCTATACCTATTTTCATTAAATTCTCTTCAGCCATTTTCTCGTGATGTCTGTACAAACATACAGAAAAAAGCGACGGAAAGTTGGGAAGTGCATTTCTTTGTAATTGTGGACACGAACGACACAGAAATGCCATTTTTTAAAATTCTGATCAATGTACTGGTAAAAATCTTATTTTTTATATAGATTTATTAACGGAACAGTAGTTAAATTTGGCCCTGGACATACGAATAAGAAGTGCCCAAACTACGCTACGACTAGGATCTAGAACGGTTAAGAAAGGTTAAATTTTCAAAACACCTGCCATAGTAAAAGGATGAAGATGCCTCACTTCATACCAAACACTTATGTTTATTATCACGAAGTAGATATTACCGAGCATGGTGCTTCATTTCGCGCCTAACATCTCTTAACTAGGTAACGAGGTTCTTCTCCTGTGTGTCAAGCCGGAGGATGCAGCCGAAATGTAACATGAAGACAACATCACTGGGTTTTACCCCTAAATTCCCAAACTTCCGCAACTTACCAGCTGACATAATATCAGTATTCTGCGGGCAGTTTCTTTCCCGAATGCAGCTCAACAAATCTGACAGTAGAAACTATCCAGAAGCTTTGGATCTTTAGCTGGCTTTACACTCACGGCATTGAGATGAAATCTCTCCATTCCATGTTCTGTTGAATAGGGAGGGGATGTCGCTTAGACATCGGTCTCTCAAATGTTTGATCTTTTGATTGTGGATTTTGTCCGGTGCCTGAATAGAGAGAGTTACAACTGCATCAAAGGCACATTATAGGAATACGAAGCACTACAGGCAAATGACAGGAGATCAGCCCCTGCCTCGCTCTTTACAGGCAGAAATGCAGGGTCGTATCTTCCAGAGCTGGATGTATCGGTGAGGTGATCTGCAATGAGCCAATGACTTAAAGAATTCTAATTCAATCTCCCTTAATGGAGATTCCGTGGACTTGATTTAAAAAATACGGCGGAGTTTGGCCCACAATTGCGATGAACATATTTTTCCTAGAGTACTTTCTCACATCAAGAAACGGGCTTTAGCGCATAAATTAAATATGGTTCGCCTTCGTAGGATACCGACTATAGTGCTTAAAAGCCGTCGACCATCAAGAATGCTTGTTGCAATTTCGTCAGATCACCACGGGACCTTTCTCCGGCCACGAATACTGGATGAGGGAGGTATTGTTTCCTCTGCAGCAGCCAGAATTCCAGTCGTAATAAAGGAAACGTTATCATCAACATAGCCTAGCGCCTCCTTGGCCATCACTGCACGTTTTGAAAACTCTAGTGAATTTTACCCGCCGAAATAACCAGCGCTCCGTTACTTCAGATTGTCATTGACTCAAGAGCCTGAGAAATATTTGGAAATTGCCACTGTCACAGAGATCATCGTGCACTTGCAACTCTAACAGGGAACTAGCGCACGGCTAGTTGGTGACATCCAGGTGGTAGAATGTGCCATGTGCGCTACCGAATTGATTAGGTTTCCCTGTGTTGAGCACACGAAATTCGAACTGGTTGATCGTTTGCTCAACAAGCCTCTCCCTAGCGCAGAAAGACGGAGAACCCCGGAGGGTGTTATGGGCATTCATATCTCCCAGGAAGTGGAAATAACTGAGCGATCAAATCTTGAAGTTCATGCAATTGAATATCGTAGTCCGGTGGAAAGAACGCGTTTCGCACCGTTTTTTTACAGGCAACGGAGCGCGAACTGCAACTGCGTCCAACTGAGCTAGTAGCGGGACATCTTCACTGACGTTGTCGGAACGCATTAGAGTACAATCGCACCCAGTCGCCACTCCATCCACAGCTACTCGGTCCATGGAATAGAGATGAAACCCACGTATCGTGTCCAGATCTCAAGCGAGATTCCTGTAGACAGATTATATTCGAGGGCAATTGCCTGTCCTTCAATCCTCCACTTATCTACAATGATGAGGGGTTCAGTCTCCATTGTCTCTTCAAATGGGGAGAGACAGGGCGACTGAAAACTCCATGCATGGAGAGCAATCTGATCGGGAACGGTGGGCCTTTCTTCCTGGGAGAACTACTGTAGGTTTCTCAGAAAGGCATCGAGGAAGAGCCGTGCCGAGATCTCCCATCCCTGCTCATTGTTTTCCTAATACTTGGAGGAGATCCATCGGATGGTATGTCGGGTTTCTTTGGGGATGTTTTGATCCCCGATCGAGTTGGAGAAAGTTCACTTCCAACTTTTTAGGGGAGTTCTCGTTCTCCTGCTTGCTGTTCTTGGCATTGGTAGATGGGCTGGAAGTCCAATCCTAGTTCGGGACGATTTCCCCCGCGCTGTAGCGGAGAACTTCCCAGCGAACGTGGGTAAGGAGGGCAGTTCCCAGGTATCATCAAGAATAACGCACTTTATGTTTTTCCGGGAGGTAAAGTTACCTTCCTGGGGTCTCCAGCTTCGCTATTCGCTATCTTGTTCGTGGTTAGAACTTTCTGATGCTTGTTTAGTACTTCGTATTGGGGTGATCCTTTCTTTTGTGATATTTTCAGCGAAGGAGGCTCCGGAATAGCGATGAATTTCAACTTTTTCAGGGCGCTTGATTAAGGCAACCTTTATCCTTTATCCGTTCGGGAAATTCGCGATAAATACTCCCGTATTAAGCAGTTCATCATCGAGATGTCCCTTTAACCTCCACACGTCGGTTACTCCCCGACGGTGTTAATCAAATGCCCGTGGACGGTAACTCCTTTACAGGAGTTCAGTAATTTGCATCTCTCGATGTTAAGCTCTAACTTTCTGAACATTTTCGTTTTAAGTTGGCGTTTGGACTACACGGCCATCGATGTCTTGATAAGTACGTATCCATCACGAATCTCGTCGACTCCATCATGAGCAGTTGATTTACTGATCGGAAATTAAGTATCCTCTAAGACGCACCCTGGAAGCAACGAGGAATCAGAGGACGTTCGCCACTTTCGTAATCAACAGGAACTGGAGTACCCTCTTTAGTTGCTGTGCTGTTTGAGACGCTGTCTTAAGTGTGCCCCACTGTAAAGGAAAGAATATAGAAGAAAGAGTTCTGTTTTTGGTCCCGCGAGTAGCTAGGGTAAAAAAGAGTCAACGTGCGGCAGAGCCCCGCATACCTAGCAAAGGGCCGCTAGCGACTACTCTGCCAGTCAAGGTCTATATACACAGGCCAGGGCACGAATGTTACTTATGGAGCCGCCATTTTGGGACGAAGTCTGGGCGTTTGCATATAGGCGAGTTTCGGATTTTAAAAATGGATTGAAGAACACAACAGCTGTTTATATTAATTTTTTGCCTTTGATTACTTACTGTTTGGTGACGAATTGAATGCTGTAGCACACATGTTGTATTACTATAAACAGCGATGATTATTCTGGTAGTGGACTGTAGTTTGGTTAAGCACGTGATAAGACCATAGGGCCAAGTCATTCACCAATATTACACGTAATGAAACTTTTATTACAATTGTACATGATTAACAAAATACATAGAAACTATTTACACGTTAAACAATAAACTGAAATGCCTGGATGGCTATTGATTAAGTTGGAGGCCATGTGGCCGTGAATGCATGTCTCGCCGACATGTTGTCTAGTTCGAGCCTTTCTCTTTTTCTTGCCGGAAACCAGATGCATTCTGGACACTCAATAGAGACGCGGACAAGAGCGCGCTCTGTATAAATTTTCTAAGAGGACGGAACATTCTCCCCTCTGTTGATTGCATTCAATCAAGACAAAATACAGTTTCAATGAAAATAACACTAACATAAAACAAAATGTCATCAGAATACAAATACATAATAATAAATGTTGCACTTAAATGAACGTCAATCACGAATTAACATAGATAAAATGAAACAGAACTGTACACTGGTGTGCAGGCTGATGCATTGTTTGTTTTGTTCACAGCTGCACAATGAGAGTTTTTGAATTGTTCATTTTGTTAAATGACTGTACAATATAACTACAAATACAACTTTATACACCAATCAACTAACTGACACTGTAAGGAATCATATTGTCATTTAAAAGAAAACACTACTCGATGGGAAGGGGACACAACTTCACTATTGGTCTCTTGAAAATTCCATGAGCAGTTTTTATGGTGACTGCTCGCACAAGTCCATCGAGACCTGGGTGAAGTTCCTCAACCACACCTAGTCTCCACTGAAGCGGGGGTAAATTGTCCTCCTTGATAACCACCACTGCTCCACGTTGTATACAAGGTTGCTGGGAGGCCCACTTTGGCCTGTTTTGTAGTTGGGTTAAGTATTCCTTATGCCATCTGGTCCAAAAGTGTTGCACCATTTGCTGCAACCGTTTCCATGCTGAAAGTTTATTGCTGGGTACAAGTGTCAGATTGGATTCAGGAATGGAATTCAAACTGCTTCCAGTAAGAAAATGACCTGGAGTCAAGGGTTGAGGGTCAGTCGGATCTGAGGATAGGACTGTAAGTGGACGTGAATTTAAACAGGCTTCAATTTGTGTGAGCACAGTACTAAGCTCTTCAAATGTTAATGATGAGTTTCCAACAACTCGATGCAAATGATATTTAACTGACTTGATGCCAGCTTCCCATAATCCTCCAAAATGGGGTGAACGAGGTGGAATGTAATGCCAGTTGATACCCTTGTTTGCCAGATTGCTTACAACTTCCTCTTGATGCTGCGGTGATGCTATGAATTGGTGAAGATCTTTTAATTCTCTATCGGCTCCAATAAACGTAGTAGCATTGTCACTGTAGATATCTGCGGGCTTTCCTCTTCTGGCTATGAAACGGCGAAGTGCGGCTAAGAAGGCATCTGTAGTAAGACTGCTGACTACTTCCAAATGTACAGCCTTTGTCGTGAAGCAAACAAATAGTGCGATGTATGCCTTGATACGGACATTGCTCCTCTTGTTAATTGGGCGAAGTAGAATAGGACCTCCATAATCAATGCCACAAACACTGAATGGACGTGCTGGTTGAACTCTATGCTCAGGATAGTCAGCCATGAGTTGATGACTAGTTACGCCTTTCAATTTGTAACATGTTACGCATTTGTGCACTTGCTGTCTGGCTACATTTCTGCCATTCAGAATCCAATAACGTTGACGAAGGGTTGCTAACAACAATTCTGGTCCTGCATGAGCTTGTTGTAAGTGTTCATGTTTGACAATTAGAGTCGTCAGGTGATGTTTTGATGGTAACAGTATTGGATGTTTGGATGAAAACGGAATCGATGCATTCTTCAACCTGCCTCCGACCCTTAGAATATTATTGTGTAAGAAGGGACATAGGTTCCTTGTCTGGCTCTTCTTAGAGACTACGCCTCCGTTTTTCAGGTCTCCAATCTCTTCTGAGAAGGCTGCATTTTGTGCAATACGAATGCAGACTTCTAATGAATGTTCCAATTCTTCAACATTTAAAGGCCCAATTTTCTTGTCCCTGGCATGCTTAGTGTTATGCAAAAATCTGTAACAATAAGCTATTACTCGTTGCAGTCTTATTAATGATGAGAATTTCTCAATAATAGTTTCAGCTTGTGTCACTACTAATAGTGTGGATGATTGTCGCTGCTCTGCTATGGCGAGCGAATCCTCAACATTGTTGTTCTGCGGCCAATTTAACTCAGAAGTGGACAACCAGGCGGGTCCTGACCACCAAATGGTTGAGTTTTGCAGATCTGCTGGTCTGACGCCTCGAGAAATCAAGTCCGCTGGATTATCTTGTGATGGTACATGATGCCAGTCACTAGTGTTCGTTGACTGTTGAATGTGAGCTACCCTATTTGCTACAAAGGTCTTCCAACGTGATGCTGGTGATGCTAACCATGACAGTACGATAGTGGAGTCTGTCCATAAATGTGTTTCATTAATGGCCAAGTTTAAGACTGGCATGGTTTTGTGTACCAACTGAGCTAATAATGCTGCACCGAGAAGTTCTAGACGAGGAAGAGTGACTCGTTTAACCGGAGCTACGCGCGATTTAGAGCATAGCAGTTTGACTGATACTTCACCCTCCTGATTCACTGACCGAAGGTAGATGCATGCGCCATAAGCTCGCTCGGAAGCGTCTGAAAATCCATGAACTTGAATATTTGCCAAGTCACCCTCAATTAATACGTGGCGTTCTACTTGTATATTGTCAATGTGTGCTAGCTGCATTTGTAATTTTGCCCAGTCTGATGCTAATGGATCTGGCAGTGGGTCGTCCCAGTGAAGCTGATGTAACCATAAGTCCTGCAAAAATATCTTGTATAGTATCACTAATGGACTGATCAATCCTAATGGGTCAAATATAGATGCTACAACTGACGTAGTGGTGCGTTTAGTAATGTTACTGTTCCCTGGAATGTGTTTGATTCTGTTTGCCACTAAGAATTTGTCTGACGTAGGATGCCATGATAATCCTAAAGCTTGTATGGTGTCATCATTATCAAACTGGAAAGGTAAATTAATTTCTCTGTCTTCAGGTGGAACAGCGGCAAGTATAGCTTGATGATTTGAGCACCATTTCCTGATGGGAAAACCACCTTTATTGAGTAAGGCTATGAGTTCACTTTGCAATTTTAATGCTTCAGCGATGTTGGACGCACCACACAGGGCATCGTCAACATAAAAATCCCTTTGTAAAACCGTTGATGCCAGTGGAAATGAAGTTGCTTCATCTTCTGCCAATTGTTTGAGGCACTGTGTTGCCAAATATGGAGCTGAAGCTGTACCATACGTGACAGTCAATAGTTCGTAAGTCTTGATAGCTGTTTGTGGCGATTCCCTCCAAATAATTCTTTGCAACTGCGTGTCATTTTCATGAACCCGAACTTGTCTGTACATTTTCGTGATGTCTCCCGTAAATGCAATGTTGTGTGTCCTGAATCTCAACACAATGGAATAAAGGTCTTGTTGTATAGTAGGCCCTACTAACAATGTATCATTAAGCGACACTCCAGTAGTAGTTTTGGCTGATGCGTCAAAAACTACTCTGACTGATGTAGTTGTGCTTTGTTTAAATACTGCGTGGTGTGGCAAGTAATAATGTTCAGAATCATTTGTTGCATGTAGGCCTACCTCCCTCATGTGAGATAACTGTTCATACTCGGACATGAAGTTCGCATACTGTTCATGCAATACTGGATTTTTCTTGAATTTTGCTTCCAGTTGTTGAAATCGCTGTGTTGCCATATCACGAGAATTGCCCAAGGGTGATCGAGTTTCCTTACGAGGTAACCTGACAACGAATCTTCCTTCAGGAGTGCGTGTGGTGTTTTCCTTGAAGTGCTGTAAACACTGTTGTTCATCCTGAGTTTTGGGTTTAGTGTGCAATTCTTCTATTTCCCAAAATTTACGAAGTTGCGTGTCGAGTTGATCTTCCTTTTTGACAAAGAGAGAAGTGACTGTGTTGCATGCAGGATGGCTGTTTGACTGAGGGCATTTACCAGAAATTATCCAACCCAGATGAGTGTCCTGCAATACCGGGTAATCACCTGCACGTTTTTTCCCATCTGTCTTTAAAATGTTAAAGAACATCTCTGCACCAATGATTAAATCTACCTTGCCTGGACTGTAGAATTTAGGATCTGCTAGTGTGATGTCATTAGGTAGGTTCCACGATTTGTAGTCTAACTCCATGGAAGGCATTTCTCCTGTGATGGCAGGAACCACTAAACAATTTATGTTAGTGTTAAAATCTGATGTTGTGAACTGGAGGTGAATATCCACACTGTGTTTCAGAGTTGATGAAGAATTGTTAATGCCTACAAGAGAAGTGGTGTCTTCTTTACATTTTAAATTTAGTCTGCTGACAGTGTCTGTAGTAATGAGATGAGTCTGACTGCCGCTGTCCAAGAGTCCTCGAACCTTGCGAAATTTACCACTGTGATCCTTGATTTTGACAATAACTGTGGATAACAACACATATGGTTTGTTTCGAGTACATGGATGTTCATTCTTGGTGGTTGTGTGAACGCTGGCAAATACCACCTTGTTGTTCGAAGTAGTTTCGTTAGTTGTACTAGACTTGGGATTTTCAAGTTGGAGTAATGTGTTGTGGGCCTTGTTGCATTTGCGACAGTGACTGGATGTACACTCTGACGTTTTATGTGATGCTCTAAGACAATTTAAACAGAGTTTGTTGTCACGAGCATATTGAATGCGATTTGACACTGTTAACTTGAGAAATGCTTCACATGCAAAAAGTCCTGGTGTATGACCTTGTTTACAATAAGAGCACTGATTGTTAATGCATGCAACATGTGTATAGGACGACGGTTTTTTCTTGTGTGAGCTTTCTTTACTACCGCGCACCTTGACTTGACTGACAGATGTTTGCATGCTTTCAAGGACTTGGCAGCGATGTTCAATGTAAGATGTTAATTGTTTGAGGGAGGAATGTTTGTTGGCGTTTGCTTCTAGTTCCCAGCCCCTCCTGGTTTCATAATCAAGATGATCAACAATATGTTGTGATAATATTACTTCTTCGAGAGGAGTATCTAATTTCAATGCTTTAAGTGCTTGTAAGTTGCTTGAGAATGTGCCGATGAACTGCCTGAGGTCTTCAGCGGTTTCATTCTCCACTGTTGCAATGTTTAAGATTTCTCTAACATGCCTTGCTGCTATTAGTCTCTTGTTTTGAAACCGATCACATAATAGGTTCCAAGCTACCGTATAGTTTGTTTCAGTAGTTGGAAGGTTCTGAATTAATGCTTTAGCTGAACCTTGAACTGCTCCTAGTAAGTAGTGAAATTTCTGAATGGTTGCTAGACTGGAATTTTCATGCACCAATAGTTTGAAATTATCTTCAAACGACATCCAATCTTCATAGTTACCACTAAACATGGGTAGTTTAATCGCGGGTAATTTGATGTTGATATTTTCATGCGACGAATTGGAAGTGTTACTTCTGGTACTACCGGCATTTTCGTGTTGGTCTGGCGACAATAATACCTGCATTTTTGCCTTCAAACTGTACACAATGTCATCTACTTCATCTCTATCTACCCCATGATCTCGTTTACTATCCTCCACCTCAAGCTGCGATTGAACTAAATCGTATTTGCTTTCTAAATCAATAAGTGCATCATATCTAACCCTAATGTCTGCTAGGTTTTGAGTAGTGTCGTACTTTTCGACGAAAGTTTTGATTTTTGTGATTCTACCTTTCAGATAACCCCGTTGCTTGATCAGCTTTGCGATTTCGTTCTCGTCCATCGTAAAGCACTGGCTCACACAAATGTAAATAATGCAAGGAAAAGGTAATTAAAGGGAATCTGACCTTGTAAACTGAAGAGTCCCACGTTGCATTGTATGTTTCCAATCCTGCGGATATTTCACACGCGTTTCACTTTTACCGTGTAATATCGGGCCCGGAAATGGACCAAAATGTTTGGTGACGAATTGAATGCTGTAGCACACATGTTGTATTACTATAAACAGCGATGATTATTCTGGTAGTGGACTGTAGTTTGGTTAAGCACGTGATAAGACCATAGGGCCAAGTCATTCACCAATATTACACGTAATGAAACTTTTATTACAATTGTACATGATTAACAAAATACATAGAAACTATTTACACGTTAAACAATAAACTGAAATGCCTGGATGGCTATTGATTAAGTTGGAGGCCATGTGGCCGTGAATGCATGTCTCGCCGACATGTTGTCTAGTTCGAGCCTTTCTCTTTTTCTTGCCGGAAACCAGATGCATTCTGGACACTCAATAGAGACGCGGACAAGAGCGCGCTCTGTATAAATTTTCTAAGAGGACGGAACACTTACATATAATTGTAATTTTTCCAATAACCTATGAATTGTGAAATAATATTTTTTCATCTATAAGAACTTAGTTTTCATATATTGTGAACAGTTGCAATAGCATTAAAAGCAGACTATATGATAAAGTTATCATAACAAATTTTTCAGCCAGTAGGCCTAATTATAGTACGGTACCTAAGCACGAAAAACGTGATGTAATGATCAAAGAAGTGTCGACCGTTAAAATTAAACAATTACTTATATAGTGGGTTAAAGTCCAACACAACATTATTACAATAAATATTACAGCTAGCAATTTGGGTGACATGCAAATATTAGCAAACTGCTTTCGTGGCGTAAGAGTTAGTTACTGCCGGACACGAGTTTACTATTACAATAGAGTGATGTGAGTTACATTTGCACCGACACAAATAGGTCATATGGAGACGACGGGACAGGAAAGCTTTTGCCTGGTGTGAAAATGGGTAACTACGGAAACCATCCTCAGGATGCCGACAGTAGAATTCGAACCCACTATCTAATAGCTACGCGACGCAATCCCCGCGGCCACTTCCTCGGTGATATGCGTTTTATATAATAATTATTATTTAAAAGTTATGCAAATTTGACATTATTATTGCCATCAAGAAAAACGGCTTCTAAAGGTTAAAGAATCTGAGAGGTCATCGATTTGTATGAATTTACTAAATTATATCAATAATTACTACAGTAAATTACCATTACAATATATTGGCAAACACAATTGTATATACTGTAAGTTACAAGCATTGATGGCAGTCCTTTACACGAGAAAGTTTTCGGGGGATTAGGGATGTCGAAGAGTATAGAGACTGCATTTCATTTTAGCAGCTTCCTTCCATCTGCTCTCCTTACTTCAAACTGATATTCCTCAAAACGAAGCTGCAGGAAAAGACTATAATCAAGATATGATCAGTGAAAATAATTTGATACACAAGATTTTTACAAAAGCAAATGTAGTAAACTTGGTGATTATCAATTTTTATCTAGCAAAAGTTACGCTAACCTCACAACAGCTGCGATGTTCTGTGGGCTGTCTTTTATCATCTTGGCAATTATGTACCCATTTTGCCCTCTTGTCCCTTTATATGAGTGACTTTTACAATTTGGAGCGTGTATTTGGCTCATTACACTCACTGCACAAACTGAGGGACTTTCTTCCTGTCAAAACCAGGAAACTGCTCGTTCAAGGACCAATTCTACCAATATTTGATTATGGTGACGTAGTCTATAATAACATAAGTTATTCACTTGGTTCCAAACTTCAACGGGCGCATAATGCCTGCATTCGATTCATTCTAAATGTTCCGCTCCATTCCCACATCAGCCCATTCCTCCATCAGCTGCCCTGGTTAAGATTATGCGATAGACGCAAGCACCATGCTGTTTCTCTTCTGCACAAAATACTGCGAACAGGTAAACCAGACTACCTGAGAATAGATTTCAGCTACTTCTCTCCCTCAGGCAGAACACCCGCAAGGTCATCAACACGATCCCTGTTGTCCATCCCCATTCACCACAGTAGGATGTATAACAACTCATTTGTACCGAGGACCATACGTTCCTGGAATTCCCTCCCGGCTGAAATTAGAGACATAAGAAACCTAAAGGTATTCAAAAGAATGTGCTGGAACTTTTATCTACAATCAGAATAATTTACTCCAAGAAGTACCCTCAAATGTTAGATTAAGTCAAATGAATAAAATGTAAATGTAAGATTAGTAACATTGACAATTTTCGAGGTATAGTTTTAATAATAGCAAATACTATAAATTAATTTTAAAATGTTAAAAACAAATTGATACTTTACATTTTCAGTTAAATTACATTTCATGTTCAATTTAAATTATATTAAACTTATTTTTAATTTTAAATAGTTATAATGTTCTGTTTACACAGGTGTACAATTATATGGTTTGGCATAATAGCAGGCTTCATAGCCTGAGCCCCGCCATGTACAGAAAGACATTAATAAATAAATAAATAATAACCCATGACAACTTAATCTCACTGCACTTGATAACACACAGTGGAGATCTATATTGACCAGACCTGTGTGTATAAGTTAGACCTTGCTCCCAGTAAACTTTTGATTGAGGGGGGGGGGGGGTGGAGGGGGGACAAACTTGCATACACACGCACTCATTCAGAAAACAAACATTCTACCCGAGGCAGAGATCCTGGCTAATTATTAATTAATTAATTACATACATACATACATTACATGCATTATCATTATAGACTGTTATGCCTTTCAGCGTTCAGTCTGCAAGCCTCTGTGAATTTACTAAACGTCGCCACAATCCTCGATTTGCAACTAGTGTTGTGGCCTCATTTAGTCCTATACCTCTTATCTTTAAATCGTTAGAAACCGAGTCTAACCATCGTCGTCTTGGTCTCCCTCTACTTCTCTTACCCTCCATAGCAGAGTCCATTATTCTCCTAGGTAACCTATCCTGCTCCATTCGCCTCACATGACCCCACCACCGAAGCCGGTTTATGCGTACACCTTCATCCATAGAGTTCATTCCTAAACTAGCCTTTACATCCTCTTTCCGAGTATCCTCCTGCCATTGTTCCCACCAGTTTGTACCCGCGATCATTCTTGCTACTTTCATGTCTGTTACTTCTAACTTATGAATAAGATATCCTGAGTCCACCCAGCTTTCGCTCCCGTAAAGCAACGTTGCTCTGAAAACAGACCGATGTAAAGATAGTTTCGTCTGGGAGCTGACTTCCTTCTTACAGAATACTGTTGATCGCAACTGCGAGCTCACTGCATTAGCTTTACGACACCTTGATTCAATCTCACTTACTGTACTACCATCGTGGGAGAACATTCAACCTAAATACTTGAAATTATCGACCTGTTCAAGATTTGTATCACCAATCTGACATTCAATTCTGTTGAATTTCTTACCTAATTAATTATTTAATGAAATAAATAAATTATTTATTTATTTATTTATTTATTGCACACTACAGGACTCTGTGTCCCAATTACAGTGGCAACTACGGTATATAAAGTACAATTAACGTGGCGGTGCTTATATCTAAACTATATTCTACAATTTTATCCAATCTATTTACCTATAATATAAATTATCAAATTATTGAATGTTACAGGGAGCATTACAGTTTGGGAAGCATACTACCTCTTCACAGTAAGATGTTAAGGAGTAGCCTACAGCAAACTTGTCGACAGCGTAACCAAGACTGTAGCATAACCAGTAGTAGTTTGTTTAATTTTGTAAATAATTACACAAGAAATATTTCATTAAATTTTGAAATGTTCTACTTATTGCATTCCCTGTGGCTCCTCACACCTATCATAAATATTACCACTTATACCATCATTAAAGGCTTGAGTTTACTAGAGAGTGACCTTGATAACGAACAAGTCTAAACGTGCATAACCATGTCGCTGCATGTTACCTCATTAACCTGGAGGAAGAGAAGGCGGGTGACAACTCTGGCACAGGTGCACAACTAAGTAGAGATGCGTTTTAAGAGGAGGAGGAGGAGGAGTGGTTATAACCACTATGATGATTACGATGAATTGATAATTCAGGTCGACCAAGGTTTGAATAATTATTCATTTAGGTAGGAATCCTAGGAAGGGAGGTAAACCACCAAGAGTGTTCTTAGTAGGGCGAAAGGGCTCCTCCTCCTCCTCCTCCTCCTCCTCCTCCTCCTCCTCCTCATTCACAGAGCAAAAGGGTCCCTCATTCACGGTGTTCATATGGAGTGAGGGCATATAACGATGTCGGATGGAGACATAAAGCCTTGAGCAGATCTCTGGATGCTATTCGACAGGAGAAGGCTATATGCCACTACTGTGAGGTTAGGTTACCGTTCGTGACCAAAGTCACTTCACTAGTTCGGCTCCTTCAAGGGGAAACCCGTCTGAGGTTAGGTTAGGTTAACCGATTGGACTCTGCCTGTGAGTGAGGTTAGCTTATCACGTCGTAATGTCGTCTTAACCTCATCTACAGGTCACCTAACCGATTTGTGGGGGTGCCTTATCTATTCGGCTCCTCCAGAGGGGTCCATAAGATTAGCATTGCCCTCAGGGGCCCGTGACTCTGCTCCTCCAAGGGGTCCGTTCGATTTGGCTCCTACAAAGGGGTCCGTGAAGATAGCATTTCGCTCAGCGATCCGTGACTCGGCTCCTCCAAGGGGGTCTGTTCGATTCGGCTCGTCCAACGTGGCCCGTGAGGTTAGCATTGCCGGGTACGACGTCATATAGCGGTCAAAAACACTCCGTGAGGTTAACATTGCCCTCGTATGACGACATATCCTCACCTAGGGGGGTCAAAAAGCATCCCAGTCAATTAGGCCTCTCCAATGACGTCTATGGGGTTAGGCTTGCTCACGCACAGAAGGATATTACGTTATTCGGCGTACAATGGTTTAGAACGTACATTGGCTTAGCCTACTACTCGGGTTTAGAACGTACTTAGATTTACTACTCGGGTTAAAACGTACCTAGGCTTACTACCCAACTAGCCTCGGAGTCAGAAAGCACCCCAGATCAATTAGGCCCCTCCGGTGGTGTCTATGAGGTTAGGCTAGCTCTCGTACGCAAGGATATAACATTATTCCACATAGAACGTACGTTGGCTTATTATTCGGGTTAAAACGTACCTAGGCGTACTACTCATCAAGTAGGCCCCTCCAATGGAGTCTGTGAGGTTAGGTTTGCTCAAGTACGCAAGGATATGACGTTCTAAGCGAACTACTCATCACTTAGGCCCCTCCAGTGGTGTCTGTGAGGTGAGGCTTGCTCACGTACGCACGCTCGGTTTAGAACGTACCTACCCTAGGCTAACTACTCAACTAGGGGTCAATGACCTCATGGGAAATGCTGACTCAGCACCCATTGTTTTAGAACATATATTGCCCAACTACCGCGGTGCTTATATCTAAACTATATTCCACAATTTTATCTAACCTAATCGCCTATAATTGTTGTTATTGTGCTCTTACGGCCGCATTGGACCACTGTAGTCAATTTCTGTCCGGTATTCTATGATGCTTCATGGTTTTTCCTTTCTGTTCTTCCAGAATTTCTTCATTCTATCTGATCTTCGTTGTCGTTCTTCTTCTGAAAATACCCTTTTAGTTGTTTCTCTTTTATCACATTCTTGTAGGAATCTAATTTTATTATTCTTCAAATTATTTGCTTTGCTTAATTGATTCTTTAAATCCTCCAGTGTTATGTCTGATTCTTTCATGTCTTCTTTTATTTCTTTTATCCAGACTGTTGTTGTTTTTGTTTCCAAAGCTTTTGGAAAATTCTGCGTATTAACCTGTCTTGAGGTGTTCTCAAGAGATGACCTATAGTCTAATATTTATATTAAATATCGAAGTATTTCCTGAAAACTGAAGAGGTGCATATTAACATGGTGAGAAAAACACGGTAAAGTAAGATTACGAACGAATGAAGCAATTTATGTACAATCATAATGCTATAGAACTTCACCTTACATTTTCACAATTTTCACGACTTTACACAATTGCGCGATGTTCAGCTAGAAACTCGCGCAGTGGCAGATTGAAGTCAAGGCCATTATTTTTCTGAATGGCAATGTTGAAGATACTACAGAGTCTGTTCACCGGCGAGTTATCACGGACGCAGGTCCTGGCTTTTTAATTTAAAAGTGTTATTTTATTTCTGTTATTTGCTTTACGTCGCACCGACACAGATATGTCTTATGGCGACGATGGGATGGGAAAGGCCTAGGAATTGGAAGTAAGCGGCCGTGGCCTTAATTAAGGTACAGCCCCGGCATTTGCCTGGTGTGAAAATGGGAAACCACGGAAAACCATCTTCAGGGCTGCCGACAGTGGGACTCGAACCCACTGTCTCCCGATTACTGGATACTGGACGCACTTAAGCGTCTGCAGCTATCGAGCTCGGTATTTTATTTCTGGAATTTGAAGCGAGGTACATAGACATTTGAGAGAGACAGTAATTCAGCATTATCAGTAGCAAAATTTGCAATTTAAAATATGTATTTTACTGCATCCTTCCGTCTGCGAATTTCTAAACTCTCCACTCCGAAATGTATCACTATAGGGTAACGTACGGGGATAACAGCAGACTTTAAAAATGCCCTTTGAAATGTTTCAATCTGGTAAGTTAGACATATGACTGACACGTTGGGCTCCAAACGGTGCTCGCATATTCTATTTTAGGTCTTACTATGGTAGTGAACAGAGGAATATAAGTTTGTGTGGTTTTGATGGGTTTTATACTCCTGATAATGAATTCTAGTGTCTTGTATGACTCATCTACCACTTTCTAAACAGAAGAATGAAGATTAAGGAGGTTAAGATAGGAAAGAAAGAGCACAGACCCCCTCTCAAACACCTTGTTAGTCTGGTCCTACTCCGAGGACAATCCAGCATGGGTAACACTGAGCTGGCACATGCGCACAAGCACCCACACCGACGTCGAGATCATGGTGTCTCTAGCTGGGGCCAGCCAAACGAAAACTGAACACAAAACAAGAATAAATAATAATTCAGTACAGGCCAGAAAAGCAACACGAATGGAGTTCGATATCACATGGGATCCCAAAATGACACGAGACAAAATCCTAATTAACGGAGCAGAAGTGCCCAATTGAATCAGGGATAAGCTGAAACTAGGAGAGAGATAACTTAAATCTAAAACGGATCATAAAGGTTTAATTTTTGAAATATCTACTCTCAGTAAGAGTGAAGGTGTAGATCGCTGGACCAACCTCTTCAAATGCTAACGCCTACATCTAAAGCCGCATGCCCTATTGTTTGCTAAATGGAACCAACATTTCTAACATTATTCGATTGAAATCCGCCAAAACGTTTAAATGATTACAATTTTAAAAGTCCATCAATATATTTCCCCAAACCAGAGGAGGAGAAATTACCAACAGCCAGCCAGTTCATTGGGCACAGCTTGTGCCATCTTAATACTTCGTATCAACCCCGAACATGAAATTTCTCATAGTAATGTAGGGTTCGCAGAATCACTGTCAGATGGCGTGCAGTACAGTGTGAGACGGGTAGACTAACTGCAAGGGGGGCGTAGGTCGCACCAGCCAAGGCCAACTAGATATACAGGCCATAAGGCTCCCCCTCCACTTCGGGCGCTACGTCACACTAGTCGCCAGCCGCTTCACTTCTCGCCAATGAGTTATAAGCTGATCTGAACTTCGCAGCAGTGAGGCTATCGATGGTGTTGAATGATTTAAACGTGTGTGAACATTGTGAATTATGGCCACGTCGTGTTGTATACCTGGTTGTAGAATAAACTACAGTTCAAAAGAGCCTAATATTTCAGTGTTTAAATTTCCTACTGGCGTGTTTCGGAAACAAAAGTGGATCATAGCTATCCATCGAACCGAATTCATCCCTTCAGCAAGCCCAGTTGTGTGCATAAAACACTTCGACGAAGTTTCGTAATTAGGGACGATTCCGTTAAAAGACCTGATGAGTCTCTCTTAACTGTAAAACCTAACCATTTAAAACTCTCAAACGATGCTATTCCTAAGTTTTAAAATGTGCCTGCCTATCTGTATAAAAAATCTTCCAACAACGAGCAAAAATCCTATTCAAAGACAAGAAGAAATTGAAAAACGGGAAGAGGAAGGAAAGAAAGAAAGAAAGCTGAGGAAGAATATGACAGGATCAAGGACTTCGACGACGTTCAGGGTAATTTCAGTATTAAACGCAAATTAGATTTGGACAAAGTTTCCGTCAACTGTAACAGCCAAAGTCTGTATTTTCAAAATGTATGTGACTGAGGAAAATATTCCGAAAATTGGTACTTCCTTAACATTAAACGAGGCTCTTGATTTTGGTGTTCCGCTTTAGCCTTAGCCCGAGCAACACGTATCTCGAGCAAGTGTGTACAAGTGTGGAGCCGTACAGTGAAGTGGGGAAAGCCCGTTTGGTTTCAGTGTTTTGCGTATTATACGCTTAGGGAACTAACGACATTACCGAACGATGATAGTTGAAAGGAAAAATACAATCGTCATCACTTTCACAGAACGAGATATACCACGACCAGCCCCCTACGAAATCCACGAGTGGATTTTTGAAAATTTGAAACTTGATGAAGCCGACATCGAAACATTACAGCTCAACGGAATTTCCCGACAAGTCTTCATTAAGTGCAGGAGGCAAGAGACAGTTGATCATCTTCTCAAGCACTATGCAGGTGAGCAATATTTTGTTCATAGCAATGGCTATCGTAGTAAAATAACTGTTGATTCGGCCGGCCTAGGGATTAAACTTGTGAGAGTTTTTAACCTGCCCACCGAAACATCTCATGGACACATTTCAGACGTTTTGCGTCAGTACGGGACTGTACTTTCAGTAAGTGATGAAACGTGGAGTTCCAATTTTCGATATAAGGTGCACAATGGCATACGTGCAGTACGCATCATGCTTAAAAAACATATCCCTTCCTACGTAGACATAGCAGGAAATAAGGCTTTAGTAAGTTATGATAACCAACCACCAACCTGTGCCAGCTGCAGTAAGATAGGCCATTACCGTAGTGAGTGCCCAACGCGCCGTTTACCAGTTCAAACACCTGCTACACCCGACAAGCCAACCTGGGCGACCTTGACTTCAGCCTTGGGGAAGCCACCGACGCAACGTATACCTCTCACAACAACACAACTCACCCCAGATTTTCCAGAGGTGGACACACGATCAGCTGATACACTAGACTCACATGTAAACACACCGTCCGCACAACAGGCAGAAATAACCACAGAAGAGGAAGAGACACTAGTAGTGCAGCCAGCTCACAACCACCTTGAGGAGACAACAGAACCTGTTTGCGATAGAAATTCCCCAATGGAACAGTCGCTCAGCTCATCAACCTACCAAAATAATACCCAGTTAAATGATGTACCGGTACTATCAGAACCACCCTCACAGCACCAGACACAACTTTGTGAACCTGTCAGCGAACCGTCCCCGACACCTACCAGTGACATGAATGGCTTAAAAAATGACACCACCACACAGTCTGTGCAGACGCATTCCGCACAGTGCACAAACAAAGTAGGCGGTGACGAAGGTAGTTTAATGGAAACGGAAACCACCAATTCAAAATCCAACCAAGCAGTTAGTCACAGGGATCCAAGATTAAAAAGATCGGTTGAAGGGAATGATAGGAAGAAAGTAATAAAATTAAGTAAATGTCTTTCACAAACCTAATCTGAAGAATATTTACGTGCTGTTGGGTAACGCCAAACGAGTATGGAATGTGCTAATGTTTTTTTCTTGGTAATCTTAGCTGTGACGTCAGTAGTTAGCTGCTACGGTACTCTGAATGTGAACTGCCTCCGAAGTCAGAGCAAGCAGGTCTTGCTAAAAGAATTTATTAAAGATTATGATTTAGACGTAGTTTTCTTGCAAGAGGTTAACGTCACGAACTTAGCTTTCCTTGGATCTCAATACAGTTATATAATCAATGCCGGAGAAAATTTAAGAGGAACTGCCATCGTCTATAGAGCTGGGATAAATATAAAACTTAGTGAATGTCACCCGAGTGGAAGAATTTCATGCATACTTACCGAAGATAATACACTGATGATTAATATATATCTACACTCAGGAACACACAGACGCCAAGAACGGGAAGATTTCATTCAGAAGGAACTGCCTTATTTTCTGCGTCACAATTATGATAATATTATTCTCGGAGGTGATTTCAACTGTGTATTAAATGCAAAAGATCAGACAGGTGAATTCCATCCCTCCCTGGCATTAGGGAGAGTATATAGCGAACTTCGGCTATGTGATGTGTGGGAAGTTCTTCATGGTAACAGAGTCGAATATACTTTCTTCCGAGGTACGGCTGCTTCACGTATCGACCGCTTTTATGTAAATAAAGAATCAGAGAATAATATCCGAGCAGTAACTGTTAATGTTGCACCATTCAGCGATCATCATGCAGTAGTGATGAAGACTGCGGGGCATAGACCGGCGGCACAGATGGGAAGGGGTTACTGGAAAATAAACAGCTCCTTACTGTCTGACGACGATATACAAAATGAATTTTCACTCCTGTGGAATGATCTGGAAACTCGAGTGCGAAGAGGTGGACAACTTTCGATCAAATCTTGGCTATACAAGTTTAAGCCAGCTATTCAGAGCTTTTTCAAACGAAAGGGAGTAGAAAAGGCCATCAACAGACGCCGTACGCTGCATTCTTATTACGTGATTCTTCACGATCTTGTCACCCGTCAGCAAGCCGGAAATGACGTATCCAATCATTTGACCGCTGTTAAACGCCGAATCAAGTCAATACAGGAAACTATTCTCCGAGGAGCAATCATTCGCTCCCGTGCAACATCAGTCATACACGAAGAGAAAGCACAGTTGTACCACCTTGCCTCCGAAAAGAATAAAGCGAAAAATAAATACATTCACTCGTTAATTACAGATGACAATAGGAGTCTTACCACTACAAGAGACTGCATTACTGAAGCCGAAAAATTCTTCCAGAGAACATGTAGTGAAAGTGAGATATCGATACCCGACCAAAACAAAATACTCTCTTACTTAGATCAACGTTTGCCTGAGGAAGGAAAACAGCAGCTGACCCGTGAGATCACCGAGGAGGAAGTTCTAAAGGCCCTGCGCACTGCCAGTGACAGATCAGCTCCTGGCCCGGACGGTCTCAGCTTCACATTCTACAAAAAGTACTGGCCAGTCATTAAACATACGCTCGTAGAATTGATGAACATTCTATTAAACAACTCCGAAGAATCAACTGGATTCAGCGAAGGCATAATCATTCTTATTCCAAAAGTGTCAATGCCCCGAACTTTATCAGACTATCGTCCTATAACCTTACTAAATGCAGACTACAAATTATTTATGAAAATTCTGGCCAACAGGTTACGGCCGTTTCTGGCAACCATCATTCAGCTAGGGCAGACGTGTGGCATTCCGAACAAGAAAATCACTTTTAATCTCCAAGCAATTAGAGATGCTATATTATTATGTGAACACTACCCTCACAATGACGCAGCAATACTTAATCTTGACTTTGAAAAGGCTTTTGATCGAGTTCACCATGGTTATTTGTTTACGATTCTCGATAAGTTTGGTATTCCACAGTCAACATGTAGTATCATTAGATCTCTATACACTCATGCTCATTCCCGAATTCTCCTCAATGGTCATTTCTCCAAGCCTATTCCAATACGAAATTCAGTGCGACAAGGATGTCCTCTATCTATGATCCTCTTCGCCTTAAGTATAGAACCCTTCATTCGAGCTGTCCATCACCTCCTAAAGGATGTACCAAATCCGCACAAGATGTTTACCGTCCGAGCGTATGCTGACGACGTAACACTTTTATTACGGAACCGAGCCCAAGCAGATCAGCTGATTGGCATAATATCTGTGTACGAAAGAGCCGCCAACGCGAAAGTGAATTATCAGAAATCTGTCTTGTTACCTCTCGGTGCCTGGCCAAACCACATCACAATTGCTGGAATCCCTGTCAAAGAAGACATAACAATTCTCGGTTTGAAATTTACAGGCAAATTTCAGGAGACAGTCGAAAAGAATTGGACTGCAGTCATCAACACTGTCCGGAACACAATGACGAAGGATCTCAGCAGAAATCTTAATCTAATACAGAAAGTATGGCACATTAACTCATTCGCTCTGTCCAAGATATGGTACGCGGCTCAGGTTTTCCCCATTTCAGAGAAACATGCACAAAGAGTAGAACTTGGAATTAGTTACTATCTATGGAGAGGATACATATATCGCATATCAAGAAATCAGCTCAGAAGGCCAGTTGATCAAGGGGGCCTAGGTCTCATCGCCGTCTCCGCTAAATGCCAAGCTCTGCTTCTGAGGTCAATTCTACTGGCAAAGAACGGACTCGGGGATATTAATGATATGCATTTTTGGACATCACCTCGAACTGGAAGCTTTAAACGAGTACTGCATACTATTGAATCTTTCTATCCTCATGTGAATCAACAGTGCATTCCACCCACGCAAATCATCTACCGTCGTCTTTTAAACCGTCAACTTGTTACCCCACAGATCATGGAAAAATTCCCCAACAGAAATTGGAAAAATGTCTGGAATCAGTTCACAACACAAGAGATCCCAACAGACTGGAAAAGTTCAGCATACATAGCCATCCAAGATGCCATACCAACCGAGGAGAAAAAATTTCGCCACAACTTGGTCCAGTCACCCTTGTGCCACAAATGTGAGATTCCAACTGTTGATACACAACTCCACAGACTAACTCGATGTGATGGTATGATGGACGTTTGGCGATGGACACTGACTCTGGTGCAGCAGCTAACATCTTCCAATAACCCTAACGATATATATCGTATCTTGTTAGCTTTGGACATACCCAACAGGAACAACAAGTTTGCCCTAGTATGGCTAGCAATGGGCTTTCTTCATTATGCGCAGACCAACGAGAAATGCTCTGTCCAAGGTTTTAGGCAGTTTCTCAAGACAGCGAGACAAAAACTGAAAGTGTATAGTGCTTCTGGAGGTCAGGAGAAATTCAATGAACTTTCTGTTCTTAACTTGTGATGATACAGGTTGTGTAAATAATACTTTGTTTCTGTTTGCATTTATTTGTTTCTTCATTTAATAATCTAAATTAACGATGTAATTGTATAGTGTATCGGTCACCGACGAAAGTGGATCGCCTTCCCGTTCCTCAGTAAAGTGATGGATCACGTGTGTTAATTATATATATATATATATATTTTTTTTTATTTAAACAAAACAAGATATCTTAATGGTCGTGATATCTCTCAAGATTTGTTTGGTGTTTTTTTTTTGTTGATTTGTATTTGAAGTTTATCTGTAACAGTATGTCTAATTTACGCAGCACTGTAATTAATTATGTATCCTTTACTTTGCTCTAGAAAATAAAATAATTATTTGAAAAAAAAAAAAAAAACTAGATATACAGGCCATAAGGCTCCCCCTCCACTTCGGGCGCTACGTCACACTAGTCGCCAGCCGCTTCACTTCTCGCCAATGAGTTATAAGCTGATCTGAACTTCGCAGCAGTGAGGCTATCGATGGTGTTGAATGATTTAAACGTGTGTGAACATTGTGAATTATGGCCACGTCGTGTTGTATACCTGGTTGTAGAATAAACTACAGTTCAAAAGAGCCTAATATTTCAGTGTTTAAATTTCCTACTGGCGTGTTTCGGAAACAAAAGTGGATCATAGCTATCCATCGAACCGAATTCATCCCTTCAGCAAGCCCAGTTGTGTGCATAAAACACTCCGACGAAGTTTCGTAATTAGGGACGATTCCGTTAAAAGACCTGATGAGTCTCTCTTAACTGTAAAACCTAACCATTTAAAACTCTCAAACGATGCTATTCCTAAGTTTTAAAATGTGCCTGCCTATCTGTATAAAAAATCTTCCAACAACGAGCAAAAATCCTATTCAAAGACAAGAAGAAATTGAAAAACGGGAAGAGGAAGGAAAGAAAGAAAGAAAGCTGAGGAAGAATATGACAGGATCAAGGACTTCGACGACGTTCAGGGTAATTTCAGTATTAAACGCAAATTAGATTTGGACAAAGTTTCCGTCAACTGTAACAGCCAAAGTCTGTATTTTCAAAATGTATGTGACTGAGGAAAATATTCCGAAAATTGGTACTTCCTTAACATTAAACGAGGCTCTTGATTTTAAATCCATTAAACATGATATTTTCATGAGTTATAACCCTGATATACGTGCATTAGGTGATGGGGGCAAGATATTAAAATGGTCAAATTAGAAAAGTATAACTTCCTGTTTAGACCTGCTCGTAACTCAAAAGTGACTGTCCACGGCAAAATAGAATCTGTACACAAAATAATCGATGAAATTGAAAGTGAAGTTAATGAGTGAATCATTACTGATAAATTATATTTTTTTAAAGAACAGTTAAATATTGCCTTTGCAAAGAAAGTATCTTACTCCTGTATTCTAATAACATGGTTCACTTCAATATTTTTCGCATTTCCTGGGGCGTAAAAGAAGATAAGACAGTCAACGTTTCTTACAATGTCCCACTTGGTTATTCACAGTCTTTTACTGCAAAACTAGGCACGGGAAATTCGGGTATTGATGATTCACATTGGAATTACTTGAAAAAAGAAACTAAAATTGTTAAAGGAGCATGAAATATTTTGTAACTTGTTGAATGGAGTCTACATAAAACGTGAGCTGAACTATAAAGGAGGAAAGGCTTTATTTTTGTTTTTGCCAGTGGCTTTACGTCGCACCGACACAGATAGGTCTTATGGCGACGATGCGATAGGAGAGTCATAACAGCTGGAGGGAAGCGGCCGTGGCCTTAATTAAGGTACAGCCCCAGCATTTGCCTGGTGTGAAAATGGGGAAACTACGGAAAACCTTCTTCAGGGCTGCCGACAGTGGGATTCGAACCCACTATCTCCCGATGCACGTTCAAAGCCGCACGCCCCTAACCGCACGGCCAGATCGCCCGCTAGGAGGAAAGGTAGAGGGAGTTGCTTTTAGTAGTAAAAGCGGAGAAAATAACACTACATTAGCTACAACTGCACAAACTTTTATGTTGTCATCCAGTCTTTAAAAAAATAAAGACGTTGTTGATTTGTTTCCATGTAAGAACCTAATATGACATTTCTTAGAAGAACTAACTTTGCAAGTCTTTAAAGTATTAACAGATAGTCCTATAGCTTATAAGGTAGCATGCATAATTTCTAATAATAACAGGAAAATGTTTGAAAAGCTGTGCAAAAGCAATTTACAAACCACTTTTTAAAATCCATTTGACGAAACACACACACAAAAAAAATTGTTTGATACTGGGCATTTATTTAAAATCTTAATAAATAACTGGCTTAATCAAGCTGACAACTTATCCTGACTGACAACTCTGAGTCAGACAAAAAAATGTCTGAGTCTATCTAGTGAGGCCTTGGCTTGCTCCTGCCCTGTACCAAAAGGTGTTGTACCAGACTCTTTTAGAGCTACAAAATGTAAACCTGTATACTAATGTTTTTACATGAGGATTCTCAGAGAAAAATTCTAACTTCGCTTGTCAACAATGTTCTGGAAAACGAAAATGTTTAAACATGCTGTGATTAAATAAATAGTTTTAAACATTTCGTTGACAGATGTATATACATCTTTTGTAATATATTATTGAATAACAATAGAAAAGTTACCGTAGATAAACTCATCGCTGAGAAGAAGAAATCCTCAGGAAAATAAAAATGTACAAACTGAAACCTTAGGAATTCTTAGGTAAGTTTTAAGTTGCAGCTTAATTTCTAAGAAAGGTTTCAGACTTTTGTTGTGAATTGCCATCATGCATTTTCCTAGTAACATTAAAACTTTTTGTATACGTATTATGCGTTCTAATCTTTTAAAGATACTGTGTTGAGTTACAAGTGACAGATGTCATCATAATTTTACGTAAAGAAATGTACATGTACTGCCCTTCCAGTTTTCTCCCCGCATAAAACTCGTGTAGTATACAAGCCTAAGTAAAGCCACAATTGAAGGAGTGTTCAATTTTATCGTTAAGGTTGAATAAATGAACAATATCATGGTGATAGTGAGAGCGGGCCCTACACTGCCATGCTGAACGCCAGCCACTAGCGTGACGTCACGGTCCGAGCCTTGTGGCCTGTCTATCTAGTGCGGCCTTGCACCAGCCTCCACTTCTACTACGAGCTAAGCTCACCCCCTCCGCAGCCACTCACTCCTCTTTCTAATCTATTCATCCAATTGTGCTGGATATTTCTCCGAGTCTTGGTTATTCTTTACAACCATGTACCCTTATCAACCATATGTCCCGTTAGCCACCGCTTCTGCCACCACCACTCTCACTGCAATCAGCTCTCAGTCGGCTGCTGACACGGTGGCAGTTGCTTTCTATTCTGAGCTTTCATCATCACATTTCGACCCAAACTATCAAGCCCGCTACCTCCCCGTACGTCCGACCACGCAGTGGGATGGAACATCACTCCAAGCGTCTCATATTCCAGTCTTCACTGGAAGACGCCCAACCTTGAAGACGACTAGGGGTTGGTCCACAACTTGTTAAACAGTCTAACACGCTACAAGGAACATTAGAAGAAGAAGAAGAAGAAGATGAATTCCATTTAATCCCCCTGTTGGCGCTACCTCCACCAGCGACCCCGTACCCATTTCAGGTGCGCGTCGTCGAATCAATAACCCCCGTTCTCTACAATCGAATCCCACTGGAACACACTCATTCCTCCTATTAAGTCCATCTCCTGAATTTCGATACCCCCCCCCCCCAGGCTGTCTTCAACAAACTTCAGAACTACAACATGCGACGTGAAGAAATAGCAGACATTCGAAACACGTCTAATGACATTATCATCAAACTTAATGGCAAAGTCGCAGCTCAGAAGTCATCCAACTCCATTGGGTCAGACTCGTTTAGATCTTCCACCCCTGCACATCAAGACACCACTTCCACTCGTAAACACAAGCTATTAAGTTGTGTAATCATGACAGCCGACCCTTCTATTTCAGAGACTACCATCCGAAATGCAGCCGTTTTCTGAAAACCATTATACCGCCAGGTGTCCAAATACTTCCCAGCCACCCCGTTGTAACCTGTGGTGAGCAGCGCCCTACATACGTTCGCCGCTGCAAAGCACGCCCCGCTCTGGCCTCTAGCAAACCAGAACTTGTTGCACCTGTTATTAGAACATTTGACACCCACACAACAACATCCAAGATCAACAACAGAAGATATGATTCGCTTCATTACAATTACACTCTATAATATCCATCCCTACAATCGCCCTCATGTACTTGCCAGTCCTTAAGCAGCAGCGAACCAAACTTTCAGTCTACATTTCCATGGTTCACACAGTGGACTTAAAACGCATTTCACTTCCAGCTCTCTGGAAACATTAGCATAAACACCACCTCGTTGCCAGACCCTGTCGCACTAATAACCCACGATGAATTCTCCCCCTGCACCACATACCCAGTAACACTGTAAACATATATATGTAATCCACCACCCCTCAGCCACATGAAGTCATACATTCGCCGATGATCCTCCCCTCACCTATTTCGCACCCTTACACTGAATCATCTCGCATGCTTTAAAAAGTGAAAAAATGCCATTGAAATTTAATAAAACGTCTAAAACCCTGCCACGAGACCGAATAGTCCTTCCCCGTCCTATATCCACACATACACTTACCAAACTCCCGAATTCTTCATTTCTTCAGATCCCGCCCAACTCTTCTGGCGAGAGAGGAGACGTTACCCTCTAGGTGACCCGCCTCTCCCTCTCAGGAAGGGGAATGTAAACGTCCTTGATGATGATGACGAAAGCTTTGAGACCTCCGCAGTGAAATAAATACATCTCCACAAGTATTAAGAGAAATATTTACCTAGCGTGTATCAGGCCCATCCTGCTGTATGGTTGTGACGCCTGGAGCTTTATTGCTAAAATTCCGCTTTCTAAATTACAAGTTTTTCAAACCAAGACACTTAGAATGATGACCAAAGTACCAGTACTGAAATCTAACAGAAAGATACGAACCAAACTTCGTATTCCGACTGTGGGCCTCAGGTTAACAAAATAGTGAAGATGACCAAAGCCAGAATCCTCCTTAGACATTCAACCGACCCTGGGATCCTACTCTTAAAACGTGTTGTAAGAACCAAACGTTTCAAACATCGCGGCCCTTGGCTCAGTTACGACCTGTTTTATCATGAAATAGAAAATTGTTTCGGCCTTTTCCCAATTTGATATCACTCTCTCACTAAATTAAACACAACATTAAACTCCTGAAAGGGGCCGTTTGTTAAGAAGGGAAGTTTCTCCCCTACTACCTAAATAGCTCTCCGACTCAAAATTAGACCCCATACCTCTGACGGGAGAACACCGCCTTTCAGCCAGTTCGTGTTTCCCCCGCCACTGAAAAATCAGAGATTTTTCCGACTCATTGCCATTTCTCGGACACAGACGAGTAAAGAACCCTGGGCTCTCAGGTACTCGCCCTCAGTTAAAAAAGGTGGATTTATCTACGTTCCCTTTCTCATCTGCAATCTGCTTGGTAACTTTAGTACTTTGTTCTGCGATGTCATAGTAGAAATACTCGGAGCACTCGCCTGTTACCCGGGTACGGGTTTCCATCAGCACAACGAACAGCAAAAGCAGAGGATATTAAAGTGAGATCAGCAGAACAATGGAACAAAATAGCAGACAGTATAAATGGCAATGGCCATTGTCAATATTGGAACAACCGGCAGACGTAACTCCCTCCTGGATCTTGGGGTTAGGTCTCTTCTCGTACCTAGACTCACAGAGCGCGCTGATGCTAGGAGGAATACTGAACACATTCGCGCATCGCCATGTTGTGGGAACTTCTGCTTTGAATTCGTGGTTAACAGGCAATAATGTTTACAATTCCACTGCCTTCGTGATGAACAGGTCGTACTGTAGCTCTGATGACGTCACGCTTTGGGTGGGACTTGAAGGCGATATGCATCCGCTCCGCTTCAGTCAACACACTCGTTTAAATTATTTAAGAAAGTGTTAACACCTTATAAAACCAAAATATATTCACAAGTATTTGTTAATTCTGACATACAATGCATACCCTTCCCCGTAACATTCTGTTTATCGCGTGTATCCGTTCGTTTCCGTGAGTACAGGCGAACACATTGAGACGTATTCTTGCGATTTCTATCCATTTTCTAGTCAACTGGAACATTACACTGATAGAAAACATGCAACCAATTACCAATACAATATACTACAAATGCATATTATTCTGTACTACCAATTTAGTACCTACAAGAGAGATTACGAGTAAAACATTACTGTCACTGTCATGTAACTAAATTATTGTTAAATAATGTAGATTTTAAACGCAAATAACGCCTACACAATTATCTTCATTTTCAATTTTCATGGAATAACCCTGTACCATTGCCTATGGTATGAAGTTTGATAGGAAAAATCTCAGAGGAAAGGGTGATAGACATAAAGCTAAAAATTACAGGCCAGTAAGTTTGACATGCATTGTATGTAAGCTTTGGGAAGGCATTCTTTCTGATTATATTAGACATGTTTGTGAAATTAATAACTGGTTCGCTAGAAGGCAATTCGGTTTTAGGAAAGGTTATTCCACTGAAGCTCAACTTGTAGGATTCCAGCAAGATATAGCAGATATCTTGGATTCTGGAGGTCAAATGGACTGTATCGCGATTGACCTGTCTAAAGCGTTTGATAGGGTGGATCATGGGAGACTACTGGCAAAAATGAGTGCAATTGGACTAGACAAAAGAGTGACTGAATGAGTTGCTATATTTCTAGAAAATAGATCTCAGAGAGTTAGAGTAGGTGAAGCTTTGTCTGACCCTGTAATAGTTGAGAGGGGAGTTCCTCAGGGCAGTGTTATCGGACCTTTATGTTTTCTTATATATATAAATGATATGAGTAAAGGAGTGGAATCGGAGGTAAGGCTTTTTGCGGATGATGTTATTCTCTATAGAGTGATAAATAAGTTAGAAGATTGTGAGCAACTGCAACGTGACCTCGAAAATGTTGTGAGATGGACAGCAGGCAATGGTATGTTAATAAACGGGGCTAAAAGTCAGGTTGTGAGTTTCACAAATAGGAAAAGTCCTCTCAGTTTTAATTACTGCGTTGATGGGGTGAAAGTTCCTTTTGGGGATCATTGTAAGTATCTAGGTGTTAATATAAGGAAAGATCTTCACTGGGGTAATCACATAAATGGGATTGTAAATAAAGGGTACCGATCTCTACACATGGTTATGAGGGTGTTTAGGGGTTGTAGTAAGGATGTAAAGGAGAGTGCATATAAGTCTCTGGTAAGACCCCAACTAGAGTATGGTTCCAGTGTATGGGACCCTCACCAGGATTACCTGATTCAAGAACTGGAAAAAATCCAAAGAAAAGCAGCTCGATTTGTTCTGGGTGATTTCCGACAAAAGAGTAGCGTTACAAAAATGTTGCAATGTTTGGGTTGGGAAGAATTGAGAGAAAGAAGAAGAGCTGCTCGACTAAGTGGTATGTTCCGAGCTGTCAGCGGAGAGATGGCGTGGAATGACATTAGTAGACGAATACGTTTGAATGGCGTTTATAAAAGTAGGAAAGATCACGATATGAAGATAAAGTTGGAATTCAAGAGGACAAACTGGAGTAAATATTCATTTATAGGAAGGGGAGTTAGGGATTGGAATAACTTACCAAGGGAGATGTTCAATAAATTTCCAATTTCTTTGAAAACATTTCGGAAAAGGCTAGGAAAGCAACAGATAGGGAATCTGCCACCTGGGCGACTGCCCTAAATGCAGATCAGTATTGATTGATTGATTGATTGATTGATTGATTGATTGATTGATTGATTGATTGATTGATTGATTGATTGATTGATTGATTGATAAAAGAGTCTCATTCCACAATACCTTCCAAATGCATAATTTTCAAATACACTGAATTCAAATATTTAACTCACCATCTGGACGAGACACTCTTATTTCCCCCAGGATTTGGTTTTTAGGAAAGTGTGTTGTGATTAAATATTAAATTTCACCTAGGAATAGTCTTCTTCCGTAACCTAACTCTTTCTTCTTCATCAGAAGGAAACGCAAATACTGGAGTGTACATTCTTTTTGCAACTAGGCACACGGGAACTCTTAGGCATGATGATTTCTCTCACTAATAACCTTTAATTATATACACATCGTGGTTGATAATAATACACTGAATGTACTAATGTACTACGGATTTAACATTACACAAATAAACTACAAAATTAAAGCACTGAAGAGAGGTCTTATTACAGTAACCTATAGCTTCACATGAATACACGCTCACACTAAGTTTTCTTTACTAATTAAGGACATTTCACTTAATAATGCATTCGATGATCACTCATCTCGTATATATCAGAATAAACATGCGGCCAACGATAAAAATGTAGAGGGGAATCGGGTAATATGGAATAGTCGGGTAATAAGGAATACCACAATATCTTGCCTGTAAGGTACTGCTCTCACGTGGAAACTCGTCGAATTACGGTAAATGTTCTCATGATGCTTTGTGTTCAGTTTCGACATGCTCGTGAGTGAGGTTTGTGCGTGGAGCAAGAATGTTTTTCATATTTGAAAAGCTTTTGCAGGTAATTCCTTTAAAGCTTGTATTAATTACCAAAACTGAGTTTAGTCCTGGGAAATCCAATGTTATATATTGTACAAGAGTTGCTTATATTGCTACACCAGTGTAACTTCCTTGTTGTGCAAAGTTTAGGGCATGACGAATCCTTTAATTCAAACATGGTGTGTCGGGATATATGGAATACTGTTTTAGTTTCAAAGTAAAATGACGTTTAAAATTAATTAAAATTAATTGCGTTAATCCTGGTATATTATAACATTTAATTACCTATAGATCTCAGTTTCTGCATCTGTGACTTTTGTCACTGAATGAACAAGTGACTGTAAAAAGAAAACTCTGAATAATTAGTGTATACAGATTATCATTTAAGTTAATTACCAATTTTATTCTTTCGATTTTTAAAATTTCTGTACGTCCACCTGTAAGAACGTTCCTTAAATATAACTGAATGAATTTATTGAAGTTGTGTTTTAATTTACATATTATTTACCCTACTATTCCATATTAGCCGACTATTCCGTATTACCCACCAAGTGCAACTTTTTGAAAGAAATAATTTTGACGTGAAGACATTAACAATTTACAATTTAAAAATATACAGAATCTTGGCTAATTATTTGAATTTTCAAACCATATTTATTTATACACTGACTGACAGAGCAAATGCAACACCAAGAAGGAGTGGTCAGAACGTTATGTCAATCGCAGGGTAGACTGACGTCACTGAGGTATGCTCATGATGTGAAATGCGCCGCTGTGTTGCGCACGTAGCGAACGATAAATGGGACACGGCGTTGGCGAATGGCCCACTTCGTACCGTGATTTCTCAGCCGACAGTCATTGTAGAACGTGTTGTCGTGTGCCACAGGACACGTATATAGCTAAGAATGCCAGGCCGCCGTCAACGGAGGCATTTCCAGCAGACAGACGACTTTACGAGGGGTATGGTGATCGGGCTGAGAAGGGCAGGTTGGTCGCTTCGTCAAATCGCAGCCGATACCCATAGGGATGTGTCCACGGTGCAGCGCATGTGGCGAAGATGGTTGGCGCAGGGACATGTGGCACGTGCGAGGGGTCCAGGAGCAGCCCGAGTGACGTCAGCACGCGAGGATCGGCGCATCCGGCGCCAAGCGGTGGCAGCCCCGCACGCCACGTCAACCGCCATTCTTCAGCATGTGCAAGACACCCTGGCTGTTCCAATATCGACCAGAACAATTTCCCGTCGATTGGTTGAAGGAGGCCTGCACTCCCGGCGTCCGCTCAGAAGACTACCATTGACTCCACAGCATAGACGTGCACGCCTGGCATGGTGCCGGGCTAGAGCGACTTGGATGAGGGAATGGCGGAACGTCGTGTTCTCCGAGGAGTCACGCTTCTGTTCTGTCAGTGATAGTCACCGCAGACGAGTGTGGCGTCGGCGTGGAGAAAGGTCAAATCCGGCAGTAACTGTGGAGCGCCCTACCGCTAGACAACGCGGCATCATGGTTTGGAGCGCTATTGCGTATGATTCCACGTCACCTCTAGTGCGTATTCAAGGCACGTTAAATGCCCACCGCTACGTGCAGCATGTGTTGCGGCCGGTGGCACTCCCGTACCTTCAGGGGCTGCCCAATGCTCTGTTTCAGCAGGATAATGCCCGCCCACACACTGCTCGCATCTCCCAACAGGCTCTACGAGGTGTACAGATGCTTCCGTGGCCAGCGTGCTCTCCGGATCTCTCACCAATCGAACACGTGTGGGATCTCATTGGACGCCGTTTGCAAACTCTGCCCCAGCCTCGTACGGACGACCAACTGTGGCAAATGGTTGACAGAGAATGGAGAACCATCCCTCAGGACACCATCCGCACTCTTATTGACTCTGTATCTCGACGTGTTTCTGCGTGCATCGCCGCTCGCGGTGGTCCTACATCCTACTGAGTCGATGCCGTGCGCATTGTGTAACCTGCATATCGGTTTGAAATAAACATCAATTATTCGTCCGTGCCGTCTCTGTTTTTTCCCCAACTTTCATCCCTTTCGAACCACTCCTTCTTGGTGTTGCATTTGCTCTGTCAGTCAGTGTATTTCATAGCTGATTTCAGTAAGAAGTTAGACTGCCAAAAGTAAATGGTATTCCATATTATACGACTCTCCTCTTAATAAAACAGTGAATGATTCACATCTAACTCAACTAATTCACATGCTAAATTTCCACCCTAACGATCAGCTAATTACTTTCCCGCGCTCGCTACAGTACGGCCTGTACATCACGAAGGCAGTGACAGTTCCTTGCGTGCTTTCATACTGAATCGTGTCGGTTAGTGGATCTGTTTTAGTATTATCTGTGGAGGAGTGATAAGTGTTTTCAGTGAATACGAGCTTTTGCAGTAATTCAATTGTTGGAAAATATTAAAGGAGAGTTAAGTTAGACCTTACGTGTGGAGTGGAAAATTATTCAAGGATGGTGAAGGATTGTGCAGCTTATACTTGTACAGATCGCTGTCAGAAGGGATCTGGTATCTCTTCTCATAAGTGAGTGGAAATTAAAAAGTTATGACACTATTTTCTATTACCATAGTAGTGACTTTACCGAGCTCGATAGCTGCAGTCGCTTAAGTGCGGCCAGTATCCAGTATTCGGGAGATAGTAGGTTCTAACCCCACTGTCGGCAGCCCTGAAAATGGTTTTCTGTGGTTTCCCATTTTCAGACCAGGCAAATGCTGGGGCTGTACATTAATTAAGGCCACGGCCGCTTCCTTCCCACTCCTAGCCCTTCCCTGTCCCAACGTCGCCATACGACCTATCTGCGTCGGTGCGACGTAAAGCAAAAAAAAAAAAAAAAAAAAAAAACTTAAGCAGATTATAGGACGCTGAATTCAGAGAACGTGTGAACATGGAATTTTGAATATGTAGGCTTATTGTTCTTGACCTTATTTCAATTTATTGAGGGATAATTCTTAAGAAATAACCAACTATTCTTAAAAGAAACGCATATTTTTTATTACAGACTGCGTACTGGTACTAAAAATTGGAACAACACGGTTGTAGAGTCAGGAAAATGTGGTTGATAAAACTTGATAAGACATGTCTAGTTTTAGGGCAACGTATTGATTCAAATGATTAAACATTACCTCAAAAATCTTTTAAGTACCGTGAGAGTTAATTTCTCCATTTTGACATCTGTTCTATGGTAAAAGAATGGTTAAATATGCTATTCTGAAAAGTTTTACTAGGCCCAAGTCTACCAAATGCTCATTACAAGCTTGTACGGTATGTGAATTTTTTTAAGGTTATCAATTTAATGTACGGATTTATGATGATTTTCTGTTTTCGGGGACAGTTCTCTTGATTTAAAACATGTTAGTACCAAGCGAGTTGGCCGTGCTGTTAGGGGCGCGCAGCTATGAGCTTGCATCCGGGAGACAGTGGGTTCTAATCCCACTGTCGACAGCCCTGAAGATGGTTTTTCGTGGTTTCCCATTTTTACACCAGGTAAATGCTGGGGCTGTACCTTAATTAAGGCCACGGCCGCTCCTTCATACTCCCAGGCCTTTCCTATCCCATCGTCGTCATAAGACCTATCTATGTCGGTGTGCCGCAAAGCAAATTGAAAAAAATGTTGTCCGCCTCCGCGGTGTAGTGGTTAGCGTGATTAGCTGCCACTCCGGAGGCCAGGGTTCTATTTCCGGCTCTGCCACGAAATTTGGCAAGTTGTACGGGAGGTGGAACGGGGTCCACTCAACCTCGGGAGGTCAGCTGAGTAGAGGTGGGTTCGATTCCCACCTCAGCCATCCTGGAAGTGGTTTTCCGTGGCTTCCCACTTCTCCTCCAGGCAAATGCCGAGATGGTACCTAACTTAAGGCCACGGCCGCTTCCTTCCCTTTTCCTTGTCTATCCCTTCCAATCTTCCCCTCCCCCCGTAAGGCCCCTGTTCAGCATAGCAGGTGAGGCCGCCTGGGCGAGGTACTGTCCATCCTCCCCAGTTATATCCCCTGACCCGATTTCGAAGCTTCATGACACTGCCCTTGAGGTGGCAGAGGTAGGATACCTCGCTGAATCCGAGGGAAAGGCCAACCCTGGAGGGTAAGCAGATTAAGAAAGGAAGAAAAAGAAAAGAAATGAATGTTAGTGGAGATTGTTCAATAACAAAATGTGTTCAGGTTTTATGTGTGCACGTTAGTTGATGTCTTTCATTATCAATTACTTGGGAATATCCGGATCCATGGCTAAATAGTTAGCGTGCTGGCCTTTGGTCACAGGGGTCCCGAGTTCGATTCCCGGGAGGGTCGAAAACTTTAACCATAATTGGTTAATTTCCTTGGCACGGGGCTGGTCGTATGTGTTCTCTTCATCATCATTTCATCCTCATCAAGACGCGCAGGTCGCTTATCGGCGTCAAATCAAATGACCAGCATCTGGCGAGCCGAACTTGTCCTCGGACACTCCCGGCACTGAAGGTCATACGCCATTTCATTTCATACTTGGGAATGGCTGAGGTTCCCTGTCGCCTTAAAGAGACATTGTCGGCCATTTACCGAGAATCAGTGTGAAAGAACACACAGACTTTCACACTTCACGTCTCACATTTACCACCTCGGATTACTTCCCAACTTCTACCTGGCATGTGATTTAAAACTTTAGCAATACAGTGTTTTTGGTTTGCGAACTGACGACCTTCTGCCCCTATTTCCTATGTACCTCATTAACATTCGTTCTTACCGTGATATCTCCTGTCATAGAAATAACAATAATAACAACGACACGTGTTTTCATGCGTTTGTTAGTGTTAGATAATGCATATTTTCCGTACTATGATCTCCTCGGCGAGTCCAGGAGTGCCCTCAACATGGCGGTGTGCGTATGGCCTCTTCCCCAGTCACACGCTAGTGCGCAGTCAGTTTTGTGAGGCCTTGATCGCCACGAAGTTCAGATGAATAATTAGAATAAAAATAACAATCTGGACGATCATCATAATAGGCGGATTCCACAGGAAACGTGTTCTGGCTGAGACATTCGATTCCCGGCTCTTCCATCTTTGAAGTGGTTCTCCAGTTCTTTTCCAGGTACCTAACTTAAGGCCATGGCCGCATCCTTCCCTCTTCCTTGTCTTGTCTATCCTTTCCAAACTTCCTATCTTCCACACGGCCCCTGTTCAGCATAGCAGGTGAGGCCATCTTGGCGAGGTAGTGATCCTTCTCCACAGTTATATCCCCGACCAAATATCTCACGCTCCAGGAGGCGGTAGAGGTGGGATCCCTCGCTGAGTCCGGGCGAAAAACCAACCCGGGAGGGTGAACAGAATAAATAGCCTAATAATTTTATTATTAATAATTAGACTATTATTTGTATTATTGCTGTTGTAAGATCTTTCAATATACGGCGTAGCGTACCAGCAGTATTTTTCGACGTAGACAAAGCTTTTGACACTGGCACGATAATTTAATTGTTAAACTTTTGGAACTGTATAATATTCCAAAATATTTAGTCAAAATTATTTAATCATATTTGACTAACAAGAAATTTTATGTCTCCTGTGAAGAGGAGAAATCCACCTTTTGGTCCGTCAAAGCCGGTGTTCCACAGATTTAAGTTACTTCCCCCTATCCTATACGGGCTATATATGAATGATTTTCCAACCCGTCAAGGAGTGGAGGTTTAACAGTACGCGGATGACATTGTCTTTTATACCTCTAAGAGGGGGAATGTCCACGCCGTGCCATCAATGGATCTCGTCATTCAGGAATGCTATGTCCGGAACGAGGTGAAAATAAATCCTACTAAAACCCACGTCTAAATTTCGTCATTTAACTATTAACTGTCTTGGTCTAAACAAATAAATATGTCGGCTAAATAATGGACCCCGGTTTGTCCTGGAGACAGAACAGGCTTTAGAGAGATTGACGGCACGGGTACAAGCCTCGAGACCTCTGCTAGCATTAATAGAAATATTTATTTAGCATGTGTTAGGCCCATCCTGCTGTATGGCAGTGAGGCCTGGGCTCATACTTCTAAAACTCCTATTTCCAAATTGCAAGTTTTTCAAAATAAAACGTTACGAATGATGACAAGAGCCCCGGTACTGATACGAGGTGAACGAAGTTAAAGAAAACAGCAAAGATGACCAAATGTAGAATCCAGGCATGCTACTCTTAAAACAGGTCGTAACGATCAACAAGCTGAGCACTCGTTTCAAACATGGCTCGCTTTCGACCTGTTTTAACTGGTTACCTACCCTTTTACAAATTAGAACTCTTCATCACTAAGTAATATCAAAACTAAAAGGACCGTTTCCCACCTCCCTCCACTCAACTTATTTTTATAAATTTAAATTCCTATTTGATTTTTTAAAGTATTAGCAAAGAGGATGATTCTTCACCGACACGGGGGAAAATACCGCCTCCATGACGGATCGCTTTCTTCCCCGCTAGTGCAGTTCAATGGAGATTTTTAGGTTCAACGGTTATTTCGCGGAAACAGACGAGCTTTCGCCCTGGAAGAAGAAGAATAAGAATAAGAAAGTGAATAATAATAATAATAATAAGAAGAAGGACCCTCTATCAATAAATGAACGAACTCTTTACATATATGAACAAGAAGATTCTACTTAACCGAGCAAGTGGCCTCGCGGTGTCAGCCACGTAGCTATCAGCTTACAATAAAAAAATAGTGGATTCGAATCCCACTGTCGGCTGCGCTGAGGATCAGGCTGTAACGGTCACGTCCTTCCTACTCCTAGCTCCTTCCTGTCCCATCGTCGCCGTAAGAACTATTTGTGTCGGTGCGAAGTGTAAGAGAAAAGTTCTACCAGGGCCCTGTTTCATAAAACATATTTCACTAATATTATTAGTAAAAACCAATAATATTAACTAATAATATTAATATTGTGTTTCATAAAATTATTAGTTAATAATATTAGTTATTAGTTTATGAGTCTAAATTATTAGTAGATGTTCCTAATAATATTAGTAAATTGTTTCATAGACAACATAACTAATAAAATTTACTCATATTATTGGGATTATTTCTATTAGTGTATTTTGACTCATATTTCATATTATTAGTGAAACCAAAGTGTGTGGTATATTGATATATTGGCATAAAATTGTGAAGATCAGTGAAATGGTTGACTCTGATTCAAATAGTGATGAGGAGAGAGTTTATATTCGCCGTCCAAGAACTTTTAGGCCAAGAACAGCCTATACGTGTATGGAACAATCATATGAATACAATGAGAGATTTAGGTTAGATTACAGAACATTTGAATATGTGCTTGATAGGATTGGTAATATCTTAGAATCTCCCACTGCAAGGAATGAAGCACTAACCTCAAAACAGTAGCTTCAGATTGCACTACACTGGTTAGGTAGTGGTGCACAGTATCATTGTATTTCTGATATGCATGGTGTTTCAAAAGCAACAGTCTGCAGAGTTGTGACTGCGATAAATGACACTCTTCTTCAGGATGTTGTACGTTGGCCAGCTGACTGTGGTGAAGTAGTTGCCAGATTCACTGAACTTGGTGGTATTCCTTTAATTTGTGGAGTACTTGATGGAACACTTATCAAAATTGATGCACCAAGTGCATATGAACCGGCATTTGTTGATCGACATGGGAAACATTCCTTGAATGTTCTGCTAGTATGTGGGCCAAATTTAGAATTCTACTATGTATGTGCAAACTGGCCTGGCAGTGTCAGCGATGCTAGGGTTCTAAGATTAAGTGGCTTGAACAATAAGATGGCTAATGGCTGGAGACCTTTCCCTGGTGCAGTTCTGCTTGGAGACTCCATCTATCCTTTAAAATCTTGGCTCATACCACCAGTAATCCGAGATTTTGCTAGTCAGTCTCAACAAAGATTTTTAAGAGCACATAAAAAAACAAGGAGGGTTATAGAGTGTGCAATAGGACTCCTTAAAGAAAAATTTCCTGTCCTTAGCATTGGTATGCGATTAAATCCCACCTTTGCTTGTAAAGTTATCAATGCTTGTGTAGTACTTTGTAACCTGTCAAGACGTCTAGATAACTACATGGCTCCTGAAATGGAAGAGGATCATTTGGAGCAAGAGGATATTCAGGAGGGTGAGGAGGTTCCAGTCCAAGCTCAAGAAAACCTGTAATTCATTTATGACCACTTCGTGTGAACAGACATTGTGATGAATAAAAGACAAATCATTTGAACACCCAACACAGTAATTTTGTGCTTTTTATGATTTTTATTTACACTTTTTATATCTGAGGCTGAACCACAACAAAGTTACCATCATTGTTTTCTACAATTAAATATTCATTGTTTGGTACAGAAAGTTCCTGAACACCACTTGTGAGGGCTGAATGCTCAATATTGAGTAAATTTTCCTTCTCCCACACCTCCAGCTCCAGCTTCCGTTTTTTGAGGGACTCTATTTCTTTGCTTTCCTGGGGATGCTGGACGAGTACCCTCTTCTTGACAGTACCTATATAAAAAAAGGAGAAAATTAGATGAAAGTTAAGACTTACAGTTAAGCTAATTTATATTGGCTAATGTTTAATAATTTATTCCCGCTATTGATCTCAGGGTACCTATTTTATGGACAAATTTAATCTTTCAATCTAAGACTGTACCCCAGATGGAACGATCGAGAGAGACTGATATTAGATGCGACGTGAGTCATACGCAGAGAATAGTAGTTTGAGAGAGAGAGATAGAGACAGATAGAGCGCGCACGTGTGGTAGCGAAAGACATTTAATGAAAAAGACATACCGGTACATGTGGTAACCGCTTAAAGGAGGCAGTGCAAGAGACGTGTGATGTATCTAGTATTACATGTGGTGTAGCTTAAAATTCACTCTTAATGAAACGTAATTCCAGACCTTGATAGTAAAATTAAATGTTCATAGACAATAACTTTCCCCCATTGATTTGTGATTGCCTCGGGGGAGCCCGCCAACCTCCAGAGGCTGCATCCGCAAATAAATACGGAGGGACCCAGCCAGGGTTATGAGTGAAGTCCACAATGGTAGATACGGTGGAGAAGCTGGTACAGTGTGTCACGCTCCCAGCGGAGCTGGTAGTCGACATACACACTCCGGGCGGTGTATTCACAACCTCACGCTGACTCGCTGCAGTACCATGAGGAGGTCAGTTAGTATACGCGAACCTTTTCTTGAGCCCTGAGCTTCCTAGTGCTGAATCGGTAGACCTCGGTTATCTTCGACATTCATATTGGCAACCTTTGAAACACAACTATGCATCGCTGTGCGACATCTGGCGTACACTTTACGAACTAGTACTGATGTTGTTTACACAGCAAAGCCAAACTATATAATTCATGCTAGGAACAAGATTCGCATCGAGAAATGTTATATAATGTTAAATAATGTATGTGTAACAGAGTTGTTGGCGTAAGATAATAAATGTTTAGAAAATTCATATCGATCGATCATATTATCGATTCAATTCAGATTTCATTTCCACCCAGTTGGCAGTATAACCGGAACCGTCAGCGCTCCCTCCTTACCCCTCACCCCGTAAAAATCGGGCTCAAGAAAAAGTTCACATATAGTACTCGAGTTTGTGTGTCGTAAGAAGCCGTGAAGCGATACATTTGTTACAAGATCGCGTCGGGCTGAATTACAGTAGAATTAATTAGATTTATTACATTATTACAATGTTGAAATGCCAGTGAAATTCATACTTAAACAAAGAATTCTTATGTATGACACATGTAAAAACCGACTCATAAAGAGGTGAGTAGGCAATTTCAGAAGAGATTTCCCGGGGTTCCTCTTCCAGGTAGAGAAACAGATATCTCGTGAATAAATTAACAGGATCACTTAATGTTGTGATTCCTAAACTGAAACGAAGGATTCTATTAGAAAAAAAATATCGACATTAACACATCATTCGTACGATCTCCCACTACATCTGTACAATGTGTTGCACAAGAAGTCGGTATCTCAAAATCCTCCGTACATAGTGAAATTAAAGAGGTTAGTATTCATGATGAAGGCTATTGGGTGCATGAGTAAGCAATAAATGTAGTAATAGTGGACACAGAATACGCAGAAGGTTATGAATATACCGCTCAGAACATGCATGTAGTCTCCCGGCCATGCTGGGAGTGGGACACACTGTATTTGGAACAATACGGCTGATGAAACATTTGAGCGGTTCGTGCAAGTATGTCTCTCTTTTTCATTCACTCTTCTTCATTACCGCATGTGTTCACTATCTGTCTCTATCTCTCTCTCAAAATACTACTCACTGCGTTCGGCTCGTGTCGCGCCTAATATCACTCTCACTCGATCATTACGTTTGGGTACAATATTACACTGAAATATTAATTTTGATGTGACAAGTCATTTCCCTGTGTTTTCCATGCTTTCCCTATTTTTTCAGAAAATGGGTACCCTGAGACTAATGACAGGAATAAATTGTTAAACACCAGCCTTTATAAATAATCTGTAATAGAGACATCTTTGGCTATTATGTTTTAGTCTCTATTAGAGACATCTTCGGCTATTTTTTGTCCTAAATATTATCAATACCATGTGTAATGTGTTAGTCCTAAACATATAAAGGCCCACAATAAAATAGGTATTGGAAGGTGTAACACACTCCATTACAGGTGAGCAAAAGTCAATGCGGGTATATATAATGAAGTTAATAAATTGTATAATATGGAAATGCTGTTGATAGGCATCAAACTTGTATCATGTCAAAAACGACACCATTCACTAGCAAATGAGCATTGCACCCATCACTGAGAAAGCACAGGAAAAGCATCTCAAATGGTATGGTCATGTCCTGTGTGCCGCATCTGGAACAGTTTTTTTTTTTTTTTTTTTTTTTTTTTTTTTTTTTTTTTTTGCTAGCGGCTTTACGTTGCACCAACACAGATAGGTCTTAAGGCGACGATGGGATAGGAAAGGGTTAGGAGTTGGAAGGAAGCGGTCGTAGCCTTAATTTTTTTTTTTTGCTAGGGGCTTTACGTCGCGCCGACACAGATAGGTCTTATGGCGACGATGGGATAGGAAAGGTCTAGGAGTTGGAAGGAAGCGGCCGTGGCCTTAATTAAGGTACAGCCCCAGCATTTGCCTGGTGTGAAAATGGGAAACCACGGAAAACCATTTTCAGGGCTGCCGATAGTGGGATTCGAACCTACTATCTCCCGGATGCAAGCTCACAGCCGCGCGCCTCTACACGCACGGCCAACTCGCCCGGTATAGTAGCCTTAATTAACGTACAGCCCCAGCATTTGTCTGGTGTGAAAATGGGAAATCACAGAAAACCATTTTCAGGGCTTCCGCAGTGGGATTCGAAACTACTATCTCCCGGATCCAACCTCACAGCCGCGGACCCCTAACCGCATGGCCAACTCGCCCGGAGCCAATTTAACTCACTCCTTTGAAATTAATGGGCAACGTCCACACGAACGTCCAGAGCAAAGCTGGCATGACACAGTAAATGATGTGAAGACTCTCATGTTAAGACCACACGATGCCCAAGATCGTGCAAAATGGCGGACCTTGCACCAACGGGTAAATGCTAGGAATAATAATATAAATTTGTAGGCCTAATTGCCTTGTAATCATTGAACCAAAATTTAAATTATAATATTACAGATTAAAAAGACAATAACTCTTATCTTCTTAATGTTTTTTTTTCAAACGCCCAATGTTTTAAAATCTGCCCATATAATTTACATACCGCAGAATCACTACTGATCTGCATTTAGGGCAGTCGCCCAGGTGGCAGATTCCCTATCTGTTGTTTTCCTAGCCTTTTCTTAAATGATTGCAAAGAAATTGGAAATTTATTGAACATCTCCCTTGGTAAGTTATTCCCATCCCTAACTCCCCTGCCTATAAACGAATATTTGCCCCAATTTGCCCCAGATTTTCCCTTGCTATTAAGAAGAAAATATTATAGAAAAAGGAAGTTATCACAGAAAAGAATTCTACAAATAAAGGACTGTCAGTGGTGTGTTTTGTTTTGTACACACTAGTTGACCAGCTTACATATTTAACGACACTTCCATTTGCGACAGGAACTGGGAATGTACCCAAGTTTCTGAACACTAATCCACACATTTCTGTTATGAGTGTGTTTAAAACTGGTATGCTCACTCATGCCAATTTCAAGAAAGGGTCCCTGATGAGCACAGGCATTAGAAGAATGACTGATGGCTTGCTGTGAGCAATGTAGTCAGTTTTTGTTGGTTGTAGTGGCTGTGTACAATGGGATTGCTGATGATCCACTTCACAGATTGATATTTTATGATAAAGTGTAGCTTTTTTTGACATATGATACATTTATTTCAAGTTCTTTATGCCATTAGTGTTCATGCAAAATATGTTTCAAGATGACTATACCAGAGTATGATAAACATGCTCAAGCATCACATTATTATGTACAGTGTTCCACTAAATGTAATCCGGAAAACAGATCTTGGTTACTAGCGGGCAGCCTGAGTGGCGGCTCGTGGGTTGTAAGTTTGGTGCAGCCCAGCACTCGCATCTGCAGTAAATGTGTAGCCTACATTTTGAATAGGTGTGTTGGATAATCTAGCTAGGAGGAAATAAGGGATCGGGGAGATCTTTTGGTATGATAATGGTCTACAAATATCCGCTATGTAATTTTCATGCAATTACTTTTAAAAGCACAATGTAACTATAACATTAACTAAAAAACAAATATTACATTCGGTAACGTCTATTGCTTGTACGTTAAATCTATTCTTCGGTCCTTTTAAGCAGCGAACTTGTCAATGATGTTATCGTGAAAGGGCATTGTATCCATCAAGTCGCTGAGCAGTGACTTCTCCAGGGATATGGAGTCAACCTCTCCTGCGATGTTGAATTCCTTAAGTAGGTTTTTATCTGCTTAAGGCACGAAAAGCTTCTTTCTACTGAGGAGCTTGTAGACGGTATGTTAAGTATTAAATAAAATAATTTATACGCTTCTTTGAAAACGTCCGTGAGTTTATTTTTATTGATAGACAGAATTATTTCCTCCAAACTGGTATTTTTGTAAGTGGAATCAGAATAGATAAACTGAAGTTTTTTTAACCTGTGTGTGTCAAATGTCGTGGGATAACAGATTTTTAAGTTCTCTAGACCATCAAGATGGAGGATTTTAGAAAATTCTTCAAACTTAGAGATATTCCCTAAGCAAAGAAATGGGAGCTTCTGCATATCTTAAAATCTCGTATCAGTCTCTAGGGAGACTAAATCCAGTATCTGAAAATAAAGCACTCGATACTTTAGAAAATTTCACTTTCTGTTTTTAAACCAGAATGCCTTTTTAGTTCAATTTTGGTTTTTTTCTCAGCCGTACGAAAACTGGTTTTAAATGTTTCTTCATTCCTTTTACCTAGTATCAGTTGCCATGTGGGTCTTACTTTTGAGAGGCAGAACTAAACGTCCAGAGACTTCTTTTGGAGCACGTTAAATAATATATTAGCAAGCTCAAAAATGTCATTGAATACTATTGATAAAAATGTGAACTGGGAGCTATTAAAGTTATTAAACAACCCCCCTGATTGGCGAATGGTTTTATCGTCTGACTGAGGATCGTACATGAGTCTTTCAAAAATTTATTTCAATCCCTCCCACTCCTCGACAACCACGCTCAGAAGTTTCCCATGTGACGACCAACGTGTATCCACACCAGATGGTATTCGTTTCGCAATTACTGAATCAGCGACGAAAGTTCTTTTGGCTGATGAATGAATAAATGAAAGAATACCACCAAGACTCGGAAAAAAATACGGCACTCTGATATGTTGGTAATACTTTGCTGTACCATTAGATTTAATCAGTGTGCCGAACAATGTACAAATAATGCTTGAGGGGCATCCTTCTTGACCTAAGTTTGAAGACCATTTAGATGACCTGCCATGACAGTAGTATAATAAGCGGGTTCGGGCGCCTCCTCCCGCGGGAAATTTGAATTTTGGCGGGAGATTTGAATTTTGGCGGGAGATTTGAATTTTGGCGCGAGATTTGAATTTGTAAACAAAGCCACGTGCTTTTCGACAGCTGTCATCGACAACAACGCATCGCTAACCTCACTGCTGCCATCTTGACGGGCCTAAACCTCAGTAGTGCCAACTTAACCTAACTAGCGTGAGGTAAACAAAGCCACGTGTTTTTTGACAGCCACGTGCTTTTTGACAGACAACAACGCATCGCTAACCTCAGTACTGCCATCTTGACGGGCCTAAACCTCAGTAGTGCCAACTTAACCTAACCAGTGCGAGGTAAACAAAGCCACGTGTTTTTTGACAGCCACGTGCTTTTTGACAAACAACAACGCATCACTAACCTCAGTACTGCCATCTTGACGGGCCTAAACCTTAGTGTTACCAACTTAACCTAACTAGCGCGTGGTAAACAAAGCCGCGTGCTTTTTGACAGCCAGGTGCTTTTTTGACAGCTGTCATCCGCCATCTTTAAACTACAGAGCACTGTGCTGCCCTCTTTATCGTAGTAGATGTAAATTCGTCACCTGTCATCGGCAGTGCTGCCATCTTGGCGGGCCTAAACCTTAGTGCTACCAACTTAACCTCACTAGCGTGAGATAAACAAAGCCACGTGCAGCTGTCACCAGCCATCTTTAATCTATAGAGCGCAGTGCTGGCCTCTTTGTGGTGGCGGATAATTTGAAAAATGCTGTTTTGACAGCAGACATCTTTAATCACCGTGCTGCCCTCTATGTGGCGGCGGTAAATTCCACGTGCTTTACAAACCTATATGCTTTTCTGACAGCTGTCATCCGCCATCTTTAATCCAGAGAGAACAGTGCTGCCCTCTATGTGGTGGCGGCAAATTCCACGTGCTCTTGTTTGGAAACAAATCAACATGCTTTTTTTTGACAGCTGTCAACCACCATCTTTAATCACCGTGCTGCCCCCTCTTTAGCTACTTACCTTTGACAGCTGACATCCGCCATCTTTAATCCAGAGAGAACAGTGCTGCCCTCTATGTGGTGGCGGCAAATTTCACGTGCTCTTGTTCGGAAACAAATCAACATGCTTTTTTGACAGCAGCCATCTTTAATCACCGTGCTGCCCTCTTTGTGGCGGTGGCAAATTCCACGTGCTTTACAAACCTATATGCTTTTCTGACAGCTGTCATCCGCCATCTTTAATCCAGAGAGAACAGTGCTGCCCTCTGTGTGGTGGCGGCAAATTCCACGTGCTCTTGTTTGGAAACAAATCAACATGCTTCTTTGACAGCTGTCAACCGCCATCTTTAATCACCGTGCTGCCCCCTCTTTAGCGACTGACCTTTGAAATGTGGTGGCGGTAAATTCTACGTGTTTTACAAACCTATATGCTTTTCTGTCAGCTGTCATCCGCCATCTTTAAGCTGTAAATCCCCGATTCTCATGTTAAAAGAGCATCTAGTTGTAAAACAGATTCTTAATCCGAGTTCTTTGACGTCAGGAAGGGCAACCGGTCGAAAACAATAGTGTATGATGTAAGAGGCTAGATACTGCTAGTTTTGCGTCAGGAAGGGCAACTCAACAAATTCTTGCGATTTAAAAATCTTAGTTTTGCGTCAGGAAGGGCATCCGGCTGTAAAACAATAGTTCGTGATACAGCGATTTAAAATCTAAGAAGAGCATCTAGCTGTAAATCCCCGATTCTCGTGTTAGAAGTTGTAAAACAGTTTCTTAATCCCAGTTCTTTGACGTTAGGAAGGGCAACCGGTCGAAAACAATAGTGTATGATGTAAGAGGCTAGATACTGCTAGTTTTTCGTCAGGAAGGGCAACTAGTCTTAAAACAAATTCTTGCGATTTAAAAATCTTAGTTTTGCGTCAGGAAGGGCATCCAGTTCGTGATACAGCGATTTAAAATCTAAGAAGAGCATCTAGCTGTAAATCCCCGATTCTCGTGTTAGAAGTTGTAAAACAGATTCTTAATCCGAGTTCTTTGACGTCAGGAAGGGCAACCGGTCGAAAACAATAGTGTATGATGTAAGAGGCTAGATACTGTCAGTTTTGCGTCAGGAACGGCAACTAGTCTTAAAACAAATTCTTGCGATTTAAAATCTTAGTTTTGCGTCAGGAAGGGCATCCGGCTGTAAAACAATAGTTCGTGATACAGCGATTTAAAATATAAGAAGAGCATCTAGCTGGAAATCCCCGATTCTCGTGTTAGAAGTTGTAAAACAGTTTCTTAATCCGAGTTCTTTAACGTCAGGAAGGGCAACCGGTCGAAAACAATAGTGTATGATGTAAGAGGCTAGATACTGCCAGTTTTGCGTTAGGAAGGGCAACTAGTCTTAAAACAAATTCTTGCGATTTAAAATCTTAGCTTTGCGTCAGGAAGGGCATCCGGCTGTAAAACAATAGTTCATGATTCAGCGATTTAAAATCTAAGAAGAGCATCTAGCTGTAAGACCCCGATTCTCGTGTTAGAAGTTGTAAAACAGATTCTTAATCCCAGTTCTTTAACGTCAGGAAGGGCAACCGGTCAAAAACAATAGTGTATGATGTAAGAGGCTAGATACTGCTTTTAAAAATCCTAGAATGGCATCGTGTTGTAAAACGGATTCTTGTGATTTAAAATCTCGCGTCAGAAAGGGCAACCGGTCGTAAAACGAATTCTTGCGATTTAAACTCCTGCGTCAGGAGGAGGCACTCGGCTTTAAAACATATTTTTAATCCCGGCCCTGCTACGTTAGGAACCACATCTAGCTGTAAAAACAGGAGCTTCAAACATTTACAGTTTTAAGCTTTAGGAACGGGTTACATTTTCTGTTCTACTGCATAGAACACTATCTTTGAAGTTGTATCGGCGCAGTCATTCAGAGCGAGTGCGGAATGCATGTGTTAGCTGAAATTGTACACGTATCTTCCGGCTGCACTAAACTTGAACAAAGACACGGTGTGCTGATGAGCGACTTGTAACTCACCGTGTAAGCTCCTAACATGATTGTACGGAGAGGTTAAAACACACAGTGCCAGCATATAGCCCACTCCTATCGAAAGAGCCTGCACGACGCCGGCATGTGGGCTTATCCTGTTGAAGGAGCCTGCACAAGGTTTGACAACTGCCATCAACAGCCCTTACTTAACGCTAGCTTCTTTTTTTTTGCACAGCCGCCTCTTAGATCATACACCATAGTTTTACGACCGGTTACCCTTCCTGACTAGGATTTTAAATCGCAGTATACGCGATAAATTTGTTATAGCGGGTTTTATAACTAGATGTCCCGGTACCGGCACATAGCCTACTCCTACCGAAGAAGCCTGCACACAGCTTAACGCCTCCATCCGACAAATGAATCACCCTCAACACTCTTGTACTTACAATCATTTTCGAAGGAGTCTGCATAAGGTTTAACGCCCCCTATCAACAGCCCTTACTTAACGCTGGCTTTTTTTGCACACCCCGCCTCTTAGATCATACACCATAGTTTTACGACCGTTACCCTTCCTGACTAGGATTTTAAATCGCAGTATACGCGATAAATTTGTTGTAGCGGGTTTTATAACTAGATGTCCCGGTACCGGCACATAGCCTACTCCTACCGAAGAAGCCTGCACACAGCTTAACGCCTCCATCCGACAAATGAATCACCCTCAACACTCTTGCACTCACAATCATTTTCGAAGGAGTCTGCATAAGGTTTAACGTCCCCATGAACAGCCCTTACTTAATGCTAGCTTTTTTGCATACCCCGCCTCTTAGATCATACACCATAGTTTTACGACCGGTTGTCCTTCCTGACTAGGATTTTAAATCGCAGTATACGCGATAAATTTGTTATAGCGGGTTTTATACCTAGATATCCCGGTACCGGCATATAGCCTACTCCTACCGAAGAAGCCCGCACAAGGCTTATTGCCTCCATCCGACAGATGAATCACCCTCAACACTCTTGTACTCACAATCATTTTAGAAGGAGTCTGCACAAGGTTTAACGTCCCCCTATCAACAGCCCTTACTTATTTATTTATTTATTTATTTATTTATTTATTTATTTATTGTGAACATATCAGGTCATTAGTCCCAATTACAATGTTCACGACAATTGTTACTTACGTGTTAAAATACATATTAAGAACAAAAACCACTACCTAGTTAGAGTAATCCTAAAACTAATTACTCTGACACACAGGTCACATTACTAAAATAAAAAAAATAAAAAAGAATAATTATGGTTAATATGACTAATAATACATTACATTACTAATACATTCTAATTAAAATCAGTATAATATTTAAAACAATTATTTTAACAGGATTTCCACTTGGAATGTAATACATTTAAAAAAACAAGGTTTACAACATTTATACTAGTTTATACTATTTTTCCTTTTTTTAATCTTCATAATCTATTAAATTATGTTCAGAAGTACAGTGTTACATGTCGAAATGAATGTAGCTTCAGCCATACTAAAAATATCAACATAAGGATGGATATTGTTGTAGAGCCTCATTGCTCTGTTAATTGGGGAGTTCTTATGTATTTCAGTCTTAGCCTTTGATAGAAAGAATATATTTCTAGGACGACTTAGTTTATGTGGCACATAAAATGTTATTGATTTCAATATGTTTGAGTCATCAATTACAGAATTAATTATTTTATACAGGAAAGTCAAATCTTTGCAACTTCGTCTGTGGCGCAAGCTATTCACACCATGTTCCTTCAGCATACCTGAGTAATTTATGAACGTTGGGTAATTTCCTGTGATTTTATAAGTCATGAATTTTAAAAGCTTGTTTTGAGTACTCTCGATAAGATTGATATTTTTTGTGGTCACTGGGTTCCAAACAACTGAGCCATACTCAAGTCTGGACCTTACAAATGAGTTAAACAAGGTTAATAGTGTCTTTGGACGAAATGATAATGAATTCCGTATAATGAAGCCTAACATTTTAAGAGCATTATTGGTAATTTTTTGAATATGGTCGTTGAATCTTAAATCTTCATTGAATGTTATTCCTAAATCCGTTTTTGTCTTGACACGAGTTAATATGTCAGTATCCATTACATAGTTATATTTAATCTTCTGTTTCTTCCGAGTAAATGTCATGGCTACACATTTATCTATATTAAAATTTAACTTATTCTGTTTGCTCCAGTCTACAAGAGAATCTAAATCGTTTTGAAGTAGTTGACAATCAGATACTGTTTTAATAGATTTGTATATTTTAATATCATCAGCAAAAATAAGAATTTCAGAAGATGTTATAGTTTCCGGTATGTCATTAACAAAGATTAGAATTAGCAAAGGCCCCAAGTTAGAACCTTGTGGAACTCCTGAATTTACATCAAATTTGGAAGATATATGACCTTTGTAACTTACAACCTGAGTTCTATCCTTTAAATACGATATCAGTAAGTTTTGTAATGTAGTAGAAAATCCAAAGAAAGAAAATTTATTTATTAAGCAATCATGATTAACCTTATCGAAAGCTTTTTGAAAATCCGTGTAAATTACATCAGCCTGAGCATGAACATCTAACTAGCGGATATATATTCAGTAAAGTAGCAAAGATTTGTTTCAGTGGATCTTCTCGCCATGAATCCATGTTGTCTCGGTGAGATACTATTTCTAACATGATCATAAATTTGTTTGTACAATATAATTTCAAAAATTTTGGCTGGGGCACAAACAATAGTAACAGGTCTATAATTACTGAACAATTTGATATCTCCAGTTTTATATACAGGAGTAACCTTGGTATGTTTCCACAAGTCAGGGAATGTCTCTGTTTTTACAATTAGGTTGAAGAGAATGGTTAAAGGATATACTAACACTTCTCTACAACCTTTCAAAATATATGGGGGAATATCATCAGGTCCTACTGATTTCTTCGGTTTTAGGCGGTCAATTGCTTTAAGCACTTCTTCTGTAGTTATATGCTGTATATTAAGTACACCTATTTCATTTGGTTGATCATTATTCCTAAATTCCAAATTATATTTAGACTTTTCCTGAGAGTATATAGTTTTGAAATAGTCTGCAAATCCATTAGCTATGTCATCTGGTGATTGTAACAGACAACCTTGAAATTCGAACTGTGGGTTACTTTTTAAGCATCTCCTCTTATTATTAATAAAGTTCCAGAATGCCTTACAATCATTACTCAAGTTATTTTCAATCTTCTCGACATATTGGTTGTATGCAATAGTTATGTCTCTTTTTATTTTTGCTCTGAGAGTTTTAAATAAATGCATGTAATACTCAGAATTTTTCTTCTTTCTAATTTTTTCTTTTAATTTAATATTACATATAATATCCTTTGTAAACCAGATGGGATATTTTTTCTTGTAGTTTTTCGTTTTCGGAACACACTGATCCAATACAGCATACATTTTATCATAGAAAAGTTGTGTGGCTAAGTTAACATCTCTGCATTCTTTAATATAAATCCAATCCGTTTCCTTCAACAGACTGTAAAGTTTCTCAAAATCTGCCTTTGTGAAATTATACCTTCTATGATGATTATTTTCTTTTCTCCTATTTCGGTTAACTTTAAGTATTATCTGAAGAGGAGGATGATGCCCGTCTTTTGGAATGATTGGATCAATTTCCTCAACAATACGTATGCCTAATAAATTTGTTAACACAAGATCAAGTGTCTTATTATTACTATTCTGTACATTGTTAACAGAGTGGAGATTCGAAAAATGTAATACCCTACTTAATTCTTGACTTATATTACTTCCTTTGTTCAAATCATACGTACTGTCAACTATTTCAGAGATATTAAAGTCGCCAACTATAATAATGTTATTTCCAAGTAAATTAATATATTGTTCTAACTTACTAAAAAATTCTACGTAGGCATCTAAGTGTGAATTTGGGGGAAAGTAAACTGTGCAGATATAGTACTTCTTATTGTTGACAGTAAATTTAACCCATACTGACTCGGTACTTGAGTCTAATGAATGAACCATTTCTGGATTAAATGTTGCCTTAACACCAATGAGGACTCCACCGCCATCTTTTTTGCGACTAGTTATGGCATTCCTGTCCTTACGAAATATAGTATACCTATTATCAAACAGTTCAGAATCATGTAAAGTATCATTCAGCCAAGTCTCAGTCAGACATATTATATCAAAATTATTAGATAATATACCTGTGTATAAAGTATGCGTTTTAGATCTTAATCCACGTACGTTTTGATAATAAATTACAAATTCATTATCTAACAAACACATTATCCAATATGAATAGTGTTCTTAAATTTTCTGATGTCTTCTTCACAGGCGATATTGACAACTGGTGAATTGTCACTTTGTCTCATGAAGATTCGGCCATTCCTTGTCCAAAGGTGCTTCACATTAGATGACCTGCGAAGTTGACGACATTGAGCCAGAAGCCGCTTCCTGGTAGGACAAAGGCTCTCGTTGATATAAACGGGATTGTTGTGGGTGAATCCCAAGTCCAAAGTCGACAGATTCCTTTTCACGCGGCGTTTCTTCAGCAGTTCATCTTTATGTACTCTCCGACAGAATTTGACGATGATAGCATTGGACGACGGGTAGTTAGGGTTACTTGAGAGCCTATGACATGCATCAATATCCTCTTCATTAATATTTATGTCCAGAGACCTTCCCACCGCCTTTACTAAATTCACTGTATTTTCATTAGCTTGTGTTGGAATGCCTTGAATCTCTATTGTATTTACCCTTGAGTACTGTTCACAGTCTTCAATGCGCTGTTTTAGCTCCAGATTTTCGTTCTTGAGTTTTATATTCTCATCTTTCAAACTCTCGATCATCCCCGGGGCCTCTTGTAACACCTTATTATATTCTTGTTGCTGTGTGATACTGTGGTCCAACTTTTCATGACAAACTTCTATAGATTTACCTAGATCACGCTCAAGTTCTTTCTGAGAATTCTTCACCAATCCAATTCCCTGTTTCATTTCCACAAGTTCATACTTCATTTCTCCAAGAGCTGTTTCTAAAGATTTCTGTGTCTTCTCCATGGTTATTATATTTACCTGTATCTCACTTAATTTACTCATCATCAATTTTATTGAATACAGAGTTTTATTATTACAACTCTCTCTTTCAGGTTGGTTACTGTCAACAGTGCCAGCAATATCCCCCTCATGCCCGATTGTTGGGAGACTGTTACTTTTGTCAGTGCAACTGTCACATGTCCAACAAGCAGCTGTACTTCCTAAACTGTCTATGTCCTCTTTTTGTAAATTTAGACACTTAGTATGAAAGGCTTTATCACATAAACCACACGTAATCCTGTTAGTTTTGTCTGACCTACTAGATGTTTTATTTTTACAGATATTGCACATATCCATTGTTAGATGAGGTTGATAGTCGCTGAGCTCCGAGAATATAGACTGGCGACACAAAGAGAGATGATGGAGCTTGAAATAATTTACTATTCCTTGAGATTGACAGCAACTGTTTATATAAATACTTTTTGCAAAGATACACTGGAAATATTTTAGTATTCCTTGGAACTGACTACCACTGGTTATATAAATACTATTTGCACAGATTTCACAGTTGGATACACTGGAAGTAATTTACTATTCCTTGAGATTAACTGTCGCTGGTTCTATAAATACTCTTTGCCAAGATTCAACAGTTGGCTACACTGATCCAATGTTTATCCTTTGAGGTTATGATGACAAACATACGATATTATAGTTCAGTATTTGACGTATAAAATACAAGAACAAACAAAATAATTATCGAAGATGAATCAGTGTAACTTACAGTTTAAGAAGAGACCACTCTCACTCTTGTGTCGCCGATAAAACCATCACAATTTCATAATACTGCGGAGCTCCCACAACACACGTCTTACACTACCATGTACGGCCAAGAAGGCTTTCTTGCACACCCCGCCTCTTAGATCATACACCATAGTTTTACGACCGGCTTCCCTTCCTGACTAGGATTTTAAATCGCAGTATACGCGATAAATTTGTTGTAGCGGGTTTTATAACTAGATATCCCAGTGCCGGCACATAGCCTTCTCCTACCGAAGAAGCCTGCACACAGCTTAACGCCTCCATCCGACAAATGAATCACCCTCAACACTCTTCAATCATTCCCGCTACTTCGGGAGATAGCAGGTTCGAACTCCTACTGTCGGAAGCCGTAAAAAAATAGCAAATGCTAGGCGAGGGACCTGCGCGATCGTCATAACGTGTAATTACATGATCTAGCTAAATGTAGTTTTAGCTCAATACCTTTAAGTACCTACAGGTAAGGAATACCGCGGATGTAGCTTAGTACACTCCCGTTTAAGTCCAGAAGTCGAGGATCGCGCGCTAACTTTCCAAGGCTCGATCCGCTGCAGAACTCTTAAATTCTGACACCTCGGCATCAACAGGAGGTTCGATTCCGGCTTAAATACGTCAGCCTGCGGGACTTCAGGAGAGCTCTTGTTGCATAAACACTTCGTTCCGACTGTACTGCAGTTGTCAGCGATTTTCACATCCGCTTGGTAACAAGCAGCATATTGACCCGCTGCAGTCTGCGTGAAGCGCTCACAGTTCTCTCTATGCGTTTATCACGCACACATCTCCGTCTAAGTACTGTCTGCTGTGAATATTATTCTTCAGACTTTATCTTAAGGTAAGGTAGAACTGTTAGTTACTGTTCGCAAAGCAACTTCTATGCTAGGTAATAGACATCTACATTCATAAATATTTGTTCTTTTCTTTTTTTTAGGTACCGTTCGAGTTACAGGCTTGAAAGTACGCATTTTATTCATCCGAGTAACAGTCTGCAGCACGTGCATTTTTAAGGTATGTTTTCGAACTTTGAGTTGTAAAGATAGCTAGGTTAACTGATGTACCCTACACTACATTCATATATGTTTGCTCTTTTCTTTTAGGCACGACCAGAATATTATCATTCGAGTTACAGGCTTGAAAGTACGCATTTTATTCATCCGAGTAACAGTCTGCAGTGCGAAGATTTTAAGGTATGTCTGACCTCTATTCGTTGAAACTTGGTTTCTTCCGAACATCGTAACTTTAAGCTAATCATAAATAGTTGTTCTCTTCAATCCTCATGCTATAGACGAGGTAATCTTATAATTTCAAACACGCACATATAGCTATGTCTGTCCTCAACAGGCTGAAACTTGGTTTCTTCTAAAACATCGTAACTTTAGTCTATTGATAAATAGTCGTTCTCTTCAATCCTCATGCTATAGACGAGGTTAATTTTATAACTTCAAACACGCACACATAGCTATGTCTGACCTCAACAGGCTGAAACTTGGTTTCTTCCGAACATAGTAACTTTAGTCTATTGATAAATAGTTATTTTCTTTAATCTGCATGTCATAGAAGAGGTTAATCTTATAATTTCAAACTCATAGCAATGTCCGACCTCTATACATTGAAACTTGGTTTCTTCCGAACATCTTAACTTTAAGCTAATCATAAATAGTTGTTCTCTTCAATCCTCATGCTATAGACGAGGTTAATCTTATAATTTCAAACTCACAGCAATGTCCGACCCCTATATATTGAAACTTGGTTTCTTCCGAACATCGTAACTTTAGTCTATTGATAAATAGTCGTTCTCTTCAATTCTCATGCTATAGGCCTGGTTAATTTTATAATTTCAAACACACATAGCTATGTCTGACCTCAACAGGCTGAAACTTGGTTTCTTCTAAAACATCGTAACTTTAGTCTATTCATAAATAGTCGTTGTCTTCAATCCTCATGCTATAGAAGAGGTTAATCTTATAATTTCAAACTCACAGCCATGTCCGACCTCTATACGTTGAAACTTGGTTTCTTCCGAACATCGTAACTTCCGCCTAATCTCTATTGGTCGTTCTCTTTTCAGATGTTCCCCTGCTGTGAGGAATGTAATGTAACGTTTACAAGGCGTGATAACTTCATGCGCCATATGAAATCAAAACACCCTAGCATAACATCTGCTTTATGTAAAGTTTGTAGTGTGTATTTCGCTAACGTAGAGCGATACGAGGCTCACTTAGTAGAGGTACACCAAATATCTACTTGCCCTCAGGTAGTAGTAGGGAAAAAGCGTGCAGCTACTGATGTAGCTATAGAAAGTACTAGTAGTAAAAAACCTAGAAAAAATCATGAACTTCAAACTATTCACTGCGAGCACTGTAACACTGATGTACGATCTTCGCATTTTCAGGGACACTTACGGAGTAATGCACATAAAAACAATGCGTGTAGAAGTGGTAGTAACGCAAACATCGAGGAAATTAATACAGCATTTAAAAGTAGGATTGCTAGTTACAGAATTCGCACCAGTCAAAAGTTTCAGAGCACTTCAAACTTTTTAAATTAAGTTCAACCGGATGTACAACAGCTTCTTGCTAAATCTTTGTCCAATCATAATTTATTTAAAGTTAATTTTGAACTTTTCGCCTTGTACATTAAAAGCACGGATGAATCCGAAATAACGGACATTAAATCATTTAATACGAAGAATTTTGTCATAAGTGAGTCGACTAATTTTGGTGATGTACTTAGGGATGTCTCTAACATTATTTCAACTAAGAGCGAGGAATTTTAGGAAAAGGAATCAGGGTGGGCTTTAGTTGAGATAATGTATCTATAAGTTAACATCAATAAGTGCAATCCCATGCGAGGTTCATCGTACATCGAGCTGCCGACATGGATTCAGCGAAAAGAAGCTGTTGTAAACATCCAAAACAATGACGAAGCATGTTTTGCATGGGCGGTGATGTCGGCTTTAAATCCTGTGAAACGGAATGTAGCGAATAGAACATCATCGTATCCACACTATTCAACGCAACTAAATTTCGATAGTATAGAATTTCCTGTGCAGATAAAAGATATTAAGCGCTTTGAGGAACTAAATAACATTAGCATTTATGTGTATGGCGTAGAGAAAAAGTCTGTAGTAGGTCCTCTGTATTATACATGTCATAAGAAGAGTACTCATGTTAATTTACTCTATATTGAAAACAGTAGGAATAGCCACTTTTGCTGGATTAAAAATCTGAGTAGACTTGTTGGTAGTCTTTTGTCAAAAGATAAGTGTAAAAAGTGGCTATGTGATGGATGCTTGCAGTATTTTAGAACTGAAGATCAGTTAACGAAGCATTCCAAGAATGACTGCAATCATGTACGTACAGAGATACCTACTACAGGCAATAATGTTTTAAAATTTACAAATTTTCACAAGCAGATTTGGGTACCGTTCGTGATTTATGCAGACTTTGAAGCCATCCTCACGCCATGCAACACATGCTTACCTAATCCTGACAACTCTTTCACTAATACTACGCACATGCATGTCCCGTATAGCTTCGCGTATTACATCAAGTGTAGTTACGATAGTACGCTTAACAAGTTAGAGCTGTATCGAGGACATGATGCTGCTAAAGTATTTTTAGAAAGACTTGAAAGTGATGCGGTTCGTCTTGGTCGTATTCTAAATAGTAATATTCCTATGAAGCCACTCACCGAAATTCAGTTAAATGATCATGAACGTGCTACAAAGTGTAGCATTTGTGATGGGGAATTTTCCGAAAATGACCCTTAAGTTTTTGATCATGATCATTTAACTGGTTTCTACAGATGTGCCGCTCATTATAGCTGTAATCTTAAGTATAGAGTTCCTAAATTTATCCCTGTAATTTTTCATAACTTATCTGGTTACGACTCTCATTTCATCATTTCACAATTTGGAGCTTCAGATGAAAAAGCAGATATAATCCCTCAGAATAAAGAGCGGTACATTGCGTTTGCAAAGTCTGTAAAAGTAGATGCTGAGCATTCTATAAAACTGAGATTCCTTGACTCGTTTCGCTTTATGGCGAGTAGCCTCGATAAACTTTCTAGTCATTTACAACCTGAACAATTTACGGAAATTCGACGCGTTTTTCCCGAAGAAGCGCAGTTTAATTTACTTCGGCGTAAGGGTGTTTTTTGTTATGAATATCTCGACTGCTTTGAACGCCTCGAAGAACGTGCCTTACCATCGAAAAATCCTTTTACAGCTCGCTGAATTCAGCAGATATTAGTGATGATGACTATTTACATGCACAACATATCTGGGAGCAGTTCTATATTCAAACGCTGGGTGAATACTCCGATTTATATTTAAAGACGGATGTACTTTTGTTAGCTGATGTTTTTGAAAATTTTCGCTGTGTTTGCAAGAAAACCTACAGCCTTGACCCATGTCAGTATTTTACTGCGCCTGGGTTAATTTGGGACGCGATGTTAAAACACACGCAGGTGAATTTGGAACTGCTAACTGATATTGATATGGTGCACTTTATAAAATCATCTATTCGAGGCGGTCTAAGTCAGTGCAGCGGGCGGTATTCTAAGGCAAATAATAAGTACATGCCGAGTTTCGATTCTAGTCAGGAATCTCAGTATATCGTTTACCTCGATGCTAATAATCAGTATGGGTGGGCGATGAGTCAGCATCTACCGGTGAGTGGTTTCCGCTGGCTAACGCAGTGCGAAATTGATGCTTTACAGCTACACGCCCTAGGCGATGAAGCTGATAAAGGCTATTTCCTCTAAGTTGACTTACAGTATCCTGAAGAGTTGCACACTTCTCATAATGACCTACCGTTCTGCCCTGAAAATATGAAGCCCCCGTACATCGCATCAACGACGAAAATGCTCATTGCTAATTTGTGCGATAAATCTAAGTATATCATTCATTACCGAAATTTAAAACAGTGTTTGCAGCATGGTTTGAAGTTATCCAAAATTCATCGCGTACTAGAATTTAATCAGTCACCGTGGCTAAAGCCATATATCGATCTGAACAATAATTTAAGAACGAATGCGGTTAACGAGTTTGAAAAAGATTTCTACAAGCTCATGAATAACAGTGTGTTTGGTAAGACTATGGAAAATGTTGACAAACGCGTTGATGTAAAATTGATTACAAACTGGGATAATATTAAGAAAAGGTATGGTGCTAACTATTTAATAAGTAAACCAAATTTCCACAGCTGCACCATCATACATGAGAATTTAGTTATTATACAGATGAATCGTCTTAAGGTTAAGTATGACAAACCTACCTACGTCGCCTTTGCAGTACTTGAATTGGCTAAAACACTCATGTATGAATTCCATTACGATTATATGATGAAGAAGTACGCGCATAATGCGCAATTGCTCTACACAGATACCGATTCGTTTATTTATCAAATCAAAACTGATGACTATTACAATGATATAAAGCCAGACTTGGGTAGGTTTGATACAAGTAACTATCCTGAAAATAATCAATATCATCTACCGCTAGTGAACAAAAAGGTTCTAGGTAAAATGAAAGATGAATGTGCTGGGAATATTATCGATTCATTTGTAGGTACTAAATCCAAGTCATATTGCATAAAACTCTTAAATGAATTACAAATAAAGAGATTGAAGGGGGTTAAAAAGAATGTCGTTCAGAATCAGCTAAGTTTTGAAAACTATAACAATTGCATTAAAAGTAATCCACCTGTTATGCATAAGCAAATGTCTGTCATTAGAAGCAAGAAGCACCAGTTGTACACTCATTTAATTAGTAAGGTAGCCCTTAATAATGTTGATTGTAAACGGTTTGTCATTCCAAATTCTACCACACGCTAGCCTGGGGGCATAGTAGTATTGATAGGTACTACTTTACATAAAGCAGATGTGTGTGTAAACATTATGCTAGAGGTGTGTACTTACGTTACGCTGTCTTACATCACAATTCACTGTACATATTGTAGGGAGAGGTACGCTGAGAGAGTAGTACGGCAAGTTTAAACTTGTACATTCAAGAATTGCATCGAGAAGTACGCAAACATCACTAGGGTAAAACGATTCGAGATAAAACTTGTACATACAAGATGTAAATAAATAATGTAGAATTGGCATATTCTTTTATTTTAGGTTAGGTATTACCTTCCTCCCGCTCCTTATTTGCAAGATAGAGTTTTTGTTTATTACTCAAAGAAGAAAAGCAAGAAAGAAGGTGTTGAGCAGATTCGTAAGTATGTTATTGTCTAGCTCATGTTGAGAAGAGATTTTTTTTCTAAACAGTGTTTGATTGCAATGCAGTGTTCAACAACATCGAACTATAAACGGTAGTATGTGTTCAAGTCTAAACTTGCAATACTCATGCTTTTGCAATGCACGTTCGATAGAGATGTAGCTTGATAGAGGAAGAAGAGCAGTTAGTAAGTATGTTGAGAAGATATTTTGTTTTTCTTTCTAAACAGTGCTCGATTCTAGTTATACAATGCAGAGTTCAACAACATCGAACACTAGTATGCAGTTCAAGTTTTGAACAGTAGTATGTGTGTGTGTTCAAGTCTGGAATTTGCCGCCACCACATAGAGGGCAGCACTGTTCTCTCTGGATTAAAGATGGCGGATGACAGCTGTCAGAAAAGCATATAGGTTTGTAAAGCACGTGGAATTTGCCACCGCCACAAAGAGGGCAGCATGGTGATTAAAGATGGCTGCTGTCAAAAAAGCATGTTGATTTGTTTCCAAACAAGAGCACGTGGAATTTGCCGCCACCACATAGAGGGCAGCACTGTTCTCTCTGGATTAAAGATGGCGGATGACAGCTGTCAAAGGTAAGTAGCTAAAGAGGAGGCAGCACGGTGATTAAAGACGGCGGTTGACAGCTGTCAAAAAAAGCATGTTGATTTGTTTCCAAACAAGAGCACGTGGAATTTGCCGCCACCACATAGAGGGCAGCACTGTTCTCTCTGGATTAAAGATGGCGGATGACAGCTGTCAGAAAAGCATATAGGTTTGTAAAGCACGTGGAATTTACCGCCGCCACATAGAGGGCAGCACGGTGATTAAAGATGGCTGCTGTCAAAAAAGCATTTTTCAAATTATCCGCCACCACAAAGAGGGCAGCACTGCGCTCTATAGAATAAAGATGGCTGGTGACAGCTGCACGTGGCTTTGTTTATCTCACGCTAGTGAGGTTAAGTTGGTAGCACTAATGTTTAGGCCCGCCAAGATGGCAGCACTGCCGATGACAGGTGACGAATTTACATCTACTACGATAAAGAGGGCAGCACAGTGCTCTGTAGTTTAAAGATGGCGGATGACAGCTGTCAAAAAAGCACGTGGCTGTCAAAAAGCACGTGGCTTTGCTTACCACGCGCTAGTTAGGTTAAGTTGGTAACACTAAGGTTTAGGCCCGTCAAGATGGCAGTACTGAGGTTAGTGATGCGTTGTTGTCTGTCAAAAAGCACGTGGCTGTCAAAAAACACGTGGCTTTGTTTACCTCGCACTAGTTAGGTTAAGTTGGCACTACTGAGGTTTAGGCCCGTCAAGATGGCAGTACTGAGGTTAGCGATGCGTGGTTGTCTGTCAAAAAGCACGTGGCTGTCAAATAAAACACGTGGCTTTGTTTACCTCACGCTAGTTAGGTTAAGTTGGCACTACTGAGGTTTAGGCCCATCAAGATGGCAGCAGTGAGGTTAACGATGCGTTGTTGTCGATGACAGCTGTCAAAAAGCACGTGGCTTTGTTTACAAATTCAAATCTCGCGCCAAAATTAAAATCTCCCGCCAAAATTCAAATCTCCCGCCAAAATTCAAATCTCCCGCCAAAATTCAAATTTCCCGCGGGAGGAGGCGCCCGAGCCCGCTTATTATACTACTCATGACACTAGCTCCGTCATAACACTGGGCAATCAATTTAATTTTGTAGGAAATTTCACTCAATACAGTCTGCAGCAAGCTGAATAAAGTAATCGCCGTACGATCCGAACTAACTTCAAAAAAACCAAGAAAGCGTTCAACTAGCGCACCTTTGTGGATAATATACCGAAGTATCACCGAACACTGCGATTTTTTGTGATATCAGTTGTATCGTCGACCTGAACTGAAAAGGAAGAGATTTCTAAAATGTCTTCTTTCACAGCATCCCTAATGAAGGTACAGATGCAGTCTTTTAACTCACATTGCATAGTTTTCGATTCTGCGCTAAAAACTTTCATTATAGAAGCATAATGCTGCTGCATTTCTAATGAGCTGTTGGAAACTAGAAGTTTCAAGAGTTCTTTGAAATTCCCTTTATTTAAGGAGTCACCGCTCTCATCATGCCCTCTAAATGTAATTTCCTGCTTAGAAAGAAATAAAAGTGAATCGATTTGCAATCGCATGAAAAGTCTGTTAAGCCTCACATTCTCATTAAATTTTGTGATGTATAGACGAGCATTTTTTCTTAAAGCGTCAGCAATTTGATTCTGATTCTTCTTAAGTTCTTTAAATCCCACGGCATTTTTATATGCTCCGAGGAACCTTCGTGCTTTTGGAAAGACCTAGTAGCACAGGACATATTTTCAAATCCTGTGTGATTCCAGACTCCCTGTTTCACTCCAACAATAAGACAAGGCCAACAAAAGTGTTTCTGCGAATAATGACTACCGGTACCGCATAACCACGGATAACTACTATACCAAGATACTTGGAAAGTTCGTGTGTGCATCTTTCCGGAGGCAGTACCTGTTATTTTCTAATAAGTCAAATCTGGCTGGGGACGACTGACTGATAAAATTTCTCTTTTATCCTCCTCCTTCCATTTCGAAAACGGAGTTTCTCTTAAAATACAAACAAAATCCACGGAGGGCTCCATGTTAAAGCACGCTTTGGAGGGAACACTATTCTTTCACACTATAAGAAAATATTTAAATACTATAATACTATAATACTACATATTTATATCCCTAATGAATTTCAAACGCACTTCCTCTCCAAACATCCATACGACAATAATTATTCTACGCTTCACATAGTAACTATGAAAACGCCAAGAGCTCACCGTGTGAGCTGTGCTACTAAATGCACTTCAAATGCGCTTATGTTATTTACAGTTCACTCACAATCCGCCACACGGCCACGATTCACATTATAACAACGGACATTTATTTTCACTATGAAAGAATACTCCGAGCACCACACGTTCAAATTTATAAGAAGCTTCTTGTTACAGCTGGTGTAACAGTAGCCACAACTCTCGCCACAAAATATACTAGTAAATGTGTCTTTGTTTGATTGTGTTTTAGCGTGAGATTGAGATACTAATATTGGCAGCAATGCTGTAGGAGCCCGCATGTGTTCAACCTAAGCAGAGAGGGTGGGTTACATGTTCGGTTGGGTTCGGATAATATCGTCCCAGCTCGAGCCAAGCAGCCGAATATCCCAGAGACTCGCTGGGCTGCACCACGCAAAATACAACCGTATGCGTACTCATGACAGTCTTGAGCGTTGTCATGGCAACCGTTGTTTTATACGTCACAAGTCAGCCCGCACTGCTTTGAGCATTGAGAGGGCTGCACTCAGTCCGCAGCTCTCGTAAGTGAAGCGAACAGCGGTGCTTGCTTAACTATGAGCGCTACGCATGTTGAGTAATCACAACATATAGAGTGCACTCTTCGGTTTTTTCAACGAATATGTTTTAAACAGAAAATTTAGGGATACAGAAAATGATAGACAATTGTTTTGAGAATGTTAGTGCAGCCGGGCTGTACCTGATGCACCTGAAAAGCCGCTACTGGGCAGCCTGAGCCTGTAAGTTTAAAGTCACACAGAGAAGTCGCAGTCAAGAGGTGGAATTAGATACCAGAATACAGTCTTAAGTTAAATCATTTCCAGCTTACCTCTAGCCTTAGGTGTCTCCTGCTGATGCTGGAGCTCTCCATTTTGCCAGCTTCCATCAATTTCAGTGGCAGATATAGGCCTACTTTCTTCCAACGCCACTACATAGTCGCTGGTCGAAGCTGAAGTTGGTCCCATTGCAGGAAGAACGATTTCTCCAAGAGAATCTTCTGTTCCGAATCCCGATTCTCTTCCGATAATGTCAAGAACCAGGTGGTCTATGACATCTAATTTTTTGCTACTTCCTCCCCCATTTCCAGTCTGATAAGCATTATCAACTTTTGCCTGTAAATAAAAGAAACCATGTAAGTCTAGAAGAAGGACATCCTGTTATAACTGACTATACTAAAGTACTACCTACATCTATTGTATACAATAATTTTTGTATGCTTTTTTGCATATTATAACAAAGATTTATAAATATCACTGGAATTCATTTCAGGTTATGTTCTGCTCAGTCACAGCCATAAAAACACAAAGGATGGATGTATGATGCATAATGTTAAATTACTATGGGTAGTATACAGCACAGTAAACTCTACTGCGGAGCTAATAGTCTCCTTATTTCCCCCTCTCCCCCTTTAAAAAATATCGACATCCAGTTGAGAAAAGGGTGGCTTGAAGTTAGTAAATAAACACTAACATAACCTCCAACTAAGAGAAAAACAACAACTAAAACTTACCACTGTTCTGCTCCTCATGTTAGGCCAAGTAGCATCCCGCACCAGCCCAATAGCCACAGCATAATCCTGCAGTTCCATCCACGCTTGCCTTTTCGAGTCCTTTGTCACGGTTAGTGAAAAGGCTCCGAACAACTGCCCCGTCAACTCCAGCACTTTTCTAAGGATACTTTCTTTCCTGACATTATTGTCGTTTCTTTTACCCATTGTAGCCTATATAAACTGATAAGAATCTGAAACTGCACTGAATAGCCGGTTCCGGTTGTAGTCAAACACAAAAAGCACAGAGTATGAGTGGGTCAAGCGCTAGCCTACTGCAAGGAACGAAAACAAACTACTGTAAGAACATGCAACAAATCGATTCTAACCTCAAACTGTATCAGCTGACTAATGAACTAATATTATTAGTGAAGCCATTTTATTAGTCAGGCATACATCTTTATGAAACAGAATTTTGACAACTAATAATTTGTTTTATGAGTTCTAATATTATTAGCTAATATTATTAGTTAGTTTTATGAAACAGGCCCCAGGAGGCATTATTAAAAGATGAGCATAGATTTAGAGTATGTGGCACATGGGAACCAGTCACGCAACCTAAGTTATATTGGCCACAGAAGTAGAAAACTACTGGGGATGGTAGAAGCCCTTATCTCAAACATACTGAGGGACTGAAAGCGTTCCCTGCAGCACAAGAAGAAACATAACTTACCTAGGGGTGACTAGCCGAATTATGCACGGGATTGCCCCATATTACGGTAAGACCAATCAGAAAATTTAGAAATGCAAGGGTAGAATAATTTGAGAAAAGTTGCTAGCAAACAAGGTGTAAGAGACAAGTCCTAATGAAGTTCTTGGTTCCTGACGGCAAACAAACAGTACATTCTAGTAAGTGCTCAAGCACCCTCGCAGTTTGGACTTCCTTCCCAGGATACTCTTTCTTTCTCCACAAGGACCCACTCCTCCGAATATACTGCCATCAAGACAATTTTAAAATGGTACGGTTGTTGCTATTCTTAACGACGTTTCATTGAAAAGAACGCTATTTGTACATCTAGAAGTCTCAGTAGTTCACGTTTTCTTTTTTTATTCACTACGTTCCCACAGTATAATGGTGTTCATCTTGTCTTCACCATGTAACCCTGGACAATTTGCCCCATGAGCTCAAACATTGCTCCTCAAATTTGTGGCTTATCTTCATTGGACGTCGATGTGGATTTTGCAATATTAAAATAAGTATTTCTATCAAACTGTGACCTAGCAGGATAGCGTGGAGGACTTGGGCCATCCAGCACTTCCCGGGACTGTTAGGTTGGTTCCATGCATCAGACTTGGTTAGCAAGTGGCCTACCCGCTATAACCATGACATGCTGCTGTTGACAAACTGCTTAGTTTTGACAATCTCCAATTGTGAAGTAAGTGATAACTTTGACGGCAAGAAGATTAAGGAATTGTGACTATAACGAGTTTGTATTTTTCTAAATGGAGGGGTCAAGTATTTTGCCGAATTAGAAAGCAATACGCCGGCCACGTGATGTAGGGGTAGCGTGCCTGCGTCTTACCCGGAGCCCTCGGGTTCGATTCCCGACTAGGTCAGGGATTTTTACCTGGATCTGAGGGCTGGTTCGAGGTCCACTCAGTCTACGTGATTCGAATTGAGGAGCTATCTGACGGTGAGATAGCGGCCCGGTCTACAAAGTCAAGAATAACGGCCGAGAGGATTCGTCGTGCTGTCCACACAACCTCGTAATCTGCAAGCCATCGGGCTGAACAGTGGTCGCTTCGTAGGTCAAGGCCCTTCAGTACTGTAGTGCCATGGGTCAGGTTTAGAAAGGAACACTACTTCGGCTCTCTCCTTCATAAGATAATGCCTTACGTAGACTTTTTGTTAAGAAGGAAGCCGTACACTCCAGTGTCGACTCAGTTAAATGTAACGTAACACGTTCAGTACTATGCCCGTACGCGATACGGGCGCACTGCTTTCCTGGTTGTGGACGTATACCATACGGGCGTGATTTTCGCGCGTGTTTATAGGCAGCTGCACGTATCCCACACGGTCCGTGTTCATTGCTTGGAGGTAGCAGTTGAGGTAGTGTCCACTAGAATGCAGCAGTTTCTCCTTACAGTGACCTCTGCGGAAACACTCGATATGCTGGGTGCTGAGCGCGCCAAATCTGTTAGCTGTGTTGCTGTACAAACATGTCCGCACGACGGCTCAATGACAGTGATATCTTGGATATTGTATCGGGTGAAGCGAGTTCAGAAATAGATGACAGTGATGAAGATTCTGCTTACGAACCAGATAACATAATCAAATGATAGTTCGGGCAAGATTTTCACATCACTTTCGAGTGCAAGTTTTTAGTTGCATTATTTTACTTCAAACAGAAACGATGGAAATACTTCACCTCTCCAGAAATTTAGGCTTATTTTTCCGCTTAGACGAAGAGACGGAGGCTGTACCACGAAAAGAAAGTTGATAATGCTGCAAGGACTTCAAGGTTGGACTGTACATAGCCCAATATTTCGAAGGCTTCTATGCCAAAACGAGCAGTTCCTAAATAGGAAAATTGTGTACGGTATTTCAAATGGGTTTGTGTTTATTTTTGGCTTGGTAACCACACTAAATGATCCACTTTCATTGTTTTAACAGGCTTATTTGTAAAATACTTGTCGTACATGTTTTATGTTTTACATAAGACTAGTAGAGGAGAGTCGTATAATATGGAATACCATTTACTTTTGGTAGTATAACTTCTTACAGAAATCAGTTATGAAATATAAATAAATATGGTTTGAAAATTCAAATAATTAGCCAAGATTCTCTATATTTTCAAATTGTACATTGTTAATGTCTTCACGTCAAAATTATTTCTTTCAAAAAGTTGCACTTGGTCTGTAATACGGAATAGTCGGCTAATATGGAATAGTAGGGTAAATAATATGTAAATTAAAATACAGCTTCAATAAATTCTTTCAGTTATATTTAAGGAACGTTCTTACCGGTGGACGTACAGAAATTTTAAAAATCGAAAGAATACAATTGGTAATTAACTTAAATGATAATCTGTATACACTAATTATTCAGAGTTTTCTTTTTACAGTCACTTGTTTATTCAGTGACAAAAGTCACAGATGCAGAAACTGAGATCTATAGGTAATTAAATGTTATAATATACCAGGATTAATGCAATTAATTTTAATTAATTTTAAACGTCATTTTACTTTGAAACTAAAACAGTACTCCATATATCCCGACACACCATGTTTGAATTAAAGGATTCGTCATGCCATAAACTTTGCACAACAAGGAAGTTACACTGGTGTAGCAATATAAGCAACTCTTGTACAATATGTAACATTGGATTTCCCAGGGCTAAACTCAGTTGAGGTAATTAATACAAGCTTTAAAAGAACTACCTGCAAAAGCTTTTCAAATATGAAGAACAAATATTCTTGCTCCACGCACTAACCTCACTCACGAGCATGTCGAAATTGAATACAAAGCATCATGAAACATTCACCGTAATTCGGCGAGTTTCCACCTTACAGGCAAGATATTGCGGTATTCCATATTACCCGATTCCCCTCTATGATTAAAATTGTTCAGATATCTGCTTCCAGACTGACACCTTCATACGACACAAAAATGCACTATGTTTCGCTCTTGTGTAATAATGTATTAACATGAGGAAAAAGACCCGGTTCATTGCCAGAGTCCATGTTAAAAGCTTTTCGATCTGTTCAACACACAAGTTCAATAAAACATAAGTTACCTGTAAGGAACACACGTTTCGTTCTTAAAATAACATCATCAGGTTCTATCAAGTCACACTCAAATATGTATAATTATTTCTGTCTAATCACCTAGAAATTTGAACTCTGGAACTTTACCCTAATGAATTGTCTCCACTACAGCGTACAATGGGCGCGACAACAAGCACGATGTGTCAGCTGATCTCAGGGGACATGGCAATCGTAGATTCGACCAAGATATTTGAGGATGATCTGGTTTCGATATCGAGAAAGAAAAATTATCTAGATTCTGTACAAAAATCAGACTTCAGTGATGTCGAAAGATATGAAAAGGAAGCAGCAATCGAGAAAGGAGTTTATATAGAACGGGCGGTAAAAGAAATCATAGAGAAATTTGGAAAAGGAATCACAGTCCAACGAGAGGAAATCATAAGACTGAGATTTGCTGATGATATTGTTATTTAATGCGTGAAATTACTGAATGGTATGGGCCGAGTTTTAGGGAAGGATTACAAGATGAAAATAAATAAATCCAAAACAAAAGTAATGGAGATCAGTCGAACGAAGTCAGGTGATGCAGGAAATATTAGATTAAAAAATGACGGTTTAAAGGAAGTAGATGAATATTGTTACTTGGGTAGTAAAATAACTAATGATCGCACAAGTAAACAGGATGCAGACTACCACAAGGCCTTTCTTAAGAAAAGAAATTTGCTAATGTCGAGGACTGATGTAGGAATTAGAAATACTACTTCTTTCTGCTCTCCGCCTCTGTGGTGTTGTGCTTAGTGTGATTAGCTGTCACCCCTGGAGACGCGGGTTCGATTCCCTGTTCTGCCACGAAATTTGAAAAGTGGTATGAGGGCTGGAACGGGGTCCACTCAGCCTCGAGAGATCAACTGAGTAGAGGGGGGGGGGGGCACGGCTGCTTCCTTTCCTCTTCCTTGTCGTACCCCTCAAATCTTCCTAGCATAGCAAGTGAGGAAACCACGGAAAATCACTTCCCGAGTACGGCTGAGGAGGGAATCAAACCCATCTCTAACCAGTTGACCACTTTTCAAATTTCGCGACAGGTAATCACACTAACCTCTACACCACAGAGACTGACAGCAGGAAGAAGTAATGCAATACACTGTCAATTTGTGTGAAACCGAGCTCGATAGCTGCAGTCGCCAGTATCCAGTATTCGGAAGATCGTGGGTTCGAACCCCACTGTCGGCGGCCCTGAAGATGGTTTTCCGTGGTTTCCCATTTTCACACCAGGCAAATGCTGGGGCTGTACCTTAATTAAGGCCACGGCCGCTTCCTTCCCACTCCTAGCCCCTTCATCCCTCATCGTCGCCATAAGACCTATCCGTGTCGGTGCGACAAGAAAACAAAAAAATGTGTAAACATAGGGATCATTCATTAGTCTATTGTAAGATTTCAAAGAATAACATTTAATGATTCTTATTAGTGCATGCAAGCTTAGAGTTGATGCCATCCTGGTCGGAGCATCCAAATGCTGTCATCAACTCAACAATAACATCACAAGGAAATTAGAAATTATATTCTCTGACAGCTTAGTCCGACTCGTTGGCTGAATGGTAAGACGGTCCCGGGTTCGATTCCCGGCCGGGTCGGGGATTTTAATCGCTTTGTCCTAATACTCTCATCTTCATATTCACACAACACACTACACTGCCAACCACGACCACAGAAACACGCAATAGTGATTACATCCCTCCATTTACGGTTGGCGTCAGGAAGGGCATCCAGCCGTAAAACAGGGCCAAATCCACATGTGCAACGCAGTTCGCTCCTGCGACCCCACAGGTGTGGGAAAAGCAGTAGGAAAAGACGATTCCCTGACATCTTACAGGGATGATCGGCCTCTGATAAGCTCCGCATGTCTGAATGAGTCGGTTGTGTCTTGATTGCGAACAAGAGATTGGTGTTGACGTGAGATACATAAAACAGATACAATTTTCAAAACAGTCCCATAATGTCATTTTTATTCTAGTAGTATTAACATTAACTGGCACATTGGGATGTTTTAGATAACCTAACCATATTTCAAACATATTTTTCTTATTGAAAATGTTTAATAATTTAGTTTGAGGTAATCTTACCATTTATTGTATAACATAACTAGAGGGGTAGTTGTTTGTGGTGGATTAGTGAGAGTTGTATTATTAATAGGTTATTATTATTATTATTATTATTATTATTATTATTATTATTATTATTATTATTATTATTATTATTATTATTATTATTATTATTATTGGCTTTACGTCACACCGACACAGATAGGTCTTATGGCGACGATGGGATAGGAAGGGAAGTTGGAAGGAAGCGGTTGTGGCCTTAATTAAGGTACAGCCCCAGCATTTGCCTGGTGTGAAAATGGGAAACCACGAAGAACCATCTTCAGGGCTACGGACGGTGTGATTCGAACCCACTATCTCCCGGATGCAAGCTCACAGCCGTGCGTCCTTAACCGCACGGCCAACTCACCCGGTATTATCATTATGTCAATGAAAGAAGTGAGTAGTTGCATCGACAAGGCATTAGCCTTTAGAATATTGATTACTATTATTATTATCATTATTTAAAATAGTGAAATAGTCAGCTTATTTGGAAACAAGTGGGTTAACTTTTTTTGTGTATTACCCAGTATTCCAAATGTGTGTACCAGAACTTGGTGTACCAACTGACGGTTAATTTTTCTGCAGCCCGTCAAATAAGAATTTTGTTCATATCCAGGTCAACATTTCGAGTCAAGCGGGCTGGGCATCTTAGTATTTCCCACTTGTTCGCAATCTGGACGACACCAATGAGTCGTGCACTCAAATCGTCACGCGCCACGCAATGCTAGTATTTACATGACAACTAATTTACCAAGTCTTAAACTAATAGTGTGTATAACATTGGTGTTTATCTTTGCAAAGTGTCTGCCGGGGCCCCATAAAGGCCCGGGCCTGTCTGGAGGCCCTAACGTGACAAACAGATTGGAGTTGATGTAGGCTGCAGCAGTTACCGTAGAAATGAAATGGTTAGTAGAGGAGAGGTTGGAATGGACAGCTGCATCAGACTCAAACAACAACACTTAAGTTTGTGATGCAAATTAAGTTTGTTATAATCTAAGTGGGTTTTGTCTATTCGTGGTATACTGTAGGTCCTTGAGTTATTATTTAAAGGAGGAAATTTTGTTTGAAAATCGGGTCATTTTTGTGGCATCGGATGGTATATTCTTCTTCTTCTTCTTCTTCTTCTTCTTCTTCTTCTTCTTCTTCTTCTTCTTCTTCTTCTTAATCTGTTTACCCTCCAAGATCGGTTTTCCCTCGCCTCAAGAGCAGTGTCCTGAAGCTTCAGACTTTGGGTCGGTGGTTCCAACTGGGGAGGAGGACCAGTACCTCGCGCAGGCAACTTCACCTGCTATGCTGAACAGGGGTCTTGTGGAAGGATTGGAAGATTGGAAGGGATAGGCAAGGAAGAGGGAAGGAAGCGCCATGGCCTTCAGTTAGGTACCATCGCGGCATTTGCCTGGAGGAGAAGTGGGTACCACAGAAAACCTCTTCGAGGATGAATGAGGTGGGAATCGAGCCCACCTCTATTCAGTTGGCCTCCCGATGCTGAGTGGACCCCGTTCCAGCCCTCGTACCACTTTTCAAATGTCGTGGCAGAGCCGGGAATCGATCCCGGGCATCCGGGGGTGGCAGCTAATCACGCTAACTACTACACCACAGACACGGACATGGTATATTTCACTGTTAGGAAATTGGCAACACAGCGCAGTAGCAGGAAGCCAAAGAGCCAGAAATGCTCTAGTTCGTTGCACGAAGCTCAACGAGATAAAGCTTATCTTCCTTCCGTGATTGTAGTGTGGCCATTTCCGTTTGCCAGACTCTGCGTCCAACCGATTTCAACGACTTTCACTGTACTGATGGGTCGAACTAGCTCATTCGCTCCCGCTCCTAACCGAGAGTCGTTCAAAAGAGTCGACTCTTGGGAGCGGGAAGGTTGGAGCAAGCTGAAGAAATCAGGCCACTCTCCGCCTCCAGGTTCGTTCGTTCTTTCATACAGTTTAGGGCAGACGGCTCTTCATGTCTTTCAGTCGCTCTTTATCACTTCCGTGAACGAACGAAATAGCGTTAGAAATAGAAATAGATTTCCCAGCTTGTCGTGTCTAGATCTCCCCGAGTTTCATTGGCAGGCAAGAGTTCGCAACACTTACCAAGAAAAGGTTTGGCGATTTGGAAATGACATCACCGCTTCTCCGAAACTTGCTTAGTGCGCCTAACCTAAAACATTATCTTAAAAGTACCGCATATCTACCTATTTCGTTACACAACCTACTCATCATATTATAGCAAGTTACTTTTAATTCATATATCACTTACTTACTCACCTTCAATTGTTCATATGCCTTGTATTTATAGTGATAATCTTCAGCTAACAGGGTGACCATGAGCACAAAACCATACGGCTCTAGTAAATGTAGTTGCAAGTTTGACCTGTGCAGTACTGTGGTTACCAGAGGCTCTAAGCTTAAACGTGTCGAGTTCTCCCTCAAGTCTGGATCTCCCGAAGTTACCTTACATTTGAGTGGTCATGAGCATGACTCATAGTCATAGGGCAGCCTAGAGTAGAGTTTAATTGTCAAATGTTAACTAAGTTATAATACTAAGATTCATTTAAACTAATATATAGTATAACCTAATAGCCTACCTACTTACTAGCTACTTCAGAATTATATTTTGACTATCTTTTTAACACTGCAAATAAAACCATCTATTATTTACACCTCCCCGTAAGAAGAGGACAGTGAATGCAAATGGGTATTATTTTCAAATGAGCTGAGCTCGAGAATCCATTATAGCCTACGATTCTTTCAGTGTCCTGTACCATGGCTCACTGTATGTCTCGCTGCAGCGGAAGCTCAGCTCTCCGCCAGTGTCCAATAGGGTTGGGCACTATGTCCCTGTTTCGGCACAAGGTGTCGGTGCACAGTTATGTTCCGCTGTTCCAGAACACCGAGTGTCAATTGTTCCGAAACATTCTCAAGCGAGCCGGAGACACTGACTCGCTGTCCCATCAGAAGCGCCACTATGCACTGCCCTTCGCCTACTAGCTGAACTGTGCAGCGGGCGCACGGGACGAGAGGCAACATTATATGCTCCACGCCAGTGGGAACTGGGAGTGTGCCTGTACGGAACGTGCTGTGTGGTGTGTGCCTGTGTGTAGTTATGGCCATGGTCCAGCATAAAGCTGCAGGGAACGTGAACGAACAGTCGGAACACTGAAATTCGCGCCCAATAATCACGTTAAAAGCTGCTTTTAGGTTAAGATTTTTCCGGTCAATATAAAATACACATAACACGGTTACAGTGGCAGTGCAGGTGTTTAGAAGTAACCAATTCAAGAATATTTTCACCAGTTGAATGTATTGGCCTGTATTGTGAGTAATTAGTGAGTAATTAATATCTCGAAAATTTCCCTCAACACTTTCTCGGGGATTGACGTTAAACATTAATTTGGACTTTAAGGAAACTTTTAAGCCCAAGAAAAACATGGGTCGTCGCTTTGGAATTAAAAATATAACTGAATGAATACATTGTTGTACTTTAGGCCGGGCGCACATTGCGAAGCAGTTGGCCGCAGAGCAGGGAAGAGCAGAGCAGAACAGAACAGCGCGAAGCTTACGAAATTGCGAAGTGGACGTGAGCGCACATTGCCACGCAGGGTCTCGTCGGTTTTCAGAAATAACATGTTTTCTTTAGACTCTGTGATACTGGGGCATCCAGTATAAAGAGGCTCTTTTTTTCTTTTTCTTCAAGCCTTCGCGGTTTTTTCTCATGTTGTTAGTCATCTTCACAATTTCCCTTGTGCTGATGGCAACGCGGTTATTCAGCTTGAGACAATCGCAATAAAAACAACCTCCTTCGCCAGTTTAAAAGACTGAACAATATTTCTATGTTACCGATGTTCGGCGTTCATATGGACTAAGCAAAGAATTTAATTCATGATTATTTTTTATATTTTTTACGTCGCACCGACACAGATAGGTCTTATGGCAACGATGGAATAGGAAAGGGCTAGGAATGGGAAGGAAGCGACCGAGGCCTTAATTAAGGTACAGCCCCCCCCCCCAGCATTAGCCTGGTGTGAAAATGGGAAACCACGGAAAACTATCTTCACGGTTGCCGACAGTGGGGTTCGAACCCCCTATCTACCGAATGCAAGCTCATAGCAAGGCGATCCTAACCGCACGACCAACTTGCATGGTAAATTCATTCATAGGATCACAGTGGGGGAGAGGGAAAAATATGTATTTACAAATGTACTGCTAGATTTTCATCTAGTTGTCACGAGACACAAGATACTAAAATCAATCAACATTGACAATCTGTTGTGAACGCGTTTGCATTTATATTTGACAAGATGATAAATGATTTTCCGTATTTATCTCTTCACATAAATGTGATGATGGATGACGGAGTCGGCGATGATGCTCTCCATAATCAGCATTAGATCTTTGTCTTAAATTCTATATGTTGCAAGAACTTGGGTCACGGATTGTTTCATAGATATATGAGGATTACATTCTTTTGTTTGCTGTTTGTTTAACGTCGCACTAACATATCGAAGGTTTTCGGCGAAGGAAGAAGGGTGGAAGATTGGGAAGGCAGCGGGCGTGGCCCTAATTAATGTACAGCCCCAGCATTTGCCTAGTGTGAAAATAGGAAACCACGGAAAACTATCTTCAGGGCTGCCGACAGTGGGGTTCGAACCCACTATCTCCCGAATGCAAGCTCACAGAGGCGCGACCCTAACCGCACGGCCACTTGCTCGGTGGATTACATTTTAGGCCTTTCTCTAAACTACCTTGTTACGCAGCGTGAATGAAATGATTTATAGCCTAGACTGTAGTGCCTTATTCACCGAATTTACATACCGATTTTCATTAAATTCTGTTCAGCCATTTTCTCACGAACATACATACATACATACATACATACATACATACATACATACATACATACATACATACATACATACATACATATATACGTACATACTGCATTGCAGACCACATGATTCACATAGTACCTACAAAACATGGTGAGACTGAATGGCTGTGGTAATTTTCTCCTCCATTTCTTAACTAACTGCGTGACACGTGCGCAGGAAACTGTATTTCGAAGACTGCGGGTGGGAGGCGGAAGTAGGTGCAGAACCGGCCTGCTCTGCTCTGTCCTGCCGTGTCTGCCAACTTGCGATGGTGCAATGATTTGTGTGGATTACAAAAATCTGCTCTGCGCTGCACTGCTTTAGCTGCTTCTTCTGCGTCCCAATGTGCGCCTTATGCTCTCTGCACTTCGAATTCCTTCCCTCTCAACTTCCATTTACTTTCTTCAATATCTCGAAAATTTCCCTCAACCCTTTCTCGGGGAATGGTGTTAAAAATTAATTTGGACTTTAAGGAAACTTTTAAGCCCATGAAAAATACGGGTCATCGCTTTGGAATTAAAGATATAACTGGATGAAAAAATGTTGACACTCCAACACAGGGCGGCACATAGCCGGTATCGACAGGCAGACTGCCAAGGCCAACTAATCTATCTAGTGCGGCCTTAGCACAGCATGTTCGGTTCAGGCACATTCCAGCTGAAGCGGAGCATGTCCTGTTGCCTCTCGAAGTTCTCTCTAGGACGCAGTTACAGTCCTGTGTCCTGTGTCCCGTGTCTCGGCACTCTGTACCGAAACACTCCGCCTCAAGTTCCTAATGTTGCGGAACAAGTGAATGTTCCGGTCTGCCCAACCCTAGTGTCCAACTGTCCAGTGTGCCGATAAGGAGCCGTGTATCTTGTGTCTCACTGAGCCGTGCTCGTTCACGATTCTTTCGGTGTGCCATGGCTCACTGTATGTCTCGCTGCAGCGGAAGCTCGGCTCTCCGCGTGTCCAGTGAGCCGATAAGGAGCCGTGTGTATCTTGTGTCTCACTGAGCCGCGCTCGTTCACGATTCTTTCGATGTGCCATGATTCACTGTCTCGGTATAGCGGAAGCTCGGCTCCCCGTCAACGTCCATTGAGTGCGCCACTCAGCACTGTCCGCTGGGAGTAAGCTGAATCGTGTGCCGTGAGCTCGCCTTTCCTGTGAATCGATTCACTCGGACACTTGAATGAATCGATACACTGCTTCGAATCATGCAATCAGTAACCAACACTATATACTGGAGTTGATTCCTCCGCGACCAATCACGTGGGGAGACCTGTAGCAACAATCCAATGGGTCTGAAACTTTGATCGTCTACATATCTACATGGCATCGTTCCATATCTTGAAAATCAACACAAACGACCAATTCATTCATGGTGTTGCAATTTCCATTTTCTTAAGTGTAGAATTAAAGCTCTTGGAGCTGGTAAAGATATTCCAATAAAAGTGTGCACGGTGAACAGTGGGACTTATCAAGAGAACATTTTCAGGTGAAGAAGAGAATGAATGACCTGTGCATGCATATCAAGACCCTAGAGAACCAGCTCATGCCACTCAACAGAACAGAATTTTTAAAATGTGGGTATCAGTTTGCTGAGGAATTGAGAGTTGAACATAGGTTTAATTAAACTAAAATGATGGCAGGAAAGGACTTTTATTATCATTTTATGATGAGGCACCAGGACCTCCGTTTGAGGACGGCTCAGTCTACTATACTGAGAGTCAACTTAAGACCTTAGCGGTCCCTTTGATGTTAGTCAGACTTCTGGTCGGTGAAAAGGCTTCCGCAGCGCCAAATAGTTTTCTAGGTTTGTTACTTGTTCCTGAAGTCAGGAGCTTCCTTCAGTTTGGTTAGATATTCTGGTGAACTGACTTGATGAATTAAAACTTTTGCCCTGTATAAATATGGAAAATATATCACAGGTTGTATATTATTCGGGTTCGTTACCAACTCTTATATTTCATACGTAGATGGCTGTGAATAGTTATCGTTCTCAGTGGTGTATGTAGCAAAATAATAATAATTTAATATGATATTGATATCTTATTGCACTGTGTACTTAGTAAGTTTGTTCGAGTTCATTCCACTGTTGATAAGTTCGCATAATAGGTGCGACGTTGAAGATGGATCCAAGAAAACTGTTGGCAATACTGGCTGCAACAGCGTGTTCAGTATTCATAATGGCTGCCAGCTGTGAGCAAGACGTGTGTGATGCTGTGACGCTTGAGTTCCCTGTGAAATACTTTAAAGCTAACAAAAGTAGAGGAAAATAAAGTAGAAAATCTAAACCAAATTGTTTTAAACGTTTACAGTAGCCTACGAGATTAGAATCCACTGTGGACTGTGGAAGACGTGAAAAAGTCCGCGCAGCTGATCGGCGTTTCTGTGTACAGTGTTTACGCAGCTCGCTTGGAATGGAAAATCCAAGTCTCCAGGGAAAGAACGATGTGTCAGCTCAGCACTCGCCGTAAATAAAACAGGAAGGGCCTTAACACGGTATGGGAATAGGATCTTTGGCGTATTCGATGATAATAATAATAATAATAATAATAATAATGTGTACTTTACTTTATATTCGCAACAGAAAAGTTGTCATGAGAGGATCATGAGTTCGTTTTTACCTTCCGAATGACGAGACTACAATATTTACAACATTCCTGGAAGCATTGTATTTTGCAGTCCCACTCTCCGGTGGGTTTTTCAGCTTTTTTAACTATGAGAAACTGCCACCGACAGTCGTTGCAAGAGAGCGGAATCGTATACGTATGTTGTAAGTCTCCATGTGCCTCACACAAATCGCATTATGAAACAAAAATAATTCTTGCTTCTCTTTCCTCGGAATTCGTCAGTAATCTGTAGGTTTTATATGGTCAATGGAGGAATAAATAGGTATGGTACGTAATCAAATGTACCATTACGTTACATTAGCGGCCGTAAATATCGTGGAAAGAGTGGACAAATATGGCGCAAAATAGCTTCAGGTAATGTGCAAGTACACAGAGTAGAGATCTAGTAAATCGATATCGTCCGGCCGCAAGGAAAAAGAATCTCAAGATTAAATAATGATGGACTAAAAAATTTGAATGAAACCGATTCTTGACTACCTTGAGAAGAAAGAGTTACGAGTTGAAGAGGAGCAGCACGACTTGCGGAAGGATATAAAAGGATCAACGCAACGTTAAATACTAAAATATTAATATACAAACAGCAGTGAAGATTACATCTGCAAAAATATCGGCAGAAAAGGCGTAGATTTGAAGGAAAATATTTGTTTCTGTAACACCTAAACTCAGAAGCGAAAGGAAACTTCAGCCGAGTTATACATTGCCGAAATTAGTATTATAGCGGCAAATCTTTGCTAAGGAAGGCATAATTTATTGTTTCCAGGAGGGAGACAATATCTGTTTAGGCGAAAGAAATAGCAAGAAGTAGACCGAATTAGAGAAATCTTTAAATTTAAAAGAAAAGAATATTCTCGACCAATACGAGATTCCGAAAACAAATATTACGTATTGAATAGCCTACTATTCACCAGTATACTATGAATTCTACTATGTATTTGTTCTTTTATGATTGCATGAGAACTGGTGACAAGATGGACTCAGCTTAAACAGATGGAATTGGTCGCTCAAGACTAAATAGCTCAAGCCAAGATCCCCAGCCGGAGCCGCAGATGACGTAATCTTTGGATCGCAGGGGCTGCCTACTCCAAGATGCCATAGACCAGGAGAGATCCAGCAGCAAAATCCCGTTACGAGATAAGTATTATGAGTTGCATCGTAATGAATTTGAGATCAATTTATGAAATATATTTATATGTGTACAGGAGTGCTAGAAGTAAGAGATGTAGTGCCAATGAAAGGATATGTGAATATAAATGCCAATTATTAGCCGATGAAATGTGCCAATTTATGCTATATAACTACGGTGCTAATGTGATAATTTTAAGGTTAATGGAAACTAGATCTGATTGAGTATTTGTGCATGTTTAGTGCCAATCCATACGTGTAGACCGTGAAACGTTTAACCAGTTGTGGTTGTAGAAAATGCAGGCAAGATACGAGACGTAACCTAAAACTTCAGGTCAATATGTGTAGCAATCATGGCCAGTACGATAATTGTATTATAAGGAAATGTTTGAAATATTACGAAGTTGCAGTGTATGAGAGAATAATCAGGTTATTAAGTATTGCTACCGTAACACAGAGGTTATTTAAGTGGAATTGAAAGAAGATATTTTTAAATATGGAGGTATATATATATATATGAAGGAAATGGAATGTTAATGTGGCAAGCTGTAATTAGAGTGAGGGGATATGTTTCTGTTCGTTGCTTGAGAATGGGATAGATGATTGAATTGCGAATTCCTGTGTTACATATTATATTTATATTTGGATTAGCACTGCAAGTGAAGGATTTAGGCCATGTTAAGTTGAATGTATGTCTCGAGCCAAGCATAATGTGTCTCGTAGTAACTTTCAGCGGAAGATATTGATAGGTTACGTGTTTGTTATACATTACATAGTATATATATTCAGGAATAGAATGGAGTCTCGCATATTTACGTATTTGAAGGTCAGCGCGTTAACGCTAATATGAAGTACGGTTTACTTTGACAAAACCTTGGCACAGCGAAGAGATATTTGAGAATATGTAAATATATTGGCACATGATTAGGAATGCATGGCACGATTTTCGCAGGTTAGACTGACGTACTATCATATCTATGGCACTCTGTAGTAAGATTGTTTGGTTTATTTTGTACATATGGTGATGTACTGTTTTAATTTATTCATTTTGGGTTATGATAGGAATATTAATAACTGGATGGGTGTTTTGAACCCAGATTTAAACATGGTAATGCTTATCTCGTAACGTGATGAGTCACAAACAAGAATCCAAACAAGCATCCAAACATGTATCCAAGTAAATTTGGTCAAACAGACCGAAAAGAAAGATGAATCCTAAATGATGCCCCAAAGAAAATCCCAAACAATATTAAAAGGGAGATATTCCACTCCTCCTTGGATTAATAAAGTTTTGGTCCCTATTTTTCCCCTTGTATCAATTTAAACATGGAAGATATGGTATATTTTTGATACTTAACGAAAATGTAAGCAAATATGATGATAACTTAAAGGTTTTTCAAATATGTTTATCTCGGAAATCAAGCATTTGTGAATGATATTTGTAATTTCACACGATTTTTCCTTTCTTTATTGCCGATGGATGCATATTATTCAATTTTATAATACATTAGCATGCTAATAAACTAGATATAGTTTTGATTTCGCGTTTCTATTCCTTAAGTAACTTGTAGTACATAGTAGTATGATAATATACGGATCTATTGAATTAATTTACGCTAAATACTAGGTGATGATTAGATAATTTCCTTCACGTATGGATACGGAATGACTGGTTCAACGGACGGATACTCTTCAACGGAATCTACGATTTATCTAAAGCATATGGGAATATAATGAAGCGAATTTACCCTGAGAAGCGAATATGCACCATGTTGTTGTAGCTAGTGTTCATAAATTATATCTCAGTTCAGAGTCTAGGTATGATTTTCGACCCGATGCTTTAAATTTTGTGGCCGGGGCAATATTTAAACATGTGTATATTCAGTTAATGCTCCAACGCGGCGTAATAGTGGAAGTCACCGCGGGAACATTAATAAACGAAAGGTGCACAAAGTACAGCTATGTGAAAGGCAGTGATTTCGTTTGATGCTTCACAATTTCAGAATGAAGTACTGTACTTGTCAGATGGACGCACGGCGTTAATGATAAGCTGGTTGTGGCGGAGATGGAGAACCGCGACGAGACGGGAAGGGGGAACAGGGGACGTGCTCACGTGCGGAAGGATACTTTTCCTAAGCTCTTAACTTGAATTTCAGTATAGATAGCAGCGAGCAGTAGGCTTCAACAAGGTGCAAGTGGACAAATGTTTTGATACATTAAATGACCTTATGACAAAATATGTGTTTAGTCCAGCAAGAATCTTCAACGCTGATGAGTGTGATATTTGCAGAATGGCTAAACGTTAATTTGTTTGTATTTTCAATGTGAAAAATCTCTTTTTGTTAAAAAGATAAAGACTATCCGATACCACCCTCCATTTTTCAAACATACGAAAGTGTAATGAACTCCTAATTTGTTAATATTACCCGTGTTTTTAATTGTGATTTAATATATTCTAGCGAGTAAGTTAATATAAGAATATAGATGCTTATAAAATGCATTACATGACGTTTTTCTTATTCCATAAAAGAATTATGACAAAAAAGTTAAACTGCCCGATACCTCCCGACATTCCCCAATGCTGAACAGGGGCCTTGTGGGGGGATGGGAAATTTGGAAGGGATAGACAAGGAAGAAGAAAGGAAGTGGCCGTGGCCTCAAGTTAGGTACCATCCCGGCATTTGCCTGGAGGAGAAGTGGGAAACCACGGAAAACAACTTCAAGGATAGCTGAGGAGGGATTCGAAACCCCTTCTACTCAGTTGACCTCCCGAGGCTGAATGGACCCCGTTTTAGCCCTCGTACCACTTTTCAAATTTCGTGGCAGAGCCGGAAATCGAACCCGGGCCTCCAGGGATGGCAGCTAATCACACTAACCACTACACCACAGAGGCGGACTCATTTTATCCACTGCACCGTAAAGCCGAATGATGTTGGCAATATGTTGATTCATAACTATGACCGCATTTAACAAATAGGTGAGGATTTGTCAGAGTATTTCTGAATTATTTCAGACAGAATAAAACTACGGTGTTTCTACTTGCCGGGTGGTATATTCAGTATTGTAGGCAGTGATTGTTGATTGTTGTTCCTGGGTAGACCGCGAACTTGCTGTCGTTTATTTGCTCTTAACCGGGCGAGTTGGCCGTGCGCGTAGAGGCGCGCGGCTGTGAGCTTGCATCCGGGAGATAGTAGGTTCGAATCCCACTATCGGCAGCCCTAAAGATGGTTTTCCGTGGTTTCCCATTTTCACACCAGGCAAATGCTGGGGCTGTACCTTAATTAAGGCCACGGCCGCTTCCTTCCAACTCCTAGGCCTTTCCCGTCCCATCGTCGCCATAAGACCTATCTGTGTCGGTGCGACGTAAAGCCCCTAGCAAAAAAAAAAAAAATTGCTCTTAACCTACTGGATCTACAGTACATCCTTCATATATTATGAGTGCATACTGTCCGACTCGTTGGCTGAACGGTCAGCGTACTGGCCTTCGGTTCAGAGGGTCCCGGGTTCGATTCCCGGCCGGGTCGGGGAATTTAACCTTAATTGGTTAATTCCAATGGCACGGGGGCTGGGTGTATGTGTTGTCTTCATCATCATTTCATCCTCATCACGACGCGCAGGTCGCCTACGGGTGTCAAATAGAAAGACCTGCACCTGGCGAGCCGAACCCTTCCTGGGATATCCCGGCACTGAAAGCCATACGACATTTCATAATAACATGTTTATTTCAATTCATTGTTTCGTTAGTTAGCAGGCTGCCAGAACTATGGCACAAATAACGTACATGGCATACATACCACTGCAGTACTTCACTGACTGAGTGAGGGAAGAGGCTAGACTATAAGAAAGAAAGCGGCATCTGTATGTATTGGCTAGAAATGAACGAGAGTCGATATTACGAGTTAGCTCTTTCTTGGAGCCGCAATTGATGGTGCAGGCCGTTCGTTGATAAAAGAGTCGGCTCGTAATTGAACGAACAAGGAGGGAGCTAGCTCATCGAAGAGTCGACTCGTATTTGAACGACCGGCACTCAAGAAGCCTCTAGTGAATCGATCAAAAGAGCCAGTTCGTTCATGAACGACCCATCACTATTTCAATGTAACTGTTGGGGGAAACGCAATAAGTTTAGGTGAATAGGCTTTATTTTCTTTCTTTCTTAATCTGCTTACCCTCCAGGGTTGGGTTTTTCCTCGGACTCAGCGAGGGATCCCACCTCAACCGCCTCAAGGGCAGTGTTCTGGAGTGTGAGACATTGGATCGGGGATAAAACTGGGGATGATGACCAGTACCTTGCCCAGGCGGCCTCACCTGCTATGCTGAACAGGGGCCTTGGTGGGAGACAGGAAGATTAGAAGGGATAGACAAGGAAGAGGGAAGGAAGCGGCCGTGGCCTTCAGTTAGGTACCATCCCGACATTTGCCTGGAGGAGAAGTGGAAAACCACAGAAAAACACTTCCAGGACGGCTGAGCTGGGAATCGAACCCACCTCTACTCAGTTGACCTCCCGAGGCTGAGTGGACCTCGTTCCGGCCCTCGTACCACTTTTCAAATTTCGTGGCAGAGCCGGAAATCGAACCCGGGCCTCCGTGGGGGGTGGGGGGGTGGCAGCTAATCACTCTAACCACTACACCACAGAGGCGGACGAATAGGCTTTCATTTTCGAAATATTTGAGGACAGGTGTCATGATGCAGGATCCACTTCGGACCAAATGGAGGTGACAGAACACTAAAAGGCGAATACATTTTCCTTAAACACGCCGAGACCGCAACCTAGTGATTTCCGAAAAAGTGATGTATCCTCTCGATTCCAATGCAACGCATATACAGGGTTATTCACCTAACGTGTTACACGCAGATAACTTCTAAACCATTAAATATATCAGCATTCTGTTTTCATATTCGTAAATGGTCCAAAGGGTCTTATAAAATAACGTGCTACTTAGTCTAATGGGGTGATTAACAACCGAGATATTGATACTAACTCCATATTTTTAAACGGACCGGTACAAATTTATACAGCTGGTAGTAGTATAATGGGAGAGTTCGGCGGCACCTCCGCCGCCGCACGCCTCCGCCCGCCTCCTCCTCCGCCGCCTCCTCCGCCGCCCGCGGGAAATTTGAATTTTGGCGGGAAATTTGAATTTTGGCGCGAGATTTGAATTTGTAAACAAAGCCACGTGCTTTTTGACAGCTGTCATCGACAACAACGCAACGCTAACCTCACTGCTGCCATCTTGACGGGCCTAAACCTCACTAGTGCCAACTTAACCTAACTAGCATGAGGTAAACAAAGCCACGTGTTTTTTGACAGCCACGTGCTTTTTGACAGACAACAACGCATCGCTAACCTCACTGCTGCCATCTTGACGGGCCTAAACCTCAGTAGTGCCAACTTAACCTCACTAGCATGAGGTAAACAAAGCCACGTGCTTTTTGACAGCCACGTGCTTTTTGACAGATTTGTAAACAAAGCCACGTGCTTTTTGACAGACAACAACGCATCGCAAACCTCAGTACTGCCATCTTGACGGGCCTAAACCTTAGTGGTACCAACTTAACCTAACTAGCATGAGGTAAACAAAGCCACGTGCTTTTTGACAGCCACGTGTTTTTTGACAGCCACGTGCTTTTTGACAGACAACAAAGCATCGCTATCCTCAGTACTGCCATCTTGACGGGCCTAAACCTTAGTAGTACCAACTTAACCTAACTAGCATGAGGTAAAAAACCCACGTGTTTTTTGACAGCCACGTGCTTTTTTGACAGCTGTCATCCGCCATCTTTAAACTACAGAGCACCGTGCTGCCCTCTTTCGTCACCTGTCATCGGCAGTGCTGCCATCTTGACGGGCCTAAACCTTAGTGCTACCAACTTAACCTCACTAGCTCGAGATAAACAAATCCACGTGCTTTTTGACAGCTACGTGCTTTTTTGATAGCTGTCATCCGCCATCTTTAATCTATAGAGCACAGTGCTGCCCTCTTTAGCTACTTACCTTTGAAATGTGGTGGCGGATAATTTGAAAAATGCTTTTCGACAAGCAGCCATCTTTAATCCAGAGAGAACAGTGCTGCCCCGGTGACGGCAAATTGAAAAATTCCACGTGCTCTTGTTTGAAAACAAACTCACGTGCTTTTTTGACAGCTGTCATCTGCCATCTTTAATCTATAGAGCACAGTGCTGCCCTCTTTAGTTTGAAATGTGGTGGTGGTAAATTCCACGTGCTCTTGTTTGGAAACAAAGCCATGTGCTTTTTTGACAGCTGTCATCCGCCATCTTTAATCAACAGAGCACTGTGCTACTATCATGCGGGCAATTTCATCACCTGTCATCCGCCATCTTTAATCCACAGAACACCATGCTGCCCTCTTTGTGGCTACTACCTTAAGCACGTAGTAGCGGGCAATTTGAAAAGTTCTGTTAGCTATCATCCGCCATCTTTAATCAAGAGAGCACTGTGCTGCCATCTTTAGCTAGATACCTTTGAAATGTGGTGGCGGCAAATTGAAAAATTCCACGTGCTCTTGTTTGGAAACAAACTCACGTGCTTTTTCGACAGGTACCATCCTACATCTTTAATCAACAGAGCATAGTGCTACCCTCTTTAGTTTGAAATGTGATGGCGGCAAATTTCTCGTGCTCTTGTTTGGTAAACATAGCCATGTGCTTTTTTGACAGCTGTCATCCGCCATCTTTAATACAGAGAGCACCGTGCTGCCCTCTTTATCGTAGTAGATGTAAATTCGTCACCTGTCATCCGCAGTGCTGCCATCTTTAGCTAGATACCTTTGAAAAGTGGTGGCGGATAATTTAAAAAGAAAAATTCGACAGCAGCCCTCTCTCGACGCTAATTGCATAAGATGGCGGCTATACATGACTCCTTAAGGGTGCTTACGCAAGATGGCTGCTATACACAGGTTCTTATGAGACGCCCTTGGGATGCTTGCGCAAGATGGCAGTTATACATGGCTCCTTATGAGATGCCCTAGGGATGCTTGCGCAAGATAGCGGCTGCTCTTATGGGACGGCTTAAGGGTCCTTGCACAAGATAGCTTGAGACGCCCTAAGGATGCTTGCGCAAGATGGCGGACACAAGATGGCGGCTATACACAACTCCTTATGAGACGCTTTAAGGGTGCTTGCGCAAGATGGTTGCTACTCTTAGCTTAGAGGCTAACGTGTCGTGATAGTTCGATTCATTAAATTTAGGGCTTAAATGCAAAATGTTAAATATATCGAAAACGGTGCACCGTAGAGCAAAACGGACAAAATTTTTCTGCCTAATACCTAGGTTCGCAGTATGAGGAACAAGAAAATCATAGTCTAATGATGGGATCAACGGTTCGGTTCCTACTTAGGCCCTTTGGCATTTGCTCTGTTTTAGCTTGTATTGAAGCGAGTCTTCGTAACATGATCAGGTCTAGCTATGGTAGAGAGTATAACGTACCGTGCAGGTTCGATTCATTAAATTTGGAGGCTTAAATGCAAAATGTTAAATATCTCGAAAACGATGCATCGTAGAGCAAAACGGACAAAATTTTTCCGCCTAATACGTAGATTCGTAGTATCAGGAACAAGAAAAAACATAGTCTAATGATGAGATCAACGGTTCGATTCCTACTTAAGCCCTTTGCCATTCGCAGCTATCTATTTCTACAAGATGGTGGCTGCTCTTATGAGAAACAAGATGCCTTGAGTCGTCCTAGGGATGCTTACGCAAGATGGCAGACACAAAATGGTGACTATACATAGCTCCTTATGAGACGGCCTAGGGGTGCTCGCACAAGATGGCGGCTACTCTTATGAAGAAAGCTAGCTTAGAGGCTACTGCGCAAGATAACAGCTGCTGTTATGCATGTGGTGGAGGGCAATTTGAAATTCTATGTGCTTAATCAACAGAGCACCCTGCTGCCCTCTTTAGCTGAAATGTGGTGGTGGATAATTTGAAAAATTCTTTTGACAGCTATCATCTTTAAACAAAGGCGACTATACATAGGCTGTTAAGGCCTTATCATTCTCCTCCTCCTCCCCCTCCTCCTCCTCCTTCTCTACCTCCTCCTCCGCCTCTTATGTCAAGGCATAGCTTTATATCGAACAAGTTTAAACCTGCATCGCGAAGGCAAGCGTGTGCAGCGATAACATTATTGTGCATGTTTAGACTTTCGAAACATAAGAAGAGTAGAATCAAACGCTGTACTCGATACGACATGTGATCAGAACATTGATTGATGCGTTCAGAAAACAAAATAAGTGATCAAGACTAGAATCGAACAATGTGCTCAATACATCATGTGTTTAGAATATGTCAGGGGATACGCTTGTTCTAAGAAGATCAGATTGAAACATAGCAAGACTAGAATAGAACACTGTAATCGATGTTGTTAACTTCAACATGTGATCAGAACATTGATTGATGTGTTCAGAACACAAAATAAGTGATCATGACTAGAATCGAACACTGTACTCGATACAACATGTGATCAGAACATTGATCGATGTGTTCAGAACACGAAATAAGTGATCAAGACTAGAATCGAACACTGTACTCAATACAACATGTGTTTAGAACATGTTAGGGGGTACCCTTGTTCTAAGAAGATCAGAATGAAACATAACAAGACTAGAATCGAACACTGTAATCGATGTTGTTAACCTCAACATATGATCAGAACATTGTTTGATGTGTTCAGAGCAAAAGTACAATTTTGATGATTTGCGCAGCTAACTCGCTCGGTAAACGATATAGCCAAAGTATATCTTCAAATTATTTACCTTCCATCATTCGTCTTGTGTGTAAAAATCAGTCGAACAAGTTATCACATAAACATGGCTGAAAAAAAAATCGTGATAGGGTATGGAACCCATGGGTTACATCTTATCAGAAGGGCAAAAAGGATGAAAGGACTCTTCCTCCTCCTTACCGCACATTCCTTGGCTAAAGGGCTAATGGGATAAAGGGCTAATGGGCTAAAGGGCTAAAGGGCTAATGGGCTAAAGGGCTAAAGGGCTAAAGGTGCAACAACCTCATCGATCGCTATCAGCAAGAACGCTTGTACTTTGTTAAGTGTAGAAAATTAATCTTTATTGGTAAATGGTTTTATGTTCAGAACAAGGAATGGAACCTAGGGGTTACGTCTTACCTAATAAAATCCCCGAGGTGCGATGAGTTACGTTTTTCGAACTAGTGTTTGGAACACTGAACGTTTCAAGATGGCAAGAGTGAGGTTAGCAATGTTCTGTTGTTGGATTTTAAATTCCACGCTACAACATGCATAAGGTGGCAGCCCTTGAGGTTTACTCCCGTAAAGATGGCAAGAGTGAGGTTAGCAATGTTCCGTTGTTGGATTTTTAAAATTCCCCGCTATAACATGTAATAGGTGGCAGCCTTGAGGTTTACCGCCGTAAAGATGGCAGCAGTGAGGTTAGCGACGCTCCATTGTCCTTCAAAGTGAGGTTAGGGTTCGTCAAGAAGACAGCTGTCAAAAAAGCACGTGGCTATGTTTACCAAACAAGAGCACGTGATCGTGACGTCACGGTCACGTAATCAATCCTTAGCTCGACGTCGCTAAGAGCAGCATTAGGATTAGCTATTCTTAAAAGTCTTGGGAACAGAGCAGCAGTATGAATTGCTATGTTTTAAAGCGTGTACACATTACCTATCGACTTTGCATGTATCGACTCTCGTACTAAACTTCTGCAGGTAGATTGTGCTGCTATCTTAGCATAACTTATACGCATGAACTTAAAGTACAGAGAATAGCTATGTCTCAAAGCGTGTACACATTACTTATTGATTTTGCATGCAACAAATATCGTACTAAACTTCTTCCTCTAGATTGTACTGCTATCTTAGCATAACTTATACACATGAACTTAAAAGTAGAAAGAATAGCCATGTTTCAAAGCGTGTACACATTACTTATTGATTTTGCATGCATCAAATATCGTACTAAACTCCTTCCGCTAGATTGTGCTGCTATCTTAACACAACCTATACGCATGACCTTAAAGTAAAAAGGTGTGTACACATCACCTATCGATTTTGCATGCATCGAATCTCGTACTGAACTTCGTCCGCTAGATTGTGCTGGTATCTTAGCATAACTTATACACATGAACTTAAAAGTACAAAGAATAGCCATGTTTCAAAGCGTGTACACATCAACTATCGAATTTGCATGTATTGACTCTCATACTAAACTCCTTCCGCTAGATCGTGCTGCTATCTTAGCATAACCAATACGCATGACCTTAAAGTAAAAAGAATAGCCATGTTTCAAAGTGTGTACACATTACCTATCGACTTTGCATGCAACAAATATTGTACTAAACTTCTTCCGCTAGGTTGTGCTGCTATCTTAGCATAACCTGTACGCATGAACTTAAAGTACAAAGAATAGCCATGTTTCAAAGCGTGTACACATTACTTATTGATTTTGCATGCATCAAATCTCGTACTAAATTTATTCCGCTAGATTGTGCTGCTATCTTAGCATAACCTATACCAATGAACTTAAAGTACAATGATTAGTCATGTTTCAAAGCGTGTACACATCAACTATCGAATTTGCATGTATTGACTCTCGTACTAAACTCCTTCCGCTAGATCGTGCTGCTATCTTAGCATAACCAATACGCATGACCTTAAAGTAAAAAGAATAGCCATGTTTCAAAGTGTGTACACATTACCTATCGATTTTACAAGCATCGACTCTCGTACTAAACTTCTTCCGCTAGATTGTGCTGGTATCTTAGCATAACCTATACGCATGGCCTTAAGGTACAAAGAATAGCCATGTTTCAAAGCGTGTACACATTACCTATCGATTTTGCATGCATTGACTCTCGTACTAAACTTCTTCCGCTAGATTGTGCTGGCATCTTAGCATAACTTATACACATGAACTTAAAAGTACAAAGAATAGCCATGTTTCAAAGCATGTACACATTACCTATGGATTTTGCATGCATTGACTCTCGTACTAATCTCCTCCCGCTAGATTGTGCTGCTATCCTAGCATAACCTATACGCATGACCTTAAAGTAAAAAGAATAGCTACGTTTCAAAGTGTGTACACATCACCTATCGATTTGCATGCAACAAATATCGTACTAAACTTCTTCCGCTAGATTGTGCTGCTATCTTAGCATAACTAAGATGCATGAACTGAAAGTACGAAGAATAACCATGTTTTAAAGCGTGTACTCATTACTTATCGATTTTACATACATCGACTCTCGTACTAAACTTCTTGCGCTAGATTGTGCCGCTATCTTAGCATAACCTGTACGCATGAACTTAAAGTACAAAGAATAGCCTTGTTTCGAAGCGTTTACACATTACCTAATGATTTTGCACGAAACGACTATCATACTAAACTTTTCCCACTAGATTGTGCTAAAATCATGTAAGTGTGCTGCTATCTTAGCATAACCTATCGATTTTACATGCATCTACTATCGTACCAGACTTCTTCCGCTAGAGCATGTAGCAATCGCTTTTGTGTATCCCTAACCCATGTGCACGAACTTAAAGCATAAAGATGAGCTATGTTCTAAAGCGTGTACACATCACCTATCGATAATGTATGTATCGAATATCGTACTAAACTTCTCCTGCTAGAGCGTACGAGTATCGCTTGTGCGTGCACGAACTTAAAGCATAAAGAATAGCAATGTATAAAAATCTTGTAAACAAAGCAGCAGCATTACGTATAGTCAAGATTAAATGCGTGCACACATCATGTATCCATGACGCACACAGTAAACTTATTCCATTAGAATGTACAAAGTTCGCATGTGTTTGTGCTGCTATCTTAGCATAGCCTATGTGAATGAACTTAAAGCATAAAGAATAGTGATGTATAAAAATCTTGTGAACATAGCAGAGTGTTAACTACGTAGGTGTAGACATTGAACTTTGCATGCTGAGGCAGCATACTACGTGACCGTGACGTCACGACCACGTGCTCTTGTTTGGTAAACATAGCCACGTGCTTTTTTGACAGCTGTCTTCTTGACGAACCCTAACCTCACTTTGAAGGACAATGGAGCGTCGCTAACCTCACTGCTGCCATCTTTACGGCGGTAAACCTCAAGGCTGCCACCTTTTGCATGTTATAGCGGGGAATTTTAAAAATCCAACAACGGAACATTGCTAACCTCACTCTTGCCATCTTTACGGGAGTAAACCTCAAGGGCTGCCACCTTATGCATGTTGTAGCGTGGAATTTAAAATCCAACAACAGAACATTGCTAACCTCACTCTTGCCATCTTGAAAAGTTCAGTGTTCCAAACACTAGTTCGAAAAACGTAACTCATCGCACCTCGGGGATTTTATTAGGTAAGACGTAACCCCTAGGTTCCATTCCTTGTTCTGAACATAAAACCATTTACCAATAAAGATTAATTTTCTACACTTAACAAAGTACAAGCGTTCTTGCTGATAGCGATCGATGAGGTTGTTGCACCTTTAGCCCTTTAGCCCTTTAGCCCATTAGCCCTTTAGCCCTTTAGCCCATTAGCCCTTTAGCCCATTAGCCCTTTAGCCAAGGAATGTGCGGTAAGGAGGAGGAAGAGTCCTTTCATCCTTTTTGCCCTTCTGATAAGATGTAACCCCTGGGTTCCATACCCTATCACGAATTTTTTTCAGCCATGTTTATGCGATAACTTGTTCGACTGATTTTTACACACAAGACGAATGATGGAAGGTAAATAATTTGAAGATATACTTTGGCTATATCGTTTACCGAGCGAGTTAGCTGCGCAAATCATCAAAATTGTACTTTTGCTCTGAACACATCAAACAATGTTCTGATCATATGTTGAGGTTAACAACATCGATTACAGTGTTCGATTCTAGTCTTGTTATGTTTCATTCTGATCTTCTTAGAACAAGGGTACCCCCTAACATGTTCTAAACACATGTTGTATTGAGTACAGTGTTCGATTCTAGTCTTGATCACTTATTTCGTGTTCTGAACACATCGATCAATGTTCTGATCACATGTTGTATCGAGTACAGTGTTCGATTCTAGTCATGATCACTTATTTTGTGTTCTGAACACATCAATCAATGTTCTGATCACATGTTGAAGTTAACAACATCGATTACAGTGTTCTATTCTAGTCTTGTTATGTTTCAATCTGATCTTCTTAGAACAAGCGTATCCCCTGACATATTCTAAACACATGATGTATTGAGTACATTGTTCGATTCTAGTCTTGATCACTTATTTTGTTTTCTGAACGCATCAATCAATGTTCTGATCACATGTCGTATCGAGTACAGCGTTTGATTCTACTCTTCTTATGTTTCGAAAGTCTAAACATGCACAATAATGTTATCGCTGCACACGCTTGCCTTCGCGATGCAGGTTTAAACTTGTTCGATATAAAGCTATGCCTTGACATAAGAGGCGGAGGAGGAGGTAGAGAAGGAGGAGGAGGAGGGGGAGGAGGAGGAGAATGATAAGGCCTTAACAGCCTATGTATAGTCGCCTTTGTTTAAAGATGATAGCTGTCAAAAGAATTTTTCAAATTATCCACCACCACATTTCAGCTAAAGAGGGCAGCAGGGTGCTCTGTTGATTAAGCACATAGAATTTCAAATTGCCCTCCACCACATGCATAACAGCAGCTGTTATCTTGCGCAGTAGCCTCTAAGCTAGCTTTCTTCATAAGAGTAGCCGCCATCTTGTGCGAGCACCCCTAGGCCGTCTCATAAGGAGCTATGTATAGTCACCATTTTGTGTCTGCCATCTTGCGTAAGCATCCCTAGGACGTCTCAAGGCATCTTGTTTCTCATAAGAGCAGCCACCATCTTGTAGAAATAGATAGCTGCGAATGGCAAAGGGCTTAAGTAGGAATCGAACCGTTGATCTCATCATTAGACTATGTTTTTTCTTGTTCCTGATACTACGAATCTACGTATTAGGCGGAAAAATTTTGTCCGTTTTGCTCTACGATGCATCGTTTTCGAGATATTTAACATTTTGCATTTAAGCCTCCAAATTTAATGAATCGAACCTGCACGGTACGTTATACTCTCTACCATAGCTAGACCTGATCATGTTACGAAGACTCGCTTCAATACAAGCTAAAACAGAGCAAATGCCAAAGGGCCTAAGTAGGAACCGAACCGTTGATCCCATCATTAGACTATGATTTTCTTGTTCCTCATACTGCGAACCTAGGTATTAGGCAGAAAAATTTTGTCCGTTTTGCTCTACGGTGCACCGTTTTCGATATATTTAACATTTTGCATTTAAGCCCTAAATTTAATGAATCGAACTATCACGACACGTTAGCCTCTAAGCTAAGAGTAGCAACCATCTTGCGCAAGCACCCTTAAAGCGTCTCATAAGGAGTTGTGTATAGCCGCCATCTTGTGTCCGCCATCTTGCGCAAGCATCCTTAGGGCGTCTCAAGCTATCTTGTGCAAGGATCCTTAAGCCGTCCCATAAGAGCAGCCGCTATCTTGCGCAAGCATCCCTAGGGCATCTCATAAGGAGCCATGTATAACTGCCATCTTGCGCAAGCATCCCAAGGGCGTCTCATAAGAACCTGTGTATAGCAGCCATCTTGCGTAAGCACCCTTAAGGAGTCATGTATAGCCGCCATCTTATGCAATTAGCGTCGAGAGAGGGCTGCTGTAGAATTTTTCTTTTTAAATTATCCGCCACCACTTTTCAAAGGTATCTAGCTAAAGATGGCAGCACTGCGGATGACAGGTGACGAATTTACATCTACTACGATAAAGAGGGCAGCACGGTGCTCTCTGTATTAAAGATGGCGGATGACAGCTGTCAAAAAAGCACATGGCTATGTTTACCAAACAAGAGCACGTGGAATTTGCCGCCATCACATTTCAAACTAAAGAGGGTAGCACTATGCTCTGTTGATTAAAGATGGCGGATGGTAGCTGTCGAAAAAGCACGTGAGTTTGTTTCCAAACAAGAGCACGTGGAATTTTTCAATTTGCCGCCACCACATTTCAAAGGTATCTAGCTAAAGATGGCAGCACAGTGCTCTCTTGATTAAAGATGGCGGATGATAGCTAACAGAACTTTTCAAATTGCCCGCTACTACGTGCTTAAGGTAGTAGCCACAAAGAGGGCAGCATGGTGTTCTGTGGATTAAAGATGGCGGATGACAGGTGATGAAATTGCCCGCATGATAGTAGCACAGTGCTCTGTTGATTAAAGATGGCGGATGACAGCTGTCAAAAAAGCACATGGCTTTGTTTCCAAACAAGAGCACGTGGAATTTACCACCACCACATTTCAAACTAAAGAGGGCAGCACTGTGCTCTATAGATTAAAGATGGCAGATGACAGCTGTCAAAAAAGCACGTGAGTTTGTTTTCAAACAAGAGCACGTGGAATTTTTCAATTTGCCGTCACCGGGGCAGCACTGTTCTCTCTGGATTAAAGATGGCTGCTTGTCGAAAAGCATTTTTCAAATTATCCGCCACCACATTTCAAAGGTAAGTAGCTAAAGAGGGCAGCACTGTGCTCTATAGATTAAAGATGGCGGATGACAGCTATCAAAAAAGCACGTGGCTGTCAAAAAGCACGTGGATTTGTTTATCTCGAGCTAGTGAGGTTAAGTTGGTAGCACTAAGGTTTAGGCCCGTCAAGATGACAGCACTGCTGATGACAGGTGACGAAAGAGGGCAGCACGGTGCTCTGTAGTTTAAAGATGGCGGATGACAGCTGTCAAAAAAGCACGTGGCTGTCAAAAAACACGTGGCTTTGTTTACCACGCGCTAGTTAGGTTAAGTTGGTACCACTAAGGTTTAGGCCCGTCAAGATGGCAGTACTGAGGTTAGCGATGCGTTGTTGTCTGTCAAAAAGCACGTGGCTGTCAAAAAACACGTGGCTGTCAAAAAGCACGTGGCTTTGTTTACCTCATGCTAGTTAGGTTAAGTTGGTACCACTAAGGTTTAGGCCCGTCAAGATGGCAGTACTGAGGTTTGCGATGCGTTGTTGTCTGTCAAAAAGCACGTGGCTTTGTTTACAAATCTGTCAAAAAGCACGTGGCTGTCAAAAAGCACGTGGCTTTGTTTACCTCATGCTAGTGAGGTTAAGTTGGCACTACTGAGGTTTAGGCCCGTCAAGATGGCAGCAGTGAGGTTAGCGATGCGTTGTTGTCTGTCAAAAAGCACGTGGCTGTCAAAAAACACGTGGCTTTGTTTACCTCATGCTAGTTAGATTAAGTTGGCACTAGTGAGGTTTAGGCCCGTCAAGATGGCAGCAGTGAGGTTAGCGTTGCGTTGTTGTCGATGACAGCTGTCAAAAAGCACGTGGCTTTGTTTACAAATTCAAATCTCGCGCCAAAATTCAAATTTCCCGCCAAAATTCAAATTTCCCGCGGGCGGCGGCGGCGGAGGAGGAGGCGGGCGGAGGCGTGCGGCGGCGGAGGTGCCGTCGAACTCTCCCATTATACTACTGCTGGTTTAAAAGTTCATCTGCGTACAAGTTCAAATATGTAAGTATTTTCGAAATCGGTGAATTACTTTTTGAGATATAAAGAAGAACAGCATGCACGGTTTTGCATGCCGCATCAGACGGCGTGAAGTCGGGCAAGGACATACTGAGGCGCAAGTTGCTTCCTGGCCTTGATTGCAGCGACAGAACGGATACCAGGCATGTACTGTAAACATAATGTGATGTACAGTAACATACCCTGGGTGTGCAACGTTTTTATATGACTGGCGAACACACAACGGGGGACGGAGATTAAAGTTGTATTGTTTTGTTTTGGCATGTAATAGGCTGCGGTCAGTTTAGCGTTTTTTGCTGACGGATGGGAATGGGAATGATTTGGAAAGAAAGTCGGCCGTGGCCTATCACAAAGGGACCTATCCGGTATTTGCCTGGTGTTGAATATGGGACACCATGAAAATCAATGTCAGTTTGGGCGAGGCAGGACTCGAACCTACGCTCTCCCGAATGCACGCTACTACAGTCGCGCTGGAGCTCTACGGAGATTAATGCTTGTAAAATAAAACATAAATAATAGTGTTGCTGCCATCTCACTACGATCAGCTCTAAACATTTGCTTTTCTAGAAGGAGCTCTTCCGGTGTTTTGTGTTATGTTTATTTCTCAACTCATAGAGTAGTATGAACTGTACACTAAAACCAGTGACATTTATAGCTTTCGTTATGTTCTTTCAAGACAAAGTACTTATTTTATTCGTTTTAAACATCAACCCTTTCTGTCCTGTCATATGTTCGCCTGTCATACACACTTTGCAAACCCATCACATGTGTACGAGGTGCTTACATGCCTGGTTCCCATTTCGTGGCTGAACTCACTCCCAGGAAACTGCTTGCTCCTCAATACGTCCTTGCTCGACTTCACGCCGTCTGATGCGGCATGCAAAACCGTGCATGCTGTTCTTACTTATATCTCAAAAAGTAATTGTTCGATTTTGAAACTACTTACATATTTGAACTTGTACGCAGATTAACTCTTAAATCAGCTATATAAATTTGTGCCGTTCTATTTAAAAATACGGAGTTAGTACCAATATCTCGGTTACTAATCACCCCATTAGACTAAATAGCACGTTATTTGACAAGACCCTGCGTACCATTTACGAATATGAAAACAGAAAGCTGATATCTTTAATGGTTTAGAAGTTATTTGCGTGTAAGGTGTTAGGTGAATAACCCTGTATACTTTGAGAGTTACGTAACAGCTCGCGGGTGCTGTGGCCGAGTGGTCACCGTCATTGTCTACGGCCAGAGTTCGAGTCTCGCTTTTCCTACAATTATTTTTCAAAATGAATGATGATTTGAGGGGATATGAACTTTCTTTCTTAATCCGTTTATCGTTCAGAGTTCGACTTTGCCTCGGACTCGGCGAGTGATTCCAACTGTACCGCCTCAAGGGCAGTGCCTGGAGAGTGAGACTTTGGGTCGGAGGATACAGCTGGGGAGGAGGACCAGTACCTCACCCAGGCGGCCTCACTTGCTATGCTGAAGAGGAGCCTTGTTGGGGGATGGGAAGTCTCACGCTCCGAGGGGAAAAAGCAACCCTGGGTGGTAAAAGGATTAAGAAGTATTAAGAAAGAAAGAAAACGTGGAAATTAGAGCAATATCTATTACTGTTATGCTGCAAATAAGTCAGATCTATTACTGTTAATATGTCACTAAGATACTTAAATGAGTACATGGACTCCTTATTGCACTTTACTACACAAGATGTAAACACCAGCGTTCGCTGGTGCGGCACTGGAGTGAGGGTACAGAACGCATGAGTTTAATTCATGTTCGGACTGACATTTTGTTTACTGAATTGTAAATACACCCCAAAAACCTCGAAGGGCTATGGTCTTCCAAGGGACCGTTGCTCAGCCCGAAGTCCTGCAGATTATGAGGTGTCGTGTGGTCAGCATGACGATTTCTCCCGGCCGTTATTCTTGGCTTTCTGGACGGGGGTCGCTATCTCACCGTCAGATAACTTCTCAATTTTAATAACGTAGGCTGAATGGACCTGAAACCAGCCCTCACATGCAGGTAAACATCCATGCCCCGGCCGAAAATCGAACCCGGCGAATGCGGGTAAGAGGCAGGCACACTACCCCTACCCCCCGGGGGGGGGGGGCATTGTAAATGAACACTACTTTCAATAATAGGTTGTGATTGTGTTGGTTCTAAAGATCTGAAGGACACTAGTTTAAGCCAAGACCAACTACAAGAGTAGTACCGAACTGGTCCGACGGATAGTTTGACAGCTGGAGGCAGCAACTTCCGAATGGGTTACCAACAACCGCCTCATTTCACGACACTCAGCGTCAGTTCTTAGACCGTCTTAGAGCAGTGCAGTACGAGTAGAAGTGTCCAATGCTTTCCATGTTAAGTGAGAGGGGCTTTAAGTTAGTCGTTTTTGAAGGATTTACATATTCAGTAGGTGACAAGACACAATCGGGTCAGAAGTGACTGACTTAAAGGGCAATACGTTACTAGCTGTTACCCACACCTTCGCTCGCGAGGATTTCGTAATTTGATAAAAATTACTTGTTCCTCGGTACTGCACTAGGACATTATTTGTAAATCCCTAAAGTAAATAGAATCAGAATTAAGATAGAGACATTCATCGCCCTTGAACAGGCCAGTAGGAAAATGGGACTGAACATCAACCAGCAGAAAACTAAATATATGGCTGCTGGGAAAGCACGTAAGGAGAACGTGCCACCCTCAATAACCGTGGGCAGCAGTTTAAACATCTAGGATCGACAGTCACCCACTCAAATGATACCTGTCATGAAATTAAACAGAGATTAATAGCAGCCAACAGAGCCTATTTTGCTCTAACAAGGCTTCTCTCCTCATGGCTCTTGACCCGTACCACTAAATTAACCATCTATAAAACATTTATAAGACCTGTGCTTACATATGCCTCGGAAACTTGGCCATTAACAGCAAAAGATACTGGAATGCTGGATGCCTTCGAAAGAAAGATACTTCGAAGAATCATCGGCCCAGTCTGTGAAAGAGGAACATGGAGGAGGAGGCACAATCATGAATTGTACAACATTTATAAAGACCCACCTATTAGAAGAAGAGTGAAATCAGCCAGATTGAGGTGGGCCGGGCATGTAGCACGGATGAGTGATACGGAAGTACCTAAAAAGATATTAAATGGAAATCCAGGGGGACAGAGAGGACGAGGTCGACCGACAAGATGGATGGATGGAGTTACTGAAGATCTTCGAGAAATGGGCTAAAGGAATTGGAAAGTTTTAGCGTTGGATCGAGATAAATGGCGGAAGATTGTTGAAGAGGCCAAGGTTCACAATGAACTGTAGAGCCATAGAAGGAGAAGAAGAATAAGAAGAGAAGAAGGAGACGAAGAAGAAGAAGAAGAAAAAGACTTCTTCAACTCTCTAAATCTAAAAAATAACTATAATGCGACGTTCTACTTGCCTTCGAGCTCGCATACAGTCGAGTGAGTTCGACGATTGCTTCCCCAATGAACTATGCCTACGTCATTATTATTATTATTATTATTATTTATTTTCCACTAATTGTAGTTACAAAGGCGTATTGTTTACATCAGGATTAATCTCTTGTGAAAAGAAGTATACAGTCTTCTCAGACCGCAATGGAGAATTAACCGGGCCAAAGCCGACATGGCGAGGAGCCCCGTCACGATGTGTATTGATATGGCATGTTATTGTAGCGAGATGCCCTTCCTAACACAAACCTCAGTTGAGGAGCTAATCAAGATGATGAATGAAACTGGATAAGGAGGCTGTGGTCCGTGAATTGGAACTGTCCTGGCATTGGCCTACAAGTGAAAATGGGAAACCACGGAAAACTATCTCAGGAGAGCCATCGGTGGGGTTCGAACCCACGCGCCTCTCGAATAGCCGCGCGCCCACTCAGCTCGGTGGAAGTAATGCGGGCGTTCGGGGGTGGCAGCTCTACAGCGCAGAAGCGGGAGTAACTTAACGTGCACTATATTTGGGAGAGTGAGATCCAATCCCACAGAGAGACACACGATGGTGTGGAGAAGATAAGACCGATAATTTTCAGTCTTTCTCGACAACAATGTGATAGTGTTCTCAAGACATACTCTCAATCAATCAATCAATCAATCAATCAATCAATCAATCAAAAGGAGACGAGCTGCTCGACTAAGTGTTCCAAGCTGTCAGTGGAGAGATGGAAGTCGAATGACATTAGTAGACGAATTAGTTTGAGCGGTGTTTTTAAAGTAGGAGAGATCACAACGTAAAGATAAAATTGGAATTCAAGGGGACAAACTGGGGCAAATAGGCCTAATCGTTTATAGGAAGGGGAGTTAGGGATTAGAATAACTTACCAAGGAAGATATTCAATAAATTTCCAATTTTTTGCAGTCATTTAAGAAAAGGCTAGGAAAGTAACAGATAGGGAATCTGCCACCTGGGCGACTGCCCTAAATGCAGATGAGTAGTGAATGATTGAGTGATTGATTAACTGATGGATTTATTGATTGATTGATTGACTTATTGGTTGGTTGGTTGATTGCTAGCTTGATTGATTGATTGATTGATTGATTGATTGATTGATTGATTGATTGATTGATTGATTGATTGATTGATTGATTGATTGATTGATTGATTGATTGATTGATTGATTGATTGATTGATCAGCTGCAGCATCTTCCGACCGAAAGTCTCACGCTCCAAGAAACTGCCCTTGAGGCGGTAGAGGTGGGATCACTCGCTGAGTCTGAGGAAAAAACCAACCGTGCAGGGTAAACGGATTAAGAAAGAAAGAAACAACTTTGGAGCTTACCAGTAATATCTGGAACAAGGGATCGGCTGACAGCAATTCTGAGAGCGTTCTCTAAGTTACGATCAGAAACACTCGCACGCAATCTAGTTTTCGCACAAGTCAAAGAAGAAAAAACAAAAGAAAACTTCGACATATGCATGTGGATCCAAACATAGAAATAAACTTAGCTAATCAGCTGAAGGTTAGGAAAATCTTCCTTCGACAAATTTTCGTAGAATTCGAGCAAAGCTTTTTTTTTGTTGTTGAAAAATAGGTCTTTTTGATGATCACGTAATTATTGTCCCACATATTAAGCATTTGGCTTTATCGTCACGACTGAGAAAAAATTGGAAGTTCCCAGTTCGATTGAAATAGACTTTCGGAAGTGTTTGCTTCATTCGAAACAGGTTGTCTTGTGTTTATCTACTTCACTGATAAACAAGCCGTCTACCACCGAACGCTTCCTCGCTCTCAGCACACTACACCATCCGAGTCAAGTCGAGTTGAGCCGAGTCGGACCGATGCACAGTGCACGGAGCTCTTGTGCCTCGGTTTGCACGCGTGAGATTTTGGGAGTTTGAGAGGCCCTGCTCTAGACTTACAGTATCTTACAATATTGTTGATATTACACAGAGACTAAACCCTTGTGTTTAGATCTGGGAAAATTATTGTTCGCGCTACTTGCGTAAGGGTACGCCCATAGTGCACCGCTTCCCGCTTCTCGCTTTGTCGCGTAAACCGCGCGAGTTGCAAGCAGCGAGGTGAACCCGCGCGATTCTAGGGGGTGGTGGTTATAGTGCACCGCTCGCGGAAGGCCGGAAGCATCTGTCAGTAGGCAAGATAGAGGTGTCACGCGAGGATCTAATGTGTATGTTGTTGACAACAGATATTATTTATCATAAAATTAAACAAGAAAGAATTAAAAACGTCCACGAAATGAACATTTTTTTGCTAGTGGCTTTACGTTACACCGACACAAATAGGTCTTATGGCGACGATGGGATAGGAAAGGCCTAGGACTTGGAAGGAAGCGGCCGTAGCCTTTATTAAGGATGCAAGCTCACAGACGCGCGCCCCTAACCGCACGGCCAACTCGCGCGGTACGAAATGAACAGAACTCGCCTTAAAGTAGGGGAATAACGTACTTTGTTACCTCAACTGAAAGCTCACCCCGAGAAATTTTACGAATATTTCCGAATGGATGAACAGACTACATCTTGAACAAAATCGAATACCGGATAAGAAAAGGATGGTGTAACTTTCACCAACAGAAAATTCTTCCAGAAGAACGTCTTACGGTAACTTTGAGGAAAGTAGTTTTGAATTACCGGTATTAGTTTTGATTGTTTTATTTATACAAAAGGGAAAATGAGATGATGTGGTAATTTTGAACAGGATTTTATAACAATAGTTGGGCTATAAACATTTAATTACCGAGCTCGATAGCTGCAGTCGCTTACGTGCGACCAGTATCCAGTATTCGGGAGATAGTGGGTTCGAACCCCACTGTCGGCAGCCCTGAAGATGGTTTTCCGTGGTTACCCCTTTTTACATCAGGCAAATGCTGGAGCTGGAGCTTAATTAAGGCCACGGCCGCTTCCTTCCCACTCCTAGACCTTTCCTGTCCCATCGTCGCCATAAGACCTATCTGTGTCGGTGCGACGTAAATCGTCTTATAAAACAAAATAAAAACATTTAATTTCAACGATAAATTAATGGCGGAAGCGTTAAAAGTACACTTTTTCAAAACTGATTTTATTAGAGAATGAATACGAAGTAAATATTAATGAAAATGTTTAGCATTACACTTTTTAACGTAACACAAATTCACCTAACAGTTGCACAATGTCTCAAATGCATCACCATGAAGTGCGGTCTGAACGGTCTGTTCATTTGAGTATGAAGTACCACCATGACTGGAATTAGGGCTGGGAATGTGTGGAATATCCTGGAAATTCGGATAAACAAACTCGTTAACTAATTGCTGAATTCTATTTCTGAGTTGCAGTTTCTAATAGTGCCGTATTTTGCTTACATAAGCCAAAACACTTCGAAAGAACAATGCATCATCATTGTCGTCACATCGGTCGCATCTGCGTTCTTGTATGACGCGTTCCAACAAAGAAGCCTTTTTTTCTCAATCAGTATCATTTTCTGGTTATACTTTGAACTTAGTTCGTCTCGCTTCCTTTTTCTTGGCAAGCCTATGGTTTCATCCTGCTGTGCTTCCTGAGCTGTGCCTTTTTTTTCCACTTCCTGAATACTCTCCACACCCAGCTGCAGTGTGAGCAACCATTTCAGAATGCTCATTTTCCTGATGAGCTGGAGTTTTACTGTTTTTCAAGTTGCTCGATGTAGTTCTTGGTGCCCACTTTAAACGTCAGTGATTTAGAATATGGCCATTTGGATTCTGGATGACCGCCAGCATCGCCTGAACGACAGGGAGGGAACTTTCCCATTTCTATGGCGAATTGTTCTCTCAGATACTTCCACATTTTCCGCAGAACCCGATCTGAGAAAACAAACAGAATTATAAGTTTATCGATTGATTATTTACTTACTTTTACACTGTTAATAACTCGCTGATCATCTGAAGTCCCGTTCAAAACTATTCAACTATTAGGAAATATCTGAAAACACATTACTGGGAAATGCAGTAATGTTTAGTGACTACTAATGTAGTTGTTTGATATAATAATGACGATTTATTTTTTGTTGATAATAAATAATAATAATAATAATAATAATAATAATAATAATAATAATAATAATAATAATAATAATAATAATAATAATAAACATTATAATAATAATAACTTCCATGCTTTGTCAACAACGTAGGCATGGGCTTGCAACCTTTTGTCCCAAATTACACTTTTCATAAATACTTTGGAGATTAAAATATCTTTATCCGCTTCTATTTTATAAAAGCAAGAGTGAGAACAACGTACGCAGTCGGAAGATAAACAGCAGACTGACCGGGCGTGTTGGGCGGTAAAGCGGTTCAAGCGGGGAAAAGAAATAAAAATTATTTCCTGTTAAAACGGGTAGAAGCGGTTTGAGCTGGTTAAGGGTACGTCCATAGTGCACCGCTTCCCGCTTCTCGTTTTGTCGCGTAAACCGCGCCAGTTGCAAGCAGCGAGGTGAACTCGCGCGATTCTAGCTGGTGGTGGTTATAGTCACTGGCGTAGCCAGGGGGGGGGGGCAGGGGGGCCGGCCCCCCCCCCCAAATATTTCCTGAAACTAGAGCGAGGATTAGCCGTTGTTTTACGTACGGTACGAACAACTTAAAAACGTACGCCGAAATGTAAAATTAACGTAGCGACAAGAATCTATTAGTAGGGCTCAATAGGGACATACATAATTCTCCATATTTGTACTGCTTGAATGAAAGGAAGACACTTAGGATTGTGATGCGCGAGGATATTTTCATGTAGAGGCCTCAGTATTGGGAATGAAACCGTGTATTGACACATGTCAAGACATGAAGAAAGGGCCAATTAGCAAGGGATTACTCAGTAGGGGGTCGGAACGTGACCACCGAGATAACGGGGGCCACGTCCAGAAACAGCTGCAAGCTTACAACATCGTGTCAGCTTTTGCAGATCGGTTCCAGGAAACAACAATGTCCTAGGGATCCTCGGGTTGCACCGTGGTTGAGAGATGTGCTGTGTTTGAGTTGCAGCGTTGGGAAGACTGTGACAGGATTGTGATCTGCACGTTAGTTCCTCATTTTGTGCCATATAAGTAACATTTTTTGAAGAGGGACCGTTTTGTCACTGAAAAGCCAACACTATGTGCATCCTCGGTAAGTTATGAAAAAGTTTGTTTTTTTAATTCTTACAGTGCCAAGACAATCGCGGATGCGTGCCTAAGTTCGATAGGTAGGCCTATATATTTTGTCAAATGCCCGGGGACTGATTGGAACCTCAAATGGCACCATCAAAAGTGCGGGTAAATACTTTATAATTGGCGGGCATGATAACTCCGTTCCAATGCTTCTATCTTCTCATCAGGACGGCCCAGGCTTGAATCGCAGTCGATACATTAAACATTTTTAAAATGGGTGGTCACGTTCTACTGATACGAATTCTACTTAAAACACTAGATCCCGTCCCTTACCTTTCTTTATACTTTTGAGTCAGAACCGCATCATTTATGGTGGTGTATTTTGAGTATCCAACCATTCTTCGGACTTACCTTGTACCTTAAATGGTGAGTGGATGCAGTGGCGTACCCACAAAATAATTTCAGTAGGTCCAGGCCAGTAGTGTGGATACAACTTTCCCTTGAAAGGGGTTGTGAAAAGATTTTTTTATTTTTTATTTAGAATTCGCTTTACGTCGCACCGTAGGTCTTCAATGGCGACGATGGGAAAGGAAAGGGCTGAGAGTGGGAAGAAGCGGCCGTGGTGTGAAAATTGGAAACCACAGAAAACCATATTTAGGGCTGCCGACAGAGGTGTTTGAACCCACTATCTCCCGGATGCAAGCACACAGCTGTGCGCCCCTAACTGCACGGCCAACTCGCCCGGTGAATATGAAAAGAAAGCCGGTCCTACCGAGTGCGGGGACGGATCTTCAGTAGATATTGTTGGTTTTGATTGTTACCATGTACAATCATAGCTTTTGCACTTTTAACATAAACCGGCTGCATTATTGAAACTGTTCGTAAAATTGAAAATATCGTTCTTCGCTTGTGAGGAAGTAGAATCTTCATTTAATTTGTCTTCTTAAAAAAAGGGAACCACTTTTGTACTACACCCCGTGAAGGTGACTACCTTCCAGGCCGTATATATTTCGATTACGAGAGACTCAAGGAAAACTCTACTGCACCCAAACACAAGGCTGTATCCTCCCCATCCCATGCCTTTCTTAACTCTGCCAGTGCCGGGAATCGAATGCAGGATGTCTTAAGTCAAATTCGAAAATAAGGAGACCTAAAAGTACCAGCCGGCCTCACAGTGTACGGGTAGCGTGCCTGCCTCTTACCGGAGGCCCCGGGTTCTATTCCCAGCCAGGTCAGGGACTTTTACCTGGATCTGAGGGCTGGTTCGAGGTACACTCAGCCCACGTGTTTATAATTGAGGAGCTATCTGAAGGTGAGGTGGCGGCCCCGGTCTAGAAAGCCAGGAATAACAGCGGAGAGGATTCGTCGTGCTGAGCACACAACACCTCGTAATCTGCAGGCCTCCGGGCTGAACAGCCGTCGCTTGGTAGGCGATGGCGCTTCGGAGCTGTTACGTCATGGAGTTTAATTTGGAAAAGTGAACAGAGAAGGAAGCGACACCCCTGCAAGGTTCCTTAACTTCCAGCTAGTTCTTCTGTCCGGCCTCGTGCGTTTAGGACAGTAAGAAAACGTACGCCTTAATAAATGCTCCTCATAAAACCTTTGTAAAAATACTAGCTGCATCTATTTATAACAATAATCACAAACGCCTCCTTTTCATGTGGCTCAGTTGGTTGAGTCGCTGTCCTTCTGAGTCTGAGTTCGCAGGTTCAAATCCCGGATTGGATCGGTAACCCTTAAAACGGTGTTTAAATGGCAACAGCTCAGTGTCGTTGATTTCTGGCACGTTAATAAAAATTATAGATACGAATATTAGCGTCACGAAACTCTAACTTTATACTACTATATTCTGTATCCCAGACTTGCGTGGAAAAGTAATTAACAATTTACTTTACGTCACACCGACACAGATAGGTCTTATGGCGACGTCGGGATAGGAAATGCCTGGGAGTGGGAAGGAAGCGGCCGTGGCCTTAATTAAGGTACGGCCCCAGCATTTGCTTGGTGTGAAAATGGGAAACCACGGGAAAACATTTTCAGGGCTGCCGACAGTGGGGTTCGAATCCACTATCTCCCGGATGCAAACTCACAGCTGCGTGGCCCTAACTGCGTTGGAAACTAACAGGGCAACGTAAACCCTACATAGCATTTTTTGTAACGTGTATTTTTCTTTACCAACTAACAAAATATCTATACCCATACGCTTTATATTATTTATTTATTTATTTATTTATTTATTTATTTATTTATTTATTTATTTATTTATGAGTGCCTTCAGTACAGTGGCGAAGTTAGGGCTCCAGGCCCTCTTGTACACTTAACCACATACTAATCAAAATCTTAAATAAAATACTGAGATTCTTAAAATAGTTAAAACTACATAAATTAATAGAATTTAAAATAAATTTAAATAAATTACTTACTAAATATTCGGTGGTGGGGTCATGTGAGCCGAATGGAGGAGGATAGGTTACCTAGGAGAATAATGGACTCTGCTATGGAGGGTAAAAGAAGTAGAGGTAGACCAAGACGACGATGGTTAGACTCGGTTTCTAACGATTTAAAGATAAGAGGTATAGAACAAAATGAGGCCACAACACTAGTTGTAAATCGAGGATTGTGGCGACGTTTAGTAAATTCACAGAGGCTTGCAGACTGAACGCTGAAAGGCATAAGAGTCTATAATGATTATGTATGTATGTAAGTTAATATTAGAACTAATTAATATTAAAAACTCTTAAACATGGCTATTCCTCAGGAACGCACACATTCATATTTCAACCATTCAGTCAGCTGTCCTCAGCAGGTAGTCTCGGCAGGTGACCTTAAATCGTGATTTTAAAAAACTAGTTTCTCTGACCTGAACTGGCAGGGAATTCCATAATCTGGCGACAGTCACCACAAATGATTTAATAATTTTATTTGTGCGGTGCAGTGGAATAGAAAGAATGGATCTAGAACGTGTATTAATGTTGTGAAATGATGATAAAAAGACGAATTTAGAAGAAATATACATTGGCTGACTTTCAGCTACCACTCTGATCACCATCGTTAAAGTGTGCAGCTGCCGACGTTTATCAGACATCAGCCATGAGACAGCCTGATAGTATGGGGTGATATGAAAATCGTACGGTACTCGTTATTGTAAATAAATCGCAGGCAGGAATTCAGTGCTCGTTGAAGTTTAAGTGTTTCTTCTCTCGTCATGTCCACTAAAACAACCTCACAATAATCAAGAATAGGGAGAATGAGTATCTGTATTAGTTTGGCCTGTAGCTCAAATGGAAATACATTCCTCTGTCGTTTAAGAGGGTGAAGTAGTCCAAAAATCTTTTTACGTATTTCTTTCGTTTGATCAGACCAATCAACTGATACATTCATCATTACGCCGGGATTTTTAACCGTTTTACTGTAGGGAATAATGTTACCATTCAGTAGGATAGGCGGGATTGCGACATTGTTTGAGAAGCTCAATAATTTTCGTGATCCAATTATAATTGTCTGAGTTTTTTTGCAGTTTAGTATAAGAGAGCTTCGTTGTGCATATACACTGAGTCGTCGGAGGTTCCTGTTAATATCTTGTCTTGCAGTGTCGATATAGCCTATTTAAAGATCGTCAGCACAGAGGTCATGTGTGTTATTTCCTGTCACAGATGGTATGTCATTGATATAAATACAGAAACTTAGGGGCAGTAGAATACTGCCCTGTGGGGCAACACTAAGTTTCATTTTCCATTTAGAGGCCTTGTCGTTTACTGTTACACGCTGTTGACGGTTACTCATAATGTTATGTATAAAAGTAATAGGAATATCATATACACCTGTAGTCTTTGATTTTATCGAGTACAAAGCCTTTTAACCTGATTTTCTGTGACACTGTGAAATGTGAATGGCAGATTGACTGGAGGGGAGGGCGGTGAGTCGATGCAGTTAATTTGGGTATGTTGAATATTTATTCTACTAAAGTAATCGTTCAGTTCGTCAAGTGGAATGTCAGGAGTTGTCTGTCTCTGTTGACATTTTCCTATTCCCAGAGCTCTAAGTTGGTCCAATGCGCGATTACAATTTAAGTTGTTAGCTGAAATCCGAAAATATATGCATTTTTTAAATTTCTGATTAACTGCTTTGTGCGATTTCTTAAGATGCGGTTAGATTCGAAGTCTGTGTCATCTAAGGTTTGTTTATAATGTCGAAATAACGAGTCACGGTGGGCCATCATTGTCTTGCCTTCATCATCTAGCCATGAACAAGGACGAGAAACCTGCATTCGACGCGCGCGCAAGCGCGCGCGTGTGTGTTTGTGTATCTTTGCCGCATTTTTTGTATAAAATGTCACTTCTTTATTGCTTATCACATGACCATTATTATTATAACATTACCGTATTTGTTCTAAACCAGAATATTGCATCCTTACCCAAAGTGTTTATTCTTGCATTCATTTCACTTCTACGGGGAATATATGAAATGCTGCAGTTATGTTGGAATGGGAGTAACAGAGGTAGCCGAGGGACCGGGGCTTGTCGTCCAAGGAGTCCAGACACCCCAGGAGTTTTAACGAAAGTTCTTTAATTGAGCATTTTATATATAATGTGCATTAATATTAGCTTCCGGAGTCCGACTCATTGGCTGAATGATCAGTGTTGAGGCCTTCGGTTCAGACGGTTCCGGGTTCGATTCCCGGCTGGGTTGAGGATTTTAATCGCGTCTGAATAATTCTTCTGGCTTGGGACTGGGTGTTTGTCCCAACATATTCATATTCAGACAACATACTACATTACCAACCACCAAATAAACACACAACACTGATCACATCCCTCTATATAGGGTTGGCGTCGGGAAGGACATCCGGCCGTAAAACAGGGCCAAATCCACATGTGCGCCACATTTCGCACCCGCGACCCCACAGATGTGGGAAAAGTGGGGAAGAAGAAGAAGGAAATTACTATTAGCTTCCGGAATCCGCACGAATTCACCACTCTTACTTGGATCCAAGGACACTCATTTCCTTTTTCGGTATTCTACACCACCTAAACTATGGAAGTTTGGACACCTATCAAAATAAAATTCTGGATGAATGCCCCCCCCCCCCTAAACTGAAATCCTGGCTACGCTACTGGTTATAGTGCACCGCTCGCGGAAGGCCGGAAGCATCTGTCAGTAGGCAAGATAGAGGTGTCACGCGAGGATCTAATGTGTATGTTGTTGACAACAGATGTTATTTACCATAAAATTAAACAAGAAAGAATTACACACGTCCACGAAGTGAACATTTTTTTGCTAGTGGCTTTACGTTACACTGACACAAATAGGTCTTATGGCGACGATGGGATAGGAAAGGCCTAGGAGTTGGGAGGAAGCGGCCGTAGCCTTATTTAAGGATGCAAGCTCACAGACGCGCGCCCCTAACCGCACGGCCAACTCGCGCGGTACGAAATGAACAGAACTCGCCTTAAAGTAGGGGAATAACGTACTTTGTTACCTCAACTGAAAGCTCACCCCGAGAAATTTTACGAATATTTCCGAATGGATGAACAGACTACATCTTGAACAAAATCGAATACCGGATAAGAAAAGGATGGTGCAACTTTCACCAACAGAAAATTCTTCCAGAAGAACGTCTTACGGTAACTTTGAGGAAAGTAGTTTTGAATTACGGGTATTAGTTTTGATTGTTTTATTTATACAAAAGGGAAAATGAGATAATGTGGTAATTTTGAACAGGATTTTATAACAATAGTTGGGCTATAAACATTTAATTACCGAGCTCGATAGCTGCAGTCGCTTACGTGCGACCAGTATCCAGTATTCGGGAGACAGTGGGTTCGAACCCCACTGTCGGCAGCCCTGAAGATGGTTTTCCGTGGTTACCCCTTTTTACATCAGGCAAATGCTGGAGCTGTAGCTTAATGAAGGCCACGGCCGCTTCCTTCTCACTCTTAGACCTTTCCTGTACCATTGTCGCCATAAGACCTATCTGTGTCGGTGCGACGTAAATCGTCTTATAAAACAAAATAAAAACATTTAATTTCAACGATAAATTAATGGCGGAAGCGTTAAAAGTACACTTTTTCAAAACTGATTTTATTAGAGAATGAATACGAAGTAAATATTAATGAAAATGTTTAGCATTACACTTTTTAACGTAACACAAATTCACCTAACAGTTGCACAATGTCTCAAATGCATCACCATGAAGTGCGGTCTGAACGGTCTGCTCATTTGAGTATGAAGTACCACCATGACTGGAATTAGGGCTGGGAATGTGTGGAATATCCTGGAAATTCGGATAAACAAACTCGTTAACTAATTGCTGAATTCTATTTCTGAGTTGCAGTTTCTAATAGTGCCGTATTTTGCTTACATAAGCCAAAACACATCGAAAGAACAATGCATCATCATTGTCGTCACATCGGTCGCATCTGCGTTCTTGTATGACGCGTTCCAACAAAGAAGCCCTTTTTTCTCAATCAGTATCATTTTCTGGTTATACTTTGAACTTAGTTCGTCTCGCTTCCTTTTTCTTGGCAAGCCTATGGTTTCATCCTGCTGTGTTTCCTGAGCTGTGCGTGTTTTTTTTTTCCACTTCCTGAATACTCTCCACACCCAGCTGCAGTGTGAGCAACCATTTCAGAATGCTCATTTTCCTGATGAGCTGGCTGGAGTGTTACTGTTTCTCAAGTTGCTCGATGTAGTTCTTGGTGCCCACTTTAAACGTCAGTAATTTAGAATATGGCCATTTGAATTCTGGATGACCGCCAGCATCACCTGAACGACAGGGAGGGAACTTTCCCATTTCTATGGCGAATTGTTCTCTCAGATACTTCCACTTTTTTCGCAGAACCCCATCTGAGAAAACAAACAGAATTATTAGTTTATCGATTGATTATTTACTTAGTTTTACACTGTTAATAACTCGCTGATCATCTGAAGTCCCGTTCAAAACTATTCAACTATTAGGAAATATCTGAAAACACATTACTGGGAAATGCAGTAATGTTTAGTGACTACTAATGTAGTTGTTTGATATAATAATGACGATTTATTTTTTGTTGATAATAAATAATAATAATAATAATAATAATAACAATAATAATAATAACAATAATAATAATAAAAGTACTGTCTATTCCTCACTTACCGTCTTCAACACCCATTTCAGCAGCTCTTTCCTTCCATGCTTTGTCAACATTGTAGGCATGGGCTTGCAACCTTTTGTCCCAAATTACACTTTTCATAAATACTTTGGAGATTAAAATGTCTTTATCCGCTTCCATTACAAAAGCAAGAGTGAGAACAACGTACGCAGTCGGAAGATAAACAGCAGACTGACCGGGCGTGTTGGGTGGTAAAGCGGTTCAAGCGGGGAAAAGAAATAAAAATTATTTCCTGTTAAAGCGGGTAGAAGCGGTTTGAGCTGGTTAACGCAGGTAGGCGGGTGCACTATGGCCGCCCCAATCAGTTTTCACTATCTTTTCTTTCCCGCTCGCCCGCCGCGATAAAGCAGGAAGCGGGAAGCGGTGCACTATGGCCGTACCCTAATGAAAGAGGTTAAGACTTATTTAAAACCCCAACTTGACTAGAGATCGAACCTAGCACTCTGACGGATGAAAGAGTTTGAACGCAATTCGAACATTCAACTCTGAGCAAAGAAAAATCGCCGACCCGACTGTGAATCGAACCCGGGGCTCATTTACTTAGGCAGTAGACAAGCATGCTAACAATGAATGTACATTAAAATGCTGTGTATTTAATTGGAACACGTGGATTTAGCCCTACAAGAGAGATCGCAGGTGGGATAAATTCCCACTTCTGTCCTCCTATAGCAAGCAATCATAACTTCCTCAGTAATTCCTGCTTCATGCAATAAAATAAAACTGTCTCTTTCTTATTAGCTAAGTGATGAATCAAATCAAACATTCATTTACTGTTATCTTGGAACATTTAAAAATCTTCATGCTTCTGCTTATCAAAATAACGTAAACGGCTCAATTTTAACAGCCATTTAGGTCAACAAAAATAATTCCTATTTTCTGTTGGAAGTACTTACTCAAGGCTGGAACTCTCCCACCGCACGACCGCTCGGCACAACTCAGGATCGTACTATTCGCTGTTGGCCAATGTACTGTAAACTTCAGTTCGAGGCGTGTCACCCCGCCAAGCCAGCACTGGCCAATAGCAAGGCGGGGCGGGGGACTTGGAGAGGATAAGCGGAGAAGTTCTTTGCAGAAATAATTCAAAAAACATGGCCTTGAGATAACAGCGTTTAACGTTTTTCATTAAGAGGCGGCCGGAGTCAGTTCTAGATTCACATTTTATTTCAAAATATCGCCACTAGTCTCGTTGATGTCGACAACTAACTCCACTGATTCCCCTCTCACCCTCCAGCGTCACATAGTCTGTCACCAGGAAGTTGTGATACAGTACTTGCACGGAGCTGATGGTGTTGACGTTTGTACGGAATGCGAAACATTCCAGGAAATTATTGAGCATGGGTTAGTGCTGAACAAAACAGTCAAAATAAGGTACTGTTTCCGACAAATATAAATGAAATGGCGTATGGCTTTCAGTGCCGGGAGTGTCCGAAGACAAGTTCGGCTCGCCAGATGCAGGTCTGCGCGTCGTGATGAGGTTGAAATGATGATGGTGACGACACATACACCCAGCCACCATGCCAGAGAAATTAACCAATTATGGTTAAAATTACCAACCCTGCCGGGAATCGAACCCGGGACCCCTGTGACCAAAGGCCAGCACGCCGGACACTGTTTCCGATGATGAAATGAAGTAGAGCATCAATCCCGTCCCCGCCTCACGTCTTTCCCTGTACCGGCCAGTCAGTGATACATAGATAATATAATTCTATCCAATGAAAATACAAACTGATATAACAGAAGAATTTTTTAGTCACACAGTGATACTTTGGACATACGATAAATATTGTAACGCGACCAAGAACGGAATTTTCCAACAACCGTGAGTAAAAAAAAAGAGCCTTACAAATTTATAACAGTTTTTTCCTCTTGGAAACAAACAGTTCTGAAATATATAAACAATGTATTAAACATCCCATTGCATATTGTGTTAAAATTTGAATTCGATCAAATAACTTGTTTTCGGAGACACAGAGGTGCCGGAATGTTGTCCCGCAAGAGTTCTTTAACGTCTCGACCTTCCAATACCACCGCCCTGAGCCAGGATCGAACCTGCCAAGGGGCAGAAGGCCTGCGTTCCCGGAGTGTAATTAGAGTAACTACTAAGCTCAAAAATATACCACTTCATTCTCGCTCTCGGTGACGTCAGGCGCTTTAGCCAATAGCAACGCTGCTCACCGGAATGACCTATCTGGCCTGTGAGTTATTCCAGTTACGTTGGATAACCCAATTTCCAAGAAATACAAGGACTGTAAACGACGGTTTTGTATACCTACCCGTTATGAAACTCTGAAACGGTGCTGGTAAAGAACGCAACAGCTGAGGGGGACTGCAACTTCCCTCTGTAGGTGGGGGTAGTAGAATAACACCCACAGTATCCCCTGCCTGTCGTAAGAGGCGACTAAAGCGGGCCCCATAGGCTCTGAACTTGGGAGTCTGGGTTGGCGACCACGGAGCCCTTAGCTGAGTCCTAGCTTTATTTCCACTTACTTGTGCCGGGCTCCTCACTTTCATATATCCTTCTTCTTCAAGTGACATCTCTCTTTTTTTTTTTTTTTGCTAGTTGCTTTACGTCGCACAGACACAGATAGGTCTTATGACGACGATGGGGCAGGAAAGGGCTAGGAGTGGGAAGGAAGCGGCCGTGGCCTTAATTGAATCGATTATTTCAGAAAGCAGTCAAGTGCCAAAAAATGGAAAAATGAGATATACGCACATTTTGGTGCTGAAACCAGTCAAGAAACGTCGTCCTATAATAGTCAAGCATTACGTTGAATTTCGTATTTAGTTCAGAAACCAGTTAAGTGACACCGCTTGGTTGGTTTCTGCGATAAACTGCTAGTACCTTTCCGGTTGGCGCTGCTGTTCTGAATCCAGAATAACCAGCTGTTCATCTGTTTTTGTTGTCATTGTTGTGTTTCTGGAATCGCATGTTCCTAGTTTTGTGAACAACTGATTCAAAAAGTGTTTCTTTTGTTCAGTGCAGTGTTTTTTATATTCTTAGTAATATGTCTCGCCTCTGTGGTGTAGTGGTTAGTGTGATTAGCTGCCACCCCCAGAGGTCCGGGTTCGATTCCCGGCTGTGCCACGAAATTTGAAAAAGTGGTACGAGGGCTGGAACGGGGTCCACTCAGCCTCGAGAGGTCAACTGAGTAGAGGTGGGTTCGATTCCCACCTCAGTCATCCTAGAAGTGGTTTTCCGTGGTTTCCCACTTCTCCTCCAGGCAAATGCCGGGATGGTACCTAACTTAAGGCCACGGCCGCTTCCTTCCTTCTTCCTTGTCTATCCCATCCAATCTTCCCATCCCACCACACGGCCCCTGTTGAGCATAGCAGGTGAGGCCGCCTGGGCAAGGTACTGGTCATTCTCCCCAGTTGTATCCACCGACCCAAAGTCTGAAACTCCAGGACACTGCCCTTGAGGCGGTAGAGGTGGGATCCCTCGCTGAGTCCGAGGGAAAAACCGACCCTGGAGGGTAAACAGATTAAGAAGAACAAGTGATATGTCTGAAAATTCAGAAGCGGGTTCGAATCCCACTGTCGGCAGCCCTGAAGATGGTTTTCCGCGATTTCCCATTTTCACACCAAGAAAATGCTGGGGCTGTAACTTAATTAAGGCCACGGACGCTTCCTTCCAACTCCTAGGCCTTTCCTATCCCGTCGTCGCCATAAGACCTATCTGTGTCGGTGCGACGTAAAGCCACTACTGTAGCAAAAATAAATCAGAAGACGAACCTGTATCTAAAAAGGAATCGAGGAGTGGTAGACAAACAAACTCACACGCGTAATATTATTCGGAATGCAAGGGTAAAAGGAGAAGGTTATATTTCTTACTCAGACAAGGAAGTACCTGGTCGGAGCCCTACATTATTCTTTGTTACTGTTTGTTTTAGGTGCCCATCAATATCAAGAAGATACGTGAACTAAATGCCTTAAAACCTTACCTGGTGGAATATGAATACTTTTATGACAGCATTTTACAATGGCCTACTGCAGAGACAGAATGTGCTGTGGAATTTGTTTATGCGGATTGATTACCTCCTGTCACGATGAGCAGGCATTGCTGATTTCATCCTTTTGTATCAGCAATACAGTCTAAACCTATTAAAATATGTTTTTTTTAAACAAATATGGGGTTTGTGAGAAAATCCCTTCAAAATTCAAGAACCATCCCATAAAAATATGTTTGCAACACTCGTTTATTTCAGAAACCAGTTAAGTGGAAATTTGTTCCGGTTTTTTTACGGCAAAGTTAATAAGCACAACATATTTTTCCTTAGATAGAAATTATTAAGAGATAGAATACTTTCAAGCTAAAATATTAAAACCCCTACCGTCAGGCCCCGATTTCAAGTAGTTAACGCCCTGGGCAAACAATATTTAGCCGCCCGCCCCTCTGCTCGTTCTAAAAAATAATTAAATATTACAGTTTTCAAGATCATGAGTTTTTAAACAGCAAATTATGCAAATACAGTTAATTCTCATAATTAAAGTTATCAAGCTAAATAAAGATAACAGCCAAATAAGAATGAGGGTGTTTTTATTGTTATTTAAAAAGCCGTTGGTTCAGTTTGATAATTTGTATGTAAGTAAATAATTTTAGAAATAAGACACGTTTTTTCATAAAATTTAAATATATAGATTAAATTCAGGTTTTAAAGTTAGAATAGTTTAAAGTGTTTTATATAGTCTAATAAAATAGCCTAATTGGAATAATTTGTGGAATGTAAAAGTAATTTGAATGTAATGAATTTAAGACGTAATTCACGCAGGCCATAATTACTCGATCCGCCGGCCGCCGACCCTCAAAAACTGGCGCCCTGGGCAAATGCCCAGTCCGACCATTTGTAAATCGGGGCCTGCTTACCGTAACATATTGTCTGATGCTAGACAGTTTCTTTCATTTTCCCAAAAATGACAGATTTGGCGCTTGACTTGTTTCTGAAATAATCGATTCAATTAAGGTACAGCCCCAGCATTTGCTTGGTGTAAAACTGGGGAAACGACGGAAAACCTTCTTCAGGGCTGCCGACAGTGGGGTTCGAACCTGTTATCTCCCGAATACTGGATACTGGCCGCACTTTAGAGACTGCAGCTATCGAGCTCGGGTTTTAAGTATCTAGAACCGCCACTGCCCATATTGTAATAGGCTACAACTGAAAGAGGAACAACATATATTTATAGCAATTTATTCTTATTCTACTAAACCTTAAAATAGTTTTATAAATGTATACACACAGAGATAATACAGAAACATTAGTAGCAACTACTATTCAGTATGCGGATTCTCAACCATTACTGCATCACTTTCTGTAACGTTACGCCATTTAGCCATTCTTTTAGTGAGATATGTTGTAGCTTATTCGAACTGACGATTCACCTCCGACCTACAATTACCAATAAAAATAAGTTAATTGTCTTAGTTTGAATAGTAAACATCATTGCGTCACTAATATAACAAAGACAATTCAATAAAGTCGGATAACACCTACCTCAGATAAGGCAGCTGTTAATTCGCATCTTCATGGTGTTCTTCACCAACATATTTGTCATTTTCTTCGGCGTGTTTTAAAGAATAATGTCGATGAATGTTATTTTTTTTGCTAGTGGTTTTACGTCGCACCGACACAGATATGTCTTATGGCGACGATGGGATAGGAAAGGCCTATGAGTTGGAAGGAAGCGACCGCGGCCTTAATTAAGGTACAGCCCCAGCATTTGCCTGGTGTGAAAATGGGAAACCACGTAAAACCATCTTCAGGGCTGACGACAGTGGGATTCGAACCCACTATCTCCACTATCGCCTCTAACCGCACGGCCAGCTCGCCCAGTGTTAACATGTTTAATAAAGTTTAATGTCTTATTACAAATCAAGCGTTTTGCCATTCCATTGCACTCGGTAAAAAGATACGGCATAATAAAACACGACAAAATATAACGTGCTATTGAGAGGTCATACCACAACTAGCGAGTAACAAAGTATTGTCAGCGTGTCCACTGCCGCTTGTTATGAAGCAAGGGTGAGGAAGCGACTGATAACAGCTGAAGATCTCGCTCACCACATCCCTGCGTGGGCAAGAGCTAATCTGTCATCATCCCTCTTCAAGGACAAGGCGCTGCGGCATCTGACGGAAACTGGCTGAACTACCAGCACTAGAATTCGGCCGACACTCGGAAGTCAATAAGCAGAGCTTTATTAAAATCACGATTAAATATATAAAGAAACCCTAATTTTGAAGTATGTTAAAGTAGCCCCTTAGAGAAAAATATAAACTTCGCTACGGTATAGTTTGCTTCCAATTTGAACACCATCTTCACTTAAAACAAGTTTAGGAAAACCACGGTTCAGAGCTCAATTTCATATGGAGATTCGTTATTTTAATTACCATTTTATAACTATATTTGCATTTCTTTTTGAAATGTTTTTGCACTAATGAAAAGTGTATCACAGACTACCGTGCGCTATAAAAACAAAATAATTTTACCTTGTTCCGTTCCCTTATAAAAACTCTTACAAACTTTTGACCCATGTTACAACAACTACTGAGCTGGTGGCCGGCCGTTCCAGCTCCGGCCGCCTCTTAACTTACTATTTGCTCTAATAATTAGGAATTAAAAGATAATAATCTCGATTTTTACATTGTTTATTAGCAACAAAGTAATTATTTTGTGCCATGACAATATTAAAATATTTTAGTTGCTGCACGAAAGACAAAATGTATTTATTAACATTTCAATATTAATTACACACTTTTCCTTCATAAACGATCGTCTTTTAAAACTATGACTGTTTCGACATAAATATTTTGCATCAAGTTATCCAAGAAGTCAAAGATGGAATCAGAAATTCTGGGTTTATTCAGAATTTAACGTTTCGAACAACTGCCAATATGGATGGAACATGCTGGTGGACGTACACAACGAAATGAGATCAACCTTCTTCGCTTTAGATATTGCAGATCGTTGACAATATGCCTTCTTCAACTGAGGGATGTTATTCCTGTTCCTGCGGACTCTACCTTGTATAGATTATTCATCTTCCTGTGTTACGATGTTTTCTAAAACGCCACGTACGGTTCTGATTTTTCAGCTCTTAGGACTCAAAGGTAACTCCAGCAAACAAATTCCCAATTTTCATGTACTTTGTAATTGTTACCCAGGCTTTCCTGGAGACTTTTAGCATCGAAGAACTCATCAGTTGACATTTCAACAGATTTAAAAGGATGCTATTCATCTTGAAAATAATTGAGAAGGAATATAAATGGGCCTTCCATTTAAGATTTTCTTCGTGAAGAAGAAGAAGAAGAAGAAGAAGAAGAAGAAGAAGAAGAAGAATAGAACACCGGGCGAGTTGGCCGTGCGTGTAGAGGCGCGCGGCTGTGAGCTTGCATCCGGGAGATAGTAGGTTCGAATCCCACTATCGGCAGCCCTGAAAATGGTTTTCCGTGGTTTCCCATTTTCACACCAGGCAAATACTGGGGCTGTACCTTAATTAAGGCCACGGCCGCTTCCTTCCAACTCCTAGGCCTTTCCTATCCCATCGTCGCCATAAGACCTATCTGTGCCGGTGCGACGTAAAGCCCCTAGAAAAAAAAAAAAAAAAAAAAGAATAGAACAGCAGAAAGGAGGCAGGCTGCAAGAGAGATTACAACGATACCGCGCTGCAAAGAAAGCTTCTAAAAATATGTAAATGTTGCTTATTGTGGTCTCTAATGACCGTAAAACGTCTCAATAAACCCTAATGATAGATACATTACTTCTGAATATAATTCTATGCAATAATTACTTTGAACGAGAAATAGCGTAGTCTATATGAACAATAACAATTAATTTTCGGACATATAAAAACAAACCAAACCCCATGGCACTACAGCCCTTGAAGGGCCTTGGCCTACCAAGCGACCGCTGCTCAGCTCGAAGGCCTGCAGATTTCGAGGTGTCGTGTGGTCAGCACGACGAATCCTCTCGGCCGTTATTCTTGGCTTTCTAGACCGGGGCCGCTATCCCACCGTCAGTTAGCTCCTCAATTCTAATGACGTAGGCTGAGTGCACCTCGAATCAGCCCTCAGGTCCAGGTAAAAATCTATGACGTTGCTGGGAATCGAACCCGAGGCCTCCGGGTAAGAGGCAAGCGCGCTACCCCTACACCGTGGGGCCAGCATAATATTCGGACATAGGCCTATGCCACCAGAAAAAGCAAGTTAACTTTCACCGATGATAAAATTAGCGTTGTATGTATCGATGTATGGCAAATACTGACAAGAAATTTTCTACGCGCGGACTACATTGTATAAACATTTATTCTGAGTTACAGAAAATAAATTAATATTTGATATTATAGAGCTTTATTTTCAGGAAAGAGCAATTTCTTATTTTCGGCTTCAGTATCTGGGCTATCTGATACAAAGAAACATTTGCAATACAACAAACTATAGATAATTAGAAACATATGGCGCTACAACCCTTAGCTTACCAAGCGACCGCTGTTCAGTCCCAAGGCCTGCAGTTTACGAAGTGACGCATGGTCAGTGAAACGTACGCTCTAGGTCATTTTTCTAGATGTTCTAGACCGGGTTCGCAATCTCACCGTCATATAGCTTCTGAAGTGTGGGGCACATCGCCTTTTACGATCGCTGCGCAGATGGTTTTGATTTAGACTAGGCGCAGGGATGGCGAACCTATGCCACGCGTGTCGCTAGGCGACACACGAAAACGATTTCGGTGGCACGCCACATGAACATAATGTTTTTATATACGTTTTGTACTACAGACAATAGGACGTATCTTAGAGTGTTCCACGTGTAAGAAATAAATGTCGAAAATCTAAATACCAGTTCCATCCGGACGTTCAATATGGCAACACAGCTACACTGATATGGTACGTCCGAAAGTCAAGTGAGATAACAGTGTCGTTTTCTGGTGGTTTCGTATACATACCTCGCAAACATGTTTTCGGTGTCGAAAAGAACAGAAACTTAAAAAAAAGGTAGTGACCGGATTTTTCAAGAGCAGTGGACAAGGGAATTCGGACTGACAGAAAGAAGTGTTGCCTGTGTTCGCAAACAATTGTATACCTCAGATTTAATGTAAAGCGCCATTTCGAGACTAATCATTCAAAAGTTTGTTCCATGCCAAATGAAGAAAGAAGCGAGTTCGTGTCATAAAATATCGAATATTACACAAAACAAACTAGTTCTTTTGTATCATCTTTTCCGCCAAGGAATAATATCAGTGCAGCTGTTTCTATCTGTCTCACTGGATAGTAGTCTACGACATGCATGGGATAATTGGGAATTTGGAAAGGAAGTCGCGCGGGGGGGGGGGGGTTGTAGGGTGTAGCCATTCCTTAAAGGAAAATAACAAGTGGCACAGTCAACAGTTGAGAATAATAAACCAGACTTAAAATGGCACACTAGTTGGAAAAGGTTCGCCATCCCTGCTCTAGGGATTATTTGGAAAAAGACAAGTTGTGACTTCCCCTCTCGGAGAACAATCATCAAATGAGAAATGCAACCAAGCAAGTAAAGGGCGCCAATCTTTAAGTTGAGGACTTAAAGATAAAATTTATAATCAAGCTTGGACAGACTCTTATCACAGGGGTGAGGTGATAGTACACTAATCATTAAGCAGGAGAATTAGAAATTAAAAGGCTAATTAAGGCAAATTGATTAAAGTAAACTAGAAAAATACTATTTATTATATTTAATATAAATGACGACGGTTTAACGAGAACTGAATTTAAAATAGAAAATGAATTTAATAAAAAATTGAATGACTCTACTTCGCGAAAACTTGCAATATCTTTAACTCGCTTGCTCACCATGTCGTCTTGTTCTGCTGGTCCTTGGAAAGCTTCCCTCCTTGTAGCGGGAACATCACCGTTCGTCTTTGAGATCTCTTCATCTGCAGCTCAGTACCATTCCTGCCTTGCCAATTGCACCCACCACTAATTGGAAGATGACTTCAAAACTAACACTCCCTATTATGCTCTATCCCATATATTGGAGATAAGCCCTAAGTCATAGTTAGAAGAACCACCTTGGGTTATATGGAGAGGATACTCAATTAAGAATCCTTCCAACTTTACTGAAAATGTTCTCTGAAGTTTCATTTCTATCTAGATTAAAACTATCTATTGACTTAGACTGGTTCAAACCGGTCTTGTAGCCGTGCTGTACGTACTTCCTCATGGGAGTGGCTATACACCCCTCATTCAGAATTTCTAAGTATCGAGACGCAGAATCAAGTAGAAAATCAAGTAGAAGCCTCGTAGAAGATCGTAGAATAATGTAGAGAGACTCGCAGAAGCGAATAAGACGTCGTAGAGAGACCCTCCAGGAGCTCCAACACGCCCTTTTATAACTTTCTCTCGCGCTAATTACAGGCCGCTACACGTGGTCCAATCAGATGACACTTCTCTCCCCACTCTAGATTTTAGAGTAGATGGGTCCCACACAAGATATCAACTGTTCTTCTATTCGTCCTTTCAATCAGTATCCATGGCAACATGACGCTCCTTTGAAAATATAGGCGTTGATCAGTTCGAATAATTCTGGTCGAAATACGGTAGCTTACGTTAGGACGCGTGAACACGTGCTCGCATTTCTCAGAACTTGATGTCTAAATTTGTCCTCCCTTCCTCCTCGGTGATGTGGCAAGATAACTGAAATCTACTGCAAGTTAATTTTAACCAACTGTCGCAAGAATCTAAGTGAATATTAGGATATTCAGCCCTCGTTTATAAGTCGTAGTTACAAAGTAATGAAATGATAGTGAGCAAATGATTAAACATGAATTATAATACAATTACATACCAAAATAAATATCATGACGTTAAATTCCTGAATTAATTACACATAATAAAATTAACATAATTACACTGTAACGTCTGGAACGTTACATACGCCCCCATGAGTTCTTAACAAATATCACATGAGTTGAGAACTCACACACTTACTCCCACATTGACATGAAATACCTCTATTACCTGCCCATAACGAGCGATAGTATTTTCATACACTTAATTATATCTCACTCTTTCCATATCTCTCTTAGACTGCTTCCCATTGCGACTGTCTGTTATTTCAGTTCATCTTGAGGTTTAGATGCTAAGTTCTGCCCATCATGAGCAACTTTTCACTTTTGTAAGAAAAAACAAGATTATTCTAGAGAATATAACATAATATATACAATTCAGATTACAAACTCTGCCGAGTGTCTATCTGTCCTTTTCCTCCCCATCTCTCCGACATTCTTTGCTAGATAGCAGTAACACGTTCTCTTCCAATCTTTTACATTAAAAAAATGGAAAACATATGATACAAACAATTTACACTTTTATCACTCTTTCGAATGTTTCAGCCTTATCTTGAAGCATGATGTAAGACACTTCACACAAATACACACGTGATTTAAGCTCACGGTAAAATTATTGCAAGTTAGAAATGCACATACGGGAAAATTAATTATTTGCCGTCGTCAGCTTTAATTAGCCTTATGTAACATCTCAGAAAACAAATATATATAAAATTTCATGGCCTCACATACGTAAAACAAATGATCTATCGTTAATGAACGAGCGTAAATCTACCGCCACATACAAAACATCTCCCTTGTTTACAAACACAACTAGGAAATACCACCACAATTGAGACGTAAACACATACCGCTCGTAGTCTGACATAACAAGTAGCAACTTCCCCGAGTTACTGACCTATATCTCACAATCCGGTTCAGCCACCTCACACGACAGGTATCTCCTTAAACTACTAATGTTATATGAACCATTCATTACGCTCTCGCCATCCGCTAACTTGTAAGCACAGGGTCCTAGTTTTCTATGTACTTTATAAGGGCCTAGATATAAAAGAAAAAATTTCTTTGTCACCTTATCCTCACTATTTGACAACATTGGAACTCTCACCAAAACCATATCACCTACCTCAAAGTTATCCAGTACCTTACGTTTCTGTTGCCTTTTACGTTTATCTCCAGATTTAATCAGGTTCTCCCGTGCCAGTCGGACGTAAAATTCAGCATTACGAGGTGGTTCCTCAGGCAAACCTAACACTCTCACTAGTTCATTCTGAGGCTTACAACCAAAATGAACTTGTGACGGCGTCAATCTCGTGCTTTCATGTTGAACTGCATTGATCCATGTCTCTATGCGGGATAAATGAGCCACCCAGGCTGTATGCTTATCGAACACTAAGCATCTAAACATGCGAGATAACTCTTTCATAACGCGCTCACACATATTACCCTGAGGGTATCTAATAGATGAATGAACCTGTGTAATACCTAGCTCTCTAATTATGGACTTCCATTTTCTCGAAATAAATTGCGGTCCACTGTCTGATAATATTCTAAAAGGAGTACCTAATTCAGGTATATACTTCTCTTTGATTATACGACTACAAGATTTTCCAGTGGCTTTTCTCATACCGTATAATCTGACCAATTTCGAGAAGGCATCAATAATGACTAAAATATATTGGAAGCCGAACTGTCCCTTTACCACAGGTCCAAATAAATCAGTACACACCAAGTCACCAGGTCTTTCTGAGATTACTGCTTGACGAGGTCCTTCTAAATAGCGGTTAGGAACTTTGCTACGCTGACACAGATCGCAAGTGGAAAGAATTTTTCTTATATCTCTTCCCATCTTGTCCCATATAAAATTCTGTCGGATCTCATACAGAACTTTATTAGCTCCAAAATGTTCTAATTCCTTGTGGATAAACCAAATCAATTCCACACGTAGCGCTTTGGGTACACAAATCCCCCAGAGATCCTCGCCACATTTCCTGGCTAGAAACCCGTTAACCAGTTTGTACGTGTGCCTACCATGCGACACCGTGAGCTGCTCTCCTCCCTGAAGTACAGACAAAGGTTCCCGACATTCTTCGTCTACCGACTGTTCAACCAATAGGTTACGTAGTCTTTTTAGAGCAGTTTCATTTTCCTTAGACAAACATGTACATATAATAATGCCCTCACGTGGCTCTAGAAGGCTACCTTCTTCGCACAACTTCGGATCACGTGACAATAAATCAGCAAGGACATTATTCTTTCCCTTAATGTGAGTTACCTTAAAATCATACTCTTGTAGGGCGAGTATCCATCTACTAACTCTGTTAGATGATAATTTACACTTGGATACAAAAGAAAGAGCATGATGATCCGTCCTAATTTCAAATTCGGTACCTAAAACATACATCCTAAATTTACTCAGGGAGTATACGATAGCTAGGAATTCTAGTTCCGTTATAGTATAACGCTTTTCAGCAGCACTTAAACCTCTGGAAGCTAAAGACACAATCCCTAAATTACCATCATCATCTACTTGACATAGTGCACCAGCGATACCACAGTGAGACGCGTCCGTCAGCAACACATACTTCCTGTCGGGCATGGGGTATCTCAAAACAACTGCCTGCCTGAATCCTTCTTTTAATTTTAGGAAAGCTCTATCATGATCTTGTGTCCATTCCCACTTACTGCCAGCTTTCAATAGTTCTCTAAATGGCTCTAGTAAGTTACCAAATCTCACTACAAATCGTCTGAAAAAATTACATACACCAATATACGATCTGAGCTCCTTAATATTTCTAGGTGTCGTAGTATTCAATATTTTTTCAATTCTTGTGCTCTCAGGCGTCACTCCCATTGCCGATACACGGTGCCCCAAAAAAGTCACCTCTCGTCTACTGAAAACACATTTGTCAAGTTTCAGAGTAAAACTAGCATACTCTAATTTAGAAAAAACCCTCTCCAAGTGGTCCAAGTGCTCTTCAAAGGTACTAGATCCTATAACCAAATCATCGATATAAATAGTAGCATAATCTCCAGTATCATCTCCCAAGGCAATACTAAGTGCGCGAATAAGAGCTGCCGAACTCGTACGGGTCCCAAAAGGAACACGCCTAAATTGGTACAAACTATGCTTATAGCTGAAAGCAGTAAGAGGCCTGTCTTCTGATCTTAAAGGTATCTGCCAAAAACTACTCCTAAGATCTAACGTAGAAAACCAACTCTTACCCTGAAAATTCTGTATCAACTCTTCAATGGTTTGTGATCTCAACTGATCAGCATCAATACGTCTGTTCATCTCCCTGCCATCAATACACAAACGTATTGATCCATCAGACTTAGGCACTACAATTAAGGGATTAACATATTGACTGTTTGATAATTCAATCACATCGTCTGCTAACATAGCTTGAATTTGATCCTCTACGGCTTTTGCATATTTGTGTGGTATCGGATATCGCGGTCCGCTGAATGGAGTCTTATCCAGCACAGAAAAAGAATGTTCATACAGATGGGTAACACCAGGTTTCTCGGAGAAGATCTCCACGTGTTCACATAACACTTTAAATAACTTGTCCTTCTGGACTTCATTCAACTCATTTCTACTTACGGCTTCTTTCAAGCCACATATTTTATCCTCATGAATCCACAACTGACACAACTTCAGGCCCTCACTAGCCTCTTCATTTACTTTAGAAACCTCTCTCATTCTCCACACTGTACTAACTTCCGTTTTCCTCTGAATTTCCTCCTCAAACTTGACCTTAATATCCTCATTATTCCACCTCAAATTTAGCACTAGATCATTGTAATTTAACTGAGCCAATTTTAACGTTAACCAGTCAGATCCCAAGATAAGATCAAATATTAAATGCGGAATTACCAAACATATCTGAACGCTAATAAAATTATTAATACAGATCGGGACAGCTACTTGTTTACAAATTTGCTTAGACCTCTTTCCAACAGCCGTAATGATGAAAGTAGACTTAACAGGCATTTCCTCCAACTGAATACCCTGTTTCACTAATGACTCATACCACTGAGAACTAATACATGATATTTGGCTACCAGAATCAATCAAAACTTTAACCCACGCCCCCCAAACTTTCAATTTAACCACGGGATTGACTACTTTATTACTTGAATCTCCATTATTCTGCTCGGGTTCATACAACAAATCGTCTCTAACATCGAGGTCATATGGTAACACTTTCATGGCAAGACACTTCGCTACCTTCTTACTAGGCTGGAATTCTGACCTAACATTACAGCCTCTCGTTAGTTTAAAGGTTCCCTTTGTGTATTGACGTTGGACTCATTAGTACATTGCTCTGGCCTCCGTTGGGAATTTCCTGTCCTATATTCAGATGCTCCTCTCCTGCTGTTCTGCTGAGGTCTGAACTGATTGCGAGCTTCGTAATTCTGTGTACTACCGTTATGTCTCATTCCGTTGTGATGACTAAAGTTCTGAATATTCTCGGTTCTACTTCTAAGGTTACCTAACGCATCAAAACTGCCTAGTAGATTCTCCATCTCCTGAATAGTTCCAACTTTTTGCATACAGGCCGCTTCTCTCACCCTGTCCGGAAAATGTCTTAAAAGTAGTCTTACTACATCAGACCCTTCGCTTATACCATCTAAGTTCTGACAAATCATGACATGTGCCAGGAAGTACTCGGTCATAGTAACTCCCTCATGTTGTTTGTACCTCCCAAATACCACCCTTTCTCTCTCCCTAGCTTGTATCGCTTCATTCCAGAATTTCTCTCTAAATTTATTTCTGAATTCTTTCAGGTTCGTCATCGTCTGCCTATATACCATGAACCAAGACCGAGTTTCTCCTACAAAAGTATGGTCAATATTTTCCATAACGTCTTCCCAGTCCATAGACCCTTCCTCTAGACGCTTTTCAAACCGTTTCTCTATCATCTTAAGGAAATCTAGCGGGTTCGTTTGTTTCCCATTAAATTTAGGTAGTTCAATTTCCCTAATGTAGCTATTTCCTAGACATTGCCTTCCCGTGAAAACCTGTTTATCCTTTGCCACCTGTTTTAACTGATTTTCTGCTCTCTCCATCCGGCATTCTACCTCTTTGTCTCTCCTATCAATTTCGCTCTCCAAATGAACCTGCTTCTCTTTTAATGTCCTAATTTCAATCTTATTCTCTTCAGCTATCGCAAACCTTTCTTCACTTGCCCGGGTCTCATCTTCTATTCTAAGCTTTACCGTGTCAATCTCTTGTTGGACGTGGTCTTTAAATACCCGTATTTCCCCTCTTTGAGTCTCAACTCTCTTATCAATACTAGTGACCTGCCTCATTACTTCCTCCCTAGTCGAGTTGTTTTCCTTCTCCATTAATTCCAGGAATTCACTTCTCTGTTCCGAACTTTTCTTCTACCTTTTTCCCTTGCCGTACATATTCACTTTCCTGGTCCTCTAATCGCTTATTAAAATGTTCATTTTTTACCACCAGATCGCGTAACTGCCTACTGTGTTCGTCCATTCTCCGATTCGCTTCCTCCTTATTTTCCCTCATCTCCCTACTTAATTCAGCTTTAGTTTGCTCTAACTGTTCTTTAAGTTCATATTTGATATTCTCAATTTTAGTGTTAGTTTTTTCTACATCTGTTTTAATTTGTTCCAATTCACCTTTAAGCTCAGATTTAGTTTGTTCTAATTCACTTTTTATTTCAGTTTTACTGTCCTCTATCTTACTTAACATTAACTGCATCATTCCCATTAACTGATCATTATTATTACTTTCATTGTTAGTGTTGACTTCCGCTTCGCCCCCCATCCTACTATCATCTGACTCCATACTGACTTCTTTCTGTTTGCCTTCACTCTCCATACTACTTACACTTCTATCTTCAATTTCCTCTACAAGACTACACAACTCTTCCTCTGAACTCAATACATTATTGCCTTTTATCGCCCGTCCACTGCGCAACATCCTCTCTTCTTTCGTCTGATCAGCCATGATCCTTCCCACAATCAAACACTCTTAATGAAACGTGGATATCCAAATTTTGCCCATAATACGAATTCTGATATCGTTACTGTTATTAACTGCTCCGTACTTAATGATTTTCTCGCCACACGTTGGAGCGGCATTTATGTGACTTCCCCTCTCGGAGAACAATCATCAAATGAGAAATGCAACCAAGCAAGTAAAGGGCGCCAATCTTTAAGTTGAGGACTTAAAGATAAAATTTATAATCAAGCTTGGACAGACTCTTATCACAGGGGTGAGGTGATAGTACACTAATCATTAAGCAGGAGAATTAGAAATTAAAAGGCTAATTAAGGCAAATTGATTAAAGTAAACTAGAAAAATACTATTTATTATATTTAATATAAATGACGACGGTTTAACGAGAACTGAATTTAAAATAGAAAATGAATTTAATAAAAAATTGAATGACTCTACTTCGCGAAAACTTGCAATATCTTTAACTCGCTTGCTCACCATGTCGTCTTGTTCTGCTGGTCCTTGGAAAGCTTCCCTCCTTGTAGCGGGAACATCACCGTTCGTCTTTGAGATCTCTTCATCTGCAGCTCAGTACCATTCCTGCCTTGCCAATTGCACCCACCACTAATTGGAAGATGACTTCAAAACTAACACTCCCTATTATGCTCTATCCCATATATTGGAGATAAGCCCTAAGTCATAGTTAGAAGAACCACCTTGGGTTATATGGAGAGGATACTCAATTAAGAATCCTTCCAACTTTACTGAAAATGTTCTCTGAAGTTTCATTTCTATCTAGATTAAAACTATCTATTGACTTAGACTGGTTCAAACCGGTCTTGTAGCCGTGCTGTACGTACTTCCTCATGGGAGTGGCTATACACCCCTCATTCAGAATTTCTAAGTATCGAGACGCAGAATCAAGTAGAAAATCAAGTAGAAGCCTCGTAGAAGATCGTAGAATAATGTAGAGAGACTCGCAGAAGCGAATAAGACGTCGTAGAGAGACCCTCCAGGAGCTCCAACACGCCCTTTTATAACTTTCTCTCGCGCTAATTACAGGCCGCTACACGTGGTCCAATCAGATGACACTTCTCTCCCCACTCTAGATTTTAGAGTAGATGGGTCCCACACAAGATATCAACTGTTCTTCTATTCGTCCTTTCAATCAGTATCCATGGCAACATGACGCTCCTTTGAAAATATAGGCGTTGATCAGTTCGAATAATTCTGGTCGAAATACGGTAGCTTACGTTAGGACGCGTGAACACGTGCTCGCATTTCTCAGAACTTGATGTCTAAATTTGTCCTCCCTTCCTCCTCGGTGATGTGGCAAGATAACTGAAATCTACTGCAAGTTAATTTTAACCAACTGTCGCAAGAATCTAAGTGAATATTAGGATATTCAGCCCTCGTTTATAAGTCGTAGTTACAAAGTAATGAAATGATAGTGAGCAAATGATTAAACATGAATTATAATACAATTACATACCAAAATAAATATCATGACGTTAAATTCCTGAATTAATTACACATAATAAAATTAACATAATTACACTGTAACGTCTGGAACGTTACAAAGTGAAGTGTATTCCAGAGACTTGGCCAAGAGAGACCTGTTCAGTGTAAATACTTGGTGAACGGACAATACATATTGATGTTTTCTTTTGTGCTACAGCATATGGGTTTTCTTAATCAGTGATAAAAATATTAAATACCCATAAGTGGTAACGCCGACGTGATGCAGGAGTGGCAAGGAAAGAGAAATGGAACAGAAAAGTGAAGTTGAAAAAGTTAGCGTAAAGCTGCCGCTCTTCTGGACTGATAAACAAGACATTTAGTTTTGTCAAGCCGAAGCTCAGGATAAGATCGCCGGAAAAACTACTGGGTCATGGAGATTTAATTATCTACTCGTTCAGGTGGAACCAAGATTCGTGGAAAGGATAGCTGGTACCAGCATCTCAGAAAAATGACAGGACTAGCTAGTACCGACATCTCAGAAAAAGTTTTGAGAACATTATGGTTAGATAAGCTTCTAATAAATGTGCATAATACTTTGGTAATATCAAATATAGCACAGATGGCAGATCGATTTTGTGAGATGGAGTATGTCGAAGAAATCCACACACCTCAAGTTCAAGAGCCAAACACATCAAGCGAACTTATACTCTCACGAATGAAGCAAGATCTCCTGGGCACGACTGAAGAATTAGAACGAGACCTGCAACGTACAAGACGATCCCGCGGCAGAAACAGATACTACCACCCAAAATTTCGAGTCACAGAAGCGGTAAGCCGAAATTTGACAAAGATGGTAAATATCTCCTACTACTACTTCAGATTTGGCACCAAATGTAGGCCAGGGAAGTGTACCCCACCTTGCCAGCGGAAGGATGAGGGCAGAATTAGTAGCGGCCTCACATTCTGACCTTACGCCTAAAGTAGGCCGGAATATTCGATTTTTTATTCAAGATCACATCCTGGTCAAACATTTCTAATGGATAGCGGAGCAGATATTTCTGTCTTAGCAGCTAATGGTAGGCCTAATTCTAAAAATGTATAATTGGATTTTAAACTCTATGGGACAGAGATACAAACGTTTGGCACAAAAATAATTAACATCGATCTAGGCCTAACCGTGGTGTAGGGGTAGCGTGCCTGCCTCTTACCCGGAGACCCCGAGTTCGATTTCCGGCCAGGTCAGGGATTTTTACCTGGACCTGAGGGCTGATTCGAGGTCCACTCAGCCTATGTGATTAGAAATTGAGGGGTTATCTGACGGTGAGATAGCGGACCCGGTCTAGAAAGCCAGGAATAACGGCCGAGAGGATTCGTCGTGCTGACCACACGACACCTCGTAATCTGCAGGCCTTCGGGCTGAGCGGCAGTCGCTTGGTAGGCCAAGGCCCTTCAAGGGCTGTAGTGCCATGGGGTTTGGTTTGGTATGATCTAGGCTCAAAAAGAACATTTGAATGGCCATTTGTTATAGCAAAAACAACCAAAAGGGTATTGGAAGCTGATTTTTTACATCAGTTTGAACCGGCTATCGACATTAAAAATACGAGGATCATTGATGTCGAAACAAAACTCAGTGCTGATATAACTGCTATATCCCACTTCTCGGGTGAGAGGCAGACACACTACACCTGACCCGTGTGTTCCGACACTACGTAATGATAGAGAACTTATAAAATAATTACTCTGAACGATTAAAAGGAAACAATAAAAGTACAAATTCAAATACTTGTCAATAGTAAAAAGAAGGAAAATGACTCTGCGAAAATGGTTGAGCTGAAGACTTATCACCAGGTAACTTGTCCAAAGTTTTAGACCACTGTTGAAGCACTTAGGAGTATGATGTTATATTTACACTAACATATAACTAACACTTATCACTAATATGAACTATACTTTATAAAAAAAACTGAGTATTTTGTTGAAATAGGGCTAATTGTGTTTATTTAGGCCACTTATGAAGAGCTGCACATTTAGTACCATCCTTTTTCTCTATTGCGGAGAGCTACATACAACGCACCGTCTTTCTAATTTACCAGAAAAATGTTTTGCGCCGCATACAGGAATATTTATAATAATTGTTTGCCTGTTCTCAAACCATTCAGCACTCAGAGATTCAATTATACTCGAGTAGAACTGGAGCATAGTCATTTTCTTTCCGTTACAGTTTTCTAAATACAATAAATAAGAATTTAAGACCATTCTGGAAAATAACTTATATTGAATGCAACCTTTTTCCAGAATTTCATCTAAGTAAAAGTACGCCATCATGTCATTTGCATCAATGCCCCAATGTAACGATCGTAATCCAAGATCACATTGATTTTATCTTGGGTTGATATCTGTTTGTAGCAGATGATGGCACTTATGTTTCTATTGGAGCTCTGCGTGTACTTATTAGCAGCACCTGATATTTCTGAGACCTTTTCTGTTTAGATCCCACTAATAAAATTGGCCCCTGTGTGAAATATGTATTGCAAACTAATTTGAATAGCTTTTTCACAGCATCTGGTATTCCCTTCCTGTTCCTGTAACGTACAAGACGATCCCGCGGTAGAAACAGATAGGCCTACTACCACCCAAGATTTCGAGTCAGAGAAGGGGTAAGCCGAAATGAAGCAAGAACTCCAGGACTGAAGAATTACATCAACCTAGATGCCCATGCAGCAAATGGTGACTGCTGGTGATAATAATGGGGAAGCACATAGTACATTATGCCCCTAACTTATTCACCTACTAAGGATTAAATTTTGATCTCTATAAAGTTATCTGGTATGAAACTTACAAGTGATGCATTTGTGGTTCCTTCCAGCCAGGCTGGTTCCTCTTTGATCTTTACTTCCAGGTCCATTTCATACTGCAACAGAAGTAGTTGGAAGGTACTGGGGTTTCTGATTACTTCTAATGAACTTGCACTGAAACACAGGCCAGAGAAATATATTACGCTATTGCTGTGGTTGCTTCTTAGGTTATTTGTTAGCTGACTAATCCAAAAGCTTGTAATTTTACATGACCATTAATATAATGATCATACCGAAAAGACAGGAAATTTTACATGGCTGCTGATATCGTGATCATGCCTCTAGGACCTCAAGTTTTCTATGACCGATACTACAATCACAGCTAAGAACCTGCAGTTTTACATGACTTCTAATACAGTGATCAATTCCATAGGAGGTCTAATTTAACATATCTGTCAATAACACCTGCTGTTGGACATTATAAACTTTCCAGCTAACTCATTCTTGGTTGCCTGCATTTTGCCCTGTGTGCTAAGTTGGGCTCACCCACCAAGACACATGGCTAGTGCATACCATGGAGGCCACTGCATAGGCTACAACAATAAAATAATTGTCTACGTAAACGTGAAAACCTTTCACAAAATAATTCCCTTGAGGTAGAAGTTTCGTCACTACAGCGTAGGCCAGTCTATGAATGTTTATTTCGTTTTTGTCTTAAATGGATTTTGCTTCACGGTATCTAAAAATCCCAAATAATACTCAATAAATGCATTACACACCGTCGCTAGAATCGCAAACTGATGATGATGATGCTTGTTGTTTAAAGGGACCGAACATCGGTCATCGCGCCCTAATGACACGAAATGAGACGAAATGTTATGACAACTTTAAAATCGAAAACTCATCCACTGATCACTGACCAGAATTCAAAATGTGAGGATGAAGAATGAATGGATGAATATGAATGTAAAATAATCAGCGGATCCACCTCGCAGTACTGAAAGACAAAAATAATTCCAAAATTAATCCACTGACTAGAATTTGAAAAAAGAGACGAAGAACAATGGTACATAGGCCCTGCTCTGCTTGCAAAGCACAATCCTGATGCTTGTTGTCTAAAGGGATCCAAAATCCAGGTCGACGGCCCTTCATAATGGTACTTACCGCAAGGAAAGTAAGAATCATGTAGCGGTACTAATTGTGAGTAACGTAGACTTAAGGTACTCGTCCACAATGCAACAAAACTTGCATGCCACTTTTACACACAGCACGCAAGTTTGCCTTTTTCTTGTTGCGCAACACGAAAACTTGCGCGCCCAAGTAAATGTTGCACCGAGTGTTTACACCACGCTATTTAAGTGGCGCAAGTTTTCTTGCATGGAACTTTCCTAGTCAGCTATTCTAGCGGATGTGAGTGTTGATGGTAGCAAGCATGTCTTCTGGCGAGGTGTTATCGGCGGCTTGCTTATCGCTGATTTTATTATGGCGACGAAAATAAAGACGAGAAACGGAAATGTTGGGTGAGGGAACGGATTTTAGGTCGTGAACATTGTGGTGTTGTTAATAACTTGCTACAGGAATTGTACATGGGAGACCAAGTCTTCTACAAAAATAGCCTGCGAACGTCAGCGACTGATTTTGAATATCTGCTGAGAAGAGCAGCGCGGTTGATACAAAAGAAAGACACGCTAATGAAAAAATGAATATCAACAACGGAATGCCTTGTGTTGACATTGAGATATTTAGCAACAGGTAAGCCTTTTTTTTTAAAGATATGTATTTTATACAGTACATATAAGGAATCATTTCTTTTAGCTTATTATAATTTCCTAATTTCCTACATTTTGTTTTGTTACAGGTGACAGTTATCAATAATTGATACCGACATGTTCTATTTCACGTGCAATATCTGAAGTCTGTGATGCTATTTACAACGCTCTCTGCCGTTTTTGTTTATTTCTGTAGTCCGTTGCCTCAACCTTCCATAAACATTCTTGTGTTTCCACTAAATATATCAGATTTCTCGTCATCTCCCCCGTCCATTTCGTGTTCTGAGACATTGTAACCTGTAAATGAACTTACGTAAATTATGAAATTATTACTAAGGTGGGTATCTATTTTGAGGCATGTTATATTTCATTTACAACAAGGAATATACAGGTATTCCCGAGTGTGAACCTCTCAAACATCAGTATAATGTCACAGCAGATGGCCACGTGAGAAAGTTGCGCCACAAAAATGATCTAAACATTTCACGCCACTTTCAGATGGCGCAACTTCCTCTCTTCTGCTGTGTACACGATGCCACTTTTGACTTTGCACGCAACTTGGAAGTTGCGCAGAATTCGAGTTGCACGTGCAACTTTTCGAATTGCATGGCTGTTTACACGAAGCCACTCAACTTTTCTTGCTCAAATCGAAGTTGCATGGTATTTTAGTTGCATCGTGGACGAGTAGCTTTATTACGGTGTTCCACACATTGTGGTACTACTCACAGGTAACGCGGACCTATGGTGTTTCTCACATTACGGCGCCACCCATACGCAACGCAAACCCATGATGTTCCTCACATAGTAGGTACCACTATACCACTACATGAGCGACAACGTGGGTCTTACATTACCAGTGAGTAATGCCACAACGTGTGGAATACCTTAAGTCTACGTTACTCACAATTAGTACCGCTACATGAGAAATACCACAGTTCTTACTTTCCTAGCTGTAAGTACCATTATGTGGGGCCGTTGACCTGGAGTTTGGACCACTTTAGAAAACAAGCATCATGGATTCAGAATTGTGCTTTGGAAGTAAAACAATTGTTTGAAGACAGTTTCAGGTAAAGTGGGGCGTTGCGGGCCGGATCCAGTGATTGTTTTAATGTCATAATCATTGTTATTAGTCTCTTATGGTAACGCAGACCCACGGTGTCGCTCAAATAGTGATAATAATCACGGGCACTGTAAAACCCATACAGATTCAACCTCTGTTGCTATTAATCACAAACCTACTCTGTACCTAACATTGTGGTACAACTCGCAACTAAAGGCGACTCATGTTGTTCCTAGCGTGATGGTACTAATCACAAAGTGTCTCATAGTTCTAATTCAATCATCCCTTGGTCGCCCCTTTTAGTCACCTGTTAGCCTACGACAGGCAGGATATACCGTGGGTGTATTCTTCGTCTGCGTCCCCCACCCACAGGGCGTTGTGTGTTTGGTCGACGAGAGCTATTTTATTTCGCTCAAGTCTGCCGGCAAGTCTGTTAGGATCCACCTATCCGCCACCTGGGAGTATCACCTCTCCCCCTGCCGAACCAGCGTAGTAGGGCCTAGGTTCATGGAATACGTAAAAACCCGACATAAACTGCATCACACAGCATCCAAAATTCCCCCGTTGTGATGGAGTTGTATGGCGTTTAGTTCCAACTAAACTTTCGTCTATGGATATTTGCTGGTGAGGAGTATAAAGTTATCCAAGTAGCCTGTTAGTAGAGCTAGCCCTAAACTGGGCATTGTATAATATATTATACAGGTTTTTATTTGCTCTCTGTAATGCACCCAATGCCTAAAACTGCAGCTCTTGGCCGTGTGTAGTATAGTATAAATCTCAAGAAAGCAGACTCGATAGTCCTGCCATCTTCATGGCATCTTGGAAACCATACGCTTGGGCTTCATGACAATGTGGGTAGAAAAATGGCTGCCAACTTGAAGAAGGCATGTGCTGCAGAGGTAAGAAAGCTGTTTTATGTATTTCAAAATGATATTAGCAATTATTTCACTTTAAATATATATATCTTAACGTTTAATAAGACAGTTTATATAATAAGTATGGTTTTATGATCATAATTTGGAAATAAAAATATTACATAAAATATGTATAGCTGATGTACATTGCCAGTTCTGTCTGAATTCTATTATTGCACAATAAAAATATTTTTTGACTTTTTACAGGATAGAGGTGTGAGTTTAAATTATTTTATATCACGAATGATTCTGAAACATGTGTGCCCAAGACCAAGTGATGAGATTCGATACGATGAAGTGGATCAATTTCCGTTTCATGGGGAAATGGGCCGCTGCAAATAATGCTGCAAGGGTCAGACGACTGTAATGTGCACCAAGTGTAATCTAGGACTCTGCTTTACAGTGAAAAGAAATTGCTTTCTTTCATATCACAAAAAAAAAAAAAAAAAAAAAAAGTGTATTGTTTGACTCTACTAGGAGACATGTCAATTTTCTGTTTGATTCATCACTGTATGTTTGTAGGTCAAACATCTAAATACTTAAAAAATAAGGAAAAGGAAAACACTCCTAAAGCAATGTAGTAGGTTAATAATAGATAATAAATGTCAAACATCCATATTCACTGTATGTTTTGTTTCAATTTACAGAATATATTATAAACATTTATAGTAGTCTAAGTATGCCTTCCATGACTTGGCAATGTATAATATAGTAGTCTATACAGTCATAAAAAATTGATAAGAGTAAACTAATTTATTAATTTATGGAGTAATAATGATAAATGGACTCCATTTAGCATATTTTAGCTTTAGCCTACAAAATATTTCTTAAGAACTGACACGAAATTGCCAAATTTAGGGCTAGGAATTTCAGGTGTCGTACCTTAATTCTTTCTCACTATTAAAATGCTCAAAAAAGCTTGTCTTCCAAAGAAAACATAAAATGAACACCTCTAACTGAGTTTTATTTCCACTTTCTTGCACCTTTTCTCAATTCTAACACATTTTTGCGCCTTTTCTTAATGTCATAACCTTTTTAGCCTACATTTGTTTAATACTGGTACGGCTCCTTTGCCTCATTTCATTCCTAAAGAAGATAAATAAGAAAAGGCGAACATTTCGTCTGTAAAGCTCGGTTCTGTGTAGCTCCTCCCTACACTACACTAATTGGGAGTTTAACTACGAACCTGGTGATTGTTAAATAATTAACTTGCCGCCCTTCGTCAGCTGGTTATCCGCCGGTCTTGTTAGTGTTTCACTGTGTGTGCTGTCTGCTATTGTCCTATAGCAAGTAGCTTAATATTACCGTATTTGCTATTACTGTAGTGTCAGTATCAAGTACGCTGAAACAGAAAATGAACACCGAGAAAATGCGTGATTGCGCTAAACAGTTTATTGCTGATGGTACTGAGAGCGACGGGTCAGTTTTGAAGTGCAATGTTTGTGATATATCAATAACAATTGATTAAAATACATCAACGCAACCATGTTATGCAGTATATAGCTAGGGAAAAGCATTTGGGAAATAAGGACGCTAAATTTGTTTAATGGGCTGTTGTGATGGATGTGAAGGAAGGACTGGATGGTATTGCAAAGCAGTCACTAGAACAGATCTTAGCCGAAAATACTGATGTTAAGGATGTTGCAACAAACATGCACCACTTGTGTCTGTGACCGGAGAAGGAACCTCACTGAAAATAAAATCGAAATGACAGCTTTTTGGTCATGAGATGTTAATAACATTGTGTTCCTGGACTTGTTTTAGGCAGACTTTTAACACATCATAACATGATTGAATTTTGTGTCCCTTTATATGACATAAAATTTATCTTTGTGATGTTTGTATGAATATTTGTTCCTTATACTGCGAACCTAAGTATTAGGCAGAAAAATTTTGTCCGTTTTGCTCTACGACGCACCGTTTTCGAGATATTTAACATTTTGCATTTAAGCCCCAAATTTAATGTATCGAAACAGCACGGTACGTTAGCCTCTAAGCTAGCTTTCTTGATAAGAGCAGCAGCCATCTTGCGCAAGCGCCCTTAAGGTGTCTCATAAGGAGCCATGTATAGCCGCCATCTTGTGTCCGCCATCTTGCGCAAGCGCCCTTAAAGTCTCATAAGGAGCCATGTATAGCCGCCATCTTGTGTCCGCCATCTTGCGCAAGCATCCCTAGGGAGTCTCATAAGAGTCTATGTATAGCCGCCATATTACGCAAGCACCCTTAAGGCGTTTCATTAGGAGCCATGTATAGCCGCCATATTGCGCAAGCATCGCAAGGGCATCTCATAAGAGCCTATGTATAGCAGCCATCTTGCAGCCACCATCTTGCGCAAGCACCCTTAAGGCGTCTCATAAGGAGCCATGTATAGCCGCCATCCTGTGTGATTGGCGTCGAGAAGAGCATCCGGTCGTAAAACTGAGGACCGGGCGAGTTGGCCGTGCGCGTAGAGGCGCGCGGCTGTGAGCTTGCATCCGGGAGATAGTAGGTTCGAATCCCACTATCGGCAGCCCTGAAAATGGTTTTCCGTGGTTTCCCATTTTCACACCAGGCAAATGCTGGGGCTGTACCTTAATTAAGGCCACGGCCGCTTCCTTCCAACTCCTAGGCCTTTCCTATCCCATCGTCGCCATAAGACCTATCTGTGTCGGTGCGACGTAAAGCCCCTAGCAAAAAAAAAACAAAACGTAAAACTGAGGTTAGGACCCTTCCATGAGGTTAGGCTTGCTGTCTTGCGGGTCAAAAGTTCTTGCGCAAGCACCCTTAAGGAGTCTCATAAGGAGTCATGTATAGCCGCCATCTTGTGCAATTGGCGTCGGGAAGGGCATCCAGCCGTAAAACTGAGGTTAGGCCCTTCCATGAGGTTAGACTTGCTGTCTTGTGTTAGGTTAAGCCCCTCCAAGATAGCAGATGTAAGGTTAAGCTCATTCTCTTAGGCGTCAGGAAGAGCAGCCGGCCGTAAAACTGAAGTTAAGCCCCTCCGTGAGGTTAGACTAGCTCTCTAACGCATAAAAAGTTAGGTTAAGCCCCTCCAAGATAGTGCATGTGAGATTAGGATCGCGCTCTTAGGCGTCAGGAAGGGCATCCGGCTGTAAAACTGAGGTTAGGCCCCTCCATGAGGTTAGGCTAGCTCTCTTACGCATAAAAAGTTAGGTTAAGCCCCTCCAAGATGGCAGATGTGAGGTTAGGGTAGCGCTCTTAGCCAGCGTGTGGTGGAGGCCTCTGCCGAGAGCGTGTGGCGGTGGTGGCGCCAGAACTCTCCAGTTATGCTACTGTCGGGGTTGAGGCCTTCGATTCAGAGGGTCCCGGATTCGATTCCCGGCCGGGTCAGGGATTTTAATCGTGTCTGATTAATTCTTCTGGCTCGGGGAATGGGTGTTTGTGTTTGTCCCAACAATTTCCACTTCATATCCAGACTACATTTTCAAATTTCTAAATTTTCTAGAAAAATTAAAATGTTGTCTGAACATGAAGAAACTACTGTACACTACCACCCATCATCCCTCCATGAAGGATTGGGGTCAGGAAGGGCATCCGGCCGCAAAACATTACCAAATCCACATGTGTGCGTCACAGTTCGAACACGCGACCCCACAAATGTAGGAAAAGCTGTAGAAGAAGAAGAAGAAGAAGAAAATTTTCGATCATTTGTAGCAAAGAATTCAAATAACAAGGTAGTTTTTGTTGACAAAATATTCAGTTTTTAATTTCCACATTTTCCACTGTCCTACTAGATTTCATCCAGAACGGTTGTCATCCAATTATGCTTATAAATTAACATTAATTATTTTGAATCAGTTTGTGGTCGCACGTCCGTAGTGCCGTGAGAACATGAAGTTCGCAAGATATAGAGTCATCTCTTGGATGTCCGACTCGTTGGCTGAATGGTCAGCATACTGGCCTTCGGTTCAGAGGGTCCCGGGTTCGATTCCCGGCCGGGTCGGGGATTTTAACCTTCATTGGTTAATTCCAATGGCTCGGGGGCTGGGTGTTTGTGTTGTCCCCAACATTCCTGCAACTCACACACCACACAGAATACTATCCTCCACCACAATAACACGCAGATACATGGCAGATGCCGCCCACCCTCATCGGAGGGTCTGCCTTACGAGGGCTGCACTCGGCTAGAAATAGCCACACGAAAATTAAATTAAAATTATATCCTGCGCCGTTTATTAGTAAGACTGGGGTTATGTTAGCCTAACTTACGGGAATTAAGGCAAGGGTTATAAGAAGCGACTAACAGGGCCCGAGCGTGGGTTAGCGGCTAATAGCAGCTCTAGCTGAGTATGGCGTTATTTCAGTTTTTTAACGTTTTTCTTAATAGGGAAACGAGGGCTCGGCTGCTTGGTAGATTTTAACCCTTCTGTCTCGAGAACAATCGTCTGCTACTGTAACAAGGAGTTTTTCATACACAGCAGACGCTGCCCTCTTTTGCAGAGACAGCGTACTCGGGGACTAGGCACGTTTCGTTCGAGTACAGTGCTGTACTGCCTGAATCTTTGGAAGTGTAACGCAAGTGGAAGTTCACATCAGTTAGTACAGTATCAGGAAAAGTGAATTTCCGAAGAGGATATCCGCTTGCTGCAGATAATGACCAGGCTTCAAGAATCTGTTGACGCGTATGCTATGCAAGCAACGTGTTTCAACACAGATGCCAGTAGGAGTAAGAATGCATGCAGTCACAATTAACATGAATAAAATATCCAACCCTTCCGGGGCGTAAGGAATGGGGAACGGGCCCGTCTGCAAAATAAACATTCGGGCCCCCTGATATAAAACGAAAAACCTACGAATAACTAACATAAATTTAATTTCAGCTGGTAGATAATGTGCAGTGTATCGTCAAATTATGTAAACGAAGGGATTATCACATCTTATCATACCTTTATTTCCTTCTACTATACTGCAGATTTCTCCATGAGTTACGTAGAAGAAATATAAACAAAAAACATAATAAAGTTTACACTAGTCGAGGCTACGAGACTGAACTTGAGCTGCGTCAACGCGTTGTCCTCTCTCTTGGATCATTCTCCCACCCCCACCACCTCTCAACGGCTAGCCTGTTGCTACTGTCCCGGGCGTGTAAGGACGTACACTACAGACGTGTGCAAATTATTAGAATAAATGATAAAACTAACAGTAATTCACTTTTAAAGTATAATTATAATAATTTATCAATATACAATGACCTCTTTAGTACTTTGTATGCATTCCCTTGTTTTTTATAACCATCTGGATCCTCTTTGACATGATTGACACAAGGTTCTTGCACATTTTCTGAATTTCTTCATCTCGATGCCATATATCTATGATGTTTTCAATGAGGCCAATTCTGGTTATTGTTCTTTTCCTCAGTCTTGACTTCACAATTCCCCATAAATTTTCAATTGGATTGCAGTATGGGCTATTGCAAGGCCAAGGCAATGTCTTTATACTGTTTTCCTCCCAAGAATTTCTTAACAGACTTGGCCTTATGGCATGGTGCTCCGTCATGCATAAAAATGCAATCTCCATCAGGAAACTAATCCCTGATCTGAGGCAGCAGGTGGGTTCGAAGCACCTTCTTGTACTGATTCTGCTCCATCATGCCCTCAATAATGTATAGTTTGCCACATCCATGAACTGACATGCAACTCCATACCATCACTGAAGTTGGATGTTTAACTTTCTGTGTGGTACAGTTTGAAGAAAACGCCTCATCAGGGGTCCTTCTCACATATTGGCTGCTTTCCTCGGACAGAGAAAATATGGACTCATCAGAAAAGATTACCTGCAAGATATTAAGCACTTATTGGGATGACTTTTTCAACAGAATGTTTTGAAAATATAAGAAAATAAATCAGTACACCTCTGACTGAATTTTTGAAAAAATCCACTTAACCCATGAGGATGAAGTTACTTCTTAGCAAACAGTAAATTATGAGATATATCATGTTACTTACCTTTTTCCAATTGTCCTTAAGCTCATTATGCATTGTTTTTGCCCATTACAGCCGTTTCTTAGCCATGGTAGGAGTTATTTTCGCTTTATTTCTCGGCTTTCTTGCAGGAAGTCCTGCAGCACAAAGACGGCTTCTGACAATTGATGGAGATATGTCAACTCCATAGTTTACTTGATTGCTCAAGTCCTCAATGGTGCTTCTTCGATTCATCTTAGCCATTTGAATCAATTTTCGTTGCATATGGGGGCTCATTATTGGTTTTCAACCCCATTTCCCCTTACGTTTGACTGCACGGTTTTCCTCTGATTTCAATGCAGAGCTGATTCTACTAACTGATGCTTGTGAAAGATGCAATTTCCTAGCAATATCTTGTTGGGAATATCTACCTTCCTTTAATAAACATTCAGTCAATGCCAATTTATGGGGAGAAAGATCTGTTTTCTTAACCATAACCTCACTTTTGCAAAAAAGATGCACCTTCAGTTCACCACTTCAAAAACTCACTAGGAAACAAATCCAAAACCCAACTTTATCCCAAACTTGGATTACAAAGACATGTATAAACAATATAAAACACTTCTAGGCTTCAATTCTGGCATAGGAACTCAACACTCAACTAGAAAAAGCTATGGAAACCACATTCAACAATTGCCACAACATCAGCTGATTCGATAAACAGTGTTAGAAACCTCTACAGAGAGGGAAATAATTGTCCCTCAGATATCCCAAAGGGCCATCAGTGGACTGCATGAACCAAAGAATACATAAACAGGTTGAAACATATTTTTACATTCATATGTATAGAGGTTTTTGTACAAAATGAGTGAAGAAACACAAAATTCAGGCATTATTCTAATCATTTGCACACGTCTGTAAGGGTGCAACCTTACCCTTTCTCCCCTGTAATATTAAGGTATTGATTTATAGTGACTTTTCTTGCTGTTGGGTCTTTTTCAGTGTCGGTAACCATACAGTTTAGGGACCCTACTTGCCGATACGACGTCTTACTGTTACCGTTAATCTGGCACGTTGGCAACGTTCAGTCACTGTTCTAGCGTGAATTGCGTGTTGCCACCGCATTGCCTCTAAAGTCACTAGCGATACATTTGCGAGAATATTTAAAGCATATTTTCTTTTTCTGTGGGATTGTAAATCTATTTGGCTAATACCAGGTAAGTAGAATTGTGGCATGTTCGGATAATGCAATTTAATAACATAGTTTGTGTGAAATGATGAGCACATCATTTTATTAATTACGTTCCTATTTCGTCCCATACTTATACGAACAGAATTCGATTGGGATGTCTAAGAAGGAAGAAAAATCTGCAAAAACTCCTCCGAAAAGGAAACCAAGGTTACGTCCTTTACAAGCTTCAGGTCAAGAAATGCTTGTACATTGCTACGAGCAATTGAAACAGGAAGACGACGAAGAAGGTATCAGTCGTAGTGATACGAAGCTAATGGCAAGAGTTGCATTATTAAATGGGGTAAGTGTTCGTTTTTATCTTGTTTCTATGATAAGTTTCTGGCATAATGACAATCAGTTGAAAAGGAGCAGTATTTCATTCTGAACCTAACCTAACCTAACCTGATCATGTAGGTCTAGGCCTATACCATGTCTTGTGTCGACTTCGATACGGTTCGTAGACTTAACCTTTGTGTATTCATGTTGACTTACGGTATATGTGTATGTAATATATTTCTCTGTGTGTATTCTTACAGTGTAGTTTCGGTTTAGTCCGAAAAGTAATAGGAAATTTCAAGAAGGGAGTTGAATTTTCTACACCAGGTAAACGCCGAAAGCGTGAACATCCAGTGACCGGCATAGACAGTTTTTCTAAGGAAGCGATAGCAAGGTTTATTTATGATAAATTACATAAAGGTAAGGTGACTTCATAAGGAATCTATTGCAACATTATTTATAGAAATTGGCACGCAGGTGAGATAAGCTCCCAGAAATGTTTTGTGCATGTATTGTCATACAGCTCTTTTGAGTCCCTTGTAACTCTCTTTTTTTCTTCCCACAGGAGAAGTCGTAACTGTAAGAAAGGTATTCGACCACATGAAAGCAAATTATGACACTTATTTGTACAAGGGCTCCGAAACATCATTAAGAAGAATTTTGAAGGCCATGGGGTTTGTGTGGAGTAAAGGTGATCCCTATGCGTATGTTAGAGAAAATGAAGACATTTGTTTTAAGAGATCCTGTTTTCTGAGGGAATACATGCGTAATAAGGACAGTGAGAAACCAAAACCTGTTGTTTTCTTGGATGATACTTGGATTTTTATGAATGGTGAATATATATGTTATATATTACATTTTATATATAAAAAATCTTGGAATAATTTATCTTCATCAGGTGTCTTTGGTTTCAATTGTGCATTTGTCTTTCAGGGTCACCCACATACTCCTGGAATAAACCACACAAATCTGGACATGATGTTCAAGGAGTAATTCGTCGACCTGTGTCTGAGGGAGGAAGACTGGTTATTGTTCATGCTGGAACGAAGGATGGCTTTGTACCTGGTATGTTCTTACTTTATTTTACTTCATTTTATTGTAGTGAGGTGATCTCTCTTTACATAGTTATGAGGGTATTTAGGGTTTGTAGTACGGATGCAGGGGGGGGGGCACATAAGTCTCTGATAAGACCCCAACTTAAGTACAGTTCCTGTGTATGAGACCCTCACTGGGATTGCTTGGTTTGAGAATTGGAAAAGTTCAAAAGACAGAAGCACGATTTGTTGTGGGTGATTTCTGACAAAAGAGTAGCGTTACAAAAATTTTGTCGGGTTTGGGCTGGGAAGACTTGGGTGAAAGGAGACAAGTTGCTGGACTAAGTGGTATATTCCGAGCTGTCGGTGGATAGGTGGTGTGGAATGACATTGGTAGACGAATACGTTTCAGTGGGTATTTTAAAAGTAGGTAAGATCACAGTACAGTGATAAAGTTGATGAAAAGTGGGGCAAATATTTGGTTTTTTAAAGAAGGGAGTTAGGGATTGGAATAATTTACCAAGGGAGATGTTCAATAAATTTCCAAATTCTTTGCAATTATTGAAGAAAATACTAGGCCTATCCCTGAAATTACATCTTCTGTCCTAAGTGCAGATCAGTGGTGACTGATTGATTGAAATTGACTGGCACTAGGTCGGAAGTGGCATTATAACTTACCGCTCATTGAGCTCTGTACGTGGTTTTTGATTTTGACTTCTCCACTGTTAATAAAAAGACTTGCAGGTATTCACTTTAGGCCAATGATTAACCTTAGAGAGGTATTTCAATCAAAACTTACTCAGTGTATTTTCATATAATATTACTGGATATTTGTATCAGTAAATTACTTGTATTGTAGGCCTATTTATTATGTTTATTCTGCATTCGACAATCTCCACCTGAATCAGTGCTTGATACCTGACTGTTAAACACCTTCCAAGCTTCTTATTTCTTACTGCCTGATATAGGTTCAGTGTTCGCAGCAATTACATTTGTTCTAAGGTATTGAAATGGGTGTTTATACTTATATCTTTTATGCAAGTGATCGTGGACTTCTAATCCAGATATAGGCCTACTAATGGAGATACATTCATGAGAGATGTTACGATAAAGTAGTGTAAGTAGTAATTAATTGACTTCCTCATCAGGTGACTTTGCTACACAGTAGTTGGTTTCACTTAAAATCAGACAGCTTTTTGTATCATTCAACAGAAATCACATTTTTTATTAATAGGCCTATCCTTGAAGAGGGGTGATCTCATTTTTAGGGAATTAGGGAATACTTTTTTTAGAAGAAATAACTTCATACTAAAACTTAAAATTCTTACAGGTGCTGATTTGATATTTGCTACAAACTTGAAGAGAAATCAGGATTACCATGGTGCTATGAACAGCGAGAAATTTCAGATGTGGGTGAAGACGCAGTTAATCGTAGGATTAAGAAATATAGGACCCTGTGTTATTGTAATGGATAATGCACCATATCACTGTAAGCTTGTTGAGCATCAACCAACAACGAAATGGAGGAAGGATCAATTAGTGGTAATTATACTTAATTGAATATTTCCTTCTACTGAATGGTGTTTAATGATGTTACAGAAATTAATTTTTATTTTTCCTTTAATTTACAGTCATGGTTAAGGCAGAATGGAGTTTCTCCACCAGAAAATGCTACAAAAGATGAGCTGCAAAGGTTGTGTAATATGAATCGAAGTCACTTAAAGAGGTACAGAAGCACGTAAACATAAGTTTAGATAATGTTGTTTACACTCGTGTATTTGACTTTCATGTATGCATAACAATATTTCTCTGTTTCTTTAAAACCAGGTACATTGTTGACGAGATGCTGCACAGTGAAGGCCATACTGTCTTACGACTTCCTCAATACTACTCATTTTTCAATGCCATCGAATGTGTATGGTCTGTGGCAAAACAGTATTATAACAAAACAGTGGCTTCAAGACCTGGTCACGGATTGGACAGAGCTACAGCTGTGTGGAAAGAATCTCTTGATCAGGTAGGCCAAGTGGAAATGTTATTTATTGGATATATGCAAGTGGAGTTTATAATATACTTGTCAGGTTGTGATACTTCAATATATCTTATAGGTGACAGCAGAGATGTGGAGAAATGAAGTGAAACACACTGAGAAGAAGATTGTCGAGTTCTACAATAATGAGGTGAGAGGTCTTCCTGAAGTGGAGGAACTAGTCATTCATCATGGAAGCAGTGAATCAGAGGAGGAAGATGAAGAAGATGAAGAAGAAGAAGAAGAAGAAAGAAGAGAAGCCGAGGAGTTAGCTGTACCATTGTAAGAGCCATTCCATGAGATTAAGAATGTTATAACTTTGCTGGGAAATAATACATTTCTGATTGCCCCGTCCTTTCTGATATAACGAAGTTACATTTCAAAATTGTGGGAATTGTGTATCTACAAGTTACAGGGCGGTATAGATGTGCAGGTGGGGATCAGTGTCCAATCGGAGTGGAATTATCTAGAACTGCTGTGGCGCAATGTGAGGAGAAGCGGGCAAGGGGGGGGGGGGGGGAGAGAGAGGGAGACAGCACTCTGTCACCAATACACGATGTAAACATTGTACGCCTGTTAAAATACTGACATAACTTAAATTTTATACACTATCTAATGGTTTTCCACAGTTCTCTGAAAGTCACAACTCGCGTATACTGTATATATATAGAGAGAATTACATATAAAAATACCTGTGTCCACAATAAGTAGCCCACATATTAAATATAAATCAATTTGCTTTACGTCGCACCAACACAGATAGGTCTTATGGCGACAAAGAGGATAGAAGAGATAGGAAAGGGCTAGAAGTGGGAAGGAAGCGGCCGTGGTCTTAATTAAGGTACAGCACAAGCATGTGTCTAGTGTGAAAATGGGAAACCACCGAAAACCATTTTAACGGCTGCCGACGGTAGGATTTGAACCCACCATTCCCCGAATGCAAGCTCATAGCTACGCGACCCTAAACGCACGGCCAGCTAACTCGGTCATCTTTGAAAATGTCTTTTTCTATCAGCAGAGGTTTTTTTAAATCGTCATATTTTGTATAGGCTACAGGAGATGTACAGTAGCCCACTGGTTTTCTGATTAAACATCATTTATTTAATCTATTGCATCAGTCTACTTACATACTCACTGTCCACGTACATCGGTAACCTCGTGATTCGATTATTGAAGTATTGTGCAATGATGCGACATACAAACTAAGAGAATACCGAGTGGTTCTTCCAAATATAAAACAGACAATTTCGAGTGGTCATGAGCATGACTCATAGTCATAGGGTAGGCTAAATAATAATGTTATTGGCTTTATGTCCCACTATCAACTTTTAGGTTTTTTTGAGACGTCGAGGTGCTGGAATTTAGTCCTGCAGGAGCTCTTTTATGTGTCAGTAAATCTACTGACATGAGGCTGAGCACCTTCAAATACCACCGCACTGAGCTCGGCCCTGCCAAGTTGGGTTCAGAAGGCCAGCGCCTCGACCGTCTGAGCCACTCAGCCAGGTGTGGAGGCTAGAGAGCTGAGTTTAAGTAATTGTCGAACGTCAACTAGTTATAAAGATACTGATTGATTAAACTAATACAGTAATTAGAATAACCTAATTGACTACCTACTTACAACCTAGGTACTTTGGAATTGTGTTCTATCTTTTTAACACTGCAAATAAATCCATGTATTGTTTAAAACTCCCTTAAAGAAGAGGACAGTGGATGCGAAATACTGGCACCTCGGTGTATGTGAAAACGATAGAAGTAGATAGTAGAACTAATATTCAATTCTGCAGTGAGCTTGAAGCGGACCTAATTTCCGTTCACGTAGCTTGGCACATTAGTATTCCTATATGTTTCCTGATAACCGTGAAGATATAACCAGCCTGCAGGCTGAAAATATGCCCAATCTCTCTCCTTAGGCTACGGGTTACCGGTATTGAAGAGAGAAGGAAATGTTCGCGCAAAAGAAAGGGAAGTCATTGGACTTTCGAAAATCACACTGCAAAGACTTATTAAACAAATTGCATCGTTTAACACGCTCCTATTTTCAAGAATACGGTTATAGTACGCCTACTGCATATCAAAATAAAGACAGATATATGTAACATTAATTTGAGTGAGAAAGGGTGTTTATTTCCTAAATTTCTCATTGAGCGTGGAAACCGACTTAATTATGAATATCTTGATTTATTTCATCTTAACTTTTATCATTTACTAGGGTAGGGAAACATTTATTATCGGTGTTTACATTGAGGTTAGTTTGTTATGGTTATGTCTGGTGATTTTAATATGTAACCAGGCAGGTTGGCAGCAGTGATCAGCCATTACAAAAAAGAGAAAAGAAGAGCATCGGGCGGCGATATTTACTTTCTGGGGTATTTCGTTACGTGGCGATTACTATAGGCGTGGGGCACTCCGCCACCTATTCTCTTCCTTTCTTGTCTTTCCCCTCTCCCCTATCGAAAACCAGTTCTGAGAGGCGAACAACTTGCCGGCTTCCCCGTCGGGCGCCAAACATGGGAGCCTCCCATCTCCCCCCTCCCCCTACACTTGTAAATACAGACCTTATCTATCTTACTTGAGTTAGGTCACTGTCTCTCCTATCGTATGCGTTGACACTGCTAGAAGAATTATGTCGCGAAGCAGCTTCACAACATGTCCTTCTGTCTTTACTCTGTTCATTTTATATATACAGATATCATAACAAGCCGCCGAGTGTTTGCCATTACCTAAAGTCACAATAAAAAAATCCCATCATTCGTAACCCCTGTTAAACCCTTCACTCCTATAAATACTTCTTACTCTTAATTTCTCAATACACAATTTCGTCACTGCATAACCAGTCTGACCAGTGGCGGCTGGTGCAGAAAATCAGTTGTGTGCTGTAACCCATCCCCCCACCAAAAAATAAAAATATTGAGAAACATACCGGTATGCGGTTTTCAAGAGGCTCTCCACTGAGTCTTCCACACTGAACAAACACGCAAACAGCCCCAACACATATACACATTCCTCATAATAAAACTATATAATTAAACGCACAATAACACCTGCAATGGTAAAATAATCACGAACTCAAAACACTCGGTGTGAGCGCGCAAAAACAGATCTTCCCAATATTACCAAAATCATTGAAATACAACCAGAAACGTCGTAATGCAAAATTACATGTTATTTTTTATTGTGTCATTTATAAACTAGACATTTCTATTAAAAAAAATCACAATATCATGTCCTTATTTCGACAACATAAAATGTACAAATTTTATAATTCGTCGATTAACAAAGGTGGCTATGGAATAGGCAAGTTGGGAATATTCTATTCTCCTTGGTATTAAAAGACCTGGCGGGAACAGGTCTACATTATTTTGTTTTCCCGTTTGCTTTGAGTGATCCCCTCTTAAATACTACCGCTGAGTCAAGAGGGTGCCACCTGCCACGTGGCAATGCAAGTGTGACTAGTGCTGCCTCTCTGTGGTCGAACGAAGATCGCTGTGATGTCTTGCCGGTCTTGGCTGTTGTTTCCACAGCCTATCGAAAAAGTTGGGCACGCATGCGCAAAAGGCAGAGTTCCTGCTTTCTGGCAAAAAGCTTAGAAACTCTCGCTGAGCTGTGATCGCACAGCCACTCGGCGTGGAGCACACGACTAGTTACCAGGTTGTGAGACGAGTTGAACAATTTCCTATTCTTTGGCTGACGTCTTTTTCAATGAACTGTATTTGATTGCAGATCATATTTCTAAAGTAATTTATTTTTCAAATAGGCAATGTGCTGCAGCACTTCAGCACATAAGGTAGGGCCGCCCCTGAGTCTGGCTTAACTTGTTCATCTGGTTCTCACTCAATAACTTTTATCTCGCTTCTTTTGTATCTTTACACTCAAATATCAGAAGGTAATCCACCCTCACTTCACCACAAAACAATACATACCATTGTACCTTTATTTCTTATCCACCCTTAATTCTTATTCAACCCCATCAACCACCATAAAAAGCCACTTCTCACCGATCTGTCTACGTTGCTAATTCTTATCCTACTAAATTAAATATGTCTAGTGTCTGCCTTTTCCAGCATTCCTCCCTCCAAGTTTGCAGTTGTACATCCTTTACCCTCCTTATAACAATCTTCCAAAAACCTCTACCCCTTGTACTGCAGTCTTTAGAACACAACTACCGTAATCCCAAACCTTCCATAATCCTTTCTACCTTATTAGCCCAGCATTCACTATCCCTACTTGCAATCTGATATTGGAAAGGTGCTTGCAACATTATGCCACCTTCCCCTCTACTTAATCGCCACCAATATCTCAGTACCCTCTTCACAATTTCTATTTCCATATAAGTAGTAGGGCAAAGAGAGTTCAAAGACCATAGCGTCAACACATTTTTGCTGAGTCAGCACTCGAGGTCTAGTAGTGTAGCTATGCCGGTTCCAATAAAAGGTCATTGACCAATAGTATAGTAGGTGAGCAATGACGATTTGCGAATTTTGCATAAGAGAACGAGCCTAAACTCACAATCACTATCTCGAGGGGCCTAACTACACTTTAACGGCTAGTTGCCCTTCCCGACGCCTAAGAGAGCAAGCCTAACCTAATGGAGGGGCCTAACCTTAGTTTTACGGCTAGATGCCCTTCTCGACGTGGACAGAAGTTATCTTGGAGGGGCTTAACCTTACAGGACGTAGTTTTACAGCGAGTTTCCCTTCCCCACGCTATCTTGAGTAGTACAATGATGATTTTCCGGACGTTGTTTTAAGTACTAGGGCAATGGGGATTGACATAGGTGACATAACCACGTGGAGGAGTCTAACTACACAGGGACGTATTTTACGACAAGATGCCCTTCCTGACGCCAATTGCACAAGATGGCGGCTATACACAGCTCCTTATCAGTCGGCTTGTAGTCGCCTGCGCAATATGGCGACTACTCTTATGAGACGACCTAGGGGCGTTTGCACAAGATGGTGCCTATACATAGGTTCTTATGAGACGGCCTAGGGGCGCTTGCGCAAGATGGCGGCTATACATAGACGGCCTAAGGGCGCTTGCGCAAGATGGCGGCTATACATAGGCTCTTATGAGACGGCCTAGGGGCGCTTGCGCAAGATGGCGGCTATACAAAGACGGCCTAAGGGCGCTTGCGCAAGATGGCGGCTATACATAGGCTCTTATGAAACGGCTTAGGGGCGCTTGCGCAAGATGGTGGCTATACATAAGCCCTTATGAGACGGCCTAAGGGTGCTTGCACAAGATGGCGGCTATACACGGCTTATTATGGAGAAAGATACCGGTCATGGGCGATTGCGCAAGATGGCGGCTATACAAGCTTCTTATGGAGAAAGGCGGGCTATGGGCGATTGTACAAGATGGCGGCTATATATGGGCTCTTATGGAGAAAGATAACGGCTATGCGCGATTGCGCAAGATAGCGGCTATACACGGCTTCTTATGGAGAAAGATGACGGCCATGGGCGATTGTACAAGATGGCGGCTATACATGGGCTTTTAATGAGAAAGATGACGGCTATGGGCGATTTTGCAAGATGGCTGCTATACATAGGCTCGACTATACATGGGTTCTTATCAGAATGCCTAGTGCCATAAGAAATACATTGGTTACATTTATGCCCCTAGCAGTCAAACAAATTATCGGATAGGCGTAAACATGTAACTTGAAATTTCGGTTCGGAAATATACTATATGAATTTGTTGGCATGGGTTATAAATAAGCATGTAGCTCATGCGGAACGTAAAATTAAACAGAACGCCTAGTGCTATAAGAAATACATTGGTTACATTTAAGTCCCTAGCAGTCGAACAAATTATGGGATAAACATGTAACATGAAATTTCAGTTCGGAAATATACTATTTGAATCTGTTGGCGTGGGTTATAAGCATGTAGCTCACGTGGAAAGTGAAATGAAACAGAACGCCTGGTGCAATAAGAAATACAGTGGTAACATTTAAGCCCCTAGCAGTCGAACAAATGATCGGATAAACATGTAACTTGAAATTTCGGTTCGGAAATATACTATTTGAATCTGTTGGCATGGGTTATAAACATGTAACTCATGCGGAAAGTGAAATAAACAGTTCGCGTAGGGCTATAAGAAACACATTGCTTACATTTAAGTCCCTAGCAGTCAAACAAATTATCCTTTCCTTGCATCCATCAGCCCCTCCTGAGACACCTCTCTCCTTCTCCCCTCCCAACCCCTTTTCCTCCCTCCACTCCCCCTTCCCATCTCCACCCTTCTTTACCCCCTCCCATCCTATCCTCTCTACTCCTTTGTTTAAAACAGAAGGCGACGCTGGCTCACCAGGAGAGGACCGCCAAGCCGCAACCCAGGAGTGCAGTCAACCGAGGAGCCAATCAGGAGAGGACCTCAGCAGGTAGCGGCAGTCAGGTGAGAGTGAAACGTCCCCCTCAGCAGCTCTTGCAGTGTTTCCGCTGTCTGAGGTGGGGCCACCGTCAGGTCAGCTGTGGGCTCGAGGTGAGGTGCAACCGCTGTGGTGGTGATCACTACTACACGGCCTGCGCAACACTTAGAGACGCGCCGGTGTGCGCCAACTGCTCGGGGGGCCACCCGGCCTCCCATCGCAGTTGCCCTGTCTACAGGGCCATGGCGCGGGCAGAGAGGAAGGAGGCCCGGCGCCATGACCCACCCCCTTCCAGGAGGCCCCCGCCTCGGCGGGCTTGGCCTCATTCTCCGGGATCGGAGACTGGGTACGAGGTACCCCAAGGAGGTGGAGTCGTGCGACAGGCCCTAGTGGTACTCGACGCATGGCTCCGCAGCCGGCAAGGACCGTGCTAGTCACAGCAGTGCCCAGACGGACTGATCCCCAGGTGATGGAATGGCAAGGAATTGGTTTATGTATTGTGCATGTTACCTGTTCCTAACTAACACAACCTCTGGTCTTTCCCAGCCCACATCCTTGCATGTGCTATCACAAGATGTCAGGTTTTACATGTAGGCTCTTTCTTCTTTCTGCCTATGTGGTTTTTCCCTGACCCTTCAATACCACACTTCAACACCATATACCTAATACAATCTTGCCTGGTAGCGTGTCTAACATGGAAACAGGCAGATACTCCTTGTATCACTTCCCACTCTTCCCTGCTATCTCTTTCTTCTTCTTAGAAATAATAGCATGTCGGAGGCCATGTAGATTGAGTCGTTGGTCACGCGGGGGGAGCGGGCTTCGGGGGCCCCCCCGAAAAAAAAAAAAAAAAAAAAAAAAAAAAAAGCTTCCTGCAGCAAGTCAGGTACTTGTTCTACATCAGGCATTAGAGTTGAGTCTCATATAGGCTATGCATTTTTCTCCTTTTTAATTTCTTTTCCGTATGTTTATTCAATCCTAATTATGCTATCATTTCCAGATTTACTTGTTGGCCTGAGGTCCTAAGTCAATTTAAAGGCGTCATATTATGACAAGAAGATCATAACCATAATTTTTGTTTTTATATGTAATTTAATGTTATAATTATTCCTGTAACATTGTCTTTGTCTGGTATACATATGTTTTCGTTATTACATAATCTGTTTAAATTTTATTTGGCTGAAGATGGCTTCTAAGTGGCTGAAAGTAGTCCCAAGACTGATGTAATATGATTTACTTGATATATTGTATTGAAAAGGTAAACCCTCTTGTCAATTTATTTCTTATAAATTAAGTTCCTACGAACTACTCTCCAAAAAAACACGCAAGGACCACGTAAGGAATGATGACATCAGAATGGAACTGGAAGTTGACTCTATAGAAGAGAAGTTAAGGACTTAGAAACTAACGTGGTATTGACATGTAAAGCGAACGCCTGGCACAAGAACATCAGTTGAAGGAAGAAGACCAGTGGGAAGACCTAGGAAGAGATGGCTAGGTACATCAGCTGAGAGATAATGTGGAAAGATGAGGAGGGAATTGGGAATCAGTGGTGAGAGAGAAGGTATTTCTGGACAGATAACGATGGCAAAGACTCATTCAACAGCACCCGACCCAGCACGCTGGAGGGGATGATGATGATAATCTATTTTTGCTCGTGTATATATGTACAACGCTTAAATTACATTAAAACATTCACACCTATTTGAATAACAATATACTTAACAGAAAGTGAATTTCATTTCTTTGGGAAGCAAGAATCAGCAGAAGTGCACACATATGCACTTTTACTTCCATACCACTTTGCATTTCTGTGCTTCTTATTGATATCATCTGCCAAAATATGTAACCTCACTGTCAGAAACATAGAATTACGTGCCTCTGCTATATTGTGATTACATGAAATAATGAATTATCTGGTAAAAGTAGGCTACTTAAAGACAGTTGTAGTAAATTACCTTAAATATTTCCTCTATTAAGAAAATAGTTACTGTGTTTCTGAAGGGTTATTTTTGCATGACAAACACTGAATGCCTCTTCAGTTGGGTTTATTAAATTCACTTTGTTAACTGTTGTTCATGTGGCAAATTCTTTGATGGTTCGGAGACACAAATACTCTTAACCTACTAGTTAACAGATACTCGATTAATCCTCGTGACGTGAGTTCCTCAAATAACTGTACAACACTTGCAGTACATAACAGTAGATATAGGCTTCCATAATCTTGTCTTAGCAACTCTAACTAGTTTATGGATAACCCATCCAGCTAAATAGTACAAACCGGACGTCTGTATTATGTTAATTTTAACATCACTTGGAAACTGAGGATCATAATTTGCCAGGTTACAATGTACAACTTTCTCTTGCCAAGGAAAAAATCAAGATAATAATCATTATCATCAACATCATAAAAAGAAGACTTAGGCATATGTAAATATTGGGCTACACTTATCATTCAAATGACATGTCTAAGTTTTACAGAAGTGGGATGACTGTCCACAGTCCCATGCACTTGTAAAAGAATTCTCAACTCACTCTGCCGATAACCTACTAGTTAGCAGATACTCGATTAATCCTCGTGACGTGAGTTCTTCAAATAACTGTATAACACTTGCAGTACATAACAGTAGAAATAGGCTTGCATAATCTTTTATTATTGAGAAGCAAAGATGGGAACCATCCTAAGATTTCTTTCAGAAATTTTAGTTTGTCAGCATTGCTGCTGCTAAGACCATCACTTTTATGCGTACTTGAAATTATAACATATCACCTATCTACTTGTTGTATGAACCAACCTGTTGCTACTGCATTATCAGGTATGATCCCTACAGATATACAAAATAACAAAGCAGGAGAAACATTATGGGAAAACAATGTCCTTGTTACAGGTGCCCTCATTTTTTCAAAGGCACTTCGACCTGTATTCTTCATTAAAAGCATTCACGAAACTCAATCATCAAAGAATATTGAATTTTCACGACCGCATTGTAATCGAAACAGACTTTCAACGTATTAGGTCGGGTTATGTACATTTAGTACGTGTTGAAGAGATGTTAAGTACAGAACAAAAGTGGCCAGCCGGACACCAGTGGGATCCGAACCCACAACCTCCCGATTTGAGAGTTTCCTCTAAAAACATAGGCTACAACTTGTTTCTAGTGTAATGAAAACAAGGGAATAACTAGCAATTTCAAGGTCATCAGAAGAACTAAACTCACTGGTAACAAAGCCAACATACCATTTCGGACCTTTATAGTACATAGTCATCGTAAGTGCATTTCATTAAGTGACAAAACACAGACTTTACCATCATCACCAACAGTCTGCAATTTAATACCCATCCACTGAATTATATCTTACTGAATCCCTTGCATAAACTTTGCAAGATTCAATCCTTCTGCTTAGTGTCCTCGGGGAAGGTAAAGCATACGAAACACACCTCAAAAACTCATAACTCTCTTATTACCAACTGCACGCTTCATTTGCAAAGCATGCCTTACTGTCTGGTTTCAACATTTGTAAAGGTTTGTTCCAGAGAATCTTTATAGGTACCGAATCTGGTCTGGATTTAAGAAGTTGTTGACAATCCTCTCCATAGCATTTTGTTTCTCTGTGATCTGTTTTATCTAAAAGGAAGAAATTCATTTGAACTTCATTTTCATGTGCTAACTAACAAAAATTCACATAAGCATAATAAAAAAGTTACATGAAAATTATGTTTTATGCACAGCACAAGATTTGCATTTATTACTTTATACTTACTTGACATTTAAGTTTCCTGTTCTCTGCTTCAAGCATTGCCATTTTATCTGAAGAAGTTCCTCAGTACTGTTAGGCCTAGATTCTTCAGTTAGGTTTAACTGTGTTCTTGAAGTTTACCCTGAAAATAAATACAATAACATAATAATTTGCCTGTTCGTGTATATAATAATAATCAGTGGCGGCTGGTGGTTTCTGAAGCTGGGTGTTGCACCAAAAATTTCAGTAGGCCTACCACATATTTATAGTTTACAGAAATAACAAGAATCTCTACTATCGTTAAGTAATGAACTACACTCCTACTAAAACTGAATTATATGTGGCGTTTACAACCCAGGAAATAAGAGGCTAGCCTAATTATTTTTTGTAACTAAATGTTATTGGCCTTATGTGCCACTAACAAGTTCTTTTACGGTTATCGGAGATGCCGAGGTGCGGAAATTTAGTCCCGCAGGAGTTATTTTACATGCCAGTAAATCTACTGACATGAGGCTGACGTATTTGAGCAACTTCAAATATCATTGGACTGAGCCAGGATAGAATCTGCCACGTTGGGGTCAGAAGGCCAGTGCCTCAACCGTCTGAGCCACTCAGCCTGGTACAGTTCCTTATGCCTCAACTGAACTGAAAATTTGCCGTCCTGTTTCTCATTGAAGCAAGATGTTGGTAACATTGTGGGTGGTCTGATATGGCGTGGATAAGAAATTACGCAGCAAGTTGGCCGCGCAGTTAGGGTCGCGTAACTGTGAGCTTGCATTCAGGAGAAAGTGGGTTCAAACACCACTGTCGGAAGCCCTGAGTATGGTTTTCCCCGGTTCCCCCTCTTCACACCAGGCAAATTAAAGTCACGGTCGCTTCCTTCCAACTCCTAGCCCTTTCCTATCCCATCTTCACTGTTAGACCTATCGGCGTCAGTGCAACGTAAAGCAAAAATTGTAAGTTTAAGAAAATGGAAATGAAATTACCTTTGTGGGTAGAGAGAGAAAGTAACAATGAAATAATCTCCGCAGAGTGGCGCAATCTAACGGGGACATTTCGAACTGTTTCTCGGTAGGGGACTTGCTAGTCTGTTGCAACTCCCTGAAACCGATACTGACGGGCATGCTATACAGGCTTAGACTCGTCCCTACTGAAACCACATTGCGCCGCACTGTCCGCTGGGGAGTTGCCGTAGGAAAGCAAGCTCCCTGAGTTTGATTCGAAACCAGCAGCGTTTGTTGGTCCGTTCCGAAGCATTAGTGCAGAGAACGACCAAAGATGGTTGATTTTAACATGTTTTTGAATATATGTTAGGGTTATTAAACTAAAACATTCGAAGGAAAGACAGCAAATGAAGTGCAAAATTATTGGGAGTTGTGCAACACTGCAACAATACCACGCACCGCCCCTGATAATAACGGTTAAGAAATTTAAAGGCACTGGTGGACATGAGTCCATAAGAAATGGAAATTCAGTCACTATTAAGGTTGAGTTAACTTAGGATTAGATTGGGATATTATGTTAGGCTACGGTACGTTAAATTACGGTAGTTGGTTAGTGCGAGTGAAGTGAGTGTTGTGACCTTTAAGTATACGAATGCGCCTATTACCAAGATTTGTCCAGTCGTTTAATGCACTCTAGAGAGCATTTAAGATGAATAAAATATAGGTGTAAAAAATAACTAGGTTATAGACTGCTATTACACTATACTACTATTACACTTTTCCTCTTACCATTCTTGGTTCTTTCGAAAGACAATTCTCTTTCTTCTGGAAGTTTCCTAATGTATTTCAAAGACTTTGATGGATTAGCAATGTTGGAAATTGTTGGAATGGAATTCCACTTGAGTACGGTACTTTCCATCCATCTGCCCTCTTTTGTTCCAATTGTGATTCTTCAAAATAATGGTAGAAAAAAAAAATACGATAAGACATCTGCATATATCTGTGGCTTGGTTCTAAAAGGGCCAATGTCTCTGTTAAGTACTAAACGAACAGTTAACGTTTAATTAAATAAGCCTTTGCCAATAATGTTAGATTACCAATAAAGATTAGGGACCTGGCACTTTTTAAAGAATACGATAGAAAAGATTAGCCTTTAATAAGGTGACTTCCAGAAAGAAAGTATAAAGTCATTTAAAAAAACAAAATTGGAAAACTATAAGCAAAACTTCAAATGGTCATAACTCAAAAACAGGTTTTGTGACATTGGCCCTTTTAGAACCAAGCCACAGATATATATAATAAATGTTTGTGTATATGTATGTAAATAAGACATCTCCAAAACCACTGGAGCAAAATCAATGAAACTTGATACACTCATAACTCACTATCCGGAGACGAGCAATGTGGGGGGTGGGCCATCCCTAGCACCCTTAGCGGTGAGGGGTCAGGGGAGTTATACATAAAATTCATCGAATATATTAGTCGAAGAGCCTCCGTGGCTCAGACGGCAGCGCATCGGCCTCTCACCGCTGGATACCGTGGTTCAAATCCCGTTCACTCCATGTGAGATTTGTGCTGGACAAAGCGGAGGCGGGACAGGTTTTTCTCCGGGTACTCTGGTTTTCCCTGTCATCTTTCATTTCCAGCAACACTCTCCATTCTCATTTCATAGCATCTATCAGTCATTAATATATAAATCACTTTGGGAGTGGCGACCCCATCGTACTAACAGCCTATATCTTATTCATTCAGTACAACCCTGACCCGGTCAAAGACTGGAAAACAGGTTGTAGGTTTTCATTTTCATATTAGTCGAATACATGTTTTTCGGGTTTGCTGAGATGAATAGTGACACTCCGGATTTTGTCTGCCCAAGTTCATCCCCCATCATAATGTGGGGAGTGATATATAAAAATAATCGAAAATAATCGAAAATAATGACGAAACCATTGATTTCGGGGTCGCTGAGATGAATAGTAACACTCCGGATTTTTAAAAAACCAAACTTCAGCCCCCTTTGGAGTGGGGGCGAGGGGGGTGTGATATATAAAATTAATCGAAAATAGTGTCGAATCCATAGATTTCGGGCCGCTGAGATCAAATCAAATCAAATCAAATCAAATCAAATCAAATCAAATCAAATCAAATCAAATCAAATCAAATCAAATCAAATCAAATCAAATCAAATCAAATCAAATCAAATCAAATCAAATCAAATCAAATCAAATCAAATCAAATCAAATCAAATCAAATCAAATCAAATCAAATCAAATCAAATCAAATCAAATCAAATCAAATCAAATCAAATCAAATCAAATCAAATCAAATCAAATCAAATCAAATCAAATCAAATCAAATCAAATCAAATCAAATCAAATCAAATCAAATCAAATCAAATCAAATCAAATCAAATCAAATCAAATCAAATCAAATCAAATCAAATCAAATCAAATCAAATCAAATCAAATCAAATCAAATCAAATCAAATCAAATCAAATCAAATCAAATCAAATCAAATCAAAATCTCTTTATTTGCAAATGAGGTGTCTACCTCGGTGGCAAATTGGTACATTAAAATACATGAATAGTGATACTCCGGAATATTTTTAAAGTCCAACGTCAGCCCTCTTTAGGGTGGGGGGCGAGGGGTTAATAGTATATAATAATAATAATAATAATAATAATAATAATAATAATAATAATCGGAAATAGTGTCGAATCCATACTTTTCGGGCTTGCCGAGATGAATATATTGACACTCCGGACGTTTTTAAAGTACAAGTTCAGCCCGCTTTGGGGTGGGAGGCATACAAATATTACCTACCATCTGGAAAATGTACTGTGGGGGCATTACGTCCCTAGAACCCCTAGGGAAGGGGGTGAAATATAATCTAAATTAATAACTGGAAGGTATGAAAATTAAAATAGACATGAATTAATGATGTACTTCCAGGCATCTTAGAAACTTTAAACTTGATACCAGAGAAGCCCATTACTTCAGGATCCTTAAAGAAACCGAACATTTTCAAAATTCCTTGAGTGGGCCTCGCTGGGAGTCTCAAATTTGGAGCTCAGCATAAGAACGCAGTCGGATATATTTATCTAAAACGATAAGCTATAGGTTTCATGGGCTTAAAAGTTTTCTGAAAATCCTAATTTTTAAGCCCTGCCCCAAATCAAGATGGCGGCACAATGTGCCAGACGGGCTAGAAAATAGAAATTTGGCAAAATTATAGCTTTTAGCCTGTAACCGACGGAAAAATTACGATGTGTTTAAATTTTTCATTTTTACCCCTGAAAAATATGGAGAAAATTTTAATGACGGTTCAGACCCTCCTTTCGAGGTATTTGGCGACTAAACGGTATGTCGTATCATAAAACGGATGCACAATCTCTGTTCAATTTGGAGTGATCTACAACATTGGTCCTATGATTTTTCTCATACCTCTCTCTCCCTTATGCGTTAGAAAAGGCTGTATTTCTCCATTGTACGTAAGGTTTTTTATTTGCTTTTCACACGTATATTTCATAGTTTAATACACTTATAGGAAAGATAGAATCATCTTATTTAACACACACACATTGATGCGATCGATGGCCATATGCGAGCCAAATTTCATGACTCTAGCTTCCACACAATTATGCGAAACATAATGTTATATGTTATAAATGTAACCAAATTTCGCCCTATTCCAAGTTTCTAACTCAATCTAACCCATAAAAATTTGTGAGATACGAGAAAATGTTATAGGACTACCCATGTAGAACGATGGCGCAATCCGTTTGTCGATATGATGTACCGTTTAGGAGCAGTAAATCTCGAAATGAGGGTCTGCACTTATAAACATGCCTATCTGTCATCTACGTTCTATCAATCTCTATATATAAAATAAGAGTTTTTTCTATACACTGCTCAGAATTTGAAAAGAATGGCATATCTGTATCGTTCATATCCACGGTAACAAGAAAATGCAGCTTTTACTTTTCCCTAATTTCTGTCTGTCTGTCTGTCTGACTGTCTGTCTGTCTGTCTGTCTGTCTGTCTGTATGTATGTATGTATGTATGTACACGCATCACGAGAAAACGGCTTAAGATAATTTAATAAAAATCGGTATGTAAAGTCGGGGGATGAGCCACTACAAGACGTTTGGTGACTTCCCCGTCGTGTTTCTAGGGCAACGTTAAGAGCTATGCAATTTAATACAATCTTGCTCACAACGTGTACACTACCCAACCTAGAATTCTGTATTCAATGTAGAATTCCGTAGCGAAGCACGGGTACATCAGCTAGTCTATATATAGGTAATTATATAAATGAATGCATGTTTGTATGTACATAAATAGCACATCTCCTCATAAACCAATGGAGCAAAATAAACGAAACTTGATACACTCATAACTTACTATCCGGAGACGAGCACTGTGGGGATAAGCCAACCGTAGCACCCTTAGGAGTGGGGGTAATGCGGGCACTGGCGTTGCCAAGGGTGGGCCAAGGGGGGCCGGTCCCCCCCAAATATTTCCTGAAACTAGAGCGAGGATCAGCCAATGTTTTACGTACGGTACGAACAACTTAAAAACGTACGCCGAAATGTGAAGTTAACGTAGCGACAAGATTCTACTAGCAGGGCTCAATAGGGCCATACATAATTCTCCATATTTGTACTGCTTGATTGAAAGGATTGTGATGCGCGGGGATATTTCCCTGTAGAGGTCTCAGTATTCGGAATGTAACCATGTGTTGACAAATGTCAAGGGCCAATTAGCAAGGGATTACTCGGGGCCGGAACGTGACCACCAAGATAACGGGGGGCCACGTAAAGGAACAGTTTCATGCTTACAACATCGTGTCAGCTTTTGCATATCGGTTCCCGGAAACAACAATGTCAGTAGTATAATGGGAGAGTTCGGCGGCCTCCTCCTCCTCCCGCGGGAAATTTGAATTCTGGCGGGAAATTTGAATTTTGGCGGGAGATTTGAATTTTGGCGCGAGATTTGAATTTGTAAACAAAGCCACGTGCTTTTTGACAGCTGTCATCGACAACAACGCATCGCTAACCTCACTGCTGCCATCTTGACGGGCCTAAACCTCAGTAGTGCCAACTTAACCTAACTAGCGCGAGGTAAACAAAGCCACGTGTTTTTTGACAGCCACGTGCTTTTTGACAGACAACAACGCATCGCTAACCTCAGTACTGCCATCTTGATGGGCCTAAACCTTAGTAGTACCAACGTAACCTAACTAGCGTGTGGTAAAAAAGCCACGTGCTTTTTGACAGCCACGTGCTTTTTTGACAGCTGTCATCCACCATCTTTAAACCACAGAGCACAGTGCTGCCCTCTTTATCGTACTAGATGTAAAATTCGTCACCTGTCATCGGCAGTGCTGCCATCTTGGCGGGCCTAAACCTTAGTGCTACCAACTTAACCTCACTAGCGTGAGATAAACAAATCCACGTGCAGCTGTCATCCGCCATCTTTAATCCATAGAGCACAGTGCTGCCCTCTTTAGCTACTTACCTTTGAAATGTGGTACGTCACAGCTGTCATCCGCCATCTTGCATCCGAAACCTCAGTGCTGCACTCTTTAGCTAGATACCTTTGAAATGTAGTGGTGACAAATTCTTTATGCTCTTGTTTGGAAACAAAGCCACGTGCGTTTTTGACAGCTGTCATCCGCCATCTTTAATCCAGAGAGCACCGTGCTGCCCTCTTTAGCTACTTACCTACGAAATGTGGTACGTCACAGCTGTCATCCGCCATCTTGCATCGCAAACCTCGGTGCTGCACTCTTTAGTTTGAAATGTGGTGGCGGCAAATTCCACGTGCTCTTGTTTGGAAACAAAGCCACGTGCAGCTGTCATCCGCCATCTTTAATCCAGAGAGCACCGTGCTGCCCTCTTTAGCTACTTACCTTTGAAATGTGGTACGTCACAGCTGTCATCCGCCATCTTGCATCGCAAACCTCAGTGCTGCACTCTTTAGCTGGATACCTCTGAAATGTAGTGGCGGCAAATTCCACGTGCTCTTGTTTGGAAACAAAGCCACGTGCAGCTGTCAACCACCATCTTTAATCCAGAGAGCACCGTGCTGCCCTCTTTAGCTACTTACCTTTGAAATGTGGTACGTCACAGCTGTCATCCGCCATCTTGCATCGCAAAACTCAGTGCTGCACTCTTTAGCTAGATACCTTTGAAATGTAGTGGCGGCAATTTGAAAAATTCTTTATGCTCCTGTTTGGAAACAAAGCCACGTGCAGCTATCATCCGCCATCTTTAATCTAGAGAGCACCGTGCTGCCCTCTATGTGGTGGTGGTAAATGCTACGTGCTCTTGTTTGGAAACAAACCCATGTGCTTTTCTGACAGCTGTCAACCGCCAGAGAGCACCGTGCTGCCCTCTTTATGCCGGTGGCAAATTCCACGTGCTTTTTGACAGCTGTCATCCGCAAGAGAGCACCGTGCTGCCATCTTTAGCTAGATACCTTTGAAATGTGGTGGCGGCAAATTCCACGTGCTCTTGTTTAGTAAACAAAGCCACGTGCTTTTTTGACAGCTATCATCCGCCATCTTTAATCAATAGAGCACTGTGCTGCTATCATGCGGGTAATTTCGTCAGCTGTCATCCACCATCTTTAATCTACAGAGCGCCGTGCTGCTCTCTCCAGTAGCGGGCAATTTGAAAAGTTCTGTTACTTGTCATCCGTCATCTTTAATCAACGAAGCTTCGTACTGCTATCTTTAGCTACATACATTTAACATGTGGTGGCGGATAATTTGAAAATAAAAAAACTTCCGTTACCTATCATCCGCCATCTTTATTCAACAGAGCATCGTGCTGCCATCTCTAGCTACATACATTTAACATGTGGTGACGGCAATTTGAAATTCTATCTAGATTCCATCTTTAATCAACAGAGCACCGTGCTGCTATCCCTTTGAATTGTGGTGACGGATAATTTGAAATTCCGTTAGCTATCATCATTAAACATTAGTGCATTCGCTAACCTAACCTCTCATCTATTATCTTGAAGGAGATTATACGGCACCTCCCCTACCACCTCCGCCTCCTCCTCCTCCTCCTCCTCTGCCAAGGCATAACTTTATCGAACACGCATCGCGAAGGCAAGAGTGTGCAGCGATATGCATGTTTAGACTTGCGGATTACGAAAGAAACATAACAAGACTTGAATCGAACCCTGCACTCGATGTCGTTAACTTCAACATGTGATTAAAACATTGTCTGGTGTGTTCAGAACACTACATAAGTAGAATCGAACGCTGTACAACATGTTAGGGGATACCTTTGTTCTAAGAAGATCAGATTGAAACATAACAAGACTAGAATTGAACACTGCACTCGATGACGTTAACCTTAACATGTGATCCGATACAACATGTTAGGGGATACCTTTGTTCTAAGAAAATTAGATTGCAAAATAACAAGACTAGAATCGAACACTACACTCGATGTCGTTAACCTTAACATGTGATCAGAACATTGATTGATGTGTTCAGATCACTAAACAAGTAGAACCGAACACTGTACAACATGTCAGGGGATACCTTTGTTCTAAGAAAATTAGATTGAAACATAACAAGACTAGAACCGAACACTGCACAACATGTTAGGGGATACCTTTGTTCTAAGAAGATCAGATTGAAACATAACACGACTAGAATTGAACACTGCACTCGATACAACATGTGATCAGAACATTGATTGATGTGTTCAGATCACTAAACAAGTAGAACCGAACACTGTACAACATGTTAGGGGATACCTTTGTTCTAAGAAGATCAGATTGAAACATAACAAGACTAGAATCGAACACTGCACTCGATGTCGTTAACCTTAACATGTGATCCGATACAACATGTTAGGGGATACCTTTGTTCTAAGAAAATTAGATTGAAACATATCAAGACTAGAATCGAACACTGTAAGAACATTGTTTGATGTGTTCAGAGCAAAGGTACAACTTCAATGATTTACCTAGTATAAAAATCAAAAACACACACTGTGCACATATCGCATAGCTATCTCGCCTATCACTTGCCTAGTATGAAAATCAAAAACACACTGTGCACATATCGCATAGCTAACTCGGCAACACTTCAAATGATTTGCTTAGTACGAAAATAAAAAATCTATACCGCGTAGCTAACTCGTTCATCACACTGCTAAGACGCTTAGTAATTGCAAATACACTGATATATGTCATACGAAAATCAAGAAAGCATACTGCGTAGCCAACTCGCTCGGGTCACTCGCTTAGTAATTGCAACACGACTAGAACACTGATACACGTTACTCTTTTTTTTCTCGAAACACACACACACACACACACACGCGCGGATAAGAATGTTCCGAGATACTACATACTTACATGTTTTTTTAAAAAAATAGGGGGGATGAAAGATCATAAATTATACGTACACATGTTGTCTCCTCCAAGTTGTAAGACGAAATAGACGCAGTACTGCGAGTTTCCGCTCTAGCTAGCGAACGGAAGTAGCATGATATCTCAGCAAAAAAAAATACGCTTGAGCTTGCATACATGCAAGTCAGACACAATGATGGATACCGCGATTCAAATCCTGGCAACTTATGCCGTCAGGAAGGGCATCCGGCTAGATCATGTTATGACGATCGCGCAGGTCCCTCGCCTAGCATTTGCTATTTTTTACGGCTTCCGACAGTAGGAGTTCGAACCTGCTATCTCCAGAAGTAGCGGGAATGATTGAAGAGTGTTGAGGGTGATTCATTTGTCGGATGGAGGCGTTAAGCTGTGTGCAGGCTTCTTCGGTAGGAGAAGGCTATGTGCCGGCACTAGGATATCTAGTTATAAAACCCGCTACAACAAATTTATCGCGTATACTGCGATTTAAAATCCTAGTCAGGAAGGGTAGCCGGTCGTAAAACTATGGTGTATGATCTAAGAGGCGGGGTGTGCAAAAAAAAAGCCAGTATTAAGTAAGGGCTGTTGATAGGGAGCGTTAAACCTTGTGCAGACTCCTTCGAAAATGATTTTGAGTACAAGACGTTGATGGTGATTCATCTGTCGGATGGAGGCAATAAGCCTTGAGCAGGCTTCTTCGGTAGGAGTAGGCTATGTGCCGGTACCGGGATATCTAGTTATAAAACCCACTATAACAAATTTATCGCGTATACTGCGATTTAAAATCCTAGTCAGGAAGGGTAACCGGTCGTAAAACGATGGTGTATGATCTAAGAGGCGGGGTGTGCAAAAAAGCTAGCATTAAGTAAGGGCTGTTGATGGGGGCGTTAAACCTTATGCAGACTCCTTCGAAAATGATTGTGAGTACAAGAGTGTTGAGGGTGATTCATTTGTCGGATGGAGGCGTTAAGCTGTGTGCAGGCTTCTTCAGTAGGAGTAGGCTATGTACCAGCACTGGGTTTTTCCCTCTCCCTACGGTAGTATATTACATTCTTAGGCAGCTTCGAGGGTGTGCAAAAAAGCCAGTATTAAGTAAGGGCTGTTGATGGCGGGTGTTAAACCTGGTACAGGCTCCTTCAACAGGAGTAGCCTACATCTGTCGGATGGAGGCGTTAAGCTGTGTGCAGGCTTCTTCGGTAGGAGTAGGCTATGTGCCGGTACCGGGATATCTAGTTATAAAACCCGCTATAACAAATTTATCGCGTATACTGCGATTTAAAATCCTAGTCAGGAAGGGCAACCGGTCGTAAAACTATGGTGTATGATCTAAGAGGCGGGGTGTGCAAAAAAGCTAGCATTAAGTAAGGGTTGTTGATGGGGACGTTAAACCTTATGCAGACTCCTTCGAAAATGATTGTGAGTACAAGAGTGTTGAGGGTGATTCATTTGTCGGATGGAGGCGTTAAGCTGTGTGCAGGCTTCTTCGGTAGGAGTAGGCTATGTACCAGCACTGGGATTTACCCTCTCCCTACGGTAGTATATTACATTCTTAGACAGTTTCGAGGGTGTGCAAAAAAAGCCAGTATTAAGTAAGGGCTGTTGATGGCAGGTGTTAAACCTTGTACAGGCTCCTTCAACAGGAGAAGCCTACATGCTGGCGCCGTGCAGGCTCTTTCGATAGGAGTAGGCTATATGCTGACACTGTGTTTTAACCTCTTCGTACAATCATGATATTTTATGTTAGGAACTTACATGGGCTAAATGCTACACATTCCGTGGCAGAGCCGGGAATCGAACTCGGGCCTCCGGGGGTAGCAGCTAATCACACTAACTACTACACCACAGAGGAGGACTATTTCAGTTTTACAGAACAGAATATTTTACAACCTTAATACGCTTATAATCTAGCAATAAGACGTTCTATGAGTTACAAGTTGCTTATCAGCACACCGTGTCTTCGTTCAAGGTTAGTGCAGCCGGAAGCCGAGTGTACAATTTCAGCCAACACATACATTCCGCACCTCGCTCTGAATGACTGCGCCGATACAACTGCAAAGATAGTGTTCTATGTAGTAGAACAGAAAATGTAACCCATAACCCGTTCCTAAAGCTTAAAACTGTAAATGTTTGAAGCTCCTGTTTTTACAGCTAGATGTGTTTCCTAACGTAGCAGGGCCGGGATTAAAAATATGTTTTAAAGCCGAGTGCCTCCTCCTGACGCAGGAGTTTAAAACGCAAGAATTTGTTTTACGACCGGTTGCTTTTCCTGACGTGAGATTTTAAATCACAAGAATCTGTCTTACAACTGGATACCCTCCTAGGATTTTAAATAGCAGTATCTAGCCTCTTACATCATACACTATTGTTTTCGACCGGCTGCCCTTCCTGACGTCAAAGAACTGGGATTAAGAATCTGTTTTACAACTAGATGCTCTTTTTAACACAAGAATCGGGGTTTTACAGCTAGATGCACTTCTTAGATTTTAAATCGCTGAATCACGAACTATTGTTTTACAGCCGGATGCCCTTCCTGACGCAAACTAAGATTTTAAATCGCAAGAATTTGTTTTAAGACTAGTTGCCCTTCCTGACGCAAAACTGGCAGTATCTAACCTCTTACATCATGCACTATTGTTTTCGGCCGGTTGCCCTTCCTGACGTCAAAGAACTCGGATTAAGAATCTGTTTTACAACTAGATGCTCTTTATAACACGAGAATCGGGGTTTTACAGCTAGATGCTCTTCTTAGATTTTAAATCGCTGTATCACGAACTATTGTTTTACAGCCGGATGCCCTTCCTGACGCAAAACTAAGATTTTAATTCGCAAGAATTTTTTAAGACTAGTTGCCCTTCCTGACACAAAACTAGCAGTATCTAGCCTCTTACATCATATACTATTGTTTTCGACCGGTTGCCCTTCCTGACGTCAAAGAACTCGGATTAAGAATCTGTTTTTCAACTAGTTACCCTTCATAACACGAGAATCGGGGATTTACAGCTAGATGCACTTCTTAGATTTTAAATCACTGTATCATGAACTATTGTTTTACAGCCGGATGCCCTTCCTGACGCAAAACTAAGATTTTAAATCGCAAGAATTTGTTTTAAGACTAGTTGCCCTTCCTGACGCAAAACTGGCAGTATCTAGCCTCTTACATCATACACTATTGTTTTCGACCGGTTGCCCTTCCTGACGTCAAAGAACTAGGATTAAGAATCTGTTTTACAACTTCTAACACGAGAATCGAGGATTTACAGGTAGATGCACTTCTTAGATTTTAAATCACTGTATCACGAACTATTGTTTTACAGCCGGATGCCCTTCCTGACGCAAAACTAAGATTTTAAATCGCAAGAATTTGTTTTAAGACTAGTTGCCCTTCCTGACGCAAAACTAGCAGTATCTAGCCTCTTACATCATACACTATTGTTTTCGACCGGTTGCCCTTCCTGACGTCAAAGAACTCGGATTAAGAATCTGTTTTACAACTTTTAACACGAGAATCGGGGATTTACAGCTAGATGCTCTTCTTAGATTTTACATCGCTGTATCACGAACTATTGTTTTACAGCCGGATGCCCTTCCTGACGCAAAACTAAGATTTTAAATCGCAAGAATTTGTTTTAAGGCTAGTTGCCGTTCCTGACGCAAAACTGGCAGTATCTAGCCTCTTACATCATACACTATTGTTTTCGACCGGTTGCCCTTCCTGACGTCAAAGAACTAGGATTAAGAATCTGTTTTACAACTTCTAACACGAGAATCGGGGATTTACAGGTAGATGCACTTCTTAGATTTTAAATCACTGTATCACGAACTATTGTTTTACAGCCGGATGCCCTTCCTGACGCAAAACTAAGATTTTAAATCGCAAGAATTTGTTTTAAGACTAGTTGCCCTTCCTGACGCAAAACTAGCAGTATCTAGCCTCTTACATCATACACTATTGTTTTCGACCGGTTGGCCTTCCTGACGTCAAAGAACTCGGATTAAGAATCTGTTTTACAACTTTTAACACGAGAATCGGGGATTTACAGCTAGATGCTCTTCTTAGATTTTACATCGCTGTATCACGAACTATTGTTTTACAGCCGGATGCCCTTCCTGACGCAAAACTAAGATTTTAAATCGCAAGAATTTGTTTTAAGGCTAGTTGCCGTTCCTGACGCAAAACTGGCAGTATCTAGCCTCTTACATCATACACTATTGTTTTCGACCGGTTGCCCTTCCTGACGTCAAGGAACTGGGATTAAGAATGTTTTTCAACAAGGTGCCCTTTCTAACATGAGAATCGGGGATTTACAGCTAGATGCTCGCCGGATGCCCTTCCTGACGGCATAAGTTGCCAGGATTTGAATCGCGGTATCTATCGTTGTGTCTGACTTGCATGTATGCAAGCTCACGCGTATTTTTTTCTTTTTGCTGAGATATCATGCTACTTCCGTTCGCTAGCTAGAGCGGAAACTCGCAGTTCTGCGTCTATTTCGTCTTACAATTTGGAGGAGACAGCATGTGTACGTATAATTTATGATCTTTCATCCCCCTATTTTTTTTAAAAAAAACATGTAAGTATGTAGTATCTCGGAACATTCTTATCCGTGTGTGTGTGTGTTTCGAGAAAAAAAGAGTAACGTGTATCAGTGTTCTAGTCGTGTTGCAATTACTAAGCGAGTGACCCGAGCGAGTTGGCTACGCAGTATGCTTTGTTGATATTCGTATGCCATATATCAGTGTATTTGCAATTACTAAGCGTCTTAGCAGTGTGATGAACGAGTTAGCTACGCGGTATAGATTTTTTATTTTCGTACTAAGCAAATCATTTGAAGTGTTGCCGAGTTAGCTATGCGATATGTGCACAGTGTGTTTTTGATTTTCATACTAGGCAAGTGATAGGCGAGATAGCTATGCGATATGTGCACAGTGTGTGTTTTTGATTTTTACACTAGGTAAATCATTGAAGTTGTACTTTTGCTCTGAACACATCAAACAATGTTCTTACAGTGTTCGATTCTAGTCTTGCTATGTTTCAATCTAATTTTCTTAGAACAAAGGTATCCCCTAACATGTTGTATCGGATCACATGTTAAGGTTAACGACATCGAGTGCAGTGTTCGATTCTAGTCTTGTTATGTTTCAATCTGATCTTCTTAGAACACAGGTATCCCCTAACATGTTGTACAGTGTTCGGTTCTACTTGTTTAGTGATGTGAACACATCAATCAATGTTCTGATCACATGTTGTATCGAGTGCAGTGTTCAATTCTAGTCGTGTTATGTTTCAATCTGATCTTCTTAGAACAAAGGTATCCCCTAACATGTTGTACAGTGTTCGGTTCTACTTGTTTAGTGATCTGAACACATCAATCAATTTTCTGATCACATGTTAAGGTAAACGACATCGAGTGTAGTGTTCGATTCTAGTCTTGTTATTTTGCAATCTAATTTTCTTAGAACAAAGGTATCCCCTAACATGTTGTATCGGATCACATGTTAAGGTTAACGACATCGAGTGCAGTGTTCAATTCTAGTCTTGTTATGTTTCAATCTGATCTTCTTAGTACAAAGGTATCCCCTAACATGTTGTACAGCGTTCGATTCTACTTATGTAGTGTTCTGAACACACCAGACAATGTTTTAATCACATGTTGAAGTTAACGACATCGAGTGCAGGGTTCGATTCAAGTCTTGTTATGTTTCTTTCGTAATCCGCAAGTCTAAACATGCATATCGCTGCACACTCTTGCCTTCGCGATGCGTGTTCGATAAAGTTATGCCTTGGCAGAGGAGGAGGAGGAGGAGGAGGAGGCGGAGGTGGTAGGGGAGGTGTCGTATAATCTCCTTCAAGATAATAGATGAGAGGTTAGGTTAGCGAATGCACTAATGTTTAATGATGATAGCTAACGGAATTTCAAATTATCCGTCACCACAATTCAAAGGGATAGCAGCACGGTGCTCTGTTGATTAAAGGTGGCATCTAGATAGAATTTCAAATTGCCGTCACCACATGTTAAATGTATGTAGCTAGAGATAGCAGCACGATGCTCTGTTGAATAAAGATGGCGGATGATAGGTAACGGAAGTTTTTTAAATTTTCAAATTATCCGCCACCACATGTTAAATGTATGTAGCTAAAGATAGCAGTACGAAGCTTCGTTGATTAACGATGACGGATGACAAGTAACAGAACTTTTCAAATTGCCCGCTACTGGAGAGAGCAGCACGGGGCTCTGTAGATTAAAGATGGTGGATGACAGCTGACGAAATTACCCGCATGATAGCAGCACAGTGCTCTATTGATTAAAGATGGCGGATGATAGCTGTCAAAAAATCACGTGGCTTTGTTTACTAAACAAGAGCACGTGGAATTTGCCGCCACCACATTTCAAAGGTATCTAGCTAAAGATGGCAGCACGGTGCTCTCTTGCGGATGACAGCTGTCAAAAAGCACGTGGAATTTACCACCGGCATAAAGAGGGCAGCACAGTGCTCTCTGGCGGTTGACAGCTGTCAGAAAAGCACATGGGTTTGTTTCCAAACAAGAGCACGTAGAATTTACCACCACCACATAGAGGGCAGCACGGTGCTCTCTAGATTAAAGATGGCGGATGATAGCTGCACGTGGCTTTGTTTCCAAACAGGAGCATAAAGAATTTTTCAAATTGCCGCCACTACATTTCAAAGGTATCTAGCTAAAGAGTGCAGCACTGAGGTTTGCGATGCAAGATGGCGGATGACAGCTGTGACGTACCACATTTCAAAGGTAAGTAGCTAAAGAGGGCAGCACGGTGCTCTCTGGATTAAAGATGGTGGTTGACAGCTGCACGTGGCTTTGTTTCCAAACAAGAGCACGTGGAATTTGCCGCCACTACATTTCAAAGGTATGTAGCTAAAGAGTGCAGCACTGAGGTTTGCGATGCAAGATGGCGGATGACAGCTGTGACGTACCACATTTCAAAGGTAAGTAGCTAAAGAGGGCAGCACGGTGCTCTCTGGATTAAAGATGGCGGATGACAGCTGCACGTGGCTTTGTTTCCAAACAAGAGCACGTGGAATTTGCCGCCACCACATTTCAAACTAAAGAGTGCAGCACTGAGGTTTGCGATGCAAGATGGCGGATGACAGCTGTGACGTACCACATTTCAAAGGTAAGTAGCTAAGGAGGGCAGCACGGTGCTCTCTGGATTAAAGATGGCGGATGACAGCTGTCAAAAAAGCACGTGGCTTTGTTTCCAAACAAGAGCATAAAGAATTTGTCACCACTACATTTCAAAGGTATCTAGCTAAAGAGTGCAGCACTGAGGTTTCGGATGCAAGATGGCGGGTGACAGCTGTGACGTACCACATTTCAAAGGTAAGTAGCTAAAGAGGGCAGCACTGTGCTCTATGGATTAAAGATGGCGGATGACAGCTGCACGTGGATTTGTTTATCTCACGCTAGTGAGGTTAAGTTGGTAGCACTAAGGTTTAGGCCCGCCAAGATGGCAGCACTACCGATGACAGGTGACGAATTTTACATCTACTACGATAAAGAGGGCAGCACAGATTTCTGTGGTTTAAAGATGGCGGATGACGGCTGTCACAAAAGCACGGGGCTGTCAAAAAGCACGTGGCTTTGTTTACCACACGCTAGTTAGGTTACGTTGGTACCACTAAGGTTTAGGCCCGTCAAGATGGCAGTACTGAGGTTAGCGATGCGTTGTTGTCTGTCAAAAAGCACGTGGCTGTCAAAAAACACGTGGCTTTGTTTACCTCGCGCTAGTTAGGTTAAGTTGGCACTACTGAGGTTTAGGCCCGTCAAGATGGCAGCAGTGAGGTTAGCGATGCGTTGTTGTCGATGACAGCTGTCAAGAAGCACGTGGCTTTGTTAACAAATTCAAATCTCGCGCCAAAATTCAAATCTCCCGCCAAAATTCATATTTCCCGCCAGAATTTAAATTTCCCCCGGGAGGAGGAGGAGGCGGCCGAACTCTCCCATTATACTACTAATGTCCTAGGGATCCTCGGGTTGTACCGTGGTTGAGAGGTGTGCTGTGTTTAAGTTGTAGCGTTGGGAAGACTGTGACAGGATTGTGAGCTGCACGTTAGTTCCTCATTTTGTGCCACATAAGTAACTTTTTTTGAAGAGGCACCGTTTTGTCACTGAGAAGCCAACATTATGTGCATCCTCGGTAAGTTATGAAAAAGTTTCTTTATTCTTACAGTAGCAAGACATTCGCGGTTGCGTGCCTAAGTTCGATAGGTAGGCCTATATATTTTGTCAAATGCCCGAATGCCAAATGCTCAAATGGCACGATCAAAAGTGCGGGTAACTATTTTGTAATTGGCGGGCGTGATAACTCAGTTCCAAAGGTTCTATCTTCTCATCAGGACGGCCCAGGATTGAATCGCAGTCTATGCATGAAACATTTTTAAAATGGGAAGTCACGTTCTATTGATACGGATTCTGCTAAAACTCTAAATCCCGTCCCTTACCTTTCCTTATACTTTTGAGCCAGAACCGCATCATTTATGGTGGTGTATTTTGGGTATCCAACCATTCTTCGGACTTACCTTGTACCTTAAGTGGTGAGTGGATGCAGTGGCGTACCGAGTGTTGATACAACTTTTCCTTGGAAGGGGTTGTGAAAACATTTTTTATTTTTTATTTAGAATTTGCTTTACGTCGCACCGTAGGTCTTATGGCGACGATGGGAAAGGAAAGGGCTGAGAGTGGGAAGAAGCGGCCGAGGCCTTAATTAAGGTACAGCCCCAGCATTTGCCTAGTGTGAAAATGGGAAACCACAGAAAACCATCTTTAGGGCTGCCGACCGTGGTGTTTGAACCCACTATCTCCCGGATGCAAGCACACAGCTGTGCGTCCCTAACCGCACGGCCAACCCGCCCAGTGGATATGAAAAGAAAGCCGTTCCTACCGAGTGCGGTGACGGATCTTCAGTAGATATTGTTGATTTTGATTGTTACCATGCACAATCATAGCTTCTGTACTCTTAACATAAATCGGATGCATTATTGAAACTGTTCGTAAAATTGATATCGTTCTTCGTTTATGAGGAAGTAGAATTTTCATTTAATGTCTTCTTAAAAAAAGGAACCACTTTAGTACTACACCCCGTGAAGGTGACTACCTTCCAGGCCGTAGATATTTCGATTACGGAGACTCAAGGAAAACTCTACTGCACCCAAAAACAAGGCTGTATCCTCCCCATCCCATGCCTTTCTTAACTCTGTCAGTGCCGGGAATCGAATGCAGGATGCCTTAAGTCAAATTCGAAAATAAGGAGACCTGAAAGTAACCAGCCGGCCCCACGGTGTAGGGGGTAGCGTACCTGCCTCTTACCGGAGGCCCCGGGTTCGATTCCCGGCCAGATCAGGGACTTTTACCTGGATCTGAGGGCTGGTTCGAGGTACACTCAGCCCACGTGTTTATAATTGAGGAGCTATCTGACGGTGAGATGGCGGCCCCGGTCTAGAAAGCCAAGAATAACGGCGGAGAGGATTCGTAATCTCGTAATCTGCAGGCCTGCGGGCTGAACAGCCGTCGCTTGGTAGGCGATGGCTCTTCGGGGCTGTTACGCCATGCAGTTTGGTTTGGAAAAGTGAACAGAGAAGGAAGCGAGACCTCTGCAAGCTCCTTACCTTCCAGCTAGTTCTTCTGTCCGGCCTCGTGCATTTAGGACAGTTGGAAAACGTACGCCTTAATAAATGCCCCTCATAAAACCTTTGTAAACATACTAACTGCATCTATTTATAACAATAATCACAAACGCCTCCCTTTCATGTGGCTCATTTGGTTGAGTCGCTGTCCTTCTGAGTCTGAGTTCGCAGGTTCAAATCCCGGCTTGGATCGGTAACCCTTAAAACTGTGTTGAAATGGCAACAGCTCAGTATCGTTGGTTTCAGGCACGTTAATAAAAACTATACATGCGAATATTAGCGTCACAAAACTCTGACTTTATACTACTATATTCTGTTATACTACTATATTCTGTATCCCAGACTTGCGTGGAAAAGTAATTAACAATTTACTTTACGTCGCACCGACACAGATAGGTCTTATGGCGACGGTGGGATAGGAAAGGCTTAGGAGTGGGAAGGAAGCGGCCGTGGCATTAATTAAAGTACAGCCCCAGCATTTGCTTGGTGTGAAAATGGGAAACCACGGGAAAACATTTTCAGGGCTGCCGACAGTGGGGTCCGAATCCACTATATCCCGGATGCAAGCTCACAGCTGCCTGGCCCTAACCGCGTTGGAGACTAATAGGACAAGGTAAACCCTACATAGCATGTGTTGTAACGTGTATTTCTCTTTACCAACTAACAAAATATCTATACCCATACGCTTTACATTATTTATTCATTTATTTATTTATTTATTTATTTATTTATTTATTTATTTATTTATTTATTTATTTATTTATTTATTTATTTATTTATTTATTAGTACCTTCAGTACAGTGGCGAAGTTAGGATTCCAGGCCCTCTCGTACACGTAACCACATATTAATCAGAATCTTAAATAAAATACTGGGATACTTAAAATATTTAAAAAACTACATACATTAATAGAATTACAAATAAATTTAAATAAATTACTTACTAAATTTAATTAATAATAAAAACTCTTAAACATGGTTAATCCTCAGGAACGCACACATTCATACTTCAACCATTCAGTCAGCTGTCCTCAGCAGGTAGTCTCGGCAGGTGACCTTAAATCGTGAATAAAAGAAGGTAGTTTCTCTGCCCTGAACTGGCAGGGAATTCCAAAATCTGGCGACAGTCACCACAAATGATCTATTCATTTTATTTGTGCGGTGCAGTGGAATAGAAAGAATGAATGTAGAACGTGTATTTAAGTTGTGAAATGATGATTAAAAGGATGAATTTAGAAGAAATATACAGTGGCTGACTTTCAGCTACCACTCTAAACACCATCGTTAAAGTGTGTAGGTGCCGACGTTTATCAGATATCAGCCATGAGACAGCCTGATAGTATGGGGTGGTATGAACATCGTACTCGATAATGTAAATAAATCGCAGGCAGGAATTCAGTGCTCGTTGAAGTTTAAGTGTTTCTTCTCTGGTCATGTCAACTGAAACAACGTCACAATAATCAAGAAGAGGGAGAATGAGTTTCTGTGTTAGTTTGGCCAGTAGCTCAAATGGAAATACGTCCCTCTGCCGTTTAAGAGGGTGAAGAAGTCCAAAAATCTTTTTACGTATTTCTTTCTGTGATCAGACCAGTCAACTGTTTCATTCATCATTACGCCGGGATTTTTAACCGTTTTACTGTAGGGAATAATCTTACCATTCAGTAGGATAGGCGGGATTGCGACATTGTTTGAGCAGCTCAGTAATTTTCGTGATACAATTATAATTGTCTGAGTTTTTTTGCATTTTAGTATAAGAGAGCTTCGTTGTGCATATACACTGAGTCGTCGGAGGGCCCTGCTAATATCTTGTCTTGCAGTGTCGATATATTTGAAGATCGTCAGCACAGAGGTCATGTGTGTTATTTCCTGTCACAGATGGTATGTCATTGATATAAATATAGAAAATTAGGGGCCGTAGAATACTGCGCTGTGGGGCAACACTAGGTTTCATTTTCCATTTAGAGGCCTTGTCGTTTACTGCTGCACGCTGTTGACGGTTACTCAAATAAGAACTAAAAACCTTAAGCACAGCCAGGTCGAAATTTAGCAGTTCCATTTTCTTTATCATAGTCGGAATTACTATAGTGTCAAAGGCGCTACTGAAGTCAAGATGGATACGTATGTCTTCAGTAACCTTCAAAAGTGCTGTCGCAGTACTGTGACCCTTCTCAAATCCAGATTGCAAAGGGTCCAAAAGAGCACTTTTATTTAGGTATTTCAGAACTTCCTCGTATACTAAACGTTCAAAGTCTTTAGAAAGCGCAGGGAGTATGGACATAGGACGATAGTCAGAGGTGATTGTGAGTCTAAGCTCTTAAGTACCGATATAATATTTTCTGTTTTCCAGACAGTAGGGAAAGTTCCGTTTAGTAAACAGTAGTTCAGTATGTGCGTCGGTATAGGCGAGATAGCACCCGTAATGTTATGTATAAAAGTAATAGGAATATCATCTATACCTGTAGTCTTTGATTTAATCGAGCACAAAGACTTTTAACCTGATTTTCTGTGACACTGTGAAATGTGAATGGTGGATTGGCTGGAGGGGAGGGCGGTGAGTCGGTGCAGTTAATTTGGGTAGGTTGAAAATTTATTCTACTAAAGTAATCGTTCAGTTCGTCAAGTAGAGTGTCAGGAGTTGTCTGTCTCTGTTGATGTTTTCCTATTCCCAGAGCTCTAAGTTGGTCCCATGCGCGATTAGAATTTAAGTTGTTAGTTAAATTCCGAAAATATATACATTTTTATTTCTGATTAACTGCTTTGTGCGATTTCCTAAGATGCGGTTAGATTCGAAGTCTGTGTCATCTAGGGTTTGTTTATAATGTCGAAATAACGAGTCACGGTGGGCCTTGCCTTCATTATCTAGCCATGGACAAGAAGGACGAGAAACCCGTATTCGACGCGTGCGTGTATATCTTTGTCGCATTATTTGTATAAAATGTTACTTCTTTATTGCTTATCACATGACCATTATTATAATAACATTACCGTATTTATTCTAAACCAGAATATTGCATCCTTACTCAAACTGTTTATTCTTGCATTCATTTCACTTGTACTCGGAATATATGAAATGCTGCAGTTATGTTGAGATGGGAGTAACAGAGGTAGCCGGGGGACGGGGAGGGGGTTGTCGTTCAAGGAGTCCAGACACCCCAAGAGTTTTAACGAATGTACTTTTATTGAGCATTTTATGTATAATGTACATTAATACTAGCTTCCGGAGTCCGACTCATTGGCTGAATGATCAGTGTTGAGGCCTTCGGTTTAGACGGTCCCGAGTTCGATTCCCGGCTGGGTCTGGGATTTTAATCGCGTCTGATTAATTCTTCTGGCTGGGGACTGGGTGTTTGTCCCAACATATTCATATTAAGACAACATACTACACTACCAACCACTAAAGAAACACACAACACTGATTACATCCCTCTATACAGGGTTGGCGTCGGGAAGGACATCCGGCCGTAAAACAGGGCCAAATCCACATGTGCGACACAGTTTGCACCTGCGACCCCACAGATGTGGGAAAAGCCGGGAGAGAAGAAGAAGAAGAAGAAGAAGAAGAAGAAGAAAATTACTATTAGCTTCCGGAATCCGCACGAAGTCACCACTCTTACTTGGATCCAAGGACACTCACTTCCTTTTTAGGTATTCTACACCACCTAAACTATGGAAATTTGGACGCCTATCAAAATAAAATTCTGGATGAACGCTCCCCCCCAAACTGAAATCCTGGCTACGCTACTGAACGCGGGTTATGTATAAAATTAATAGAAAATAGTGTCGAATACATAGTTTTCGGGTTCGATAAGATGAATACTGACACTCCGGAATTTTTTAAAGTCTGCGTTGAGCCCCCTTCGTAATGGAGGAGAGGGGGAATGATACATAAAGATAATAGAAAATAGTGCCGAATCCGTAGATTTCGGGGTTCCCGAGATGAATAGAGACACTGCGGATATTTTTAAAGTACAAGTTCGGCCCGCTTTGGTGTGGGAGGCGTATAAATGTTATCTACTGTGTGAAAAATATATTTTCGGGGCCAGACGCCCCTAGAACCCCTAAGGAAGTGGGTGAAGTATAATCTATATTAATAAGTGGAAGGCATAAAAATCAAAATAGACAGGAATTAATAAGGCACTTCCTGGCATCTTAGAGACTTAAAACTTGGTACCAGGGATGCTGATGAGCTCAGGATTCCTAGAAAAATCGAACATTTTCAAAATATTCATGATGTATATTTTGGGTTTATGCCGTGTAAGGTCCTATATGAATACTCTTGACGCGTTTCAAAAAGATCCTTGCCTTTCTTCATCAGGTGACAACGGAGAGATTATATATGACGCATGATAGGTTGCCAGGAGAAAGCAACAAGGTGTCCTAAGATGTGAAAGGTACGCCATTTCAGCCAGATGCTAGAGACAACGAATGGCAACAGCAAGGCATCATTATCTAATGGTTCTGATAATAGGTAGCCATGATTCACTGAGGTTGTAGCCTGTATCGCGGTTGAAATTATCTGGGTGTTTATGTACTTCAACCGCCCCCCTGATGAACAAGAACATCCACTTCCTGGAACATTACATCATGACCAGGTGTTAAGGCATGATCGGCAACAGCTGATTTATCAGGTTGGTTGCGTCTGATGCACGTGGTATGTTCTTTGATGCGAGTGCATGCTGTTCTCGAAGTTCACCTAATATAAACCATGGCACCAGAACAGCGAACTCTGTAGATACTAGTTTGTTGCAATTTAGACAAACTGTCCTTAGATGGTCGCATGAGTTGCCTAATCTTTATTGATGTTCCAAAAACGGTTAGTATATGGGATCTATGTAAGATTTTAGCAATACGATCCGTCGTGTTATGTATGTAAGGCAGGTGAGCACTTTAAAAAAAATCTTTTTCCTTAACAGACGTCTTTGAACGCTGCAGATGTGCCTTCAAGGCACTGTAATGCAAAGCTGTTCGAAGAAGGCCAATGGGCCAGAATGGTTGAGGCGAGAGCAAAGGGAATGGTCCAGTTCAGATGAACAAGCTCCAGATCAAGAAGTAAATGCTTAAAGGAGGAAGACTGCGGTAGCTAGCATGTTTTGCCGGGAACAACCTCTTTACATCGTCAGTGACATATCTTTCACAATACTCAAAGACAGTTAGGATGATTGGCTTGATGCTAAGGTTTATAAACAACTGTCCCAAGGATTGCAAGAAATATGGAGAAATGACAAGTAAAGAGACCCAAGCGGCAGAGGAGAAGCTGTTGAAGTGTATTCAGGACGAACGTTCTGAATTTACTAAAAAGAAAGTGATTAAGAAATGCAAACTTTTACTGATGATGAAGGTTTCATGCGAGTTATGACCAAGTTATCTGTAGTGTTGTTGGGTAATGAGCTTATTGTACAGAAACATCAGCATTTACAGCAGATGATGTTATTAAACCTACAAGAAAAGTAGGCCTACTGCATCAGAAGACTAGCTAGGGAAGTGTGTCTCTCATGCAAAACGTTTTAGGGAACTGCTATAAAACCTCCCTTTGCTCCCTTACCCACAAAGTGCGCCACTGTTTTCCAGGTAACAGGAATTAGCCTAGCGAACTACAGGTGAATAGGTCTGGGTGGCCCTATTTACATGTGCCGCAAATACAGCCGTACATTAGGAGCTTACAAAATTCCTCAGCACAGATTCATTCCTCCTGGCTCTCAGAATATGTATAACATGGAGGAGAAGATAATAATAATAATAATAATAATAATAATAATAATAATAATAATAGACTAATAATAATTGTTCCGGGGTATTCTGTGCAACGCAGAGGTGAAAGAGTGCTAGTGGGAATGGGTCTATCTACGATAGTCAAACATGAATTTAAAATTTTAAAATAAAGGTTATATTTCTTTTCAGATCTTAAATTTCAACAAAACTCTTCACTTGGTGAAAGAACAAGGTTTCAGGTACATAGTAATTTTGATACAAACATAGAAAAGCTAAGAATTGGTAATTTACAATTTTGAGCATCAAGCTTCTAATTTACAAGGTCCCAACATTACAAATGTTGTGTTTAGTCAGATAGATAAGGAGAGAGATCTCCCCAAAACACAATTTTCAAGATCACTCCGCTCCAGCGGTTACAAATTACAGCCTTCCAAAGGCACCCCACAAATATCTATTACCTACCAGAAGAGAACTCACATGCTCTACAAATTCAAGCAAGGAGACTGCGTTTCCAACCCTTACAGCCTGATTAAAGCGACCTTCAAGTTTACATTAGAGATTAAAGCTTCTTTGCTCAATAGACTTACATTTCTAGGCCTCTCTAGGCACAACCTGCAACTAATTACCTTTTAGATTACACAGGGGTATCTAGTAGGTACTCATACTACCGGGCCTTCGTGAAGAAGAACAGGTTACATTACTGGCCCAAAAACAAAATGTAAGAAGGCGTACACTTGCGTTCCTCGAAATCAGAAATTAAAACCCTACTTGTGCTTGCAGCCCGACGATGCAGAGACTAATCCCTTACTACTGAAGTGACTAGGACAAGTTAACTTACGATTTACAGGACAAAAACCGTTACAAAATCGTAGTCACCTTAAGATTAATTGAAGGGGAATTCAAGAGGGCAATGCACTTTCTATCCCCGATTTACAGTTTAAGCCCTTAGGACTTACATGAAATTTTACACGAGAAAGAAGAAAGCTTACATTTTAGAAAATGGACGGTTACATGGTTAAAGGTTGGAACATTCCCCTCGTGTTTAGCTTGTGGAGATAGCTACAGAGATAGAAAACTGGTGGCCATTACCTGGGGTGATGTTTTGCCTGTCGAAGAATGAGGACCCCCGTCTCCTCTCTTAACACATACGCACTCAGAAATTCGGCGATCAATAAGACAAGTTAACATGAAAAAGCTTTTTTCCCTTGCTATTTGCTTTACGTCGCACCGACACAGATATGTCTTATGGCGACGATGGGATAGGAAAGGCCGAGGAATTGGAAGGAAGCGGCCGTGGCCTTAATTAAGGTACAGCCCCAGCATTTGCTTGGTGTGAAAATGGGAAACCACGGAAAACCATCTTCAGGGCTGCCGACAGTGGGGCTCGAACCCACTATCTCCCGATTACTGGATACTGGCCGCACTTAAGCGACTGCAGGTATCGAGCTCTGTACTTGAAAGAGCAACAGCTTTTATACCCGAGAGGAAGTTTCGAGAAGGCCCAGTACTAAATCCGGACACACCCTCTCATTTTTATTGGCGGATAAAATAGGTACAAGAAACGTTTGATTGGATGAAAAATAAATACAGAAAATTTATGATTGGATAGAATCCCATGTTGGCAGGATGAATAAGAAGTGTTGCAAACCTTGAAGTACCAAAAATAAGAAAAGTCAATTCAGTTCAGAAAACCAATAAACACAAAACTTCTTTAAATTTCTAGTTATTTCACTCAGCACTTTCATAGAGACATCTATGGAGGAAAGTCCAAATTTCTTGAAATAGTTGTTGCAACCAGTGATACACCAAAACAGAACAAAGAAATCCAGTCAGTTTAGGAAACTATAAAATAACATATTACTCTGCCATTTAATAGTGACCTCTTCTGATCAATGTCCCAACTTCCTGCTGATGGCCGAGCTAATGTGTATCAAACTGACAATCTGCTCCTGAGGTCATCATTAGGGAGCGGATTTTTATGTAATTACATATTTTTTTTTGCGTAAGTTTTAACGCAAGTTACGAAGTTCATTATTCCTATTGTGCATCCCCAAGTGTAAAAACTGAATCTTATTTCACATAAAAACACATATTTTCACATTTTTTAAATGTAAATACATATTTTAAGAAAATCTATAATAAGCACACAAATCGGCAATATTTGTTGATCAATAAAATTTAAAATGCTTCTGTGTTATAAAACAATGCTCATATTTTCATTTTACGATTACTGTATTGTTTTTAACAGTGTATTTAACATAATGTATCTGAATGTTTCGGCTATTTATGGACTTCCCTCCATAAGTTCTAAAACTTGCTGGTCACTGGCTACGTCGTTACATTTAGATAGCGATTTGATTTGCTGCACAAGATGTTTCCTTGCATGATGTCATTCCAACTCTTTATGAGTCAACCCTCTCGGATTTTGTTTATAGAATATCAGCGAAAGGCAATCACGGAGAGATAAGGTGACGTAATTCCGTTACGACATGGGAAACTCGGACGAATATTGCCCCACCATTAGGTAGTGGAATTTCATCACTCCTAAGAGTAAGGTTAGCTGTTCGGGTCCATATATCATTCCCGTGGTTGTGTGACTTTGTATGGATTTATAAGAAATATTTCCTTCAGTGTACGCTGCTATTCTTTTTATTGAAACAGTGATTCACCGTAAATGCGTGTGTCGTAACCTGCAAAATAATGCCAAAAGCGAAGTCGAGTACAAGGTCGCGTCTTTAACAATATGTAGTGGAATTTAAAAGCATTTTCACTACCGATGGAAAAGTATTATTTTGCCAACCGTGTGGTAAAACAGTACGTGCAGATCAACGTTCTCAAGTAATCCAGCATTTGTCTGGAAATAAGCATACTGCGGCTGCTTCGCGTGTTCGTTCGCGACAATTACTAATAGCTGAACCAGCTACTTCAAATGCAGGCCCATCTAAATATTCCCAGTATTATTTAGATGTGTGCAGAGCATTTGTTTGCGCCGACATTCCTCTTGGTAAAATAAATAATCCGGGACTGAGAAATTTCCTAACAAAGTACATTAATTTTGAGCCTCCAGACGAATCCACATTAAGGAAAAACTATCTCCCAAAATGTTACGAAGAAACTTTACAGAGAATTCGGACAGTATGTGATGGCGAAAAACTGTGGATGAGCATTGACAAAACAACTGATTCAAGTGGCAGAAAAGTAGGAAATGTTGTAGTTGGTGTGTTGAAGAATGACAAAACTGCTTGCGAACGTTCTTATTTGCTAGCGTGTAAAGAAATGCTTGCTGCAAACCATATCACTGTAGCTAGGTTATTCAATGAAGCCATGCACTTACTTTGGCCAAAAGGTATAAAATACGACCATGTATTACTTTTCCTTACTGACAGTGCAGCTTACATGAAAAAGGCAGCCGAAGGCCTTTCTGTGAGCTTTCCGAAAATGATACACGTAACTTGCGTTGTTCATGCTCTACACAGGTTATGTGAAACTGTGCGGGCTCAGTATCCTCAAGTGGATAAATTAGTGTCTAATGGCAAAAAGGTCTTCGTAAAAGCACCCTCAAGAATCGATCTCTTTGAAGAGAAAAACCCGGATCTTGCGCTTCCTCCTCTGCCTATTGTTACGCGGTGGGGTACCTGGCTTAGCGCTGTGGTATACTACGCAGACAATTTCGAAAGTTTTGCATCCGTTGTGAACGTGCTAGATAAAAACGACGCGTCGTCAATTGAGATTCTTCAAGAGATACTAAAAGACAGCTCTTTGAAAAATGATTTGGCGTTTATATCTGCCAATCTAAGCTTCTTGTGTAAAACTATAGACATACTTGAAAAATCCACTAACCTGTTGTCCGAAACAGTGAAGGAAGTGCGCGCTGTTGAAAATAAATTAGATTCACTCCCGGCTTCGCAGGTACAGGGACTGTTAAAGGTCAAATATCAAAATTTGTTCAGGAAAAACAGAGGATTTCAAACAATGTGCCAAATTTCTAGTGTATTAGAGGGTGCTCATGTTGGCGAAATTGATGGCGTTATTGTTGGTGACATTCCTCTCTTTAACTACGCTCGTCTGACTTCCTGTGATGTGGAGCGATCGTTTTCGCAGTATAAGGCGTTCTTTAGAGATAATCGGCATGCATTTGTGATGGACAATTTGGAGATGACCTTTGTTGTTCACTGCAATTCTGAGACTACTTCTAGCAACTAATATTCCAGCGTGTGATGGGTGAGTACGAACTGGTACTATTTTTTCAAAGATGATAGGTTGCTTTTGCCATATTTAAACAAAACATTACCTTTAAAAAAATAACCATTCATAATATCTGCTCTGGCATATCAAAAATTAATATACCATACAGCACGTTTCCATACACAGACACCATTTTGCCTTAAGAAGCACGTTTGGTAGCACCATATTCTAATACAAAACATTATACTCATTTATTTCTTGAGCGCGAGTAGTTATGTGATATTTAAAGGAAAATAATTTCAATTTTTTATCACATATTTTAAAGTTTTTCATCACATAAAAAGTAAATATTTTTCACATTTTTAGCACATAAAATTCCGCTCCCTAGTCATCATGGTCTTCGTCTTTTCCACATTCACTTCCATACCTTTCTTCTTCATATCGGAACAATAAGCTATAAGCATTGTAGGACATGCCTTGTAAGAGCGGTAAAAATACCATAACTTTTGAAATAAAAAGGTTTTTTGCCTGAAAACATTGGACTAATTAAGTTTTCATAGCAGCAAACATGCAGTTGGAAATACCAAGATTTGATTGAAAACATAATCTTAGCATATTTAGATGGAAATGATTCAGTTTTAAAATAGTAATCAGGTACAATGCAGAACATGGAGCTAAGCAAAATTCAACAAAATACTTCAGGATTTTGAATTATTCAGTGATATTGAGCTTCAAAAATTAGTTTCTCATATCGGAGAGCTAATACCAGTATTACGTTCTGCAAATTTTTCACAAGCAAAAAAGGTGAGAATCAATTAATTCTATGATAACTGAATGATTATCAGATTTATCAAGCAGTTCCCCTCTTACATTCATGCTAAAATAGAATAGAATTGTATTGTCATTAGGCAACTGGCAGTTGCAATGGTCAGAGTCACAGGTGAATAGCTACAAAATATTACAAGTATCTCATTAAGCACAGTAAATAAATACAACTACATACACACAAGTTAAAATAAACATAACACTATTCGTCCAAAAGAGTGATAAATAATTACTAATTTACCAACATGTTAGGATGGCGTTGGCCTTTATTACCCACCTTGAAACAGCGTTATTTTTCCTTCAAATTTGGATACTGAGTAAAAGCTATTGGACGTCAACCAATTTTTAAGGGTTCTTTTGAAGTTACATAGGGGCATATCCTCTACATGGGCAGGTAGTTTGTTGAATAATTTAATGCCATTATACCTGTAATCTTCTTGTGTTTTCCTCAGCCTAACATGTGGTAAATCTAAATCATTCCTATATCTTGTGCCACCTGAGTGTACATTTCTGCGAGTTGTTGGGTCGATGAGATTTTCTTTAGTATTGAGTATACTGTGATAAATGTATAATGAGGGAAGAGTCATAATTGCAAGGTCTTGGAACATAGGTCTACATGACTCCCTTGTGGCCTTACCTTTAATACATCTTATTGCCTTCTTTTGCCACTTGAACACATCTTGAGCCCCTGTTGAGTTACCCCATAACATAGTACCATATGATAAGTGCGAGTAAAATAAGGCATAGTATGCATTCATCATCTGACTACTACTAACTGATCCTTTGAGTCTGCGAAGCAAAAATATCACTCTAGCCGGTTTTGTACATAACTTTTGCGTGTATGTATTCCAGGTTAATTTACAATCCAGATACAATCCCAATAATTTGACAGAATTTTTATCATTATTACCCAGACATGAATTAATTAAATGGAAGTAGATCACTTCTGTCTTGTTATTATTTAGGATACGTTTATTTGCCTACAAACAAGAGGATGATTTGTGTAGCATTTCTATCCTTTCTTCCTCAACATACTTGAAGTCTCTATTGCTTGTTGTGATAGTAATATCATCTGCAGAGAGCACTGAACTAAAGGGTAAAGTATTAATAATATCATTTATATATACAAGAAAGAAGAAAGTTCCTATAACTGAACCCTGAACTACCCCTGTTTTTACTTTGAGAGCCCTAGATCATTGATTTTCTACCAGTACAATTTGATACCTGTCATTGAGGTAGGATGTAATTAATAACAACTCTACATCTTTCACGCCATAGTAGCTAAGCTTACTTACTAATACACTGTGTAGTACTGAATCAAAAGCTTTGCTGAGGTCTAACAGTGTAGCACTTGTAATGTGGTGAGACTTAAAGCCTTGAATTACTTCAGTCGCAACAGTTTCTAAGGCTTTGGTCATCAGCAACTTTTGGCTGTCTGAAGATATTTTGTCAGTCTATCAATCCTATCTTCAACTGTGTTATATAACACCACATTTTAAAGGCTTCTATTATCATTCTTTGCTACTAATAATATTTCACACAGCCATGTTCTTCATGAGCCTCATGAAAAGTATTTTTCTAATACACATGCTATCTATCTATCTATCTACTGTATCTATGTATCTAGCACCTTAATTCTGTGAAAACTATTAATCCAAGAAAAGCATCAACACATAATTAAAGTAGTATTTAGTTCACATAACTGGTTAGCCATTTCACGGTCCCATGTACAACATTTTCAGGCTTGTAGTATGTGGTTCAAAAGTGATGTGGCCTCCCATTATTTCATTAAAAAATACATTTGACATTGTGTCCGCTGTCTGTACAAAGGCTAGAATATGACAGATTACAGTAGATGCAGTAGTTAGGTAGAAATGACTATGGTGGCATCAAACTACACTGCAGACTGTTAACCCAAATAACAGTAATGTTGCTCTTTGCCTCTCAGTGTCGAGCATAGAGTCTACTGCAGATTTCTGTGTCCAGTTCCTGCAGTACCTGCTGTGTTACCTTCCTTGTAACTCCCTTTTCTTGAACCATGAGTTCACAATCACTGATCAGCAATCCATTAATCTTGCAAAGGTCCAAGCAATGTTTTCCCTTCCTCATTTGTGGTTTGTTGACAGCACGTCTTTGTGCCCGTATATTTCTGTGCCTAGCATAGCATTCATGCTCCTATTACTATAGCATTCTGATTACACTGCTGTTTGAGCAGTTCTTCCTTCTCTTGTACAATAGTGAGTATTTGGGGAGATATACATGAATTATTTAACACCTTGTTCCATTTAGGATATTTTAACTCTTATAATTCTGTCATTTATTTTCATTACTTTCTTCTTAAATTCCTCCTTCACTCCATGTCTCACTATTACTCAAAATTATCTGCACTGTCCTTTATTTCCTTTCCAGTACAAAACAGCAAACCTATCAGTTCATCTTTTATCTTCCTCTCTCTATGACAATATGCATGTTATGTAACAAAATGGGTAAGAAAAAGAAAAAAATAATTGTAAATATAAATCTTATAGCAGTTGTATAGTATTATTTGAAGTGATTCCACATACTGTACATGAGTTGATGATGTGTGTAAGTACAGAAGGTATTACAAGTAGAATTTTGTAAATAATATAAATTTGTTAAGGATGAGCTGTGTGTTTAATAGATAAATTGTTATTGTATTTTAGGAAAATATCTTATTTTCTTTATAATTTAAAATTTAGTGCTTGATAATAACATATCTTTGGGTATCATTTGCCAGCGAGGTGGACACCTCATTTGCAAGTAAAGTGATTTTGATTTGATTTGAACTCTAGCACTTCTTCCCATCCTATCTACAACTTCTTCAGTCTTACCTGTGTCCCAGAGTTGCAAATCATAGTCCTCTTATGTGCCAAGTTTGTCTTCTGATACATCCATTCAGCTTATTGTTCCTTGGTACTCACCAGGTTGCTTCACCTGTCCTGGCTTCAGCAGACTCCTATTAGCAGCAATTTTTCAAGGATTTCATGGCTACCATTGCAGTCCTGCTGGACAACTCACAATACTTCAGTGTGGACACGGAGTGACTTTAATACAACAAACTATGACCTTCTCCAGCACAGTTAGTTCCTTTGACAAGCAAGTATGTGGAGAAATACATCACACTATGGTTGATCGTATAATTAAATGCACGTAACTGTATCAGCATGTTATTTATCATTTCCATGCTTCTTTTTCTTTTTGCTAGTTGTTTTACGTCGCACCGACACAGATAGGTCTTATGGCGACGATGGGACAGGGAAGGAAGCGGCCGTGGCCTTAATTAAGGTACAGCCCCAGCATTTGCCTGGTGTGAAAATGGGAAACCACGGAAAACCATTTTCAGGGCTGCCGACAGTGGGGTTCGAACCTACTATCTCCCGAATACTGGACACTGGCCGCACTTAAGCGACTGCAGCTATCGAGCTCGGTTTTCCATGCTTCCTCACAATATGGGCAGTGAAATGAAGTCAGAAATAGTAATGCAATTTATTAAACCAAAAAATGGACACTTTTAATATAGCGGTACTTTTGGCAGATTCAAATTTTATTTTGCAAGTTAACACATGCAGGTTTTTTGTGATGCTGAGATGGGATGCTAACTGGCTATGATTAGGACATGAAGGTAAAGAAGTTTCATTTTCTTACTGTGAAAATGAAAAACCATCGAAAGCCAACTTCTGAGCTTCTGACAATTCATTTGGACCTCGCAACCTCACAAATACACAGACTGACACATGTATATAATGCATAAGATGACATTGATTGACATAAGTGATGTTTCCTTACAGATGATCTCTGTCATAAGGCACAAGTTCAATAGTTTTGTTATTCCAACCTGTAGCATGATCTAAGCCGAGTGCCTTCTGAGAACTGTTATAACAGGTTTAATCCAGATGGATGGTTTTTAGCTTGACCCAATGAAAAACCACCAGAAACCCCAATAAAATTCACTTATATTTGGCACTTTTTTCGCCGGTGTCTCTAAGTAGCCTACACAGTGGCCTGCACGGTATGCACTAGCCATGCGTCTTGGTAGGTGTGCTATTTACCCACGGGTGGCCCAGATTGGTTGCGCAGTAGATGTTAGTTTTCCCTCGTCCTGCTCGTGACGTCATCACAGGAGCACCGTGACTGTGTAGCATAGAACTGCACGTGTATCTTATATCGTGGTTTATAGCTGTCTGTCTTATAAAGAAAGGATTTCCATGTAATATCTATACGCAATTTCTTTCCGTATATTGCTGTTCGTTTATATAGTGGCCTACTGTATTTTGCGTCGTGTGTGTGTGTGTTCTAGTTCGTTTCTCGAGATCTCTGTTAAGTTGCTGTGTTTCGTGCTGTGAGGTGCACTTTTTTTTGCGTGAATAGTGTAATAGTAGCTGGAGTGAAATTTCTGTGTTCATAGTATCATTGCGATAGAAAACCGTGCCGCAATCTACACAGCGACACCTGATTGTTCACCAGAGGGATTTCGGTACCTCGCCGGCTACATCGCCTTGCGTGGAAGAAAATATGACAGGTCAATGGGGAAATGCTTTCCATTTCTTCTGCTACAGCCCCTGTGGGATGAATAGAGGTTATCTCGGGGAGATCTACTCGTTCCATCAGAAGATTGATAAACCAAATAAAGGAGTTAATTTTCACGGGCACTCACGGAGGTGCTGAGCTGTGACGCATACTTTATATTATACGCAAAGTGTGCCAAATAATTAGCAGTAAATTCCCCGCTGTACCACCAGAAATAGTAAAAATGTATGTTAGAACGAGAACATTTATACGCATACGACAAATAAACATTCGGGCAAGAACTGAAAAGTCCATAGCAGCTCATTGGCGAAAGGTACGACAGTGGATTTCATCTTCAAAAGCAACCACTTCATGACATCTGATCGCACAGGTAGGACTGTGTTCTAATTAAGTGTTTCTCCTGTTCTTTCTTATTCTTTAATTTTAAAAAGTAGGAATATCTATGCATGGTTTCGAATATGAACTTACTGCTGCTGTTATAATACGTGTTAAGCTTTAAACTCGATACCTGCGGAAGTGAGTCAGTATATCGTATGTTAACATACGGTAGTTCCATTACGGAAGTTCTGCTGTCAAGATTTAATATTACAAATATATCATATCTCTAAATAATTATGTTAACAGATTTGAGAGCGCGTAACCTTCCTTAAACTAAATAGAGGAACTTGGAAATGTTAATAAATTTCAAGCGCTGGTCAGTGCGCTATCACGTTACATTTACGCCTTATTCGTAATAGAAATAATGAAAACTTACTATGCTGTACTCTCTTTCAATCTTATAACATCAGTAATCTTTATGTCTAGTCTGCAATTAGTTCTGAGAGACTGTAATGTTTGTGGTATTATGAGATTCCTACCGATTTGCGCGCTCTCGGCTCGGCTGCTTTGCTCCTATTGTGACGTCATTTCGTTAACCGATAGCAGCTCGTCTCTCGTTGGGCCCAACCTTTAGTAGTGTTTAAGAACCTTGCTATTTACCAACTGATGAACCCAACTTAGCACACTGGGGTGAAACGCTGGCAACCAGGAATGAGTTGGCTGGAAAATTTATAATGTCCAATAACAGAACAACTATACTGATATTGCACAAAATGTTGTCAAGTTAGTATTACAAAATATTTATTTACTTACTGGATGATGACCGCAATAGAATTCTCCAATTACAATGTTCATAATACTGCATACAAGTAAGAATTTCACTAGCTACTAAACATTAACCCTGGAGAGAGTGCATCATGGTCTTTTAGACCGGGTTCAGAAATAAATGTTTATAATTCTTGACGTAGCTGGCCGCTGGCTCTCATCCTCTCAGTACCTTACAATTGACTCGTCCACTATCAGTGTGCGTAAACAATTCACACCTCACGCTCCCCATTTTCAGCCGGAGTGAATTGTTTGGCGGACCCGATCTAAAACTCCTGGCGCGCCCCATGACGTATGCGTGTTTATGACTGATGTTGTATTTTTTCTTCAGTTAATGGAGTAAAAAATTGTCAGTTCTGTTTGATTTTCCTGTAAAATAGTGCTTTCGTAATATACTGAAGTCCAAGTCGTCATGGATAGAAAAAGGTAAAGAGAAATTGAAAGACTTATAAAGAGCGTTACTCAGTTTTACGCACAAGCAACCGTTGGCCAATGACTTCGCTTTTTACTATCTTGAACATTAGTGGAATTAATTCGTACCGGTATATTATTTACAATCATATGAAAGGTAACTTTGACATTCAAAGACGTAATTATTTGAAAGAACTAAGCCAACAGCTATGCGTGAGATATTTGCAATAACGCAATGTTATTCAGAACTCTTCCTTCAGGGCTTAAAAAAGAACAGCCGCCAAACGTTAGGACTGCCTGAAGAAGATCAGCCCTCTGCAGTTCCACAAGGACTGAAAGGACATGGAAGATGCGCCTACTAAAAAATAACAAAACTACGAGACTAGATGCCGTGTATGCAAGAACACGCGGCAGTGACATGAGTTCGATCAATACCTCCTAGATAATAAGGCCTCACAACTGTTCCGGATGTCTACCGTGACGTCAGCACCGGGAGGCAAGCTTGAACCTTCTCAGTGTTAAGAAAGCAATGAGTGTTGCCATGTGTCGGTGCAATTATGTAAAAGTGTTTTAATTATTTTAATTGTACCAGTTGCGAATCGTTGTGTACAATGGTGCTAAAGTGTTGTGTGCCCAACTGCAAGGGAAATTACGATAATGATAACAAAGTGCATGTGATTAAGTTCCCGAAAGATGAGGTTATGCAGCAGAGATGGTTACGTGCAATTCCAAGACAAGATTACCGAGTCACTAATTACTCAGTGGTGAGTAACTGTTACTTTTACATTCTCACATAATCATAATGCACATAGGTCTATTAGGTATTAAACTACACGCAGCAACTGGTAATATGTAGGTATGTTTACTCTCATAAGATATGAGGTTATGTTAGCTTACAATCAAGGGATACATTCTTATCATTACTCGAATTACATTTATTATACAAATTAACTACATGCCTACATATGTAGGCCTATTCACTCTGTAAATGCATGAAGTGGGCTCACAGTGGTATCTTATTTTATAGGTATGCCACAGACATTTCAAAGCCAGTGATGTTTTATGGGAAGTAACTGCTACTGATTCAAAGACAAGAAAAACTTTAACTGCTCCTCTTCCAAGACCACGACTGTCAGAGAATGCAGTACCCTGTATCTTTCCCAACTGTCTATCATATTTATCTTCACATTCTGCCAGTTCAAGAGAAGAACCGAACAAAAAGAGAAGTAGAATAGAGAGGGAATCAATAAACAGAACAATTGAAGATAGTATCAACAGTCATGTCTCATACACAGACAGAATTTCAGTCCACAATCTAACACAACTGAAAAGTAAAATAAACATGTTGATGTTACCTGATGGTTGGTGTACTGTTGTGAAGGAAATGCAAGTAATTTTTCTGTACATGGACACATTAAAGCAACCACATTGCATAGCATATACTGTATAATAATTGAAGAGGACATGACCTCAAAAGTGTATTCTAAAGGGGTATTATTGCAGCGTAAATTTTCTAATGTAGACAAAATTACTAACACAAATGAAGTACATTCTTTAGTTACAAAATTCCATAGCTACATTACAGGGAATGAGTGTAACAGTGTGCAGAAAGATACAATGAATAAGTTAATTCTAGGCCTAGTGGGTGAATTGATCACTGAGGAAGATGACCCCACATTTAATTTAATAAAATAACAGTTAAAACTTTCCTTAGTTTCTGAACACAAAAGGGAGTATGACAATGATTTTCTTGTTATTTGTTCAATCTTCCAACTGATATCTCCTCGTGCTTACAAATTTATGAGACATAGAAGTAATTTCATTTTGCCACATGTTAATACTTTGAAAAGAGTATGTTCCAGTCTGAATAGTAGTCCAATATTAGAACAGAACCCTACATATTTTCTGGAATATATAAAACAGAAAATTCAAGGTTTTCAACAGAACGACAAATTTGTACAAATGATGGTAGATGAAATTCACATTAAACCATATATGGACTTCAAGGGAGGGAACATTGTAGGCTCGTGTGCTAACACTACCAATGTTGCTACATCAGTACAAGTATTTATGATCCAGAGCATTTTATCATCAAAGAAGGAAGTAGTTCATGTTCTCCCTGTGTCCAAGTTAACAGATGATGATTTACACAGTATCATGTCAAAGGTTATTGTTGGTTTGGAATCTATGGGATTTAATGTTCTGGCTGTTGTGACTGATAATAATGCTCTCAACACCAAAGCAATGTCAAAATTTTCAAATCCACCTCAACTTAAAGCTGAGTATCGTAATCCTGGAAATCCTAACAAGTCTCTTTTTTATCTCATTGACACTGTGCATTTATTTAAATGCATCAGAGATAACTGGCTCAACCAGAAAACCCCCCTGTGGGTGGGGCGGTAGAATAACACCCACGGTATCCCCTGCCTGTCGTAAGAGGCGACTAAAAGGGGCCTCAGGAGCTCTGAACTTTGGAGCGTGGGTTGGCGACCACGGGGCCCTCAGCTGAGTGCTGGCATTGCTTCCACTTACTTGTGCCAGACTCCTCACTTTCACCTATCCTATCCGACCTCCCTTGGTCAACTCTTGTTCTTTTCCGACCCCGACGCTATTAGGTTTGCGAGGGCTAGGGAGTCTTTCATTTTCATGCCCTTCGTGGCCCTTGTCCTCCTTTGGCCGATATCTTCATTTTTCGAAGTGTCGGATCCCTTCCATTTTCCCCTCTGATTAGTGTTATATAGAGGATGGTTGCCTAGTTGTACTTCCTCTTAAAACAATAATCACCACCACCACCATCAACCAGAAAACTAATGCTTTGGAATTTGTGTATCCTGACTTTGATGATTTTCTAAAGTTAGAGTTGCATCTTTCAAAGCTATAAGGGACTTGTTTGAGGCTGAAGGGAATGATCTTGTAAAGCATAGGTATGGTTTGACTGTCAAAGCTCTATGACCTTCAAGTTTTGAAAGAGAAAATGTGAAATATGTGTGTCAGTTGTTTAATGACCATACATGCTTTACTGGTTGTAGGAGAAAAGCACAATTTAACATCATTTGAGGGCACAGCTGAATTTGTAAAAGTAATCTCTACCTGGTGGCATATTGTTAATGTAAAGACCCCTTTCAAAGGTGTAAGACTAAATGATAAATTTCAACAGCCTCTCACCAACAAACCTGGTGATGAACAGAAGGGTTTTTTTAATGAAGTTTGTACAGTGGTTAGATCACTGGGATAATCTAGGTCTGAAATGTGGCAAATTGTCTAGTCAAATGCATAGGGCTCTTACTCAAACAACTCGCTGCCTTATACAGCTAACAGAGTTTTGTTCTGAAGTACTGAAATGGTCATATTTTCTTCCTGGAAAGTTTCAGACAGATGCATTGGAGGCACGATTTGGTGAATACAGGCAACCTGCAGGTGGCCAATACCATGTTTCTGTTAGATAGGTGTTTGAAATTGAGAAAAAAATCAGAATCTTGAATTCAATTGAACTGCCCATTTCTAATGGTAGGAAAATTGTTGTAAATGATACTGTTGATGAAGATATATTGTTAGATCATGATTATTGTGCAGTTTCCTCATTTCAAACATTTACAGGCGAGCTCAATGTAACAGACTCAGATCTTGACAGCACATCTGGTGTTGCAATTGTTTTAACATACATAGCAGGTTATTGTTGTCATTCTCTTCTCAAGAAATGAAATTGTAATTACTGTGCAGATTTGTTAGTTTTGAAAGATGTTACTGTTAGAAATAGTCGTCATAATTTTATTGACAGCCTCAATAGGGGCAATTTGAAATATCCTGCAGAAACAGCTGTACACTTAGTGATATACACATGTCATCATAAAAAAAAGGTGTTGTGGCCAGAAAGTGAGAGAAAATTTCTTAGCTTAAATAACCATAAGAAGTATGTAAGTGATGTGACCCTGCAAACTGTTCTCTCAGCTGATGAATGTATAGACCACAGGAATGAATGTAGGGAGCACACTTCAGAATATTTGTATTACAACATTATTTGGAAGTGTCCAACTATTCTAATAAATAACTACTGCAGGAACAAAACCAATGAATCCATAAAACATTGTACCAATTCAAGAAAATCTGTAATTTTCTCAAAATAGGTATGTACAGTACTCATGTAATAGGCAAAAGTATTGAAGTCTTTTTGCATTACTAGCATGCTTGATATATGACGATGTATATCTTAATGCCAATGTGTTAAAATTTGGACCTAGGCCTACCTACAGACCAGGTGAATGTTATGCTCCTCTTCCTTAATATTATTAACTCAGTGTCTTTCTAAATTTACTACTATTACAAAACTTACTTTAATTCAAAATAAAAATAGTCATTGCATGCACAAAAGACGATACAAGTTAAGAAAATTTATTTTCGCAAAATGGAAGTCTGTAAATAAATGTTATGTTAGTGTGTCATATTTTTGTAGTACAGTCTACATGTTAGGCCTAAACTAATTTTATGCATTCTCTTTTTTCTTTTAAACTCATTTACTGTCTATTCAGTGCCTATTTAAATTGAAATATGTTTGTGAATTTCAGTTCTGTGTGTTAGCAAGTCAGCCTGGAGTAAGTTAACATTGTAAATGCTGCCGTGATTTAAAACAGTATGTTGTTTATCTTTAATGACAGAGTCGCTAAGATACGGTAATAACGGCAATATAGTTCAATGTCCTTTAAAATTTAAACTTTATTTTTTGGTAAAGAATTTATTCCACAAGCTAAAAGTATTAAAATCATGTTTGTGTGTGACCATGCTTCGCGTTTCTTTGGATTGCGATCGCCTCCTTAGCGTGGCGTCACAGCGCTGTTGTGAGGCCTTATTATCTAGGAGGTGTTGGTTCGGTGCATTACGGATAGTCATGAATCTAGTGATGACGCAAAATGAACGGCAATTGTTTAACATCCAACTTTTGTATTGTTCATATACCTTTCAACATTATTTACTAGTTCTGTAACATTACAAATCATTTTTGCTTAATTTGTGCTATATTTTCATGACCTGGTCTAAAATACCATGAGCAGCTCCTCACAGGATTATTTTTACGCGCCTTCTCCAAGGTTAATTAAATAAAAACAAATAAAAATACAAACTTAAGAAATACAATGAACTACACTATTTAGATTTGAGGATCCCAAACAAGAGAAGGTTGGTAGAACAATACAGAATCTACAGCTAATGCAATAAATAAATTTAGTTATGAAGTTAAATTATAAAAATAGTCTTAGAAGCGTACAAAATAAACATGAAATAATATGAAAAACAATATTTTGAGAAGAGAAATATGTTTACCTCATAGGTAATTTAAAAGCCGTGTATTCAATTAAAAGAAGAGAAATTTATCAGCAGAATATAGAAATAAGAAAGAAAAGACAACTAGAAGAACAAAATCAGACATGTAGACAATAAGGAGTTAACCTTCAACACTATATGGTTTATAGGAAGGTATCACATGAGAATTCAAGGTTGATTTGATTCACACAAAGTATATCCATATTTAATTTATTATAAAGTTTTAGAATTCTATTATGTGAAGATTACTTATGGGCTTCTGTGTGGCATTTCTTAATATAAATTCTTGAACCTGCCAGCAAACATAATATGGTATATTTCAAAGTAACTCTTCATCATTAATTTTACTCTTCAATATTTTATTTTTAAAAATCATACACTTTGGCACATCTTCATTTTGAAAGTTTTACACAAGTGTGAAAGTTGCAGTACACATACTTTAGGAAATGTTTTCTTTTATAAAATACAGTAAATTTACTCATTAAAATAATATAAATAACATTAGTAACTCAAAAATTAAATTTTGTACTCTAACAATTCATTTGATTTATTTTGTATCTGGAGAAATCCAGATAACAGAACCATATTCTAGTTTTGGTCTTACTAATGAGCAAGTTGTATAAGACAAATAATGTTGTACACTGAGAATTTGATGAATTTCAAACCCAAATTTATATAGGCCTGATTAACTGTATACGCATACAATATGACATCCAAAATTAAGACCAATGTGGAATTGAAGACATAAATCCATCTTTTGTGTAACTTCATTCAAGATGGAACCACCATTGATGTGATGGGCTGGTGACGTCTTGTAAAGTACTTTATTTTACACATTTATTGACATTAAATGGTAACTTATTTTCTATAGTTGACAATGATATTAGATCATTTAGACCATTTTAGATCATTTTGCAACATCCTATGATCATTAGTGGCTTTAATTGAGGAAAAGAGTTTCAGATAATTTTCAAAATGTAATGTTTCAGAGTTAGATGTGACATCAACACCATTGTTTACATAAATTAGAGACACTAGAAGTCTGAACCCTGAGGTACACCTGCATTAGCTATAAAATATTGAGATGAATAAGGTCTATTCTTTATAAAATATATTATTGTAAGACCTTAGCAAGGAGTAAAAAAAAATGTGAAAGAAATTCAAGGAACCAATTTTCTTCAAAACTATATCATGATTTATTCTGTCAATAGCTTTTTGAAAATCTGTAAATACAACATCAACTTGAACTCTCTCGTTCAAATGTTCTGAAATATACTCAGAGAATTAGCTCAAATTTTGGGGGCGGAACACATTGGGAAGAAACCATGTTGATGAAAAGAAATAGTAGGTTTTATGTGATTCATTCATTCATTTTCATTTCCCCTTGTCCAGCTCCTGCCAGGCCAGGATGATGATGGTGTACCATCACCCATTTCCAGGATACTGTTATGATGGGGTCACCACTCCTCAAGGCATTTTAGAGCTACTGCCAGCAGTTATACAAGCTGTCCGGCTCCATGGCTAAATGCTTAGCGTGCTGGCCTTCCATCACAGGGGTCCCATCATTGGTTAATTTCCCTGGCACGGGGGCTGGGTGTATGTGTTGTCTTCATTATCATTTCATCCTCATCACGACGGGCACCTGGCAAGCCGAAACCCATCCTGGGATCACCCGGCCCTAAAAGCCATATGCCATTTCATTATACAAGCCACCCCTTACTTGGGGAAGACACCCTTGCAGCTGCCCCTAACATGAGAAACAAATGCTGCTGATGAATAGTGCACTCATACTATTCCCTGAGTACCGGGCTGTCCCTTCCGCAGTCTCCACCGTTCACCCACTGTAGATTCTGCTGTGGTCTTCACTCTTACCAGTTGATATACTCCAGATCAGTGTGCCCTGGGACTCACATAGGCAGGGGCAGGGCTGCCTCTGAAGATGGTCCCTACCTGCTACCTACTAAAAGAATACTTTAAAAGAGCTTTGCAAGAGTTGACAATATAGTTAATAATCTATAATTACAGATTCAGGTAAGATCTCCAATTTTGGGAATAGGAGTAATTTTTGAATAAGCATCAAGAAAAATTGAAGACCTAACAATCATATTGAACAATATTGTCAATCAGTACAGTAACTCATGTTTGGAGCCCTTGAAAATAAATGGAAGAATACCATCTGGTCCTGATGATTTGATAGGCTTGAGTTTGTTACTGCTTTCTTGATCTCGTCAACAGTTATTCTACTCAAGTGAAGCTAATCCAACTGAGTGAGTTTTCATTTGAACAGAACAGATTGTATGATACAGTCTTTCTGAGTACACTTTAGAAAAATTTCTGTAAAAATTCCCACTAATTTCATTACTATTGAATACTTTACCATCTAATTTCCTCACTGTACACATTCCAGTTTCTTCTTCACTACTTTATAAAATTCCTGAATAAATTTATACAGCAGCCAATGATCCAGTTGATAGGCCCTTTTAAACAACAAACATCATCATTACCATCACCACAGTCAATACATTTATGATGGTTGGTATTTCCAATTCACTACTTTCTGTGTACTGTTTGAATGCAATATTTGTTTCCTTCTTAATATTTTATACATAAAACAAATTAGAATTATTTTTCCCCTTTATTTCAATAATTTTCCTTCAAACTTCAACTTACATATTACATCGTTAGTAAACCAGACTTAATACGTCCATTTATAGTACTTACGTTTTGGAATACCTCTGCTAAAAATGGAATATCATTTATTGTTGAATTATAACAGAGTTCTACAGTTTGCACAATATTTGTTCCGTCTGCATGAAGAAGATCCAGGACTCAACAAACCTTTGTTAGCTGTCAAATAATACAAGAGATATTCCTCAATTTAACATGGTGCAAAGCAATCAAAATCTTCAGGTAGTCTCATAATTTGTAAGCTGCCTACATAAGAACATTAATTAATTTTTGACCCATTGTATCTTATTTATTCAACAGTTTTAATTGATAAAATGGTCCTTAGAATGTGTTGTTTTTTAATAATTGGGACATGAAACTGAGTACTCATAGGAGCAAGAAACATAAATTATACACAGTGGGTTAGTTATTTTTAAAAAACCTGGGTTTACTGCAACTGTGTTTTAAACTATATACCCAGCTTAACACAGAAGTCTCGAATAGGAGAATACTGCTGTGCCTTATGTTGTGGCATGCCCAGAACTGAAAGTTATAAGAGAAAGTCTTACTACACAATTTACACCTAGGCAACTATTCCCTACTATCGATGATTATTAGTGTGTTCAACAACAACAAAAAAAAAAGACATTCGGCGGATATCATGCTATCCAACATGCATAGTATGACAAGGCAAACATGCTGATTAACCATTTTCCTCTATCTAACATCAACAATTTACATGTATTAACCATTGGATCAAGGAAAACAACTCACAGACAGGAGTTTGACTAAAGGACTGATTGCTACGTAAAGAACTAATTAACATTGCTCTACCTAAGATTAGTGCAAATGCAACATACGGCGCTTATTGAGCTTGCCTGTTACATAGCCGTACATGTGGCAAAACTGATTTGGTGAATTTATACAACCTCTGGATGCCAGAATGTCCACTGTCACTGAAAATAAAAAAAGGAGCAAATGAAAATGTTCGGCTTTGTACAAAAAATAATGAAAGACAATCAAAACTATTGTCGATGAATGCTTTTCCATGAAAGATAAAACTTTGTCAACATCATCAAAACCTGATGTGACAGAGCAAAATGGTTTTCAGATTAGAAATGAGAATGAAAATCTTTATTTGAAACAGTAAACATCATGTCACGTATCTACCCTTTGTAAATCAGAACATTAGACGTTAATTGAACACCTCTACATCTTTTCACATGTCTACGAAGATAAGATCGCTGGGAAAAGACCTTAGAGCACGAAGCACAGGAGTAAGGTTTCAGGTCGCTATGTGAACTCATATGGTCTTCGAGGCCAGTACGGCATTCAAATCTTTTGTTACAAATTGAACAAACATGCGGAAGTTGATCAGCGCGGTTCATATGGAGACTAAGAGACTTTTTGTTTGAGAATGCTCTACTACAGAATGTACAAGAATGAGGCTTGTAACCATTGTGTCTAAAAACATGTTTTTTGAGATTCCACGGTTTAGCAAAGGCCATACTGCAATATGTGCACACATGCGGCCTCTCGCCCGTATGCTTACTCATATGCCTTTTCAAATCAGCACGCCGAGAAAAAGCATTGCCACACAACTTACATTCATGCACTTTACCTACGCTGTGAATCAACATATGTTGTTTTACATATCGTCGCCGTGAAAATGATTTACTACAGAACTCGCAAGCAAATGGTTTATCTATTTCCAAATGTGCAGTAGGCCCACAAAGTTCCACTCCGTTATAGGTACGGTTTTCTTCAAGGCTCAATTCTGTAGTGCCCTGTGGTGCTGACAGGGAAGATGATATCTCTAAGTTAGAATCACTCCTAACAATTGTTGGAGCTTTGACATCCTCTTCTAAAGAAAGTCTGAATTCTCTACCACACCTGGAAATTGGAAAGAAATACTTCCTTGAGTATTCAGATTGAAGAATGCATTTACTGTAGGAACTCGGTCTTTTTTGCATTTAACATAATCACTTTTGCTTCTTTAATTAGCGCAAGAATATGTATGAAGAATATTCTTTAGGAAGTACTATTTTCTTATTTTCTGGTGTACCACTGTGGTTGCAATATTCAGCACGCACAATGGTTTCCTTCAATTTTGGACATGCCACATGCAACATTGGAGAAATTCAAATAGTGCTGCCATTCTGTAGAGAGTATTTACAATGATCGAGATAACAGATCAACCTTTTAACTGTTATGCAAGAATGCAAGAAATATTAAACCAGCTGACATTAATAATCAAGTGTGTGAGGTGTGTGGTGAAAGTGCAATGGCAGACTGCACACAACCCATCAAATCCAGGAGCTTATCACATCATTTGGCTTGGAATATTTGCAGCACTCTCACACACCCCCTCCCCTCACGTGATTTAAACATTTTCTTTCACCTAAAGAAGTTCGTTAGCTGAGTTCTGATGGCAATATCAAAAGGGTACAGAGATGGCTATCATCACTTTTGGTGGCATTCTATGATGAGGGCATACAAAAATTGCTACCAAAATAAGTGGAGTAACTATGTGGAGAAATAATGTAAGGACAACAGAAGCTGAAGAAAGTAAAATAAGTAGCGTTTTATTTACTTCGAAAATGTTTTCAGACCGTTTTCGCTGTACAGGAGTGAAAGATGAGTGGATGAAGTTATTGCATGCACCAGCTTTGTCAGTGGGTTAATGTCAGGTGAATGGGAGAGGATAGATTACCTAGAAGAATAATAATGGATTTGACCTTGTAGGGTGGAAACAATATTGAGAAACCAAGGCCATGATGGATAAATCCATATTTATTTAATCAATGGCAAGGTGTAGAATTGAAACAGGTCACAGAGCTAGTTACAATTTGGAAATTGCAGAGGCTTACAGATTGAATACTGCAGGACATAAGCGTCCATGATGAAGATAAGTGTATGTATCAGTCGAGTGTGTTTTTTAAGTAAGTACCCACAATTTTTCAAAGAGATGCAACATTATTTTGAAAATATTGAAAGGAACACTACATGGACCACAATGTAATATTATTAGTTTGGCATCTCATTACTGACTACAGTGACATTTTTTGGCAACTAATGGGCAAGAAGTCATTAGAAATTTTAGCCCTTGCAAAACGCAGTAAAGGAGCCTATTTGGGTCACATATTCTGAAATGACCAACACAGTTATGACAGCAGAAAGCGAAAAGAAGGAAAAAAAGGACATTTACATGGAACCTCTGATAATCTGCCATTATCAAGAGACTTGAAACTGATGTAAACAAAGAACATCATGAATCCATCCGCAGTTCTCACATTGATTAGAAAATGTCTGGGCTACTTCTGGGCACATAGGAAGTGTTACGTTTAGTTGACTAGAAACTGTCATTACCTCACCAGATTACCACGATTATATCAGACTGTTGCTGGATACCACTCATGTTAACATGCAGATGAAATGCGATGATGGTATGCATCACGAAGCAAATTATATTCAGTGTACATGAGGAATAAACTACAAGTGAATGGCATCACATCTGGATATTTAAGACCTCAGAAAAGAAATAAATTATGGAAGGGTGATAGACTTGATGATATGTCCAAAATGTTGATACATAATAAATCATTTACAGCAGCACATATAAGGAAAACTTCACACTTTTGATATTTAATGCACTAATAAATTTAAATTCTACAAGGGAAATATAGTTTTGAAAAGCCAATGTGAAAAAATTTTTATAAAGCAAGAAGAAAAAGAATCTGGTAAAGGAAAAACTCCTTCCAAGTCAGATTCCTTTCACTGATGCTTGTATCATTAGGATTAAAGAAAGGTGATCAACAGTCATATCACATAGACTGTCCGATTCCCATAATCTCAGCTCTTGTATCACCACGAGATAAAAGGCACGCCCCATCACAGCTGTTACACTCACCAGTCTTGTTAATATTCTGACTTCTCCGAGTTGTATTATTACGTGCAACATATGTGTTTACCACACTCAACACCAACTCTATGAATGGAGGTAAAGTTTCCATTGAGCCTTCATGAATGGACAATAGCATTGTGGTTAAAGACCCACTATGGCACGAATGGACAATGACAAAAGGGCTAGTGATTCAACATAGCGGGTCAAGCACGAGGGCAAGGGTCTCTGGCTTTCTTCAGATTGAATTGCTTGCTTATATTAATGACAATGAATTGGTTCTTGCATGTTATTCAGACTGAAATTCTTTGAGAATTATATTTTGGGCCTTATAGATGTAGGATCACATTATGCTAGGATCTGGTTCCCCAACAAACTATTTTGATGTATCCGCACAGGCGTACTACGGTAGCATCAACCAATAAACATTAACATGAACACATGCTCATGTTTAGCGTATGATTGGTTTTCTCGCTGATGGCGGTATAGTAGTTTTATGGCACGGTGCCCTTTCCAGTTTCAATTCATGCAGTTTTATGACGAGATACCCTTCCCTGTTTAATTCTTGATGTTTCACTGTTGGATGCTCTTCCCTGAATTTTTTCGTGCTAAGGTTTGGACCGACGACCTTCCCTGGTTCCATTCAACTCCAAAGTAGGAAGGGCAGCCAATGAGGAAGAGGCTGCTGAACTGTCAAAGAATACCTATTATCTGGTCCTTGGGTTTTGTTATTGCTTTCTTGATCTACCGACAGTTATTGTATCCAAGCGAAGCAAATCCATCTGAGTGGTTGAGTTACCACTTGAACAGAACAGATCATATGAAGCAGTGTTTTGAGTACATTTTAGAAAAATATTCTGCATAACAATCCCAATACTTCCACTACTGGGTACTATACCATCTAATTTCACCACTGTACATTTATTCCAGTTTCTTCTTCTGTTTTTTTATAAAATTCCAGAATGTTTGTTGGTATTTCTAATTCAGTACTTTCAATGTATTGTTTGAACACAAAATTCATTTCCTTGTTAACATTTACCCTTAATTCTTTCAACTTAAACCAAATTAGAATTTGTTTCCCTTATAATTCCCTAAATTTTCTCTAAGCCTTAGTTTACACATTAAATCCTTACTAAGACTGGATACCTAATTTTCTAGAAGTTGAATATAAGTTATTGTAAAATACAACTACACTTAGATCTGCATCATCACAACTCAGAATTCATTCAAGTTTTATACCTAAACAAAATATAAAGGTGTAAAGAATCCTTTTGTCTAAAATTAAGACTATTTTCACATCCATGGCTTTTACTTGGATAACTGTGAACATATCTGGTAGAGGCTAATAAAGCAGGGTGGTATCGATGAATGGGAATATGAGTCTTCCCTTACATTATTTATATCTATACCTTAAAGCACAAGGTCAATGGTTCTTCCATTTTTGTTACATTCACTGAATTTAAATTAAACAAGTATAAACATTTCATGACTTCTAACTTTATTCCTATCTTGACCCATATTATAATCATTGCATTTTATCTCAGGCAGATTAAAATCACCCATTATAATAATGTTCAATGTAAGTATACATTTTGATATTTAATACACCAATAAAATTTAATTCTACAAGGGAAATATAGTTTTGAATTTCAAAGAAAGTCAGGTCTGAATTTGGTAGAAAATTATCTACACAAGCAAAATACCTTACATTATTAATAAGGGATGAAATGAACAGGTAATAAGCATATCCTTCAACTAAAGTTATTCTGTCATTGATGATTCGGTACTTTACACCAATCAATAATCTCTAGTGAGTTGTATATTTTTGTCCTGGCAATATACAGTATATCTATCATCAAACACTTCTTAATCATAAATCAAATTATGGAGCTGTGTTTCGTTTAATACAATCAGATTACAAAGTACACCTCTGGCATTCTGGTAATAAATATCATAAAGTAAAGTTAGCATTTAAGCTCATTTAAATAAACTTTGCAGTGAGTTATAATTATTGGTGAGCAATCTTCTTTCCTCATGGAAAATTTTGTTTCTAATCCAGACGTATTTCACATTTTTTTGGAAATTCTGATTTCTGTAACTTTCAAAAGCTGTCTTCTGAGAGCAGGAAAAAACCTCTTGTTTATATGGAAAAGATTACTGCATGAATGGCCCATATCCAATGTAGAAAGATACTTTTTTATTCTTCTTTGATGGAAAAGTTCTCTTAATTACCTACAGCAAAAATTGAACACTTATGATGGGGGAAGTTTGGGCGGTTATTGTTAGGGAGCTTATGGCAGGTATCAATGTCATTTTTGTCAATGGTGACATCAATTTCTCTTCCAAAACCCACAACATTTTCAATATGCTGATGATGAACTCCATGAATTCTAAGCCTTTCAGCCTAGAATATTTTTCACAGTCAGCATTCCTCTTGCCTAAGTTTTCAATTCTTTTCTTCAACTCATCATTTCCATTATTTCAGGGTCTCCATCATGAATAGGAACGAGTCAAATTTTATCTCATGCTCAGCGATCATAGCATGAATTTTATTCATTAGATACGGTATAATAAACTCTTGCCACCAGAAAATATTTGGTTAAAAATATTTGATTATAGTATAATAAAATATATTTGAAAAGTGTCTAATGATATCAGCTGCTTCTATATGAAAATTGATTTATTTTTTGTGTCTATAAATTGGAGAACCACATACCATTTTTAGAATTTTACAGCATTCATTTAAAATATCATCATAATCAGTTACAGTTAATGAGATAAGGTGAGTAAGTCAGATAAGGAATGACAACAGTACCGTGAGATCTTTATTGACGAGCAGTCTCAAAGAGGTTCATCAAGAAGTCCACTGTGTAGCAGAAGGTGGAAGTAACATTCATATTGACAAGATGGCGGCGTGCATGCTGGTCGTTACAAGTGTTCTCCGTGCATTAATCATAGTTTTGTTGATAAAAAGTGCCGTGACGTACGCGAAAAGTGTAACAGTGCATTCGGATAAGTCTTGTGGTGATTTGAAGAAGATGGAAAAACTGTTGGTAAGTGAGAAATGTTCTCTTAAGTGTCTCACTTGGTGTGGCAGTGAAAGCCTGCTACTGGCGGTAGGGCGGCCGCGTCGTAATGGGGAAGGCAGAGTTGTCAGACTTCCGATTGCTGGGCGGCCACAGTGGTGCCTAACTCTCGCGCTAATTGGAGACATTGAATTAAACCCCGGACCTCAGCATTGTACAATATGTGAAAGCAGCGGGCGTCGTAATCAACTATTTGTAAACTGTAATAATTGTTCGTCAAGTAGTCACAGGACATGTGCACAAATTTCTACTTCAGAATACAGGAAATTAAAGAAGGGAGGAAGAACGTGGACTTGCCGCCACTAACGAACTCTTTATTTTCCAATACTAGTGATGTTACCAGTGACTCTATAAATAGCTACAACTGTAAATATGTAAATATTAATCTAACTCTCTTTGCGTTTAACGCACGCAGCATTTTACGTCCAGGTAGAAAAGAATATATTCTCGCTTCGCTCTCAAGCCTAGATCCCTCTGTTGTGTGTATCAGTGAAACATGGCTTTCAGACACAATTAATGACTCAGAAGTGCTACCAGATTCTTTCATCCTGTTCCGTAAGGACCGCATTCTAACCACAGGAGGCGGAGTTCTTATTGCCGCAAAACCAGAGTGTAATCCAACTAGACGTCCCGAGTTGGAGACGACAGCTGAAGCCGTGTGGGTAGAAATTACGTGCAGTAGTAATAAATTCGTCATCGGATCTGTATATCGTACACCGAAGTCCTCACAAACAATGAACGATGCCTTGCTCTCCTCTCTGGATCGTGTGCAACAAGTAAAGAATAATTATGACACAATTTATATTGCTGGTGACTTCAATCTTGAAATTACTTGGTCTAGAAATGCTGCCCCAGTACCAAACAATCCTCTTGCTAATAGTTTTCTCTCCACCTTCTACGACATTTTCCTCCATCAGTTAGTGTTCGAAGCGACTCGTATTACTCAAAATTCCCGCTCCACACTAGACCTGTTCCTTACTAACTCTCCATCATCCGTCCAGTTCCTGGACGTAATACCTGGATTTTGTGATCACCAAGCCATAATTACAACTTTGAGCTACAGAAAACCCTCCCCAAAACTCCACTCCAGAACAATATATAATTTTGCCCGCACCATCTGGAACGATCTTTCCTCTCTTCTATCAAAAAGTATTCCTATTCCCCTCGTATCCTTCACCGGCGATATAAATATCAACGAGATCTGGGAAAACAGGAAAAAAAGTATTTTTTGGATGTGTCGATCAAGTTGTGCCGAAAGTTTCTATCTCTAATAAGCGAAAACGCCATGGATCAATAAAGAGATAACATCAGGTACCGGTATTCGAAAGAGAAATTGTTTATACAGGAAATGGAAGGAAAACCCAAGTGACAGTAGGTGGGAGAAGTACAGACTGGCTAGGAACAAACTCAAATCATTAATCCGTGATGCCTACAGTTCATATATCCACAGCCTTAATTCCAATAGTAAAGAGCTATGGGCTTTCATTAGAAACAAAAGCGGCAAAAGTGCTCCATCCGTCTTCAAGTACAACGGACTATCAGTTTCCTCACCCCAAGAAATAGCAGACACATTCAATAGTAAATTTAAAAATAACTTCTCCACTGCTGACAAGGATGAAGACATGTTCACTCCAAGGTCAACCCCTCCCTTTCTGCCCCTAACTAGCTTGTACTTCACTGCTAGCGAGGTCGTAACAAGTCTTCGGAGAAGTAGACCTCATGCTGCGAATGGCCCAGACAACGCGCCGGCCAGAATTCTCCATCGCTGTGCAGAAGCATTAGCACCTTCTCTCTGTGCAATATTTAACATTTCAATGAACAGTGGGACTGTTCCAGAAGAATGGAAGAAAGCAAATGTTCCCATATTCAAAGATGGTGACAGGGAAAATGTAGACAACTATCGCCCAGTCTCTATTACATCTGGCTTATGTAAATGCATGGAACGCCTAATTGTTAAACATGTGCTGGATTTTCTGAATGAGAGAAACCTGTTGAATAACAACCAACATGGATTCCTCCCTGGAAAATCCTGTACTACACTTTTAACAACAGTAACTAATGAGTGGCAACATTCCCTGGACCAGTCTAATATATCCCAAGTGGACTGCGTAACTCTCGACTGGAGTAAGGCCTTTGATCAGGTACCTCATCAACAACTGTTGTTAAAACTCAACAAGTATGGCATTCAAGGCAACCTGCAGGCATGGTTTCGATCATTCCTGGTAGGTCGGACGCAGAGCGTTATGTTCAGTGGGGCCAGGTCAAAACAAACCTCAGTCACCTCGGGTGTGATTCAAGGTAGTGTGATAGGACCGCTGCTGTACACAATATTTACGCTGGATCTGGCAGGTTGTGTATCGTCTTCTATGGCACAGTACGCTGATGACACCATCATTTACAGAGCCATTCGCAATGAGAACGACGTAAATAAGTTAGTCAGATCTCGATAATGTGGTTCTGTGGTGCAAAATAAATAGAATGTGTATAAATGTACAGAAATGTAAATATATCCGCTTAACTAGAGCAAGATCACAGTTACAACACGAAATTTCACTGTGTGGTAAAAAACTGATGGCTTGTACCTCAATAAAATTGCTTGGCATTCACATCTGCAGCAGTTAAAAATGGAATAAGCATGTTGAGGAAATAAGGTGCAAAGCATACAGAGTCCTGGGATTCATCCGCAGATCTCTACTGGGAGCCAGGAAGAAAGCCGTTCAGACAGCCTATTTGTCATTAGTACGGCCAATACTGTTGTGCGGGCTTCCTTCCTGGCACCCTACTACAGTGGAGAACACGATGAAACTAGAGGGAGTTCAACGTCGAGCAGAACGACTAATTACTCAACACGGTCACTTACAATACAGCCAGGTCACTGCCCTCCATAACAACCCTCTGTAAACAAATAGATATTGCTTTCCTGAGAAAATCCCTCACAGGTAACATTCATATAAACCCTTTCAACCGCTTACAGCTGAACTCACATGTAATTAATCTCATAATAGAACCGTATTGAGGACAATATATTAAAATTATAAAATCCTTTTAATAACAACCACCTACTCAATACAATATATTACTCATTGAATTATAAAATAATCATGAGGTGTCTTAAATAAAGGAACATGTTTCGTTCGACATAGCGAACATCATCAGCCTTAATTTACAAAGATTAGGTCAGGGCCCTGAGCTGAATGATAAAAATTGTTAAAAGAGTGACAATGCCATAATAAAAAGTAAAATGATAACATTAGACTTGAAATTGTAACAATATGTACAGATTAACAGCAAGTATTTGTAGAGGAATACTTTGAACGATGGTAGTCTATAAAGTTAAAACAAACATGAGGTTGTTAAAGTAAAAAGATACAGATATAGTGGATCTTAAAATATATGTCAATGCGTGAAGCGTGGATTAATTATTGACTATGGAGTTCTTAAATTGAGCAAAACAAAAGTTGAAATAGAGTTTATTGAATAGTACGAGTCAAACTGAGTCAGTTAAAAGGCGCATGGCGACGAAACTAAGGTTGAAATGACGTGAACTTCAGTACTTAGGAATTCTGTAGGAGAGCCAACACAATACCAGAAGGAAATACAAGTTGAACTAGTCCGTATTTACACGCTAGCAGTAAAATTAAGATTAAGATTAATTAAGATTAATTAAGATTAATTTTACTGCTAGCGTGTAAATACGGACTAGTTCAACTTGTATTTCCTTCTGGTATTGTGTTGGCTCTCCTACAGAATTCCTAACTACTGAAGTTCACGTCATTTCAACCTTAGTTTCGTTGCCATGCGCCTTTTAACTGACTCAGTTTGACTCGTACTATTCAATAAACTCTATTTCAACTTTTGTTTTGCTCAATTTAAGAACTCCATAGTCAATAATTAATCCACGCTTCACGCATTGACATATATTTTAAGATCCACTATACCTGTATCTTTTTACTTTAACCTCCTCATGTTTGTTTTAACTTTATAGACTACCATCGTTCAAAGTATTCCTCTACAAATACTGGCTGTTAATCTGTACATATTGTTACAATTTCAAGTCTAATGTTATCATTTTACTTTTTATTATGGCATTGTCACTCTTTTAACAATTTTTATCATTCAGCTCAGGGCCCTGACCTAATCTTTGTAAATTAAGGCTGATGATGTTCGCTATGTCGAACGAAACATGTTCCTTTATTTAAGACACCTCGTGATTATTTTATAATTCAATGAGTAATATATTGTATTGAGTAGGTGGTTGTTATTAAAAGGATTTTATAATTTTAATACAGCTGAACTATCGTTCCGCCCAAAGAGGTTGAGGTGTGTCCCTTTTCCCTCCATTTGCAAGAATAGCATCATATCAAAGTGGCTTCTTTAGTCGTTCTGCTTGGTTGTGGAATGAACTCCCACCGCAGATAAAAGAACTACCTGCAAATTTTTTTTGTAAAGATGTAAAAAGGATGTATATATAACGAAACCTTCTGTACAAAACATAATTTATCTGTGTGAATGTTCAGTATGAGTGGGAGGATGGACGAAAGTTATGGGATCCCGAGTGATTGAGACGGTAAATGGGTATGAGTGAGCCGGCCTAGCTAAAATATATGTGGGGTTTCTAGAGAGAGAGAGAGAGAGAGAGAGAGAGAGAGAGAGAGAGAGAGGGGGGGGGGAGGGAGAGAGGTTCTGTGTGTGTGTGTGGGTGTGTCGAATTACTTGAATGTTGAACAGGTCTTTTGAGTATTATGTAAAAATGCCTATGTAAATACAGTAACTGTATATAAGAACACTATGCAGAATGTAATTGTATATTTGTATATTATAATTTTAAGTGGTGATGGAGGCACTTTTGTGTATGTGGGGCTATGCCCTTTCTCCATTCACCATCCCTAAATTGTAACTACAATTAGTGGAAAATAATTATAATAATAATGATATAATTGCCATCAATCAGAAACAAAAAAAAAGCAGAAATCATTGACTTACAGTTAGGTTTGAAGACTCTCTTTCCCAGCCAGATGATGTAGGTGAACAAGAACTGGATATAATATGGACCAACAATACCCTACTTCCAGAGAGCCTAGTGTCAGGAACATACAAGTAAGAGGACTGCTTGTGGGCGTTAGAGGGAGGATATCCAGAAATGTTATTGAATGGCAGCTATCATATAGAACGGATAGACATATTCAAGACAAAACTGTTACCATGATAATAAAATTCTCAGTGGCAATAATGCAGAACCATTTGTATGGAAAACATAGTATTCAATTTCCTTCTGGGGCCATTAGAGAGTTCATATTCTTGAGTACATTGACATTTATTTCACGAAACCAACAAATCAATAATTTTTTCAAAGAACATGTGAGCTATTGTATGTCCTTTGGCAAACATATATTGGTGTCAGAATGAATAAATAAAAGTAAAATTGCTGAAAAAGTATAGGATAAACAGGGGGTGAAAATAACAGAAAAATATAAAATGAATAACTAAAAAATTTCCTCCTTTGAGAAACCAGAATTTGTAGGTCTCCATACTTCAGCCACATTTCTATCTCATAAATTATTTTTTAATTTTGTCCAAAGAGGACCGTAGGCGGAGGGCAGCAGGAAAGGAAATGCATTTTGAGAAATCCAGTAATCCCCTATGAAATTTTCCTTTCTTTGCTGTGTTCACTATAATTTACATGAGTTTCAATGAACCAATTTTCTGCACTCCCCTCATGTACTGCAGTTATTCAAAACCTTCTGAATCATGAGTCCAATACATTACCAAGATATGGGAAGTACTTTGGTACATGTACCTCTATTTCCTTTATTGCATAATAACAGAGTCCCACAGCTTACACAATATTTGTAGCTTACACAATATTTGTTATGTCTGCATGAAGAAGATCGAGAGCTCAACACACCTTTGTCAGCTGTCAAATAATACACGATATCTTTCAACTTCACAGGGAGCAAAGCAATCGTGTAGTTCAAGTGTGCTGAAAATGTGCAGGCTGCCTCATAACAATATTAATACCTTTTTGACCCTTTTTTATTATTTATTTACAAGTTTTTATTCATAAAATGGTTCTTATAATCTGTCATTTTGAACTGATTTGTCACTAAATTCAGTACTCACTAATTAAGCCCAGTGGGTTAGTCAGGTCAGGTCAGGTCATGTCATGTCACTCTGCTACAGTATGTGACATCTGACTGTCTCGCCGAGAGTAAGACGGCCAGAACCAAACCAGGCAAACTATGGCAGAACCAACTGCTGTGGGCAGAATAGTTCTCCCACACCAGGTTTGATAAAACCTGTGTGTAGGAAATGACACAGAAATTTATCACAATGCTGCTGCCTTGCACAATGGACAGAAGACAAGGGCCAAGGGAGTTAACCCTGACAGGAAAACCTCAACTTTTGTTAGGCACAGCAAGTCAGCAAGTGGAGAATAATTGTCAATTTGCTTTCAACAGTAAAATGAGCCTCAGATGTAAACAGAAACCAAGACATAGACCTCCTTCTATGTATAACCCAGATTGTGAAAAATAATCTTTGAGTGGCTTGATTATAATTTCCTTCTATTAGGCCAAATCAACAGATGATGGTGAAAAGCTGGAAGTTAAATGGGATTATCCAAAGAAGAAAATTCCCAAATGAAAGAACTAATTCAAAAGACTAACATTAAATACCACAACCCTGATGGTCAAAAGCAAGGAGCTTGTAGATCTGATAGAAAGACTGAGGTCCTTGAACTGAGCAAAACAAAATGGAAAGAAAAAAAATTGCTGTGGAAAGGGTACAAACTCTACTGGCATGGAAATACAAAGGAAACACAGAAAGGTGTGGCATCTGTAATCAGCAAGAATATGTTAATGAATAAATTATTAAGCTTCACCAGAAAATCAACAAAAATACACTGACCATTATTCAGGTTCATGCTACACAGCTGGGTGGTGTCAAGAAGAAAAAAAAGATGAATTGCTTCAGGGTTGCACCAATCAATGGTTTTCTTCACATCAAACAAGATAATACTCTTGTTATGGGAGATCTAAATGCTCAGGTGGGAATTGTAAGGACAGGGTATGAGGCAGTGATCGATCCTCAACCATAAGGGTGAATGTCTTGTTGATTTCTGTATATGAAATTACCTAATAATCACAAATACTTCATACAAAATGCAGCCAAGCCTCACAATCACAAGGTTCAGTTGAAACAGAGTTCAGAAATCCCTTATTGACCATGCCTTTCCAGACAAAGAAGCTGGAACATTCATTAGAGATCAGAAAGATCTACTACAATAAAGTTTAGGTACTGACCACAGGTTGCTAGTGACCATCCTACAAAACATCAACGTAAAAGTTATAAATACCAGGTGTAAACCCAAGATAAAAATTCAGGAATTTGAAAAACCAGATAAAAGATCTGAATACCGGATGATAAATAGAAGCAAAATGCCCCAATATGAAGAGTGAACAGCTGAAGAGGAATGGCTTCTTTTCTTCTTCTTTTCTAGCCTATTTCAATCCACTGCTGGATATAGGCCTCTTCCATGTGCTTCCATCGTCTTCGGTCTTGAGCCACTTGGAACCAGCGTGTTCCAGCCAACAGCTTTATGTCGTCGAGCCATCTCTTCAGGGGTCTTCCAATGCCTCTCTTGTGTCCCCATAGTCTCCAGTGAACAATCCTAGAGGTCCACCTGTTGTAGTCTTGTCGAGCTACGTGTCCTACCCATTGCCATTTTAGTCTTGCTACTATCTCTAGGATGTCTGTTACATTAGTTCTTCTCCTGATGTCCTCTGAACGGATCTTATCCCTAAGGCTGATCCCTAGCATCTGTCGCTCCATGGCTCGTGTTCGCTGAAGCTTACGAGCACTTTCCTTCGTCAGAGTCATCGTTTCCAGACCGTAAGTTGTAACTGGCAGCACGCACGTATTATAAACCTTGGTCTTCAGGTTAATTGGAACATCCTTGTTGGTGAGGATGAATCTTACTTTTCGGAATGCAGTCCAACTCATACCTATTCTGCGAGGAATTTCTGCACGTTGGTTGTCTTTTCCAAGTTTTATCTTGTGTCCAAGATAGATGTACTCATTGACAGCTTCTATATACTGGTTTCCCATTTTAAGTGGTCGACTCTCTGGACTTAGAATTTTCGTTTTATTAATGTTCATTTCCAAACCAATCTTAGCAGAAGCAGTTTTTAATTCTTGGATCATGCTTTCTAGCTCATCTAGATTTTCACTTATGAGCACAATGTCATCGGCAAAACGCAGGTGGTTCAAATATAACCCGTTGATTTTTATTCCTTTATTATCCCAATGAAGGGTTTTGAATACACTTTCCAAGGCAAGGGTAAACAGCTTTGGAAAGATTGTGTCACCTTGTCGAACTCCTTTGCCAACTGGGATTTTATTGGTGATGAGGTCTTCGTCCACTCTGACTACCATTGTTGCTTGATCATAAATGTTTTCCAGAAGCTTTATATACCTTGGGTTTATCATGGCATTTTGAAGTGCCTTCATGATTGCCCACATCTCCACTGAGTCAAAAGCTTTTTTATAATCAATGAAGGCCAGATGAATCTTGATGTTGTACTCAGTGGTTTTCTCAAGAAGAAGACGAATAGTCTGGATGTGTTCAACAGTTGAGAAACCTTTACGAAATCCCGCTTGCTCGGCAGGTTGATAAAAATCCAGTTCTCTTGTGAGGCGGTTGGTTACAATTTTGGTCAGGAGCTTGTAAAGGTGTGATAACAAACTCACAGGACGATAGTTCTCTAAATTTTCCTTATCACCTTTCTTGAAGAGAAGTATCACTTCAGCATTTTTCCAATTTTCTGGTATTCTTCCAGAGTTAATACACTTGTTCATGAGTATTCTCACGGCTTCTAGCAGATCTCTTCCACCTAATTTCAGCATTTCATTCGTTATTTTATCCTCCCCAGGGGATTTTTTATTCCTTAGTTGTTTAAGAGCATTTTCAATCTCAGCAGTGGTTACTTCCGGTGTTACTTCATGTGTATAATTCTGGGCTAGTTGTTCATCACTGGATGGTTTATTAATGGTTGATGTATACAGCTTGTAGTAGAAATCTCTAATAACTTCAGTAATGTTTTGCCTATCTGTGACTATTTCTCCATTTTGGTTCTTAAGTTTTGTAATTTTTGGTCTTCCTGTAGATATGCTGTTCTTTAAAATCTTCATGTTTTTATTTTCTTCTTAGATTAAGAAAACAATGGTGGACACTTCAGTGATATTGTTGGCAAAACAAGAAGCAGAGTAAGAAACCCCTTGGTGGAAAGAAACTGCCTGAATGGCAATAAAGAAGAGAAATAAAATGAGTAAACTAAGAAACAGAGAATGTCAGAAACGTGTGGCAGAAGTTAGATGAACTCAGTCAGCTGTAATGAGACCTGAAACATAAAAAAACTCATTTCTAATGAGAAAGAGATAATCTTGAGTGAATTTGCACAGAAACTAGGAGAGGACAACAAGAACAATAAGAAATTATTATATCAAGTGGTGAGAAAGGAAAAGCAACTATGAAGGAATTAAGGCCTTAGAGAAATAAGATGAAAAGATCCTTTGGAATGGCAGAGAGATATCGGATGAGATAGTATTTTGAAAGAAAAATATAATGTTGAAAATTGAAATATCAAACAACAGGAGACCATGGCAAAAGAAAATTAAAAATGTGGAGCCTTCCATAACATGCATGGATAGAAAATGCCCTGTAAAGCCAAAGCACGAGGCATAGATGATGTAAGTGCTGACATGATTAAGGCTGGAGTGCAAGGATTGCAATGGTTGTTTGGAGTCTTAAACACCATTGAAATGAAGAAAAAATAACTGAAAACAGGACTGAAGGAGTCACTGACCCTCTGTTTAAGAAAGAAGAGAGATGCAAACCCAGCAACTACCGTGGCATCGCTCTTCTAATTCATGGACTAAAAATGAAGGAATGAATCATAGACAGAGATTATGATCATTGAACTACAGCTGGAAGAGGAGCAGTATGGTTTCAGAAGTAATATGGCAGTGACAGATCTGATACTTTCTGTAAGGAAGATCATGGATAAGCACTGGGAGAAAGGAAAAGATGTCATCTTTATTTCCCCAGCTACTGAGAAGGCTTGCAACAGTGTACAGAGACAAAACATCTGAGAATGGATCTATGTATACCATGAGTTTTAATTAATAAAGTCAAAATGCTATATGAAATTTGCCAGAGTTGTCTCCAAATAGGGATGGATATTTGAAGTGATTTGAGACTAGGCAGGGTGTGCACCAGGGCAGCATACTTTTGCAACTTTTATTCATGATTGTAATGGATGAAGTAATGAGGAGAGAGTTCAGAGACTCAACAACTCAGTGTTTAAAGCCCTTGGCTTTGCAGATGATGTTGTGATATGCAGTGATAGTGTGGGTGAACTGCAACAAATCTGGATGACTGGAATGCTATATTCAAGCAATTTGGTCTCAAGATATGAAAGTCCAAAATGGCAGTGTTGCCTGTTAGTTGACAGAACATCCGTACTCTGGATTGATCAGAGATGGAACACGTACGTCAATTCAGTTATGTTGGCAGTATAGTAACAATAGCTGAACATCTGCAGAAATCACCAGAAGAGTACAGAATAAAGCACAGTTTATCATCTTAAGAGAAAACATCTTTGGGATAAGCAAGTTCTATTATGATCAAAACTAATACTCTATAGGAGCTTCTGTGTACCAGCTATCACATAGTCTAGAAACCTGCATCCAAACCAAGAGAAATATCAGCAAACTGCAAGCAGTAGAAATGAAGTTCTTAAGAACTCTGATTCAGAAAAGAAGGAGGCACAAAATAGGAATAAACAGGATATGCCATCTTGTCCACGTGAATAAACCCTTAGTGAGATCTGTGTTGAAGCCAGGCTGAAATGGCTTAGTCATCTCATAAGGATGGATCAACAAAGTACAGCAAGAGTGTTGTTTGAGAAGGAACTTTACCGAACCCCTCCCTTACCATTGGTAATAGACCCAGAACAAGACGCAAGTCGGGAGATTTGAGGCGTGGACTTCGAACAGGAAAAGCAGAAAACAGCCCTGTACTGGAGATGTCCCTTGTTATTAAAGAACAAGGAAATATACCAAGTACTACTCTGAATGAAAATCATTTAAAGTTAAAATGAAGGTTTATTGAATAAGTAGATATGAAACATAAAAGAACTGAAAACCAGTAATCAAACCAAAATAAATGAATTATAACATAACGTACCTTCATGAATGATCAACTTAAAGTCGTGGTGTGAGCTCAACATTTCCATTTTCTAACACTCAAGAAGTATTATAACAAGTTCACAGTTTTTGTAATGATCTCGTTACATCATGGATTTATACCTCTGCCATGCACATGGCTGAATTAAGCTCGATCTTTTCACGAGAATAACTTCATTCATCTCATATTTCTATTTGCACCATCATCCACACAACAATAGCTCTCTGTTACACTCAATCAAAGCCCACACATCCAAGGAGAACCCAAAAAAAGGGCAGGCAAGAAATTAAAGAAGGTACGAACATGGAGCAGAGAGGAAGATCTCTGGACCACGGAGATAATAATGAACAAAGGGGATCATGGGCAAGCGCATAATCAAAATGTAAGAAGATAAACATGGCTGTCACACGGGCAGGAAAAATGCAAGGATAAAAAGAAAATAAAACTAATCGAATGGTCATCTTTTTGCCCAATCACCAACACTCATTCTAACATTCACACTATGTCAGTATCAGGAAGTACTTATGTGAGCGGCAGCTCGAGTTGAAATTCAAACACCAATTCAAATAAAAAGACTCAGCTTGTCACACAGTTAGGTCTCACATATATCAAGTAGTAGCGTGCACACTGCTCAAATATTTCACACCGGAAAATCACAGAGAATCACTAGCCAATAACCCATCAGGTCCGCGCTTCAAACGACCCAAATGGAAGCTTCTAGTCGACTCAAAGGGCGTACATTCATTGATGGCGAAGTGCAATAAACGTAGTGCACGAAATATGTAATCAGTCGGAGACCAAAGTTACCAAGATATCATGATCATAATAGTGACCATACGCACTCACACAGATCGTTTCAAGCAGCAAAGCAGAAAGAAGCACATCGATGAGTTATCGATGACCATGAAAAAGGCATTACAAACATTCGTAAAATCAAAGTTAAAAACTAAGATGAACATACCTGTAATATTCATACTTATCTTACCAAAAGAATGCAGTAAAATCTTGTTTTAAAAATAACAAATATCCATTTGAAACATAGGAATGCAATTCCGGTTTGCATGGGCTGCATTGTTAATAAGTCTCATGAAAACAAAAGCAAAGATAAGACTGTAAGAATATGAAAATAGTTGTCTCGTAAAAGGAACGATCTTTAGTGCATATTATGAACAGTGCTGCGCTCTCTAGTGCAGCCATGGAAGTAGATAAGTTATTTGAATAGAGGTAGGCAGAACTCATATCAAACCATTGCATTAGCAACACAAATAATTTGAATTAAAGAAACATGTCAAGGAAGCATGGTTCAAACTTGAAGGCAAAAGTTCGAGAGGTTGGCTGACGAAGAGATGGATCAAACAGATTAAAAAGGATCTAGCTGGATGAGGTCTGGATTTGCAGCAGTTTAAAGAAGAAAACTTCTACATGGAGAGAAGTAAATGGAGAATGCTCATTCAGCATATCCAGGACACTGAAGCAGGTTCAAGATGAAAAAGATTCAGCTATTTTAAAAACCTGAGTTTATCTCAACCCTGGTTTTCATATGACTTATCCAAAGTATACACACAGCTCAACATAAACAGTCCTCGATAGCCGAATATTACTGTGCCTTATGATGTGAAAATAGATGTCTTGGAACTGCAGGTTATGAGAGAATATCTACAATATTTACACATGTACAAATATTCACTGTTATCAATGATTATTATGTAGGCACATTCGACGATAACAGGAAACCTCTACATCTTTCAACATGTCTACGAAGGTGGGATCGCTTAGAAAATATTTTAGGACACGAATCACAGGAATAAGGTTTCATATCACTATGTGCACTCATATGGTTTTCGAGACCAGTACGGCAATCAAATCGTTCATTACAAAATGAACAAACATGAGAAAGTTGATCAGCACGTTTCAAATGGTAACGGAGATCCCCGATGTTTGAGAATGCTCTGCTACAGAATGTACAAGAATGAGGCCTGTAACCATTGTGCCTTAAAATATGTCTTTTCAAATCAGCGCCTCGGGAGAAAGTATTGCCACACAATTTACACACATGCACTTTACCAACAGTGTGTGTCAACATATGTTGTTTTAAATATCGCCGCCGAGAAAATGATTTACTACAGGACTCGCAAGCAAATGGTTTATCTTGTTTCAATTGAGCAGTAGGCCTGGTATTGGTATGGTTTTCTTCAAGGCTCAATTCTGAAGTGCACTGCAGTGCTGACAGGGAAGGTGATATCTCAAAGTTAGAATCACTATTAACAATTGTCAGAGCTTGAACATCCTCCTCTGAACAATGTCTGAATCCTCTAGCACACCTGGAACTTGAAAGAAATGTTTCCCTGAGTATTCAGATTGGAGAATGCATTTACCATAATCATGTATACTTCCAACACCACACATAACACTATTCTCCATCACAATAACACGCAGTTACCTACACATGGCAGATGCTGCCCACCCTTTTAGAAGGTCTGCCTTATAAGGACTGTACTCGGCTAGAAATAGCCACACGAAATTATTATTATTACTATTATTATTATTATTATTATGCATACTTCCTCAGCAAAATAATACGTATGAGGTGTGATATCAGGGAGAAATGATCCCGTATATTTCTGGAGCAGTACTGTGCTTGCAATATTCAGCATGCACAATGGCTTCCTTCCTCTGTTGGCACACCACATTCAGTACTGCAGACATTCAAATAATGCAGCCATTCTGTAAAGTGTTTTTAAAATGATCACGTTAACAGGTCAATTTCCGGGCAGTTGGCCATGCGGTTAGGGTCGCGCAGCTGTGAGCTTGCATCCAGGAGATAGTGGGTTCGAGCCCCACTGTCGGCAGCCCTAAAGATGGTTTTCCGGGCTGTACTTTAATTAAGGCCACACCCATCGTCGCCATAAGACCTATCTGTGTCAGTGCAACGTTAAGCAAAAAGCAAAATAGATCAATTGGCAACTCTGTGATACAGTCTGGGGTTCGCATCCTGAATGCAAGAAACATTAAACGGGCTGACATTAATTGTCAAGTGGTTGAGGTGTATGGCGAAAGTGTAATGTCAGACTGCACATGGCCAATCAAACCCTGGACCTCTTCACATCATTTGCCTGGGAGAAATGACAACACACTCCCACCCCCCAGTTCTGATTTGGCACCAAGTGATTTCCATCTTGACCTTCACCAGAAGTACTTCCATGGTAGGCAAGCTTTTTGATGATGATTTTGCCAAAGCTGGTCTATGATGAAGGAACATAAAAAATGATGCCTTATTAATAATGGTAACAATGTGGGGAAATAAATAAGTTGACTATTTCACCCATTCCTTTGAAATCAATCAGCAATGTCCATGTGGATGTCCAAAGCAGCACTAGCATGACAGACTACTGATATGAAGAGTCTGAACATAAAACAACAAACATGATGCCCAGGATCATGAAAAATGGAATTCCAAGGTTAAAACAGTAGACTCTGAACTAGCAGTAAAATGCTACAAGGAAGAAGAACAAGAGGCCAAAGAAAAGAAAATATTTTCAAAATATTGATGCGTTTCTTTGAGAAAATTTTGGTACATTCTTAGAAAGCACATTTGACAGGTATGTATACATACCTTCATTATGGTCACTTATGCCTTTCAGTATTCAATCAGTAAGGCTCTGCAACTCCCTATTTGTAACTACCACAGTGGCTTGATTCAATTCTACACCTTGCTATTAACTGAATAAATTTGAATTTGTCCATCATTGCCTTAGTGTTCCAATATGCCTCCCTCCTAGCATGACTAAATTCATTATTCTCCTAGTAACCTCTACTCCTCCATTCACCTCATATGACTCCAAACAACCATTGCAATCCTTGCACTCCAGCCTTCATCATGTCAGCACTTATATCATCTATGCCTCTTGCTTTGGCTTTACTTTTTTTTTTTTTTACAAAATATTTATGAATGGAAGTATAAACTCACTACAGAAAGGTTTCCATGTGATTGAAATGATCCCTTTGTACGAGTTTCTAATTCCCAACCTGCAATTCAATCCTATTTGGTTTCTTCCTAACTGATATCACTTAGTTTTTGCAAATGTTAATTTTTCATGAACATGTTTCATTTATTGTAAACATGAAAAAGATCCTATGAACAAAAAATTGAAGAAACATTATAGATATATCTAGCTGCTGTAACTAATCTGAACCAAGAACTTACTCTGCCATCAATTCTCACCATAGCCTAAATGTCATTACAAGTGCCTGCTTTTTTTTTGTCTGGTGTGAACATGGGAAACCATGGAAAACCATCCCCAGGGCTGCTGATAGTGGGGCTTGAACCCACTATCTCACAGCTGCATGCACCTAACTGAACAGTCAACTCAATCAGTGCATCTGCTTTTAATAATAAAGTTACTAAAATGGAGACTCAGTACAGTCTGCCATTAAGACCAAGTTGCAAGATAATATCAAACTGCTTACTACATTTCTACCACAGTGAATCCCTCTCTGCATTAAATAAACCATGTTTACTAGGAATGTTAGCTTAGTGGTACCCTCTTAAATCCCTGGTCCATGTGGATGTCCAAAGCAGTGCTGACATGATAGAATAAATACTGGTATGAAGACTCTGAACTTGAGACAACAAACATTATGCCCAGGATCATGCAAAATGGGAAGCCAAGAATGTAAACTATGCAGTAACCCAGACATTTGCCTCATGTGACATTGGAAATCCATGGAAAACCATTTTCAGAGCTGCCGATACTAGGGTTCAAACCTACTATGCCCTGAACACTGGATACTGGCTGCACTTAAGTGACTGCAGCTATCAAACTCTGTTGTATTTGTTTACAGGGGATTTTAAATATTGGACAAACTCCAAATTCAAAACATACATGAGTACAATCATACAATACCAGGCTAAATTCAATTATGAAGGCAGAAAAGTTTATCTCCTGCCTTTAGGAGGAAGGAAATGAGCCAATATACTAGCCTTTGAGAAACCCAGATAATAAGAGGGTCATATTTGCTCCAAAAATATGGCTAGATGCTTCATTCCTTAGCTTGTTAATGGCGAGTACTAATGTCCAAATATTTAACTTGACTGTTGATATGCGATAACAGTACAGGGTCTCAAAAATGCAAAATCCAAACCACGTAATACAATTAGTTTGGATTCTCATTAATGACTTTAACAACATGTTTGGCAACACTAATGTTCAAGAAATCATTAGACATATTAATGTTTGAAAAATTCAGCAAGGGTCACATAATCTGAAATGACAAATACAGACTGATACAAATGATCATAGAAAGCAAACTCGAGAGGAAACAAGGATGTACGCATGGAAGTCAGGCAGTGCTTCAACATCTGAAATATGGCAGCAATTAGATGGGGAATGCAAAACAGGAAAACTCACTCGATGATGGTCACCAGCTTTCTGTGAGGAGAAGATAATTTTCACAGTTCTGCATGAGTTGCAGCTATGACAAACTGACCTTGAAAATTAGGCTTATTATGTCTACGAATTTATTTAAAGTAAGAAAATAGTTCAGATTTTCACTCAAAAACAAACAACTTTATTTATGAGCCAAAAACAATCAAAGACAAGGCTTTGAAGGTTCTCAGAGTGGAAAATAGAAGACTGCACTGTCCATAACCTCGACACTAAGTGGGATAGTAGAGTTATCAACCAGGTATTAATACAGTAATCACTTTTGGTTTCTGCTCAATGAATCACAAAGCTAAGTGCCTTTCCAGAAGCGCAAAATTTGTTTCTAAACTTTTCAAGTTCAAGATCTTCATGATCTGTAACAATGTGTAGCATAATTTAACAAATATACTGTAATTATTGCTCCATCTTATCAGTACAATATATTGTGTGCTTTAAGCAAGTTCACAAATTAGACTAGCAAATTAATCTTGGGACACTTTAATTTTGAGGTGACAATTGCAAAATATCAACTTCATAATGACCATTCAATTATGGAAGGGCCCACACTTATAGCTGTCAAGAGACTTTTTATTTTTCTACAACAAAGTACTATGAGTCTCATCAATTTTGAGATGTGCTAATGAGTTATTCAAGGACACAGTTGAATAAGAAGACACATTTTATCCTCGGTTTTTATTGATCATGGTGTACCAGTATATACAAGGCCTTTCTAGATGAACTTTATGACTACTGTCACAGTTTACATAAGTTTTTAAAGTTTATAGTTAGTAATTGTTTTCAAGCTCCCTCTTTTACCTCCTCCCCTTAGCCAATCATTAACTTTTCCCAATATTTTTAAATAGTCAAGTATGTTTTTAAGATCATTTTGAGAAGGCCATGTCTTTGCACATCTAATGTTTTTACCTAAAAAGAAGATATCTGTAGCTGATGATGTTAATAATAAAATAAAACATGTACTACTAATAATTTGTGAACTTGGTTAAGGCACAACCCATACTGTATCGATAAGGTGAAAAAAATAATTACCATCAATTTGTTCATCTTCCAAGATGGGGAAATGAACCAATATCCTTTCGGGTGCACCAAACACATGTAGACAGTCTCTCTTTTGAGAATAAGATGACCAAGTGAATTGACTATGAAGTACAATTGATGATGAGATGCTGGGTTGGAATCCCTCCATCATCAGACCTAAAGATGGTTTGTCTTCAACTTGTCAATTTCAAACCTAATGTAATTAAATGCTGTAGTCACCACCTTTTCAGTCCAGGCCTCCCTCTCATTCCAGTATCATCCAGAAACTATACATGTTAGTATGACTAACACAATAATAACATATTTGAATTCTTAGCAAACTAACTTCTCATATTTAAATTGTCTACCAGGGAGGTGCAAGCAAGCTAACCCTAGAACTGGCAACTGTTGAATATTCGATACTTTGATCTCTGCTGTAGTGGCACCATCGAATATTTGACACGTTCGTATTTCTGATTGGAATTTCCTCATTTCTTCAACAGATGTCATGACAGTCTACTTCTTGTCGTTCTCGATGTCCACAGCAGCCGCGAGTTGAGATTCATTCATATTTACATCTTTGGGTCCAATTTCACAGAAATAAATGAGTACAGTTTTCTGACCATCTGTTTGAGCACCATTTCTGTGGTGTCTGTAAACAAACTTTCATCGGCTCTGCTTTTCTATTCTATTGCACTTTATTTTGTAGTTTTCTGTTCAGCGTGGGTTTTTGATTTCTTTATATATAATGTTATTTGACTGATTATATACATTTTTAGTACAGTGTGTGTCTAAATATGGCATCTTCACCTCCTTACAGAAAATTAGTAATGAAGTAGTGCAAAATTTGTTGGAAGTTGAAAGTGACGGGTCTGACTTTGAGGTTATTGAGAATCAACTGACAGATTCAGAGTCAGATTTGGAATGTATATCAGCTATACCTTCCCACAAATATTGGAAAGTGAAAGTGGTGATGAATCTCCCATAACAACATGGTCTAAGGTCACACCTCCAAATGATTGCATGCCAATAACTTTTTCACCAATATTTTCAAGAACATACCTCTCAGAGTGGTGAAACATTTGCTAGTGCATTGCAGATACATTATTGACAATCTGTACATCTCAGTATGTATGTGACATGCTCCAGTCTTGTGTACATACAGTATGTTCGAAAGTTTTATTATTACATTCAATTTAGGAATGATACTTTTTGAACAGACTGTACATTTTTCTAGCCAAAACATTTATGTAATTTCATGTCACCACAACAATGCTGAGTGTATTCGCTTTATATATATATATAAAACATTGTAAATTTATTTCAAATCATGTGGATATTATGTATTTTATTTAGACAAGTAAAAGCTGCCAAATATGGCTGTCACCACAAGATTTAACATTGCCAGTTGTAGGGTTTAAGTATTTTTTAAAATTTAATAAAATTCACCAATATACTTTAGATCTTTAAAAAGAAATTTTTGTTAGTATTAAGGCAAAAGAATGTACTCAATAGTTATAATGCCTCAGTATCATTGCTTGATATAGTGGGCCTTGAAATATTCTTCTAAACATAGAGTTACACCATGTTCATTACATGGCCAAGAACTATGACTTTTTCCCCCTAGTGAAGCAAAACATTACACTTTTTGATTAGATTCTTTTTTCTTTTCTGTTAGGAATAAGTAAGTCTTTTGAACCTATTTCTATTAGGATTGTTATATGTTGATTTCATCAGAAATTTTGTCAAAGATTCCACACATTTCCAAAAATTCAAAATTAAGATGGGTGAATGCATTTCAGAATTGTCAAGTAAGTCATAACTAACAACACTATATCCAGCAAATGCATAAATAACAGTTTTTTTCAGTTTGTATACAGTTCAAGTCACTCCATTTCCTTTGCATCATAGTGTGCTTTGAAGTGCCTGGTACATTGTCATTTTCTCCCCGCAATACTACACTATCGTCAGAATTATTATCACCCAACAATTCATCACTAACCACGGTCTAAAGCATATTCTAGGAGATTCCTTATCTCATCTTCATTTGCACAATTGCAACTTTTCAATTCTTGTCAAGCTTCCTGTAGTTACAGAGTAGTACAATAATAATGAGAGTTCTTGGAGAGAGGCATCCATTCCATAATAGTGCAAATTTCTTGAAAATAAAATGAATAGTTTCAACAGTTTTCCAAAACTAGGCTAACACAACAGATAGCATGAAAGAAAGGGATTTATCGTCACCATAAGACCTATCTGTGTTGGTGCGATGTAAAGCTACTAGCAAAAAAAAAAAAAAAAAAAAAAAGGAATGAAGTTTTATTTTAATCAAACCTCATCTTATTTTCAGCATATTAGGTCATGTGAAGTACACTGAGTACAAGATAAAGTGATGTAAGTACATAATAAAAATGGCCAACTTGACACCAGTGGGAAAAGAACCCATAACCTTCAGATGTCATACTTGATGATATAAAGAACAGATAATATGAGCTACAGGTCAGGCAATATTGCTAGCACAGCGGTAGAATGCATACTTGCTGCCTGCTGTGGGATAGTTGAAGTAAATCTTTCGTTTTCACAACTGCATTGCACTTGAAATAGTCCTACAGCTTATTAGTTTGTCTTGAGCACAGATCCTATTTAAGAGAAAAAATGTGACCTAGGTGACCATTGCTCAGTAGGTAGAGAATCTGATGCAAAATCACAAGGTAGTAGGGTTTAGTTCCAACTGTTATCTGTGTGGCCATTTTTGTTCAGTACTTAACATCACTTCGTCTTGTACTCTACGATGCATGCATCATGACCTATTAAGCTGAAAGATTATTCCAAATGCAATGCAGTCATGAAAACTAAACATTTGCTAAATTGTGTACTTACGTATTTGAAGGAGATCCTTTGATTTCATAGTCATCAGAATGAAGTTCTTCAATCTCGCCCTAAAAGTTAAAACAAAAATTACAATAATTTTGAATCCTCATAACATTCATGTAAATATCACATCTAGACACTGCATGTACAGAATTTTCCATATAAAACCTGATCACTCACAAGCAGCCGAGCCAAGAAAGGCTGGCTACCCCCACATCTGCGGCCCACCTGGCCTGATAGGCTCGCTTCCTTCACTTCCCATACTGTAGTCAGTAGTTTGCTAAGATGGGAAGACATTTACTTTTTGGTATTTCTATGTTATTTGTTCAAATAATTTGTAAAAGCCACCTATAATTGGAGTGTGTCTCTGTTGGTGGCACATTAAATAAATAAATAAATAAACAAATACCAACTGATCCTGCAGCACAGATGTGTTACTGCGAGTGGTTTCTGTCATCAGTGACTGAAGGTTCAATCGACCCTCACCCTATGTTCTTTACATACGAGGTGTGGTTCCACCTAACTGGGCATATCAACACTCACAGCACACACTGCTGGTGTTCTGAAAATCCACACTTTATAGAGGAAATTCCTCTTCATGATAGGATTGAGTGTGCGAATACTTGGTCTGATTTTTTACGAGGGTACAGTAAAAGGAGAGCGGTATCAAAATGCCATTCTCACCCAATTCTTCAATCAGCTAAAGGAAGCAGAACAATCATACTGAAAGTGAAAATCCACAGCCTGTTTCCAGTCATTTGACTGGGTCAGGAATGGAATGATGAAGCCCCATCTAGTAGAGAGGATAGGAATTTTGCCAGCTGCCGAAGGCTGTCGCATTCCACTGGGGCAAAGAAAAAGTCATATTCTTGGTTTAAATAAGATTCCACATCTTCTCATGCAGTAGAAGAGTCCATGGGTAGAATTATATATGTGTTTAAAGATTAGTGCTGGTTTACGGCTGTCCAGCTCCCCAGATCTAACAGCCTGTGACTTGTATTTGTGGAGTATCCTGAAGGAGAATATACCAAACAAATCCATGCACATTGTATGAATAGAATCACATACAAACTGCAATAAGAAACATTACAGTGGCCAAGCTAAATTGTGTCCATCAAAATGTGTTCATCTGGTACAATGTCTGTTTAGCTGTGGAAGGACAACATTCTGAACATTTTCTTTGGGGTAAAAGTTTAGTTTTGTATACTTTATATGCATATTTACAGATTTACAAAGCAGAGAGTAGAGGCTGCCTCTGGCCAGGTGCGCTGTAGATATAGAGGAAGCAACCTGGCCAGCTGGTTAAATTCAAGCGGTCAGGATTGGTACGGAAAACCCTATAGCAAAAGTCTGGTCACTCCAGGCCAGTCTGTGTATTCCACAGACAAAATCCTCCCTTTCATAATAGATAAGTACATCAGGTAATCAAGAAATCTTTTTCAGAACTGTCTTGACTGCTCTGGCATTAATAATATCAAGCCAACTACTGTCATTTTTAAACTAACTACCATTTTGTGAGGGTGATAATCATCAAAGGAAGAATACATGCAAAAAAAGGGGAAAGAGCAAATTACCTACATAACAACATGAAAGATAAAAAAAAAGGATGGACAGTGAGTGCAGGTGAGTTTACATACATTCAGGTCTGTTTCAGTTCTGCGCTGATGAGTGAATAACCTAGACTTAAAGACTCATTCAATAAAGTCTGCCTGCTGTTGGTCTTATGTGACACAGATGGATCTGCAAGAGGACAACACCAGGATGGCGAAGATACTGACTGTGGCCATAAATAACGTATAGCCTCAGAATTTACCTGGTGTAAAAATGGAAAACCATGTTCAGGAATGCCAATAGTGGGATTCATCCCAAGATATTCCGAATGAATGCCCCCAGTTACTCGACCCTAACTCTGGTTTGGTGTTGTAAAAGTAAGTATGAGGTGTTACAGATATTGTTAATGTGTGAGGGAAGAGGCATGCTGCTGTGACTTACAGTTAGAATACCAGGAACAAAAAGAAAAGAAAAGAAAAACTGAAATTTAATTTTACATTTCCCCAAAACAGTTATTAGTTTTATATTTCATCCTCCATTGCAACTTCCCCCTCCCCCTTCCTCCTCTTATAATCCATGCTTAGTTGTTGGATTCAAGGACAGAATTATGGATGCAAGTTTCATTAAAGCTGATGATATGGCTCAAAAAAGAAATTCTTGTTTCTTTCTTGTTGTGAGTCGAGCTTCTGGCAAATTTTCAAATGAGCTTTCTTTCCTACTACCTGTATGTTGCACTTACACAGACAGGTCTTATGGTGTTAAAATTGATCTTTTCATGGCACGTACCTGTAGATATCAGATTTTTGGTTTATGCCGTGTCAAGATAACAAGGTGTAACTCTTTACGTTTCGCAGAGAACTTTGCTTCGTGTCTTCAAAAGAAAATCTTGAACTGTTCATGAGGAACACTTCCACAATAACGAGCATTTGAATTTAAGAATGCATTAATGTTGGAGCTGTCTTCTTTTGAAGACGCGGAAACGTAAAGTGTTTCACCTTGTTGTCTTGACACAGCATAACCCCAAAGGCCCATATCATGCCTACAGGTTTTATGGTGACGATAGGATAGGAATGGGCTATGGTAAGGTTACCAGAGCTTTGCAAGTTATAAATCTCATTCCGTATTGACGGTTATCACTTTACAAAAGAAAATATTTAAAAATCCTCCTTATCAATACAAATCAACTCATCTGTTAGATGAAGCAAAGTCTAAACATGTTTCAGCCTAATCTCAAGGCCATCTTCAGTAGCAGAACTGTAATTACATAATACACAAACAAATTAAAAATCGTAATGAAGTGAAGTGACAATGATCATGATTAGTGAATTAAAAAACATACTGAGGTATAAAGTCCTCTCGTCTAATAGATCGTTCTTGAATTGTCAATTAAAACTGCTGACTGTTAAAATGAAGACACTGTGCTGAGGAGTGTAGTGAGACCGTCAATACTATGGGTTAAAACATGTGTAACATCTGTAATGAGAAAAAGGAAATATGAGTGGATGAAAAACAAGATAAAAAATAATGTATGGAAAGAAAACTCATATAACTTACTTGTAACAAAAGTTGTTGTCTCGAATGGAGATGACCTTGTCAGTCTCAAGTCACATTACCTGTGTGTGGCTTACTGTGTATCTGTGTCAATGTGGTTGGGAGGGGGAATGGAGGGGGAGGGGCGAGGAGGGAGGGACGATGTGAATCACGGAAGGAGTGTGTTGATGGAAGGGCGGGTCTTGTTCTAGAATGTCGGTAGTGAAACTCGTTTTTACTACTGAATTGTTCACAGATGAGCGGGACAAAGGTTTCCAATGAAATATTTTTCTTTTCATTGATTTCATTCAAGTTGTATACGGGATTGTTATATTGGTCGATATCTATATAAATATTCTCTAGTATATTAAGTAAGGGACCTTTCTGTTTGTAATGCAGGATCTTTAAATCTTGATCAATTGTTGTGTATTTATGATTTTTCTCTCTACAATGTTCGCTCATGGCTGAGTAGCGATTATACTTTAGAGCATTGAGGTGTTCGGAGTATCTTACATTGAAGCTGCGGCCTGTTTGCCCAATATAGGTTGAAAGACATGATTGGCATTTTAATTTGTATATCCCAGAGTTTGAATATTTTTGGTGGCTGTTGACAGTATGAGAATTAAAAAACGTTTTCACATTGGTGTGAACGGTCTTGAAAGCTACTTTTAACTTGTGTTTTTTTAAAGATGTTTGAAATAGGATATATGTTATTATTATTAAAGGTAAATGAGGTGAACTTCTCTTTAGGGGAAGATTCTTTTTCTAAGGTGGTCTTGGGTTTACTTTTAGATTTATTGAGAATTTTGTTCACAAAAGCTTTACTGAAACCATTACCTTCGGCTATTCCATAAATGGTGTTGATTTCCTTTCTAAAGTTCTTACGGGATAACGGAACATTGAGAGCTCTGAAAATTATACTACTGTAAGCTGCCTTCTTCTGTGCCCCTGGGTGTAGAGAAGTTTGGTGGATTGTGTTTATTGTGTGAGTGGGCTCCCTGTAAATATTAAAAGAAAGGGTTTTGTTCTGATTGCGGGTAATAGTTAAATCCCACTTGCATCAAGCCGTTCTCATTACCGACATTATGAAAGTTAACAGTCAATATATCTTATAAATAAAGTTGTAGGGAGTCTGCTGTTTGTAATTTCGTTTGTTTTGCCAATTTTTCAGATATTTATCCGTTTTAGGTCAACTCAAGACCGAATCGGTGGTTTTTACTTTTCGTGTCTGTTTGTTAGTCTGTTCCACCATCACGGCAAAATGGCTGGATAGATTTCAACCAAACTTCATATTTGGAGTATACTCACCCCGAGAAAGGTTTCTATATGCATTTCATTTTAAAATCTTTCATTAGACGGGGGGTGTACAAGAAAACCAGAACGGTTTTCCTCCATTTTCTCTTATACTATTGATTTCCTGTAAACTCCGTGGACCGTATGTGAAACGTCTCTTCATTATAAACAACTTTTGTTATGTTCATAATTTACCTTACTATTCAAATGACGGAGAAATTTACTATTTTCTGCAGGCATCATCATCTGCGTGTGTGACCGACAGACCGACAACAAACCTACAGGTTACCATGGCAACGTCTCTGACTGCTTGCCAGCAGGGAAGTAACGTATTGCCATTTTCCTCATCATACCTTTAAATTCGTGGTTGTTTCTTGGGTAGAAGGCAAGAGAGGACGTCAATCAGCCATTCTGCGGGATATTAGCGGAATATCGTTGGAGTTTATAACCGTCCTCGAATAGCTTAAGTAATAACACCATTAGTCATCTTATCTGTTGACCTAAGAATGCCTGCGCCTTAATTTCTCCTCTGTTACCTCTTTCTTATATCCATAACTCACACCAGCATAACTTATTGAGGGGCATTTGATTTTCCAATACATTCACATGGTATTTACATATTTGTCATCATCCGGCTGTCCTCAGTTTTAATCCAATTTCTATTAATTTCAACATTCTTTACTGAATTATTTTCTTCCTTAATTACACCGTATGTATGCGAGTGCTAATCCCGAAAGATTGACACTCTTTCCTTTGAGGAAATATTCTAAGCTATGCAAATGTATAACTTTCGGCCCCGGAAAATATCGAAATATGGTTGCAATTTTAACGACGGTGCACACCTTCGTTTCGGGATAATTGGTGGGTAATCTGTAAGTCTTATCACAAATCAGAAAGCACAGTCGCGTTTCATTTTGGAGAGATCTACAACTTTGGTCCTATGACTTTTTATCGTATTTCTATTCCTTATACGTTAAATAGGCTGTTTTTCTCGATTTCAAGTTAATTTTGTACTTTCACACGTATATGTTAACATTAATTTGGCACACTTATAGGAAAGATAGAATTATGACATTCGGCACGCACATTGGCATGACCAGTGGCAATGTGATAGCCAAATTTTATGATTCTATCTGTCACATGAGTATCACAAATATAAAGTAGTATGCGAAAACTGTACAAAATTTCACACCCAAAGATTCTAACTCAATCTAACTGATAAATATAGGATATACGAGAAGATGTCATGGGACCAACCATGTAGAACACTGAAAGAGGCGTCTGATGGTGAGGTCCGTTTGCAGATATGTCGCAGAGTTTCAAAGCAGTAACTTTCGAAGTAAAGGTCTGCACTTCTATAGTGTGTCTGTACATTGACTATTTTGGCGACATTTCTGTACAGTTATCCGTTTCAGGTATAATAATGACCATCTGCATATTTTTAGCTTTGGTGTCTGTTTTTCTGTTTGTCTATAACTTGGAAACTACTGGATATATTTCCACCAAAATTCATATTTAGAATCCACCTGTCCTTGGGTAGGTTTCAGGGCAAATATTGTTTCTAAATCCATGAAATGACTGGGGGGTTTATACGAAACCGAAACCGTGATTTTGCACTCCCACAAAATATACACAACCAAACTTAATAGAAATCTACCTGCCTTAATCCATTTCTAAAACTTTTTTTCATGTGTATTTTTTTGTCAGAAAGATTAATAAGGGAGATATCATGAATGGTCAGTTTTGCAGGGTAAGTCCAGCAGACATAGACCAAAAGGTGTTGTATGTGGAGCAGATTCCTTATCTACCTATATAAGTAAAATCCTAACGACTGTGTGCCTGTACATAGACTATTTTGGCGAAATGTTCGCACAGCTACGCGTTTAAGGGGTAATAATAACAACCATCTGCAATTATAATGAAAACTTCCCAACTCGATTGTGAATGGAAGTAGCCAAGTGAGCCTGCCGTTATCATCACAAATCTGTAACAACCACTTTACACAACCACTTTACACTGGAAACACCGTATTGGGAACCTCCCTATGCTGTTTCTCGGATAACGCTAAGAGACATGCCATTTTAAAACAATCTTATTTACTGTATGTACAGTATTTACTTCGATATTCGAATACAATGTAGAATACCGTAGCGAAGCACGGGTACATTTGCTAGTTTCTAATAAATGTGAACAAGAGTAGAATGTCACATTAGAACTTTAAAACATGGACGGCTTGATCACTCCTTTGCACTGTTATATAAATAATTGACTACGATTAATCCTAAAATAGCATCCACTCAGAGCTCTGACTTGGAGATAGAATTAATGGCTGATGATGCCTGCAATGCCAGGCGAAACATGTACCATACTCAAAATTATTGTAATGATATTGTTATAGTCATAAAGACTTAACCAGTATTGAATAGGTGGTTTCAATAAATTAATGTTTAACATTTAAGAATTGAATTTCAATACGGTCAAAATGAAAATAATCCTCCCTTATGCCGTGTCGTTAACTGACTGAGCGTGTGTGAGGCGCTTGCGGTGGGTGAGGTATAGCAGAAGTAGAGGTAGGGGAAGTGGGGGAAGCAGGTGAAATGTTGTGTAGGGTGGAGCTAACTTTTTTTTTTTTGCTAGTTGTTTTACGTCGCACCGACACAGATAGGTCTTACGGCGACGATGGGAAAGGAAAGGGCTAGGAGTGGGAAGGAAGCGGCCGTGGCCTTAATTAAGGTACAGCCCCAGCATTTGCCTGGTGTGAAAATGGGAAACCACGGAAAACCATTTTCAGGGCTGCCGACAGTGGGGTTCGAACCTACTATCTCCCGAATACTGGATACTGGCCGCACGTGGAGCTAACTGAGGAGTGGTGTTGTGATAGGCTAGGGGAAACAGAAGGAAAAGTAGGGGGAATATTATGTAGGGTGGAGCTAATTGGAAGGAGGTGTGTTGGTTTGTTATTTACCTACCTACTTTCACCACTCAAAGCAGTTTGATGATCTTCTATTCCCACACCTGCCAACTTTACAAAATAAAAAATCACGAGATTTTGATACGAAAATAAAGAAAAAATCAGGAGATACAATTGGTCAAAACTGCTTTTCTACATGTCTTGTGCAATACAGGAGTACTGTACTATGGTATATATTATAACACTTATTACCTCAAAACCCGACTGTTACTATACGAGGCTACAAGGCTAAAAACAACACATCTCTATTCCCTCACTGGAAGTATGTGAACGAGATGATTGGTCTCTGATAAGCCTTCCGAAAATAGTATGAAATCATGCACTTGGATGCCATTACTTAGGAAACACATTAGATTAATATATTGCATCATGCACCCGCACGATTATGGGAAGCGTTATGCTATTAATTTTAAGTAATAAATTAAAATTCACCAGAATTGTCTCCAAATGGCTCTTAAAATCTCTAAAATGTAACTAGTTTCTTTCTTTGAAATTCTGTCACTTAATTACTAATCTAGTGACCAATCTCTAGAATCAACTAGACTGATGCGAAGGAACATGAACATAACATGTGAGATGCGGAGATTTACAATTGATAGGCTATACGAGTCGCAATATACAGGTTTCAATAAACATCACACATTCACGTGCATTTCTCATATTAATAAACGTCGATATTTCATTTGAAAGCGGCCAACGAGTGAAGGACTTCCTGCCACTGGTGTAAAATGCTGAAATGGCAGGATTTGGAAATAAATGTTTGAAGTTCATCAAAAAATAAGCTAAAATCAGGAGAAGAAATACAATAATTGCGAGGCGGGAAAAACTGTCGAAAATCGGGAGTCTCCTGCCTGAATTGGGAAAATTGGCAGGTATGTATTCCCATATGTTCTACAAAGAGATTTTCTTGACATTCCTTACATTAAAGGGGTTTTGGCATAAAGAATAAACAGCATTAGATTCATAGACACCATGACGAGAAAAGAGGAACACCTCCAACATCAGATCAGTTTCTTAATACTTGTGTTTTTTTTATATTTTCAAACCATAGGAACTATCCTCATAACATTCATCACCAAGCAGGTATACCATGAGCTTAGAGACACTGCATACTGCTATGAATAAATTGAAATTACACACTGTGGAACTGACATTCACTTGTATCCAAGACCAAAAGAGACTGCATGCAGTGAGGACACAGAAGGGACAGGGCACATATTTAGAAGAGAATGTATATAAGAAACTATTATAGAGTGGAAGATGAAAGAAGATGTTCGTGACAGAAGTGATTGGAGTGAAAAGTTCCAATGATACCTGTCTACAGATTGATACACAGATCTCTATGAAGAGTTGTAAAGATTTGGTAATCTGAAATCAGAGAAAAAATATATTTTATTATTGGTAGAATTATTTCAAAATATTTGAAAGCCTCACCTTTGGCAAATCTGCATTTGCTTCTTCAGGTTCTGTTTTGATGCTTGGGAGTGGCTCTATCTTGATATTCTCAAAATGCGTTGCTTCTAACTTGAGGGTTGTATCCTATCAAAGTATAAAACAAGTTAGACACTACAATGACATCAGCCCTTAACTGAGGTATGAGTTACAAGTAACTTGGAACAGGCCAGTAGTCACAAGGTAGCAGGTGATCATGAGAAGGTGCTCTAATATGCTCGGGGAAATAATTGCAGTACATTTGTAACTGATCAATGAAGTATAGAATATGCAAAGTGAAATAATTAATTTCTACAGTAGAACTTAATTAATTCAAATGTTTTCAACTGAAATTCATGAATAATTTACAGTTTTCTCACACTCTCTTGATATTCCTATATAATACAATATTAAAAATTCACTGGCTAACTTAGGGTCTATGTTCCATGCATAGTCGTCGAGTGAAAAATCCCCTTGTCTAAATATACATAATATGCAAGAAGATGCACACGGTCGGAAAGACAAAACTTATATTTATCTCTGATAACTCAGTAGCACATGAATTGAGTAATTTTGTAAAGTGGACTAGACCTACAATGATAATCTTTCAATTCATCCAATGTTTCTTCTTCTTCTTCTTTTCCGTCCGCTTTTCCCACACCTGTGGGGTCGCGGGTGCGATCTGCGTCACACATGTGGATTTCGCCGTTTTACGGCCGGATGCCCTTCCTGACGCCAACCCTCTATGGAGGGATGTAAGCACTATTGGGTGTTTCTGTGGTGGTTGGTAGTGTAGTATGTTGTCTGAATATGATGAGGAGAGTGTTGGGACGGACATATACACCCAGTCCCCGAGCCAGAAGAATTAATCAGAAGCGATTAAAATCCCCGACCCGGCCGGGAATCGAACCCGGGACCCTCAGAACCGAAGGCCAGTACGCTGACCATTCAGCCAACGCGTCGGACAATTCATCCAATGTTTCTAAAGAAGAAATTTAGTCAATTAAGCAAACCTGAAATTGAAGTATTTCTAACTAATTTAAGATTGGTCCTACACAACAATTATTTTAGCTTTGTTAATATCATTTATCAGCAAAATTGACTGCTCACTGGTTCTCTGCCTTCAGAGATTTCAGCAGATATTTATTTAGATAACCTTTAACACAATAAAATTCTTAATAATAATAACTTCAGTAACATATGCTGTTGGACCAGATGTGATGATGACATGATTGTCATAATAGACCATAGATCTACTAATACGACTGCCACTCTCGATAAGCTCAATGACTTAAATCCACACATTCAGTTTACTTTTGAATCTGAATCCACCAATCTTAGAATTATTTAGATTTAACCATTACCAGACATACTAATCATTTGCCTTATAATAGGTAAAGAAATCTTACACAAACTGCAAATACTATTCAGCAAGACTTTTTACATCCCCATTCACACAAAAAAGCTACTTGTTACAGCATGGTACATATGTTTTTCATCATCACTTTGTCCAAAATAGATCTTAAACAAGAACTGAACACTATTCACGCAATAGCTAGTTATAATGGGCACAACAGACACTTTAATGATGAAATAATTAATAAGATAAAGAAGCAACCTTCATCCACCTTAATCAAAGAAAAGGCACCCTTCCATCTCATTTAATAATAATAATATATATCAGGACACTAACATTTTTTTTTTTGCTATGGGCTTTACGTCGCACCGACACAGATAGGTCTTATGGCAACGATGGGATAGGAAAGGCCTAGGAGTTGGAAGGAAGCGGCCGTGGCCTTAATTAAGGTATAGCCCCAGCATTTGCCTGGTGTGAAAATGGGAAACCACGGAAAACCATTTTTAGGGCTGCCGATAGTGGGATTCGAACCTACGATCTCCCGGATGCAAGCTCACAGCCGCGCGCCTCTACACGCACAGCCAACTCGCCCGGTCTCTTAACATTTTTAAGAAACATTATCTGAATATAGCCTATAAAACTAATAACAATAACTCTTCCATATTAATTAAGAGACATTTAATGGACCAACATAATAGATTTATTAATTGGAGTAAATGTGACACAACGTATGAGGTCAAACATGCATACATTTCAATACGCATTATTTAGAACATGTTAACGCTAAAAAATACAATAGTTTTTCTGCCATAAGCCAATATATATTTGATTCCAATCATCATTTCACATCCATTAATGAAGATATGGATATCTTGAAGGTCACAGACAAACACACTCTGCTTAAGGGCACCCATACCCAGGGGCAAGAGGTGCCCCCCCCCTAATAGCTCTCATGGAAAGGAAAATATCTAATGTAGTCAGGTGTTTTTCTTTCAAGAAAATGATTTAAAAGTTGGTATTACGTAGAAGTGGTAGTACGGTCCCCCATGAACAGGCAGGGGATACTGTGGGTGCTATTCTACCACGGAATACAAGTCATCATTCATCTTCAAATATATTAAAAACACTATGTACCCCCAGATCTCGGCCACTCCCTATAAACTGTCCCATGACTCTGCTCAAGATTCTCGAAAAGTGCTTTATCCATTTTGAACAATATTTCAACGCTAACCTCTTCAGCCCTGACACTTTGTTTACTGATACATTTTTATTAAAATCTCTTTATATTCAATTAGGTTATTTAAGAATATTTCAGATGATATTTATTATTTTATTTTTATTGTTTAATTACAATAATTTGTGTACATACTTGTTCATTGGGTCTCTACTATTAGTGTGACATATACTAGTCACTCGTAAGTGGATTATAATTATCAAACTACACGTTGCCTGTATATTCTGCCAGTACATCAAGATTTCTGGCAACACTGAGCAACAGATGCTTAAATGGCAAGTTATGTATCTCTACTGCTCTAAAAAAATAATAATCACATCAAGCAACTAAGCTATTAAATAATCCTATTTCACCTATTAAATGGTCGTGAAACCGACCTCGACAGCTGCAGTCGCTTAAGTGCGGCCAATATCCAGTAATCGGGAGATAGTGGGTTCGAACCCCACTGTGGGCAGCCTTGAAGATGGTTTTCCATGGTTTCCCATTTTCACACCAGGCAAATGTTGGGGCTGTACCTTAATTAAGGCCATGGCCACTTTCTTCCCATTCCTAGGCCTTTTCTATCCCATCGTTGCCATAAGACATATCTGTGTCAGTGCGACATGATGCAAAAAAAAAAAAAGGTAGTGAAGTGGTGCAGTAGTAATAGATATCACTAATGCAATTACACCTCCTACTTTATTGGGGATTGGCTGTAAAATGGCATAAACAAAAAAAAATCATTCCTGTTGGATATGCACTGGTGTGACTAATGGATTAGCAGGTGTAAAGTTACCAGGATCTCCTAATATATAAGGTTCTAAAAGGGTTATTAATAGCAAAATGGCTACTATGATAATAACCCCAATTGCTTTAATTGCATAAATTATACCTAAAATACCAAAAGCTTCCATTTTTTCATTTTCTTGACTAATAAAATGAAAAACAACCCTGGACTCTGGGAGGAAATAGTTTAATGCAGAAAATAAGAATCCCACTGCAGATGGATTCTTGGGTAACCAGGGTACTCATCATTGATGTCCCTCAGAACATATTAATTTCTTTCGAAGTCACTCTTAGTAATTTCGCTCTAGTTAAATGATAATAGTTATTGGTTTGTTCTACCATCACTCCAAAGAATTCTTTGTCGGAGTAGTCATTGAAGTATTGTAGTTGAATTGAAGTATGGATGTTATTCTCTGGATCCAAGAATATCACTTGGTGGAATAAATTGTGAAAGGACATTTGTCAAATTATTCCCACTCCATTCAACAATAGATTGTAGATGCCTTCGGCCTCTTCCTTGTTCTCAGTTCATTATTTGAATTGAGCCACTTCTTTGTTCTCTGCCTCTTTCTCGTTTCTGACCCGTTCCTTGAATTTGGCTCATTTCATGACTCCAGCCCCTACATGGACCCTGGCCTCTTCCAAGTCCTCATTCCCTCCCCAGATCCTTGCACATTCAATCCAGGCCTACCACCATTTATAGATCTGCAAGGTCTCGGAGTCCATCTAAGTTGCCACCTTGGTTGTTACTTGTATCCCTATTTTTTTTGCCACATTGTTTGTCATTTAGGCAGTGATCAGCACTGTCAGGAAATTCAGGTTGTGATTCGGCATTGTTGTCATCTCTGCATGGTGAAGATGGAATGTAATCAGCATTACAGTCTATGTCTCGATGTCACTGTTGTTTAGAATTTCAAACAATTCTTAATCAGAGGTTAGAGGCACTCTGTATGTTATTTCTATAAGTAAATTCACCTTTGATTAGACTACATTGCATTCAAAGTTAAAAAATAAAATCAAAGGAAATTATATGTGATTTGATGCAATGTACACATATGTGTACATATTAATTTACAACCACATGGATGTTAAACAAACGGTTTACATGATCTGTAAACAACTTATAACAATTTATTCATTCTTATAATTACATAAAATGAAGAAAATCCACTAATTGAGTTAAAGAGAGGTAATATTTACTTGACTGCAGAGTTAACATAGCATCACTAAGACTTCATATGACAACAATGTTGCTTACACTCAGCTATCTGCTTACAGGCTTGAGAAACTGATTATGAGTATGTCACAGACCCTAGTTCAAAGAGTAAACAACAGTTTGGCAGCAAATTTAAACTGCCATGGAAATTAATGCTACAAAAAATTTGTACACACATGTATGTTAGGATTGAAGAGGCAAATTACAACCTAAATGAAATATTTGAAAAGCCTACTATTTTATTTGATATAATCATTCCTATTTATAGAAAACATATCATCGCCATAAGACCTATCTGTGTCGGTGTGATGTAAAGCAAATAACTTATAGAAAACATAGATGTAGTACCAACAAAGGCTCCATTATTATTCCTACCATCCTCTCACCACCCCTTTATCTCCTTACCGCTTCCTCTCTGCCTCCCATCTTGTAATATGAACTCCTACCCCCAGTCTATGCTTTGATTTAGCAATCAATGTGAAAGGGTAAATTTCATTACTTGGTTTTCAATTACAAACACCCTTCATAATGAGTTTAAAACTTTAATAGGTCAGATAATCTATAATCAATCTGTCCAATATTCTCAGATAATTCAGAATTGACGGAATAATAGAATTAAGATTTATTTAATTAGTTTTGTCTTATGGATGATTATGTTGATTATGTTAATTTTATACTTAAATAGCTTATGTAGACACATCTCCTTATCTCCTCTTATAAATATCAGAGGTTCAGTTATTTTTCTTCTTTCTTTTCCCTTCCAGACATCTATTCTGGATATACATCTTTGAACCACGTTGACAGTCTTATAAACACCTACTGGGCCACTGTTTCTATAGTACTAATTTTTAGATGTTCCCCTCATCTAATTTTCAAGTTTGCCATATATTGTCACTACAAGTTACAGTATAAATTAAGATTAAGACTGATTTCCACAAAGTGACCAATACTGTGCTACTAATTTAATAAACATTTTCTCTATACATCATATTGCGACTTATGGACATTGTGAGTTTATTAACTTAACCACTGTGGTTTGATTTTATAATGATCTGTATTGATTACAATCTCTACTCCAAAAAATACACATCCAATATTTAAAATAAGAATTGTCAATACTTAGAATGTCTGGCTCCATGGCTAAATGGTTAGCATGCTGGCCTTTGGTCACAGGGGTCCCAGGTTCAATTCCCAGCAGGGTCGGGAATTTTAGCCATAATTGGTTAATTCCCCTGGCAAAGGGACTGGGTGTATGGGTTGTCTACAACGTAATTTCATCCTCATGACGTGCAGGTTACCTACGGACGTCAAATCAAAAGACCTGCACCTGGCGAGCCAAAGTCCTTGGACACAACAAAGCACTAAAAGCCATATGCCATTTCATTTCAATACGTAGGGTTATTTAATTAATCATCATCATCATCATCATCTGTTTACCCTCCAGGTTCGGTTTTTCCCTCGGACTTAGCGAGGGATCCCATCTCTACCGCCTCAAGGGCAGTGTCCTGGAGCTTCAGACTCTTGGTCAGGGGATACAACTGGGGAGTATGACCAGTACCTCGCCCAGGCGGCCTCACCTGCTATGCTGAACAGGGGCCTTGTGGAGGGATGGGAAGATTGGAAGGGATAGGCAAGGAAGAGGGAAGGAAGCGGCCGTGGCCTTAAGTTAGGTACCATCCCGGCATTCGCCTGGAGGAGAAGTGGGAAACCACGGAAAACCACTTCCAGGATGGCTGAGGTGGGAATCGAACCCACCTCTACTCAGTTGACCTCCCGAGGCTGAGTGGACCCCGTTCCAGCCCTCGTACCACTTTTCAAATTTCGTGGCAGAGCCGGGAATCGAACTCGGGCCTCCGGGGGTGGCAGCTAATCACGCTAACCACTACACCACAGAGGCGGACTATTTAATTAATAATAGGTGAAAATAAACAATTAATTAAATAACAAGTGTTTTCATTTTTAGATGTTTTGTGTGCTTGAATGTTTTTAATTGAGCCAATTTTGACTATGTGATGGCTGAAGAGGCAAGAGCAGCCACCCTACTCAGACACTGACCTTAATAACAAAAAATTTATTGCACCCTGAGAAATAGAAAATATAGTAATACAGATATTGAGGGACTCTCTATAAATCATTCAGTTCCATCCATACCTGAGAACATGATTAGCATTCCTCCCACACTAACTGGAAAAAAGAACTTAATAACAGCATTAACAATTAAATTTCCACTTTTTGATGTTTATAAACTCCATTGAAATTGTAACCTGACTGTATTCCAGATCTGAATAGCACCCTCATTGGAGGATGGAAAATTTATTCCTTTACTAAATCTTTCTCTATGTATTGAATAGGTGGAACCATTTTACCTTACGTTGCATGTAAGTCTCTTTACATTGCACCAATACAGATAGGTCTTAACTCTCCCTGTCAAGCTAAAATGCTGTAGTACTGCTAAAACTGCCAAACTAAATTAAGGCAAACTGTAAGGTCTTACTGAAAATTTTGTACCTGCCTCAGTTTTGAAGCTATATAGATTTTTTTTTAATGATTCATGATATATCCATATGTCCTGTGATTTACTTCGTTGGTGCTTGTGTCTTTAACATATTAATAAATTATTTATTTCCACTTTCTGTAATTAATTTTGCAAACTGGAATTAGTATTTGGCACAGTAATAATTATTTCACATATATGTTAATGTCACCCTTAGAATCACTAAACTGTGTTGTCTTTTAATGTTAAAAGTTTTAAATCTCTGTGTTTAAAAATGTCCAAGTGATTTTAATTTTTGAAAGTGAAAATTTTTTTTTTTGCTAGTTGCTTTATGTCGCACCAACACAGATAGGTCTTATGGCGACGATTGGACAGGGAAGGGCTAGGAGTGGGAAGGAAGCGGCCGTGGCCTTAATTAAGGTACAGCCCCAGCATTTGCCTGGTGTGAAAATGGGAAACCACGGAAAATCATTTTCACGGCTGCCGACAGTGGGGTTCGAACCTACTATCTCCCGAATACTGGATACTGGCCGCACTTAAGCGACTGCAGCTACTGAGCTTGGTGAGAGTGAAAATTGAGGTTGTCATCATGTTGACTTGCATTTTGCTGGTTAACATTAAGATCACCGTCATCTTCACTTCCATCAGTAGTAGTAATCTGAGGAGGGATAACATGACTAGGTCTTATATCTGTCACATGAACTGATACTGTCTGTCTCACTGTTTTCATCTTCACTAGAATATATATCACTGTCACTTCCTAAAAACATAGCCTGAACGTATTTTTTCACACACGAGTTCCAAATAATATCTTCTTAACCTTTCACAGTATAATAAGCAAAAACACGATAAAAGCAATACCTCGCGCCAAGAAAACTTTCTGCGCAACGTACGCTGTGCACATGACATGGCCAGTGCATGCCAACCTCTCAAAGAAATAGAAAATAAGAATGTTATATTCTCTTTGTCAGAGAGAAAATGCTATTTATTTGTAGTTAGAGATACCATGGATCAGCCAAAATGCATATGCGAGTCAACTGTTGTGTTAAACCTGAACAAACGGTACTTGAAAAACCAGCCTCTACAGCATCAGATCATGGCAGTTTTACAATTCACAGATCATCAACTTACATCGGATCTTGGCAGCCACTGGGTTAAGGTGATGACTGGATAGGGAAGGACCAGGAGTGGGAAGTGGCTGTGGCCTTAATCAAGGTACATTTGCCTCGTAAGAAAACCATCTTCAGGGTTGCCAACAGTGGGGTTTGGATCCATTATCTACTGAACGCAAGCTCACAGCTGTGCGCTCCTAATTGCACGACCAATTTGCTCGGCAGTCGCTCTTTCTTATGATAACATATTATACACCAAACCAAAGCTGAAAGACAGATCTATGTGAAAATGACAGAGATAACAAAAAATATTGTCATGATTTCTATCATAAAATACAATTCTAATTCTTTCAATTAAGGAATTGTTTGAAATATTTTGCTCTAACAAAGGAATTCCTGAAACATGGTATTCTGAAATACACAAGTATGTTTGTACATATTCCACCATAGTTCTCCACTTTCCAGTTCAAATGCTAAGTAAAACACAAAATTTAAACCGAATGGATTTTGAGTTCTTTTCACATAATGAAAGCTGCGTTACCGGGAGGCAAGTGTTTTTTACTAGTTGTTTTACCTCGCACTGATACAGATAGGTCTTATGGCGACGATAGGACAGGAACAGCCTAAGAATGTGAAGGAAGTGGCCATGGCCTTAATTAAGGTACAGCCCCAGCATTTGTCTGGTGTGAAAATGGGAAACCACGTAAAATCATCTTCAGGGCTGCCGACAGTGGGGTTCGAACCCACTATCTCCTGGATGCGAGCTCACAGCTGCGCGTCCCCAACCGTATGGCCAACTTGCCCGGTGGAGGCAAGTTTAAAGGCCCAGGACGATGAATGGCAAATGGTACATATTGACCAAGATAATTACTTTCTTGTTGTTTTATGTCAGTACAGTTGTGACGTACCCACTCGGCCCACAGATGTTTGACAAAATTATAACGTGGCGGGTCACTTTAATATTAAAATAAATAAATGATATCTCATTGTTTCTCCATAAACAATATCCCATGGGTGCCAGTTGAAAGTTGATAATTAATAATAATAATACATAATGAGACTCAAAAAACTCCCAGGGGTGAGGTGAACGGAACACAAATCATTAAGTACTAACTTGGAATTTAAGGATCATGAATAATAATTTCATGAAATACAAATTAAAACAGCTATTTATTAGGATGAAAAACGTGACGTAATGGCGTATTAACGAAATCTAAACTTACGGAAGCAAAAGAAAATTTGAATGAAATTAATTCTAAGAATATGAACTGTTGCGCAAAGACTTGCAGTAACTTATGCCATAAGCTCACCATATGTAGACTCTGTTGTCTTGAAGCTGAAGATGTGTGGATCTCTCGTACCGGCTGTCTCATCTGTTGTTGGATTCCAGTCCTACTTATGCTTTTCCTGCCTTTAACACTTCCTACTTTACTCCTTACATAAAGACGTAATGAGTCCTAATTTTAAGTGCAAAACCAACATGGGTTATGTTAATGGAGAGAATACACTTGTATTCTTCCGTATTACAGAACAGTAGCATAGCTAAATTCATAATAAAAGCTCTCCTTCCCTATACTAGTCATAACCAGTCTCCCGTTGACTACCTCTCGTCATTGAGATAACAAGTCCCAATGAGAGTAACTTTTGAGTAGTATCCTACGGTACTACTCAGATGCGAAGTGAACTAAGTTAAAATGTTCTCCGATGTGCAGACGTAGAATCGTAGTAAGAGTGTCTTCCAAGAGTGAGAATCAGAATCAGAATCCGAATACAAGTGACAATCAGCTCACAAGTAAGAATAAGACTGTCCTCTCCAGCTCTTGTCTACGACGTATATAGGTTCAAAAGTCTCCTTCCATCAGCCATATCACATGGTCCCGTAAGATTCGAGGTCTCATCCCTTCTCCTATGTATTGCTGTGAATCCATCACGTTGCTTCAATATGTTCATTCACATAGGCTGAAATTTCCCGCTGAAATAATGCGTCAGGTAGCTAAGTTCGAAAAGTGGGCATTTATAATGTATCAACTGTCTCTTCATTAGGTGAAGTACTTTTCCTGGAAACGGGCTGAAATTAGCCTGCTGACTCTGGTTACCTCACAATGGCTATTGGAAAATTTACTGCAGGTTGTGTTGTTTGAGTCATCAGTCCATAGACTGGTTTGATGCAGCTGTCCATGCCACCCTATCCTGTGCTAACCTTTTCATAACTACGTAACTATTGCATCCTACATCTGCTCTAATCTGCTTGTCATATTCATACCTTGGTCTAACCCTACCGTTCTTACCCCCTACACTTCCTTCAAAAACCAACTGAACAAGTCCTGGGTGTCTTCAGATGTGTCCAATCATTCTATCTCTTCTTCTCGTCAAATTTAGCCAAATCGATCTCCTCTCACCAATTCGATTCAGTATCTCTTCATTCGTGATTTGATCTATCCATCTCACCTTCAGCATTCTTCTGTAACACCACATTTCAAAAGCTTCTATTCTCTTTCTTTCTGAGCCAGTTATCGTCCATGTTTCACTTCCATACAATGCCACGCTCCACACGAAAGTCTTCAAAAACATCTTTCTAATTCCTATATCAATGTTTGAAGTGAGCAAATTTCTTTTCTTAAGAAAGCTCTTCCTTGCTTGTGCTAGTCTGCATTTTATGTCCTCCTTACTTCTGCCATCGTTAGTTATTTTACTACCCAAGTAACAATATTCATCTACTTCCTTTAAGACTTCATTTCCTAATCTAATATTTCCTGCATCACCTGCCTTCGTTCGACTGCACTCCATTACTTTTGTTTTGGACTTATTTATTTTCATCTTGTACTCCTTACCCAAGACTTCATCCATACCATTCAGCAACTTCTCAAGATCTTCTGCAGTCTCAGATAAAATAACAATATATTCGGCAAATCTCAAGGTTTTGATTTCTTCTCCTTGGACTGTGATTCCCTTTCCAAATTTCCCTTTGATTTCCTTTACTGCCTGTTCTATGTAAACATTGAAAAGGAGAGGGGACAAACTGCAGCCTTGCCTCACTCCTTTCTGGATTGCTGCTTCTTTTTCAAAGCCCTCGATTCTTATCACTGCAGACTGATTTTTATACAGATTGTAGATAATTCTTCGTTCTCGGTATCTGATCCCTATCATCTTCAGAATCATAAATAGCTTGGTCCAATCAACATTATCGAATGCCTTTTCTAGATCTACGAATGCCATGTATGTGGGCTTGTCCTTCTTGATTCGATCCTCTAAGATCAGACGTAAAGTCAGGATTGTTTCACGTGTTCCTACATTTCTTCTGAAGCCAAATTGATCTTCTCCCAACTCAGCTTCAACTTGTTTTTCCATTCTTCTGTAAATAATACGTGTTAAAATTTTGCAGGCATGAGATACTAAACTAATGGTGCGGTAGTTTTCACACCTGTCAGCACTGGCTTTCTTGGGAATAGGTATAACAACATTCTTCCGAAACTTGGATGGGACTTCTCCTGTCTCATACATCTTGCACACTAAATGAAATAACCTTGCCATGCTGGTTTCTCCTAAGGCAGTCAGTAATTCAGAGGGAATGTCGTCAATTCCATGTGCCTTGTTCCTATTGAGGTCTCTCACAGCTCTGTCAAACTCTGACCTCAAAATTGGGTCTCCCATTTCATCAGCATCAACAGCCTCTTCATGTTCCAGAACCAAATTATCTACATCTTTACCTTGATAGAACTGTTGGCTATGCTCCTGTCATCTTTCTGCTTTGTCTTCTTTCCCTAGAAGTGGTTTTCCATCTGAGCTCTTAATATTCATACACCTAGATTTCCTTTCTCCAAAGGTTTCCTTGATTTTCCTGTATGCAGCATCTACCTTTCCCAGGACCATACAGCCTTCGACATCCTTGCATTTCTCCTTCAGCCATTCTTCCTTAGCTACCTTGCCCTTTCTATCCACTTCATTCTTTAATCGTCTGTATTCTTTTCTGCCCTCTTCATTTCTAGCATTCTTGTATTTTCGTCGTTCATCAATCACGTCTAGTATCTCCTGAGTTATCCACTGATTCTTAGTTGATCTTTTCTTCCTTCCTAACATTTCTTCAGCAGCCCTACTGACTTCATTTTTCATGACTCTCCACTCTTCCTCTATAGTGTTTCCTTCAGCCTTTTAATTTAGTCCTTGTGCAACATGTTCCTAGAAACAATCCCTGACGCTCTTTTCTTTCAACTTGTCTAGATCCCATCTTTTTGCATTCTTTCCCTTCTTCAATTTCTTCAACTTCAGATGGCATTTCATGACCAACAAGTTGTGGTCAGAGTCCACGTCTGCTCCTGGGAAAGTTTTGCAATCCAACACCTGGTTTCTGAATCTCTGCCTAATCATAATGAAGTCTATTTGATACCTTCCAGTGTCTCCAGGTCTCGTCCACGTATACAGCCGTCGTTTGTGGTGTTTGAACCAAGTATTGGTAAGGACTAAATTATGATCAGTGCAGAATTCAACCAGCCGACTTCCTCTTTCGTTCCTTTGTCCCAATCCTAATTCTCCTACTGTACTACCTTCTCTTCCTTGGCCTACCACTGCATTCCAGTCTCCCATCACAATTAGATTCTCGTCACCTTTTACATATTGTATTAAATCTTCTATCTCCTCATGTATTCTTTCGATTTCTTCATCATCCGCTGAACTAGTAGGCATATAGACCTGCACTATTGTGGTGGGCATTGGTTTGGTGTCTATCTTAACGACAATAATTCTTTCACTATGCTGGTCGTAGTAGCTTACTCGCTGCCCTATTTTCTTATTCATTATTAAACCAACTCCTGCATTTCCTCTGTTTGATTTTGTGTTGATAATTCGGTAGTCGCCTGACCAAAAATCTTGTTCTTCCTGCCAACGTACTTCACTTATGCCAACTACATCTAACTTTAGCCTATCCATCTCCCTTTTCAGATTCTCTAACCTACCACAACGATTCAAACTTCTAACATTCCACACTCCGACTCACAGAATGTCAGTATCCATCTTCCTGATGATCGCCCCCTCTCGTGTAGTCCCAACCCGGAGATCCGAATGGGGGACTAGTTTACCTCCGGAATATTTTACCCGGGAGGAAGTCATCATCAGTACATCATTCATACAGAGAGAGCTGCATGTCCTCAGGAGTTAGTTACGGCTGTAGTTTCCCCGTTGCTTTCAGCCGTGTAGCAGTACCAACACAGCTAAGCCATGTTGAGTATTATTACAAGGCCGTATCAGTCAATCATTCAGACTGCCGCCCTTGCAACTACCGAAAGGCTGATACCCCCTTTCGTTTTTTTTTTTTTTTTTTTTTGCTAGTTGTTTTACGTCGCACCGACACAGATAGGTCTTACGGCGACGATGGGACAGGAAAGGGCTAGGAGTGGGAAGTAAGCGGCCGTGGCCTTAATTAAGGTACAGCCCCAGCATTTGCCTGGTGTGAAAATGGGAAACCACGGAAAACCATTTTCAGAGCTGCCGACAGTGGGATTCGAACCTACTATCTCCCGAATACTGGATACTGGCCGCACTTAAGCGACTGCAGCTATCGAGATCGGTGATACCCCCTTTCGATGAACCATTCGTTAGTCTGGTCTCTCAACAGATACCCATCCGATATGGTTGCACCTGCGGCTCGGCTATCTGCATCACTGGGACGCGCAAGCCTCCCCGCCGCGGCAAGGTCACATGGTTCCCAGAGGAGGTACTGCAGGTTATAAATATGAATGATGTTGAAATACTTTACCCAATAATTTGTTCGTTCAGAATACGTTATAGCCGCGATACAAAGAAATGAAATGATGATTGAAATGGATGATAAAAACCCTATATATATATACATACTAATTTAAACATGACCTATCAGTGATTAAATATATACATCTTATCAATTAATTATATAGTTCAATAATTGAAAACATGCAGTGATGTCCCAAACATCACACAGTTCACACTTACCCCTTCATTAATTTCTTTGAATACTGACATACTGCCATTACATGCCATAACATTACCTGCACTGACTTGAACATCATTTTGGTTATTGGAATTTCTCATTACTTCTGAGGCACCTTGTACTTTGCGATTACTTTCATTACTTTTAGGAATAATTTGCTCATCAGAATGAACACAATAATCACTGTCACCATCAGTACTGTTACTAAGATCTTCGAAAATCACGTGGCTCGATTTCAGAATCTCCTTGATTCTAAGAGTATAAGAAAGTACTCACTTCTACAGCTAAATAAATGTTTCCAGACAATTGCTTGCTTTTCAAAGACTTTCAAAAGTGAAGATAAAAGAAGCAGTATTCAGCTGGTGCCATCTGGTGTCCAATTATAAACCTACGATGGAAGAAAGACACAGTTTCTCAGCAAGATGATCGCACTTGACAAAACCGTGCACTGTCTTTATTTGAGATTCAAGGTAAATATGAAACTTTATACCTTTAACAAATTTATTATAATTTATTATTAATCCATCCATTCACGTAAAAATCAAATCTCTGGCAGGTAAAAATAACTGGGAATACCAACGTAAGAAAAACATTAGCCACCAGACTCATATTTCTAGTCTCCATAGTGACCTGGCACCCAAGATGTTTAGAGTTCTGTTTTTATTAAGAACAATTTGAACATCTGTGCACATACAAAAGATAAATTATTTCCAAGATTATTGTTTGTTTTAGAAATTGAAAAACTATGACACTATCAAACAGTAATCCAACCAGAGTCTCTGTATGCTTCAGAATGACTAGGATTAACAACCAGAAAAGGCAATGAAGAAATCAAGAAGAAGGAAAGGCAGATTTTAAGAAAACTTCTCGGACCAAAAAGATGTGGTGACACATACTGATTACACTGTAACAAAGAAGTGTATAAAACATGCAGCAAGATTTCAGATACAATACGTAAATGAAGCGTTAAATTCTTTGGACATATTTCAAGGATGCCTGACGGCAGACTCATCAGAATTTTTTTAACCATTTCAAGAAGCCCAATAGGAAAGGCATCTCTTATGATAAATGGTTTGTTAACACCAAGAGGAATCTGCAAGAAATTAATATCATGGATCAAGACATCTACAACAGAACCACTTTCAGGAACATGACACACACATTTGGGGGTTTTTAGATCCAGAAACAGTGATGAAGAAGAAGAAGAAGCAACATTGTACGGCTGCAAAGAAAGAAGCTGTAAGCAAGACAGTGAAAGAATACTAGTGCCAAAGAAAATTGAAGTCATAAAGAGTTATTTACGTGGTCCATAGCTGGCCAAAATCGATTATGAATGAAAATAAACAAACATTTGGAGGAAGAAGAAATGGCTTACTTGGTGCAAGTTTGGCTGACACTCATTTATTTTTTTTACTTTCACTAAGTCATAACAGACTAAGGGCAAAATCAAATGTGCCCCTTCAAAACTAATAAATCGAGGTGAAGCTTTAGAAAGAAATACAGTGGGTCTGAATAATAATACTCACATCACAGAGTTCCTCAGGCCACACAGGCTCATTCTTAATGTCCACAGGAAAATCCATAATGCATAATTTATGTCCCCGCAGATGTCACATCAACCTCGGCACAGTACATTCTGTGTGACAGGAAACAAACAGCAGGACTCAGCAATGTGCAGCCAGAACAAGAATGAGGAAGATTAATATACTGATTGAGAATTATGAAGAGAAAATACTACACTTAAGAAAATGGAAATTGCAACACCATGAAGGCATTAGTCGTTTGTGTTGATTTTCAAGAGATGGAACGATGCCATGTAGGTATGTAAACTATCAAAGTTTCAGACCCATTCAATTGTTGCTACAGGTCTCCCCACGTGATTGGTCGCGGAGGAATCAACTCCAGTATACAGACTCTGGTGTACTGTAGTTGACTTGCAGTCTGTGCAGTGAAGTGTTCCCCGTCAAACATGCCTCGACGACAGAGAAGAGCATGCTATCAACAACTGTCGCCGTTTGAGAGGGCTCGGATAATTGGGCTGTGTGAGGCTGAATTATCGCTAAGGACTGTCGCTGCACCTGTTGGCCGACAGGCTTCTACGGTACAACGTGTATGGCAGCAGTGGTCAAATGAAGGTACCCACACTTGTAGACCTGGCACAGGCCCAGCACGACAGACAACTGTGAAAGAGGATCGCCGCATCATTTGGATGGCCCCGATGGAACCCCATGCAACAGCAGCGCAAATTCGAGCAGCTGTGGCACCCCACAAACAGTTGGTAATCGCCTGCATGCAGCTGGCTTATGAGCCCGTGTCCCTGCAGAAGGTGTTCCATTGACTCCACAACAGCGATGTTTAAGGCTGGCCTGATGTCGAGAAAGATCGACGTGGGTCGACGAATGGCATAGGGTCGTCTTTAGTGATGAATCACGCTTCTGTCATGCTTGCATTTATCGCCGGAATCGTGTGCGCCGACGTACCAGGGAGAGGGGCCGCCCAGGTCTTATTGTTGAGAGGCACACAGGGTCAACACCAAGCATTATGGTCTGGGGAGCTATTGGCTTTAATGTGAAATCACAATTAGTGCTTGTTGAAGGCACTATGACTGCTCGACAGTACGTTGATAGGGTATTCAATCCAGTGGTTTTCCCTTTGATGGCGAACATTGCTAATGGAATGTTTCAGCAGGACAATGCCTGGGTTCACACTGCACGCATCTCCAGAGAAGCTCTCTATGACATCACAACCTTAGAATGGCCTGCCAGATCCCTGGACCTCAGTTCTATTGAACATGTGTGGGACATGATGGGTCGACAACTGGCCAACCGTCCTCAGCCACCCACAACTCTGAAACAACTGACCATGCAGTGCAACAAGCATGGGCCACAATTCCTCAGGAAGCGATCCAGGGCCTTCTTGACTCCATGCCTCGACGAATTCATCAATGTATTGCAGCTCGTGGTGGGCACATCCTGTATTGATTGTTGTCCAAACTTGCAGTCAGAGGGACCTGAAAGTGTAATCATCAAATCACAACTGAATACTTGTCCTGCATGTTCAATTGCAGCAATGTAGCACCACTCCTTCTGGGTGTTGCAATTTCCATTTTCTTCAGTGTATTTGAAGATGAATTAGAACAAACATATGTCAAATAGGGTCATGTATAGAAAGATAGGAACATAAGTGAAAAAAAACCAGAATGGTGGTTCAGTAGGCTACTGGAGGAGAGAACAGTAGATACAGGAGAAAAAAAAAACAAACCAGAAAACACAAAATGATAAATACAATTTCTACATATTCATACACAATATTGCCTTCAAACAGATGAACTCGCTCCCCTTTAATACCTATTCTTTTATATCCACCTCTTCTTAGTCCCAATGAGCTCCGTTTTGCTTCACCGGGATGGTGGTAAGGAAGAGGCCATCTTGACAGATCTGCAGTCTTCAAATGGGAGGTGCGGGATACGAAGAAAGCCAGAATTCTGGAAAAGGGGAAGAGACAGATGGCAATGTGAAGATGTAGAGAATGCCAATGTTTTACAAGTAATTTTACACTTTATCCTCTATGCTCGAATACCAAGTGCCACCTCCTTTCATATTTAACTGTTTATATCACGGCAGGTTTTTAGTTCTAAAAAACACCATGAATCTTGTCCAGTAGGGCACCCCTGGTGGTCAGGAGTTTCATCCGTTGAACTGCAGTGGCTAAGAGTTGCAAATACAGCTCTTTTCATTTTAGGTAGGTAAGGAATATTTTTAAGGATTGCATTTGTATAGAAACTAATTGGAGAGTACTCTCTTTAAGCATACGAAATGTACACTGACTGACAGAGCAAATGCAACACCAAGAAGGAGTGGTTCGAAAGGGATGAAAGTTGGGAAAAAAACAGAGACGGCACGGACGAATAATTGATGTTTATTTCAAACCGATATGCAGGTTACACAATGCGCACGGCATCGACTCAGTAGGATGTAGGACCACCGCGAGTGGCGATGCACGCAGAAACACGTCGAGGTACAGAGTCAATAAGAGTGCGGATGGTGTCCTGAGGGATGGTTCTCCATTCTCTGTCAACCATTTGCCACAGTTGGTCGTCCGTACGAGGCTGGGGCAGAGTTTGCAAACGGCGTCCAATGAGATCCCACACGTGTTCGATTGGTGAGAGATCCGGAGAGTACGCTGGCCACGGAAGCATCTGTACACCTCGTAGAGCCTGTTGGGAGATGCGAGCAGTGTGTGGGTGGGCATTATCCTGCTGAAACAGAGCATTGGGCAGCCCCTGAAGGTACGGGAGTGCCACCGGCCGCAGCACATGCTGCACGTAGCAGTGGGCATTTAACGTGCCTTGAATACGCACTAGAGGTGACGTGGAATCATACGCAATAGCCCCCCAAACCATGATGCCGCGTTGTCTAGCGGTAGGGCGCTCCACAGTTACTGCCGGATTTGACCTTTCTCCACGCCGACGCCACACTCGTCTGCGGTGACTATCACTGACAGAACAGAAGCGTGACTCATCGGAGAACACGACGTTCCGCCATTCCCTCATCCAAGTCGCTCTAGCCCGGCACCATGCCAGGCGTGCACGTCTATGCTGTGGACTCAATGGTAGTCTTCTGAGCGGACGCCGGGAGTGCAGGCCTCCTTCAACCAATCGACGGGAAATTGTTCTGGTCGATATTGGAGCAGCCAAGGTGTCTTGCACATGCTGAAGAATGGCGGTTGACGTGGCATGCGGGGCTGCCACCGCTTGGCGGCGGATGCGCCGATCCTCGCGTGCTGACGTCACTCGAGCTGTGCCTGGACCCCTCGCACGTGCCACATGTCCCTGCGCCAACCATCTTCGCCACAGGCGCTGCACCGTGGACACATCCCTGTGGGTATCGGCTGCGATTTGACGAAGCGACCAACCTGCCCTTCTCAGCCCAATCACCATACCCCTCGTAAAGTCGTCTGTCTGCTGGAAATGCCTCCGTTGACGGCGGCCTGGCATTCTTAGCTATACACGTGTCCTGTGGCACACGACAACACGTTCTACAATGACTGTCGGCTGAGAAATCACGGTACGAAGTGGGCCATTCGCCAACGCCGTGTCCCATTTATCGTTCGCTACGTGCGCAGCACAGCGGCGCATTTCACATCATGAGCATACCTCAGTGACGTCAGTCTACCCTGCAATTGGCATAAAGTTCTGACCACTCCTTCTTGGTGTTGCATTTGCTCTGTCAGTCAGATTATTTCCTTTCTATTTCCACTCCTACACAACCTTCCTCAACCCTGTGCCCATTCTCTTTAAAACATGGTTTACACATTCTTTCACTTTAGGAATGTCATCAAACACTTTTCTTTTGTCAGATGAATGTAGGTCTTGGTATCTCCATCACAGGGGCATAGCTGGGGGGGGGGTGTGTCTTACTGGGGTTAGAACCTTCCCCCATGCATAGAATTTTTGCAAAAAGAAAATAAACAGAAACTGACAATAAACTATAAACGGCTGGGCTGAGTGGCTCAGACGGTTCAGGCACTGGTCTTCTGACCCCAACTTGGCAGGTTCGACCCTGGCTCAGTCTGGTGGTATTTGAAGTTGCTCAAATACGTCAGCCTCGTGTCGGTAGATTTATTGGCACATAAAAAAACTCCTGCAGGACTAAATTCTGACACCTTGGTGTATCCAAAAAAATAAAAGTAGTTGGACGCAGATACTTACCTCTCCTCATAAATTGCTGTGGATGGACTTGAACGAACTAAAACAGTTTGGAACTGGACCCATGCGTACACTAAAGGGGAGCAAAAGGACAGACAGGCAAGGACCCATATCCCCCATGAAAAAAATAATGGATCAAGAAAAAATGGGGTTTATTACCAACACACACACAATATTAAAATGAAAGCAAAATTGGGAAGCTGCATTAAAAATTACTTACATAACTGCAGAAAAATAGAACATCAAGTAGGATCCCGTTCGATGACAGTAAGTTATGTGTTACACGGCGACAGTGCATACGATAGCAGTATTCACTTCCGTACGACCGCATACAAATACAAACTTGTTTCAAAAAATAATGTGACGTGGAACACGTTATCGAAGGAATCAGAAAATTGAACCACGAAAGGAATAATGCAGTAGTACAAATGCGGACTGCACACATATCAACAGTTAGCATATCCGTGCTCCAAACGAGCATCCACTCGATGCTAGCGTGTCACAACAACAATGGCAAAGCACAGCCTCTCAAAGGAGCAGAAGCAAATGAAAAAAAATGTTGCCACAGTTACAAAAACAAAAACTAATCACCGACAATGGAGCAGATAATGACCTAGAAATCGGCCAACTGAAATGAAAACAGAAAAGACAAAGAAATAAAAACCAAATCAAGATTACGAGATACAGAGAGTATTATAAACCGCACACAGACAGACACAACATGCGCGCGCGCGCACACACACACACACACACACACACACACGTATGAACAAGAAGAGGGACCCAATATAAATTCAACCCAGACCAGGCTGGTGTGTCAAGGCATGTGGTGTATACTTACGCGCAGGATAGCGACGGATATCATGGACTTACAAGCTTGATTTGAACACCACAGATACAATGCTGGACTGCCACGAAAATAGGCAAGGCTGATCCAAATATAATTGTAGCAATCTCAACTTTCCTCGACCCGCTACCCGGTACATCCAAATTGCCTCACATGGACAAACATGGATTAAACCCTGCAGCGTCAAATCATACAATATACCAATACTCAGCCATGATTCAAAATGATGAGAAAACAGAAGAGCATGGTCTCAAAACCCACAAACACAAAGGCCCAAACAAATAGGTAGGTAAATACCACTCTCCGCTCTTGCGCGTGTGCACACAAACAAGGAAAGAAAAAATTGAAACACACACAAAATTAATTAACTAAAAGCCTACAAAGACAGGTAATAAAAGACTACGGGAATGCAATTACATAGAACCATTCTTGTAACTATGGCACGTGAAATGAAATACCTGGGAGCAGCACATCTGGATCCTCAAAATATTTACGTCAATCGAAATAATGACTCCCAGCAGAAAGCCGAGCGTTGAAAGAAGTAAATCCACAATAATGGCAATTCGTAGATCAAGCAGCATATTTTAAATCCCAGTTTGTTCATCATTTTCGATCCCTCCATTGTTCGTACCACAAGCAGACCACTTTAACACCCGGAGAGCGAGAGACAGACTGTGTATCAACACAGATGGCTAGAGCGCCATCTTCAATGAGAAACTATAAGTTTCACGTCACATTCGGGTAATGTTATCGCTAATGGCGACAACGACAGTCAAGAAGAAGTAGGAATAATAAACGAAGTGCATCACCAAGGTAGACTTGGTTTGGCACACAATTCACTGTAAAACTATTGGCCTCAATCGTATTGTTCTTGTTCTGCATCTTAATGTAAGATTTTGTAGTGCACTGCCATCTGAATATTAACATAATTCAATTGTATCAGTATCCTTATAATGACAAGTCATGCATGTGTACACCACACACACTGTGTTATATCAGTATATTGTAACTATAACACCCCCCACCACCTGCCGATCCTGGCTACGCTACTGCTCCATCGCATAGCAGTGTTGAATATCTCATCTTTATATTCTACAATGGATCTCTTTCACAGGTGATCTGCTGCAACCACTTCTAGTGCACCTGAATAACCCTCATAATTCCCCACTGCTTCCAAATCAAATCAATCACTACTGATCTGCATTTAGGGCAGTCGCCCAGGAGGCAGATTTCCTATCTACTGTTTTCCTAGCCTTTTCTTAAACGATTGCAAAGAAATTGGAAACTTATTGAACATCTCCCTTGGTAAGTTATTCCAATCCCTAACTCCCCTTCCTATGAATGATTATTTGCTTTTGTGTCACTCAAACCAAACTCCACATTCTGGAGAATCTCCAAGTTCAGCTTTGGCAACTGTGCACACGACAATATTTTAACAGAATTTTTACTATGTCTACAGTGTCACTATCCTTTGTTTGATTATCACTAAGGGCTAGGTTTTCATATACCACCACCTTCCTACTTTCTCTTAGGACTTCTCTTTATAGTTTACTTTCCTCCTCATTCAACATAAGTTTTTACAGACATGCACTAAATTCCTATACTTCTTTATTCCCTGCATATTCTAAGCCACAGTTTAGAATCCCTTCAACTACAACATGATTTACTGCAAAAGGTGATCACTAGGATTTGCTGCTCAAACGAGAATGGGTATAAGATGAATTTACCACTCAATAACTCTCACATTTTACCACCAGTTTAGCATAGAACCCCTTATTTTCTATAGGTTGTACAACAAAGTATTTCTCTTGGCATTAAGAACATTGTAAACCCTGAAACAGATGCATCCAAGTGCTTCAATGGACAAGTATGTACTCATCATCACCTTGCTGCAGTCCAGATTCTGAGCTGTGACTGTCAGTGGAATGTCATAGCTTTCTACTGCTAGCACTCACTTTATATGAAGTACTGTGGCATGTACTAGGGGTAGTAGACAAGCATTCTCTTGAAAAAGGTCCAAATTCTTGTTCAAGTTTCATAGGTTCACTCTTTTCAGAGAGGTTATGTTTTTGTTGTTTTCACATAGCATTCTGAAGTTCTATTTCGCGCCGTTTTGAAGGTCTACCTTTCGGTTTTGCCCTCCGAATTCGGTAGTTTTCAATTTCAAAAATACATACGAATAAAGAACTACCGGTACAACAAACTTCTAGCTAAAAGCAAATGAAGAAACATAACTTCAAACCAAGTAAAAATAAACAACCAACAAAAATACTCAAATACTATCATTGTACGTACGTATGTACTATCCGCACACTTTAAGTTGATGCATTTGTGTACAGGGTGAGGAGTAAGGAGGGAGCTGTCCCGGTATCGATAGTGCTGCCTGGTGCTGCCAACTGAATGAAAATGAAATCTGAATTGAATCGATAGTATGAGCGATCGATACTACACCTTTATTTACATTAATGTACAGACAAATCCCTGTCAAAATTAATGTGTATATGTATGTTCAACACGTTATTTACATTAATTTACAGACCAATCCCTGTCACAATGAATGTGTATATGTATGTTCAACACGTTATTTACATTAATTTACAGACCAATCCCTGTCACAATGAATGTGTATATGTATGTGCTCCACCTTTATTTACATTAATTTACAGACCAATCCCTGTCACAATGAATGTGTATATGTATGTGCTACACCTTTATTTACATTAAGTTACAGACAAATCCTTGTCACAATTTATTTGTATATCTATATGTTACATCTTTATTTACATTACATCTCAGACAGATCACTGTCACAATCGTCACTGCATTCTCCTGTACTATGCATTATAATGTCGTCCATGGCTATTTCCATTACACCGTCGTGTCTCCAGTAGTCCTCCTCCAGTTCTTTCACTTTCCGGCAGTACCCTTTCCAATCTTCGGCCGATACGGAACGGAATGCCTCGATGGTTAGTCGTCGAAGGTTAACGGCTGACATGTCTCCCGTAATGTTCCGTCCTTTGAATTCTCGTTTGATTTTTGCCCATGCCAATTCAGTGGCGTTCAGATCACAGTTGTATGGAGGGAGACGAAGGACGACGTGTCCTTTTTCAGCCGCCATGACGTCAACAGCATAAACTGTATCAGGAGGCCTGTGTTCCTGAACTAATCTATATAGAGCCTCTTTCCTTTGACTTGCGTCGCAGACAATGCCCTTCCCCTGTAGCCACTGGACCATTGTCACGCGTGTGTCATACCTCGATGGTATTTTATCCACCTGTCGAGAATGATATGGTGCATTATCCATCACTATCACAGATGCAGGAGGCAAATTAGGGAGCACAGATGTTTTGAACCATTTCTCAAAATTGTGGGCATTCATTTGGCCATGGTAATCGCCTTGGGTACTTCTGGCGTCAAATATTAATTGTGCTTCTCGTATGAACCCTTTCTCAGATCCAACACTTGCAATTATTAGCCTTTTCGTAGAGCTTCCCCAGGCTGTAACACCCACAACATCGTTTCCTCTCTGCCAACATTTTCCAGTTGTTGTATTATTGTCAATCCAGGACTCGTCCAAGTAAAATACTTCCTAGCCTTCCTCCCTAGCATGTTTAATTTGGACGAGGAAGCGTGCCCGCCAATCAACGACGTCTGCCCTCTCCAGCAATAAAACACGTTTGTTTTGGACTTTCTTCCAAACAAAACCCATACCTTTCAAAACTTTTCGGAGGGATGTTGGGCTCCACGACCACTTGATTTCTTTCTGCAGCACAGGGATCAGTTTCTTCACGGTAGGCACCACTTTTTGGACGGTATAGAAGTTTTCGATGGTGTCCCTGATCACTCGTTTGTCGCGATCACTCAGTTCTATCTTCCCTTGCGTTCTCACCCTACGAGCAAGAGGAGAACAGCATATAACACTTGCACATGACAACCTAATAGTATCCATCATGATATTGGTTAGAACCGCTTAGATAGACTGGTCAGAGGGACCTACCTCTTTTTACCAGGGGAGCGTGGAGATTCGCCGGGGTGAGAGGCAGAATATGCCTTAATCCTATTAATAGTCGAAGCAGATTTTCCTGTATACGCGGCAGCGCGTTGAATAGCCTTGTTGAGGGGGACGAGGAGCTGTTTCTGTTTTTTCTCCAAGGCACAGCATTTTGCAACGTTTGCTATTATTTTTCGTGCCTCGCTGTGTATAACCGGCTTTAGTCGTTTCCTTGGAGGAGTTCCAGGTGCGTCCTTGGATGTCGACGGATGTTCCGAACTCATGTTCCCTACTAACCTATAATATATGGGGGAGCTGTGTTATATACACAACAACAGTACTTAACGTGTACGCCAGATGTCGCATGGCTTTGTTATGTCAACAACAACAGTACGGAACATGTACGCCAGATGTCGCACGGCGATGCATAAGCGATTCATAGTTTGTGTTGCAAAGGTTGCCAGTACGCATCTCGAAGATCACTGAGGTCGACCGATTCAGCACTAGGGTGTAAATGCACCAAGATAAAGTGTGCGGACAGTATGTATGTAGGCCTATGTATGGTCAGCCCTCAGCCCAAGGGTCGGTTGGATCCTCAACAGCCTTGCTGTCTTAACAGCTAATTACTTATGGTACTTTATTTTCTTTAATTATTAACAAAATAATTAGCGGAAATAGCCATAAAATTGCGTTCGTCGCGGCTAAGTGATTTGTATAGCACCACAGCAGGTAGTGGAGATTTTGGATGTGCTGTGAAGAAGGGTAGCAGGGGAATATCTATTTTTTTTTGCCAAGGTCATGAACACTGAGTTATAATTCACCCGCTTGCCGCACGCATTCGTCAGTTTGGCAGTCTCTTTAGTGTCCGTTAGTTTCTTAGTGTGTAGTCAAATACCGTACTGAAGGATTTTTAATGATATAATCACGGCGTACCGTACTTCTATTTAATTGTAATGCGTGTTCCTTTGTGAAAGTTTTATTGTATAGTATTGAATCAAAACGTCAAAAAACTATTATTATCTCATAAGTTGGTAAACTGTCAACCTTCACCTCTCTGTCGAAATTCGCTCAGGGCAAAAAAATGTTATCATTTTGTAGCTTTATTTTTCCAGTTTTAGATTGTGTACCCCGCTCCCCCATTGCTGTATCTCATAAGCTCGGGTATTTTTTGTTGTCTGTACATCCCTCCTCCCTCTTTCTAATTCCCAATCGCCGCTACTGCTAGAGAATAAAGCAATTTACACGTAAAATAAGAGTCTGTCATGATTGCAGACAGAATGGCCCTATCTCAACATATTACAATAACTTACGTCACATTTAAATTACCTACATAATATTCTCCGCCTGATTCTTACCATGCGTCACCTGCTATGACTCACGACTTCATATTTCTAGGTGTACCCCAGATTTCTCTAGCTGGGTTTCCTTTGTACACTTCTCTTTCGATATCACGAACAGCCTCTTGCAGTTCGAACAAATTGGGGTCACTCGCTTGGCAACTTGCTTTTTTGTTTCCAAGTCTATTAACTACAAGACGCAGAGTTTGTGAGCGATCTCGGATTTTTGTGAGTGTGAGCATTCTGTTCGCTGTGAGCTCTTACGCTGGCTCTTCCTTTGTATGCATTAATTAAGTTACACTCAGAAGGAGAGATTCTCTATTTCTTTTTGGAATTTTATGGGCACAAGCTTTCGCACGTTGTGTAATACCAATTTCTTTTTCTCCTTCCTCAGAATATATGTTCTTCTTACGCTCTGCTTCAGCAGATCAACTGAAGTAGGTGTTAAGCTGTTTTGACCATCGAGTGGAGCGGCCGCGTGTCATTAATGGAGCCAAGGTCTGCATTCGGTAGACAAGTGGGTTCGAACCCCACCGTCGGCTGTCTTAAGAATGGTTCTCTGTGGTTTTTCATCTAGGCAAATGCTGCGACAGTTCGTATTCGTAGGTCGCAGCCGATTCTTCAACCTCGTTACGCAGTGTCATACACCATCATTCCTTTCATCTTCATACTTTCTCAACTGAGGTTGGCGTCAACAAATCATTTTAAAAATCCGTTCGAAAGATGAACTCCGACGCGCAAGTGCTCATTGAAGGGAGCAATGTACATGTGATAGAAATCGACATCAGATTATATAATCACAATATAAACACATACTACAGTGATCAGTGGTAAAAATATTGCTGGTACTACAAGATGAATTCATGTTAAATTGTTAATTTTTGATTTCAAGTACCTGTTTAGGTTGTTGTTGTTGTTGTTTGAGTCATCGGTCCACTGACTGGTTTGAAGCAGCACTCCATGCCACCCAATCCTAATATTTTCATTTCTATGTAACTACTGCATCCTTCATCTGTTTCAATCTACTTGTCATATTCACACCTTGATCTACCCCTACCGTTCTTACCACTTGTACGTCCCACAAAAACAAAATGTACAAGCCTTGGGTGTCTTAAGATTGTGTCCTATCATTCTGTGTCTTCTTCTGGTTAAATTTAGCAACATTGTAAGAATTGTAGGATGTAGGAATTGTACATTTTTCTGCAAATTGGGTGGAAGGTATCTCCTCTCACTAATCCAATGCAGCATCTCTTCATTTGCGATTCTATCTATCCATCTCACCTTCGGCATCCTTCTGAAACACCATATTTCAAAAGCTTCTATTCTCTTTCTGAGCTAGTTATTGTCCCTGTTTCACTTCCATGCAATGGCACGCTACAGACAAAAGTATTCAAAACGTGTTGCTTGTGTTTGTGTGCATACGAGGCTCGTGGTTTTTGCGGCATTAGGAGGTGAATTTTAGCAGTTTGACAGTCGCAAGTGTGATACATTACTCTAACTTGTACAGTTATTCACGTCAGAGTGTTCGTGAAGTGTTCAGTGAAACCTGAAGCGAAATATCTACAAAAACAACCATGCCACCCAAAGTTAAAGAGGTACCAATGGAAGCCATTGTGAAGCAAGCAGTGCAGGAAGCGCTGAGCAGTAAGGAGACTCTCAACACGCTTGCCAACCTCATCCAAGATCAGGTGATGAAGACAGTTGTAGAGCAACGCGTACGCTGCAAGAAAGAGACACGACTATAAAGGAATTAAAAAGGGAGCTGCTAATTAAAACAGACAGTTTAGAGCAGTACCAAAGAAGACAGTGCTTGCGTGTGTTTGGTGTGGAAGAAACTGCAGGAGAAAACACGGACAATATTGTCATTGATATTGCACGTGAAATTGGGGTGGAACTCTCAGTGGACGAAATAGACAGATCGCACAGGGTTGGGAAAAGTCAAACTGGCCCTCCAAGACCCATAATTGTGAAGTTTGTTTCGTACCGGAAAAGAAATGCGATATTTATAAACAAAAAGAAACTCAAGGGTACAAATAAAACAATCAGAGAGGACCTATCCCCAGAGAGACTGCGGCTTCTACAAGACGCTATGACGCTATAAATAAGTTCAGTGTGCGGAACGTGTGGTCAAAGGATGGCATAATCTATGTTAAGCAGGGAACTCGTAAAATACCTGTGTCAAACCGCGAAGATCTCAATCGTATTTGCTAACCATGAGCCGACATTCTGTAAACTAAATACCGCTGTATAGAATTTTAATCATAATTTCAACTCTAGTTATAGCCTACATTTTTATCATTAATTTCAATTTTTAGTTTCTTAATTTTATCTAGGGTAGTTTTTCCTTTTATAACCACAGTTAAATTTTAAGTTGGCAGCAATAAGTAACCAGGAAACAAATGCCTCTAGTTTCAGCCTCTCCAACCGACAGTTCCAAGCAGGTTACTACCTGTATCTCCCAGCCCCCACCCTAAGTACCGCTAATCACCTTCAAGACATTCTTTCGCCTTACCCTACCTCCTTACAAATAGCTCATGTAAACACTCAGAGCATTCTCCCGCATTTCCCTGAATTCTCTGAAATATTCTCAACCTGCAACCTGCATGCCATACTATTCTCCGAGTCGTGGTTGCGTCAGTCTATCCCTTCATCTCTTGTTAGTATGAATGGTTATTCATTAGTTAGGAATGACAGGAGCGGTAAGCTCGGTGGAGGAGTCGGTATGTATATACGGGATGATGTGAAATATAAGGTGATATTAAAATCCCCCAGTGAGTTCTCCAGTAGCCCCGAATTCTTGTTCGTTGAGCTCATAGTTCGCGGTATGAAGTGCTTGCTTGGTGTGGTGTATCGTCCACTGAAGACTGGTAACATCTCAAATCTAGAGGAAGCCCTACATGATCTAGCACCCAGGTATGAGCATTTGATTTTAATGGAAGATTTTAATACAGATTTGACAAACAAATCTACTGAAACAAAACGATTGACTGAGATGTTTTCATCCATTAATTTGACAATACTACCCCTAAACCCTACACACCATGTAGCCAACTCACGCACGCTCCTTGATCTAATAATTACTGATAATACCAACCGAATCCTAACTCATGGACAAATGCCCGTTCCCGGTCTCTCCCGACATGACATGGTTTACGCTGCATATTCTTTGAAGTGCCCTAAATTCAAGCCGAAATTAATTACATATAGAGATTTTAAACACTTTAATGAAGACGCATTTTTTGAAGATGCTCTTAACACACAATGGCACAACATTCAATTCATAAATGACATTGACAGAAAAGTAAATCATTTTAACGAACTACTTCTGACTCTATATGACAGACATGCACCACTATGCACTATTAGGGTAAAGAGACCTTCAAACCCATGGCTGTCCCAAGAAATACGCGACCAGATGAAAATAAGAGACGCAGCCTATAATTATTATGTGAAATATCCTACATCTGACAATTTCGGAAAGTATAAAAAACTCCGAAACAGAACAACACAGTTAATTAGAAATGCTAAAATACGTCACTCTTATGATATTTTGAACACTCAAAATTGTAGTCAGATTTGGAAATCTCTTCGCGAAATGGGATTATGCAAAAACAAGACAAATGACAACTGTAATGTACCACTAGCTGACCTAAACTCATACTTTAGCTCACGATCCTCTCAGATTGACGAACAGACCAAAGCAGCAGTAATTAACAGAATATCCTCAAAAACAAGACATAATGGCGAGCAGTTCTACTTTTCTCATGTGACCCCCAGTGACGTTAGGGAAGTCTTCAGTGAAATAAAGTCAGGGTCCACTGGCCATGATGGAATCAACCTGTCTCTTTGAAAAGAATCATAGACATCATACTTCCAGCGGTCACGCATATCATTAATAACTCACTCATGACTGGAGTATTTCCTTCGAATTGGAAACATGCAATCATCCGACCTTTCCCTAAAAACAACAACCCCAACAGTCCCGAAGATTATCGTCCTGTAAGTATCCTTCCTATATTAGGAAAATTGTTGGAGAAAATAGTACATAAGCAAATGACTGAATATCTTATACAGTACAACTTACTTGACAAATATCAATCGGGATTCAGACAAAACCACAGTACTGCCACTGCATTAGTTAAAGTGACAAATGACATGCAACTAGCGATAGATAAAGGACAAATGACTATACTTGTTCTCTTGGACTTAAGCAAAGCCTTCGATTGTGTAGATAGAGACATATTACTCGCTAAACTTAAGGTGCTGAAATTTTCTTACAGCACTTTAACCTGGGTACACTCCTATCTTAGTGATCGTCAGCAGCGCGTATCAGTGGGAAACGATACATCTTCGTGGCAAACCACTAAGATGGGCGTGGCTCAGGGAGGAGTATTGTCACCACTTTTGTTCTCATTGTACATGAACGACTTATCTGAGACGCTGACCAATTGTAAATATCACCTGTATGCAGATGATATTCAGTTATATATTCACACTAAGCCTAATGACTTAAACAATTCAATCACTAAGTTAAACGAAGACCTAGCAAATATTAATGACTGGACTAGCAGACATGGCCTGAAAGTGAACCCATCAAAATCACAGGCCATCATAATTGGCACGTATAAATCTCATGCTAAAATACAAAACACGCATATACCCAGTGTTATGCTCAGTGGAATACCAGTAACATTTAGCGATCATGTAAAGAACCGTGGAGTAGTATTCGATAAACACTTAAGTTGGTCGGAACACGTCACAAAAATTTGTCAAAGAGTATTCTACTCATTACATTTTGCAAAAAGGATGAGGGACTTCCTTCCAAGAAACACAAGAAAATTATTAGTACAGAGTCTAATATTTCCAATATTTGACTACAGAGATCTAGTTTATAATAGTATGAGCAAAACACTTTCATGTCGACTACAGCGAGCCTACAATGCTTGTGCTCGATTAGTATTAAATATCCCAATACAAACTCATATTAGCCCTTTCCTCTCTCAGCTGTCGTGGCTAAGATTGACTGAACGACGTAAATACCATGCTGTTTCCCTTCTCCACAGTATTCTGCAAACGAGCAAACCAGACTATCTTAGAACAGACTTTAAATACCTCTCCCCTTCCGATAGAGCTCCGTCAAGGTCATCCACACGTTCCCTCTTGTCCATTCCCATTCACCACAGTAACTCATACAACAACTCATTCATACGTGCTACCATACGTTACTGGAACTCAATCCCAGCTGAAATTAGAGGCATAGGCAATCCGAGGCTATTTAAAAGGAAATGTTTAATGTGGTACTCAAATATGTAAAAAGTAGATTTCACCAACGTAAAAATTTAATAATTAGCTCTTAATTATCAATAAGGATAGAAAATTATAGAGGTTAAGTAAATTACTTTTAGTGATTTTTAGAAATATAAGTAAAAATGATTTTATAAAGCTGTTGTATAATATGGTTTGGCATAATAGCAGGCTTCATAGCCTGAGCCCCGCCATATAAGAAAGGCAATAAACTAAACCATCGTTAGTTATTTTACTAGCCAAGTAACAATATTCATCTACTTCCTGTAAGACTTAATTTCTTAATCTAAAATTTCGTGGATCACCTGACATTGTTTGATTGCACTCCATTACTTTTGTTTTGGACTTATTTATTTTCATGTTGAATTCCTTCCTCAAGACTCTGTCCATACCATTCAGCAATTTCTCCAGATCATTTGCAGAGTCAGATAAAATAACAGTATCATTGGCAAATCTCAGGGTTTTGATTTCCTCTCCTTGGAGTTTGATTTCCTTTCCAAATTCCTCTTTCATTTCCTTTATTGCCTGTTCTATGTAAACATAGAAAAGGAGAGGGGGGGCAAATTGCGGCCTTGCCTCACTCCATTCTGGATTGCTGCCTCTTTTTCAAAGCCCTCGATCCTGATCACTGCAGACTGATTTTTGTACAGATTGTAGATAATTCTCCTTTTTCGATACGTGGTAAGTCATTGCATAGTTTTGACAAGTTGTGACTATTTAAATCCATATTTGGCAGATTTTTTGCAATGAAGGTGTATTGAGTTGCTCGAATTGTAGTTATGAACATCAGCATTACTGGTTAATTTAAAGTTTATATGAGTTCTACCTGTGCACCACTTCTAAATGAGACTGTATGGTATGATCAGTTTTGAGTATTTTATTATCCTTAAAAATAATATTGATTCTAATGGAACTGTCAAGGCCTGGAACTGCTGTATTTTGTAAGATCTGAAGTTTTTGTTTCTTGGCACCAAATTACACACATATATTGGAAATGACAATGGAAAATTAAATGGTTTCTGTTGAGAGAAATGGAAAATTGATAGCATAATTTATGCATGACACCAGTAAGTGAAGACATTTTCTTTATGATATAATTTATGTGTGCATCTGAAACCAACTGGAAGTCAATTATCAATCCAAGATATTTAAATTCAGTCACTTTGGTATACAGTACATTTAAAAATTATGTTACTTCACACCTATTAACACAAATAGACTGGTTGTGAAAAGACATATTTTAAAAAAATGAATAGTTTATTGCCATTGAACTGGTTATCAAGAATCCTGCAATCATAAATTATATCATTCTGTAAATCCCCCACTGGCATAAAACAGATTAGTGTGATCACCAAATAATATTAGCTTACCTCTTCGATCCTGTTTCCCCTATATCATTAAAAAAATTGGAAACAGCATTGGTCCAAGTACAGATCCCTGAAGCATTCGTACCTTTATGGGTATAAAGAATTCTTTGCATTTTTTTAGAAATACATAGTAGGCTCTCTCTTTTGAATAATCTTGAAACCATCTTAAAGGTGTTCCACATATACCAATTTCTATTAGTTTTCACATTAACAAGTCATAGTTCACTGTACAAAAGCTTTTTGTACGTAAGTTTATGAAAATGCCTGTGGCTACAGAATCTTTATCTAAGGCGTTTTGAAACTGAGTTAAAATATCTACTGTAGCATTCACAGTATTTCTATTCCTAAGATGTTTCATGTCTCCTCATCCCCAATCCTGTATCAGGAATCAGGTCTATGGAGTGCAACAGTACACACAAAGAGGCATAGGCTACTATTTTTAAGTTTATCTTCCAGTGTTACTCACAAACCAAAGAAAAGTTCACATACTGCCTCAAAGAATGAGAGGACTCATTCAGAAGAATCGATGATGCTTGTTGTTTAAAGGGGCCTAACATCGAAGGTCATCAGGCCTTTAGAATAATCAGTGTCAGTCATAGTTTACTTTGTCCTGTGTTGTAGGCTTTTTCTTAACAGACCTTAGTGAATGACCTTGTGTATCTTATTAATTATTATGAAAGTGACAAGCTGTGTTTAAGGAAATTCATAGCAAATGTTACATTTACTTTCATTCTAAAAGCACAAACCAAAAGTGCAGCCTTTTATTAGCAAGGCAAATAAACCTGAGTGCAATATTTGCCAGGAAATCTTGTCAGTTTTGGCCTATTACTTATTGTATCAGAAAGTGGACAGTATTATAGTGTCTCTTTGCAGGGAAAATATGAAACTGCTGAGAATGATGTCCTGAAACCAACAGGATGGGTTAATTTGTAAATACTTTTTTTTTTTCTTGGGAGCTCGCTATTCGAATGAACTTGTTGGGGATAGCCACTTTATCCACGGATGATGGTGGGTAGTATTGTTGCAGTATTGCACAACTCCCAGTAATATTAGACTTCATTTGTCATCTTTTCTTCTAACTGTTTAGTTTAATAAACCTAACATACGTTCTAAAATATGTTAAAATCAGCCATCTTTGGCCGTTCACTGTACTAATGCTTTGTAATGGATCAATAAACACTGCTGGCTTTGAATCAAACTCAGGAGGTTTGATGACTTCATTGCTGCTTTCTCTCCTCTCATAACGGTAATTTCTTTTCCATATTACTAGGGTACACCATACTGGACCACCCACAATATTACCAACATTTTGCATCAATGAAAAACAGGAGGGCAAATTTCAATTCAAGTATGGTAAGAATAACTGTATTATACTCTATAATTAACTTATTTCCTGTGTTTTAATTGCCGATATATTTCAGTTTAATATTTATTTCATGACTTATTGATAGTAGAGTTTCTTGTTATTTCTGTAAGCTTGTCATTTAAGAATGTTACCTTGAAAATTTTGTTGCAACACCCAGCTTCGGATACCACCAGTCTCCACTGACTTCATCTAACCGAGTCGTATTGCCCTATCTTGCTATTGTTAAAGTTTCTAAGTTGATATTCCAGTTTATTTAAAATCTCTCCTGACAGAACTTCGAAATAGTCATATTTGTTTGAACTCCCATTGTTGGCATTTCTAAAGATGGCTTTCTGTTGTGTTTCATTTTCACACCAGGTGAGTGTGTTGTTTCCTATCCCAGTGTTGCCATACAATCTCTGAGTTGGTTAGCAAAAGATAATTGTATCTGTTTTTTTCACATCCATTATGTTTTCACTGAACTAGAAAGAAGCAATCTTTACTGTTTTAATTAGCTTTTGCACTCACCGTTGATGGGACAGTGACTTAACATATGCACAGTTACATTCTTGTAGACTTGTCAAGTTGTTCACAAGATTCTAAACCATTCATAACATCCCAACCAGAGCTGCAGCTAACGTAACCCTCAAAATAGCATATCACAGATCCACCCTCTACAATAACTTTCCTGTTGCCAATATAATTCAGGTATGGAATTTGTTGCCCAATGACATAAGGGACATTCTATCTAAGCCGGTATTTAAAAAGAAACATTGGAAGCGGTACTTGGATGGATCAAGTTGAGTGTAAATACTCTAATTCTACTTTGCTGTTTTGTTATTTAATTCTGTGTGTCAGTAAGCTTAACTAAATTTGTTTTTATTGATGCATTAAGACAATTTTGTTTATTTGCAGTTATTTTTATATGTTTGTTTTAATAACTATGTGTAAAGTTTGGTATTATAGTGTGTATGTAATATATTATTGAACTGTATGTACGTTATAAGACATGGTTTGGCAGAATAGCAGGCTTCATAGCCTGAGTCGCACCATGTAAATAAATGCAAAATAATAGTATGTGAACATATATATGTTTAATTAGGTGTAATTGGTACAATATTTTTTTTTTTGGCCTTAGGCAAATTTACATATGAAGAAAACTGGTGATTTTTGTAATGAAATTTGACACTTTGTTGGAGAAAAGAGTAAGGATGTCTTGTATTTCACTGTACTTATTGGGTGATCGGTGGTTTGCAACCTGATCCTAATATTATTTGAAATGTCACTCTTGTCTCACATTTCTTGGGAGTAGTCTCCCGGCCGCTGCTTCGGCTCTCTGTTGGTATTGTATAACACATATATACATCACTCAGAATCTTTTAAACAATAGATGATATTAAATGAAGATGGGAATAATGTTTTCTTTTTGCGTGGAGATCTGAGATCGCTTTGTTGTATAATACATTGGTATGGGCCATGACGTTGATAGTTTGCTACCAGAAATATTAGTACTTAGAAAAAATACAGCTTCTTAAAGGTATTGCAATTTACAAATTTCATTATGTCAAACCTCAAGATATATTAATTAGAAGATAATGCAATAAATCAAATTTTGACATGTAAAAGATGTTTTCTAAGAAAGTGGTGGACGGTATTGTAGAAAAACAGAGTGACCTGCTTCTCACCAGACCTGGCCAAAGCTTAACTTCTACCTTATTCAGTACATTGAAGCTGTGTCAGACCTCAAGCAATATTAATTAGAAGATAACGCTATGAATCAAATTTTAACATGTAAAAGATTTTTTTCTAAGAAAATGAAGTGAATTGGTTGGGTGGATCATTAAACCAAATATTAGTTCTCAGTCTTAAAGTTATGCAGATGCTCTTCACTTTAGTCACACCTAGTGAATGAGGTGTTATTTGAACGTCAGGAACAAAGTGAACTTGTTTAATGCCTGTGATATCAACACCATCCTCGAAGGTCTCAACAATTCAAAGCTGTGTGAGCAACACCATAGCATTCCGTAGTCACTTTCTCCACTTCTTCATTGGGATTTGAAGATAAATTGGGTTGTAATTGTCTTTGCACTCACCTGAAATTTTTCACGTAGTTCCATAGCATTATCACTTTTGCCTTACAGTATTAGAAATTTCAATTTTTAAATCGTCATAAATATGCAGCATAATCTACATCAACTTATCTATTACTGGTTGCATGAAATCATTCATGCACCAATCCATGCAGTCATTCAACACATTCAATTCATTCATGAAACTCTCCCCCAGTTGGTGGTTATCTGTTCCTGAGAGAGATGCTTTTTCTTATTGATGTATTTTTTCCACAGGAACTCAGTCCATACATTCATGCTTTCATCCATTCATATTCATTTATTTCCTTCACTCATTCATCCAGTCAATCACTCATTTGTTAATGAATGCTCTCTTTGCAGTTGGTGGCTATCCGTGACTGGGAGAGAGGAGTGTTTATTCATTCATTCATGTATGAACACATTCATGAAATCATACATCCACGAATTCATGTAGGCATTCATTCATTCATTCATTCATTCATTCATTCATTCATTCAGTTTATTCAAATGTATGTTGTAATTGTAGGATTCTGTTGAAATATGTGTAACAATACATGCAAGAAAATTGAAAAACTCTCTGATACTATGGGAAAAAAGAAAGGATAAATTTTTATGGCCATCTTCTCAGAATGAACTCTAATAGCTTAACCAAACAAATCTTTGGCTTCTTCCATAACCGCAAAAATGAAACCCAACTGGTGTAAAGAAACTGAAAAAGATCTAGTAGAACTAAAAGTTACAGAAAATTCACAATTCGATGAAATAGCTAAAGTAATAACTGAAGATGAAAATATAAGGTTCCAAGACAAATCTATATTAAAACCAAACCTATTATCTTGGAAAACGAGAGAAAATGAAGATCAGAAAGAATGAAGAAATACTGGGCACTAAGAAAAGAACAACACACAAAGAAGTGATTGATTCAACGTACCCCAAGGAGGGTGAAATAAAAGAATAATAATACATACGAAGTGCAATGTTTTTTAGTAGTTGTAAAGTTACTCTGGGTTACTTTACAGAGTTGTTGACTGTAAAACTCTGTGGAAATGCTACTAAATGACTGTTTTCTTTGTGTCATCATACTGCAAATATAAACAGTTTTACAGTTTAGTCATAACACATGGAAAATGTTTCTGATTCACAGCATTCCGAAAGTAATAACAACTACAATTTTGTCATCTCTTTTGATGGTTTCAATCAGATAAACAATGGAGTTATTCGAATTATAACTCAGTAAACATCACAGACTTTTTGTGCAGTAAGTTTCTGTATAAACGATCGTCTTATTTCACCAGAAAATGCTTAAATATTCTGTGATATGAAATTCTAAAAGAACATTTTCTATTTCTGGGGTTCCAACACCGCTTAATATATCCAATTTATTTCTTATTTCAGTTCCTAGTTTTACAAGTAAATGAAGAAAATCATATTGTTTCTCTTCCATTATTTCAGAGTAATTATACTGTTAATTATGTTTTCTAGATACTTAATAACTATGGAGGAACCAGACTACATAAAATGTGAACCAGCAAATTTATCAGATACAGAGGATGCTTCAAATTCAGTTAAGACCGGGCGAGTTGGTCGTGCGGTTAGGAGCGCGCAGCTGTGAGCTCACATCCGGGAGATAGTGGGTTTGAACCCCACTGTCGGCAGCCCTGAAAATGGTTTTCTGTGGTTTCCCATTTTCACATCAGGCAAATGCTGGGGCTGTACTTAATTAAGGCCATGGCTGCTGCTTCCTTCCCATTCCTAGGCCTTTCCTGTCCCATCGTCACCATAAGACCTATCTGTGTTGGTGCGACGTAAAGCAACTAGCAAAAAAAAAAAATAAATAAATAAATAAAAAAAAATAAAAAAAAAATAGTAAGTGGATATATAGTTCTTAGCATTTAAATAAAGGCAGCTGCATTTTCTCTGATTGCTTTCCCAGATTAAAAGCAAATACTTTAATACTCCAATACCGGACAGCTTGCGGTTTTCAGCGAGAAAGTCGATAGTGCTGCTACCTGCATGGCTTGGTGTGAATAAGAATTCAATAACACATTGCCACTTGTATGATACTTGTAGCACTGGCGTGTTTGTAATGGAGTTGTATTACTCCATTACCTTAGAACTACATATATTGGATTCCATTTATATTGTTTAATATTATGGTGTGCGTGTCCACGAATTAAGTGTTCGAGATACCATGGTCCCTTCTCGGATTTGCGCATGGGGAGCCATCTTGCGGTGGACTTGGTTATAGAAACACGAGGTGGCTAGTGTGTGCTGCGATCTGTCCGCGAAACGTGAAGTTTACCTGGCAAGGCACCGTGCTCGACAATGATGTCTGAGCGTTTTTGTTTTTTTTAATTCTTGGGACTGAATTGAAGAGACGCTCTGAAGCTAAGCTCTTGGTTGTTTTTAACGACAAGTTAATTATTCAAGAAAGAAGATGTTGGTGAATTTTGATCCGGGTTAAAGGATTTCCACCTGAGCCTTAGGCTCGTAGTTTGGTTTGTCATTTGAAAAGATTATTCACTTCTAACTAGCCGACCTCGTAAGTAGATTCATATGTACTTCTGAACTGGGTTGATATCGCCGAAGAAACTACTGATAATGACGTTTGAAGACATGGAGAAAATTTATGGCTATGATATCTGAGAAATGGAATATTTGATGTTTCGGACATTTGTTTTGAGTATTTAAAGTGAAGGACTTTTCCTACTGGTCTTGATATGAGCTTGTAAAATTCAATCTAGGTTTGGGGTTTCAAGGTTCGATGGTAACTATGATATTAATTTTAACTTTTGGTTCTGTCACTTATGGTTTCATGCGCATGAAACAAGATTTTATATTTGGGGAGCTCCTCACTGGTAAATATGTATGTAGTATCGGTGTAACCTAATTCATTTTTCTTATTTCCCTTTTAATAATAATAATTATTATTTGATTACTAAATTTTTCAAAACCTATTTGAGGGTGTTAGGTAATATTGGAATATTGTTAAGATGAAAACTTTTCTTTTGGGCTACTCGGTACTGGCGTAGCCATTTTGAATTACGGTGACTCTGTTTGTTTCTGTACGATGTAATAGAATGCACACGTGGGTGGGCGTTGTCCTGTTGCCTGTGACAGGCGAGGATCTGAGTTGATTATTGACGGCTAGAACCGTGTGATGTAATGGTCTTGATTTTGTCGCCTTGTGGTGGACCGGTTGCTGTTTGGTGATATTCAAGTGATTTAAGTTTCGGTCTCTGATGTAATGTTCTCTTAGTTATCCTTCTTGTGGATCATGTACCTTCATTTGGGTTATTTCTTGAAGATTACTGAAGTAATATGGGTTGGTAGGGTATGACCGAGATTGTCATTGGAGAAGTTTTCACCTTCAAGACTGTAACTGTGAATTTATAGATTTTAATTGTCATTTGATTATCTTTAATTAATGCATCGACCTTGATGGTTTAATTTTCAGTTAATTTTCCCTTTTAATTGATCCAGTTGCAACTTTTAAATTTTAAATCAATTGTAGTTTGAGAGGTCGGTTATTTTTCTTTAGAAGATTTTGTTAATTAAAGTTTTCTTTTCTTCAAATTTATTCAGTAGTTATTATTCCAGCCTTTAGCTAATTTTATTTGTTTAATTGATTCGCCTGGCCTCTTGGCCCTGTTGCTTCTACACATTGCGACGAACTTTCTATTGGGATTGCACGGTAAGTGATGTGGTACCTATTATTCTTGTTTTCTTGGTACAATCCCTGGTCGTGCTATACGCTCTACCTTAGTATTTTATGTCGTGAGAGTGTATTTGGTAGCAGATTGCGTGGTTGCCATAGCAACTACGTTCTGTTATCCTCGTTATTTGTGCTTAGTATCTGAGCACGTGTAATTTATTGAACTACTAATTGATACCTGGTGTATCACCTTTTCTTTTCATATTTCTTGTGAATTATTGGCTAATTTAGCCAAGTCACAATGGTCTATTGGCTGGAATAATAAGGAGATTGAGACAAAAATTCAAGGTTGTGAAGGGAAAGGCAGACTTACGTTGGGTGGTAACTTCTGTGTTTTCTGTTTCATATCATTATGCCTGCACGTGCTGTGTTGTTGCCGCGAATGTTACGAAAAGGGGAGCTGCAGTACGAACTGCAAGTCCGCGGCTTGGTATCAACCGGTTCCATGGAGGGTGACGTTGCCTTGCTTCAGGCTTCCCTGGATTCTGCTGTAAAACCAGGTGACATGAACATCCAAGTGGGTGAGTCAGTGAATTACCTTTCAGTTTCAGTTAGTGAATTGTTAGTCTTTTTAAATCAGCTTAAAGAATGCAATCCATCTGACTATCAGTTGAGAAGGCTAAAGGCTCGAACTAATCACCTTATCAACAGGGTTCAGGATTTAATTTCCCTTGGGCCTGAAGGAGAGTTGATTTCCCAGTGTACTTCCTTGTTGACTTCTGTCATCAACATTTCTGTGGAACTTGATTTAATGATTAGTACCAAAAAGGTTGGTCAATTGTCGTTGAATGATGAAATTGAGAATAATGAAAGTAATTGCTTTGGTCAAGCTAATGAGAATATTTCTCCCCAAAACGTAACTAATCCGTGCTCATCTCATTGCTGTGGGCTAAGTCCTGTGCTAGAGAATTTGTTGGTTAGGTCATGTTCGGCCCCAAACTCTATTAAAGATCTCTTTAAGGATGTAAAGGTCTTTTCTGTAGATTCCATTGACGAAACCATCAGATTCCTGCGGTTTCTGGTAGAATTATCTGAGTCGGCTAATGTGTATAGCATGGATGCTCTGGGGATTTTTAGAGTGTTATTTCCTAACTGTCAAGGTGTCCTTAAAAAAGAAATTTCTAAGGCTATTAGCAGCAATTTAAGTGTAAATGAATTTCACGAGTTAATCTTGGCAAAGTTTATTCCGTCCCTTGCGTTACAAAGTCTAGTTCCAAAACATTGTTATAGGACGCAGTACTTGCATGAAAATCTATTGGCCTATGTCTTGGATTTGAAATTTTATTGCGAGGTTTTTAAAATCATGGTACAGGAAGAAGAGATGGTAGCTCGTATAATCAAAGGCATTACTCCTCAATATCGGTCCTTTTTATCTTTGACTAAGTGCCCGAGTAATTTTGCAGAACTTGAGGAAGCATGTACCTTTGCTGAAGACGTAAAACATGGAGATGAGTCTCGGCACACTAGGTATCCTCCTCCCTGTGTTTCTTATAGACCTAATGATATTTCTAACCATCATGTCACTCCCTTATCATCAAAAAAATGTTACGCTTGTGGATCCAGAGATCATCTAAGAAATAATTGTCCTTCAGTGAGGAAAAGTGGTAACGTGAGTTCAAATCAAAACGCTAGTTGTTATGTTTGCGGATCTAAGTCTCATATGAAAAGACAGTGCCCTAAAATGAGGAACGGTAATTCACAATGACCTATTAGTGTACCCAGTGCAGTGAATAAGAACTTATTGGTTGAAGATCATGGAAAGAATAGGATTCCCTTTCCTCAAATCTTAGGTATCTCTAGTGATATTGTTCCGAAATCTTCTACCATTTGTCTTGAAGTTAATAATGAACCTGCATTGGGGTTGATTGATTCGGGTAGTGTGGTGTCACTTATCAGTGAAGCTTGGTATTTGAAGATGAAGAATTGTTGTAAATTACCCACTATTAAGGCTTCTAAACTTCAATGTGTGGCTGCTAATGGAGGCGGATTAAGGATTCTGGGTTCGGTTTCGGTTAAGATCCGAATTGGTGATTTCACTTGGAAAGCTGATTGTTTGGTTGCCTCTGATTTATTTCACCAAATAATTTTAGGTGCTGATTTTATGGGCAAGGTTGGAATGATTTTGAACCTTCAAGATAGAAATTTTAGTTTCAAGTTTTGTCCCGGTAGAATTTTCAATTTTTATGAGGATATAGTATTTCAAAGGTATCCTGCTTGTGCTCTTGATGAGGATATTGAGGACAGCAGTGGTAATAAATTAGATCTTGATCATCTGCCTCCCGACCAAGCTAGTAAAATTCGTGATCTTTGTGCTATGTATCCTGAAGTTTTCACTGATAAATTAGGATTAACTAATGTGCTTAAATACCACATTGATATTACGGACAAGATTCCTGTTAGATCTCCGCCCTATAGGTTATCACCACCTAAGATGGTTGAGTTAAAGAAAATCATCGATAAGATGCTTCAGGATGGTGTTATTCGACCTTCTATCTCTCCATACTCGTCTCCGATGTTTCTGGTGCCCAAGTCATCTGGAGGTTTCAGGCCAGTGACGGATTATAGAGAGTTAAACCGTAAGATCGTAATGCAGTCTGTGCCCTTACCGGATTTGCATACTTGCTTCTCTTGGTTCCATGGTGCTAATTATTTTTCGACCTTTGATTTGAATCAGGCATACAACCAAATACCTCTTGATGAGGAATCTATTCCTCTCACTGCTTTTGCCACTGACTGGAATCTGTATGAATACACGGTTATACCTTTTGGGCTATCGACGGGAGCGGCTGTGTTAACTCGATTACTGGATTCTGTGTTTGGGGATGTGAAATTTAAGTACGTTATTCATTATCTTGATGATCTTGTTGTATATTCTGCAAATTTTGAAGATCATCTCAAGCATGTACAGGAGGTAGTTGAAAGATTGAAGAAAGCAGGTTTAACTGTCAAGCTTTCGAAGACCAATTTTGCCAAATCTCAGATCTCCTTCTTGGGACATGTAGTATCGTCACAGGGAATTTCAATTGATCATGCCCGTACTCAAGCTATTCACGATTTTAAACCACCTAAAGTTGTGAAAGGGATTGCCAGATTCATTGGTATGACTAATTTCTTTAGAAAATTCGTTCCGAATTATGCTGAAATTGCTGCACCTTTGAATTCCTTACGTAGAAAGAATGTCAAATTTGTGTGGGAAGACCCTCAACAAAGAGCCTTAGAAACCTTGAAGAGAGCGCTCAGTAATGCTCCTATACTTGCTATTCCCGATTTTAATAAAAGGTTCATCATCCAGACTGATGCCTCAGGCAAGGCTATTGCAGGAGTCTTATTGCAAGAGTCGGAAATGGGTAGACGTCCTATCGCTTACGCATCTAGAGCTCTCTCCCCTCTGGAAAGGAAATATTCTGTCTATGAATTAGAGTGTTTAGCGGTACTATTTTCGTTGGAGAAATTCCGTGTTTATGTGGAGCACGTTAATTTTGATTTAGAGACAGATAATGAAGCTCTTTCCTGGGTTCTGAAAAGACCCAAAAGAACTGGAAGGCTAACTAGGTGGGCGCTGAGAATTTCTGCTTTTAAATTTAATGTTCGGCACATTCGTGGAACGGAAAATGTAATCGCTGATGGGCTTAGTCGCATGTTTGATGAGGAGGATGGTTTTGAAAACTTGGAAGCGAAGAGTGTATCTCAAGTTGTTTCGGTAAATGTGAATTCTATCTTGACTAATCTTCCAATGTTGTATCAAGATATTGCTCTGTATCAAAACGATGATCCTCAGTTAAAGGAAATTCTGGAAAAGATTAATTCTGGTAAAATTATCAAACCCTATTCCTTGGCAAAAGGGGTACTCTGTTGTCAATCCCGTTATGATAAGAAGATAAAGATTGTTGTCCCCAAGATTTTAATTCCTGTAATATTTCAGTATTACCATGATAGTCCGGTTGGTGGACATTTGGGAAACTTCAAAACTAGGTCAAAAATAAGGGAGTTTTTTATTTGGAAAAACATGGATCAGGATATCACATCCATGGTTAAGTCTTGTAAAAGTTGCGCCATTAGTAAACCTAACCTAAACAAACGTGTGGGGTTGTTGTCATCGACTCAAGCTTCCAGAGCTATGGAGCGATTGTTTATCGATCATGTTGGACCCTTTCCACGTTCCAGTCGAGGAAATACTCATGCATTGGTGTGCATTGATGGTTTTACCAGATTTTGCTGGATCTTCCCGACTAGATCGACCAATTCGCAGACCACTATTTCCTGTTTAAATTCTATTTTTGCCTCCTTTGGAACTCCTAAGTTTCTTGTATCTGACAATGCTGCTGGGTTTACTAGCCATTTATTCAGGAAGTACTTGTTTGATTTGTGCATCTCCCATGTGACCACTACTCCATATTATCCCAATCCCTCATATTCCGAGAGGATGAATAGAAATTTGAAGTCTGCTCTCATAGCTTACCACCACTCGAATCATACCAAGTGGGACACCTGTCTTCATTGGTTGTCGTATGCATTTAATACTGCAACCCATGAGTCTCATGGCAAAACTCCTATGGAGTTAATGTTTAGTTTTGTTCCATTTTCTCCGCTATCAAATCTCCTTCGAATTGAGGAACTGCTTCCTGAAGTCTCTACTCCTCGTGATGTGCGAAAGGTGTGGGATGAGGCCAAAACGAGGTTGGCTGTGTCGTATGAAAAGGTACGAAAGAACTATGACAAAGGCCGAAAGCCCACCAAGCTAAGTGTTGGAGACCAAGTCTTCGTAAAATATTATCCTGTCAGCAAGGCTATAAATAAATTTACTTCAAAATTAGCTCCTAGATTTCAGGGACCTTGTACGATATTGCAGTTTTTGAGCCCTGTATCTATGCTTGTCAGTGATCCTGTGGCGAAAAGGATTCGGAGAGTTCATTTATCCCAAGTGAAAGCGACTTGATATATTGTGTGTTTTGGGTTGAGTTCAAAATCTTGTGGGAAGTCGATGGTATTTAATCAGGTAATTGTTTTAGTTAAAACTGTGATATAAGCGTAGGACTTGTCCGGTCCGTATCAATATTGGAAAAGTTAAGTATTGGTGTAACTATATCTTGATGCCTTGCATATCTGGTGGAGTTCGAATCTTATTGAAAAGGGGAAGTGTAAGGGAAGTTGTGTTAAGTGATTTCATCCTGTGGAAGTATTGAAAATTCGTGTGGACTTCACGTTGTAAGATGCTCTGGTACCCTGTTTATTCATTGCTGTTATCATCATTTTCTAAGGTGTCTGGAGGGAAATTACTACTTATTTTCCAGTATATTGTTGGTGAGAGTTGTAGATTCATGTAATGTATTTAGAGTTTTACTTCTTCCATCCGTTATAGTGAAGTGATGTTGAGATAGTTAAAGGATTCATGACCTAAGGAGTGTACCTCCTTTGACCTGTAGGGTACGGTTTCTGATCCTTATTATGGATGTGAGTTTTGGTATTATGGGTTTGATTTTGGGAATTATATTTGGGTGGCATTATGGTTTCGTTGAGAGGTGACTGTGTTCCTCTGAAGTCATGATGGTGGTTATTGCGGTTGTTGTGATGATATTGGGTGGGCACTCTGTGATTTGTGAGATGCTGTCGAGGATTTGTATGTCCTTTACCTTCGTGGCTGACACATCGGCACTGGTGGTCATTTGAGTGGTGATGTATTGTTGTAATTTGAGTTACTTATTATGTGGGTTGTTGTAGTATGGACACCTTGAGGAGGTTGTACATTGCCTTTTTATTTTTCTCTTGGTGTCAAAGGTGGATTTGGTGAAAACTCATTTTATGTATCTACAACTCATTTTGGGAAAAATTCTTAACTATGTGTTTATTTCGGGTCTGTCACCTGACTTGTGTTTCAACTTCTTATATTCTCTGCCATGTCTTGTTCACCTGTGGTCATCTTGCTTATGCTTGTGGATTTAAACGTTCATTTTAAGTAACCTGCCTATCTAAGGCCCTTTATAATGGGAGTTACATCTGAATGATGTCGTTGGTATAGTAAATTATCGTTCTGTCATGAAGAAGAATGAGTATGGGATCATTCACTTCGTGCAGTCGGTACTGCAGTCATCGATCCTCTACCTGCATATGGGGGCTTGTAGAAGGAGTATGTGTAGGTGTTTATATTGTATGTTAATTGTCTGGTAATCGCTGCTAGTTCGGTTGTTGATGACCCACCTTACGCGTACCCTACATCTGAATTGTGCATATGTCTCCAACTGTAATTAACCTTTTACCATGGCTCTGAACATTGATATCTTCTACTCTACTTTATTTCTCTATACTAAGCATGTTTGTTCCGTGTCCTATTTATTCTTGTTCTAGTCTTTCAGCTTCTCTTTGGAATGAGATTATGTGTACTGGGGTATGGAAGTTGATCCTGAGTAAGTGTTGAGTAATTGTTGATTTCTGAACTAGATATGATGTTAAAAGAAATTTTGGTGGGGGACTATGTAATTCTACTTGTTTGCTGGCCCTTGATTTCACGGAGATGTATGTGTGTGTTAAATTTAACTGTATTGTAATGTTAGTTCCTCCTTATTCTTGCTGTTGGCATGATTATTGATTGTGTGTTGTCTAGTTATTTATGTAATATTCCTTGATCTGGAGTTCATGCCTCTATGGTAAAGGAAACTGATGATAAGGAGATTAGTGTGGAAACGTCACTGTAGAATTCGGTGCACTGACTTATGTCTTGAAGATGTTTGTGTTTCCTAGTTATCTTATTTTATCTTTTCTTTTCTTCTCCTTGTATTTAATCTTATTACTTAATGTGGTAATACCTTACCATTCAGAAAGTCATGCCTTTTTCCTACGTAAGAGAAAACCCCAAAACAAGTTCCAGAGAATTTTTTATGCTACTCTTAAAATTATTGTAAGACCAGTCTTCTCAGCGTAGTGTGTTCCTGAGGTTTAATTGTGTTACAACGAACTTGAGTACTCATGTACTACTCGTATTAGGTCAATCGCTTCGGAATTAAGTGAACATTTCAAGGAAGATTGTAATGTGAAAAAAAAAAAAAGAACTTAAAGGAATCTTAACGAACTGTGGGCGAGCTGTAGCATTTGGTTTGGCATGTGTGTTCATGTGCCTCTACTCGCTTCGTGACATGTCAGTGTTGGTTGTTGGAGGAAACCAAATTTTCTTATATATAGTTGTAATTTTCATCGGGCCTGTTCGTCATGCCCCTCCCCTTGTAGATCTTTTCGAGGGGGAGGCTGTAATGGAGTTGTATTACTCCATTACCTTAGAACTACATATATTGGATTCCATTTATATTGTTTAATATTATGGTGTGCGTGTCCACGAATTAAGTGTTCGAGATACCATGGTCCCTTCTCGGATTTGCGCATGGGGAGCCATCTTGCGGTGGACTTGGTTATAGAAACACGAGGTGGCTAGTGTGTGCTGCGATCTGTCTGCGAAACGTGAAGTTTACCTGGCGAGGCACCGTGCTCGACAATGATGTCTGAGCGTTTTTGTTTTTTTTAATTCTTGGGACTGAATTGAAGAGACGCTCTGAAGCTAAGCTCTTGGTTGTTTTTAACGACAAGTTAATTATTCAAGAAAGAAGATGTTGGTGAATTTTGATCCCGGTTAAAGGATTTCCACCTGAGCCTTAGGCTCGTAGTTTGGTTTGTCATTTGAAAAGATTATTCACTTCTAACTAGCCGACCTCGTAAGTAGATTCATATGTACTTCTGAACTGGGTTGATATCGCCGAAGAAACTACTAATAATGACGTTTGAAGACATGGAGAAAATTTATGGCTATGATATCTGAGAAATGGAATATTTGATGTTTCGGACATTTGTTTTGAGTATTTAAAGTGAAGGACTTTTCCTACTGGTCTTGATATGAGCTTGTAAAATTCAATCTAGGTTTGGGGTTTCAAGGTTCGATGGTAACTATGATATTAATTTTAACTTTTGGTTCTGTCACTTATGGTTTCATGCGCATGAAACAAGATTTTATATTTGGGGAGCTCCTCACTGGTAAATATGTATGTAGTATCGGTGTAACCTAATTCATTTTTCTTATTTCCCTTTTAATAATAATAATAATTATTTGATTACTAAATTTTTCAAAACCTATTTGAGGGTGTTAGGTAATATTGGAATATTGTTAAGATGAAAACTTTTCTTTTGGGCTACTCGGTACTGGCGTAGCCATTTTGAATTACGGTGACTCTGTTTGTTTCTGTACGATGTAATAGAATGCACACGTGGGTGGGCGTTGTCCTGTTGCCTGTGACAGGCGAGGATCTGAGTTGATTATTGACGGCTAGAACCGTGTGATGTAATGGTCTTGATTTTGTCGCCTTGTGGTGGACCGGTTGCTGTTTGGTGATATTCAAGTGATTTAAGTTTCGGTCTCTGATGTAATGTTCTCTTAGTTATCCTTCTTGTGGATCATGTACCTTCATTAGGGTTATTTCTTGAAGATTACTGAAGTAATATGGGTTGGTAGGGTATGACCGAGATTGTCATTGGAGAAGTTTTCACCTTCAAGACTGTAACTGTGAATTTATAGATTTTAATTGTCATTTGATTATCTTTAATTAATGCATCGACCTTGATGGTTTAATTTTCAGTTAATTTTCCCTTTTAATTGATCCAGTTGCAACTTTTAAATTTTAAATCAATTGTAGTTTGAGAGGTCGGTTATTTTTCTCTAGAAGATTTTGTTAATTAAAGTTTTCTTTTCTTCAAATTTATTCAGTAGTTATTATTCCAGCCTTTAGCTAATTTTATTTGTTTAATTGATTCACCTGGCCTCTTGGCCCTGTTGCTTCTACACATTGCGACGACCTTTCTGTTGGGATTGCACGGTAAGTGATGTGGTACCTATTATTCTTGTTTTCTTGGTACAATCCCTGGTCGTGCTATACGCTCTACCTTAGTATTTTATGTCGTGAGAGTGTTTATAATTATTTATTACGGTGTTTTAGTAAATAGTTTTAAATTGCAATTTACTAATGCAAGTATTATGGCTGGCGTTATTTGTGCAGTTTATAATTGCAGCAATTACGGCGTTGTAAACTGTACAAAGTCTTATTTACGATTTCCAAAAGACCATAAGATGTAAGTATGCACTCTGATGAATAGATTGAGTCTTAGTACCTAAACATAACTTTTACGACGAGATGGAGGCTTAACTGATAATGATGACTTGATGACGTTTCTCTTAATTTCTAGCTGTCAGCAATGGGTGCACGTATGTAAAAGGAAGGATCCTGATACAGTATTTAAGAAATTTGGTCCCGAACATCTGTACAAAAACTACCGCGTTTGTTCAGACCATTTTCCAACAACAAGCTTCAGAAACCCTAATTTACCAAGTGAAGGGTACGTATAATAAAACTAGTTATGTTACTATAGTCAAAATTACTTTGATTAAGACGTCTTTTAACGTATGATGGTAATAATCACAAGTGTATGCAGCTCATAACTTCTATTGTATGTATAGGTTGATCAAAGGACAAATACCGACTCAAAATCTGTATCAGAAGCAACAGACTCCTAAACGTGCCAGTCCAAAGAAAAGATCACGGGATCTTTCTCAGGAAGAGAGTTATATCCCAAGGAAAAAGTTATGCACTGAAGAAATCACCCAGCAAGATACCGACGCGGGAACTGATAAGAACTGTAAGTTTTAAAAATGACCGCACATCTGTATTGAAATTAGCCATGTTTTATATAGCCATGCCAATCAAATAGTGTTAGTGAGACCTAAAATCAATAATAATAGCAAATATTAACCCCTAAACGCAATGAGACTTGGGGAGCTCCACATTTAAGTACCGTAGATTTCAGACAGGGGTAGCATGCAGGTACGTGGTGTAATGGTCATCGTGTTCGCTCTGTAATTGGGGGATAGGAGGTTCGAATTATGTTGGGTTCAACTTTATTTTTTTGCTGTGAGAAAAGTATTTCGATGCATTACTTGCACAGGACTGAGCACCAATGCAACAAATTTAATACGTAAATATCAGAATTCTTCATGCATAAAGCTGTGAAAGAGACTTAACCAAATCTTTAACACTTCTTCCTTTTCAGGAACATCGTAAGTTCACTTGATACCAATATCCTCGCTTAACTCCAGTATATATTATGTACATGTCCGCCTCTGTGGTGTAGTGGTTAGTGTGGTTAGCGTGGTTAGCTGCCACCCCCGGAGGTCCGGGTTCGATTCCCGGCTCTGCCATGAAATTTGAAAAGTAGTACGAGGGCTGGGACGGGTCCACACAGCCTCGGGAGATCAACTGAGTAGAGGTTCGATTCCCACCTCAGCCATCCTCGAAGTGGTTTTCCGTGGTTTCCCACTTCTCCTCCATGCAAACGCCGGGATGGTACCAAACTTAAGGCCACGCTTCCTTCCCTCTTCCTTGTCTATCCCTTCCAAGCTTCACAATCCCCCACAAGGCCACTGTTCAGCATAGCAGGTGAGGCTGCCTGGGCGAGGTACTGGTCATCCCCCAGTTGTATCCCCCCGACCCAGAGTCCGAGGAAAACAGATTAAGAAAGAAAGAATAAATTATGTACATACAATATTATGTATTTCAGTATTTGTGTCTCAGTAGGATTAAGAGGGCTGCAACGAACGGACAGCCGAACATAATCGGAGATTACGGGCCCTAAAAAGAAACTTTTCGTGATGCTAAGTTCTTCTTCTTAATCTGTTTACCCTCCAGGGTTGGTTTTCAATGTCCTGGAGCGTGAGACATTGGGTTGGGGGATACAACAGGGGAGAATGACCAGTACCTCGCCCAGGCGGCCTTGTGGGGGATGGGAAGATTGGAAGGGATAGACAAGGAAGAGGGCCCTTAAGTTAGGTACCATCCCGGCATTTGCCTGGAGAAGAAGTGGGAAACTACGGAAAACCACTTCCAGGATGGCTGAGGGTGAGTGGACCCCGTTGCAGCCCTCGAGCCACTTGCCAAATTTCGTGGCAGAGCCGGGAATCGAACCCGGGCCTCCGGGGGTGGCAGCTAATCACACTAACCACTACACCACAGAGGCGGACCTAAGTTTATGTTGCTATGCAAATCCTCAGTCTGACACATCAGTAGTAGTACCAGCCGTTATAACTTTGTCCCAATACGTTTCCCCCTGTATAGATAATTTAATCCACACGGTAATTTATTTTAATTTCTCTTACAGCCAAAGGAACTCTGCCAGATGCTCGCATTCCGAGGCTGACTCCAGAACAGTCAGAAAGGAGAATCAAGCTTTTGCAATCGAAACTGCAACAACAACAGAAGACTTCGAGCTGTCTTCGTAGGACAATCCGTGCCTTGAGGAGTGAAATGGCAGTCATGAAGCAGAAGTTTGAAAACTTAAAAAGTAAAAGTGATCTCATTAATGCTGGTCAAGTGTCCCCCCTCATGCTATCTGACCTGAGACTTAAGAATAAGAGACTGAAAGCTAGACGATACACTGAATCGGACAAAACATTTGCGTTAGCTGTTTATTATTGCTTCACTAACTGTTACAAATTTCTACAGAAACATTTATCTCTGCCGAGTGTAAGATCACTTCGTAGGTGGCTACAGAATCTGTCAGTATCACCTGGAATAAGTGATAGCATTCTCAGTATGATGAAACTCAAGTCCCAGCTGTTGCCGTTAGAAGAGCATGTGGTTTCTGTAGCAATTGATGAGATGTCACTGAAGAGTCATTTATATTATGATGCTCAGAAAGATGTATTTGAAGGATTTCAAGATTTAGGTAATGTACGTTCGTGCACTAATTACAGACTGATAAATGATGATGGGTCCAGAACTCTTGCCAACCAAGTGTTGATAAATGATGATGGGTCCAGAACTCTTGCCAACCAAGTGTTGGTAGTTATGATAAGAGGAATGAGAAAAAACTTTAAACAAGTTATGGGATATTTTCTCACTAAAGATACTATGGATGGTGAGACCCTTAAGTGTGTTATATTTGATGTGCTGCGGAAAATTAGGGAAAGTGGTTTCATACCCAAGGCATTAGTTAGTGATCAGGGGTCTAATAATTTGAAGCTGCACAGACTGCTAAACATATCTGATCAGAAATCATTCATCGAATTGGATCGTGACAGAGTGTACACATTTTTTGATGCACCACATCTGCTTAAGTCAGTACGCAATAACCTTAAAAAGTATGATGTGGAATATAAGGGACAAAACATTTCTTGGAACTATATTACACAGTTTTATAATAATGATAAAAATATGAACCCTAGATTTGCACCAAATTTAAAGAAGAAGCATATTATCTTACCGCCTTTCTCACGAATGCGGGTTTGCCTTGCAGCTCAGGTTATGAGCCATTCTGTAAGTCGAGGTATATTAACAAATGTGGCCTTTAATACTATGACCTCTCTGGCAGTACCAACAGCAATTTTCCTTGAAAAATTTGACGTCCTTTTTGATGTATTCAATTCAAATCAGTTGAATAACACTAAGGTGTTTCGAAGAGCTCTTAGAGAGTCTTCTCCCCACTGGAATTTTCTACAAGAAATGTCAGAATATTTAAATAATTTGACATTCCTCAACAAGAATAGAAGTGTACCACTGTGTATTAAAGGCTGGCTTCTGAACATATGCACGTTAAAAAAATTATGGAATGAACTGAAGGAAGGGTACAACTTTTCGTTTCTCTATACACGACACCTTACGCAAGATTGTGTCGAGAATCTTTTCTCAATCCTGCGGATGAAAGGTGGAAATAACGTTACTCCAGATTGCTCCAAATTAAGATCCACCATCAGGGCCACAATTTGTAACCAACTTCTCTCGCCCTCAGGTAATACCAACTGTGAGATTGATCTGACAGCATACTTGTTAAAAAAGGACGACTTCGAGAAATCGGCATCCAGTATTCATTTGGTGGACACCGTTAATCTTGATCTAATTAACTCCTCAACTGGAAATGGAAGTAGCAATTCCTTGGATGAAGACCACCTTGACCTAGCTCAATGCAATAGCCTACAGTACTAGCAGGATGGGTTTGCAGCAGACTACCTCATGATGATTGCAGGCAAGAATTGTCATCATACGAGGAATCATATTGTTTAGAAGATGTTCATATTTCTATGAAAATGTATGATGATGCTCAACTGCTCTTCCCTGACAGGGACGCACAGATGTTATCAAGAAGAATATCTGACATATTTAACAATTATTTTTTTTGAATTTTTAAATACTTCCTGTTATAAAGTTAAATGCAGAATGAGTGCCTTGGTTGACAAGCCAAAGGATCTAAATATTTGTAAGGATTGTTTTAATGCTTATGTTAATAAGTATTTGAATGTAATGATTAATTGTTTTGTTAAAGAAACGAATGATGTATGTGGAAGACAGGATGGACAAAAAACGAGTAGAAAAGCAAAGAAAGTAATGCATTTGTAACTTGCACTAAGTGACTTTGTACAAAACACATTGTGATTATTGTTAAATAGAACTGGACAACCATTCTCCATTAACACTATTCGGAAAGAAAATGGGAAATGTCTGACACTGCGGAGAATGAAGGTATCAGCAAATGAAAGACAAGGGTCATGAAGGTCGCGAAAATGAAATAATCCCTAGGCCTCGCAAACGTAACACCGTCGTGGTTGGAAGGAAACAAAACATGATGAAGAGAGGTCATATGAGAAAGATGAAAATTAAGGGCCTGACACTATTAAGTGGAAACAATGTGAGACTCAGCTTGGGGAACCGTGGTCGTCAACCCACGCTCCCAACTTGAGAGTTCCTTGTCCCCTTTTAGTCGCCTCTTACGACAGACAGGTGATGCCGTGGATATTATTCTACCGCCCACATCCACAGGGAAAGCATCCACCGTATCGCCTGCCTGTCATAAATAGGGACTACAAGAGGAACCAGGAACTCTCAACATTTAGGAGCGTGGGTTGGCGACCACGGTTCCCTTAGCTGAGTCTCACATTGCTTCCACTTGTGGCCGGCTCCTCACCTTCACCTTTACCATCCGACCTTCCTTGGTCAACTCTTATTCTTTTCTGATCCCGGCGGTATTCGGTTTACGAGGTCTAGGGAGTCTTTCATTTTCAAACCCTCCGTAGCCCTTCCCCTTTTATAGCCGATACCTTCATTTTTAGAAGTGATGGACCTCTTCCATTTTCTCCTCTTTAGAGGTAACAGAGAATGGTTTCCCAGTTATATTTCCTCTTAAAAGAGTAATCAGTACCACCACCCCGAATAACGGATTAATTCTACCGCTTCTACCCGTAGGGGGTTGTATATAATAAATATATAAACATGTACATACAAAACATCAATGGCCACAAGTTATTTAATTGTATAGTTCCTATAAATTCTTACATTGCCTTGTTCTTCGTCAATCCTATTCCTTAATTACAGCTTCTCATTTCTGAAACCTTAATAAAACATGTATGTTACTAAGTTATCCTCCCCGTCTGATGCTTTTGCTGAATGATCAGCGTATTCACCCTCGTTTCACTGGGAGGGCGTAAAGCAAATAATAATAATAATAATAGGGGCCTATTTATAAGAGGCTGGGTGGATCCTCAAAAATAATTCGGCTTGTAATTTCTAAGACGTACCGAAAGGCACGGCTAAGTATAAAGCTCGTTTGGAGGTTTATGAAGGAGGTATTCCATATTTTAAAATGCCATTCTTCATCATTATGATTGTTCAATTATTTTGACAAGAATATTTCCAATGAGTGTGGTTGCATTCCACTGAACTCTAGCAATGACAGCGTGTAGTTCACACCAAGGCGCTAGATGTCACCACCGTCGCTGTTCGCACTCCGCTCAATGCTGTTGAGATAGAGCTGTCCGGTATTGGTGTATTAAAGTATTTGTTAAAAGTTTATTTTAACAATGCTAGATAACAAGGCTGAAAAATTAATTATCTCTACTTAGTCGTCACTTAACTAAATTTGATAAAATAGCAATACAGCATTCATTTGTATGTGAGTGTAGGTAATGTGATGTAGCAGTCATCTCTAAAATGGGGCTATTTTGTACTAAGCTTACAAGGTATTACTTCTGTACTTTTTACAATTTGCTTTATGTTGCACTGACAGAGATAACAACAGGGCCAGGGGTTGGAAGAAGATGCTCTGACCTTAATAAAGTATTTGCCTGGTGTGAAGATTTCAACCCATGGAAAATCACCTTCGGTCTGCTAACAGTGGAGTTCGAACTAACTATCTTCCAAATGGAAGCTGACAGCTATATCACTCTAACCCATATTTCTAATATGTATCAATATTGTTTTATTATACGGAGGCCATTCCATAAATCATGGCATCTATGATATATTGTGCAAACGTATAGCATCACTTTAATCACAGTAAATACATTCAACAGCTGGCGGCGAACAGCACTGAAATCAACTGACAAATATCGACTGCATGCAAAGATGGCTTGGTACCAGCACCTGAAATATTCAGTTTGAGCTTGGTCATACTACAAGATGGATGGAAGCGAAGTGGAACAACAAGCATATGTGAAAATGGCCATCTTGCTGTCAGAAATGCTACTCAGTATAAGGCGGAACTACAAGCAGTTGTGGGTTGGGGATTTCCCTATCGAACAGTTGCATGTTAGGTGGAGGCTTTTCGATATGGACGTGCAGCAACGGAAGACTGACCGTGAAATGGGCGGCCTACGTCTGCCCCTACTGACTTCTCCATGGCTGTAATTGAACATTGTTTAACAGGTGATTGATGCTGGACTGTGCAGGAATTAGTGACATGGACTAGTATGTTGAGGGGAACAGTGTTCCGCATTTTATGTATTACGTACTCCGTAACATATGTGTACTGCTTCTATGCTTTACCTTTTCATCTGCTAACTTTGCAGTCTTGTTGCTGTATTTAATTCTACATGCATTGTCTGCATCTGACTCGTGCTGCACTTTCTACTCCGTCCGCTCGCCCGGCCGACTCTATACTGTGCTTGTGTTTTCCTCCCTACCCTCCCTCATTCTATGTCATGACTATGTCACTCATCTTTCTCCTATGTTCTTGCCTTCTTTACCAACTGAGTATAAATGTGTGCACTGGCTCTTAGCTGGCAGTCAGGCAATGAGCGAGGAAACTGTGGAGGGAGCATCGACCTCATGCGGCTGGTCCATGTGAATTTTCACCTTTCTCTGTACTGCCACATCAGATATGTCAATGCTGGGCTGGGTGAGCAATTATTTGATACAGTACCTTACTACTTCTACTTAACCCTCAGTGGACGACTGTTGGGCATTTCCCAACATCCCAGTTTCCTGTTCTGGACGTATGTCAGGATATACCCACCGGCTGTTTCTGTGGTAAATATATACACGTGGAAAGCAATTTTACGTGCTCCTGCTATCTATAGTTATTGTATAGAAATTTTAGGAATGTCACAATCTTCTAGATGCATAAAAACTTTGTTTTATGAATTTTACAGGTGAATAAAGAACGAGCTGTTGTTTACATTAGTCAGCTGTGGAAATGGTGGCGCACAGACAGGGTAGTGCTACTTCATCTGATATAGCTCGTTTCTTACATGAAATTGACAGCAGTGATGACGAATTATCAGTTATGGACAGTGCGATGTTTCTGAGAGCGATTATGACAATTCTAGAGAAATGGAAGTAGTTGAAAGCGATAATGAAAATGATACAAATAGTAGTGAACCAGAAAAAGGTTGGAGAGTTTATCGCCCAGCTGATCCAAACTTTGTAAAGAAACCACACATTTTTATTAGTGGTTTGTCACCTCCTGCAGGTAAGGAACCATTTACTCCCGTTGAATTGTTTACACTATTTTTTTACGGAAGAATTGGTACAGCAAATTGTTGATGAGACTAACTGCTATGCAAGATAAAAAATACAAATGAATGCTTCAAAAACTACCACATGGAGAAGAAATATAAGTAGAGAAGGGGCAAACTGTCTTTCAACTACATGTTTATTGCTTATAGTGTGTATCAAGAGTGATAAATTAATTCATAATGTTGTGAGTCAGACTTTGTATCTTCATTACACCTTCATTGTAAATATGCAGCTTTTATAAGAATAAAATGCGACTAGTGCAGGACTACACAAGAAAAAAATTCATCTGCTAAGGGTTAAACTCCTTTTTATTTTTGCCCTTCAGGCTTTCTATGCAGCTAAAATATTATGCCCCAGGAGTGTTCATTCGTGTGCTCATCATGAGTGACTTCCTTAAAAAGCATAAACTCTAAACTTGAAACTTTTGTCTGTATCACTGTCCGTGTGGACAAAGACTTAAAGGATAAGCGAATGGGTGTCTTTCTGTCAGGGAGCTAATGCACCTCATGTGCATGCAATGATTTGAACTTTGTGAAACAATTGCAGCTGGGCTCTTCCTTTCCTTTGCCTCACCCTTCCTCCAGCTTCTTCCCTGTGGTTAATGAAATTTATTGTTGATGTTTTATAAGTCACTTAATATTGGTTCTAATTTTGTATAATGTGGCCTTCGAAGTTTTCTTTCTTGAAGTGAATGGTATCAATCCACTCTACTACTTTCACTGAACCAAGTTGTCCTTTAAAGAAAAAAAAAGTTTGGATGTGTGAAAATGTAAGTCTTATCCCAAGCTTTTAGTCACGATCTTTAAGGATCCATTTTTAAAAAATAATTCTTGTTATGTGTTAAAAATTTCAAAATTAGATGTTGAAAGTATAGCTACTCGTTTTGCAGGTATTCATTCTACATGAAGAATTTTACTCAATGCAAAGTTTTGTTCTTTTTTTTAAATGTTAAAATAATTCTTGGTATTGATTTTCTTGATTTCTTGTTACGAATTCCTGGTCCATTCTAGTTCTCCATTTTTTTCACTTGTTATTTCTGTACCTACCATGGACAACCTTCTGGAAAATATCCCAGTGACGCTTTTGTGTTAACTCTGTTTGAAGTTGTTACTTGATCGTGTGGTTTCAGACTTTAATCATCTACTCTACTAGTCAAACATAGGTGGAAAACTATATTGCTATAAGTTTTGAAATCCACATAACATATGGCTGGACTTGAAGGTGAGCAAGAAGGGTTGAAAATGGGTACCATATCAGTTAACAGAGGTGAAGATATGAGACCAGGCCTATCAATGGGAAGCGATTTGAGCAGGAAGGGAATGACGTGCTCAATCGCATTGTTGCTATTGATGAAACGTGGGCATGAGCATATGAACCAGAGTTGAAGACACAATCAGCAGTGAATGGCATTATCCAGGTTCATCACGACAGCACAATGTGTGACAGAATCCATCACCCATAAAGGTCATGCTCCTTCTGGCGTATGACAGCCACGGTATTCTGGAGTGTCACCCTCTTAGGGAGGGTCACACCATCAGTGCCCAATATTACCGCAATGTTCTGCTGTACCATCTGCGATGTACACTTTGGCGCAAATGTCCGGCTCTTCAATCATACTCCATGCTAATACTACAGCCCACACTGCAGACATCATCAAGAATTGTGTACAGTGGTGGGGGTGGGATATCCTACCCAACCTACCGTACTCACCAGACTTCAGTCCATGCAACGTCCACCTCATTCCACAACTGAAGAAACCATTGCGTGGGAAGCGCTTTGCAAACAGGGCGGATATCCTCATGGCATATTGGTGACAGATGGCACATATTGATGGCAATGACAATGGCATTCAATGCATTTCGCATCGTTGGCAAGGTTTTGTGGATTCACTGGGGGACTATTTTAAAGCACAGTAGTTGACTTTAGTTTTGATTTTGATTATATTTTTCCATTTGTACTAGTGGATAGTAAATTTACATAGAGATTGAAATTCATTTAACACTAACAGTTATACATTTTTTGTACTCCTTTTACACTGTCATAGATGTCAGTGACTTTTTGCTTGTGTAATAGCTATTTACTTTAAGTTACTTTTGTGTGTATTATTATTTTCCCTACCGAGCTCGATAGCTGCAATCGCTTAAGTGTGGCCAGTATCCAATAATTGGGAGATAGTGGGTTCGAGCCCCACTGTCGGCAGCCCTGAAGATGGCTTTCTGTGGTTTCCCATTTTTCACACCAGGTAAATGCCGGGGCTGTACCTTAATTAAGGCCACGGCCGCTTCCTTCCACTTCCTAGGCCTTTCCTATCCCATCGTCGCCATAAGACCTATCTGTGTCAGTGTGACGTAAAGCAAATAGCAAAATATTATTTTCCCTTATGTGAGAAGAGTCTCACTACTGTGGATTGCTGTTTGCTTGTATTACAGTACTCAGAGAAGCTCTGCATGGTACATTTTCATACAGTACACATGAAACATGTTTATATACTGTAAGCCAATGTCCAAGACGCACAGTGTTGTGAATGCCAGATCATATTCAAGGAATTTGCCATGTCTTTCACTTTAACAACACCACTTGTAAGGTCGGCAGTAAACATGGGAAGAGTACCAGTTTCCCCTGCTGACCACATTGGAATTGTGATATTTCAACAACAACTTGCTTTACGTCGCACCGATTGAGACAGGTCTTATGGCGACAATGAGGTAGGGAAGGCTTAGGAGTGGGAAGGAATCGGCCATGGCCTTCATTAAGGTACAACCCCAGCATTTGCCTGGTGTGAAAATAGGAAACCATGGAAAACCTTCTTCAGGGCTGCTGACAGTGGGGCTTGAGCCCACTATATCCCAGATGCAAGCTCACAGGTGCATGTCCCTAACTGCATGGCCAACTCGCCTGGTTTGTGACATTTCAGCAAGATGGATGACGTTAAGTGGAAGTCGCTGATTGTGTTGAAGTTAGTCAGAGTGATATTTCTAGAGTTTGGAGAAAGTTCAGAGAGAAACAAATGTTTGCTTATAATCGAATAAGATGCCCATGTAAAGCAATCACAATTATAGATTGAGATTTCTCACCTAATCAATATTAATTTATTTAAATGTATGTATTTGCATAAAAAATATACATTAATACTGTACCAGTTTCAGTCTCACAAGAGATCATCTTCAGCTGCTGAAGAAGCTCTCTTACGAGATTGAAATTTGTACTGTACTAAGGTTTTTGATGCCAGGCTGTAATGTAGTGGTTGCGCTAAGAATGCCAAGGCAATTTTAATGAATATGTATGCACTAAGGAAAAATGTACTCCTACTTACATTTTTGGAGGTAAATCCCTGCAATTTTCCATAGCACACAGGTGAATAGAGTACATGTAAGTGTGACTCTAAGTGGAAGAGAGTTTAATTTTCATCATTTAAAAGTGTACAAATTAACTATTTAAAAAAAAAAATTAAATTTCAAAATTTGACCTTATTTTTTCAATTATAGTGTATTTTTATCATGGGTATGATATCTTTATGAGAATATTCAGCTAATTATGGATAAAAACTATTGTTTTATGCAATATCTTGATAGTACTTTTCGAGAATTACAATGTTTTGCAAAATTATGCACGTGCAGGTTAAACACACAATAGCCTAACCTCTTCTTTAGTTCGAACACTTATCAGTCTATAAATTATTCTCTTATGAATCACTTAATTTTAAAACATTGTATATTTAAATCATCTTTCATATACCTATCCATCCTTACACTATATTTGAAGTAAATAAACAAACAAGATAATAAAAAATGTGACATGAAGTGGGAGAGTACAAGGCTACCACGCTCAAAACGTACAGTGCATCGAAAGAAAGCTTTTATAAAACCTCACTGATGTCGATATCATATGTTATCAATATTTTCAGAGAGTAAAAAGCTTCAATCCTTTCTGTGGTATCACTTTTGCTGCCATAATGCAACAGGAATTGGTTGAAGATGCAGGTGAAAGAAAAACATGGCTGACAGATTGGCCCTTGGCATTTTTAGCATCAGGTTGCATGGCCGATAGATCGGCCACCTGGCACTATAAGATTTAATGTATTTTTAATGTGAATATACACATTTAAAGACATTAAGTATTGTGACTATTATACCACCAATGCAGACCTATAATGAAATCAAAAACGCATGTAAAGCAGCTCGAAGGGAGTATTGGAAATGTTTGGTTTATATCACATGGCAGGTTCACAACTAATGCACCTTGTTTTGCCAGGTCTTCAGAGGACATCAGAGTGAATGTGTCAGTTCAGAGAGTGGAAAATTGGCTGCACGACAGAGGACTGACACCAGGGCTGTCTTTGTCAAAAGCTCCTCCTAAACCAAACCCTGGGACAGTTTGCGTGAGTTGGAACAGTGGAAGTTTACATTCATTTCTAATGAGCTCACCATAAGTAGTATTAGAGTATGGAGACAGTCTGGTGAGCTATAGAACAAGTTTTTGTCCTGGAGAGCCATCAGCAGCATGTTTTGTGCTGCGATCATGTTTGGCCAAAATACACCTCAAATTCAGTGGCATATGTTGCGATCAAGATGTGGGCTACCACTGAACTTAGGTTACTCTTTTTTGATGGTTGGTTTAGTGAATGTCAAGTCTTAAGTGTTTTGAGATATTGGAGTAGCCTGCTGTGTTGTGAAGGCTATTTAACAAGTTACTGCCCTTACCCCTGCCACTGCCAATACTCAACACCTGATCATTGGAAATCGTAGCCTCGGGTTTAGCAAATTAAAGTCCTTAACAAATTAAATTCCGGTTTTATGGCTAAACGGGTAGAATGTTTGCCTTTGATCTGATGTCCCCTGTTCAGTTCTCGGAATCAACCTCCTCGTAAATTCCCCTGGCTTGGGAACTGGGTGTTAATGACATCTTCACCATTCATGACATCCCCTTTAGGTTACCATCAAGCCTTTTCAGAGGTTATGCACCATTATTATTATTATTATTATTATTATTATTATTATTATTATTATTATTACTAGTAGCGAATTCTCCCAATATTGGAAGTTGTTAAGCAAATAACTCAGACAGTTCTTTTGTTGGTTCTTCTTGTTTTTCCTATAGGTTTTCATTCTTCCCGAGAAGGCTTGTGTGCGTTCTGCTGACCACTTTGGTCTGTACTATACTGTTTTTGTTGTGGTTGCTCTGATATAGCTTCCCAGGTGCTTACTTTGTGTCTATACATGTCTCTTTTTAGAAAGTCTGTTGAACTTATGTTTGCATTTTTTGAGGTCCTTTTGAAGTTCGTTAAGCCAGGGTGTTGAGTTTTAAGTTAGGTTACATAATCTATTATCCTTTTTGTCAGTTGATTTTCTGGTAATCTAGTCAGATAGCCAAAGAATTTAATTTGTCTTTTCCTAATGTCAGTTTCGATTTTTGAAAACTTTTCTGTTGTTTTGATTGATTGTAACCTGTCAGTCGTACTCATCATTCACTGGTTTATTAGCTTCCTCAGTGGATTTGTCGTGGTGTCCGACCCGTGATCATGGGTTCAATTCCAAACAACAAAAGGGAATACTAAACCTGAAAGATTGCATTTCATTTTAGCAGATCTACATATAAAAAGAAAATTATATTACTCCTATAGCAACAGCCTGCAGTGTCTTCCTATAAAGATGTAGAAGTAAATGGAAGTGAAATACCAACACTCTGTTATCTATGTAATTAAGTCAGAAGTATAAGGTGAGAGGAAATATATGTGATATGGAATGCAAGGTTGCTCTCTATCCCTGGTTAGCAGTGGCTATCTGACGGAGCAAAGGCTAGCACACCTATCCCTGCCAGTCCCTGCACCTAGCGGACATTCAGCAGCAAGTTGCAAGAGGTTAGTCGAGGGGAGAGGGATGCAAAGTCGCTCACCAATGCCTTGCACTCAGAAATATGAGCAACGTTTTCTCTCATTGCTTTCCAATTTTGTAAATGGAACAATGTGTCAGATGCTTACATTATAATGTACTTTAAGTTTTCCATCTTTCTCATTTGAGGTTTGGGCTTCACTGATAGCCTTAGTTTACATCACTGCTCAAATTCCTATCCAGGGTAACATAGACATCATCATGATCCAACATGTAGTTACAGGACTGCCACTATTGGTGAAGGTTTTGCACAAGTGGATGTTCGTTCCTGTCAGGCTAGAATGGTCGGTCAATTTCTTGAGATGCATGGCATTTAGCGAATGGTGTGGCAGGCATATTCTGTGAATATGAACTGTGCCATTCATACATGGTGTGAATTAAAGAGAACAATTGCCTGCCATTTTAATCCTTTTGCTAACATGCAGCAGCTGACTGAAACTACTAATCTAAGAGTCGGATAATCTGCCCCTGAGCAAGTTGGATTCTTAGGTAATGAATACGCCTCTTTGTGTTAAAGTCATACGCAGCATTGATCTTGTCTCACAATGAATGATAATTTTGTGTTTACAAATCCCACATAACCTACATTGTGATTTTGTTGCACATCTCTTGCCTTTTCATAGCTGAGTGCATGTTGTTTTTCTATGGAAAAGTAGCTTATCTATGAACTGACCATAACTTATTATAAAGATAAATTTGGATTGAAGGACATTAAAGTGATAAGATTAATGATAGGAGCTCGAGGGACTATTCCTTGATTCATTGTGAATTTTTGGAACAATTTAATTTAGAGGTTTTGGAACTGTGTCTTTGTTAGTTTTATGAAGTTCCATTTCATTATGGAGAAATCATTGCTATGTGTTATAACTCTTGTAGTTTTAAGACATTGTGAGAATAATGTAATCAACAAAATTATTGTAAACCAAAATTATAATTTCGTTTGTTTCATTATGCTTTGTCCATTGTAGTAACCTTCAACTGAGGGAAGTTTTTAAATTTATGTATGTACATATAGCAAAATAAAAAGTGCACTAAATCAGGATATGGAAAAAATAACAAATAATTGAGCACTGTATTTCTTGAATGAACTGCATTCCTTTACAAGTTCACCTGAGAATATCATCACTGTTTTTATTAATCAGTTTTACTGCTTCCTTTCATACAACATTGTAATTTAAATAGACTGAAGTCATGTCATACTTTTCCCGGGCTACAGTGTGAGCGCTCTGAACACCACTCAGGTTGGCTCATCTGATCAGTCTGCATCTGTATCTGGGGAACAGGGACATCCTTTCTCAGCATGGTTTCAGTTATTGCTCTTGGGCGTCCTTGGCATCTCCTTTTTTCTGCGATGACAAGCGCTGTTTATACAGTATGAACTTCACCACCCTGTTTGACCTGTCTGTACCCATGGAGTTGTCTCCCCTCCACTTTCTTACTGATAGTATTGATACCGAAGAACTCTCGCACGTGCTCATTACCTTCTCGGCCATCCAGAGTAACATCCACAGACCACCGTGCATTTCCATCTCTGTGAAATGCATTTGCTGAGTGTGCTTCTTGAACTTTCCCGTTAAGTTCTATGGGCTGCTGCACAAGTAATGAAAATTAATTTTATTTCGTAAATTGAAAATTATATCATTATGCACTTTTGCCTTTGCTGGTGAGACCTAGTGTTTCCAGTGCACTATATCTTCAGGTATGGGCTAGAATTAATTAGTTACCTTCACTGGCCTGTCTCAGTTTCATCCTTGGCTTTGACAATATGAAAGTGACTGAGGTTTGTTGATGCTAGTAGTGCCAATCCTTATGCAGCCACTGCCTGTTATAAATGGCATGAAAATATTGCTCATAGGGTCGGTTGATCCATGCATTTCAGTGTGCTTGGCAGACTGTTATGTGGGCCGATGACCTTCGATGTTCGGCCCCTTTAAACAACAAGCATCATCATCATCATCAGACTGATATGTAATAGCAACTTCTGGCTTGGCGAGGAAAGCAACATGAACTTCCTCACTCCTCATTTCCCTAGTATGCCTCTTTAGTGATGCCTACACTATCTATGACAGCTGTTGGCAGAGTTGTGGAGGATCAAACCAGCCTTCAGGCTGAATATCCAACAAAAGTTTGAAGTATGTGCTGAACTTAGTGTGTTAAATTTTCCTATTCATTCCTGTGGAATAGGGCCTATCTGCTGCGTACGCACTGCCAATTCCTGGGTTTTGTGATGTACAGGTGCAGTGTAAGGTGCAAGGGGATGGAACTTATTTTATGCCAGATGTTTTGGAACACAATTTCAAGAGGACAGCACCTTCCCAATATTACGTAAATTCCTCTGTACAGTTGAAGCAATATAGTACTGCTACTACTGCTACTTAAGTGTAAGTGTCTTTAAATAGCCTACTTCAATCTGACTTTTAACAAATACAGTAGAGACAATACGCGACACTTACGGATTTCGCCTTGCTAAAATGGGAGACAATTCGACGATGGCACTCCTAGTGACTTGACCTGAACAAATCGCGCTAAATTCAAATATCAATGGAAATGTATATACGGAAATGGATAAATAAATTACGTCTAGAAAGAAAGTGGTATTGAGATATTAACTTCGAAGTTGCTAAAGCAATTCTGGATAAATGAATGAAAAATTATTTAAAAGGTTATTATTCAAAGACTGAAATTAGACACATAAACAAGATATGAAATGGGCTGTTATGAAATGGCTTGATCTTTCATTTATGCATTACTTTTTTAGCTTTAGCATTCCTGCCTGAACTTTTACGGTTGGATTTGTCTTTTTTCTCATTTAAAAAACATTGTATGATCACATTAAGACACTTGTCAATAAAAATATCGGCACATTCCTTACACACATGATGCAATGAATTAACATTTAAAAGCTGGACAATTTTCCTCTTAACATGAAGCCTACTAACAGAAAGAAAATCTATATATTTCCGGCTTTAATCTGAGAAGAGGGATTAAAGAAAGAAAAGTATGAAAATGTTGTCGATAGTGATGCTTTGAGGAATATTTACGTACAATTAGAGTAAAAATGTAACATACCCTTGGCTGTATAGTCGAGGATTTTTAAAGTCGCTGGCCTGGAAATGATCTGAACAGATTTTATAATTCTTATATAAGCGTAACGTCCCTTCTTTCTTGTACACCTTATCCAAATCACTTCTGTGACATTTCAAAACCCACAGATCACACCTACAACAACACATCGGTATTGAAGGTTAACTGCTGCACTATACAATAAAATATGCGTATTATATTTTATGCCAGTTAAAATATGGGTCGAGCAGATCAGAAGATTTTGAAGTACTATAAAAATCTCTGTCACTGGAAGAATATATATGCAAACACAATATTACTTACATGTTCTTGTCACGAGGGAACCTGAAGAACGAGCGCGCATTTTTCTCTACTTCGTAATTACTGCAGCCAAACACAGCACATACCTTTCCCCTCATGTTGAGAGGAGATATCAAGGAATGACACACGCTACTATTTAATTATTTCAACTCACTGAAAACACATAAATAACGCCAAAAACTTCACACAAAAATACACGTGCTCTTATGAGAGAATCAGTACTGTTCAGGTCTATCCGCTAGAGTGAGCTCCAATAGCTGTCCCTCGATATCTCGCTCAGTCGTATTGTCTCTACTGTATTTGCTTTTAAAGTTTTGTGTTGTCAGTTTAGGAATGTGATGATTAAAGACATACATTCTTAATGCCTAAGTTGAAAAATGTATCCATTGCTAGTGAGCGATTTTGCATATTTTTCATTATTGGAATTGTCAACACTGATTGTAAATGCACTTTTTCTTCAAAAGTGGCACCTGACACAATGATATTATCTGTTTCTGTATTTATTTTAACTGCAAGATCAGACACTATACTACACTAATCAAACCTGAAGCTGTTTATGTACCAGAAACTCTCAATCTCCAACACAGAACACTGAAAGGACAATTAGAAGTGAAAGAATGTAGAATAATGGGGAAAATCCTAGGACCAAGAATCAAAGATGGAGTACATTTTCAAAACCGAATGTGGAAATATATAAATAATTTCCGAAGTTACAGACACAATGCACACGCAAAGAATACAGTTCATGGGACACTTAGATCATGATGATGATGACGCTCCTTGTTTAGAGGGGCTTAACATCTAGGTCATCAGCCCCTGATGGTACAAAATGAGACGAAATGCAATGACCATTTAAAAGTACAAAATTCATCCACTGACCAGAATTCAAAACGTGATGATGAAGAATGAAGGAATGAATATGAATTTAAAGCAATCGGTGGATCCAACCTGCAATGCCTCACCTGACCAGAAACAATATTACGGACCAAGGGATTGTTTCCAAACCACAATCCTGAATCAATGATGCTTGTTGTATAAGGGAGTTCAATATCCATGTCAACAGTTCCTCATAATGGCACGTATCACTAGTAAAGGAGAACCATGGTATTTCTCAGGTTTAACTTAGAGTTTTAAACTTACCATTAGATAGACATTAAGGAGCTAAGTATATCAGTATGTTGTTTTGTATCGTTATATCTTCAATTTGCTCTACTTATTGCGCAGCTGATGATGGTGCCTTAATAGAGCGCCGAAACTAGTACTGCAATAAAATATATGTTGTAAAAGTCATCTAACAACAGTGTATTTGTATTGAACAAGGTGGAACCTTAAAGATTTTTATTTTAATTGGTATTTCTCAGGTTGCAGTACTAATCAGAGGTAGCATAAACTCATGGTGTTCCAAACATTCTGTACTCACAAGTGTGAAACTTTTTTTTGATGATAATAATAAATAAGATCATGAATAAAAATATATAAATAAAATTACTCAAAAACTTAATAAAATTAATAAGCATAATTAACCGAAATGTCCGTAGTATGGGCGCCAGAGTTCACCAGAATGGATCCCTCGAATTTAGATAAGAGCATGATAAACTTTATATCCCAGGGCGTGTACATAATGCTGCGTACTGGTACATCTGCTGCAGGCCTTACCTAACCTCCTGAAAACGACTAATTAGGTAGGAACTGCACCTAGGTTCATCAATAACACTGATTCTAAATAGCTAACTATATTCTTAACAAATTCCGTGCATGAGCACCTCATCAACATACAACATTATACATATAATACACACATAAAATATTGCTGGAAGACTCCATATTTACAACAACAACAATAATGAAAATCGTGGGAAAACGAAAGCGAGAACTAAGATACCATTTGTAGATAGTCCGATGAACAATGTACATGTATGAAGATAAATACCCTTCACTGCCTCTATATCAATTCGACTTACCGATTCTCATAATCGGCAGTTATCACATCACATAGATACTGTACCTTGTACTACTGTGTTCACATATTTTAACACTTGTTGTAAAGCTATATACACACGTCTGTCGATCCTCAACATAAATTTATGGAAAGTCTGAGATAGCTTTCACCAACATATAATGCTAGGCCGCCACAAGTGCTACAATACTTAATGCGCAAGCACTCTCCACAATCAGCCACTTTCCACGAACATAACTAGACTACGCTCCACGAACGTTTGAAGTCCAGTCCATTGCTGCCGTGTCACTCCAGTACCGTGAATCAGCACCACTTCCTTCCCGTACAGTGCGTCAGTTGTAGTTATCTTCCTTCTCGTTCCTTTACAATCACCCTTACAATGTTCCTGGTTGCCGCCGTATGATCAACCTTTATAGACATCAACATCCCCCTCCTCTCAGATGAGACGTCTGGATTGGTGCTTGCTAGCCAATCATGAGTGATCTCTAGTCAAGACCAAGCCCTGAACTACCTCTTCCTCCCAAGACAATAACAAACTCTGGGGTATATTCCATGAATCACCAAACTCTCCTAATACAACAACAAGCTCATCTCATCAGGCTGGGGTATATACATGACTCATGAATTTCCCGACACAAGTACATCACAACACACACTGGGGTAGCCATATGACTCATTCAAATTACCAGAGTTATTAAAGCAATGTTTTCCCACTCGTGCAAAACAAATTACTCATACCTACATATGTGGATATCTTCCAGCTTACCAATATAAATGGCAAAATATACAAATGAAATACTAATAATAATAATAATAATAATAATATGTACGGGCGTTCGTCAAGGTGACAGCATCTCCCCTATTCTGTTTAACTTAGTTCTAGACAAAGTTATTAGAGAGTGGGAAAAGGATATCAAGGGTGTGAACATCGGAAATTTGGGAAGCAAGGTCAATGTGAAATGTTTAGCATTTGCTGATGATCTCGCAATCATTACTAAGACCAAGGATGAAACAAAGTATGCCATACAGAGACTACACAATATAGCATCAAAGGCAGGCCTCCAGATATCCTACGAGAAAACCAAGTACATGGAAAATCTACGTCAAAATAGCAAAAGAACTCCGCTAGAGATGGAAAACGGCACAATTTCACAGGTGCCCTCCTTCAAATACCTTGGAGAAATTATACTACCATCAGGATTAGACAGTAGTGCCAATGTAGAAAGAAACACCAAACTACATAAGGCATACAGACTGACGTGGAATTACTACAACAAAAGAGTCATATCGCGTAATGCAAAATTACGACACTACAAGACAGTTGTATTGCCCGAAGCTTTATATGCCTCAGAAACCATATGCTTAGGTGGTCACTCTAAAATTACAGAAATTGAAAAGCAGGAGCGGAAAATTCTCAGGAAAATTTATGGTCCTACGAGAGAAAATGGAATGTGGATTAAGAGGAAAACAGCGGATCTCTACTCCTTCACCGACAGGTTTACTGATGCTGTACGGAAAAGGCGCCTTAATTTCTATGGCCATATCTACAGAATGAACAGCGACAGACTAACTAAAAGATTATTCAAAGTAATCAACTCAAAGAAGGTCAAAATAAAATGGCTAGAAGAAACTAAGGCGGACCTCCAAGAAATAAATATTACAGACGACATCATGGAAAATCGTGGAGCTTTTAGAACCAAAGTAGCTAATCATAAATTTAGGGAGAAACCAAAAAAGACAACTGGTAGGAAGTGGTCGACAGAACGCAAGATGCAACACAGTGCATTCATGAAGAGATTTTGGGAGGATAAGAAGGCACAAACCATCAAACCAACTATCAAGTTCAAACGCGCTCTATGAATGGGCATAACGAAGGAAGAATAATAATAATAATAATAATAATAATAATAAATCGAATACTGACAATAATATCTATAACTTCTACATATAATTCGGGGGTGTGATATATGTACTATCACAAGTGTTGTACATTGTACAGGTAACGCAGACCTCTGGTGTTTCTCACATAATGGCAAATCTCATAGGCAACGCAAACCCATAGTGTTCCTCACCTAGGTTTACTAATCATGGGCGCCGGTATTCCATTGGTGTTCCGCATATAGTGGGTACTAATCATTGTCAACAAAGACCCAGGGTGTCGCTCATGTTGTGTTACTAATCACGGGCAACGTGTTCTGCATGTAGTGGTACTAATTACAGGTACTGGAAACCCACAGTGAACCCCGCTGTACTGCTACGAATCACAAAACTATTGAGTACCTAACAGAGTGGTACTACTTGCAAGTAAAGGTTACCCATAGTGTTCCACGCATAATGGTACTAATCACAAGTAGTTTCATGGTTCTGATGCAATTGTTCCTTGGTTGTCCCTTTTAGTCTCCTCTTAAAACAGGCAGGGGATACCGTGGATGTATTCTTCGTCTGCGTCCCCCACCCACAGGGGGTAGGGGCACTTAGAAAGAGTGGACTCGAACAGACTGACTCACAGAATGTACATTTTCTTAAAGAATGAAACCACTGGATCAAATTGGTAGAAGCTCACAGAGGAAGACCTGAAGGATTTAGGATCACCAAATCTAATGGACGAAGTTGAAATCAGAAAATCACACTCACATGGGGTTTTGAGGAGGGTGAGAGAAAGCTCAAACTTAGCAGAAGAAACTTCAGATATAGAAACAGGATAACATATAAGCTGATTGATTGTCAATAACATGTCTCTATGACAAGTTTAACTCTCGACTGGCATTGTGAATACTTTGGTACGTAAATTGCGTTGTGGGGTCGAAAATGATACCATAGAAGGTATGACCTCAAACACCCTTTATTTAAGTTTCAAAAATAAATACATGTCAATTATATTTCCTTATACCTTTCGCATTACCTACAATGAGAAATTAATATCTTTACTGATTATAGATTGTGAGATAATGCACAATTGCTTTACTGTTAATGATTTTGAAAGAAAATCACACTCCCATGAATTAAACATAAATGTAAACAAATTTGAAATGTCCATTGCTCCAAAGTAAATTCAAAGGTACATTTAAATATTATAGTATACAAAACTCATAAAACTTTTGAATTTCACAGTCATTTACATCATTTTCACAACCACTGAAGGGTTGGAAGTTTGACAATAATATTCTGACTTTGACATCTCACTTGCTTGTTCGATTTGGTAGCTGACCACTTCTATCCCTTCCTACCAGAGAAATATGACGGCTAGTTATGGACGTCTAGGTTGTCCGTGAAACTTCCCTCTTCATCTTCCTCACCTTCTTCTTGTTCTGAATCCATGTCGTGCTCGAAATTGTAATCTGGATCATTTTCATCTGAGAGATCGCTGTCGTCACTTCCTTTGGCATCTTCCTCTAAAACACTGCGATCCTAGGATCACACATTGACATGTCAGGGCAAGATGTGGAAGCCATAGCAAGGCTTACACGAAGAAAAAGTACCAAACACGCACTTTGAATGAAATATGAACACTTACAAAATTTTAAGTCATGACACACTTCGTAACACAAACGCCGTTGTGGAGTCGTAAACGGCACCACATAATATTTAAATCAAGTTCCTGCGAAAAGCAATATTTACTAAACTCTACAACTCCAGATAGCAGTTGATCTTGCACTAAGTAACAGCTACAGTGAACGTCGAGAGCCAGAACGGAATACGGAGGGAGCGCCAGGGTTGTGCAAATTCACTGGTATCTTTAAAGACCCCACAACGCCAGTCGAGGGTTAATGTAACTTAAAACCGTTTCAGTCTGTGAAACACACAAGTTTAAATGTAACATATAACATACCTGCAGAAAATACACACTGTTAAACAATAAATGATATGTTTTGTTCTATAAGAACATCCTCAGATTCTATCAAATCACTTTAAATATGCATATTTGTGTATATAATTGCACAGTATAAATTTCATTCTGTATTGACGGTTTTTCAATGACATCAATTTAAATGTAAAAAGTCCTTGTATTGAATACATTGTAATATATTCCATATACGAAAATGATGTATCTACATTAACCATACACGTTTTGACCCAATTTAGAGTCATCTTCAGTGGAAATTCTTAAAACATAAGTTACAATAAAACACTACTTCTGAATAAACTATTTAACATGTGGCTTATTAAAACCTTGCAGTAGTGCCCTGATGACATATTATTGACACATAATTAAAATCACTGCCTTTCGATATAATCACTTGTCTTCTGTATATACAAACCTGGTGTGTAGATTAAAATTACTCCATTTGTGAGTTGACATTCATTATAAGTTGATGTTATTGTTGTCACTGATATATTTTTAATATATCAGTACTCACAATTTTCTCTACCAAGTGTATGCATAAGTTTTTGCCCGTTTTTGTGGTAAAGAACAGACATAATTTTCAAGGGAAATTAATTTTTTGTTTATTCAAAATATTGATCATCAACTTCTACATACTTTGCCCATTTTTCATGTAAGTTATGAATATCACGCCAGAAAAACTGCTTACCTTTTACGGCAAACCATTCCTTGAGTCATTTTCTAACTTCCTCAAAATTACTGAAATGCTTCTCTCCGAGCGCATGCCCCATTGATGCGAAGAGTTGATAGTCAGGTGGCGCCAGGTCGGGGAAGTATGGCAGGTGCGGAAGGATGTCCCATCCAAGTGATTCCAAGGTGTTTTTCACTGGTTTTGCTGTGTGAGACAGCGCATTGTCCTGTAACAAAATTACTTTGGCATGTCTTCTGGCCCATTCTGGTCATTTTTCGATCAATGCATTATACATTCATACATACATACATTATCATTATAGACTGTTATGCCTTTCAGCGTTCAGTCTGCAAGCCTCTGAGAATTTACTAAATGTCGCCACAATCCTCGATTTGCAACTAGTGTTGTGGCCTCATTTAGTTCTATACCTCTTATCTTTAAATCGTTAGAAACCGAGTCTAACCATCGTCATCTTGGTCTCCCTCTATTTCTCTTACCCTCCATAACAGAGTCCATTATTCTCCTAGGTAACCTATCCTCCTCCATTCGCCTCACATGACCCCACCACCGAAGCCGGTTTATGCGTACAGCTTCATCCATCGAGTTCATTCCTAAATTAGCCTTTATCTCCTCATTCCGAGTACCCTCCTGCAATTGTTCCCACCTGTTTGTACCAGCAATCATTCTTGCTACTTTCATGTCTGTTACTTCTAACTTATGAATAAGATATCCTGAGTCCACCCAGCTTTCGCTCCCGTAAAGCAAAGTTGGTCTGAAAACAGACCGATGTAAAGATAGTTTCGTCTGGGAGCTGACTTCCTTCTTACAAAATACTGCTGATGGCAACTGCGAGCTTACTGCATTAGCTTTACTACACCTTGATTCAATCTCACTTACTATATTACCATCCTGGGAGAACACACAACCTAAATACTTGAAATTATCGACCTGTTCTAGCTTTGTATCACCAATCTGACATTCAATTCTGTTGAATTTCTTACCTACTGACATCAATTTAGTCTTGGAGAGGCTAATTTTCATACCAAACTCATTGCACCTATTTTCAAGTTCCAAGATATTAGACTGTAGGCTTTCGGCACAGTCTGCCATTAAGACCAAGTCGTCAGCATAGGCCAAACTGCTTACTACATTTCCACCTAACTGAATCCCTCCCTGCCATTATATACCTTTCAGCAGATGATCCATGTAAACTACGAACAGCAAAGGTGAAAGATTACAGCCTTGTCTAACTCCTGTAAGTACCCTGAACCAAGAACTCATTCTACCATCAATTCTCACTGAAGCCCAGTTGTCAACATAAATGCATTATTTAAATTAATAATTTGTTAGCGATAGTGTTATGCATTATTGGTTTCACTGGGCTTCCAAAGTCTTCGCGCTTTTGTGTTCTACCAGAGTGTGCAATTTCTTTCACATTGGAATCACCACATTTAAATTGTCAAAACCATGTTGCAAATGTTCTAATCGATGGGGCATGTTCACCATATGTTTCTACCAGCAAGCAATGATTTTTCACAGCCTTTTCCTTTTGAATAAATAAGAAAAGCAATGCTTGCTGCAAATGTTCTTTTTCAGGATAATGTTAGACGAACAACCTGGCATATGTGTCAAATTCATATGCTGCATACTGTTTGCTGGTCCCATCTCTTAGTGAAGCCGGAAAATATTTAAGCATACACCTGATAAACTTGTAGTACGTACACTGAGAACATTATGAAGGGAACGTACTATTTTCTGAAACATATCTCAATAAATGATTTCCAATTATAAAAGTGTATTGACAAGGTGGACCAAGCACAAATTATTTTAAATAGTTTTTAATAGCCCTAGACAAGTCAGTACAGGGACAAATACCTATTATGGTTAAGTTTATCAACAGACCTACCTGCGTTGGAGCGACATACAGCAAATTGTAGACTAGAGTGACTTCCAGCTCTCGTATTCTCTTTTATCCCAGTCAGCCATAGAAATCTTGAGAGTCTTTCATCATTATAGTCCTTTTTTTTTCTTTTATCAGTACCTTCATTCTTCTGAAAGTCAGTACTCACCATTTCTCTCTTAGTTAAACTTGTATGTACACTCAGAACAAAGAATCACTACACCACTTGTTCCATTAGGTGAAGAATGTTCTTTTGAATAAATGGATAGAAAATGATCATTACTATAGCTTATTCCTTTCTTACAGGAAGTGATGAACAAAGTGCAGTATGAAGAGTATTGCATTGGTGGACTTCCTGTGGAAGAGTAAGTGGCTCTCTTTCTGTTAAAACAAAAATGGGTATACGGATACTCTCATTGATCTGCATTTTCCAGTGGACGTTGCTTATATCTCACCTAGAAGTATTGTCTACCAAAAAATCTATATATTAAAAAAGTTTACTAAAAAAGCTTCGGTAAATACATCCGCCTGTTCTACTGGACCAATTTGCTTCATTTTTTTTTATTACCTCTGTAATTACCTGTTGGTGAATCATGAGACATTGATAGGTTTCTGAGTTCAGCCAGCTTTGAGTAATCATTAAATCATATCATTAAATTATTGCTCTAATAACACTGTAAAACAATGAAAATGTTTCAGGCCAAAATATAGTCTATTCTTACATATTTCCACCTGGTAAATTCAAAAATAACCATGAACATGACCGATTAGCTCTTGCTATACTTTCTTAGATTCTACATTTTCATTTTCGGGGATAAACAAAACACAACGTTCTAAAGCTGTTTGTAGATTATAAATATAAGTACTGTTGCTGTGAATGTGAGTTTCTGTTTTAATTAGTGCAGAATTTCTGGGTTTGGAGTGCTTTTAACGTATAAAATTTGTTAAATCAACATGCCACGGAAATGTATAAATTCCATGAACAATTTATGTTACATTTGTGGTGAAATAACACTTTTGTCACAGAAACACAATGTGATGCCTCTTGTGAAGACTGCCTCTCATCATTATTTTGGTAACAAGGTAGGGGAGCAGGATAAGTCATGGGCTCCACATATATGTTGCAACTTGTGTTCAGTTATACCACGAGAATGGATGAAAATTAAAAAAGATCTATGGGTTTTGCTTGACTCCACCAATTAAGTCAGGATTGTCAATGAAGAAAAGAGGAACTGTTGAGTATACAAATCTCAGTTCTGCTATTTGACCTATTCCACATTCAGATAGTTCACCAGTTCCTACTCCACCTCAAAATTATGAAATGGAAATAGAAAATGAAGGCAGTGTAGAAGTAGAAGAACCCAGCAAGCCTTATTCATCCTATGACCCTGCTTTTGAGTAAAAAAACCATAAACCACACAGACTGAGTCAAGCAGAATTGAGTGATCTCATTCGAGACCTTTACTTAACACAGGATAAGGCAGAACTTCTAGGGTCAAGACTACAGCAATGGAATCTTCTCCAATGTGATGTCAGGGTCTCTCAGTACAGACGTCAGAGGGAACTGCTTCCTTTTTTTCAGAAAAACAATCTTGTTTTTTGCTGCGACATTAATGGTTTGATGAAAAGGTTGAATTTGAACCATGATCCAACTGAATGGAGGCCATTCATAGATGTCCCCAAGCTTAGTTTGAAAGCTGTATTACTTCACAACGGTAACCACCTTCCATCTATACCTGTTGGTCATGCAGTTCACATGAAGGAGACTTATGCAAACATGACAACCCTCCTCTGCACAATCAAATACTCTGAACACAAGTGGAAAATCTGTGGGGATCTATAAGTCATAGATGTACTCCTAGCAGTGCAACTGGGGCACACTAAATACTGATGCTTTTTATGTATGGGGGACAGTAGGGATAGAAAATCACATTATATTAGAGCAGACTGGCCTACAAGAAATCTTTACTCAAGCAAGAAAAATGTTGTTGCTGAGCCTCTTGTGGATCCAAAAGATGTTCTTCTTCCACCGCTATATATAAAGCTTGGTTTGATGAAAATTTTTGTTAAAGGTATGAACCAAGAAGAACAGGCCTTTGTGTACTTAAGAGACAAATTTCCTACATTAAGTGATGCAAAAGTTAAGGAATGCATTTTTGTTGGGCCACAAATTATTCGACTTATGAAGGGTCCTGTGTTTGAACAAGTTTTGGAGGGGAAAGAAAAGGAAACTTGGGAAGCCTTTATTCATGGATTTTTAGTCATCACAAGAGATGATAACTACACTCAGTTGGTGACAGTGCTTCTGCAAAAATACCATCAACTTGGATGCAACATGTTTCTTAAAATCCATTTTCTCCACTCCCACCTAACCTTTTCCCTCCTAGTTGTGGAGCTGTCAGTGATGGACATGGAGAAAGGTTCCATTAGGATATTTCTGTAATGGAACAAAGATATCACGGCCGCTGGAATGAAGCAATGTTTGCGGATTACTGCTGGTTTCTGTGCAAGAATGCTCCGGAACTCGATTATAAGAGGCAAGCAAAAAGACAATGATCTTATGAAGCCACCACATGCTTCCCTTCAGACCCAACCATCTGCCAGGTATTCTTCCATCAGTTTACAACTCTTAGCATGTTACAGTCATTTCAAAAATTTCAAATAGACTTTCAGTGTTGTTGACATATGTAATTAGAATGTATAATTTTCTCTTGACCTATTAAAATAAAATACTTCCAGGTATTGAATATCACAGAAACTAGAGGTAATAAAAATTATTCTTCATGATACTCATTTTTGTCAACCCTAAATTAGTAAGAATTGACTCACGAAGTGAAGGAAACATTCATCTTTCTTTGTTGTTGTTGTACAGTGGAATTGAAGCCGAAGGCTTACCCTAACCCGAAATACATTCTGTACTTAGCAGGTTGCTAAGTGACTAACACTTCAAGTAATATTCTGATATATGTGATTTTCATCCTTAAAAATATCATTGCATGCAGCCAGGTTTGATTACAACCTATCAAGACAGAGAGTATATACTTCCTCTGATCATGGAAGAATATTATTCTGTGCTATATTCTCATTGATTCTCTGACCTTCCCCAGCTTCTGAATATACTCAACAGATGCCAGATCTTTCCTAATAACTTACATACTGCTAATAGAAAATATTAGCTGCCTCTGTGGATCCGTGGTAGAGTCTCGGCCTCCGAATCTCAAGATAGCGGGTTCAAACCCGGCAGAGGTAGTCGGATTTTTGAAGGGCGGAAAAAAGTCCATTCGACACTCCATGTCGTACGATGTCGGCATGTAAAAGATCTCTGGTGATACACTTGGTATTTACCCAACAAAATTAATTAAATCTCAGCCATAGACGCCCAAGAGAGATTCGGTTTACTCTGTCTGCCATCTTGCGGACCTAGAGTAAAACGGAACTTCGAAATTGACGAGCAGACAGCCAGATGGCGTCAAATCGAAATGTCTGCACACGGTAGCTGAGGCCATAAGATTATTATTATTATTATTATTATTATTATTATTATTATTATTATTATTATTATTGTACCGGGCGGTACACCTCCACGCCGCTAATTTAAAATTTGCGCCAGTTGAAACTCCTCTGCTGGAGGAAGTCTGAACTTTATATACGCTATTAATTCGCTACCTTCTCAAAAGATGTCACCACGTGGAAAATTTTGAGTTTTTGAACTGTGTCATTTTTGATGTGTTTTTGTTTTGCTTGAAGTAAGAAGTGTGAACTTTCTCTTCTAGAGGACACTACTGAAGATCAACAATAGTGCACCCTAGTGCGAAGTCAAAGAACTATTTTGTTGGAGAAATTTTTATTTCAAATGTTTGTCTTTGCTAAATTTTTTTCAGTTATTGTTTAAGTTGGCTGTATACCCCTCTCTTTCCCCTTGTTTTGCATTTAACCAATCCCGAATTTCTGTTATTAATTTCTGACCAATCATGGGTATTTTCCCCCAACTTGAATATGTTGCTGTATCCTACCCAATAAAAAGTTTGTGGGAGGGTGTTTTCATTCCCCTAACACCTAGAACCTTCCGCGAGAGGATATAAACTGCTGATTTTAGGGTCTCCGGGCCACTTCTGTTCCATCTTTCAGTGTATTAAGTACATAGCAGGAGGCGGGAAGCGCCTCTTTCCTCGGCAGCGGTCAACAACAAGGTAATGGCCGATTAATAACTTCTTTCTTTGCTTGCTCAGCAGTTTAACTCTCGGGGCGGGTTCTAAGCGTTCCACCATGTAACCTTTTCCTAAATGTAACTACTCCTTTTATATATTCTCTTTTAAAGCTACATACTGGGATAGAGAGTGCTAACCCTCTCGAGCTCCCACTCATATTGTTTTGAGGTGAACTTATTTTTCTCAACCTATTCTTCGTTAACGTAAAACAAATTGTTCTCTTCTTAAGTCACCTCTTTAGTATGGGATTAGCCCTTGTATTAACGGCCTAGTGCCAAGTAGGTCTTAATCAAAGTGTATTAGGAGTGCAAGTTCGCCTCCTCTCAAATTGTTATTTTAGAGGTCATTTAATTAACCTCCTTTTCATTTAATAGACCTCAGTAGATTGCGTATTTTACCCCTGTGTTTACGTCCGTTGAGGACAGCTTGAAGGTGGAGTTTGGTGTGGCCTGGGAGAGGCTTAAATTTGAGAGCGAGTGGCTCTTTTGAAAATTGAGTGTTGTATGACTCGTGGAGGCTTTTCAGTGTAATTTGGAGCTAGGGCTCCTAGGCATGAATGGGGTTTTCTGCCCCTCTGTTGAAACTTGTGTTTGGAGGTAAAACTGCGCTGATTGCCCAAGCATTGTGTTTTCAGGGCTCGAAGCCCAAATCCTGTAAATATTGTAACTACCCTTGGACTTGCTACTTTGTACCTGCCATGTTTGTTATTTCTTTGTTTTTGAAAAGAAAATATAACCTGATTAAATTTTAAATTAATTTTACTTTAGTAGCTTGAGACCCGTTCACCACCCCGCACCTTCTTTCACGCATAACTACCACAAAAACACGGTAACAATTATTATTATTATTATTATTATAGAAAATATTGACGTACGCACAGACGGGAAGGTATCAAGTCGACTAGCCATCTGTATGATCAACACCAGTAATAAAGTGCAGGGAAAACCTCTTGAAAAAGTGGGTGTCTACTTACCAGTATTCAGTTACGACCAATTGTATGTTCCACTATCTCGGACAAGAAAATATTAAGTTCCCGATGTGCCCGATGGTCAAAGCACAGTGAATAGTGTATGTAAATAAGTGTTATGAACTACATTACAAATGAATCATTTATTATGTACTGGTATTAAATGTTCATAAAACTACTGGAAAGAGCAGGCAAAATAATATGACTAAGGTACGGAAGTGCCACCGGCCGCAGCACATGCTGCACATAGCGGTGGGCATTTAACGTGCCTTGAATACGCACTAGAGGTGACGTGGAATCATACGCAATGGCGACCCAAACCAAGATGCCGCGTTGTCTAGCGGTAGGGCGCTCCACAGTTACTGCCGGATTTGACCTTTCTCCACGCCGACGCCACACTCGTCTGCGGTGACTATCACTGACAGAACAGAAGCGTGACTCATCGGAGAACACGACGTTCCGCCATTCCCTCATCCAAGTCGCTCTAGCCCGGCACCATGCCAGGCGTGCACGTCTATGCTGTGGAGTCAATGGTAGTCTTCTGAGCGGACGCCGGGAGTGCAGGCCTCCTTCAACCAATCGACGGGAAATTGTTCTGGTCGATATTGGAACAGCCAGGGTGTCTTGCACATGCTGAAGAATGGCGGTTGACGTGGCTTGCGGGGCTGCCACCGCTTGGCGGCGGATGCGCCGATCCTCGCATGCTGACGTCACTCGGGCTGCGCCTGGACCCCTCGCACGTGCCACATGTCCCTGCGCCAACCATCTTCGCCACAGGCGCTGCACCGTGGACACATCCCTATGGGTATCGGCTGCGATTTGACAAAGCGACCAACCTGCCCTTCTCAGCCCGATCACCATACCCCTCGTAAAGTCGTCTGTCTGCTGGAAATGCCTCCGTTGACGGCGGCCTGGCATTCTTAGCTATACACGTGTCCTGTGGCACACGACAACACGTTCTACAATGACTGTCGGCTGAGAAATCACGGTACGAAGTGGGCCATTCCCCAACGCCGTGTCCCATTTATCGTTCGCTACGTGCGCAGCACAGCGGCGCATTTCACATCATGAGCATACCTCAGTGACGTCAGTCTACCCTGCAATTGGCATAAAGTTCTGACCACTCCTTCTTGGTGTTGCATTTGCTCTGTCAGTCAGTGTATTTAACAACTCAAAGAAAATGGTTTTCAATGATTGTGATTGTACTCCTTCAATGAACAGTGCAACAAATTAAGCTAATGATTCACTGGATTTTAAGACACATAATTTATAAAATTCAAGAAGAGTGTTTTAATTCAACAGAAAAATGGACGGTTATTAGATTTTGAGACGTATTTTTGACATACTCATGAAGTGCTTTTTAATGATTGTGTGTACTATTTTAATAGTTCATGTAAACAACTGAGGATAATCTGTGGATCAAAATTAGTATTGTAATTTAGATGTTAATAAATTAATTTTATAACATAAATAGTATCGATTAGGTGGGAACATCAGAAAAACTCTGTAATTGCGAGTTATCGACTTTTGTCACTTTTTTGTTCTATTAAGTGGAAAAACTGAGCAATTTGGCCATGCGATGGTGATGTGCAGCTCTGAGCTTGTAACACTAGGCAACATGATTTTTCGGTAAAATAGAAAATATGTAATACTTATGGAAATCGCTGCCCTGATTCCGAAAATGATGCTATTTTTTTCCTATCACGTCTAGTTTTGATGCAATTCAGTGTTTTAGTATCTGCATGAATTCGTAAGATGTAATGGTGAGAGATGTTCTCGCGCAACTTTTTTAGAATACAATTATGTGATTTGATTTGTTATTGTTTGCATTTTATTATAGGTTTATTGCTGTCTAAATTTTCATTTTGTAGTTGGGGATTTCCTGGTAAATTCATAACAAACTCCCCCAGATATGCAATAGACCGCGAGGTATGTAGGATTGAAGATAAGACAGTTGAGAGTTTGTCTTTCATCTTAGACCACTTGAATAATCAGACGTGTTAAAAGCCCCAGCCCATATGCAATGTTTATGATGGACTGATAAAGCAGTTTCCTTTCAAAGATAACAGTCCGAAAGTATTATACTCAAGAAGATGAACTTGAATTTTGTACGGATGTTTCAAATCTTCTATGTCGATTGGGAGAGAAAGAGTATGATCCTAGTAAATGGCGTGTTTTTATTGACTCTTCCAAAATAAGTTTAAAGACTGTTTTGCTTCATAATACAAATGTTCTGGCATCCGTCCACTTGCACACTCCACAAAAATGTCTGAAACATACGAGACCTTAAAGTTGGTGCTTGAAAAAATTAAATATCATGAGCATGAGTGGCAAATTTGCGGTGATTTGAAGATCATTGGATTGTTGCTGGGACAACAAAAAGGCTATACAAAATTTCCCTGTTTCCTATGCGAATGGGATAAACATTGGGATACAGTGAATTGGATAGAAAGGAACAACTACAAACAGAATCCAAAACTGTCTTGAATGTAAGTCTTATTGACCGTGAAAAAATTCTACTTCCACCCTTGCACATCAAATTTGGATTGATGAAACTGTATGTAGAGGCATTAGATAAAAGTAGCCTATGCTTCCAATATTTATCCAATAAATTTCCCTCATTATTATATGCAAAAATCAAAGAAGGCGTATTTGATGGACCACAGATTCGTGAACAAATGAAGGATAAAATTTTCACAGACACGATGACCAAAATTGAGAAAGAGGCATGGAATGCATTCAAAGATGTAGTGACTAAATTTCTTGGCAACATTAAGGACCCTCAATACAAAGAAATTGTGAGGAAAATGTTGGTAAAGTTTAAGAAACTCGGTTGTAATATGAGCCTTAAGCTTCATTTCTTAGCTTCGCATCTGGATTATTTCCCTCTAAATTTAGGAGCTGTCAGTGAAGAACAAGGTGAAAGGTTTCACCAGGATCTCAAAGATGCAGAACGGCGCTATCAGGGACGTTGGGATGTGAATATGATGGCCGATTACTGTTGGTCGATTGCACGAGACGACCCTTCTAGAGATCATTCAAGAACTTCAAAAACCTGGAAATTCCACGGAAAACGGGAAAAGACGGAGTTGTGAATCTAACCTGCACATAATCTAAGTAACAAAACTATGTATACTTAACCATGTAATTTTTATTCAAGGTACGGTTATATTAATTTAAAAGCAACTGTACAGTCGAAACTAAATAGGCGCTTTATGCTTCAGTTTCACGAATTTCAATATACATTAAAAATATAATATATACTATCTACTTGCTTACAAAGCAGCATTTATGTGTATTCAATGCATGAAAAATATGATTACATTTTGCAAGCTGAAATTTACATTAATACATCAAATTTAATCAATACTGAGAATCAACAATTTTACGTAAGAACAAAATAATATTTTGTAAAATTGCCACCAAACCAGACGTGATTCGCCAAAACTAATTTTTTTTCTCGAATTCTGCATTAAGAAATTCATAAAACCCACCTAGTTTTATTTTTACCACACAAAAATGTTTGATTTTGCAGGCTAGTGTAATAATAATGTTATTTGCTTTTATGTCCCACTAACTACTTTTACAGTTTTTGGAGATGCTGAGGTGCTGGAATTTAGTTCTGCAGGAGTTCTTTTACGAGCCAGTAAATCTACTGACATGAGGATGACGTATTTGAGCACCTTCCAATACCACCGGACTGAGCCAGGTTCGAACCTGCCAATTTGGGGTCAGAAGTCCAGTTCCTCAACCGTCTGAGCCACTCAGCCCAGCAAGCTTTCATTCGGGAGAGAGTGGTTTCAAATCCCACTATCAGCAGCCCTGAAGGTGATTTTCTGCGGTTTCCCATTTTCACATCAGGCAAATGTTGGGGCTGTACCTTAATTAAGGCCATGGCAACTTTCTTCCCAATCCTTGCATCGCCAAAACACATTCAACGTGCTACTGCAACGTTAAACCTCTAAGTTGAAGAATGCTTCTTGACGCAGCCATTGGACCTTAAAACAATCATACATACCATAGATCTCTCAAATTAACCCTAGTTAGCTCTTAGCAAACTAAGGAAACCATTATGATGTCCCAATTGTCTGCTGTAACGTTCAGGTACTCTGTAAATGCAAAACGAACAAGATATATACTAGTACAGAAATAGACTAATCTGTGCAACCCTGTCTGGACATCTCTGGCTGAAAAGATGCCACTTTAGACGGTCTGTAACTCAGTAGGTGATGGAATATAAAAATTTTCTTCCCAACAGCCATACAGTAAAAACTGAAGTCACTTCTATCATTATATTTGTAAACATTTATTATTTTAAAGGATCTCTCTGAAATATGAAAAGCTCAGACAAACTTAAAACTTATACCTTTCAATCTGCACAAGGATATTACCTTTATGGTCATAAAAGAACTGACCTGCATATTATGCCAAAACATAATTAATGAACAGTGTAGAAAAGTCAGTTTTCTTAGTTTCTTGTTTGTGTGGCATAGATCTCTCTCTCTCTCTTTCTCTGTCATTGGGTGCCTCAGTTTGAAAACCAATTAAGGTGGATATGGCAGTCATATGTTTGAAATCTCAAGAAATATCCTAACACAAGCACTGCCAAGAATCAAGAAAAATATACTTACATCAATGATCATATGGAAAAATTCAGTTTGAATGATGACAGTTGCCATTCAGAGAATAATGATGGAAATAAAGTGAAGACAGGCATAGCTGTCAAATATGCAACATATCATCACTTAAGAATGGAGACCTCACTGTCTAACACAGAAGCTATTTCCAAACAATGAACCTCAATGACCATATTGATGTATAACATAAATGGATAAATCAACACGAATTGTTTCACCTAATTGATACAATATATTTTGTCTTAAGCAAATTCGTAAATTAGTAGTACATGTTTCGTTTAATCTTTAAACACAATCAGCCACAGATGTGTTTAGATGAAAATCTTAAAAAGGGGTATAAATGTATTATCTTAAAACATTCTCTAGAACTTAAAACATTGAACGTATGTAGAACAGCGTGAGAACCGGCATCGCGATAATGACAAGAGTTTGAATGCACTTGTATACAGTGATTTAGATGGCAATAATGGCAACAATTACATTTTGGAAAACAAATCCAAGGTCTTAGGGTAGTGACAGCAACAGTGAAATTTATTTGAGTGCAAAGAGTATTGAGTAAAGTGAGAGTGAAAAAGCCACGCAAGGTCCTTCCAAACACGCGTGATTGGCCGGTGACCCAAAAGAATCACAGTGATTAAAAATTGGAGAATAAAGACATTAATATGGATATATATCCATTTTGTGGATACACTAGTGTTTCAGAAATACAAAAAATTTATAGTCCTCCCAATGTCCGAACTCGCAATGTGTTTAGAACACATGGATCTGTTCTTTTTTTTTTTTTTTTTAAATTATTTCAAATGAAACATTTGCACTGCAGCCAGCAGTTGTTCAAGGAATGAAGAATAGGTAAGCCATAATATTCAGTGCCATGACTGAAAAATTTGAGTGAATTATTTTCCTCAGTTAAAATTTTATGCATATATTTGTGTAACAGATACACTCAAACTACCAGCGGAAAAATCAAATATGATTCCACATCAACAATATGGCATTTATTGAGACTTGAATGGGTTAAAATTATCTTGTAACCTCAGGTTGTTCGAAGCTAAGACGTACGAGACGTCCTCTAGGGTCATCATATCCTACGTTCAGTTTTAAGGAAAAAAAACTTTTTTTAAATGAGTGGATATAGTCACCCCTCCTTACAGCCCCCCAACCTGTCTCTCTCGACCGTTCATTATATGTTCAATGTTTTAAGTACTAGAGAATGTTTCAAGACCATATCTTTATATACCTTCTTAAGATTTTCACCTAAACATACAGTATTTCTAGCTGATGATGTTTACATGTAGTACTAATTTACAAGTTTGCTTAACCTCCTGAGACACGGCATCCTTTTAAAAGGACACTGTTCAAATATGAATCGTTTATTTATATTTATATTTAAAAAATTAAATAATTAAAAATTTATCAAAAGTTTGTTACAAATTTTCGGAAATTAATTCGCCTTGGTGTGGTATGCTAATCATTTCACTATCTCCCACCAAGACACTGTTAGGGAAGCAAACACTTTTATGAGATTTGACCAAAAGAAAAATGGTCTGGGCCTCAGGAGGTTAAGGCAAAACATATTCATCAATTAGGTGGAACAACTGTTGCTGATTTACTTATTTACAAAAGCTATTTTTTGTGGGAGTATCATGCAAGTTCACAGAGATATTCTGAGTCAACAAAATTAAAACAGATCAACATAATCTCTTAAGTAATTGATTTAATGCAATACATTTTTACAACAAAACTTTCACAAATCTCTGTTACGTGCTTTCAACCTTTGATCTGAATGTACATTAGCACCATTACATTTCTGACATGAGCAGCTCTCTCAAAGTGAATGATGACAATCGCCATTCACAGAATAATCATGAAAATAAACTGAAGACAGGCATAGCTGTCAAATATGCAACATGTCATCAGTTATGAATGGAGATGTCACATCTGCAGTTTTTCCTAAATATTGTTTTATATTTTGATGACACTATAAAACGCATCTTTAGTGAAGAGTAGAGACCACATTTCCAAATAATTGATAGAATAGTTTAAAATGAACTGACACCACAATCTCATATATTACGACAGCTGTCTGTGAATACCTTGTATTTGCAAAATTAAAATCTTATAAATTTATTCTTAACACTAATCAATATGATTATCACTGACTTCATCTTCAATCATTAGCAATGTTTTCTTTTTCAGTAAAATACAGTTTTAATGATGAAAACATTTCTTAGCAAAGTAGAGGTCTGCATACTACAAAAACCGTAAAATTAAGCAATTTCTTCAATTGTGCACAACATTGAAGGGCTAAAGGGCCCAGAAAGGTTTCACACTGTGAGTCTAATCAAACTAAAAAGCAATTTTTGAAAATAACTTCCGGCCTATGTGCAGTTCTGGAAAAACCACCTAAAATAGCTTTTTTTTTTTTTTAAATTCAAATCTTAGCCAAGTTAACTAGTTTACATAATTCTTTTTGTGATGTGTTCCTTATGCCTTTGCTGGCAGGACCTAGTGTTTACAGTGCACTATGTCTTCTGGTATGGCCTAGAGCAATTTTGTTACTTTCATTGATCTATCTCTGTCTTAACCTTGGCTTTGACAATATGAAAGTGACTGAGGTATGAGCAATGCTAGTAATGCCATTCCTTGTGCAGCCAGTCCCTGCTATGAATGGTGTGAAAATGTTGCTCATAGGGTCAGTTGTTGCATGCATTTCAGTGCGCTTGGCAGACTGATATGTAATAGCAACGTCTGGCTCGGTGAGGAAAGCAACGGGAAACTACCTCACTCATTTCCCTAGTACGCCTCTTCAGTGATGCCTAGGTCATCTATGACAGCTGATGGCAGAGCTGTTGAGGACCCAACCAGCCTTAGGGCTGAAGACTGAACATACATGTGTTCCTTGGTTCAATACCTTCAGGCATTTTCTAACTTTTTGAAAAATGTCCACATCGAATGTAGTTATAATGACTTAAGTGAAACTCTGCATTGACTCACATTACCACTTGTAGTGGTAGAAAAAGACAAACTGCTAATCTAACTGACTGCATAATGATGATTAAGAAAATTATTGTAATTTTTAGGAATAAATAAAGAATATATTATCATTATTTATTATATTGCATTTACGTAAAATTTGTAGCTCATATCCCTAGGATGTGTTCAACATTGAGTTGCTTGCCTGAACTGTGGACTTTTGCTATATACAAAGGCTCTCCATTCTCAAGCAAAAACCTCTAGTATGAGAATTTTCAGCAGTAATATTACCAGCAATCAGTGAGATGACTCTGTGTTCATTAACACTTTGAACCATTTCTCTACTTCTTCTGTACATAATTTACTCCTATACAAATAAAGCACATATAACGGGCAATGTTAGTTCATATTTGAGACTCATAAAAATTATTATCCTAGACAGTATTACCAATTTCTCTACCAAAATATACTTCTCAATGCTATAAAATACATAACAAGTTAACAGCAATTCTGAATGAAAAATTAAACTTAAGCATGAAACTGAAATCATTCAGTACATGAAATCATCATTTCTGTATCACATACCCACATATGTGATATTCTATAAGATATGTCTCACAATCTTCTTAAATATTAGCAAACAATCACTGAATTCTCATATATAAAGAGGTATTTATGTAAACAGAATGCAAACAAGTCAACAGAAAATAAGAATTAGTGGAAAGCACATCTAATATTCAAATTATCCGATCCATTTTTCTATAAACAATCACTCATTTCAGAACAGATTTTCCTTCTATGGTATTTTGTGTTTATGTGAGGATGGAAGAACCCCACACTGAGTTAGGGATTAGGCCCATGGTATAAGGTGGAATGCCCTTCCTAATGCCATACAAGTGTTCAAGTATTATTCTCAAATACACAGATTTGGAGACAAGTAGCTGGACTACTGTCCTTATAAAGTTCTGACTTAACAGTTCAAAATCTTGTGAGTATTGCACATCATTAGAGAGGTAAATTTGATTTATACTATTGTAGCATGATAAATATTGCATATAATCATTCAAACATCATCTTTACAATAAGCATAAAGTGTTAATTTTACTGAGCTAAGCAGACATGGGATAAAATCATGTCATGTTCCAAATTTACCTATACAGAGTGCAATAAGCAAGCCTGAGAAGTTTATAGCAGAACAGTGCTGTAACACATTTAGCTGTTTAAAATCAAAAATTAATAGTGCTGGAAATTTAAGAACTTCAACTGGCAGATGTGATGTATGAAAACGAGGGACAATGTCATCCCATTCAACGGGAAAAGTCTACTGTAACAAAGCATGCTCTCTCTCTTCCCTCAACTATGATATGAAATTTAAGAAATGCATGGTTACTAATAACCAGAAACTGGGGTTGTGTTCATCTCTACAAGAAGCAGAGATAAAGAAAATAATTATCATGCTATTGGCTTTATGTGAGCCTCTGTGGCTTGCATCCTGGACTCTCACCACTGGGTTCCGTGGTTCAAATCCCGGTCTATCCATATGTGACTTGTGCTGGACAAAGTGGAGGCGGGACAGATTTTTCTCTGGGTCCTACGATTTCCCTGTTATCTTTCATTTCAGCAACACTCTCCTGTATCATTTCATTTCATCTATCAGTCATTAATCATTGCCCCAGAGGAGTGCGGCAAGCTTCAGCAGTTGGCACAATTCCTCTCCTTGCCGCTAGATGGGGCTTCATTCATTCCATTCCTGACACTGTCGAATGACTGGAAACGGGCTGTGGATTTTAATTTTCTATTCGCTTTATGTCCTACTAACTTCCTTTACAGTTTTGGTAGATGCCAAGGTGCCAGAATTTAATCCTGTAGGAGTTCTTTTACATGCCAGTAAATCTACAGACACAAGGCTAATATACTTGAGCACTTTCAAATACCACTGGACTGAGCCAGGATCGAACCTGCCAAGTTTGGGTCAGGAGGACAGTGCCTCAACTGTCTTATCCAGACGGCCTGACAGAGATAAAGAAACATGAAAACTATGATAAGACTGAGGTGTAGATCTTACCACAAAGTAGTCTAGTTCAGGAACGTAAGTTTTGACTTTATTTGACTTCAATCAAAGTTGTCCTCAACCTAAACATACAAGAGAAAAACAAGGTAATGTTTCAATACATATTTCCCCTGCGTTCAGGGGCAGTAGAATAACATTCACAGTATACAATGCCTGCCATAAAGAATGACTAAAAGGGGCCAAAGCTGGTGCCGTGGTATACGGGTAGCATGCCTGCCCCTTAACCGGAGGCTCCGGGTTCGATTCCCGGCCATGTCAGGGATTTTTATCTGGATCTGAGGGCTGGTTCGACGCCACTCAGCCTACATGAATAGAATTGAGGAGCTATCTGACGGTGAGATAGCAGCCCCGGCCTAGGAAGCCAAGAATAACGGCCGAGAGGATTCATTGTGCTGACCACACAACACCTCATAATCTGCAGGCCTTTGGGCTGAGCAGTGGTCACTTGGTAAGCCAAGGCCCTTCAAGGGCTGTAGTGCCATGGGGTTTGGTTTGGTTTAAAAGGGGCCAAAATAGCTCATTATTTGGCAGCAATGGCTGGTGACCATGGTGCTCTTGAGTGAGTTTAGGCATTGCTTCCACTTACTTGTACCAGGCTCCTCACTTTTAATTATCCTATCCGATCTTCCTTGGTGAACTCTTGTGCTTTTTTGGACCTCAGTGGCATTAAATTTCCTGAGTCTAAGTTGTCTTTCATTTCCACGTCCTTTGTCCTTCCTCGGCCGATGTTTTCACTTTTGAAGTGACAGACCCCTTCCATTTTTCCATCTGATTAGTGTTAACAGTGGATGGTTGCTCGGTTGTACTTCCTATTAAAATCATAGTCACCACCACCACTGCACAGGACAGTGCTGAGGTCAACAAACGACAGCATGGAGGTGAAGAAGCGCATCCCCAACAACTTAATTGGATGCCCAGGCTTCATAACCTGCCAGCACTAACTCCACAATGTGGCTGCCTGATAGTGCCCAAAAAGACTTGCCACATTAGCTAGTCCGCCCCTGCTGCCGCTGCCAGCCAGCCCAGAAGATAGAGTTATAGCAGGTCAGCTGCTGTCCTCACAGTCCATGGATGGGTATGTAGAACACTACCCCCTCTGAGCAGCAAAGAGCAACATCAGAAAGCTGTCTCCACATGAGGAAGCAAAAGAGAACAACTTAACAGCTGTAACTGGGGAGGCAGTCAAAAGAAGGACCAACCAGGGGAGGACCCCAGCAGGGCTGTAATCATGTGAGATCGAACCATCTCAGCAATCCTTGCATTGTTTCTGCTGTACGAAATGGGGTCATTGACAAATATTCTGTGGGTCCCAGGTTCAATACAATTGCTGTTCTTGTGACGATCAACACACAGCCTCCTTGGTGTGTAGAGAGGTGCCAGTGTGCACGAACTATGCAGATAGTTACCAGGCTACTCACTGCAGTTGCCCCACTTTTCTAGTCATGGCGAGGACAGACGAATGAAGCTCACTTCCATGTGCACTCTACCACCATCAGATCCCCACCAGGTGGGCATGCCCACATCTTCTACGATTGGGGACTAATTACCAGAGACCTTAAGATCTTGCATCACAGGTTGCAATAACCCTCACGGCACTGCTCAGTACCTAAGAAGACCTATGGTGGCCACTGCAATGGAGAGATGGTCTGATCCCCTGAAAACACACTGTTTTGGAAATTACATAACCTGTGCACAACACACATTTGTAACTAACATAACGTTTGTAATATCCAGCCCATATCCATGCACAAGCTTTAGAGAACCACCCAGGTTTTACCAGTGGTATCCATATATTTCTAATTATGGGCCCTTATTACCAACTTCCATTATCACCATATCTCCCTAGTAACAAGCCCAGTATGGGGAGAGGACTGATATTTCATATCATTTCTTATTTCCAGTCCCCGGTTGTTGTCCTTTTTCTCTTGCAAATAACAGCATGTGGGAGATGAAGTACATTGTATTGATTGGCAGTATGTCAGCATGGCCTAATATCATGGAAGAACATCAGAGCTTATCAGTGGAAAGAAATTTCTTCCAACAGGAGAGTACACATCTAATACACCTGCAAAATATTATGTTACAAGCAAGATGTAAAAAACCACAGTGTTTGGCTGTTTTCACTTAGCCTTTTGTGCTAGTTTGCTGCTATTACTATTTTGTCATTTAACATCCATGCAAACAAAGGCTTTGTGAAAAGAGAGGAAACTTTCCAAAATTAAAGAAGATAATGTAAGGATGACATAGTATAGTACTTATGATCAAATCTCTATCATCAGTATAGCCAGAAATGATACTATCTACAAGTGAAAATTCTTCCTGTTATGGAAGTTGTATCATCATTCTAAAAGGCTAATATTTTCACAATTTTACTCTTACTATCTACATTGCATTGTTAGAGAAGTTATTTAGTTAGCAAAATTTTATTCCTTTGCTCTCTGTATGAGGAAGTTACTAAGTGCTCAAGACTGAGGGAATAATCCAAGCAATAGAATCAGATTTTTGAAGGGTGGGAAAAAGTCCATTCTGCACTTGAAGTTGTACGATGTCAGCACAAAAATATCTCATGACATAATAAATTGAAGCTCAGCTACAGATCACCCAACAAAAACATGTATCACTGCCATCTGGTAGACTAAAAAGGAATTTTGAAACTGAAACAGAGAACCTATATGGCATCAAATGAATATATACAGACAGTAGCTGAACCATTCACCTTTACAGACTAAAAATGCATATATATAATGACTGGTACTGCACTAACAAAATATTTTGATATTTTGTTCATATTTTATATCAGGTGTCTCACATGAAGGGATTTGTAGTGGTTAAATATCACACTAATGCATATGAGGTTTTTGGCAGTGCAGGGTGAGGATTGGGAAGGTAACAGCTGTTTCCTTAAGAAGAGTAGAGCCCCAGCATTTGCATGGGCTCAGATAAGTCATCAGGCGCCCTTTCTCTGGAGTTTCGGAAGATAAAAGGGGTGATCAAAAAGTTCCCGCTGGACACCCTTATAGTCGTGAATATGGATGAGAAATGGGCAAAATCGCTGTGAGGATTGAGTCACACACCCCACCGATGCACCAGGTTGAAGATCTCTGCGTGGCAAAACACCGTGACCTGCTGCACATCCTCAACCAACTGAAAACCTTGACCATTCAAGGCCTTCTTCAGGGGACCAAACATGTAATAATAGCATGGTGAGAGATTGCTTCATCCACCACCCAGTTGTCCATAATGGATGAGGCTGGCCTACCAGATTGTCCGGCATCTTGTGTCGAAATGCGACTCTCGTGGACCTCAGTGCACCATTCCACAATGGTGCTTTTCGACAGACACACTGCCCAATACACAGTCTTCATTCTCCGATGGAGGTCCACTGGTGTTTGTCCTTCGGCAACCAACAACAGGATAACAGCATGTTGGTCCTGTTTGGATGCATTAGGTAATAACATCACCATACTTGTCATGTCTGCATTTAACACATGCTACTCTGCACAACAGAAGTGCCACAATAATCCCTTTGACTAGATGTCTGTCTTTATATAACTGCACTGCAGTCTCGCTATGCTGCATATCCACTGCAGCAATGCCCGCAAACGGAAATTTTGTACCATGCCAATGTCAAAGGAAAATGTTAAGCTCTAACTGCGAACTAAATGTTTCAAGTATATGTTATGTGCCCAGCCTCAAATTAGTCTATTCTGATATTTCATTCATGAATATTTATTGACTGTGACAACACAATGGCTTATTACTGATCCACTGTAAAATGAAACTTTAAAAAGTTGGTTTGCAGGTAGAACCTTATCAATGTTTCCTTTTCACACTGGACGTTACCTGATGTATAGGATGAGCCATTCTTGTTAGGGGTTGATTTTACATGGACATTACAAATTAGAAATGGAAAATATATCATGAAACACCAGAGAAGGGATCAAATGACTAATTAGGTGAGACAAACAGTACATTAGAAACACTGTTCAACTGTTTCAACTGTGAACCCCTCATGTCAATGAAAAATTGCTCTAAGCAACAGACATAAAACCAAACAAAATCCCTTGGCAAAATAGACCTGAAGGGCCATAGCCTACCAAGCAATTGCTGTTCAGCTCAAAGGCCCGCAGATTACGAGGTGTCATGTGGTCAGCATGATGAATACTCAAAGCCCTTATTTTTTTAATTTCTAGACCAGGTCTGCCATCTCACTTTCTGATAGCTCCTGAATTAAAGTCGCATATGGCCGGGCTGAGTGGCTCAGACGGTTGAGGCGCTTGCCTTCTGACCCCAACATGGCAGGTTCGATCATGGCTCAGTCCGGTGGTATTTGAAGGTGCTCAAATACGTCAGCCTCATGTCGGTAGATTTACTGGCACGTAAAATAACTCCTGCGGGACTAAATTCCGGCACCTCGGCGTCTCCGAAAACCGTAAAAGAGTAGTTAGTGGGACGTAAAACAAATAACATTATTAAAGTCGCATATGCTGAGTGAACCTCGAACCAAGACTCGGATGCAGGTAAAAATTCATGACCTGGCCAGGAATTCAACCTGAGGCCTCTGGGTAAGAGGCAGGCACGTAACCCCTACACCATCAAGCTGGCATGTAATGGATATATGGATTTATTTGTAAGTTATTCAGAAAGAATTTTGGTCTTCGTTACAAGCCTAGAAAATGAAAGAGCAAATAATTTCTATGCATATATCCATCAAGTTCTCAGCACTGATATAAATCAATCAGTGCAGATTTCTTCTCATAAACAAGGGCAGCTGATTTACCGTTCATGGCGAATTAAGTGAGCCCTGAGATGGGATCGCTGATTAAATGATTTCCCACATAAGTCACAAGTATAATCTCTTACGTCAGAATGAACCAACATATGGGTCCTCAAATACGCACGGCGAGCAAATACTTTCTTACATATAGTACATTCGTGAGGTTTGTCCCCGGAATGTACTAAAAGGTGATTTTCTAAGCAGTCCCTTCGAGCAAAGGAGCGCTCACATAGATGACAAGAGTAACTTTTTAAGTCGGAATGAATCAATTGATGCGTCTTCAAAGAACCGCTCTGAGAAAATGATTTTCCGCATATATTGCAGGTATGGGGACGAGCTCGTGTATGTACTAACATATGGCTAACGACATGGTTTCGTTGAATGAAGGTCTTTCCGCAAATAGGACATGCGTGCGGCTTTTCTCCCGAATGAAGACGGAGATGTCTTTTCAAGTTCTCCCGTCTCCTGAAGCATTTACCACACGAGCTGCACATGTGTGGCTTCTCTCCAGAGTGAATTAACTCGTGCATTTTCATAGATACTCTCTGAGAGAAGGCCTTCCCACAAATACTGCAGGTGTATGGCTTTTCGCCGGTGTGTATTAATTCATGCGATTTCAGTGTGTCTCTGCGATTGAAGGTCTTCCCGCAGGTCGTACACGTATATATAGTTATTTTGTTATGAACAACTTGGTGTCTCTCCAGGTACTCCGGTTCTGCAAATTTTTTACCACAGGTTGCACAACTATAAAGAGGAACTTCAGAATGTACAGTCATCTGATGGGTCTTTAAGTAATCATTTCTAGCAAATAATTTTCCGCATGTCTCACATTTAAAAGGTCTCTCATTTGAATGTACCACATTATGTCTTTCCACACTCCTACGATGGATGAATGTTTTGCCACATGTATTACAAGAATATGGCCCATCTTTTTTGATACGATCCCAGTGCTTACTGCCTTCTATAATTCTGATTTCACGATAATCTGGCAATGGAGACGCTTGAACCCTAGGAGAGAATAAACACAGACCTGTAAATTTTAAATAATTATGAGATGGAAAATTTACATACTTCATATACTGACTGATTTTGAAAGGCTGCATAGGAACTGAAGTAGCCCAAAGCAAGGTTGAAGTAAGTCTACTTTTGAATAGGATTGTGCAGTCTAGGAGGAAATATTCCATGAGTGTCAGAAGCAACATAATACATAATCAATTTTATTAAAATGCTTTAAATTACTGAACAATACACAACTCTCAAACACTAACAGGTTCATGGCTGCAATGAGGCCAAATGCTAGATATTCAATGTTGTTTAAAAAAGCTGATTGAATTGTTACTTTTCATATCCTCTAGTCGTGATGAGTGTCAGTATTAGAAAAGGGGGGAGAGAGAGAGAGAGAGAGAGAGAGAGAGAGAGATAACAGCCTGTGTAATGTTATGAGTTTCATGGACTTAGCGCACTAAAGATCACCATACGCCACATTTATTACTGTTCCATTCTTTTTTTTGCTATTTGCTTTACATCGCACCAACACAGATAGGTCTTATGGAGACAATGGGATAGGGAAGGCCTAGGAATTGGAAGGAAATGGCCGTGGCCTTAATTAAGGTACAGCCTGGTGTGAAAACTGGAAACCATGGAGAAACCATCTTCAGGGCTGCCGACAGTGGGGTTTGAACCCACTATCTCCCGATTACTGGATACTGGCCGCACTTAAGGGCAGCTATCCAGCTCGATTTACTGTTCCGTCTTGATGCTATTAAGGTATCTGGAATTAAGGGAGATTTTCATTTGTACGTCAGGGATTATCTTTTCTTGTATTGTTCATCCTAATTTCTTCCTCATTCCATTATTTTACTTAGTCTGCTGATAAATATGGAGTAATGATCACATAACTTTGTACCTTATGAAGATATTCATGAGAAGAACATCACCGTTTAACTTGTTGCCATGGCGAATTAACAATATTTCCAGCACTAATGCACTTCACACTAAAAATCTAGATTCGTGAATATCTGTGGCATTACAGCTTGTGTGGTAAATTTATACGAGACATAAAAGGTCAAAAATTGCTGTCTCTATAACTTTTATTATGTATAGACTTTAGATGGAAGAAATATTTCTGGAGGTACAATAAACCTCAGTTAACTGAAACTAGGGTATCTGAAGTACCTCTGAAATTGCAAATCCAAAAGCATGTACAACACCACACAGGAATAATCACAAGGAGAAGAGCACACTGAGCTATGGCCAGTGGAGTGGTGAATGCTCAAATTTTAGTTGATTCCCCGGCCACCAACTCCCCAGGCCAGCCATAGCTGAAGATGGCTTTAGAGCACCAGAGGTAAATCTATAACCCCACATACAGTGGTGTCATTATTTTAGGTTGCCCTATGATTTGTTGAACATGGTAGTGAGTCAAAGCTGTTTGAAGTCCTTCTAATGAAAAGAAGGTAATTAGGCGTTTTTTAAATTTGCATGCCATCTTTTTGTATGCAGATACAACATCTGCATGATAAAAACTGCACATCCACTTAACTTGAACAAAATCAGACAATTCATTTAGAAGTTATAGCAATGTGTGTGACAGCATGTAAAATTGTGATATTTTTCTAAAATTTATTAATGCTCTAGGGTAAAACTTGGGCAACGTTTAATATCGCCTCGAAGGATTAATGCGTTAATTTGACATTTCCTGATTGGTCGGCTTAATATTGATACGCCACTGTATACTAATGAAATAATAATATACATCCTAGTAAACTCTCTGTGTGACAATTAATTTAGATACAGGGTTTCACGGAAACCTATCAAGTTTTTTCTTCTCATTCGAAATGACTGACTGACCAACCAAAGAGACAGATGAAAGCTGAACTGAATGCACATTTCAGTACACATAAACTTACATTTAAGAAAAAGAGACAAAAATATGAAGTGCACAGACAAAATTGCATACCTGCCAACTTTACAAAACAAAAAATCAGGAGATTTAGATATGAAAATCAGGAAAAATCGGGAGGAATCACGAGATACAATTCGTAAAAATGGCTTACTCTCCATGTCTTGCGCAATACAGGGGTTATAACACTTATTGTCTCAAAACCCGACTGTTGCTATACAAGGCTAGAAGGCTAAAAATTACACTCTCTATTCCCTCACAGAAAGTATGTGAGGGAGATGATTGGTCTCTGATAAGTCTTCCGAAAATAGTATGAACTCATGCTCCACACTTGTGAATCAGTCATGCACTTAGATGCCATTAATTCGTAGATTAATATATTGCATCACGCGGCCGCGCGATTATGCGAAGCGCAATGCTATTTTTATCAAGTAATAAAATAAAATTCGCCAGAAATGTCTCCAAATGGCTCCTAAAATCTCTAGAAAAGTCACTAGTCGCTATCTTTGACATTCTGTCACGAAATTACTAAAAAAGACTCCAAATCTGGCGACTAGTCTCTAGAATCGACTAGACTGATTTGAACGAACATATAGCACGCGAGAACGAGAGATTGACAATCGATATACGCGTCCCGATCAAGACCGATATACAGGTTTCAATAAACATCCCACATTCGCACATGTTTCTCGTTAATGAACGTCGATATTTCATTTGAAAGCGGCCAATCAGCGAAGGACTTCCGGCCACTTGCGTTCAAAGCTGAAATGGTGGGACTTGAAAACAAATTTTTGAAATTCACCAAACATGAGCTAAAATCGGGAGAAACAGTAGAATAATCGGGAGGCGGGAAACAATGTCGAAAATCGGGAGTCTCCCGCCTAAATCGGGAAAGTTGGCAGGTATGAAATTGTAATTTAGATAAACCAGCCAAGAGTCTACATGATACTTAAAGATATATAGAGAGACGACTAGCCTGCTCACATATAAACATGTGGAAGGAGGGAAGTGGAACACCTTGTATGTATTACAACTGCATGAAAAGGACATTCAGTCATGTAAGCAAGTGGAAGTAAAATCTGTACAATGTTGCAAAAAACATGGCAACCATATAATATAACATAGGAATTCCTTGTAAAAGCTTCTGGAAATGGAGCTCCATGTTTGATGTTCTGTTCTATTTTAAATAACCTTAACACCGTCAATGTAATGATTTGCACATGGCTAGATATGAAAAGATGCCTGATGAAACATGTGTAGCGATAACAACTCTCTCACATATGAAAGCACATATTAGAAGTGTGTTTATATCTTAGAGGTGTTTCGTATTGTTATGTTTACAGAAATGTTAATTACGATCCTGGCAATAAAACGTTTTTAAAAGTTTCTTTCTTGAATTTGATTGAATTAATTTGTAATGGTATATGAAAGTTTAATGACTTTTCCACTTTGTTAATAACAAAATCAGTGATGTGAGAGGGCGGCCTACTGCATGCTCCCTAAATCGTAGTCTCACATCTATGTGCCTCACTGGCACTCTGTCTCCAACTGCACTATGTCTAGTTGCTAGTTCTGCACTTTCCATTCTTCCCATCACTGCTCTAAATGATGTTGTGGGCTTCTTGAAAAACCAACATTATACCCAGAATGACTTAAGTGTATCCAAGCTGGACTGGTTAGCTCAGACGGTAGAGCAATGGCCTTCTACCCCATGTTAGAAGGTTCGAGCCTCACTCAGTCGGATGGTCATTGAAGGTGCTATAAAACACCAGCCTTGTATCAGCAGATTTACTGGTATGCAAGAAAACAAATGATACCAAATCATGGCAATTTGATGGCTGTAAAAACAGTAAAAGAGTTGGTGGGATGAAAAACCATTATAAAAATGAGTATGTCTAAACCTCATTCTGTTTCCCAATGGTATCAGGTAATAAAAATAATAGCCATTGCTGTGACACTGTTTCTCCTGAGCTCAGCTACATGCAGCGCACTCATTTGCCCACAGACTTCAGTGAAGCATTACTGTAACTGAGGTTACGTTTTCTGGGGCCCTCTCCATTAACATTTTTAAACGTGGCAAACATGCTGCGGAAATCTGTTACTGGGAATTTATTTCCAATTTGTTTTCTACTATTATTTCCTATGTGACTTGCTGTGACATTTTAAATTATAATATCCACTTCATCTTTGAGCACTAAGCTTCTATTCCTCAAGTACTTCATGGTGTATTTCTTCACATTGGCATGTGAAGCACTAATTTGTTCCTGCTTTATGCTGCTCTCTGCGGCAGCGGATCTAACCTCATTGGCGCTGTGCCTCACCAATGAGCACGCGGCTTCATGCCTTGGGCTGGCAATGACTGTTTGTAAGCTTGTGTCAGCCATCACTCCCTGTTATGGCGCGATGGGAGAAGATAGTGTACTTAGAAGGTGTTGCATCCTGACGTTGGCCTGGATCATGGATCCCGGATGAAAGCATTAATTTGAGGGTATTATCACCCTCAGAAGTTTTTTCTTTTCTTTGTCGTCCTGGAATTCTTTTGTAATTTGTTGTGAATAGTTTTGAGTATCTTCTAATAAGCCACACATATGGTGGGTATGTTGTAACACAAGTTAACATATTTCTACGAGCTTCAACAGAGCTGTAAGTCTACTTCATGCATTTTAATTTTGAATTTTTCTTCGTCGACAGTGAATAATGGTTTTAACAAAACATCTAATTCTTTCGGTCTTTCATTTGTTTAGTGTAACTTCTAGAAATTACGTCCATTTTCCGAAAATTTAAATCTTCTTCTTCTTCTCAGAGTTAAAATGTATAATCAGGTTTCTATTTGTACTTTCAATTTAAATCTCCAAAAAGGTCATGCGTTATATTTATTGTTACATTAAACCGTATTATGAATTACTTAAACAAAACATGTTAAAGGTTAAAATGTTAAAATGTATAATCAGGTTTCTATTTGTACTTTCAATTTAAATCTCCAAAAAGGTCATGCGTTATATTTATTGTTACATTAAACCGTATTATGAATTACTTAAACAAAACATGTTAAAGGTGGTTTAACAACCACGTGAGTTTCCGCAACTGTTTTAAAATTTTGGTTAGATCCCATTCATAATATCAACTTTCTGTTCCCCTAATAATTTTAATTTAACTTGTAATTCTTGAGTTATGGGATCTACTAGTTACTCTTTTGTTGTTTTCATGTAAGCTCTTATTGTTGTGTATTGTTTCGGGATTGGTCGTTACCTTTTACTTTTCGCGTGTGCACGTTAGCATGGTGATTGTTGTGTTGATTACTATTGTTGATTGACCTGGTTGGTGTAATTGATTTTCTTGCAAAAGATTTGGATCTTGGCAAAGTATTTTCACGTTAAATTCCCCCTTTAATTGATTTTGTGCATTTTCTTTCCTCATCCATGTTAATTTTCTCCTTTTGCGTGGTTTTTGTAACTGATAAAATTTCTGTCTTGTGGATGAGGATGATTTGCTTGCAGAAGCTCCATGGAAGGAACCCAATACTAATGAAGTGTAACAAAATTAAGAGAAGAAATGTTATCATTTAAATGGGTTATTCAAATTGAACACGGAAAAGCATGAAGTTGTTAAAGTTTTAAGGAAGTATTCCTAACTTTTTGTAGTTGTAAGGATTTTAGGTATTCTTTTCTTTTCTTTGGGTCAGCCAGCCGCGTTTAAAATTGATTTTATTTTCCTAACCTGTTAATTTAACTTTGACTTTAAAAGGCTTATTTATTACTTGTACGAGGATGACGTTTCTATTTTGTGATCTTAATCTTGTTTCAGAATTAAAATTATTTCCATTTCCTTAAAAGGATGTGTTTTATCTTTTGGTAACTCTTTTCAACAATCATACCGTACCAGGATATACGTAGATTCATGAGTAATTAGTGATAACCTGACCTGCCTAAGGTAAGTCTCATGTCTGTTTTCTTTTTAATGCTGTGTTTTTGGGGGTGTACATGGCTCCCTACGGTGTTTAACTTGTGCTGGCTCATTGACGGTACCTGGCAAATACAGTGAGTGGTATCAGAGCTGGTGGTTTTTCTTATGTTGGTACCATTTGCTCATAGATACCTGAAGGTTAGTTGCATTCCTCATTCTATCAATCTGTTCCCTGTACAGTATCAAATTGTTGAGGGGTTAAAAAGAAAAAAAAACGGGGTTAAGAATTGTTAAATATCTTGTGAAAAGAGGTGCATTGATCGTGTCTAAACATCTAATTATTTGTTTCATGTACTTTCATCATGGCATGAGCAGTCCTGTGCCCCCACATGTTGCAGAAGGCTGAATTAATCTATGAACTAGCTATCCGTGATACTGAACATGCTGGTACTGTTGCGGAGTGCGCACCGCTCCTGTCTTCCTGTGTTCAAGTGCCCATTAATCTCTCCTAGCTTGACAAAAACAAAATTGATGAGACCTTGCATGCCATTAATCATTGTCAGAAATTGAAATCACCGGGCGAGTTGGCCGTGCGCGTTGAGGCGCGCGGCTGTGAGCTTGCATCCGGGAGATAGTAGGTTCGAATCCCACTATCGGCAGCCCTGAAGATGGTTTTCCGTGGTTTCCCATTTTCACACCAGGCAAATGCTGGGGCTGTACCTTAATTAAGGCCACGGCCGCTTCCTTCCAACTCCTAGGCCTTTCCTATCCCATCGTCGCCATAAGACCTATCTGTGTCGGAGCGACGTAAAGCCCCTAGCAAAAAAAAAAAAAAAAAAAAAAAAAAAAAAAATTGAAATCAAGGGAAGGAGTTTATTGAACAAACTCCCACTAAAGCACAGATAAATAGACTGAAGGCTAGGGTATACCACTACTCAGGTCGTATTTAGAGTCTTCTGTCAATTAAAACTGGAGCTGAATTTATTAGCGTGTGTACCCAACTTTTGACTCTTTCCTTTACCATCTCTGCCAAAATGGAGAAATGGAGAACTTGTCTAGAGTTGAAAAGGCAAGCTAATCTAATCCTAGTTCTGACGATAACCCAAACCATGTTGTATCCACCACCAGTAATCAAAGCCAATGCTGTGTAGCTACGCCTGTCTTAGAAGATATTTTGTCTTGATTAAGTGCTACCCCTTCCCATAACTCCCTAAGAGAACTGCTGCATGGAGTCACGAATTTCTCTGTAAACTCAATAGAAGAACGTATTCGTTTTCTAAAATTTTTAGTAGAGATTACTGAATCATGAAGTGTATATTCTGTTGATGATCTAGGCATTTTCCAGGCACTGTTCCCACAATGCAAAAGGTATTCTAAAGACGGAAATTTCAGAAGCTATCTCGCGACACCTGAAGTTAAATGGATTCCATGAATTAGTCCTTTCTAAATTCATCCCTTCCCTAGCTCTCCAAGGCTCGATTCCCCAACATTGTTTCAGGACCCAATTTCTCCATGAAAACCTTCTTAGCTATATTCTTGATCTCAGGTTTTTCTGTGAGGTCCTTAGGATTTCTGTACCCGAGGAAGAGATAGTTGCTTGGATCGGATACTGAAAGGGATATCGATCATACCTTTCGTTAACTAAGTGCCCTACTAATTTTGTGGAGTTAAAAGTTGCTTGCTCCTTCGCTGATGATGTAAAATGTGGGGACAAGTCCAGACCCATCCGTCATCCTCCTCCTACTAATTCTATGTGTCCAGTTCCCTCTCAGTTATCCAAGAGTGTTAATATTAAGAAGTGCTTTAATTGTGGGTCCAGGGAACATCTTACGAATGCATGTACTTCGGTAATTTGAAATGCTAGTATTTGTTGCTATTTGTGTGTATAGGTATCACCTCAAAATGAACTGCCCAACTTCTTCTCAAAAATGTGCCCAATGACTGTTGAAAAAAGGTAATATGTGTGAACCTGTTGAAACTAACTCTTCTGATGAATTTAGACCAGTAATATGTTTGCAAAAGTGTAAAAGGATCTGCACATGTCATACCCCAGGGTACTTTTATGAACACTATAATATAATTTCGTGTGACTATTTCTAGCCGAGTGCAGCCCTTGTAATGCAGACCCTCCGATGAGGGTGGGCGGCATCTGCCATGTGTAGGTAACTGCGTGTTATTGTGGTGGAGGGTAGTGTTGTGTGTGGTGTGTGAGTTGCAGGGATGTTGGGGACAGCACAAACACCCAGCCCCCGGGCCACTGGAATTAACCAATGGAGTTTAAAATCCCCAACCCAGCCTGGAATAGAACCCGGGACCCTATGAACCGAAGGCCAGTACGCTGACCATTCAGCCAACAAGTTTATGAACACTGAGTTGCACACTGAACCATTAGTAACCTTGATTGATTCAGGGATTGTTGTAACCTTAATTAATTCAAAATGGTATAGTCTAATGAAGTGTGCTTATAAACTGCCTTCTTTACAACATGTCAAAATTAAATGTGTTACTGCTAATGGGAATAAGATGAAAATTCTGAAATCTGTAAGAGTAAAACATAGAATTGGTGATTTTACCTGGAAAATGCCCTGCTTAATGACTTCTAGCCTCTCTTGTGATACGATTCTGGGTACTAATTTCTTGTCTGGTGTTGGATTAGTCCTGGATCTTCAAAGTAGAAATTTTTTCTTTAAATTTTGCCCTAATCGTTAATTTAATTTGGCAAATGTTACCTTGCATGAATGTGATGTTACTTGTGTTGGTAACCTTACCCCGGAGGAAAGTAGTGACAATGATAATTTAGACCTTAATCATCTGTCTAAAGGCAAAGCTGAACATGTGCGTGTTCTGTGTAAACAATTTCATGAAGTGTTTACTAACAAACTGGGCTTAACTGATATTCTTGAATACCAGATTGAATTATCTGACCAACATCCTGTTAGATCTCCCCCTTACCGCCTTTCTCCTCCCTGCATGATTGAACTAAAGAAAACTAATGATCAAATGTTGAAAGATGGAGTTATTAGGCCTTCTACTTCCCAATATTCCTCACCAGTTGCAGTCGACTACAGTTCTCTCAACCATAGGATTATCCTCCAATCTATCCCGTTGCCTGATTTGCATACCTGTTTTGGGTGTTTTTCCGGTGCTAAGTTCTTTACTGTACTGCATCTCAATCAGGTGTATTATCAGATTCCTCTATCCAAGCAATCCATCCCTCTAACTGCATTCATCACTGATTGCAATTTGTATGAATTTTTGAGACTTCCCTTTGGCTATCACGTGGAGTGGCCATCCTTACCCGGTTACTCGATTCCATCTTTTCCGACATTAAGCTTAAATTTGTGTTCAATTATTTGGATGATCCGGTTAAATTCACTGCAACCTTTGAGGAGGATTTTGAACATGTTTGTGAAGTCCTTGAACATTTGAGGGGCGCTGGCCTCACAGTGAAGCTGTCTAAGATCACATTTGCAAAGCCTAGGATGTCTTTTTTAGGCCACATCATCCCTTCTGGAGGAGTGTCATTTGATCATAAAGCACCCAGTCCATCAGGGATTTTAATCCACCTAAAGATGTTAAGGGAATAGCCCTTTTTGTTGGAATGGTACATTCCTTTAGAAAATTTATACCCAGCTTTGCTAAGATCACTGCTTCTCTATATCATCTAAGGTGTAGGGATGTTAAATTCCCTTGGGATCCCTTTGAGGCATTAAAATTAGCCTTTATGAATGCCCCTGTCTTAGCTATTCCGGACTTCAATATGCACTTCATTGTTCAAACCGACACATCGTGTAAGGCAATCACTGGTGTATTACTGCAGGAGTATGTTAAAGGATGTAGACCTGTTGCTTATGTGTCCAGAATCTTGACTAGTTTAGAGAACAAATATTCTGTGTATGAATTGGAGTGTCTCGCTGTGCTGTTCACCTTAGAAAAATTCCATCCAAACATTGAACATGTAAATTTTGATCTTGAGACCAACAATCAGGCCCTATCATGGGTGTTGAATCATGCTAAAAGAACCGGAAGACTAACTAGATGGGCTCTCCGAATATCTTCATTTAGCTTTAATGTCAAGCACATTAGGGGATCAGAAAACGTTATTGCTGACAGTCTGTGTCGGATGTTTGATGGAGATAATAATGTTGAAAAGAAGTCTGATATAGAAAAACTTGAAGCGACTAGTACTGTTGGTGTTAGTGCCATTTTTTCTGATCTTCCCCATGTTGTACCATGAACTTAGTAATAATCAGAAACTAGATCCAGAGCTGATGGAAATCGTGGATAAAATTAATTCTGGAAATCTGGTCAACCTTACTCATTATCCAAAGCAGTCCTCTACTGTAAAGCCTGTAATCTCAAAATTGCTGCTCCAAAGATCCTTGTACTTATGAACATTAAATATTGTCACTGTTCTCCCCTCGGTGATCAATTGGGTGTCTTCAAAACCACTCAAAAGATTAGGCAATTCTTCATTGGGAAGCAAATGTATCAAGACATTAGAGACATGGTCAAATACTGTAATACCTGTGCTATTAGCAAACCTTGTGGAATTAGATGGTTAGTTTGCTGTCTTCTTCACAAGCATCTCATCCCACGGGGAGGTTATTTATCGACTATGTGGGTCCCCTCCCCCAGTCTTATCTGGGAAACACTCCTATTTTTGTATGTATTGATACATTCTCTCACCTCTGTTGGATTTTTCCTACAAGATCAACTAATTCTCGCACCACTATCAACGGCTTGAACTCTATTTTTGCATCTTTTGATTCCCTCCCCAAGTTCCTAGTCTTAGATAATGAGAGTGCCTTCAGTAGCCATTTATTTAAGAAGTACCTCTTTGGATTGTGCACTTTGCATGTTATCACTACTCCATATTACCCTAATCAATTTTTTGCTGAAAGGATGAACACGAATTTGAAGTCTGCTCATATTGCATATCATCATGACAAACAAAACCAAGAGGGATTCTTGTTTACACTGGTTATCTTATGCTTTTAATTCTGCTTCTCACGAATCGCATGGTAAACTCCTATATCACTCATGTTTTGTTATTATACCCCCTTTCCTTCGATGTCCAACAAGCTTCATATTAAAGATCTTCTACCTAATCTATCTCAACCTAATGATGTTTGAAAAAATTGGGATGCAGCTAGGAAAAATTTGGCTATATCATATGAGAAAGTTAGGAAAAAATACAATAAATATAGAAATCCTGCTAAGTTGAAAGTAGGTGACCAGGTCTTCATCAAATGCTACCCCATTAGTAAGGCTATCAACAAGTTTTAATCTAAGCTTGCCCCCAGATATCAATGGCCTTCTACTATTTTACAGTCCTTGTCTCCGGTATCTATGTTGGTGAGTGATCCCATCGCCAAGCAGATTAGATGGGTTCATCTGTCTCAGATTGAAAATGAAAACCTACAACCTGTTTTCTAGTCATTGACGGGGTCAGGGATGGAATGAATGAAGCAGATATAGGCTATTAGTATGATAGGGTCGCCACTCCCAAAGTGCTGTCTCAGATTAAACCTGGTTAATGAGTGGTTGCTTGTTATTTTCTAAATTTTTCGACTCTAACATTTGTTCCTTTGATTCTGCTATAGTGTGAAGAGTTTTTGTCTACAAACATGTTCTCACTTGGTCTATGTCAGGTTGAGTTGTGCTTATCATGTTGGTGGTCTGTATTGCATTAGTGTTTTGGATTCCAAGAGTTATTCTGCTTCAGTGAGCTGTGGATGTACATGAGCGGTAATGACTAGTCTACTTGTTTAAAGTGTTTCTTGTAGGGTTGTTAAGTTGATTATAATGTGGGGTTGGTGATGTGCATAGGAATCTGATCTGAGGAGTTGTCTCCTTTTGACTTTCGAGTTGATCGTTTTCCTAGTGTTGTGTTTGAAGTTGGTGATAATTTATAGTGGTATGTCTATTCACTGCCCTGGTAGTATCAGCTGTGAAGCATGTGTATTAGGATTCTGTCCATTTCTTTTACTTCTGAAGTTGTTCATGGGCTCCAGTGGTGTGGTGTGAAATGGTGTCGAGGTATTTTCAGTTTGTGATACATCATCTTTGGTTTCTCATTGCCCTGGTAGTCTAGATGTAACTAAAATTGTATCCCTGCAACTCTTGTGCATTTATTTTATCGAAAAGTGTCTTGAGTTGTCAATTCTTATGTACTACCTTATCTAACTTTCTGAAGTCTTGAATTATTATTGATTTGGTTATGGTAGTTTCATTTAATTTTACCTGTCGCTTTATGGCGTCACTCGGATGATACCCTATTACCCCCTATGGTAAATTTTAACTATCTTGCTGATCTGTGTTGCTAACACTAGTAAGTATGGAATTACTAGCTAGACTTAAGGTCAGTACTAAGGTTCGAGGCTGCTTGTAGAGTATGGGATCTTCAAGTTAGGTTGCTTCTTTCTTCCTCTTCACTGTCTTTGAGCTTTTCGATGTGACGAGACCCATCTTTTTAGTTTATGTACTTTGTCTTACCTTATTTTTCCTTTGGAAAAGGGCACCTATGTGGTTTGTTTTCATCCAATAGTGTGAGAGTCACTTCCTCACTTATTATTAGTCCGGTATTCCACCGAGGTCCCCTGGACAATTGAAATGGATTCGGTCCTCATCTCCTGCTCCTATTGATCTGGTTAGGTATCTTGATTTGAGGTATCTTGTGAATCTTTTCATTTGAAATTAGGTTACCTATCCTTGATACTAATATTATCACCTTTTTCAGAGAAGTGTTAAATTAGGTTTTGTAGCATTGTTGAGTTTTCCTTCCTTTCTTGTGATGTTACTCGCCTTTCCAATGTTATCCATGGTGATAGTGATCTTGTAAAAGGTGGATGACCTTATATTGAGGTCTTGTTCTTAGCATTATCATTAACTGAAGATCGTTATCGAGTAACTATTGCTAGCACCTACCGTCACTATTAATTACTGGATCTCTTTTGATTTTTTCCCTCATTGTTTTGCTTATATGAGTATATTTTCTTAAAGTCCCATGGATGTCTTATATCCTGAATTAAAATGTTCTGAGAATTTTCCTACCCTCTGGGTCTTATATTTCTTTTAATAATTTTCATCTTGTTCTTATTCAAATTGGTTGTGCTGCTGAGATGTTGATGGCTCTGTCCAAACTTGCTCACTTAAAAAAGTTATCGTTCTACGATTTAACTATCGTCGACCAATTAACCCGTGTTATTCAATGCATCGTAAATTGAACCTGTGTTTGTCTTGCACTTCATGCTTGCCCCCTTACTGTTGTGTTATACAGGAGGTGTTATGACAATTGATTGGTGGAGAATGTTTGATTTGTGCACCTTCATCATGTTTTCACTTTCTTCTGAACCTTTGGTGAGTTTGATGACTGTATTATATGCAAATACCTGTGTAGTTGCGAGTGAGTGATCAGTGGGGTCTTTGGTCTTGAGGCGTGTGTTGGGATTTCTGATATCTTTTAGCACCTTTGCACTCATCTTTGATGTCAACTCTAGTGTATTGTTTGTAAATCTTCTGATTACATGACTTCAGTGGTTACGTTCGCTTAATGGGAGTTTGAATGATTATTGTTTGTTTGTATTTTTAAATGGGTTAGTTAAAGGTATTTAGATTTCCCCTTCATCTATTTATTTAGGTAGGCTTATGCAGATATTTAAATACTGTAAAATATATTGTTAGAGGCCGTGCTCTGCTTTGCTCACTGTGGCATATACTGATTACCTGCTCGCTAAGGGCCAACGTCTATCATTACATGTCCAGTCTTGGTTTCCTTGTGTTTGGTTCTGGGAACACTTAAATGTTCTAATATTCTTTCTACATTGTGTTTAATACTTTTTCCTTTGTCTTATTATTATTATTATTATTATTATTATTATTATTATTATTATTATTATTAATTTACATTTCTCAGGTTATTTCTGGTTTTTAATTCCTTTTTCTGAATTATTTTACTTAACAACTTGACTAAGTTAAAGCACACCTTCATGGGAACGATCCAAGTATACTATTCTCTCAAATCATTAATTTACTAAATTTTATTTACCGTAATTACATTTTCTGTGGTGTGGGGGTAGCGTGCCTGCCTCTTACCCAGAGCCCCGGGTTCGGTTCCCGGCCAGGTCAGGGATTTTTACCTGGATCTGAGGGCTGGTTCGAGGTCCACTCAGCGTACGTGATTAAAATTGAGGAGCTATCTGACAGTGAGATAGCGGTCCCTGTATAAAAAGCCAAGAATGGCCAAGAGGATTCGTTGTGCTGACCACACTACACCTCGTAATCTGCAGGCTTTTGGGCTGAGCAGCGGTCGCTTGATAGGCCAAGGCCCTTCAAGGGCTGTTGTGCCATGGGGTTTGGTTTGGTTTGGTAATTACATTTTGCATCTTTCAGAGCTGCTGACAGTGGGGTTTGAACTAACCTTCTCCCAAATGAGAGCTTACAGCTATGTGACCCAAATGGTGAAGCCAATTCACTCAGTCAGGGCATAGTCATCATTAATTGACAAAGCCATATTTAAAAATTAGTGCTCATGATTCACAATACAATAGAAGATGTGAAACAGTATAGTGAGCTATGTCACACTTTACAACATCTTTACAGAGGAAACATCCTGTTCTCACTTACAATATTCAATAGTTGAGAAGGGCACTAAGTATTTACTTTAATTATAGTAATATTGCCAAAGCTTTCAATAGTATCAACAGGAAAATACTACCAAGTAATGATTTTTATCATGATCCATATTGACAAGCAATTACAATTCAAATTAAAAAGGGTCCATCTATTCAATATTCACTTATTAAATGATGTCAGTTATAAGAACATTAAAATATCAAATGCAACTAGTTTCAACCTGCCTAGAGGACATCCTCAGCCATAGTGAACAGAACTGACAAGACATTAACACAAAATTATGTTTCATGAAATTTGAAAGACAAAACAAAAGGCTACAGCACATATTTTTCAAAGCGGACTGAGTAAAACCCTACTTTTAAAAAACAAACTCTAAAGTTTAAACAACTGTGCCCATTGCATTTCTGTTATACCTTTCTTTGTCACAGATTCCACTGATATGTATTATTAAAATATTATACTATAAGCTATAACTTTTCTGGGAAGACCTAGTGTTTACACTGTACTATGCCTTTTGGTACGGGCTAGAACACATTTGTTACATTCATTCACCTGTCTCAGGCACATCCTAGGCTTTGACATCCTGAAAGTATTTTTTAAATACGTAGCACCGACATAGATAGGTCTTATGGCGACGGTGGAATAGGAAAGGCCTAAGTAAGCGGCCATGGCTTTAATTAAGGTACAGTTCCAGCATCTGCCTGGTGTGAAAATGGGAAACCATGGAAAAATTTTCAGGGCTGCCGGCAGTGGGGTTCGAACCCACTATCTCCAGGATGCAAGTACACAGCTGCCCGCCTCTAACCGCACGGCCAACTCGCCCATAACATGAAAGTGACCAAGGTATAGGTGAGGCTAGTAATTCCATTTCTTAAGCAGCCAGTCCCTGTCATGAATGGCATGAAAATATTACTCATGGGGTCAGTTGGTGTGGGCATTTCAGAGGTCTTTGGCAGACTGAGATGTAATAGCGACTTCTGGCTCAGTGAGGAAAGCAACGGAAAACTACCTCACTCCTCATTTTCCTAGCATGCCTCTTGAGTGATGCCTTTGACGGCTGATGGTGGAGCTGTTGAGGTCCAAACCAGACTCCGATCTGAGCAGTCAATGTGGGCACGTACATAATACAAGCATGTAAAGTCACCATCGTATGGCATTCAGTTAGCATCATTTGGAGTATACAAAAGAGTGATTCCTCAGCCTCTTGCAGTGTGAGATACTCAGTTAATAGTTCATCGAAAGCTACACAGAGCAAAATACAATAGCAAGGCTGTGGGAAACTCGAGCTGCAGGACTTCAGTCTTGTGAGTCACAAGGAAGACAATTTTCCATCCCTAGAGCGCATCTGTATGAAGATGGCAGCATAGGAAGATTGTCCCTTTTCTTATCCTGTTAAAACTACCTCTGTTGGCTTTGAACGAGCGATCTTGGAGTCTGTTACTGATTCATACAGGGAGGTAACATTAGTGAAATAACAATAAGATGTTCTCAAAGACCCATCCTACACTCCTGACATCTCAACTTGGGCCTCATACAACGTTTCTGAGAGATGCAACACTTCCACAAAGCTAGTCTAGTCAAGGCTACAGTGCCACAATAGTTCAAGCAGCAACCACAATCCTTGTTTTGAACAATACTGAAACCAGATTAAGCAGTGTGATGTATACCTCAATGCACAAGGTGATTTTTTTCCTCCTATGACAGAACTCTATGTTTAGTCATTTAGTCATTTCTTTCCTTTGTAATTTCTTTGTGAAAGTTGATATTAAGCGAAAACCACCTTAGATTCAGCCATAGTGTTTAAAATATCTTATGTATTCTGATATAAACTAAAATAAATTTGTCACTTTCACCGACTCTTTTTCTTATTGAAAGTAACTACGCACTATGATCCAGAAAACCAGGAAAGACAAGATTAGGAATGAGAAAATTAGAGAAGAAGTAGGAATAGATGATTCTCTCCTCAATAAGATTCAGATATCAAGACTGAAGTGGTTTGGTCACATGAAGAGGATGCCAGTAAACAGAACTGCAAGGAAGGAATTTGACAGAAAGGTAGAAGGAAGACGACCCGTGGGAAGGCCACGAAGGAAATGGATAGATTTAGTTAAGAGCGATGTACTGCTGAGAGGTCATGATTGGGACAAGTTGGTGGAGGAAGAATGGTACAAGGACAGGATGAGATGGAGGAGGCTCATATACCACACCCAGGAAACTGGAGATGGTTTAGGATGATGATGATGACTTTCACTGACCTGCTTCACTTTTACAAAATAGAAGAGACTGAGGTATGAGTGACGATAGTAAAATTATTCCTTATACAGCCAGTCCCTAACACAGTGAAAACAAGTTACTCATAGGGTTAGTGTACACATTTCAGTGAGCTTGACAGGCCAATATGTAACAGTACTTTCTGGCTATATGAGGAAAGCAACAGGGAACTGCCTCACATTGCACTTCCCTAGTACACCTCAATCATGATGCCTATGGTACCCAATGGTGGAGCATTTGAGATCTAACAAGTCTTTGGGATAAGGACTCAACTGGTTTCTGTTAACAAAGAGGTCCATGTGGATTTAGGTCGATCACGCTCCATTTCATGGCTCCAATATTATTGGTCCGTTATTGGAAATTATAAATTTTCCACTTAACTCATTCTTGGTTGCCAGTGTTTCGTCCCAGTGTGTCAGTGAGCACACCTACCAAGATGTATGGCTATTGCATGCATTGGCTACTTGGAGCCACAGACAGTGCCAATACAATATGAGAGTCACTAAATGATGAGCCCAAATTGGCACACTTGGGTGAAACGCTGGCAACCAAGAATGAATTCACTGGAAAATTCAATTATTTCCAATAACGGAAGAAATGTATTGGATTTACTCATTTTAAGCCAATCAAAATTTATATCATCATTTGATAGCAACAAGGTTTTTATAACAATTATGACTGCATTTTTAGATGATTACTTACTCATTACCCACAGTTTCACTGATGTCACATTCTTCTTCTGAAATTTCATCTTTAACTTCCTGTGGGGAAAGAAGAAAACAATTTATATTGGATGATCATGCACTGATCCCATGAAAAAAACTCATATATAAGTGAAAATGCTTTGGGATTCCAAACTATGATAACATGCTTTATGAAGTAAAATACCAATTCAAAGTGACATAATACACAGGGTGATTCAGAACAGAGACAATGCTCTGCATGCTGTGTGAGATGACAAACTGAAGGAGCCCATGTCTGGAAATGTATGACATCAAAATCTCTGTGAGTTCCATATTTGACCAGCGAAACTTCCATCAAAGCACTAACAGAATCACATCATCCATTAGACCCCAAAAGGGGTTCAAAGTGTTAGCCTCCCACTTGATTATAGAGCATACATTAGTGATGTTGAGATTAGTACATATGGTCAAGGGCATCTCTGTTGGTAGTACTATAATGTATGAGACTGCTGTTTCATCGAAGGAGGATTTCATCATCACAAGAATTCACAGAGTGACTGTAGCACAGAGCACACAAACATATGTCTTGTAACCTTGTGTGCCAATCTCAGCACCACCAAAAATAATCCATAAATTAGCAGTACGTTTTGAGCTGTCAGTGGAGAGATGGTGTGGAATTATATTTATAGACAAATAACCTTGAGTGGATTTATTAAATGTAAGAAGATTGTATTATGAGGATAAATCAGGAATTTGGCAGGACAAATTGGGGCAGTAGGAGATTCCCTGCTACTGAGCATCAAGAAAGCAAGACTGAAGTGGTTTGGCTATGTAAGAAGGATGAGTACAAGAAGTGTTGCTAAAAGAGAACATGAAAGAGAAGTAAAAGGAAAAAGACCATTGGGCAGACCCAGAGGAAAATAAACAGATCTGGTGAAGAAAGATGTTGAGGAAAGAGAACAAGATTGGGAGAAGATTATGAGAGAAGAGTGTTCATGGACAGACAAAGATGGAGGGGGCTCGTACACCACACCCAGGCAACTAGAGATGGTCAACAATGATGATGATGATGAAACTGAAGCAAAAAATTCATTAATAGGAAATCATTGAAATCATTGAAATCATTGAAAAAAAGATTAGGTAAACAACTGATTGCAAATATGCCACCTGCGCGACAGCCCTGACTGTATATCAGTGGTGATAGACTATTAAAAATAAGTTTTTCAATGATTTTATGCCGTTTATTGTTAAAAAAATGCATGACTCCTGCGTCGTATTCTTTTATTCACATAGCACTGGAAATATGGGCACTGCAATTTCAAGGGTGTGATTAATCTGATAGGAACTTCTCAAGAAAATTAAATGCCCTTAAAGGTACGTCATTCAGTAACTATGGGAAAGAAGCTAACCAGATGAACAAGACGCACACACCTACAGAGTTCCTTCACCTTCTTCCACTTTCTCCTCTTATTCTTTAATGTTGTTGTTGACAAAACATGAAGGAACAATGAATAGACATTGACTCTTAAGAGACAACAACATTCATTTAAATAGGGCAGCCCTTGGTTGGAAAAAAGCACACCTGCAGACATTTTCAAACATCACTGCAAACTGGCTGAATTTCATCTTCATAAGCCTGTCAAAAAATTTGAATTTCAAAATGATGCAGTGATTACAGGGTGATCAGTCATATAAACATGCTCAGAAGACATCTTCAGGAATTCCACATTCACGAATATTAAAAAAAAAAAAAAAAATACACAGATGTCAATGAAACCCAGTTTAAATATGGAAGCAGTCTTGATATTGGTTGCCTAGTATCTATCCTATATTTTTTCAAAAATATCTGGACAATCAACAAACTGTCTTTACTTGCTTCATTCATTGCAAAAAAAACCCCAACATTTGACAATGTTAAACCTGACATCCTTACGAATCAACTGAAACATATTGGACTTGACAGTAAAGATGTGAAAATCATCAAAATGTATTGGAACCAGATAGCTCACATGAAAACTGGAGACCACACTACTAAGGAGGTGTGAGACAAGGTTGTATCTATTCTTTTCAACCAATATTCTGCAGCAGATTTTTGAATTTCTGTTGATGAATTTCATAAACTCCATCTGTTTTGCAGATGACACTGTGATACTTGTAAACAATTTAGAAGACTTTCAATTCCTTTTGAGCATTATCAATCATGTCAACATGGGGTATGGCCTTAGTCCCCTCCCTAATATATCGTATTAAGTCATAGCGAAAGAATTTGCATTCCGTCATATATCATACTAGGTTGTACCTGTGTTTCCGGAGCATATACCTCTGCCATCTCTTGGTGAATTTTAGAGTTAACTATTGGCACAATTAGCATGGGGTATTTAGAAAAGATTGCTATGTAACTTATATTAAAGTTTAGCGATCTTTAGATAGTAGTTTAAATGTCTTTGGAAATATGTGACGCACATATCACGACAAGTTCGCACTTGACGCAAACAGAAATGGTTAGTTGTGCTATGGACAAGGAAATACAATATTGCAGGTCAAATGCGCTGATTCAGGAGGTTATAAGGATGAAAGTGATAGGTACAATGGTGGTGGTAATGATTTTGAATTTGAACTGAAAGGATTTGAAGATGAGTGTGAAATGCGGGATGATGATAGAACTTAGCCGGTGAAGATATCTCAACAACTTGGGTCTTCACCTGTACGATGGTCTAATAATTTGTATTATATCACACCCGATCCCTTCACTGAAGATCAATGTATTTCGCAAAACTTACTGGTAGGATCAGGTGAGACACACTAGTTCTCATTGTCTTTTGGAGAGCACTTCTTTCAACTTCTGGCAAACAATACAAACCGGTTCGTGAAAATGAAGCAACAAAATAAAGAGGATCAAAAGTGAGAACTTACATATATATAATGTATTATAGTGAAAATAGGGGGGAAAAAATCCACATGGGTCGATGCCACAAAGAAATAGCATTGAAAAAAAGTGAAAATAAAACTTTCCAAACTAAAAATGCCCGTAGAAATAAAATAATTGTTATATTAAAATGATCCTTGCTTTCAACTTGCTTTCAACTATAATACAAGCCTCGGATGGAAGTTTAAAAATTGGAAATTGAACTGACAAGTCTCTGACTACAGTTCCAGAGTATGATGGTAATGCTGATATTCGTGCAAGTGTTAGATCAGAGAACAAAACCCGATTTGGAACAATAAATAATCTAACAATGAATAGGAAGGAAAATTAATTGACTGCCTAATGGAGAGACAAATACATGACATCCTGGGATTAAGTGAAGTAAAATGGAAAGGGAAAGGAGTGAAGAAACCTTGTACTGGATGGGTAACAGTAAAGAAAACAAAAATGGAGTGGGATTTGTAGTGAATCAAAATGTCGAACCAATAGCTGAAGTTGAGTATGTAAATGAAAGAATGAGAATGCACATACATCTAAACAAGGAACTACTGAATATGGTACAGGTGTATGCTCCACAGACAGGATGTAGTGAGGAAGAAAAAGAAGAGTTCCTCAATGAACTGGAAATGCATATTATTGGAGTTGGGATCATGATAATGGGAGATCTGAATGCCCATGTGGGAACTGATAGAATAGGATATGAGAATGAGCCTGGGCCCACATGGGTATGGTGATAGAAATGAAGATATAGAGAAAGTGTTAGACTTTTGTTTCAGAAATAACCTGATAACAAAGAACACGTGGTTTATGAAGAGCAATAGCCAGAAGATCAGCCGATATAGTTGCGATGGACAGTATGGAATAATCATCGATTTTTTAACAACAGACAGAGAATGGGGAAGATACACCAAGAATACAAAGATCATCCCCAGTGAATGTATGGAAGGTGATCATAGATTAATAATCATGGAATTAAAACAAGTAAAAATCCCTAAAGTTGTACTGAAGAAGAAACCAAAGATCAGGATTTGGGAATTGGAGGAGGATAAAAGAATGGCAGTCAAGGTCGTATAAATAGAAATACACAGAAATACGAAGTGGAAATGAAAAGTGGGACAATTTAAGACAGATATTTGTGGAAGCAGCAATTGAGGTAAACAAAAGCAAAGGTTAAGGGAAAGTAGACATGGTGGTGGACAGGCAAAATAAAAAAAAAAGAAATAAAAGAAAGGAACAAGATGAAGAAAGAAATGGATAAGGAAAAGCAAAAAAACATATCAGAAGGATGAGAAAAAGATAGAAAGTTTACACGTGGAATACAAAAGACTGACACTACAAGTAAACAGGATTATCAAAGAAGAAATATTTGGGAGAGTTTACCAACAAAATTGAATAAGATAGTCAAGGAAATCAGAAACTATTATACAGTGTAATAAAATTGAAAATAATAAATTGAGAAAAAGTCAAGGCATTAGAGAGAGAAGATTGGTCCATAGTACATGGCAAAAAGGGTCTTCAGAAGGTAATGGCAAAATATTTCGAAAAATTTTATAATGAGGATGACTGCTCAGAGGAAGAGGGAGATAACAAAATGGAAATAATAGATGGATAAAAAGAAGAGAACCCGATAACATGGTGAAAAGAATGACCAAAGGTAAAGCAAGTGGAAAAGACGAATTCAATGCTGATATGATTAACGCAGGAGGAAGCATTGGACTACAGTGGCTATACAGAGACGTCAATGCCATATGGAAGGATGAAAGGATACCTGAACACTGGCAATAAGGAAGCATTGTACCACTGTTCAAAAAAGGAAATAGGAAGAAATGTGCAAATTATAGAGGTATAATCCTATTATCACATGGGCTAAAAAATATGGGGAAAGTCATAGACTAAAGACTGAGGGATATAATAGAAACACAGAGGAAGAACAATATGGCTTTAGACCAAATAGATCAACAACAGACGTGATATTTACAGTGCAAACAATAATGGAAAAACATCTGTAAAGGAACAAGGAAATCATATTTGTATTTTTGGATCTGGAAAAAGCTTATGTTACAGTTAAGAGAAAACATGTATGGGAATGCCTACTGAAAACAAATGTACCAAAATCATTAATTAACAAGATATGTTATATCATGAGAGTAAAAGCAGTGCATAAGTGGGGAACTCTGAAACATTTTATACAAAAAAAGGTCTCAAGCAAGGAAGTGCACTGCCACCATTATTGTTTATTATATTGATGGATGAAATCATAAAACATGTAAAAGAGAGTATCAGTAGTGATGAAGTGGACGCTTTGGTATTTGCTGATAATGTAGTGATTTGGGGAAAGGAAGAAAAGGAAATACAAAGGAGACTGGACATTTGGAATGAAAATCTGAAGGAGTTTGGAATGATAATTAGTAAAAAGAAAACTGTAGTCATGCACTGTGGAAAAGAGAAAAAGAGAAGCCAAGTGAACATAGATGGAGAATGATTAGAGAATGTAGAACTGTTTATATATCTGGGTAGCATTATTAATGGAAGTAATGAAATCAATACTGAAATTAATAACAGACTAAGTAAAGGTACAACATTTTATCATCAAGTCAGAGACCTTTTATGGGATGAACAAGTACCCAAGAGATTGAAATTAACATTTTATAAACAGGATTTCACACCAATTGTAACATACAGACAAAAACACTTGCAACTAATAAGAGACAAGGTAGAAATGAGTTTTATAAGAACATCCGTTAAAAAGACAAGAAGAGATAGAATTCAAAATATTAAAATCAGAGAAGAGCTAAATATAGAACCATTAGTACAGAAGATACAGAAAGCAAGACTGAGATGGTTCGGACATGTAAAAAGAATGGGAAAGGAACGGGTAGCAAGAAGGGAATTGTAAGGAGAAGTTAAGGGAAAGAGACTAGTTGAAAGACCGAGAAGAAGGTGGATGGATCAGATTTGGAAGAACATTAGAGAAGCTGGCTTGGATGTGGAGGAAGTAATGGAGCAGGAGAAGTGGAAGGATAGAAAGGAGTGGAGGAGGCTTGTAAACCACACCCGGGTGACAGGAGTGGGACACTGATGATGATGATGATGATTCAAATGATCATGAATTCTCCAAATTATTTTAATTGGTCAGAATAAATCTGTCCAATTTTAGTAAGTGAAATTTTAATTTTCCTTTCCCAGAGTGTTACACACAACCCTGATAAAAATTACAAGTATACAGGAGTAGCAGTTTTATATTCACTATTGTTCAAAATTGGCTCTACAGATCTGGAGTTGTAAAGAGAAAGAAAGATGTCTGGAAAGTTACGATTGAGTACCCTCAAAGATCCACGGGAGAGAAAACATTCAGAAAAGTAAATTCATTGTAATCAGCAAGTACCAAAAAAAAGCGACGTTAGCATCCTGGATGAGGACAGCACTGAAAGGGTGTCGCATTTCAAACATGAGGGTTTGGACTTAAATCATCGCAACGACTAATTTCATCACATTTGCATGGCACTACCATGAAAGCATAACACTCATACTACATAGACACAGCACCAGATGGTAGTGCATTGGACAATTTCCATGCACAGGGTGATGGGATGGCAATAATGAGTCAGGCTCTGTGCAGAACGGATGTGACAACAAGGCAAGAACAGCATGCATACATCGAACTGTCATCCACAGTGCCAAAGAATGTCATCAAGAGCTTGTGAATGCTGTGGGGAATACCGAACTGTTGCACAATAAACAGCAGCATTTCAGCACGGACGTGATATAAGCAGTGACATGCAACCATCTAATAAACAGGGGAACGACTTGTTAGTGTCCAGACTGATGAGTTGCATCACGTAATTACCTAGTGCATGGACATTGACACTGTTTGAATTACAAATCATCCTTCATGTGTAGGAAGCTGGTTGGGATCTGGATGTAGGAAAAAAAATTCCACAGTTTAGCCCATCAGGCAAGCAACTCAATGTTGAAAATATTGTAGCGATATGAGCTACGAAATTTAGGTAAATAAAATATAATAAAGTACGAGAATAAATTCTTTGTTTTATCATAAACAATACAATCCTTTTCTTAATCATTGTTTTCCGATCGATTAGATTAGCAGTTTGCCTTTTTCTATCACTACAAGCGCTAATGTGAGTCAATGCAGAGTTTCACTTAAACCCTTATAACTACATTCGGTGTGGATATTAAAAAAAAAAAAAATGCCCGAGAGTATTGAATCAAGGAACACATTATAGAAAGAATTATGTAAATAATTTGGCAAGGATTTGAATCAAAATAGAAATGCATAAGGAAACAATAGATTACAGGCGGTTTTTCTGGAACTGCACTTAGGCCAGAAGTGATTTTCGAAATTTGTCCTTTTCTTTTGTTTAATAGAGCTTATCCATGACTCACAATCTGAAACCTTTCCAGACCCTTTAACCCTTTAACTTTCAGCACAATTGGGAAAATTGCTTAATTTTTCATTTTTTTCGTAGTATGGGGACCTCTACCTTGCTAAGAAATGTTTTCGTGCGTGTAGAGGCGTGCGGCTGTGAGCTTGCATCCGGGAGATAGTAGGTTCCAATGCCACTATCGGCAGCCCTGAAAATGGTTTTCCGTGGTTTCCCATTTTCACACCAGGCAAATGCTGGGGCTGTACCTTAATTAAGGCCACGGCCGCTTCCTTCCAACTCCTAGGCCTTTCCTCTCCCATCGTCGCCATAAGACCTATCTGTGTCGGTGCGACGTAAAGCCCCTAGCAAAAAAAAAAAAAAAAAAAAAAAAAAAAAGAAATGTTTTCAACATAATAAAGAACAAGAGAATATTGCCAATGCTGTGAAACATGAGATAGCAAAATTCATACAGCGTGAGGTGACTGGTATCTGTTAACTTCTGCATCATTGGCAATGTGTTTTGGAGAATCTACGGGACTATTTAAAGGTTTTACCGAAAAGGTCACTGTACTTTCTGAGAATAAATATTATGTAGCACAAGGCTGACAAATTCCTCACTTTATATCCTATACCAGGTAAATTTACTCATGAGCTCACCAGAAAAAAGTGAGCCACCCCAGGAGAAATCATTACAAACATCATTTAATTGAAATAATAACAATAAGTTAATTTATTAATTTATCCACCTATTGTTATTATTTCAATCAAATATCATCAGTACGGATCAAGAATTATATTTATCACTTGTAACATCATTTAATACCGTGGAACTCCACCTTTAGTCTTTATAACTGCCTGGATTCTTTTAGGAAGTGAGTTGACAGGGTTGTGTAGGTACATCACATCCCGGTTAAGCAAATTGCTGAGGATTTGATCATGTAATTCCACCAAATTGCCAGGATGCTGTTGTCAGCATTATACCCACTGTTGCAATATGTCCCACAGATTTCCAATGGGGTTCAAGTCAGGTGATTTTGTAGGCCAATCGAGATGTAATAGGATGGTGGAATGTTCATACAACCAATCAGATATGCATCCAACCCAATGAATGAATTTTGATATTGTCATCTTGAAAATTTAGGTTAGCAATAGTATACTCATGCAGATGTTAACTGAAGGGCAACACCTGATCATCGAGAATGTTTAAATAAACGTTCGTGTTAGTGGTCACCTCAGTGAGCGGGCCCAATCCATGATATGATAAACACAAACACCCCCAAAACATTAGACCCACCTCTGGCTTCAGCCTGACCTTCCACATATCCAGGACGAAATGCATTATTTGGCCTTTGGTGCACTCAATGACATCCGCCATTGGAATACAGGCAGAAACGTGATCCATCAGACCGCATTACATTCCACCAGTCAGCTACTGTCCAGATTCACTGAAGATACGCAGCTTTATGTGCTCATATGAGCAATGACCTCTTGTGAGGTGACAGACTGCAAAAGTTCATTGCATGCAGTTTCTGTTGCAATGTTCTCATGCTAACAGGTTGGGATGGACCTTCATTCACTGACTGCAGCAATTCCTGTTGGGTTTGGAAGCGATTTTGATTCACAAGCCGTGAAATCCATCACCGGTCCGTCTCAGTCAGGATCTTTTTCTGACCACAATTCTGACATTGTGTTTTGTGGCCACGTGTAGTACAGCACTGCTTGGAGACACGTTGAACAGTCCGCTGTGAAACACCAACCAATCCCGCAACTTCTCGCAACGCAGGGCCATGGGTACGGCAAACCATGATTGCCCCCTTTTTGAGATTCTATCACATCCTTACATGTTGAAGTACACTGTCCGCTTGAAACATCAATGTTAAAAATTAAATAACTGGAAAGGAGGTTCAACCTATTCAATACTCAAAAGAAAGAACGACCTTAGTCTAGGTCATCATCAGCCATAAAAAACATGTAAAATGTTTATGAATGTTGGAGGTCAGTTTCACTCTCTGTTAGGCACAAAGACATGACACCACATTCTGTCCTGCACAAAGTCACAACACTACCAATCAACATGCGAAGATCAAAAAGGCTTGAATTTGCAGACGAACAGATCTGTAGTAGAAAGCCGCCAGCTCCCGGTGACCAGCGCGGCACACTCAAGGTCACGCGCTGCGGCCAAACACCAAAGTAGAGTGGAGAACGTTTCGAAGGTCCAGAACCTGTCACGGCTGCGGGAAGCCAAGTACGTATATAAAAATATACGACGCCGTGACAGGTTCTGGACCTTCGAAACGTTCTCCACTCTACTTTGGTGTTTGGCCGCAGCGCGTGACCTTGAGTGTGCCGCGCTGGTCACCGGGAGCTGGCGGCTTTCTACTACAGATCTGTTCGTCTGCAAATTCAAGCCTTTTTGATCTTCGCATGTTGATTGGTAGTGTTGTGACTTTGTGCAGGACAGAATGTGGTGTCATGTCTTTGTGCCTAACAGAGAGTGAAACTGACCTCCAACATTCATAAACATTTTACATGTTTTTTATGGCTGATGATGACCTAGACTAAGGTCGAACCCGGTCCCATTTAAATAGAAATGTGATTGCTACGTTTCTTTCTTTTGAGTATTGAATAGGTTGAACCTCCTTTCCAGTTATTTAATTTTTAACATCAATAATTTCAATACGGAACAATGAAATTTTTATCTTTAAATGAAACATCAATGTCTTACTGATTGCTAGTGCCTTATGCTCACACAGAGGTAGTGCACGTGCGGTTGTGCATGGGACTCCTTTGCCGCACCATTTGTACAGTCTTAAAGATCCATCTGTGCGAGCACACTACGGTGATTAATTTTTTGTCCAGTGAGCTTAAATTCCACAGAACATTATGTCTCCATTCCCATCTGTATATTTCCATTTGTCTAGTAGATCCTGCATTCATGCAAAAAGAATAGTTGCCATGCCCTATGCCCCAACCCTTATATGCTGGAAGCTGACTAACACTAGAACCGGACCATGTCCATATTGAGTGCTTCTTCAATGTGTTTCAATTTATTAATTTCAAAATCATTGCATTTGTTTCACATATACCTATGAAACCAAACATTTGACTAATTAATGTACATAGTAATGTTGGTTTGGGAATTTTTAGAAACAACTGCTGGATGAGACCATTTGACAATACTTTGAATGTTCTATGTTGACCAATATATATATATCATACCAGGAACTCTAGTCTGGCGTTGCAGTATAAAACATTTCAAGTTTTGAAATACGTGTTGTGCACGAGTGAGCCGGCTGGTGATGATGAGCTTCGAGCGAGGAGGCTTGCAGCCGCTCAGTTTAAACTATGTCATGTAGTGAACATTTGATTCTTTCTATCAATTCCTAGCATAATAATAATAATAATAATAATAATAATAATAATAATAATAATAATAATACAAATACGAGAGTAATACCACCATGTGCCCTAGTGTATAGCCTACAAGACTACCACATATCGTAAAAATCCACTGAGGATTAAAAAAGTTATTGCAGATAGGAGAAATGACTGAAAACTATGACGCGTCCAGCGAAATGAGTATAAATAAAGGCCCGGATACTGGCACAGACACAGTCTCATCCCACAGCCTGACCAGGACACTTGGCTGGTGGAAGTTGATGCGACGATGGAATACTGCAGAGTCAACGCTACTAATTAAAGTGAGAATAATTTTGAAACCTTTCGACAGTCACTATGAACACAGTCGTAGAATCGAGAAATGCTATACTTTAAATACCTTAAGGAGATTGAAATATTTCTGCTGATACCAAATTTAGAATCTTAAACAGTGTACCAGGACATGTATTTTCTCGAGTGGAATTTGAATGTTAGGAAACATTAAAACTTCACGCGTGAATAAATTTGTGATTTCATGTTACCTTTAAATGAACCTAGAACTATCACTGAACGGAACGAATTTTCACGATAAAGTTATTATAAAGCCTTCCCAGTATTATTATTCATGTTTGAACATAAACACGATAGTGTGAGTGAACAGAAAAAAATTCACATGTGAAGCATTTAACTTCTACCAAAGTGAAGTAATTGACATTTATAGTGTCATAGCAGTGCCTGAATAAATTTCTAAATACATTTAAAGCATTGTAGAAGTTAGTAGGACTCTCCAAATAGTTGTGCTCCCTTCTTCAAACGTTAAAAAGCACAAGTGAACTATTAGTTTCGTTTCAACAATCTTATAATCTGGGCCAAGTGTAATGTATATTAGGAAGAATGCGGGTTCGATTCTATTGACATTTGGCCGCATGAAAGTCAATTTCTTTATTTTATTCAAGTCGGTGACCAGTTTATTTATCTTAAAGAAGTGTCCGTGTTCTCGATTCCATGGACATTTGGCATGGTATCTTTGTATTTCTTTAATCCCTCATAGGAACGGTAAAAGTCAGTTAAAAAATTACACCTCAGACTAATCCGTCCAATATATCTAGGAGGCTTATATGTGTGTGTTCACACTATCCAAGTGAGTGAGCTTGCGATCAAAACTCCAAGACCTTCAAGATCTTCAAGAATTTCTAGAACTTCCAGAAAATCTCGAGCTGCCCTCATTGGAGTGGTGCGTGCTCCCCTGGTGCCGAGAGCTGTTCCACGGTGAGGTTAGGAGGAGTAGCAGGGCAACATGGGACATCAGCACCCACAGGACCAAGAAATGTCAGGCCCAATCCATCTCCTACTGTATTGAAGTGATATGAACTTTACTTCAATACAGTCAACAAACAGTTTCAAAATTCAGAAATTTATTGAAAGATAATCCTCTCACCCTCTGTACCCACTCCATTTCAATGTGCCATACATGTCCTGTGTACCATCTCAGGCTCACCAAGCTAACAAGTTCGGACATTTTCTGGAACAATATATATTTTAAATATCAGGATTGGTTTTAGAGGATGTCTTTCAAAGAACCCGGTATGATTCTCGTACATTGAGGCCAAACCAAAGAAAACTTCACCAAAATTTCGAACATACAAAGCTAGGTAACCAAGACTACTCACCGGTATATAACTCTCTTCTTTAACTATTTCATCAGTTTCCTTACATGGGCTTGGATCATCAATAAGGTCACCTGGCTCAACCTTAATTACCATCTGGTCTTCAGGGGCTGGCTGTTCACTTGGCTCCTGAGAAATGGCAGACAATAAATTAATGCTGTAGTATTTGTGGCTGCTTCCTGGCTTGGAATGATATTTACTCACAGTGATATATTCTCAAAATGTGAGGAGAGGACTACCACACTTAGGATGGAACACTACTGATACTTTGTATTAAAGTTGCCAAAAAACTAAAAATGAGATTTTGGTACGATTAGAAATTCAAAATTTCACTGCATGTGATATTTACTCTTTTCTGCATGTGTAGCTATTTCTAAAGGCCCTGCAGAGACATTAAATTCACAGGTGTGTCCCTTTAACTGGCTATGCTCAAACAAACTTTACTTTTATTAGAATCCAAAATTCTCCAGACAAACCAATTTTAACCTGTTGACAAGTGCACCAATGGCAGTGAATAGAGTGAATAGTGTAAGCACAACATCTGCCCTTTGATCCCACATGAGGGAGCACGGCATTTGTCGTTTTAGGCTAGTATTGAGAACTTAAGTGCTTACTAATGTACTAAGACATCTGGTGGCATATTTTTGTAACCTTTTCAGTTATTCAAATAGTGTTCCTGTACAAATCATAGTTCTGTATGCTGGTGGTCACTGACGGGAATGTGTAAATCACTACAGTGTAAAAGTTTGGTGCGCTGTTAGCCTACAGGTTACAGCCTAGTGTTACGAAGGTAAGCGATGTGGATAGTTGTTTGAGCTCTTCATAACTGTAAATATTTTTGGTTTTTTAAATATAACTCTAAATATATTTTCTACAACTGCTTGAGAAACACTTTAAAGCTAAACACAATGGAAGGAATGTTGCACGCCTGACTTGAGGTGGGACACAAGATCTGTTACGACTTGAAGGTCTCCATTTTACGAGCTCACTCCCACAAAGTGAATCAAAGAAGTGCAAACTTCTCAGGTAATGCTACGTGTGCAAATATACTACCTGATCAGGACAGAAGAGGAGAGAAATGAGCTACGAGTGTTCTACTAGTAAGGTCGTGCTCTCTGCATACATTCTCTCTTTGAATAGTATCATACATTACAAAAGTTTTGAAATGACAGTGTTTTCTCTATCTAAAATGTGTTTTCATATATCTCGAAGTCTCTCAAAATTGTAATAGATAAGTTTATTGTAATTAAAAGAAAATCTTACTCCCCAGAGGTTGTCTACTGGTCAAATACGTACTCAGAAGTGTCTGTCATTATTGCACGGCATATGCCATGTGCACTCGTCAAAATGTTAATCTGATTAGCTTCAAACTTTGCAAAAGCATATATCTATATATTGTTCATAATCTGTAGTATTCATTTTGAGAACTTACAGAAATATTTGAAATCAATGCACAGAAAATCAATCTTTTAAAGATGTGATGTTTGTGAAACAAAAATTTTGCTAAAAGATATATTCTGTTAATCACTATCAAACAAAATACAACAAATGATTCCATGGACCTACCTAAGCCTAACAACCAAGTTTAAGAAGGTAAAATAAAATGTAAAAAAATGGTGCAACTGGAACACTTTAAAAACATCTTTAAAGAAAGAAGAGGCATAATTCTGAAATTAATGCCCAAATTTACATCACATTTTGAATTATTCTTAATTTACAATATATTAATGGCCTAACCAAGTTTGGTGCAAATAAGCTAAAATTCAGTAGTGTCTCCTCATGAAACAAGATAAAAGTTCACTTACTGGAGACAAAGATTCTTCTGGATCTGACGGCCATTCTGGCTCACACTTGATAAAAGTTGATTGCTCCATTATTCTCCACTATCTGGAAGTAAATAGCAATTTGAAAATAAGAATGATGCATAATTTTCAAGGAAATACTGCACAGGTTATGTACAGGCCAATTCAACTCTCTGCTGGTAAAGGAGCACGTAGGTACATTATTTGCTGTGTAAATTGTTAACTCCATTCAAAAATTTGTGAGAAATGCTACAGCAGCATAAATCACAATTACCCTGATGAGTAAAATATTGGGCAATTCAAGCATCAGATAAAATTCTACTTGCCAGGCATTCACTGTATATTATGGAGCACATAAACCAGGTCATCTCACTATTCAGATAAAAACGAAGGCACAATAATACTGATCATATGGCATGGATCAAATTAGAGGGTGTAATCTTGATACCATCCTTTCAGTGACAATCATGGAATTGCACAAATAGCAATTTGGGACTGCGTATGACTTGTGATAGATTTTAAAAGTTATGTGATTCCTGGATGAATCATCATTTTCATCATCATCATATTATTATTATTATCAAATCTGAGCAAACTTTTTCATTACCTTGTGCCTAGATGTATCAAATTAATATAATGTTTTTAGACTTTGCAAGCTGCCTGTGGTATTGAGAAAGGCTATTAAATCAGCAACATAAACTATTTCAGGTTTGGATTCTAAATCAATTTTCTCTGTCACTACATTATACAATCCACCTATGATCATGTGTTTGTACTTAACATAAGATCTACCAACAAACTTGCTTCCCCAGTTGCTAAATTTACACCACACCTACTTAGTCATGTTGGTGATTATGCAACTAATGGAAAAGAGATGTTTAAAATAAGCTGCATACTTCTTAAGACAGACAACACCTCAATCAAAAGTAAGATCAGTTGAAAGCTGTCAACCCAACCTCTGAAATATCAGTGTAGCTACCTAATGTTTACACGCAACTGGTAGAATGCAACACATATTAACGAGGATTTCTTAAAATCTCTGAGTGTGTAGTTACCATCAGTAGATGGTAGAACCAGCTCTATATCAACTAAATCTCAATTTATTATCAAAGTAATAATTGATGCCAATAATAATGATCACATTTTCATCAGAGGTTCATGTGATTCAAACTGCTGAATTAAGTGTTCAATAGCTTCAAACGATCATTAATTTTTATCCAACGAGCATTTAGATATTAAGCGCAATTTAGCTCCTGATTTTATGACTACTATTTTTTTCAGAGAGCTGGAATGTACTGACGTGGAGATACTGCTACTGACTATTGCAAAATTAATTCACTGAGTATCAATAATAAATTAAAATGAAGGTCTACCTATTCAATACCATTTAAAATGATGTCAAATGACTTATACTATGGGACCATTATGGTTCATCTTCAGCCATGGACTAAAACTGACAATATATAGTGCAAGTAAGATGAAATTAACATATCACAAATTATTTGACCAAAGGGGCAAAGAGTCGCTCAGTCTATAATACTATAATTAGTGAATTTGAAGTCCACTAGTGAAATTTTGTCATGTGTGATGCTGCGATTGGTATTAATCTAAAATGAATAGTCCTAATAACTAACCTTTGTACATATACAAATAAAATATTAAACTCAGACCTGAGCTGTCATACATAAATAATAAAATTGGTGCTGAGCTGTTACACTGGTGTTGAAAATTAAAATAAACATCTTGTGTGCTTAGTTGATAAAAGTCTCTCTTGCTCAGTAACATGTATCAGTGACAGTTGTGTCTAATGCAAAATAGCTGTGTTTAAACACCTACAATGAGTAGACTTCAGATGGTACAACTGAATTATTTGATAAAAGTGACCTTGGAAAACCAAAAGGACTGAGTCAAAATCATGACTGATGAGCTCTCTGTCAATAAGGTTTGTGCTGAGCAAATAGATCCCTTCATAATATAGACTGAGGGATTTTTGTCTCCTTTGGAAAATAATTTGTAATATGTACATAATATTTTTAGTGTTAATTTCGTTGTATTTGCACTATATTTTGTCAATTTTAGTCCATGGATGAAGATGACCCATAATGGGATCAAAACCAGTCCCAGTGTATAAGTGACTTGACATCATATTAAATGGTATAGAATAGGTGGACCTTCATTTTTTTTCGTTTTCAGTAATGTGAATATTGTCAATATGGATTATGATGAAGTTTGTATCATACAATCACTCAGCATTGCATTACACAAGACTGTGATGTAAATATCAATATGATATGATTTATTTTGATGCTAATCTGTGTGCTCTGGAAATTTCTCGTATTCCTTTCTTATTTAAAGGTATTAACTATCATTTATGGCTATTGTCATTATGCCATTCCTTCATTCTATAATACAATATTCAGTTATTGTTCATAATTTTGCACCATGCACACCAACTGCTGTGCATGTGTCTCAACACATGCCTGATATTTTGGTTGGGAGATAATAGCCAAGATGGTTCATGTTAATCTCAATAACTTCATTATGATTTTCTATCAATGCTTGTTACCGGTTAACAGTTACATAACGACTATTATTATTACTTAAGATAAAGGTGACTGTGGAAATGATATGTTCACCGTGTGCTGGGCAACGAGAGGTAAACCATGGATGATGTGGGAGAGATGTGTAGTAAGACATAAATAGCAATAAGTATGAGTAATTAGGAAAATACAAGGCCACTACTGTATAAACAAGAATTGCCAACTTTAGATGAACAAAACTGGTACATTCAAACAAGCCACATGTTAAAAACAGCACAGAACGAATATATGGAACAAGCAGAACACATTTCACAATAGAATTTACAGATATCAGTTAGATAAATATGATTCGGACTTTATCTGAATAAAATAAACAAACAGTTACATGAAACAACACCGATGTTTCCCAACCAACTGCACAACGAATAATAAGAAACATTACAGGAATAGGAGAACACCTGAATAGGAGGTTGAACCAAAGAACAACATCTTAAATTACTAAAGTCCAGGCACAGGATAAGACTTAACCTGAATAGAGAAGAGTAAGTGAAGGCAAATGACAAGTTCTAGAAAACACTTGATACAGCAGAGATGCATTTAAGCCCCATAAGATGAAGTTACTAGTTGAGAGGTTGAGTATAAGAGATCTTCAAAGTAGAAAAATATTTGAAGCACAGAAGTATGAAAGGTTTTCAAGCACACTGAGAGAATAATTTCATTTGCAGTGAAAGTTCAACAAAGTATATGTTAATAGGAATTAGAGAGCCACTTCTCTCTTATCGATTATGATCGAGTGCAACTATTCACAAACAATGGTCATGGGCTGTTTAAAAATGAGAACTTTACAATACCTCATGGTCGAATTATAATCCTATATTGACGTGAAAACTTTTACAGCAGCATAGCACAAAGATGTTCCTCCTTCTCTCCAACAGCCGATGAATGACTCAAAGTAGTATTTTTTTACGGGGGGGCCCCCGTAGCCCGCTCCCCCACCGTGACCATCGACTCAATCTACATGGCCTCCGACATGCTATTAATTTCTAAGAAGAAAGAGATAGCTGGGTAGAGTGGGAAGTGATACAAGGAGTATCTGCCTGTTTCCATGTCGGACACGTTACCAGGCGAGATTGTGTTGGTTGGATAGTATTAAGGTATGGTATTGAAGGGTCAGTGAAAAACCACATAGGCAGAAAGAAGAAAGAGCCTACATGTAAAACCTGACTTCTTTTGTAGTAAGCAAAGAGTGCTGCTTATATAGGACCAGGTGGAGAGGGGAGGTACAGAAAAGATCATGACACACGGCACAAGAAACACCCAGAAATTCCATGAGGAATGTAGAGTCGACGAGTCGATTACGTCATCCGGTTTTGACGCAGGTAATCGGCTGACAGTATTCCTGTAGCTGTGGCAGCGTGCGGATGTCAACATCAGGAAGAAAGCTGTGGAGGTGAGTTGTGTCCTAAATCTGGAAGCACCTTCTTATTTTTTGAAATAAGCATCAGAAACACTGATCTTGAGAAATAAAACCTCGAAACGAGAACTGGAGAAACTAGAACGAAGGACAGGCAGAAAGACGTTAGGACCCATTAAAAGTAAGGAACACGGAAGCTCAGAAAATTATTTATTTACACGTGGTAGGTACGTGGTTCATCGTTCTTTCTATTTTTGTGTCTCTGTTAGTGGCTGCAGTAACCTGGTTGTATGATGCTTCTCACCACGTTGCTACTGTTGTTGTGTGGCTCAAGATTCAACAACATTTACAAGATTAGTTCGAAAATATAAACCCAACTAAAATATACTATTAAACACTAAATTTTACAAGTCACACATAATAATGCACATAACTGAGCCTTTCACAAGGAAACTTACGCTGCTAGGACAGTACATTGGCAGGGGTGTTGTAGCTCGTTAACTGTGCCCCATATTCTCCAGTTCTATAGTTACTGCAATGAATCACTTCACAAGCACAAATTTGTTTATAAATATAAGAATAAATATAATTTCATCCACACAATTCAAATTTTTGTCCCATATTTCATTTTTATCTTCTATTAGCTCTACTAAAGTTGAAAGTGGGTTGTGTTCAATTTTTGTCTGTTTGGTTGTTTGTGTAAATATGAGGGAAAACATCTTGACAGGATTCTTGAAGCTCTGTATTAAGCTTAGGAATTATTAGTAACGATATTAAGGGGACCAAACTAGAAAATATCAAATTTCTCTGTTAATGTTACTGTAATTGTATTAAAAAATCATACATGATAAAAATAGTACAAAATACTACTTCAGATATTTTATGTTTTAACCCTAGAACTGTGGAATGTACTTTTGGAAGACAGTGCACTGTTTCGTCAAATGCGATCGTCTTTCTGTTGTTCTTCGTCCGTAGGTTTACTACTACACACCAGATGACAATAATATAGATACCAGCTGACTACTTATACTTTCATCTTCACATTTTACAGTCTTTGAAAGACAAGAAACGGTCTGGAGAAGTTTATTTAGCTGCAGAAGTGAAAGCACTTTCATATCTCTTAGACTAAAGACGGCAGCCCACTTTGTTGACCATTCTGATATCAAGCACTTGATTTTTTAAGATCTTAATGACAGTACTGATGGCGACAGTGGTTACTGTGTTAATTCCAATGAGGAAATTATTCCTTAGAGTTACGAAAATGACAGAAAACTGCAAGGTACCTTGGAAGTAATGGGGAATTTCAATAACTGGAATGATGTTGGTGTAGGTTATGTTATAATTGGCAATATCCCAATATTTGAGGAAACCAGCAAAGGAATAAGTGTGAAATGTTGATATTTATGTAGACTGTTACAAGGACTTTGATCACAACACAAGAAAGAAGAAACTGATCTAAGAAAACTGAGATGTGCTGTAGGTTCAAAATTCGTGAAAACAACTCAAAACCCATTCTGATGAAAAACTTCATTTTACTTAGCATTCAAAATAAAAAGTGGAGAACTGTGGGGGGGGGGGGTTATATGCAATAATATACTAGTGCATTTCAGAATCTCATATACTGGGCGAGTTGTTCGTGCGGTTAGGAGCTCGCATCCGGGAGGTAGTGAGTTCGAACCCCACTGCGGCTGCCCTAAATATCGTTTTCCATGGTTTCCCATTTTCACACCAGGCAAATGCTGGGGCTGTAACTTAATCAAGGCCATGGCCGCTTCCTTTCCATTCCTAGGTCTTCCCTCTCCCATCGTCGCCATAAGACCTATCTGTGTCGGAGAGACGTAAAGCAAAGAATGAAGAACTAAAATCAAAACAGCAGCTTTAGATTGCACTCAACTGGTTAGGTAGTGGTACACAGTATAATTGTGTTTCTGGTAGGCCTATACCATATATGGTATTTCAAAAGTGACAGTTTGCTGAGTTATGTCAATGCTAGATGACACCCTTCCTCATGATGTTGCTTGTTGCTTGGCTGAGTATGGCATTTGTCATATTTACTGAACTTGGCGGTATTTCTTTAGTTTGAGGAGTACTTGGTGTAACGCTAAAAATTGATGCACCAAGTGCATATGAACCAGCTTTTGCTGATCGATATGGAAAACATTCTCACTTAATTCACAAAAGGTATACATTTATTATTCAAACTATTCAATACATACAGTACCACGTTATGTGGTTAATTAGACATAAAAGATGTGAATATTATGGACATGTTTCGCCCTTCTTATTGGGCATCATCAGCATATTAACTAATCCTAAAACAAACATTTTTAAAAACACAATAACATTTATGGCTTATAAGAACTGAGCTAAGATTTGTTGTGATATTAAAATTTATAGAACAGTGGTTAAAAATATGATATTGGGAAGTACAAGCACATGTTAAAATTATTGTAGACTAATTTAAAATCTTGTCTAAAAAGTATTTGTATCGATATAAAGTTCTAAAAACGGCATGTGTCTGGAACTGAAATGGATCCTCTTCGTTGTGAAAGTCAGCATATATTTGCTGCGGTAGCTGCTAACGTAGCTCAGAGGGTGAATTTTGTTTATATTATACGTTCCAACATTAAAAGATAGGTTAAGAAAAGGCGAATGTTATGATGTATCTTCAGTAAGTTGGTTGGTTTAAGATACTCTCTGATATAACCGTTGCGAAAGTGTACTGGTTGGAGCTGTTATGAGGAGAGATTATATCAGTATTTGAAGGTTATACTTGATTTTCACATAAAAGTGTAGTCTTCTAGAAGATGTAGGAACCTCGATGAACAGAGTGTCATTAAACTGCAAAAGAACAAAAAGGCGTATTTGACGTGTGTGTTTAAAACGTACGTAAAGGTCCAATATTGTGTGTTATGTAAAGTGGGTACTTACTCAAACGCCGCAAGTATATCTATCTTGTTGTGTTAGCAGCGTTGGTCTGTCTGGAGTTCCTACTTCGCGTGTTGTAAGGATGTGACGGAGGGAGGGGGGCATGCTGAGGAGGAGAGGAATTGGGCAGAGCATTACATGTCGGTGTCAATGTGGGAGGGGGACTGTTTGGAGGGGCAAGTGCAGGCTTAGTATTCGGGGGGATAAGTGGAGTTGTTGATATGACGAATTTAAATGTTCGTGGGATCTTGTTTTGCTTTGGATTGACTTTTTCTAATAACTTAGGCGTTAACATATATAAGGGACTCTTAACTTCCGTATCGTCGTTAAGGTTGCAATCTTTATTAAATGTTTTGTCCAGAAAAATATATATTCTCTAATTCATTTAGAAGTTTACCCTTATTAGTATTCCTGATTATTGAGAGATCCTTTTCTATTGAAGTAAAATTGTGACCTGTTTCCTTCATGTGCCTGCTCATTGCCGAATATTTATTGTGCTTATCTGCATTGAAGTGTTCCATGTATCTTATAAGGAAGCTTCGTCCAGTCTGTCCAACGTATGAAAATCCACACTGGGAACAGGTTAACCTGTACACTCCTGAGCCTGAATATTTACTGTTATTATTATTATTATTATTATTATTATTATTATTATTATTGATTTTTTATAGTTGAAAAATATATTTTGTGTTGTGTTGGTTGTTCTGAAGTCTATGTTCATGTTATATTTGTTGAAAGTGTTAGCAATTTGGTGGATAGCTGGGTTACTACATGTAAAAGTGGCGTATTTAGTTCTTTTAGGTTTGTCTGGTATAAGGTTTGTGGATAACTTGTTTTTAATCTTATGAAGTAGGCGGTTTACCATTTCGATCCTATAACCATAAATTTTGGCAAGATTCCTTATGTAATTTAATTCTGTTTTTAAGTTTGAAGGGGATAATGGGCTTCTTAAAGTTCTATATATCAGACTATAAAAAGATGCCTGTTTTTGAGAACCGGGGTGTAGTGAGGAATTATTTTAGATCACGGACGAGTGTGTAGGCTTTCTATGAATCTGAAATTCAAAGGAGTTATTAGTTCCGGTGACTTTTATGTCTAGAAAGTTTAAGGAACCTTTGTCTTCGTCTTCCTTAGTGAAATTTACGTTAGGGTTGATGTTGATTAAGCTTTCTAATACTTCGTTGCTATTGGTGACATTCTTATCAATTATTACAAACGTGTCATCCACATACCTCAACCGTAAACAAATCCCTTTAATATTGGTTTTGATTCTTGTGTGCTCAATCTTGACCATATAAATATCAGCTAGGATGCCCGAAATTGGGTCTGCCATCGCTAGGCTGTTCTGTTTATAGATTTTCTTATTGAAAGTGAAGTAGTTGTTGTCTAAAATAAAATTTAATAGTGTTATGAATTCGTCGATCTCCATTTTACTGAGGCCACTATGCTTACAGATGTTATTATAGATAATGTTGGTAGTGTCTCTAGTCGGGATGTATGACTACATGTTAACCACGTCAAAGGAGCATTTTGTGTGATAAGGATGTAGGTTGAACTTATTTAGGGGCTCTCAAAAATCAACGGAATTCTTTAAAGTTTGCTTGTTATTAAATGTGTAATGTCTCTTAGGGAAGCCATGAATATATTTCGAAACTTTATAGGTTGGACTGTTACGGCAGTTGATGATGAGACGTACTGGGATGTCATTCTTGTGTATTTTAGGAAGGGCTCTTGCTACAGGGATGCTGGGATTCATGTTTGTGTCTTTGCTGTTCTTGTTTGTTAAAAAGAAATGTAGATTTCTTTACTAATGTCTTTAAATTATGTTGTATTTTTGCTATCGGGTCCTTATTAACCAACGTGTAACTATTACTATTAACAAGTCTTCTGTTTTTTGAATATATGTTTCTTTAACTAGTAGAACTATTGAGCCTCCTTTGTCGGCTTTAGTTACAATTATCTTGTTATTATCTATCTTGGTTTTCATGTTTTGTATTAATGTGTGCTGTTCAGGATCAGATTTAGTGTTCAGGTCTTCTGCTAATCTTAGAAGTTTTTTCTTTAAATCTCTTCTTATGTCGTTTCGTATTTCATAAGGTAGTTTGGAAATGTTGGTTTCTATTTCGGCTACTGTATTTATGATGTCTAACTCTTTATTCTTGTTAGGCAAATTATATTTGGGGCCCTTGTTCAAAAGCTCTATCTCTTTATCTGAAAATCTTGTGTCCGTCAAATTGACTACTGTAGGAGTGTTGGTATGTGATGGATTTATCTTCTGTTTGTCTGTATTTTGCTTAGAATGTTGTGTTGGGATATTCTTAACTGCACTAGTTTTTTGTCTAGTGTTGCCTGTTTCTTATCCATCAAATGCGTCAGTTTGTTGTCTACGTGTTGTTGGAACGATTTCCATTCTAATAGGACTAATTCTTGGGCTACTATTAAAAGTGTTCTATATAACTGTAGGTTCTACTGAGCTTTCTTTTGGTACTTTATTTTGATTTCATTCCTTAACCAGATGTCGTTTACACTATTTTGAACTCTGTGTGCATTTGTATTATTAAAATTCTTTCTTTGTGTTGATTTCAAGAAATTCGGGATCAATTTCAGACAGTTTCTTAGGATATGTCTTTTTGTTCTTTTGCAGTTTAATAACACTCTATTCATCGAGGTTCCCAAATCTTCTAGAAGACTAAACTTTTATGTGAAAATCATGTATAACCTTCAAATACTGATATAATCTCTCCTCATAGCAGCTCCAACCAGTACACTTTCACAACGGTTATATCAGAGAGTATCTTAACTAACCAACTTACTGAAGATACATCATAACATTCGCCTTTTCTTAACCTATCTTTTAATGTTGGAACGTATAATATAAACAAAGTTCACCCTCTGATCTACGTTAGCATCTACCGCAGCAAATATATGCTTACTTTCACAACGAAGAGGATCCATTTCAGTTCCAGACACACGCCGTTTTTAGAACTTTATATCGATACAAATACTTTTTAGACAAGATTTTAAATTAGTCTACAATAATTTTAACATGTGCTTGTACTTTCCAATATCATATTTTTTAACGACTGTTCCATAAATTTTAATATCACAACAAATCTTAGCTCAATTCTTATAAACCATAAATGTTATTGTCTTTTTAAAAATGTTTGTTTTAAGATTAGTTAATATGCAGATGATGCCCAATAAGAAGGGCGAAACATGTCCATAATATTCACATCTTTTATGTCTAATTATCCACATAACGTGGTACTGTATGCATTGAATAGGTTGAATAATAAATGTATACCTTTTGTAAATTAAGTGAGATCGCTGTCTTCAATACGGATCAAAAATGAAAGTAATGACTTGTAATGGAAAACATTCATGGAATGTAACACTTATATATGGACCAAATTAAGAATTCTACATTTGAGAGAGTGGTTTGGGGACCATGGAGCTTTTAGCTGAGTCCTGGCATTGCTTCCACTTAATTGTGCCAGGCTCAACACTTTCGACTATCTTATTTGACCTCCCTTGGTCAACTCTTGTTTTTTCCGACCCTGATGGTATTAGGTTGCGAGGCCTAGGGAGTCCTTCATTTTCATGCCCGTCGTGGCCCTTGTCTTGCTTTGGCTGATATCTTCATTTTTGAAGTGGCAGACCCCTTCCATTTTTTCTCTCTGATTAGTATTATATAGAGGTTTGTTGCCTAGTTATACTTCCTCTTGAAACAATAAACACCACCACCACCACTTATAATTCTATTATGTTAGTGGGGATTGACCTTTTAATATCAACGACGCTAGGCTAAGTGACTTGAACAATCAGATGACTAATGGTTAGAGACCTTTCCCTTCTGCAGTTCTGCTCGGAGACTCAATGTATCCTTTTATGCTTGGCTTATACCACGAGGAAACCAAGATTTTGCTAGTCCATCTCAACAGAGATTTTAAGAGCACATAAAAAAGAAAAACAAGGAGGTTTATAGAGTGTGCAATAGGCTGCAACTCAAAAACTTTCTGCAAAGAACATTTCTTCTCTCATATTAGTAGTAGCAGCAGTAGTGGATTTATTGAACCTTAAAGGCCTTTGCCCAATACAGTGCTGGCACATTCCATCTCCTGACCTAGTCAATTAGCTGAGCCAATATCGATGCTATCTGGAACTATCTTTGTCAAAAAGTGTCCTAAATAGACAGGATGTGGTAGTCATCACATGTGTATTCCTCAACATGCAATAACCCCCAGGAAAAGAATAGTTACAATTTGCTGCCCATATTAGCAACTCAGAAGCATATCTCACTTGTTAAACTAAGTTCCAACTGTTCTACTGCAAACTTAATTTTATTGTGTTTCAGTTTTCCTTTTTCACAATCTAAAACAAGGGGTGTTGTCAGAAAGTTCATTGGTCTTGAAGTTTTAAGAATAGAGCACAATCATCTTTTAGAATCACATTGAATGGGCTCATATTTCTCTTCTTCACTTCTGTGGTGAAAAACTGAATATTATCTATGTTGTCCTCTTCACGCCAACATTTAAATGCTTCTTCATCTCTGTAGCAATTGCTGTTTATGCTCTTCAGGGCCCTTTCTTTCTCGAGACAAACTTATGGTATTATACAAAGGCTCATTCACGGTGTGAAGGAAGAGAAGTCAGAAGCAAAGGTGGATATCATTATTAAAGTGGTAGACATCGTTCAATAGAAAATGAAAATAAACTTCAGCGAGGTTGACATAGACGATGTTGTGAGAGTAGGCGGAATAAGGGGGAGTAGAACATTAAAGGTGACGTTGATATCAACAGTGATGGCGGACATAGTGGTGAAGAATTCCGGAAATCTTGGGCCTTTTCAAAAAGCACTTTTGAGAGAGAAGCCTAAATTTCTCCAACACAATGATAAAGTTGTGACACTGATGTTGGATGAAGTCTTTGTCAGTTCTAAACTGACATATAAAGCTGGAAAGATTTTAAAATTGGCAGAAAATAGTTCTGAGCTGGATCCAGCTATTACCATTAAGGTTTTTATGTCCTCTTCAACTCCCAGTAACAAAACTAAATGCAGAAACACTCTGAAACTCACAATGGAGGTTCTAAAACTTATGAATGAAATAGGGTTTTGAAGTTGTGTACATGATTTCTGACAATCGTAGTACAAAGAGAAGAGTGCTTGAGCTGTTGTGTGGTGGTTCTCTAAAACCTTGTATAACAAACCCATGTAATTCACTGTGTGTCATTTATCTTCTTTTTGATAGTGTTCACATACTCAAGTATATCAGAAATAACTGGCTTAGTAGGTTTAATCAAACATTCACTATTCCAAATGTTGAAGAGATTTTTCCAGTAATTAGTAACATGCTCAGTATCTCTGATGGTACTGCTTCATGTCAGTATTCTACAGCTCAAGCTAGGTTTTCAGACTTGAAAGATGTATTCCACTCAGAAAAAAATATGCTTTTGAAACAGGCACCGAATTTATCAAGAAAAGCACTTTTTCCTATATTACAGTATATTACAGCTCTAGAAGTGTTGAAGAGTAAAGGTGTTGATGTTTCTATTGGCACAATTTAGTTCTTGAAGCGGATTGGTAAGTTGAGGGCAATATCCAAACTTCCAACATCCAATGAAGGGAAAATATACCAAAAATGATTACTCCAGTCCCATTACTGGTCCTAATGATCCTAAACTTACTTTCATAGAAAGTTTGAAAGTATACACTGACATTTGGCCCATGTTGCATGCTGCAGGGAAAATGAGTAATGAAACTCACCTTGTTTTAACCCATACTTTGACAGCATTAGTTCAGTTGTGTAGGTACATTTTTAGTAATTTTAACTGGTCATACATACTTACAACAAAGTTACAGACTGATAGTTTGGAAGGAAGGTTTGGTGCCTGTAGAAGGTTAAGTGAGTGTGCTTATAATGTTTCAGTTGAACATATTCTTGAGTCGTGGAGAAAAATGAAAGTGCTGAGTGTACTAAAAATGCAATTGGTAAATTCACACTCAATAATTTTTCAACTGAAATACACAATGTCCAGAAGAAACAAGTTCAGAATTTAGACAAGGTAGAGCTAGCATTAGGTAACATATAGTGTGTAACAATCCCACCCCACTCACAGAGGATTCTCATTTGTATTGCCAGCTATACTAGTATGAAGCTATACTACTAAGAAGCTTAAAAAGTATAACAAGTGTGCTGATTATTTTCAGATGTTACAGTCCAAAGAAGAAATGGTGATACACTGTGATGTTGAATAATTGCTCTCATATTTTAGGCAGTAGAACAGAGGTGGCTTAAAGTGCCCTTCACCGATCATGGTTTCTCTGTGTTGTAAAATATTAATTCTTTTTCAGGTCCTCAAAAGTAGTGCTTATGAAGCAGAATTTTCAAAATTAGAAAACCAAAGGGATGTAATAGTTGCTTTAGGAATTGAAGCCTTTGAAAGTAGTGTTGATAATGCAAGTGATGTATGCAAGTGGAGTGTTCCTTTGACCAGAATTATGAAGAAGTGTGTGAAAATTCTGACCTATATTTTTAATAACAATTACACAAAGTTCTTAAATGAAAATAAAATTTCCAATGAAATTGCCAAGAAACTTGAAAAGCAGGGTGCCAAGGAAAAAAAACTGATGAAACAACTCTCGGGCAGAAACAGTTCATTAGGAAAGAGTTGAGTCATTAGTTAATGTTTATTTTCTGGAGTAGAAACTTTTTTAAAATTGTTTGTTGGATATTTACAGTGCTAGTTTTGTTCGACTGCAATATTTTTGTGAAGGGTGAATAATGGGTATGTTGTGTTGGTGTTAATAAGTTAGGAAGAAAACTGATTTTTTTTTCTTTGTTTGGTGTTATGTTGCTTAGTCTGTAATTTGTTTGTTGGATGTGTGCACTACTAGTTTTGTTTGACTGCAATATTTTGTTGAAGGCTGAATAATGAGTTAATAGGTAGGTCTATGTTGTGCTAGTGTTAAGAGAAGGAAAACGGATATTTTTTTTTGTATGTGTTATGTTATTTAGTCAGTAATTTTCTTGAATATGTATTTACATGTAAAAGAAGTCATACTTATAACATGCTGTTTGTTGTAAAGCTTTCAATGTCTGCTCTATGTGACATACTCTCCTAGATAAGGCACAATTAAAAAATTACCACTGTTATTTTATGTCTCAAATCTTGCGTGTTTGATAACCATGGATAAACATTTTCGTACTACAAATGTCTTACGACTATCATTAAGTTATTCGTCGCCATGTCAGCTTTGGCCCGGTACGGCAGCCATGTTTTTTTTCTGCACTGTGGTCTGATTATTGGAGTAAATAGCAATTGAGGCTTTCACAGTCAGCGTTACAAAACATGTCAGCGTTTTTCGGGCTTGTAGGCCGTGGTCCAGGAGCAAGTGAATGTCCCGACGTTTCACCGAAGACTGCGTTCGCTGCCGAAGTCAGTCGGAACCCTTGACAATGCCGAACGCAGTCTAAGATGAAACGTCGGGACATTCACTCGCTCCTGGATCGAGGCCTACAAGCCCGGAAAACGTTGACATGATTTATTGGAGTAAGTCTTGGCTAGACGATTCTAGCTGGCGTACTGTTCATTTAAAGTTCAGTTCTGAGTCCGCAAGAGTTCCAAAATAACTGTTGTGTCATTTTTTGCCTATCTGTATTGTGTAGTGCAGTAAGACATGTATCAACGAAACGAGTTGATTGAAACTACCTATACGATTATTCTAGGGATCTCGTATCGGCGATAGGTAACTTAAAACATTTCACTTCGAACCTCAGTCAATACGCATTAACGTTCCCTGATCTAAAGGCATATATTATGAAACCATTTTTTACGCACCGAATTAGGTTATATTAACTTGCACAATGGCCACAGACAAATCACCACAAATAGTGCAGATAGTAAAATATCCTACTACATCAACTTCGAATCAAAAATATAATACAACTAAGACAAATTTAAGATGATCGAAACACTATTTCTCATATTATCTGCAATTATCAAGAATGAATTTCATAAAACAAGACTTACCCTCAGTACTCCAGGGCGAAGACACAGATGAATATAGAAAATCAACTTCTGCTTTGCTATAACTATACTTATCTCAGGCTCATACACTACCGTAATATATCAAAAAGACCTTTTTAATTGTCTTTGAAGGAGCTAAATCTAGGGGATTGACATTTCTTTCATTTCACAGCAGTTATGGCGTCAGTTTAAGGTTGGATGCCATCTTGTCGAGTCGTGGCATAAACACAAAGTGAAACACAACAGTACTTTTTGGTTCATTCTCCTGCTTTAATATCTCTTTATATCGCTGAGAACTTGGTAAGACCAAACGACGAAACAATACTCAGAATTTCGCGGATACCCGTAAGAAAATATCTCTTTTAATTGTGTATTCGTTTCGAAGTGGACGCTATGGAAATACACTGAGAGTTCTTTTTTTTTTGTTTTGGGGAGATATTTTGTGGCTGGTTTCGTGGTAATCCTATTAACCAAACAAAAATATATTGTTCTAATTAGCCATGTTAAGGATATTGAGATCAAAATCAGTGGTTTGTAGAGCGATGACTCCATACGTTTTTTATTTCAAATTTCAGAGAATCTCTGCTGTTTGAAATATTTCAAGCGGGTGTAAATCTCTGTTTATAAATGCTCAGATAATACTTTTTTATTACTACAACTGATCAGTCCTGTCCTGCCGTATGAAATATTATCATCATGTAGAAATTCACACAATGTGCGTAAGTTGTTTATAATAATTTTACCCTAGTGTCTGGTACAGAACTCGAGGATAGTTGCTTAGCTTTTCTCGCACATCATGATGTGTGATAACGATCACAATGTTTGTGGGACTTTTTGCACATAAATAGGCGCCACGTCGTTTATCGTCCAAATATTACCTGTTTTTCTTAATTTTTATATTGTATAAATAATAAATAAATAATTAGATATCAATTTTCAGTTATGTAGTACCGGTACTTAAGATTCGTCAGAATCCCACCATAAGTTATTGTGTGGCCAAAATGACAGCATACCAAACAAATTAATGTAATAGCATTCTTTTTAATTTAAATTTAATCATCCTGGTCACACATGAATTCTAAGGGAGATAAAATTCTGAGGCCGACTTCGCATTTGGAGTCAAGTAAGGTTGATTATTTTATACATCCTTATTGAATTAGTTGCTCCTATCTCCATTAAGGAGAACAGTTGTAATGGGGGTAATAATGATCTCTACTATGACAATTTACGTAAGTTACTGAATTGTAAGTAGTTCATATACGACAACTCCCTCCTTTTGTTGAAAATTTATGGGATTACAATTAGTAAAATGCCATCCTGCTTTGTATCGGGATGTCGATCTGGGTATACATCAGTCGACAGAGGTAAACATTTCTTTAGAGTGCCTAGAGAAGAAGGTGATTTCTCTAAATGGGAAAAGGCAATTCCTAAAAGGAACATCCCTTTTTCACACACATCTGCTATTTGCGAGAATCATTTCTCAGAAGAAAATTTTATAAAAGTGGACTCATTTGTAATTGATGGGAAAGATGTTCATATTCCGAGGATAAGATGGAGTTTAAAACCTGGAGCTGTGCCACATATTTTTGAAAACTTATTCTCTACTATCCGTAAGCCTTTACACATCCATTCAAAGGAGATTAGGAAGCAGCTAGTGTCATCAGAAGCAGTTAAATCATTACAGAAGCTGCCCCGAGTTTCACATCATAAACGTCGTCGTAGGTGAGTTCAAGAAGCTTATTCTTTGATACACTTATGTAAATATGAAGAGCATAATACTTTTGGGTAGGCCTACATGTTATTTGTTCCCTAGAGTTTTCTTCTGGTTCTACTTTCCAGTAGGATCTGTGTCATTAAAAACCAAGTCAAGCCGTCATTGCATTTGTCCTCCACATCTCTTACTCTGCGTAGCTGAATCCATTATTTTCCTTGGAAATCTCCTCCATTCATGGTTACACTTTACTGGGTAGTTTGCATTTTTAGAAAGGTGGAAATCTTGCAGAAATTATGTGAATCGATACTTAAAAGACAAGAGAGGAGAGATCCTTTCTTTATGCTTGCCAAGGAACCACCAACTATCCCTAGAAGTATTCTTACTTATATATAGAAAAGTTACAACCGACACTATGCTGAGCTCTAGGATGCAGCCGTTTTCTGTATTCCTAGTGCCTACAGGCCATTTCTGTTATCTCCAGTAGAGCTCGCATTCCACAAAAATAATGAAACTATGGAGGTTGAAAGTGGTGTCATATTCCCTCACGCCCCGAGGTTAGAGCTGCAGAGGGGTCCACAGGCCTATATTTATGATCTTCTGCGACAGTATTGCCTAGCGACAAGATCATCATACTGTTACATAGATAGCGCAACTACATCTGGCACATGCCATGAAATGTCACTCTCAGACTCCACGGTTTCATTATTTTTACAAAATGTGGTAGCAATAGACCACATGTGATGTGAACTCTATTGCATATAGCAAGAACTGCCGGTAGGAGCAGAGGAAATGGATGCTTTTCAGAGATTGACATAGTGTCAGTTTTAAGTTATCCCTGACAGGCATAAAGGTAGGATCTCTCATCTCAACACCAGATACTGTTTCACATAATTACTGCATGATTTTCAATGCAAACAAGCTAGTAAAGTGTAACACTAGTGTCACTTCAATCCGAGGAGTGCTCATTTTGATCACAATGTCTGGCTCTGTGGCTAAATGGTTTGTGTGCTGGCCTTTGGTCACAGGGTTCCCAGCAGGGTCGGGAATTTTAACCATACCGTAATTGGTTAATTTCGCTGGCAGGGGGCTGGGTGTATGTGTTGTCTTCATCATCATTTCATTCTCATCACGATGCACAGGTCGCCTACGGGTGTCAAATCAAAAGACCTGCACCAAGCGAGCCGAACATGTCCTCGGACATTCCCTGCACTTGAAGCCATACACCATTTCATTTCATTTCATTTTTATCACAATAAATACTTTGCTATTTATAAGCTGCGTGCATTAATGGGAGAAATGCACCAACGGGCTGTGGCTGGTGAACATTGAGAGTTCATGTGTGCCACTGCGCAAATATCCTCAGTAGCCTCATCATGTGTAGCAATAGGTGACTAAATAATAACAATGGAATTTCAAAGTGTTTTATGTGATAGCAATTGGCTAATCTCTTTGAAATTTCTAAAATAAGTGGTAATTTATTAAATTTACAAAAAACAGTTCCCAGGATACAGCAACAGTATAGTAACTACTAATCGGTTCTTTAGATAAAAATGTGGTCATATATTAAATTTACAAGATAAACAGTTCCCAGTATATAGCAACTGGTAATCAGTTCATTACATACCCTAGCATTTCACGATAGATGCAACATTATGATTTATGTATTAGTAGGTTTGATAGTGTGATTAATGTTCATGTACTCATTCAACAATGCTGTCTTCAGGAAAATATTTTGGGCCTGTTTATGATACAGTATCGTGTTAACAGGAAATACGTTCTACTAGAATGTAAGGAACCTGGTGTGGAACAGAGAAGTTCCTATTAAATGTAAAGAGAGAATATACAAGTTGTTCTATACCCTTATATAAACGTATGCGTCAGAGACTTGGATTTTGACAGCAAAACATGAGAGTAAAAATCAGAATAGTGAGATGAAGTTCCTGGGGAGTATGGTAGGAAAGACAAGAAGAGACAGAGTAAGAAATGTTGAGGTTAGGAAAGATATAGGTGTAGAAAAATTGAGTGATAGGATGGAGAAGAATAAATTGAGATGGTTTGGACATGTTATGAGGATGTACGAGGGAAGAACAGCAAAACTAGTGTTTGAGGCTAAGATAGAAGGAAGAGGACAAGAATGTGACCCAGAGCAAGATGGATGGATTCTGTCAAGAACAGTATAAGGAAAAGAAGAATAGGCTGGAATACAAGTACTGAAGAGGAGTGGTGGAAGGAGAGGTAACGGTGGGGAAGTGCCATCAACACCCCGACCTGGCAGGAGCTGGACAAGGGGAAATGAAAATGATGATGTTCATGTTAGCATAAACTCTTTCCATCTAGAGAATAAAGCATAAACAAAATCACATGACTTTGACTGCTTCACACTTCTTTTCTTCTTTGTCCGCCCAGAAAACAGTCCTTTTCTAAATTTAAAAATACGAGTTGTTTCTGAAAATTTGATGTTTAAAGTATGAAGTACGTGGAACAATAATATTATTTTCAATCGCATTCAATATTAGTAGAATCTGGTCAATAATTTTAATATTCGATATCTGCTCGTGGAAGTCCCTATTTACCTCTTATTGGTAGCTGTCGGCCGCAAGCAAAACCACACGCGATTGCAGGACCTTGAGTCAATTCATTTCAGTTGGGGGTCAATGGCTGGTGTTGTAAAGCATAAATGAAGGAAACCTCTGAACAGTAGAGAGAAAACTTTAATAATTTTAAGGGAACACGTTCTGACATTTCAGTTGACGATATCGTGAAGTTGAAATCCAAGTTCACCGGAGAGTCTGTTTCGAATTTGTACAGTGCGCGGAAAGAATTTTCTACTATTGGCAGTGTTACTACACCGGGTAAAAACAGGCATGTTAGAAGTGTTTTGGATGTGGAGTGCAATGAATTTGTTCGTTCTGCTGTCCAGAGGAAAGTGCACATGTTTTTAGAAAAAACAATGACCACCTATCATTAATAAAGTGTTATCGGTTGTAAATTCTGATTCTGAACTCCCAGATTTAAAAAAATACTCCCATCAAGCACTACTGAAATAAATAGGTTTCATGTTCAACAGTAGAAATTGAAAAAGCCTCGTAGTTGGTTGGAGGTGATATTATATTGTGGCATAGGCGTTATCTACAGGAGATAAGAGAATTTAGACAACATGGGCAGAAATTATACTATTTCAATGAGATGCGGATTAATGAAGGGCATACAACATCAAAGGCATGGTGAGACACTGCCGTAAAGTCAAAGAAACGGGCATTTCTTTCGGGTTTAGGTACAGGGCTAAAAATCCAACAGGGAGGCGTAAGTGACTGATAGTGTTACACATTGGAAGTGATGACGGTTTTATGAAGGGTGGTGATCTTGCGTTCCGGTCTAAAAAACTGAGACTATCACGATAAAAATGATTGGTGATGAATTTAAATCGTGGGTTGAAAGAATATTACCAAAGCTGATGCCTGGTAGTGTTATGGTGGTAGACAACGCTCCTTATAACAGTGTGAAGTTAGAATGTATCCCATACAAATCCTGGAACAAAGCTGAAGTAATTTCATGGCTGAGAAGTAAAAATGTAACAAGCGTTCCATCTCTCTAATTTATTTATCAGATCTCACTCAAACTGCCTGCATCTTTCTACATTTCAACTGCTAACATTTTCAATATTAAACTGATTATTAAGCTTGTGTATTATCACTAAAAAGCCAGCCTTGCAGTCTCGGGTTAGCGAGTCTACCTCTCACCAGGGTGCCCTGGGTTTGATTCTCAGCCATGTCAGGAATTTTAATATAGATTTGAGGGCTAGTTCGATGCAGTGTTCTCAGAAATTTTTGTCACCTGGTTTGCAGGAATGAGTAGCCTGGAGGGGAATACTATGTAAATAGTATGCTAAAATTTCAATTAATTCCCCTCAGGGCCTTAAAACTAATATCAAACAAGTAAACATTAACTGAAAAATTGAACTATTTTGGTATTATTATCACGAGCAGTACATAACAGAGTATTTTGGACTTCTTGTGTTCTACTGCTCATTCACAATCGTGTAGCACTGGGCTTACCATGCAGTTGCTGTGGAGTGCGAGATAGGTTTATGAATGTGCGGAATTGAGTGCTCGCATGTGATTCCACATTATTCCAAACAATACTTGGACACCACACTACATGATAGTCAAGTTAAATATTTAAACTCCAATGTAATTGAGACAATTTTGCTGATGATCGTCTTTTTCTACTAATTTTCGCACATATGTGGATTTGTTTACGGCTGTATGCCCTTCCTGACACCAACCCTCTGTGTAGGGATGTAATCACTGCTGCGTGTTTCTGTGGTGGTTGATAATGTGATGTGTTGTCTGAATATGAAAAAAAGAGTTTTGGGACATACACAAACACCCAGCCCCCAAGCCAGAAGAATTATTCAAAAGCGATTAAAATCCCTGACCTGGCTGGGAATTGTACCCAGAACCCTTTAACCAAAGGCCTCAATGCTGACCATTCAGCCAATGAGTTGGACAGGCCATTTTACTGATAATAATGAAGATTTATCATTTAAATAAACAGTTTTACAGTGTGTACATTTTGATTTGGAGCATCAAGTGATTCAGGTATGTATGAATACTATGTAACTAGCATTTATCTAGGTTATTTTAGCCAGGAAGCTGAAAAAATGGCAGGTCTTAGGGAGAACACTGTGATGTCCACTGAGGCTGCATGAGATTATGGGGCACTATCTAATGCAGTGATAGTGGCCCTGGTTTGCACAAAGCCATGAATAACAGGTGAAAGGAACATGCATCACCTCAGTATCTTCAGGCTTAGCAGTGGTCACCTGATAGACCACAGAGTTTATTTCTTTTATTCTAGTTAGTGACTGGTATTTAAAAAATAAAATGGCAGTTTATTTAAATAATACAACAGTTTGATTAAAGTCAGTATTGAACCTTTCCCTCTTCCTGCCTTGAATAAGGATATGACTCCATATTTTCCCCTCATAAAATGATACGTTGCCATCCCCAGCTGCTATCAGAGTGGGCTATTTAATTGCATACAAAAGATGTATTTTTCTCCCCTCATCATTGCTCTTTATTTTTGCAGGTCTTCAAGAAAGATGGAGGATCCTCACTTCATCAAGTGTGATCCTGGATGGTTACCAGATACTGACAGTTCCTGCGATTATGTGAGTCATCGTTCTTCATACAGCCATCAGTAAACTTCATAAAGCTAAGTTTGTAACTTTTTTTTTTAATTTGGCGGATTTTAGTGCAAGAAATATTACTTCTTCAGATCCCCAATTTATTTTATATTGCTAATTATCCTGATACTTTTCTTTTTGTCTGGCTCCTTCGATGGATGGTCAGTGTACGTGACCTTAGGATCAGAGAGCTGTGGGTTTGATGCTAGGATGGACAATTTAACTGCATACTGTTAATTGCTCTGGCATGGGAACTTGGAGTTTGTATTAGTCTTAACCCATCCAAGTCACAGTAAATGGCCAAATTGTTTACTATAGAATCTGATTTAATTCCCCCGCCCATAGTTTGAGAGTACCTGTCACACAGAAACATGCATAAAATAAAAACTAATGCAGATAATTCACTAAAATTTCACATTCATGCCATTGAAGGTGATGGACGATACCCATTCCTTGTGATTGTGAATACCAAGTTTCAATACGGACATGAAACTGATAGATTACAACATTGAAGGTTATGACATACATTCTTCATTCTGTAATCGATTGCTGACTGTGGTACAAACGTTCCATTTGAAATAATTTCAAAAAGAGCAGAGCAGCTGTATACTCCAAAAACATAGCAATTTCAGATGGTGGGAAGACTATACATTTTTGTAAGTATTGTAGGTAATTAAAAGAAATAAGTTTCATAATGATAGATCCATATTGAACTGTGATTACAATAGAGTAAATTAATATATTAATTTACTCTATTGTATTGTAGGTAATTCTGAAACACCACTGTGTTTCTCCAATCACAATGTTTCTTTTTTTTTCATCGGCCGTCCACGTTTGGAAGAACCCAGCGCGCACTTCACTGTCACTTTCTTCAATGTTCTGCTCACTCCAATACCTTTCACTGTTGCTAACACTATCCTGAAACCTTGGTTCATTTTCCAAAACCACATTATTACCATAAATGCAGTCTAAAACAATGTCTACAAGCGTTTTCATTCTCTCGTAGTCATTGACTCAGGTCCGGTTCTACTGCACAATGAACACTGAATACCGATAAAAATAAACGGTTGATAAATAGTCCCAGTGTCACACAGAAATACAGACAGCATTGTTTACCAACAGTACATGCCTCTAGTTCCTTACAGCATGTACTGTTCGAAATCTAATATACTAAGGTAAGCGAGGCAGTGCATCATTGCGAGGTGAGCTTGTCGTTTGATTCATATGCCAAAACACCACACACAACTACCGTTCATCACGTGACACGAATGGGTTAATACAGGGATGGCGAACCTATGCCATGCGTGTTACTAGGTGACACGCGAACACAATTTTCGTGGCATGCCACATGAAGTTTTTATATACATCTTTTACTAGAGACTATACATATTTCGTGCATTGACCGAGCTCGATAGCTGCAGTCGGTTAAGTGCGGCCAGTGTCCAGTAATCGGGAGATAGTGGGTTTGAACCCCACTGTCGGCAGCCCTGAAGATGGTTTTCCATGGTTTCCCATTTTCACACCAGGCAAATGCCGGGGCTGTACCTTAATTAAGGCCATGGCCGCTTCCTTCCAATTCCTAGGCCTGTCCTATCCCATCGTCGCCATAAGACATATCTGTGTCGGTGCGACGTAAAGCAAAAAAAAATATTGTGCATCGTATAGTCATAGTGTTTTACGCATAACAATTAAATATAGAGAATCTGGCCGTCAGTCAGTGAGTGAATGAAGTTTGACTTGCGTGAAGTAGCCAGTAGCGGGTAATTATTCTTTGTGTATAAATGTTTATTGAATGTTGTTTTTATATGGACCTCACAAACGTGTATTCGGTGCCAAAAAAAAAAAAACATCAACAGAAACTTAACAATGGTAGTGACCAGATTTTTCAAGAATAGTGGACAACGAAATTCGGAGTGATAGAAAGAAGCAATAAAGTTTTGTCTTCCCTGTGTTCGAAAACACTTGTATCCCATACATTTAATGTTAAGCGCCATTTTGAAACGAATCATTCAAATGTTTGTTATGTGCCATATGAAGAAAGAAGAGAGCTCATTTCACAAAAAATCGAACAATACACAAAACAAACTACTTGTTTTTTATCATCTTTCAAGCCAAGGAATAATATAAAGAGACTTTCTTATTGACGTCCGACATATTATTTGAAGACTTTTCTAGCAAACAACAAATAATTAACAGAATGAAATAAATGCCAGCCAGCAGAAATACTGTCAAGCGTAGAATAATAAGGATAAGTGAAGATGTTTCGGAGCAATTGGAAGCTGATTCAGATGTCTCTTAGATGTATTCAGTATTGCTTGATGAAAGCACGTATGTGACGTATGTGACTTAGCGAGCAAGGATAGCTGTTTTTGTCCGATTCTCTTGTTGAAATGTGGTGAGGAAGGAATTACTTACAGGGAAAGATATAATGAACAAAGTAAAGCAAGAACTTGTATAAAAAACAGAGTTTGACTTAAAGAATATTGTATCTGGGATAACTGATGGTGGGTATTCAAAATGGGTTTGTGAAATTTCTTAAAGAAAAATTTAAAACACCCTATTTTAAAGTTTCATGGTATGTTACACCAGGAAGCCGTATGTGCGAAAGAGGTATGCAGTCATGTGAAAGTGTGCTCTCGGGGTAACCAAAATTGTGAACTTCATATGTGCACATGCTCTAAATAATCGCTAGTTCTCGAAAATGTACACGAAGTGGAATCTCACTATGGTGTACTTGTAATGTACAATAATGTTCGCTTGCTGAGTCGTACTTCAGAGGATTGTCAAGCTTTTGGATGAAATTAATTTCTTCATGATAGAAAAACAGGAAGAACTCCCAGAACACACGGGCCCTATTTGGCTGTGTGTTTGAATGTTTCTCCGTAATTTTACAGTATTATACAATGATATAAATAAGGAACTGCAAGGAAAGGGGTGTGCTGCAGATAGATTGTTTGAGATCATAAAATCTTTCCGGAGAGGGATTTTGAAACAAAGACATTTAAGTACTTTCCTATACTTAAGGTAAAAGTTTAATTGATGTCAAATTTTTCAGGTCAATTAACTTTTGAAGATACAAAAAATATTAGTAAGAAGTATGTGGACATCTCAAAAAATTCAAAACAAATAATTTCCAAGAGATTTTTCCAATTTTGACATTTGGAGAAAACATACGTATTTTGGTGGTTTCTCTTCCGATATCCTGATGTCAGTTCAGCTACTGAACTCCTTTCTATTGTTGATCACATTTGCCGTATGTCTCATTTCGTCTGCATCCCTCTTGACCTGTTCATGAATGACATTAATGTAAATTTTTTATTGATCATTTAGAAATACTGTAAAGTTCATTGAATTTCAATAAAGCAGTACATCGGTGAACAAATTCGTACAACTTGGTGAAGCATTGGTGAAAATCGAGTGTGTTGTTGATGGTGAATACTCTCTCGAGAAGCAAGAGAACTTAATACTTGAACATTGGAACAGCCTCCCATAAACGTTTTCGGCCATGAAAAAACATGTTACAGCGCTACTTACTTTGTTTGATTCCCGTACGCCTGTGAGCAGCTACTTTCTACAATGAACTTTGTGAAGTCGTGCTTCTTGTGTGATGGTGAACCTAATATAAATGACATGGCTATTAAGATTCGGAGAAAAGTTTCACGCTAAATCTGAGAACAATATTTCACTTAAATTCCATTGGCAATGTTAGTATTTTTATTGTTATATCTAATAATATGTAATGACGAAGTGTGTTACAATGGAAGCTTATTATTCTCAAAACTTACGTACATTGATACATTGATACGTACTTGATACATTTGCAAAATACGACCATGGAACATGCAATCAAATCTATTTACAAGATATAGTAAATAAATAAATAAATAAATGAATACATTAATAACATATTATGGAGCATAATTGGGAATTAGGAAAGGAAGTTGGGGAGGTGGGGTATCCAGTCCGTCAAGGAAAATAACATGTGGCATGGTAAACAGTTGAGAATAATAAACCAAGCTTAAAATGGCACACTAGCAGGAAAAGGTTCGCCATCCCTGGGTTAATACATACCTCTTCATCTACAGTTCATACAACTCACCACTCCACCACCACCACCACCACAAAAATCACAATAGGGTATAGATCCCTCTGCATATGATATGCCTCAGGAAGTGCATCCAGCTGTAAAACTGAGACAAATGCACATTGAGTGCCATCGGTAATAAATTATGTAAAATGCCAGGAAGAAGAAGAAGAATGATCTTACCTTTTTTTCGTGTTAAACAAAACAGAAACGAAACACATCATATTCATGAAGAAAGTCATTTTAAAAATCAAATCATGTAAGTCTTTAAGAGTTGCAGATGGTAGCCCACTTATTGAAGGCAGTACAGGGCAGCATAGTCCAGAAATTGGTGAGGTGTGGGAAAGAATGGTGCAAAGTATGTTGGACGCAGTGCAGGCACAGCAGAGGAGAGGGCAGGCAGGGGCTCTGCTCCCTTTGTGCTAGACACAGCCGATGTACAAACAAGGAATTATGAGAAAGGAAAGAATAAAAAATTAGGACATCATGAAGGAGACCAGATTGGAAAAGTTTTATGATAGAATGGAGAGGGTTAAACTATTGTGATTTTGACATGTTAGGAGGATGAAGGCCCAGAAGCAGAGAGAACAAGAGGGAGACTCAGACTAAGGTGGTTGAAAATGATTCGGGAATATATAAACTTACATGCTTTGAGTGCAAGAATACATACATAGGACAATCTGACTGCAATTTTTAAGTAAGATATTTAGAACATGTGAATGCTGAAAAATATAGAAGATTGTCAGCTATGGGAACACACATGACCACCACAGGTCATAAATTTACCAACATAGAACAAGACCTCACCATCATAAAATAAAAGGGCAACTTAATGAACACACATGAAGATCTATACATTCATCTAGACCAACTTGTGAAGAAAAATGATAACCTTAATGAGGCTATAGAATATAAAAACCCTTTATATGATCAAATTCTGGTATATTTGAAAATGCTCGAAAAAGATCATGAAAAAAGAATTGGAATCTCTCCACCTCCAGATAGCCCTACGACGTGTTCCTCCTCCTTGGAAGCAAAAGGTAACAACAAGGAAGTTAATGGCACAACAATATCCCCCGCTCCTCCACCTCCTCAAATATGTGAACAAAAAAGAATGCATCACTACTACACCAGACACAATACCGTAAAAAAGACAGGAGATACTGTTCCAGAGGATAGCAGGTTTAAAAAGAATTGACAACTAGGAATTAGTGATATTTTCCTCTACAGTAGTGATAGGAGCCACATTATGAAACCTAGATTTGTTCATTTCGACAATTACTAAAAAATGTATAATTTTTAAGTTATAAATTGGCTGGGTTTTTTTTTTACACAAACTTTTTAAGAAAAGAATATTCATCAGAACATATTCTCTATGGACTATTGTAGAAGTGTTTCCTTGACAACTGCTTTCAATTGTAGAAGGAATTTATATAATTTCTCTTGAGTATTTTTTTAATGTTCTCATTTAATCTTCTTATGCTAATTTTAAGGACACTTTCTCTCACAGCATCAATACTTTGTCAATATATATGAATTTTTCACCTTAACAGAGTTATGTGGCTGAAGATGTTAATAATATATGAAACATGTACCACTTTTAACCAATAAGTTGCCTCAAGGAACTGATGTATCAACAAGGTGGAAATAAAAAATAGTTGTGAAAGAATAGCAGTGGCATGCAGTGAAAATGTTCATTATCCCAGCTGAAGAAAAAAAGAAAAGCAAGCAATCAGGGCCTCACCACATTACAATTTCAAAATTGGTATTCACAGCAGCACCATAACGTAAGCTACAACAGATTTTAAGCCATGTACTTACAGTTTCACCCAATGATGCATTGTAGTCGTAAAGTCACGGTTTTCACAGAAATGTACTGCGACTTAGATTTTAAACTTAAAATCCTAACCTAACCAGTGAGCATAACTTAGACAATATTTACAGTTTTACTCTTGTTTTAGTTTGTGTTGCATATTTTAATGTGTTGTTTTAACGTCTAATGTAAATTATGTATATATATCTGTACTACCAGGCAATGCCTTATTCCTTTTTCGCCTGTATTTTCTTTTATTTGATTAGAAAATAAGGCATTGCGAATTAGATCCACTGATTGTTTTGATCTTGTACTCATTTTTTTCATTACCATTTTTTAGCTCTAATCAGTGGATACATTTTAAAATTTTAACTATCATAGATCATGTCGTCCATCTCATTCCATTAAGGGCCGATGACCTTCGATGTTAGGCCCCTTAAAACAACAAGCACCATTATCATCATCAACAGTTTTACTCGCTTACTGAGTGCAGGTACAGTAAAAGTATTCCTTACAACGTATAACACTGTTATATTCTTGAAGAGTGCCCTAGAACAGGCAGAAACTTCACCCATAACACAACAACAAAATACAGAATTCTTGTACTTTGTGTTCGATCTGTGTTCATGCTCGGCAATCTGAATATTTTCCTGAGGGTATTGAAAAATATTCTCCACATGTGTCGTCAATGAATAATCCCAAAAATTTTATTATACATGCTGAAATTTAAAAATAAGATATATACTTTAATTACAATTGATTTCATAAAATAGCTCTATTTTTATTAGCAAGACAGTGTGCAATTGGCTATACAGTTAACATATCAATATTTTTCTTGTAGGCTCTGATGCATGGCACTGAGCATTTCGAGTATTAACTACTACAACTCACATACGTTACCCAAGCTAGCTGGCCTGTTTCCGTAAGACACTGTGAATCTCAAGAGTAGTCCATACTCGCCCTCAGGACAAGGAGGCTTAAAGTGCATGCGTCAACATGACGACTTAAATTTCGCTGGGGTAGCTCTCTTTTGCGCCAGCAAAGAAATCCAGCTTGCTGGAGAGACGTGGACTACTGTAGAGCGAGCAGATTGTCGAAACAGCTATACTTGGCTTGACTGCTTGCAGATTTTTAGACTTGACAAGAAGCGTTTTAAAGAAACATAAGACGATGTGCAAGTGGCTACTGCTATCATATTGTCCCAGCTGCACTGCGTTAGATGGGGTTCAGTGTATGCCACAAAAGAATAGTACAATTAAAAATGGCCTGGATTGGAACAAGTAATAGAGGAACAATCGTGGTCTGATAGAGGAAGATGGAAAGGTGTCATGGAGCTAGATATGGGAAATGATGATGACGATGATGATGATTATGATATGTTTTTGATCGGTAATATCACCTGAGGAATTGTTTAGGAAATCACATCTGCTTTCTCCGTACAATATTCATTTTGTAAGAGAATGAGGTGAGATGATCATTCCTCCTACTTGCACTGTGATGGCAGCAAATTGTGAGGAAATGTAATTCTCTACTCCCATCTACCCAAAGGTCCTGACTTCAGTTTCTTTGAGTCTGGCCGAAAGACTGTCATACGTGTCGCTTTTGCCAGCAATGCTTTTAATGACAAGCATTGTATACTGTTTGCATGGAATGCTAAAGCACCCAGTTGTCTCGGGTAAACAGACGTTAGCTAATATTTGTTGAAATTCATATCGAATCAAATTGGATGGAATTCTGTGCATACAGAGGTGTAGGTGAACAATACTTGCACAATAAAGAATAAATAATAGTTAATGACTGTGTTGTTTATTTAAATTGAAGCCTTAATAACATAAAAATTCTGTGTATTTTCAGATATCAAATCTGATGTTTTCCAGTGGTGACCAGGTAGGCATTAAGTTTGAACTTGGTGATGTGAAGGTAGAAGAAGAAGAATATGCTGAACCAAGTCATGTACCATTTAGTGTGAAGGTGAAAGAAGAATGTGTAGAAATGGTCAAAGAGGAATTTGAAATTATTTGAAAGTAAATAAGAACTGATTTATTATGGTTCTTCGTGATAGCTCAATTGCTTTAATTTTATATCATATTTGATTGGTATAATCATACTCCCTCCCTCCAGTCGAAAGATATGGTGGCAAATGATTTCTGGTTGCATAGCTTTTACCATACTTTCCATTGCTTCATCAGAAACTTTGTAATCACCTCCTTCAGCTGGCCGATCCACCTTGTTGGAGCTCTTCCTTGCAGCCTGCCCACCGGGCGAGTTGGCCGTGCGCGTAGAGACGCGCGGCTGTGAGCTTGCATCAGGGAGATAGTAGGTTCGAATCCCACTATCGGCAGCCCTGAAAATTGTTTTCTGTGGTTTCCCAATTTCACACCAGGCAAATGCTGGGGCTGTACCTTAATTAAGGCCACGGCCGCTTCCTTCCAACTCCTAAGCCTTTCCTATCCCATCGTCGCCATAAGACCTATCTGTGTCGGTGCGACGTAAAGCCCCTAGCAAAAAAAAAAAAAGCAACCTGCTCTCCATTATCGGCTTCTCCTAGTTGAAATGTGATCTACGTATCTGAATTAGTCCTCACTGATCTTATACTTGAGCATGTCCTTGATCTTGAGCTCTGGTGCTCGCTCCTGGATACTCGTAGAACTTGATGGAACACCCATTTTTCCATCACTTTATCCATGTTTCAGCTGCATATGTAGCGATTGAGACTGGGCACTAACAAGGAGAGGCCAGGCCCTGCAGCCAACCGATTTCAATGAGCTTCAGTATACCTGCAGGGGGACATTCAACAGTAACTTGTGTATAAGGGTTTAGGTCAGTATGCTTTCGGTTTTGAAAAAAGAAAAGATGTCATATGTCATGATGCAGGATCCACTTTGGACCAACTGGAAGTTTTAGAACACTAAAAGGTGAACAACTTTTAATTAAACATGTCAAGTCTGTAACGTAATAATTACCGAATAACTTATGAATCCCTGATTCATGACATTTGTCCTCAATATTTTTTTAAAACAAAAACAAACAAAAACATGAGTTAATGTTGAGTGTCCCCCAACAGGTACAATGAAGCTTATTGAAATCTGTTGGCCTTTCCTTGTAAGATCAACAAATCTGTCTAGCACCTTGAAGTTGCTAGTTGTCTCAGGTATGGCAAGTTGTTAGTTGCCCTGTCCATGTTCATGACCTTTGCCTTTCCAATGTCAGCCAGTCCGTGATGACCTCCATCTCCCTGGTTGGTGATGATATCATGAGGGTATGGTTTTCCATACTTCAGGTTGCTGATAATCTTTCCCCCCAAATTGACAGCATCTTTCCTAGTATTTTGCATCTTCCCCATAAAGTGTTCTGAGTAGATGTTATAGAGCAGAGGCAGTAGGATGCACCTCTGATGCCAGCCCCAGTCTTGAATGGTCCTAAGAGAGCATCCTTGACATGAACATAGAAAGTGTTGTTGCCAAAAAGTGCCTTGAGTAGATTTATGAGGTGATTTGGAGTTCCTATAATGCTGCAATATATCCCAGATTGGATTCCATCTCACTGTTTGTAAGCAAATCCAAAATCCTGTCTATAAACCATATAATCTTCACAGTTTTGAGGAATGCAGGAGAGTCCTGACCTTGAGACAGTGCATGTTGTTTACGGGGCAGAGAAGAAGAGGTACACTAAAATAAAAAATAACAATAAATTCGCCTCAAGCCTTGTTATTTTTTAGGAAATAGGAAACTGATAAGTTACATTTCAAATGGCATATATATTCTGTGTTGCAGTACAGACTGTATTGACATTGAACCTCTGTGTGTACCATGGAAATTAGCATCATTTAAACCCACTCTTCTGAACTGGTACTGCCTGTGCTAATATATTCTAAACCTGGTATGAATTAACTTAAAAAATATTACCTGGAAAGTGCGTGTTTTACATGTGCCGCTGGATAATAATTCTGGACTGCTGTTATGTAATTTTAGCATGCGCAGTTGGTACTTCATCTCATGTCCCAATTACGCTCACTCGCCCTGCACAGCAAGAGGAATGTAGGTCATTAGTAAGATTTCTGTGAAGAATGGAAGTGGACGTGAAGTAACCGTTCGTAGTATCCAAAAATTGCGGCCACAATGAAGAAAACACAGCAGTGGTGGATATTTCATCTGCCTTAATCAAGTGTTAATGTATTCAAGGAGTGGTGTGTGTAAACTTGGTGGGAAATGTTTTAGAAGCTGCTATTTGGTAGTGGATATATGGGTATACTTCCTCACAATTTCAGCTTAAGTGAGTTGCTATTCAAAGACTATTGTGAACTATTGATAATATGCCTTGGTGTTTAGAACTTGTCTCTTATCATTATTGATATTACTCTCTAATTTTTAGGAATGTTTCCCTAAGCTATGACTGGTTTTATACATATTTTAAGTTCACTTGCTGTTGTCACGACCTGACACCAATGAACTTTGCATTACTGTTCTTAAAATTTCTAGTGATAATTATTTGAAAATCTTCTCTTGTCAAAGTTAATTATCATTATCTGTTTAATTTCTACATTTTATGTGATTGTACTACCTTTTCACTTAAATTTACTCTATAATGTAATGCATTTAGTGATTACCTCATAATTTCTTCTAATTACAAGAGCTCTGATTTTTGTTGATTGTCGGTTTTTTCCTAAGAAATCCTATTTCAGTCTAGTATTTAGAAGGATGAGAGTTCACCAGTTCAGTCCTTTTCTTGGTACTATTAAATGTCCCAATTTATATAAACTTTCCTGAGCGAACACGGATATACCTGGTGTTGATCTTACATCCACGAGTGCAGAATATATATATCCAGATATAGCTCTTATTCAAAACTGGTGCTGATTTTCGCTGTAATAGTTAATGTTAGGCTCAGGAGACGTCAGTGCCATGCAGACACAGGTTTGGTAGTTAACATATAACCACTAGAGACCTCTGTGACTTCACAAATATCAGAATTGATTCAGATGCACACACATGATATTGTGTAGGTGTTAGTGTGTGTTCGTATTTCTGGTGTTTATTTAATGATTTTTGTATAATGTCCAGGGCTACAGACTGATGAGGAAATAGTATTGGCTTTGGATGTGAGTGACAGTTATATTTTTTATATCAGTTTTTGCGGCATCTGATGGCATCAGTGACTCAAGAGTGGAGAGATATGTCCAATATGGACCCAGGGCCTAGTTATAGAGTATAAATCATGGTTCAGTTCTTCTGTATAGTTTTGATCGAGTATTCTGAGCTATTTTTCAGTGATTAATTGATAAATAACATTTGAGAAGAAAACTGTCTCCAAGGTGACATAAAAAAAAAAAAGAATACTCCCCTCACACAGTCACACAGAAGACAAGGTTAAACTAAGGGAAACATTCTCTAAGTCAGCCATAAAAACTCTGTTAGGAGTTGTGATGAACACCCCTCAAGGATATTGCTGAATGTTTCTTTAAGACATCGTTTAGTAAAGTGCCATTCTTAATGGACGTATTTCCCCGTGATTAATTGTTACTCCTATTTTGGAATCTACATTTCTCACACTCTCCTCAAAATCAAGATCATCCCAGAAAAATTTAATAAGTAGAGCAGGTCATCAATAAAATCAAGGAAAAAATATATGCTTCATTATACCCCCAGTGAAAAGATTTCTGTTGCCGAGAGTACAATATCCTTCAAGGGGAGAGTTTCATTGAAGATTTACAACCCGAGGCAGCCCACAGAAATTTGACTTAAAATGTCTGTTCTGCCTGACAGTAGTAATGGGTATGCATGCTATTTCAGACCATACGCTGGTAAACAGGAAACAAGTTCAGACCTTCTAAAAACTACTCAAATTGTTACTGCTCTACCGCTCTTGCTTCTTCTCTCACCAAAGATCCCCAGAATCTTCCTTCTGGCTGTCAAGTATATATTGACAGGTAATATATGTCACCAGAGTTTGCCGACCAACTTCTTCCATATAGTAACGGCAGATACAGTCAAATCAGCCTGTAACGACATGCCAAATTAGCTGCAAAAGAAAAATCTAAGCAAAATGAAACAAGAGGACATAATTTCTGTTTGGAAAGATTCTAAACTTGCTCTGGCATGGAAAGATAAAAGGATGGTTTTCTTGTTGAGCACTAGCCACAAATCAAAGACAGATGTTACATCAGTTCCCTCCAAATACCCAAACAAGTCACCAATAGACAACAACACTCTCTCAAACACTTGTTTGTAATTACAGAGCTCAATAGCTGCAGTCACGTAAGTGCGGCCAGTATCCAATAATCGGGAGATAGTGGGTTCGAGCCCCACTGTTGGCAGCCCTGAAGATGTTTTTCAGTGGTTTCCCATTTTCACACCAGGCAAATGCCGGGGCTGTACCTTAAGTAAGGCTACGGCTGCTTCCTTCCAATTGCTAGGCTTTTCCTATCCCATAAGACCTATCTGTGTCGGTGCGACGTAAAGCAAAATAGCCAAAAAATAAAATGTTTTTAATTACAAGTAATGAATTTCTTGAACTTGTTTGTAAACAGAAGTAACAATCTAGCATGGTAAATCTGTAGTCATCACAAATGTCACAGAAAGTTCAGGCAACAACTTGTTTAGTCACTGTTGCTTGAACAGGTGACCTCCATGCAAAAAAGAAGGCTATTCTCTAAGGGGAAGGCCCTCTCTTCATCCCCCAGAAGAATGGACTGAATGGACTATCTCACCTTATGGCTAGAAGATAGAAAGGTTCCATAGCTTGTATCATGTGTGTGTGTATCTTATAAATAAAGTTGTTCGTGTCTGTTTGTCTGTTTGTTTGTTCCACCATCATGTCGAAACGGCTGGATAGATCTCAACTAAACTTCATATTTAGAGTATACTTACCCCAGGGAAGGTTTCGATATGCATATCATTTTAAAATCTTTGAAAAATTGCGAGTTTTATAGGAAAACCACAATGGTTTTCCTCCATTTTCTCTTATACTATTATAGGCAAAATATCGAATTTGTCGTATAAGGACGAGACAAAGCTCAATTTAATCATCTTGACGCAAAGAACAAAACTCGGTAAGCCCTATGGGCCCGAAAACCATGTTTTAAGGCCCTAAAACCAACCGTTACGGAGATATTGGCACCACACTACCCCTGCTCCTTTGGGCGGGGATGGAAAGGGGGTGAAGTACGAGTATAAAAATCTTATTATATATAGAAATGGAAGTGTGTGTGTAAATGACACCTCTCCTCCTAAACCACTGGAGCAATTTCAACCAAACTTGGTACACGTATTACTTACTATTGGGAGACAATCACTGTGGGGGTTAAGCCATCCATAGCGCCCTTAAGAGAGAGGGTCAGGGGGGGGGATAGTTACAATAATAATTGAGAATAGTGTTGAATTCATAGTTTTCAGGGCCGCTGAGTTGAAAAGTAATACTCTAGAATTTTTTAAAGTCCAGTCCCCTTTTAGGTGGGGAGCAAAGGGGGGCTGAGATATAGAAATAATTAAAACAGTATCGAATCCATAGATTTCAGGGTCTCTGAGATGAATAGTATTACTCCAGATTTTTTGCAAGTCCAAGTGGAGAGCGAAGGGGGTGAGATATAAAATTAATCGAAAAACTACATATAAAAATATTATCTTCTTCTTACTATATATAAAAACTGATGTGTGTGGGTGTGTAAATGACACATCTCCTCCTAAACCACTGGAGCAATTTCACCAAACTTGGTACACTTATCAATTAGTATCAGGAGACAAACCGCGTGAGGGTAAGACACCCCTAGCACCCTTATGGGCAGGGGGCGAGGGGGGTGGTATAAAAATAATCTAGAATATTATCAAATCCATAGTTTTCGTGGTAACTGAAATAATTAGTGACACTCCGAATTTTTTAAAATTCATGTTCAGCCCCCTTTGGGGTGTGGGTGAGGGGGGGGGGGGTGAGATATAAAAATAATCGAAAACAGCGTTGAATCTACAGTTTTCTGGGTCACTGAGATGAATGGTGACAATCCAGATTTTATATCTCTTAGTGGTGGAGAGCGGGAGGGTGACAGTCTCACTGACAGTTGAAATCCTGTACATCGTATCTATAGTGCGACGGCTAAATACATATAGTTATCACTTATTAATTTTTGACAGGATCAAATACTTCCCATTCGATTCGAGCTTCCATAAGGACGTTTTACTTGAAAATTAAATAATCTAAAACTTGAAATCAAACACATCTAAATAATTTTAAAACTACATAATAGATCATAACATATGAATATGCAAGTCAAAAAGGAATTCTCTAAAAATTCACGTCACACATAACTAACTGGTAATGCAAATCTTAAAGGTAAATATTCAGAAACTATCTGGGCAACGCCGGGTACTACAGCTAGTATATATATAAAAAGGGCTATGCATGGAAATTATTTATTACTGCAAAACCTGCAGCCAGAAGTCTTTTTTGTGCCCTGACACATGCTTTGACAACATTTGTAAGAAGACATGAGTGGGTACATTTCATAGGAAAAAAAAAAGTTGTTTGTTGTTGTTTGAATCATCAGTCCATAGACTGGTTTGATGCAGGTGTCCATGTCACCCTATCCTGTGCTAACCTTTTCATTTCTGTGTAACTACTGCATCCTACATCTGCTCTTAAAAATGATGGTACATGGAAAATTGAACTGCTAATTGATCTGCAATGGTCAGGGATATAGTAACGTGTCAAAATTGAAAAGTCAATATATTCAATAAAATGTGCCTAAAACTCAGTCCCAGTGATCCTCAAATGTATTTTAATGTTTAATAGATCAGATTGGACAAATACCTGCAGTAGGCAATCAATAAGTTTTTTAAGTGTCCAATAGATGTCAAATTTCACCTTCCAGAAGGGACTAGAGATTAATTTCACTGAATATTTTATAAACACTCAAGTTCTTCAAGCTTTTTCATTAATGAAAATATCAGCATTTTTGGCCAGTGAGGTACCAGGTAGGCATTCATAATTATGACAGTACCTATCTCCCCAGTACTTGGTGTTACAAATGAGGCTTGCAGTGATGTCTCAATGGGACACTTGCCACTGGTATGTTGGAGAGCTGTGGCAGCCTAGTTGATGAGCAAGATGCCTCACTGTGGTGTAACACTGGTGATTTCACAACTGAAAAAGACTAAATGATATTATCCAATAGTTCAAGCATACAATGAATAAATGACTTTGTAACATTTCATGTGTAGTTAGAAAACCGATAATTAAAAAAGTTAATAATCATTGACCGGCAGACAGTCAGCCCAATTTGAGGGAGGTAGCAGACTTTGAAGTAGTCCATAAATTTGTCTGCATAATCTCCTTAATCTGCAACTAAGGAGGAAGGTCATGCTCATTATGCCACCACAAAGTTCAGCCACATTTGGAAGGACTTCTGATATAAAGGACACCAAGTTCCACCTAACCAATGACCTTGTCTTCTCCAATGCACATTACACTGCCAAAACATGGACTGTGAAACAGGCAGAAGGTATGAAGATGGAGAGCTTCAAACGATGGGTATATCGGCAAATCCTCAGGATCTCCTGGACTGAACACTGCACCAACATGTCTATGCTGGAGAAACATGGTATGATTTGATGTTAAAATAATGCCCTACATCAAATATAAGGGAGCCTCCATGGCTCTGGCGGCAGCATGCCGGTCTCTCACCATGGTTCAAATATCGGTCACTCCATGCAACATTTGTGCTGGACAAAGCAGAGAGGGGACAGGTTATTACCTGGATACTCCGGTTTTCCCTGTCTTTCATTCCAACTACACTCTCCAATATAATTTCATCTGTCAGTCATAAATTATTGCCGTAGAGGAGTGCGACAGGCTTCAGCAGCTACCACAATTCCTATCCTTGCCACTAGGCGGGGGCTTCAGTCAATTCATCCCTGACTGAGTCGAATGACTGGAAATAGAGTGTGGATTTTTCATTTGCATCCAAAATAAAGAAATGAAGTTCACACTTTGATGTTTGTAGCTCAGGTATTTCATTATACATGACTATGGGTTTTGCTGATATACATTACAATATGTCTGTTGTTCATCATTAAATGCTCCCTGAGGTACATACATAAAATTTTCAAAGTCATATTTTAATTTCAGGACATTATTTTGACACCATATAATATGTATTCAGGGCACTACAAATAACGAGCAGAACAGTATTTGTACTTTCTTCTGAAACACCCTGGATATACTGTACTTCACCCCAGCTCCTCTCCATTTACCTGAACCACCCACAGTTGCAAGTTAACTTGTAGAATCAGAAAATCAAATATTTTCTAAGGAAGGTAAGTTTACAAATAGAAAAGTCCTTACGTTATCCTCCGTTTCAATACAAAAGTGTCCACCTGTGTTAGATGATACAATGTCTAGACATGTTTCAGCTTATCTAAAAGTCATCTTAAGTAGAAAGTTTAATATTACACTAACCAATAAAACACTGAGCCAATTGTGAAAAAATTTTATTGGTTAGCGTATGGGAGGTATTCAGATGTCTTTAAATCAAATATGCCTGCTGACCTGAAGAGAAGCATTTTTAATAAATTATGGTTGTGAGAACTGGACAATAAATGAATTTGTCAAACAAAAACAGATCAATCCTGGATTTCTCAAGGCGGTACATAAAGAGAATGGATGGCATACAATCAGTTGCTAAGGTTACTAATAGTATTCAAATGGTGGCAACACTGAAGTGGCAGTGTGTTGCACATATAGCTCATAGAAAATACAGTTGCTGGACAAAACTTGTTTTAGAGAGGAGCCCTAGAGAATATCTCAGGTCAAGAGGAAGACTACCAGATGGGAAGGAGAAGGACTTATGGAACTACTGGACTTTAGTGCCAGAGAGTTGCTGGAGGATGTTCTGCCTGGAAAGAACTATTATAAAATTATCTTGCTCACAGACTTTAAGAGGCTGCTGCTCCTAATGATGATAGTTAAAAGTCAAGAGGATATGTTGGGGCAAATATTCCTTTATCGGAAGAAAAACAAAGAACTGGAATAATTTACCAAAGGAGAAGATCAGTAAATTTCTATCTTCTTTGAATGGTTTAAGAAAGGACTAAGTAAGGAATTGAAAGGGAAGCAGCTACTTTGGCAACAGACTTGTGCAGATCAGTTGCGATTGATTAAGAAAACCAAGAATAACGACCGAGAGGATCTGTCACATTGACCATGCATCACCTCATAACCTGAAGGCGTTTGGGCTGAGCAGGCCAAGGCACATCAGGTCTGTGGCACCATGAGGTTTGCAGTTTGGTTTGGTTTTGCTTCAATAAGAACGGATCTTATCAAATAACATATGATGCATCTAATCTCGTCTGACCTTGCTTCGTCAACTCTGGTCCTCTTCCAGCCAGATGGCCGTAGGTTTGTGAAGTCTTGGAGGTCTTTCTATTTCATGGCCTTCCCTTTATTCTGTGAAGAATCAGACCTCTTCCAATTCTCTCCTGAATAGCGAAAGGTGGAGGAGACCTAAATGTATCTTCTTACTTCCCTCTAAAACAATCACCACGAGCCTGAATCTCAATTTCATGAAGTTTCATTTCTAAAATCCTGCATGCATTGACTGGTATTCGATCTCATAGCCACGTCTGAAGTTGTAATGAATAAATATCAGAGCAGTGAACTCTTTTTTCAGTGCATGTTAAATGCTTCCAGAGGCTATGTGACTGCAATGCTCGAAGATTGTGGAACCAAGGTTATTTTCTCCCATCTTACAGAACGTTATTAATAATCAAGTAGAAAATAATTTCAATCGAAACATCAGCAATGAGCTACATCAAGATTAAGATGCTCTGTTTGTGAAAGAAAAGGACTGAAATACAGTAGTTAAAGAAGAAATCAGCTTGATTTGTTCAAGAGTCATTTGCTTCAAACTTGTGTACATATAGGTGAGAATGAGAAATATTTCCTATTAATACATCAGATTCTTTCCCTTGTACTGTAACTACCCTGTCAACTTCTCAACTTATGCCCAGTATTGCCATTTAATGTATAGTACATGATTATTTCAACTAATGAATTCTAACTGAGAACATGATGACAGTGATGATGATAATACTACTCATTCTTCAAAGGGGCCTAACATCTAGGTCATCAGCCCCTAATGGTACAAAATGAGATGAAATATAATGACAATTTAAAATTCTAAAATTCATCCACTGACCAGAATTTGAATTTGATGATGAAGAATGGATGTAAAATAATCACAATATTAAAACTTAAAAATAATTTCAAAATGAATCCACTGACTATAATTCAAAAATATGATGATGGATAATGATTATGAACTTAAAAACAATCAGTGGATCTGACCCGCAATGCCCCACCTTTCCAGAAACAAACTTAGAACAATGGCACTGCCATATACTGACCAATGGGCTGCTCGCAAGGCACAATCCTGAATCAACGATCCTTGTTATCTAAAGGGGTCCAAAATCCATGTCAACGGCTCCTCATAATGGTATTTATCGCTCGTAAAGTAGAAGCATGGTATTTCTCATACTGTGGTACTAATCAAAAGTAACGTAGATTTACAGTCTTTCTCACATTGTGGTCCTACTCGCAGGTAATGTACTGCACACAAGTAATGTAGGCCTATAGTGTTTTTCACACAATGTCGCTACTCACAGGCAACAAACTGATGGTGTTCCTCACATAGTGGTATTAATCACAGGGACTCATACTATCCTGTGGTGTTCCTCACGTAGTGGGTACTAATCACTGGCAACGCAGACCTGTGGCGTCACTTATATAGCAGTACTTATCACAGGGAACACCCAGACCTGTGGTGCACCTTGACATACAGTCGTATGATGTCTGCAAGTAGATGCTGAAATACCTCAGTGAGGGTAGTCGCTCTTTTCTTTCTTTTCTTTTTTTTTCTCCTTGGAGTGTTCCAACCAACCATAGACAGAGGGGAGCCTCTGTCAAAGTGGTGGATACTAGAGTTGGGTACTGTAAACCCATAGACATCCACCTGCATATCCATACAATTGCCCACATAGTGGTACTAATCGCAAGAAAAGTCGACTCATGGTTTTCCTCACGTGATGGTACTAATCACAGGTAATCTCATAGTTTTAATGACATTGTGTCTGTCTCCATAGCGTAATGGTTAGTGTTATTAGCTGCCATCCTTGGGGGCCTGGGTTTGATTCCTGGTACTGTCAGAAATTTAAAAATGGCAGGATGGCTGGTATGTGGTTGAAATGGTACCTGCAGCTCAGCTCCATTGGGGGTATGCCTGAAAATAGCTGTACCATCTCAGGATGAGGTCAAGAGTTTACTTTAATGACATCATGCCTTTGGTGCCCCATTTAGTTGCCTCTTATGACAGGTAGGTTATACCATGGGTGGATTCTTCGTATGCATCTGCCACCCACAAGAGGTAACTGAGAACAGATTAAGAAATTTTTATAATCCTGAATATGTATACTGGTACTAGCTTTTATAGTCAAGATGTTTATGACATCCTTACACCAGCAATGCAACTAAATTATTATCAAATGTACGAGTAGCATCAGCTGTTTTCGGCAAGAAGAAAGGAGGGATAATATGGCTCCTACTGCCTTCAGGCGCAGCATGTTGTGAGAAAATTCATGCATTTTTCAGTTAATAAACAGATGAGTATTGTAGCAAGACTGGTTGTAGTCATGGTAAGAGGAAAGTCTGCCTCTTAACAGCTTAGCAATATGTATGTATATCCAATCCTTCTCCTATTTTTCTATGGGGTCGGATATGAAGTGAGATGAATCGTGATATCAGGTTACTACAGCCGGATGCCTTCCTGACAATAACTGTTTGAGAGGAGTTGATGAGATGATGATGACATGATGTATGATTGTAGAAAGGGAGAGGGTGAAACCAAGTACAGACACACAACAAACTGCTGGCTTATCATCCCCATCCAACATACAAACCAACTCCAACTGCTTCATATGTCCTCACTCCATATGAACACTGCAGAGAGGTTTTGGCATGCAATCTAGTGGTCAGAAATGGTATACCACCACTGCTCTTAGCCTGTCGACCAACATTTAACTGTTAAATAAAGAACACAGGCCAAGTGTTAGGATTCTCGGGCCCCTGGGAAACTGAGGGGTCTAGCCCCTTAATCTCGATTTCCCCCCTCCCCCACATAATTTGATCAGAACTGCAAACTTGCAGGTTATATTATAGCCAATACTTGCCTAACGGCGGAGTTTGCAACAAAAAATGGTGTAAAATTTTTATCGGTGCAAACATGGTATATTTGTGGTGCTAATTTGGTGCAAAAGCGACAATGGATGCACCGATTTAACACCAATGAAAAATGCACCAATTCCCTATAATTACACCACATATATTTTCACAATAATTTACACCATTTTTACACCAACAAAGTTCGTGCAGGAGAAGTGACATTTTACACAACAGTTAGGTACACCAAAAATGAAGTATACTAATCAAACAATTTCTGTCCGAAGTTTGTGCCAAAATACACCAAAGATTTTCTTTCAACCTTCTTTATTGTCAGCACCACTGTTGAGTCCGGCTCCATGGCTAAATGGTTAGCGTGCTGGCTTTTGGTCACAGGGGTCCCGGGTTCGATTCCCGACAGGGTCGGGAACTTTATCTATACCGTAATTGGTTAATTTCGCTGGCATGGGGGCTGGGTATATGTGTCATCTTCATCATTTCAACCTCATCACGACACGCAGGTTGCCTACGGGAATCAATTCAAAAGTCCTGCAACTGGCAAGCTGAACTTGTCCTCGGACACTTCCGGCACTAAAAGTCGTAGGCTACGCCATTTTTACCACTGTTGAGCCGAATTTGCTTCAACAATGCTCCAGTGTTACACCAAGGATTTAGGTGCAATTGTGGAATCAAACTGGTGTAATTTTAGAGCACAATTTATGCATATTTCTTCGTATTTACCCGATAAATATAATGGTCCAAAACTGGTGGAATCTTCATGTTACGTTGGCGTATCTTTCGAAGCAAGCGTTGTGGTACTTTTGTGGAGTAACCTTTGTGCCACTTTGCTGCAAAGTTAGTGCACATTCTTTCGCATCCCCCCGCACCAAAAAAGTACAAAATTGTTATGGTAACAAACAACAAGAACGTCATACTTCTCTGCTGCACACTGACGCATACTCTACCAAAAATTGTTTCACGTTTCAAACTTAAAAAAATGTATTCTTATCGGCATTTAAATGCATTAAGGTTTTATTATTAATTTTTTTAAAGTTCTGCCCCCACTTGTCAACGGCCCTGAGATAACCACTTCGTTATGTAAACTTAACTTACAGTATCGGAAGCATGCGCGGGAAAACGAAATAGCTCAGGAGCAAACGGTAAATATAAAACTTAACGGGATTTTTACAGGAAGAGCATACAATCTGACAAATTCAGGAACAGCGTATTCATTTTGATGTAGGTGATATGTATATTTTCAGTTGCAGTAAAATGAAGTATCTAATTGATTCGTTGCACTAACAACGCGTCTGTCTGATCAGCGAGGAAAGTAACTGGAGTAGATATTCACATTATTCATTGAATGCTTTTTGCGAGATTTGTACCCAACACCTTGAAGAAATCCTTACACAACTTACGCAAGTAATCTCTATTTAAGTGACCAAGGTGCAGGGAGAGTGACAATTTAAAAATACAGTTTAGCAGACAGTTGGTGCATGTTTGTCGCTCTTACCAAGTTCGTAAAATCACACAGAATGCCAAAAGGTAAAGAGAGCAAAGAAGATGAGCAATGGGACGAATTTCTTCAGGGCCGAATAATTGGTCTGCATGAAGGTGGTTGGTCCGCGGAGCGGATAGCCACTTATTTAGGAGTGGAAGTGGGTTTTGTGGAGAGTGTTATTGCCGCGTTCACGAACACAGCTAAGTAAGGAAATCAACAAGACACTTGACAAATGTGAGGCCCTGAGAAGTATCCTGCGGTAGTGTATCGAAGGCGAATTTTAGTCTCGGTTGTAGTTAAGACCTCGACAAGCTCCTTTTTGCTACTCAGCTTCGAAATTGAAAATATGTGAAGATAACCCTTCAGTGAGTGTTAAAACACGCTTGTCGTGGCTGGGAATCAGGAATAAGGTCTTTGAGGACTAAGAAGAAATAAATGGGTGTAGAACAGGGAGTGATGGAGAGTGAAGATATGGAGATGCAGCAATTGGGAACATGCATCATTTTCAAAAATATTTTTTTTGAAAAGTACACCAATGAAATAGTACGTAAACGTATTACATTGTGGTATGTTGCCTTGTTTTCTACCATTAAAAAAATATTTAATAGTGCCTTTCCGCAAGGCGAGTGAAACGGCCTCTGACGTAAGCGGCGCTCTGTGACGTCACGATCCAGTACCGCATGGAGCTCTATCAGCCGTTGTGCATCAGCCGTTGCTAAAAGCCGATTGTTTATTATTCACGATCGCGAATAACTTCGAAATGACAGAAGAAAGGTTCGAAACAGCACAGTCAGACAATCTACCATGTGTAGATGTCATCATTCTTGAAAAATGTGACTTTTGTGGCCGCAGAAATTCGCGGATAACAAGCAAGTTTGTAAGTGGCGTCTTTTATATACGTGCAATGTACTGTAACCCATAGTATTAGGATAACAACGAACCTGGATAGATATCACATCACTTTCAACATTTCCTTCTAGACTGATTCCCCTATTAAAGAAGAACATTACATTTTCGGGCTTTCAGCATTAGTAAAGTAAGAAATCGGATTTCAGCACTAACATAAACATATAGGTAGCATTATAGTACTAGTCCGCTTCTGTGGTGTAGTGGTTAATGTATGCCACTCCCGGAGGCCCGGTTTCAATTCCCGGCTCTGCCATGAAAGTTGAAAACAAATAGTACGAGGACTGGAACGGGGTCTACTCAGCCTCGGGAGGTCAACTGAGTAGAAGGGTTTCGAATCCCACCTCAGCCATCCTCGAAGTGGTTTTTCGTATTTTCCTACTTCTCCTCCAGGCACCTAAGGCCACGGCCGTTTCCTTCCCTCTTCCTTGTCTATCCCTTCCGATACTCCCATCCTCCAACAAGGCCCCTGTTCATAACAGGTGAGGCCGCCTGGGCGAGGTAATGGCCCTCCTCACCAGTTTCATCCCATACTCAAAGTCTCACGTTCCAGGACACTGCCCTTGAAGTGGTAGAGGTGAAATCCCTCGCTGAGTCCGAGAGAAAACTAAACCTGAAGGATACACTGATTAAGAAAGAAAGAAAGAAAGAAAGAAAGAAAGAAGGAAAGATAGATCATAGTACTATAGGGTTATAATCTATCATTCCCAAAAAAATATATATTTATGGTTGGGACAACTGGCCTACCCACTTCCAGGGCCCATGAAAGAGAATTAAATATCTTTGTGGAGAGAAAAAGTTAAACATGATAAAGATAAATATGACTTCATCTAGTTTTCACAAGTCGGGCTGAGTGGTTCAGACTGTTGAGGTGCTGGCCTTCTGACCCCAACTTGGCAGGTTCGATCCTGGTTCAGTCCGGTGGTAGTTGAAGGTGCTCAAATACGTCAGCCTCGTGTCGGTAGATTTACTGGCACGTAAAAGAACTCCTGCAGGACTAAATTCCTGCACATCGGCGTCTCCGAAAATCGTAGAAGTAGTTAGCGGGGCGTGAAGCCAATAACATTAATTACATTTGGCTTTTAACAAGCTGAGCATATCAGGAAAGAAAAGTGTCCCGGTGACATTTTAGTCGCTCAATACAGGAATGTCTTTGGGTGCTGTGACTTTTACTTTTTTTTTTCTGTTTGCTTTACGTCACACCGTCACATATAGGTCTTATGGCGACGATGGGACAGGAAAGGCCTAGGAATGGGAACAAAGCGGCCGTGGCCTTAGGTACAGCCTCACCACTTGCCTGGTGTGAAAATGGGAAACCACGGAAAAACATCTTCAGGGCTGCCGGCAGTGGGGTTCAAAACCCACTATCTCCCGGATGCGAGCTCATAGCTGCGCGCTCCTAACCGCACGGCCAACTCGCGCGGTATTTTTACCCTTCGGTTTATTGACTTGGATTGTATAACCTAAAACTTAGGCTAAGTTGGATAATATTTTAAACACCTACATCACTATTTTCACCTGTGTGCAATTATGTTATTTATTTCATTAATATTATGATAATTATTATAATTGAGCTTTGTTAACTTATAAGACCCCAACAGACAAGCATTGGTTTTGTGTAGAGTTATACATTTGTTAAATTCACGTTGTTTCCTTTCATGATGTACACGCCTATTCTTTGTTACATTATAGAATATTTAGATATAGCCTAAATTTCTTTACCAATTAAGCTCTTCAATAAAGACGTACATAACTGTCCCATGCCAAGATATATTGGTAGAATTAGAGCTGTCAAAATGGTTCATAACCCCTTTGATTTATTATCTTGACATGGATCACCCAAAACATAGGTTAGGTTTGGAGAATAATAATCAGCATTATTTAATGCACTGTTTTTTACTTTCATATTCCAAGATGTAATTGAAGCATTTAAATAAAGCATCATACATTAAAATTTAAAGTTTTACCACTAGAACAGCTGACATGGAAAAGTGATTTGAAAATTCAAACAAATTCATCTTAAAATCTTCAAAAAAATAAACTGTAGACTTTTCCGATATATCACCAGCATTTCTCCGGCTCGCCAAAATCCATTTCTCCCTAGTTTTAGCGTCTTTGGAACATTTATAAACAATTTGTTTGGTATGGTATGCGATGTGCTATTGCACATCGGAACTCTACACCATTTATAAGTTTTCTGCCTCACTGTCTGCGCAGGATTCATTTTAAGTCTAAAATATACCACTCAGATTATTATCCAATGTATAGACCTCGAATTTCACCATACTAGACACTAACGTGAAGTAGAAATACGCGAAGTGTATCCTGCTTCTCACAGCACACTATGTGTTACTTCGTCTGCTAATTCAGTCAACCTGTACGATGACGTCAGACCAATGAGATCGCGTGCTTGCGTGACGTGACATTTTCGTAGATTTTTATCACGTTTGGAGTTATTATTTGTACATTCTGATCACATTTTTGAATTCTGCATGAAATTTTGAATCAGATTAGCATATTTTTAATTAAAACCCCGGATCATGCATGTTCCCTATTGTGCCAATTACAGTAGAGACAATACGGGACACTTCCGGATTCAGCCTTGTTAAAATGGGAGACAAGTCGCAAGTGGCGCTCCTAGTGGCTTGACCTGAAAATTCGCGCTAAATTCAAATATCAATGGAAATGTATAGCCTATACGGAAATGGATAAATAAATTACGTCTAGAAAGAAAGTGTTACTAAAATATTAACTTCAAAGTTGCTAAAGCAATTCTGGATAAATGAATGAAGAATCATTTAACAGGTTATTATTTAAAGACTGAAATTAGACATATAATCAAGATGTGAAATGGACTGCTGTGAAAGGGCTTGATCTTTCATTTATGCTTTACTTTTTTAGCTCGAGAATTCCTGCCTGAATGTTCACGGCTAGATTTTTCTTTTTTCTCATTTAAAACCATTGTATCATCATATTAAAACACTTATCAACAAAAATATCGGTACATTCCTTACACACATGATTCAATGAATTTACATTTAAGAGCTGGACAATTTTCCTTTTAACTTGAAGCCTACTAACAGAAAGAAAATCTATAAATTTAGCCTCAAAAACATTCAAATTTTCCCTTTAAGCAATACTTGCCATAATGCCATTATATTAGGGGAAAGCAAATTTGCATCATTATATTGTTTCAACAAATTATGTACATTTCTTAAATCACCCATATTTTCTTCGGTGCTTGACAACGCATTACGGCATTCCAAAGGGTAACTTGGAACAAAATCAGCCACACTCATATGTATACGTATTTCCCTGAATTAAATCAAACCCACAGATCACACCTACAACAACACATCAGTATTGAAGGTTAATTGGTGCACGATACAATAAAATTTGCGTATTATATTTTAATCCAGTTAAAATATGAGTCGAGCAGGTCAGAAGATTATGAAGTACTATAAAAGTCTCTTTGTCACTGGAAGAATACATATGCAAACACAAATTACTTACCTTTTCTTGTCACGAGGGGAATGGAAGAAAGACCGCGCATTCTTCTCTACTTCATAGGTACTGCAGCCAAACACAGCACATACCATTCCCCTCATGGTGAGAAGAGATATCAAAGAATGACACACGCTACTATTTAATTATGTCAACTCACTGAAAACGCATAAATAACACCAAAAACTTCACACAGAAGTACATGTGCTCTTATGACAGAATCAGTAGTTCTCAGGTCAATCTACTAGAGAGAACTCTAATAGCTGTCCCTCGATATCTTCCAGAGTGTCGCGTATTGTCTCTACTGTATTTGATTGTACTTGTCCTTTTTTGTGTTCTTGTTTTTCCTTATCTCATTCTGTTACCTTTCTGAATGACTTTACAATTGAAATTGTAATCAGGGGAATAGGTACCGGTATGAGGTTATCCATGTTTCAGTACATTATAACTAAAATGACAAACAGTTTTTAAATCATTTCAGAATTTAAGGGACCAGTTTTAACCCAACCATGGGTCATCCTCAGCCTTATGATTCTAAACATTGGTAAGTCACACAATGTATGTACAATCATTAAAATCCATTACAGTACGCATTATCACAAGACATAAACCACACATTAAAATACCGTATATACTTGATATGGGTTTAGAATCCAAGTGCCTGCCTCTTCATATCCATTTGTTCAACTTACAGAACTTAAGTTGTAAAATTCATGTCTCAGTGTAATGTCAACATAACAATATAAACTTCAAATCATTATTCACTACAGAGTAATTTAAAACATACTATGCTGTATCAAGTCACCCTTCTGGGTCGGGGTGATTTGACACACAGGTTGATTACCACTTCTCTATCATGTTCTAGGTAAGAAGGGGTGTCATGATACATACATTTATGTGTTTAACCAATTTCTGACATATTTTGTAGAAATTGGGGTTCATTACACCTACAGTTATATTGAAGGCAGTGATAAAAGAGTTATTATTAAATTTTTTTTACAAATAAGAGTAAATAATATAACATTGACAATATATACTTAACATACAAAATATTAACATTAAATTGTCACAATATTGCTCAGTAACACGACCTAATATCCCCAAAGAATTATTATAATGTCATTTAGTGGTCGTGAAAGTCTACGTATTAAGATAACACATGCCTGTAATTGCACTTTAAAAGGTAATATATTCATCAAATTCCAATTTGCCATATCAAAGTTCAATAGGGGGAGGCAAATGGTGTTTCACTTCATGAGGATAAACAAAACTTTTATTTTCCACTTCTGGCCACACAAATGTATCCAGGCTATTTTATAGTGCCTCATGAACTTCACCTCTACAGCCGTTGATGAAGTTTCACTCACTTTTAGCAACAAAATGTATTTTAGGATTGATGGACCTTTTTGATTTGACTGCCACCTCAACCACTACGAAGTGCCCTTCATTTACTTCTTCATACACTGACTGGTCATTTCGAGATACAGATGGTATTTCTGGTTCATCCTCCTGCTCCCCCGTATCATCATCACTTCACTGATTGGCATCAATGTTGTCATGCAGATTAGGTGGTTCAGGGGTCAGCTCACGTGAACTTAAAGGATCATCAGACTCCACATTTGTAACACTGTTCCCTGGTTGCACTGTTCTTTTGCATTTCTTATTACTGGTATTGACATTGTCATCTGTCCCATAACAAAGGGTTTTCAACAGCCCAGCAAATGAATCTTCCATGTCAGCTCCAATGGTTCTGGTGTTCTGGATGTCATCACATGGAATTTGATTCAGCACCTCCATGTGATTTATTGGCATGCTTCCTGTCTTTTCAAACCCTGCCTTAATAATTCCTGTAGCTGTTTCTTGTACTCTGGCTAGTAAGCGTTTGAACATGACAGGAATCCTGTCCTTTGGAATTGTTCCATGGCTGCCTTTCAGCTTCCAGTCAAACAGAATATCACGCCAGTGACATTTAAATGACCAAAAGAATGAAACCTCTAATGGTTGGCAGGGGTGGGTGGAGTTCTTTGGCAGCAGAATGAACGTATATCACAGATGCTGATAAGTGACTGGAGAGGTTATAACCTAGGATCGCTCATGGTGCAGCCTTGGTTGTCAGATATGGCAATGCAATTGTATGGAACCATTCCTCAAAAGTCCTTTGGTCAATCCATCCTGATTTTGTGTTTGCGTAACATGTTCCCTTCGGTCATCCATTGGTCCAAGAATCCCAGAGATGCACAGAATAGTAGATAACAAATGGAGGCAACAATGTCCTATCTCTTGCACAAGCCATCATTATAGATGTCGATGCCTTTGAGGAGTTCACAACCCATTCTGCATGCTTGCACCTACGTTTCTCTACAACTCGCTTTCTACCTGGATCGTCTGACAGGTTCGTCTCATCATAGTTGATGATGCTTCCTGGTTTGACTCCTATCAGTGTAATTTCCAAGTGATCAAAGTATTGATTAATTATCACAGGTGATAGTGAGGCACAGCTGCTTTTAATGTTCTCAGCAAGTCTTGCAATCAATGTTTGTCCATTTCGATCAAAAAAAAGATTTTGCCCAGTCTTCTATAGGCATATTATTTTTAAATTGTTTGACTAAATGGCCTTGTCTGTCTAAGTAGCCCTTTACCAACAGTCTTAATATCTTACGACATAAATGGAAATTCCCATTCGCTTGCAATAACCAGGTTCATTGTCAAGCTTTCTTTCCTCTCCTGTGGAGAGAACTGTCTTACCGCCTATTGTTTTTGTGCGTTTGTCATGCAGACAGTGCCAAAGCTTCATTTTATCAATTTCATACTTCTCAGAAGCTACACAAAAACTTAACTTTAAGGATTTGATCTTGTGCAAAGTTTTTTCCAAGTTTTCCAGACAGCCTGCATTGTAAAGTCACCCATTAGGAATTTTCCTATATTTCCTCGGCATCGTGGTGAATACCAGTACCGGTATGGTACCCTGTACTATAGAACACCCTATATGAAGTAGGCTATCACGAATTAAAATTTGTGTGTTAGCATGTAATTTAAGTGATATCGCACACACTTAATGTGTCTGTGATGATTCCAAGTTGGATGGTAAGGATGAGTTCACATTCTTGTATCAGGTCACCTTGAGTTGCACAATATTTAAAATTGTGTTCTAACATATTTCAAGTTTTAGTTTCTGCTTATTCTAATGTATGTTTCTATTAGCACAAATACATGGAAATACCAGTTAATCTTAAATCTTTACGATTTCCATAAATACTGTTCTTCTACAATTTTTTTTTGAAGTACAAAAGAGCAAGAGTTTTACAATGTAGTAAACAATACAATGACTGATGAGTACTTCATTTTGATTAGCTCCGCCATGTTTTAGCTGAATGCCCCATTAGTCGATTTAAACTTGTCTATTCCGCACAGGGTAAAATCACTCCTTATGCAATTTCAGCAAAGTACAGGCTCCCTATTTTAACTTTAATATGTTTTTTAAACCCGGTGTGAATTTATGTATTTCTAAGGTCTGAGATTTGAAGAAAATTACAGCAGGCTGTTGTGCTTATGGATACAAAAACAGATCCGGAAAGGGTTATAAAATGAAAGTAGACTATTGCTTGTTTTCAGCTTTGAAAGTAATACGTTATAAGATGCTCACAGCTAAGAGTAGAGTTGTATCTTACATTGTAATGGTAACAATAATAACAAAATGGGTTCATAATTTTATGGAGGCCAAGGCAGCATATGTCAGATTTTTCCATTAATACTCGCTGTATCGAAAACCTGTACGTAACGAAAGAAGTTTAGATTATAATTTCCTATCTTTTACGTTTTGTGTCGTTTTACTATGTAAGAAGAAATAACAGATTTTCACAATTATATTATTTTCTGTTTTATCTGAAACTTTTACTAATACATAAAAGATCACTCCCGATCATTTATGTTCATTCATTTTCATCGTATGAGCTATCACCTTTCTTTCTTTCTTTCTTAATCTGTTTACCCTCCAGAGTTTTCCCTCAGACTCAGCAAGGGATCTCACCTCTACTGCCTCAAGGAGGGTGAGACTTTGGGTCGGCACAGTACAGCTGAGAAGGAGGACCAGTACCTTGCCTAGGCTGCCTCATCTGCAATGCTGAACAGGGGCGTTGTGGAAGGATGGGAAGATTGAAAAGGGAAAGCAAAGAAGAGGGAAGGAAGGGCGTGGTCTTAACTTAGGTACCATCCTGGCATTTGCCTGGAGGAGAGTGGGAAACCAGGGAAAACCACTCCAACGATGGCTGAGGTATGAATCGGACTCACCTCTACTCGGTTGACCACTCGAGGCTGTGTGGACCCAGTTCCAACCCTCGTACCACTTTTCAAATTTTGGGAAATGAACGCGGGCCTCCAGTGGTGGCAGCTAATCACACTAACCACTACACCACAGAGATGGACATGAGCTATCATAATGGATATATTCTCGAATTCAAGCTTTTATGGCTATTCATCTCTTAAAGGATGTGGTTATAAATGCTGCCTAGTATGAAGTTGAATTTTCCTGTACATTATAATGATAACAATAATACTGTAGTCCGACTCCGTGGCTGAATGGTCAGCATACTGCCCTTTAGTTCAGAGTACCGGGTTCAATTCCCGACTGGGTGGGGTGTTTTAATAACTCGGTCTTTGGGACTGGGTGCTTGTGTTTATCCCAATCCTCTCCTTTTCATATTCAAACAACACAGCACACTGCAAACCAGCACAGAACATGCAATAGTGATTACATCCCTCCCTATATGATTGGGGCAAGAAGGGCATCCAACCGTATGACAGGGCCAAATCCAAATGTGTGACGCAGTTCGCTCCCACAACCCCACATTTGTGGGAAAAGCGGTAGAGAAAACAGAATTATTAACACTAATGGAAATGTGTTAGCAAATATAATGTTTAAAATACAGCGGATATCTAACATTACTAACCGAACCAGGGCACAGAATTAGTCGCACATCTTGGGGATCGAACTGCATGTGGTCGGTAACATAGTCCTGAATAAAAGTGCTCCGGGACCAGGATAACTGCTTGTTTTCACCGAGCAACAAGTAGTATTTTCTCAAACTATATTATATTTTGATACCAATATTTAATTGCTCATTGCAGGGATCAAACCATTGCTGTCATTAACAGAGCACTATACATAACTACTCTGGGACCATGACTTGGTTACTTGGTTTAACCAGTAAAGAGGTTTGCCTCTGTAGTGTAGCGGTTAGTGTTATTAGCTGCCATACCCGGGTCTGATTCCCAGTACTGCCAGAAATTTATGAATGGCATGAGGGCTGGTATATGGTTGGTTTTCGTTATTATTTATATTAGTACCATGATTAGAATGGTACAATATATTATGATAACTTATATTATGTTAACATGGTAATGTTATGTTTTAAAATTTAAATGTAGGCTAACTTTACAGTCATTACATACATTATTCAAGACAATGGCTATACTATTTTTATGCCACATGTAATACAAATGTTATTGTAGGCCTAGCTGCCAATACAGAATTTCTAACTTCTTAAATAATTGTGACTTTTATACCATGTGTAAATCCATTTTGAAGTCTTACATCCGGTAGTCAGAGTTTGAGTAGAACAAATACTGATAGGCCTGTATAGGCCCTATACACAGTTTAAGCAAAATAAAATCTTAAAATATTGAACTTCTCTGTTTATTGAAACAATAATAATATCACTCTCCTTCATCTATTAGCTGATTGAGTACTTGGCTAAAACATGGCAGCTGAACTGGACTTGGCCACACTGTAGTAAACAATGTACTGTAATGCCACCTAGTGAAATATTTTGAAAGCATTTGTAGCAGTTGAATAGGCCAACAGTATGGTTGCCAAACTTCATACAAAATTCTTTCAAGTCACAATCATAGTGAAAAAATACAAATTAACCTGAAGCTACGAAACGTATCAAGTCATCCTGGTGTATCGATTCACCCCGTTTTACGGTATATAACCAGAAAATAGAACACACTTAAAACACCAGATGTGAAATTCAAATAAAAGTTTTGATAAATTGACCACCTGTAATGAAGTTCTGTTGGAATGGAAGTCTGAAGTGTGTCACTCAGTTCACATTTATTCCTTGTGTGTATCACATTTAATGCCAGTACCAGTTTACACTAAGTTAAAATCTTATCTTCTTAAATAATGTGAAAAATATTGGCCAAAGTTATGTGGTTAATTAGAAGTCATCAGCAGTTATAAAAGAGAACCATATAATATATGGGTATTATCCTGTGATCAGGCTTCTTAAAACAATGTAAGTTGTAGGCCAACTGGTGTCTTCTATTTTGTCACATATCTTAATGTATCTTTTATGTCTTGTGGTAATGCGTACAGTAAGGGATTTTAATGTTCGTACATACATTGTTTAACTTTCCGATGTTTAGAAGTATAAGGCTAAGGACGACTCCTGGTGGGTTGAAACAGGTCCCTTAAATTGTAACATGATTTAAAAGCCCTTTGTCATTTTACTTATAGTGTACTGAAAGGTGGATAACCTCATATCTATTCTCATATTAATACTGATAAACATTAAGTTCTTAACTTATGATCATTCAAATTGTTATTTAGAACACCATATCTGAGCTGTAGATTGGTCAGTGGGCTTGGCTCTTTTACTTGAAGTGTTTGAAAATATAGTTCATCATAGCAAACCTGCAGATGTCAGGTTCTTGCACATTATTTAATGTATTGAACAGTTGGAAACCCTTTTTCCTTAATCAACATTGTAAACCTTGCCCATTAGTCGTTGGATTTGGTAGTGAAACTTTAAACAAGGGGAAATCTGTACCTGCAAGCTTTTATTATGATTAGTGAATAAAAGTAATAGGCTATTTTTGCAGCCAATCAATATTATTTCATTCTCATTTTTTATTAGCACATCATTTCTCTGATAATTATCACTGTAATGAAATAGGCGTTGTTTATATCTTTTATATAAGGTTTGCTATGCAGTGACTTATGTTCAGTTGTGGTTTTATTTAAGAACTGTACAGAGCAAATGTTCCAAAACTCTTGAAATCAGTAGAACTTCTGCTGATTTTGTATAATTATGAAATTGCTGTACACTTATTTTTCCAGTAGTTTCTGGAAGTTTGAATTCAAATTATTGTTATTATTTTACAATTCTTTTGAAAGATATCACTGCAATACAAATGCAAACCTGCGTTTGATGCACAGGTAGATAACTAGGTATATTCTAAGGAGAAAGGTACGAGATGTATAATAATTATTGTTTTTATATTTAACAATATATAATATATTCTGAAGCTCAGCTAGGGAAATCTTATTACTTCATGGAAAATGATAATCATTTCTTGGGTTCAAATATGCTGAAATTATCAGTTGAAGTGACACCAAATAATCAGGTTTCAATACTTAAGCAATAATTGCATTTAAAAAATTAATGAATTTGCATATTTTCCCAGTAGTTCATCATGCTTGTTTGCTTTCTAAGCTCATTAGATAAAAAAGAGGCAATCTTCATGTGCAAACCAAATAATTGTGTTTCACAGAGGCATGTGATCAGTTTATGAGTCTCAATAATATATTAGCATTTAATGAATTTAATGAGGCCTATTAATTTGATATCAGTACAGCATGTAAAGCTATTTTTACTTCATAATAAATTGATTTATTTTTTCTGTATGTGTTTTAATATCTTAAACTGTTAACATCCTTCTATCATCATCTACCAACCTGCTCTGATAAATGCTGGTGTTGTACCTTTACTATCCCGCTGTTGCGGTAAGACCTATATGTTATTTTGAAAATGAGACAAAGTCTCGCATAGTGCATTGGCACTGCCAGTGGCTCTAAGTAGCCCACGCAGTAGCTTCCATGGTCTGCACTAGCCATGCGTATTAGTAGGTGCGCTACTTACCAAATGATGAGCCCAACTTAGCACACTGGGGCAACCAGGAATGAGTTAGCTGGAAAGTTTATTACGTCCAATAACGCACCAATTATATTGGTATTAGACCTATCTGTGTTGGTGAGACATAAAGCAAATGTTAAAAAAATATATTTTTCTTAGGTAAACAAAATCATTTGTTAAGGGGGAAGCCATAGTTTTCAGTATCAAGTTAATCTAACTTGTAACTGATCTGAATGGGTGATATACTTAAAAGCCATTTGAGTATTAATATTCTGTTCAAAACCTTAATAACTGAAAATGTTTTCTGAACATACGTTTTCTTTTCACTTTTTCTAATTATCACCTATTTGCAATCGGTTACAGTTATATGCAATATTAGTAATATTGTACATATATACACATATTATAAAAGTGATTTGATTTAATCTTAGGATGTTATATAGTACAAAACATGTCATTTCGTTACTAGTTACCACTGTGAAGTGTGGGCATTCCCATGCTGTCGCTGCTCTGTGTAACAGGATGTGATGAGTAAATGGAAGGCAGATAAGCTGGACATGCCTGTTGGCCAAGTGATGAGAGAAACTCACTGTATAAATATAATGGTACTAAATAAATAATTTCTTGTGGTGGTATTTTCTAGATCTGATGCCTGCCAACTTAGAGCCATGAAAGGAATTTAGAGATAATAATATTCTCTTTCATTCGCAGCCCAAAGGTTGGGTGAAACTTCAACAGTTACACCATCAGCAATCATAGATGGCCTACATATCATTATGGAAATTTGGAGAGAAATAGTTCACCATTTACTTCATCACTGAGCCAGAAGGTACTCTTACATATCAGGCCACCAAGCCCACTGAAAAGCAAACACCAACCAACCCTACTGATGACATTTACATTTTCACACCATTCATCACAGGGACTGAATGCTCACACAATGGCATTACTAGCATCACTCATACCTCAGTCACCTTTTATGAAACTTTTTTGATATTTTCTAAGCTCATTAGATAGAAAAAGGGGACAAAAGCAACAAATTTATTGTTGCACATTGCCCAAATTATGTCCAGCCCCACGGTGTAGGGGGCAACGCGTCCACCTGTAACCCGGCAGCCCTGGGTTCGATTTGATTCCCGGCTGGGTCAGGGGTTTTTAATTGTAAATGATTAATATCCCTGGCCTGGGGACTGGATGTTTGTGTCATCCTTACAATTCCTTTCCTCACATTAAACACTCTATACTTCCTCCATTCAAATTACACATAGTTTCATATCGCATGGTGCAAGTAGGGGCAAAAGATCGCTATAGGTCAACGCCCCAAACAAATAGCATTTTATATACAATTTTATTATTCAAATTATAGTGCACTGTCAACACTATGTATTACCAGAGATGGATCTTAGCTTACGATAATAATAGCCAGGCTGAGTGACTCAGATGACTGAGGCACTGGCCTTCTGACCCCAAGTTGGCAGGTTCGATCCTGACTCATTTTGGTGGTATTTGAAGGTGCTCAAATACAATAGCCTCATGTCAGTTGATTTACTGGCATGTAAAGGAACTACTGTGGGACAAAATTCCAGCACCTCTGTGTCTCCAGAAACTGTACAAGTAGTTAGTGGGACGCAAAGCAAAATAAACCAGAAGACAGAGGAAGTCGTCGTACTGATGAAAAAGCGAAGGCTTCAATTTTATGGACATCTACAGAGAATGGACACCAACCGACTGACAAAAAGGATTTTCAGCTTCTTCAGCCTAAGGAAGACGGAACCAAAATGGTTTCGGGAAGTAAGGACCGACCTGGCCAGGATAGGAGTAGGAAAAGAGGACGTACTGGACAGAAACAAATTTAGACAAAAAGTGAAGGAGTTCAAGGGTTACCAGGAGACTGGGGAAGAACTTGTGAAGAAGAAGAAGAAGAAGAGAACCTACACAGAAGAACAGAAGAAAGAAGTCAGTGCAAGGATGAAGAAGTACTGGCAGAATGTGAAGTCAGGACTGGTGAAAAATAACGTAAAGACTGTAAAACGTGGTCCATAGATGGCCGGAACGATAATAAATAAAATTATAAATAATAACAAAAATCAACATCCAGAATGCAAAATTAAGATATTATAACTCAATAATAAATCCTGAAGCACTATATGCCTCACAAAACATGATCATTGGAGGTAGATCACTTGTTAAAGACATAGAGAAACAGGAGAGGAAAATCTTTGGCTAAGTCTATTCAGAGGGAATCTGGACAAACCGGAAGTCCCAGGAGCTTTATCATCTTTCTGAAAAGATCACAGACACCATCAGGAAAATGTGATTAAAGTTCTATGGCCACATTCTTGGAATGAACAATGACAGGATCACCAAAAGGCTTCTCAACCTTGCCCTATCAATGAAATTCAAGAACAACTGGCTTAGTGAATAGAATAAGACCTTAAGGAAATTAGCATCCCACAGAAAATTGTTCAAGATCAATTCCAGTTCAAAAAAGCAATCAACATTCATCAATTTGCTGAGGAAATGATTACCAGGACCAATACATCATGCACTGAAAAATGGAGGAAAATGTTCAGTGCCCAGATGAAAATTTTTTGGGAGAATAAAAATCAATATCAGCTAAATATGTTCTATTTGTGCTCCACAGATGGGCATAACGCTGTTAAGAAAATATAAATAAATATATACAGACCCTGCTTGTTGGTTCCTAGTTTATGAGTCACAGTAATCTACAAGAATATAGTGAATTTCATGTGACCTGTTTACAGTTCTTCATAGACAACAGAAGCAGTTTAAAATATGCTGAACTAGGCATCCAAAGTGACACCATGTTATCATGGAATTACATAGGTACACACTCATACTGAAGTATTCGTACTACTGCCTGAAGTATGTTTCCTAGTAGTCTGCCTATGCACAATATCACCTTTTCTTTCATTTCTCAGAAAAAAGAGATTGTATTCTCAATAGTTAGGAAAAAATCATGTTAGTAACTTAGTTGCAATCTGTTGTATGGATTATTGAATGAAGAACTTCAAAATACTATTTCGTATTTTTTCATCACCTGGTAAACACATCACATAGGAGCTGTCTTCTTAAGGTATTAATGCAGAAGAAATATCACTGTCTTGACACACTCGCCTTGGTTGCCAAACGAATCAGTGCTCGCCGGTTGTAACTTGAGCACATTGGAAAAAATTAATGCATTAACCTCTTCATATTTGTGGAGTCCCATACTGCCACTGCTGTTTTAAACAGACTATGACAGTGCGCTTTTCCTGCTCCAGGGCGGGTCGCGAAGAAATCCAGACTGGCTTTCTCAGGTTCAACTGCATATCAGAGTTTCTCTTCTTTTTCGTGGATTTATAGAAGTTGCAAAGACCTTTCTGACGTATGGATAAGTCATTTATCATCAACACCGATGGACGTCTCCATTATACAAACTATCAATTATGTTCAAAAAATAATTCTGCATATATATCTTAAATTAGAAATGAATATACAAGTATAATGCTGATACCAGAGTATAAACATAAGTACCAAATATATCTTTATCACATCTATTTATACATATTCTAAAAAAAATCAAGGAAAAGAATGAAATATAGTTAAAAAGAACTATCATCTGCTTTGAAAATTCATTAATTAACTTTCATTGTAGTATCAAAACTCTTTGATTAAATTGCAATCATAATTATGGAAAACAGGAAAGTTAAAATGATTCTGTACAACTCAAATCATTAAAATGAAATCATTCTTTAACTTTGTATCATTAATTATATGTATGAAAGAAAATGTCCCTAAACTTCAGTCAAAGTTTCTCAAAATATTTACAAGTCTTCTTGGGAAATATTACATTTCAGCATAAATTATTTCTCTTCTTGTATTTATTTATTTATTTATTTATTTATTTAGAATGAGGATAAGATTTTTATAATTCTGTGATTCTGCTTTAGGGGTGCATCAGGAAAAATGAAAGTACTAAGTCAACCATATTATGCGCTAATTTCTATATTAATATATAATATTACTTATCAGCTGAAATGGATATCAATCATCTTATAAATCTTACAAATTATTTTAATTATATAAATGTGTCTGATGAGATCTAGAGTCAAGTGATTAATTGAATTCCAATACCTCACTGATTGTTATTTATCAAAATAGGTATAGGGTATTATTCATGAAGACTCTATCAATTATTTAACCTTCTGGAATGATATATGAAAAACTCATAATACTTGTACATAGAATTAAGTGCATGCCATGTACTTCTTCAGTGAATATTCAACATTATGGTAGAGGTATGGGTTAATTTCTAATTAATATCCTACTCAACTTTCCCTATAATGAATTGCTTCAATGATTTACTACTGCCTTAACTCCTTATGAAATTCATCTCACGTTTTTACACATGCTGGATATGGAATACCTGTCAACGATTACACATCATGGTGAAAAAAAAAAACCTCATGTCCTCATCCCGAGGCGGTGCAGCTCTTTTCAGGCACCCCCCCATTGGAGGTGAGCTGCATGTACCATTTCAACCACATACCAGCCCTTCTGCCATTCTTAAATTTCTGGCAGTACCGGGAATCGAACCCAGGCCCCCGAGGACGGCAGCTAATAACACTAACCATTACGCTACGGGGGCGGACACACACAAGTACCTTTACACACAGTTTACTTCAAAACAATTTGAGCACAGCAGGTATGACAGGTCAGCATGAAAGAGAAAATATCCTCCAGGTAAAATAAATTTCACAAACTAGACCTTCATTACTAACCGAAGTATAAGACACATGAAACTTTCAATTTTAGGGCAAGTTAATATACTAGACCATATCTTCATCAAACACCAAAAATTAACTTGAAGTTACCAACTGCACGTACATTCTTAATTTCCAGAAAGAAAAACAAATGGGAGGTTAAATTTTAAATATTGCACGAGAATCCAAGCTAGGATGATGATTACAATTTATTACATTAGCTTGCAACGTTGCTCACATGACCCTTCGAACTGGTCACAGAATGGAGGTTAGTGAGTCACTATCCACTTCATGTCATCATACACATTACATAAATAATTTAGTAGGTACTATTAAAAGTCACATTACAAAGCACATGTTATCACACCAAACAAGAAAATACAACTGAAGTCTGAATACTAAATAGAATATCACATTAAACAAACAGTCAAGAGCATATCCAAATGAAAACATTCATGGAACGTACAAAATTGCACACACTAAAATCTGACTAAATGATAGAGAAAGTAAAAGGCACAAACAACACCTTCATACCAGGAAATATCAGATCACAGCATGACACATGATCACCATGCTTACCTCTCCTTCAATGAACATCAATACAAGGACACAATAAATTCACACAAACACTCCAGTGAAATGACCACAAAACAAGAAGCACCAACAGAAGAAAAAGGCAAAGCATAATCTTCAATACTACTTGACTTCATCACACTAAATGAGACTGCCTTAGGACCTGAATCATACTCCTAGGAGGGCAATAAACCCTCAGCACCTTAATTCCTAAGTCTCAATTCACTTGACTTCCCAAGGCACCCAGGACAAATAAAAATGACATCCCCACATTTACATATTTACAAAAATATTGATGGACAGATATGACAAAGCTCGGTACTGAAATTAGAAATTCCTTACTCAGCCTACAAGACCCCCTAATCTAGAAAATTGAGTAATTAATTTAGAAGACATGGCAATCCAGAAACTGATGAAAATAAGAATCATGAAAATTAAATAAAGACAGAGTTATGAAAGATTATTTAATTGAAAATACAGGTGCACACCATAACCCATCAAACTTGCCATTACTGCCTCAATATTACCTGGTCTAATAATATAGTGAGCATTGTTTCACCCTATGAGACCATCCAAGACTTCATAGATACCCTTCCTACCACATATAGGAATACGTGGGATAAAATAAAATATAACTGACAAAGAAATGGAAAACTGCACAATTAAAATGCTCAACAGATTATCTAGGAATTTTTTTTAACAGATTAAGGGACCCCATAATCTCCTATGTGTTTTAACAATTTAACAACTGATTAGGAACACCCTATGTAATCCCATATTTGCTCAGAATCGCACCAAGGTACAGTATAAGACCAAAATACAACATATGTCCGTATAAGACCAAAATACAACACATGTAATGTTACAAGGTTGATGACCAGAAATGTAGACATAACATTGAGCCAAAATGCAACATAACAGAAAATATTAAATGAACACATACTGGTACAAAAAATAATGCCAAATGAAATGTACTTACACAGCAGATGACTAGAAATGAAATTTGAAATTTGCAAAATTATTTAGTGAAACATCTGATTTACAAAACAGGATAAACATTCGTAAACATCGTCGAAAGAATGACGAAGATTAACCTACAATTTGTAACTGAAAATTTTTTCAAAATAGATTAACAATATCCAGTGAAACTCCATGTTGAAGACTTATTAACATGTACTTGATAACCGGTACAACAATCATATTTTAAATCATGTAATTTAGAAGGAGAACAAGAATAATATGACACGAGATAAGTATAAGATGGAATAGCGCGCAAACTATTAGTAGTAATACCAATATAAGTGGTCCGTTATTGGACATTATAAATTTTCCAGCTAACTCATTCCTGGTTGCAAGAATTTTGCTCCCGTGTGCTAAGTGGGGCTCATCAGTAGGTACCTAGCACACCCACCAAGATGCATGTCTAGTGCATACTGTGGTGGCCACTGCGTAGGCTACTTGGCAGTGCCAATGCACTTGAGAGACTTTGTCTCATTACCAAAAATTGATGCCTGCTTGGCCATCGGATGATATAGATGTTGATCCCCATTGGGTACCTGAAATATTTGTCCCTATTGGAATCAACTCTTAGTAGGCCAAGCACTCAACTGCCTTCAAAAGATACATAAATTAGCTGTTACAAGTCTGAAGTAACACAGGGAAGTACAAAACTTAGCACAATTTTATATCGTACCCAAAAGCAACAAGTGATTATGCAGGTGATACAATTGAAACACACGGATTGAGAAAACTTTAAATTAAAAACATATAGAAATTTATCACAGAAGATTTTCAGAACACGGAACATGATAATATAGCTTTAAAATATTCACTAGATTAGCAGAAAGATTATCACAGGCAAAACTTTTAAACATAAATTGACAATAGACTGAAATAAAATGTCATGGACAGTGACTTATCATTACCTCCAACATTCAGGTAATTACCGGTTGAAAACAGTAAAACACAGATTCCACATCACGGAGAAAACGCCAAACACATTTAGATGTCTTATACAGAGATAATAGATGACTCCCTCAGGATCTGAACAATGAGTGTGAGCAACCATTATGAAAAACCACAAATAAACAAGGATTAGGAATGCACACATGGTAATTACATTTTTTTTTTTAGGAAATTAAAAATTAACTAAATTACCCTTTTTGAAGTTTCAGTTCACACAAACCACACACTGCTACCAATTGGGGGCTTTACATAACAATTACGGTACAAGAGAAAGAAAAATGAAATGGTGTAAGGCTTTTAGTGCTGGTAGTGTCCGAGGACAAGTTCGGCTCGCCAGTTGCAGGTTTTTCGAATCGATGTCTGTAGGCAACCTGTGTGCTATGATCAGGATGAAATGATTATTATTATTATTATTATTATTATTATTATTATTAGCGTATGGTAACGTACACAAAGCAATAGAAAGATTAAATATACAGCACAAAATATTATATACATAATTACAAGATATACACATTATAACATTGAAATCAATCATGCAAGCAAAAGGGTTCAAAGAGTTAGATCTAAGTTCTCTAGCCATTGTATGGCCTCAGAAGAAGCCACCACAAAGTCCTGACTGGATCCAGCGAATGCCCTTCCAATGCATTCGGTGACAATATGATTGATAGTCTGCTTAACTGCACCACAGTCACAGGCTGGAGATGATCTCACACCCCATTTAAACAACATTGATCCCCATCTCCCGTGGTTAGTACGTACTCTGTTGAGGGCTACCCATGTCTTGCGGGGCAAATCAAAGCCAGCTGGAAGATTCTTATAATTGAACAGTGTCTGCCAATGAATCGGAGCTACACTGTTCCACTCTTGTTGCCAATCAGTTTTTGGATTGAAATCCATCCTAACAAGTTCCTGTGCTGTTCGAATAGGAGGATTTTGATTTTAGGTGGCTGAATCTGACATTAACATCTTCATGGATAGGGAGATCAGGATTGATTAATATCTTGTTGTGTTCTCTTACCAAGTTATTCAATCTTCTAATTCTAGGAGGTTCTACGTGGCTGAGCACTGGCAACCAGAAAAGAGGAGTAGATTTTACTGTGCCACTTATGACACGCATTGTTTCATTCAGGACCGTGTCAACCTTTTTAGCATGAGAGCTGTTGATCCAAACTGAAGAACATTACTCAGCTGTGGAAAGCACCAGCACCATAGCTGAAGTACGCAAAGTAGATGCAGAAGCTCCCCATGTGGAGCCAGCAAGTTTGTGGATGATGTTGTTGCGTGACCTTAATTTGGCTGCTAGGTTGGTTAGATGTTACCTGTATGATAGCGTTCGGTCGAGAGCAACTCCAAGATATTTGGGGTTGGCATTGTGAGGGAGAAGACTTCCATTAAGTGACACTTTCAAGGCGATATTCGCTTGCTGGTTATTTAAACGGAAGAAGCAGGTTTCCGTTTTATTAGGGCTTGGTTTCAAGCACCACGTTTTGAAGTATGTGCACAGAACTTCCAGGTCTGCATTTAAAGTTCTCTCTATCACATTAGCATCCACATGCTGACTAATTATTGCCAGATCGTCGGCATAAGCAAATTGACGAGAGCTCGTGACAGGTATGTCTGCAATATACAAGTTAAACAGTAATGGAGAGAGAGAGCAGATCCTTGAGGTAGTCCATGGTTAAGTACCTTTATTTTGCTGTGATGTGTATGCATGACTACCTGGATAATTCTATTTGAGAGCATATTGTTAATCAAATGCGACATTTGACTACACTTTGTCAGTTTAAAGAACTTATACACAATACCTTCTCTCCACACTGTATCATATGCAGCTGTTAGATCAATAAACACTGCTCCACTCTTTAATTGCTTTTCAAAATCTGTCTCAATATGTGTTGTCAGAGCAAGCACCTGATCTTCACAACTACGTTGAGGTCTAAAACCAGCTTGTTCGATTGGAATGATTCTAAAAATTAGAGGACTTATTCTATTGTAGATAAGCTGTTCCAAGAGCTTAAGGCAGACACTCATTAAGGCAATTGATCTATAGCTTTTGACAGAATCCATAGATTTACCAGGTTTTAAGATAGCTAGTACCTTAGTTCGTTTAAACTCTGAAGGGAGTTGACTTGTTCGGAGTACATTTGAGAAAAACTGCACTAGCCAGATCCTTACATTTTTTCCACAGTGCTTCAAAAATTCTGGGTGTATACCATCAAAACTCAGGGATTTTCCATTTTTTAATTCATTTAGGGCAAGTAAAAGCTCTTGCTCAGTAAAAGGAGCAGAAATGTTGGAAGAAGTAGTGTACTGCTTTCTCAAATGAGACAGTTCGTTTTTAATAAAACGTTTGTGTAATTTGTCTGGCTTGGATTTAGACAAACTGGCAATACGACTGGCAATATGATTAGGTGAAACCTCTGGTTTCAGCTGGGGGACTGTGAGGTATTCTTCCTAGCTTCTTTAGAAGGCTCCAAGCTTTTCTACTTGAGTGTCTGAAGTCCAGTGTATCCATGGTTTCCTTCCATCTGCTTCGTCTAGCTTCATCTAGTTTATGAAGGAGCTCGTCAGCTACATCTTTTTCACCACTCCTCTGGAAATCTTTATACAGTACTTCACAAGCCTCATCCAACCAATCCTGACTTGTGCTTTGCTTCATGTGATCAACAGGGATCCAGCTTACCTGAGGTTCATAAAGTTCTCATGAACTTTCCACATGGTCAACATCGACCTGTCCTTCTGGAAATTGGAATGCAGATTCCTATTATGAGATCTTCTCCACTCCCTCGTTGGAACTTTGGTAAAGCTAGTTGGGAGAGCTATTCAGCTGATCTTGACAGTACCATACGATGGATTCCTCCTGAGGTTAGTAACTACTCTAGGTTTGTGAAAGCTATTCTAACATGTGCTAAAAGGATGAAATGATGATGAAGATGACACATACACCCAGCACCCGTGCCAGCGGAATTAACCAATTATGGTTAAAATTCCCAACCCTGCCGGGAATCAAACCCGGGACCCCTGTGACCAAAGGCCAGCACGCTAACCATTTAGCCATAGAGCCAGACATAAGAGAAAGAAAATTTGAAACCTAGAAATAAAATTTAGAACCATTAAAACTATATCATATAATCAAAATTAAACAAGGTAAAATACACAGAAACTAAAAGCAGGATGTGGACAGCAGAAGGAACCCTATGAGGTAAAGGTTCAAAGAACATTTGAGGCCAAAACTTCACCAAAGAATAATTTAGTTACTACCTAGTTGTAGTAAATACATATTTATTATAAAAACATTTAAGAAAAGGCAATAAGGATCACTACTGGTAGCATAAACACAAAAATGCAAAACAAGCCCTGATGAAATGAAGTTACATCAAAGAAAATTACAAGTTGAAAATAGGAAGTGACCACCTTCACCAAAAAAATCAAAATACAGGTCGTAGGAAAACATTCTAAAATGTATCAGAATTACTGAGTTCAAGCTTAATGAAAGATACATTTTAGTTACAAAACTGTTAGAAAAACTTACCTCGAGCCAACATGATGTCATTACACCATCATAAATTACAATTGATTCCTGATAGTAAGATCGACAGGTGAAGTCCTGTGACAAATTAAAATGAGAAATAAAATAAAATCAAGTTACATTAGGAAATTTTTTAAGATTTGCTTACCATGGAGCACAGGGTTCCTGGACAACACGTCCACTCTACATGATGCTAAAGACAGAATTCAGACACCCACCCGAAATGGCACAGCAAAATTACTGACAATGACCACATAGGAGTTACATTTCGATTTATTTAAACCAATCAAATTTAAATGTTTAATTGAATGCTTGTTATCTTGTCCTTTGGAAATATTTTGAAGCTTGTATCTTGTGCAAGTCCCAGAAAAATCAACACGTGTGGAACAGGGTGTACCAAAATTTTCAACGATAAATTTTATACAATTTTAAATGATCCAAAATTTACTTGAAGAAGGCCAATATATAAACTCTCCTAGCACACGTCAGAGAACGCACGCCCTATTGCCCTCTCTTACCATGTGACAACACCGTAGGTGCAGCCCCACTTACCTGCGTCTTTCCCTGGTGTATACCCTATCTTCCGCTTTTATCTGTTCAAAAGGAGGCCCATAGAAGAGTACGCTGCAGTATGATGAAATGGGTCAGAATTTAAAAGTTCAGCAGTTACAGATGTGTATTTCTGTTATAATTTGGACAATGAATGGTGTAATACTGCAGCGCACAGGAGTGGCGACTCAGTATTACAAAGGAGTCCCTCAGTGCAGTGGTTGCAATATCGACCACAATAACTAACCCAAACAGGTTCCAGAATGAATAAATGTTTAGTTGTTGGTTACTGATGATTCTAAACTAAGACATCAGAATATCATGTTTGATTTTAAAGTGACTTATCTCAGATATGAAATAATATATATATTTTACTAATTTCATACATAAATAACTAATTCTAGGCAAATTGTAAAATAATGTGCTGATTCTTAATTTAAAAAAAAAAAAAAAACAGCAAGGATACTGCAATATTGGTGAAAAATATGTTATAGTTTTCCACCAACAAGACAAATAGGCTGTATAAAATTATACATTTTTAAGAAGAGTAGAATATGAAGATTTATATAACATGCATACCGTACCAACTATCTTATTAATTTCCTTGATTGTATCATTCTCTCAATTCTTCTAGCAGAGGAATGTTGAAGATTTTATAACCAGATGTATTCAAATAAAGGAGGATTCCACAGTAAAACATACATTTTGGGCAAGAGTTAGGATTAAATTAATCAAATAAAGAAAATTCTATATAATCGTTAGAGCCAAGTGTTGCAAAAGGTGTGATCAGTGTACTTTTCCTAAACCCAAACAACCTTAAAATTCCAAATACATCTCACAAGAAAACAAATATTTCCTTTTAACATACCTGTATTAGTATGCAGTACCTCAATGGGTTAAATAATATTTTGAAAACTCTGCTACCGCGTTCTACACACGAAACAATATCCTCTATCTATATGGAACAATATGGATTTCAACTGCAACTCTACGCTCTACAGCCCTTGGAATTGTGTTTCCTGCTGCTGAGTAGTGTACTCCAGTATGATCAATGCCTTCTCATGTGAAGACGAAAATAATGCCTTGTGATATTTAGTGATGTTCTATCCTTTGTGATATGATGATACACTTGATGTTGAAATTAAGTCCATTATTTCACTATACATGCTGCAATCGCAGGTGGAGAATGGCAATATAAATCCTTTTTTAAAAATATGAGTGAGAAGAACTTCCCCTTTGCACCTATGATGCCATTTAAATATTTTATGATTCTTTGTCACATTTGGTCAGTGTTGGTTTCTGACCTGGTGCCACTTTCCTTGCATCGGCCATTTTTTATATTCTAGAAGAATTAATTAGAGATTTAAATTTAATATTTCTGAGCAGTGATTCGTTCACACTAAACTCTCTGTATCAACATCCTTACATCTTATCTTGTTCGGTGCAGCAGAGTGTGGGTTGTACAACTTTGCTCTGCAACCAAACGACAGATTGCATTCTGAACTTACTTTGTCATGCATGCACATCTCGCTAGGTTCTGCACTGGTTGGTGCCCAGAGAAAGAAGGTTCACAACTGAGTTACATTCCTTGTTGGTAGGGGTCAGGAGTGCATAGTTTAAATTCAAGACAGGCATTTTCACAATTAATTTGCTGATAAATCTCTCCAACTTGCATTCGACAGAACAGAAGCAAAAAAAAAAAAATATATATATATATAAATAAATAAATAAATAAATAAATAAATAAATAAATAAATAAATAAATAAGGCATTACTAAACATAGAGAAGAACAGAGTAAAAGCAGACAGTTTACACATAAGTTCAATTCATCTGTTTATGATAAACTAAACTGGATTTGTGACTGTCAAAAGAACAATTAATTGTACTGACTTCTCTGCTTATTGTTTGGTGGGGAGGAAAAATGTACCAAAACATGAATGGCAGTGCAGTATTGTTTACATGGTATTTTAAAACTTTATATGAGTTTTACAACAACTGATCCCATACAGTATTTTTTTTAGGATTCATTACAAAGAGAATCTCTTTTCATCTTATTTTCAGAATGTAAAATTGATACTTATACCTACATTTAAAATAAATTGCAACCACCTATTTATTACACCAAAAAACTGCCACTGCATTTTGAAAATAATATAAAAAATAGAGTAAAATATAAAATAAGAACACCTGCCCAGTGTATGGGACGCAGAGCTGACTGCGACCAGGCGGGTCCACAGGTGGCGGATAGTGGGCATCCCTCCAGATATGGAGGGCAGCTGCGATATAAGCAGGGAAACCTGACAAATAAGCAGTCCCGGACCAACAGCGGCATTGCCACCAGGATGTGGTGGGACTATGGAGGGCACCATAGTCTCTAAAAAATGCCACATATATCCAGTGACGGCAATGTGACAAGGCGAGCGAGTGCCGCCTAAAAAGCACTCTGCCATTCCCGTAGCGTCTGTTCCCCATGTTAGGGGCGGCCTGGAAAACTTCTTGGTGCAGCGAACCAAGTCGTAGCAGATGGAAATGCAAATTTCTAGAAGCACAAGCTCTAAACAAGTATCAGTCATGAAAGGTGCAATGAGTAACTCATATCCTCGTGGTGGCGAAGCTACCGAAGCTGGGCATTCGGATCCGGGGGTCCAGCAGCATTGCGCAAGTCAAGACCAGTCGGAGGGTCTTAGAATCCCAAAGACAAATCACAAATGTACACACAGAACGTTCATAGGGACACTGAATGTAAACTCGATGTTGAAAATAGGGAAACAAATGGAACTGACTAAAATGATGGATGAACAAGAGATGAAAATATTAGCTATACAAGAAACAAGATACCAAGACGAAAATACGGTACAAACACACAACTACAGGATTTATAAAGGTAAACCAGCAGAGAAAATACAAAACACTAAAGGTCTCTGGATGTTTGGAACAGCATTTGTAGTACACAATTCAATGGCAGACAAGATAACGGAACTCAAATCCACCTCACCAAGGATGTCAACACTAACTTTCAAAAACAAGAACAAGAAATACACAATAATAAATGCACATGCACCAATAAATAAGGACAACCAACAAAATCCACAGAAAGTAGAAAAATTTTGGGAAGGTCTGGAAGAAATTCTAGGAAATACTCCAGAGAAAAATGTTGTAATTCTGCTAGGAGACTTCAATGCACAAATTGGAAGGAATGAACCATCAAGAACCACAGGAAAATTCACGGCTCACAGCAAGACAAACATGAATGGTAAGAGGTTGATAGAGTTGTGTGAAAAATTCAATTTGAACATCATGACCACCAAGTTCCAGAAGAAGCCAAAGAAGCAAACAACATGGATATCACCTAACAAGTTATTGGGCGAATTTCAGATTGACCATGTTGCAATCAGTTATGAAAACTCCAGAGAAATTCAAGATGTACATGTAGCTAGAGGAGCAAACTTCGACTCTGACCACTATCTGACAAAAATTAAGATGAAATTAACACCAGAAAGGAGAAAAAGTAGTGGTACAAAAATTACAAGATACAGAATAGAAGATCTGAAGTTCAATCAGCAGACTGTGAATGAATACCAGAACAGGATAAATAAGATTCAAAGTCACAGTTGGACTGAGATGGCAACATCAATACAACAAGCAGCGGAACAAACAATCCTACGAAGTAAAAAGAAGAAACATCTGTGGTGGAATGAAGTTTGCGAAGAAGCACTACAAAGATGGGCTCAGACATGGAAGAAATGGAACTCAACTAAGAAACCAGAAGACTGGGAGTCATTCAAAGCACAAAGGAAAACAACAGCTAAAACCATAAGAGGTGAACGAAAACATTATGACACACAGCAACTAAAGAAACTAGAAGAAGATTTCGTGAAAAACAATACACGTAATTTCTACCAGACATTCAGGAGGAACTTAACAAGATACAAACCGCCAACCCTATGCTTCAAAGATGACGAAGGAAATCTAATCACTGGAAATGAACAGAATTGCCAACACCTTGCAAATTATTTCCAGAAACTACTGAACTGTAAAAAACCTGAGGAAACTCTAATGTTTGAGAAACCCAAGAACCAGACACCGGACTCAGAACCACCTAATAAAGAAGAAATCAGGGGAATAATAACAGGACTGAAGAACAATAAGACGTCAGGTGAAGATTCAATAGTTGCAGAGTTATTGAAATATGCCGGAGAACACTTAGTGACTCAGCTAGAAGCACTGTTGGAGGAGATTTGGCAAACGGAGAGCATCCCAAAGGAATGGAAGACATCATTAATACACCCGCTGCACAAAAAAGGAGACAGAACAAACGTTAACAATTACAGAGGAATATCATTGCCACCAGTTGCCTCTAAAATTCTATCCAAGGCACTACAAAACAGGACTGAAGGGATAATAGAAAAAGAACTTGGTGAATACCAGGCAGGATTCCGGAAAGGGAGATCATGCAGCGAGCAAATTTTCAACCTAATCTCCATAATACAACTACGTGCACTCACAGCCAAAAATCTAGTGATTATATTTGTGGATTTTAAGAAAGCCTATGATTCAGTCGACAGAGCAACCTTGATAAGCACGTTAGAAGAGTTTGGGATAGATAAAAAAACTAGAAATTTAATCAAAGAAACCATCACTGACACTACATCACAGGTTAAGTTTATGGGTATGTTGTCAAAACCATTCAAGATCGAAACAGGTGTCCGACAAGGGGACGGGATGTCACCACTTCTGTTTAATGTTATACTTGAAAAAGTGGTCAGAGAGTGGAGGAAGAGACTGATGGAATTAGGGGTGAAAAATGGAATATCACTGGGAAGATCTGGAGTCAAAATTGACTGTCTAGCATTCGCAGATGATATGGCAATACTGGCAGAAGACACTGAAACAGCCAAGGTACAAATTGAAACACTTCAAGAGACTGCTGTAAAGACGGGACTTCAGATATCCTTCGAAAAGACTGAACTAATGATTCAGGACAAAAAGGATCCGACACAAAATATTGTCACCAAATATGGAACAATTAAAAGAGTACAGAAGTTTAAATATCTAGGGGAATGGATAACCCCAACAGGACTACCAGGAATAGCATTACAGGAAAGGGCAAGAAAGATGGAAGCAGCATACCAGTTATGTCGAAATGTCTACAATAAAAAATCAGTTTCATTCACTGCAAAAATCAGACATTACAACACTGTCATCAAACCAGAAAGTCTATATGCGATCGAATGTATTCCACTGAACAGGAAGGGCTTACTAGAAAACATTGAAAAGACAGAAAGGAAGATCTTGAGGAAGATACTAGGACCCAGGAAAGTGGGTCAAGAATTTAGACTGCGACCAAATGAGGAACTATACAAAAGGACCGAAAAAATCACAACATCCTTCAAGAAGAGAAGACTCTGCTTCTACGGACACATTAAAAGAATGCCACCAGAGAGAACAGCCAAGCGAATTCTGGAATACATGGAGAACAGGAAGACACAAACTAGCTGGCTTAAAGGGGTCAAGGAGGATATGGAGGAAAATAATATATCACAGCAGGCAGTATACAACAGACAGGAATACAGAAAAATCATCAACAAAATTAAGGGATTCAAAGATCAAAGTAGCAAAAAACGGACCGGCAACAACTGGTCACGAGAACGTAAAGAAGCCCACTCCGAAAGGATGAAGAAGTACTGGGCCGATCGAAAGAGGAAGAACCGTAAATGAATGATGCTTAACGTGGTCCATAGTAGACCTATTCGAAAACAATAATAATAAAATAAGAACAAGTGCCAATTTCATGAGCAATATGTTAATAACAATAGCAAGAAATAAAGGACAAATTTAGAGTTCTTCTTTCCAATACCATAAGTATAACAAGCTCTAACTACTCTCATCAAGGTCAGTGGATACATAGGAAGTTTTCATTTTTTTGATTTACCAAATCCAGATGCATGTTTCTGTTTCTCGTGGGGTCTTCTCTATACATCTTTAAGTCTTCTTCATCTTGCAGGTATTTCTTGATACTTATGGCTCTCTGAAAAAGGTGATTTTTGTCTCTGCATTGGACATGTGCAAACCATTTCAACTGTTCTTTGTCCATTTTATTTGTCATCATAGAGAATCATACAGAGCCAAGAATGTGATCATATTTGATCCGGTATTCCCATGTTTAGAGCTACTGACCAATGAAGCATTCTAATTTCAGCGATGTGCGCTTTCTAATTATACTTGGCCTGCCTGACCCATGTAATTGAACTGTATGCCACTGCTGGTCTGATCATAGTGCTATAAATCTTGTCTTTGATTTTCACAGACAACCTCTCATCACATATCATGCCCGTCACTTATCACAACTTTAGCCAACCAACACTGATTCAGTGTCTAACATCAGCTTCTGTTGATGATAGATCCAAGATACCTGAATTCATCTATCAAATTTAAGGGCTCATCATTCAAGAAAATCATACATTGTGGATTAATATATTGTGGACTTGAAAAGTTGAAGTAAGTATACTTAGTCTTCACCCAATTCACTCTCAGTCCTTGGCTCTCAAGAACCTCTTCAACCTGCTCTCTTGTTTTACCAGTTGAGACTATATACAAAATTGTCCATGGAAGCTCAAGCATAAGATGTTAGGTTAAATATTTATTACCAAATTAAATGACAATAAGGAAAGTGTTGAACACTGAGTGAACACGAAACTTAATAGGAAAACCATCAGACTCCCCAGCTCTGCTCTTCACTGTAGTGAGCAAAATTTTATAGATCTTTTTCACAGCACTTACCAGCTATTCTGGTACATAGTGTTCCACACCAATTCTCTGTTTTTTCTAGATCAGCAAACACTTTTTGTTAACTTCACACTTATTTTTGTTATGATTCAAACTGCATGAATCGCATCTATCATTGAAGCCACTCATATCCATCTTCACCACACTTTTCCCATAACTCTGATCAACTGCACACCCCTGTTTCATCATCAACATGGCTTCTTACATCATCGTTTTAGTTACTGTACCTAATTAATTAGTCTTACATTGGGCTCATATTGTTCTCCTTTTTGATGGAAACATTTTTGTTTGAAAAGCACTTCAAAGTGTTATTTTCATCAGTACTTTAAGTCGGCATCTTTTGTCAATAGCAAGTGTTGTTCACTGCTAAAGTATTTCAGGAAAGCCACATCTTGCAACTGTTTACACCACTTGTACACTCTGCTTGTATCAAAATACTCTTTGTATTTGTACAGTCTGTCTTGTGCCCCATATTCCACTACTGCCACCACTGCTGCTTCTCTTCCTGCTTTGATGTATTCTTCTCTAAATACGACTGTGCCTTCCTTCTCTTTCATCTTTGTCTGAATAGCTTCTTCCCAACACCAGGTTTCTTTACCTTCTGTAATTTTCCTCTTGATTCACCAAGATGCTCCTATGACTTTCCAATGCAAAAACCCATGAAATGGCATCCACATTTCCTATGCACTCAACTCAGCACTGTCAACTAAATATTGTTTGAAAAAGGCTTTTGTATCTTCATTTTTATCATAAATTATTTGAGCTTTTCCATTTTCCTTATTAACAAGTATCTGCAAATAAAAGCCACTGATGTGTTGTGAGAGGCTCACCCAGAACCACTTTACAATACACAAAATATTGAAGTAACTCCATGCTACACAAGATATGGTCTATCTGTCTCTCTCTGAAACAATTTCAGGATTGTGAACTGTAAGTTACAAGGTGTTCATCCTTTTTCTGAGAGTGTGTGTTACAATTGCCAAACCATATATCTGTGCAAGGACTAACATCCCTTGCCTTTGATCCTTTTTAGAACCACAGCCAAGGACACTATTGCATTGCTGGTTGAGGAGATTAAATCTCGACCAGATTAGAAATGATTATATCAGACAACAGTTGTGGTTGTGCAGTTGTGGACAAATTGTGAGAAGCTTGCCTCAGACAGTAAGGACATGACATGAGAAGAGACTAATAATCAGTTACTCTGACAAATATCCAGTACAACCTAGGATAAAACTGACTACGTGACCATTCCACAAACCTGTGCCTTGATCGTGTCAAGGAGGACATGGAAATTGTAGGTGTTAGATCTGGTTATGTTCTTAACAGGACCCTAAGTAGAGAATGACATCAGTGTAGGGGACCCTGCACCGTAGCAGGGAAAGAAGCTGGGGGGAAGAGACGTCAAAACCACCATGACCCTATTTATAGTCTAATGCAGTTTTCTATTGCCAACCATATCCATTGCAGTCTGCACTAGAAACAATCACCTCCGCTGGTGGAAATTCTTGCAAGAGTTGCTCAAGCTCTTTCCGAATGGTCTGCCTTGTCATTTTATTCTGTCCTGGTCTACTAGGGAAACAGGTATTTTGTTCATACACCATACTTCTTACACCACCAATTTTATTGACATCAATCAACCATTCACTCTTTCTACAGAGATTATTTGCTTTGTCAGATATTGAGACAGTGCCAAATTTGCTGTGACTATTTTTATCATTGTTGTAGAACAGCTTGTATCTCCGTGCAATGTTTCTGGTCTTTGCTCTCACCCATTTTGTCTCTTGCATACAAGCACAACCAAGACATCTCCATTCCAGCACTTCCATCAATTCACCTGTCTTTCCTGTCAAGATGCCGATATCCCACATTATGGTGTCCATTTTTTTTGCTTCTGAAGCTCTTTTCTTGCCACACTGATGCACCGAGACTTTCTGCCACAGAGTGGTGTCCTATTATGTGGCTTATTTTCTTGGGGAGACAACCTAATTTGGGCCTTACTTTTGCAGATTGTGACCTAACCTTGACCTTAATTTTGCAGGGAGGCAACCTGTACACCATCTTTTTTGAATACTTTCTTTCTATTGGATCAAGATTTGGTCCACAAATCTACTATGCTGCCGTAGCAGGGGGCGAGGAGATACTTCCACATGGCGCGTCCCAGATGGTGTATATGAGTGTCCTAATCTGCTTGCTGACGGACTTGAGCGGAAAAAGTAGCTCTCGCAGACCCACAACCCCTGTGGGTTGGGGATGCAGACGAAGAATGCATCCCTGCCTGTTATAAAAGGTGACTAAAAGGGTTGACCAAGGGATGCTGAGTTTTGAACCTGTGATTGATACTATCATGTGAGAAACACCATGAGTTGACTTTTCTTGCAATTAGTATCACTATGTGAGGAATACCATTGGTATGGACATGGATGACTATGGATTTACAGTACCCGTGTATAGTATCCACCACTTTGATGGAGGCTCCCCTCTGTCCAGGTACGGTTACAACACCCCGAGGATATAAAAAGAGGCTATCCTCACTGTGGTATTCCAGCATCTGGTTGCAGACATCATGGGTCTGCGTTTCTAGAAACACCAAGGGTTTAGGCATTGCCTGTAATTACTACCACTATGTGATTAATGTCTGTGATTATTAGTACCCACTATGTGATGAACATCATGGAATAGTACAGGTCCCTGTAATTAGTACCACTCTGTAAGGAACACCATGGGTTTGCGTTACTTATTAGTGGCGCCATTAGGTCAGAAACACCATAGTTCTGCATTACCTGTGCGTAGTACCACAAGGTGATGAACGCCGTGAGACTACGTTTCTTGTGATTAGAACTGCTCCATGAGAAATACCATGGATCTATTTTACTAGCGATAAGTACCATTATGAGGGTTGGATCCATTGATAGTTTTAAGTTCATAATCATTGTTAATCGCCATCTTTCTGAAATCTATTCAATGGATTGATTTTGGAATTATTATTAATTTTCATTATTGTGAATTGTATCTGAAGATTATTTTACATTCATATTAATACATTCATTCTTCATCCTCAAATTTTGAATTCTGGTCAGTGAATGCATTTTGGAATTTTAAATTGTCATTACAGATCATCTCATTTCCTACCATTACGGGTCGATGACTTAGAAGTTAGACCCCTTTAAACAACAAGCATCATCATCATCATCATCATCATCAATATTTGGTTCAGGATTTTTATGACCATTTGCCACCTGATGCGAGCACAAAATAACCCTCTGACTGGGCATGGAAGCTGCCGTTGACCTACTGTGAGTTCATCCGCCGCCACTCCTACTGTTAAAACTGGCGATTAGTAGTAGCCACTCCTTTGGAGTTGAGATGCTACTTGAAGGACTTCAATGATATTTTCTTCACTGAGGGAATTTCACCCTCATCTGCCCGAAGCCTTTGGTTCTCTCAGGTTGTCAGGTTATTTTCTGCTGCCCAATACTTGGTGTTGAGATGTTGGCTGTACATTCTATTCCATTACCAGATCAGGATCTCCAGGCTAAATGATAATTTATTAAAAATTGCATAGTTAAATCCAAAGATTTCTACACAGATCACTTTAATTATAAGCCTTTCAATGCAAATGTGTGTTGATATAAAAAGCAGAACATTTGAAAGACTATTTAAATTTACTCATCACCTGAGTTATGGGAAAGGTTTCTGCTTAAAAAATATATCATTGGTACAAGAGGTATGGCTGCTCTGAATGATGTGCTTGTTTTATTATTCATTGCATGGTTGTTCAAAGTAAATTACTTTATTCAAGTTCTTTGGGTCTTTTCAATCATGAAATAACCAACGTTTCACCCCAGTGTGGCAGGGGGCTCGTCAGTTAGATTGCCACACCTTCCCAACATGTTGGCGGATAGTGTGCCATTGAGACACCACTGTAAGCATCATGATGATGTGATGGTGCACAACGGGAGATACATACATCCTCTGGCTTTGATATCAAATAATTTAATATCATCGATTGTGAATATTAAATCATTCTATCTCTTTAGGTGTTTTCAATCATGAAATAACTAACGTTTCATCCCAATGTGGCAGTGGGCTTGTCATTTGGATTGCCATAACTTTCTAAGATGCTGGTGGCTAGTGTGCCGTTCAGCCATCACTGCAAGCCTTACTTGCAGGACAATGTAGTCAACAATTTAATATTTGCAATCGATGAAATTAAATGAAACTTTGGTTATTTTTAATTTTATGGTGAGTGAGTGAGTGATTGATTGATTGACAAGCCCACTGCCCAGTGAGGGGCGTTTATAGTGGATGAAAATGCAAAATATAAAAGAAATCAAGTTTGAAGAAACCAATCTATTGTCTCAAATATTTGTAAACATGCAGGGAGGTAGGTAGGCTACTGAAATTTGCCGATTTTATTTAGCTATTCCAAATAAAAAATCAGGGACTGAAAGAGTATTTTATCCAATTAATATTCAGTGGACAAAAGAAAGAAATACATTTTGTGACAGTCAATCAGGGCATCATATTGGTGAATCATAATTTCAAAAACATCTCTCGTGTAGAATTTTACAATTACGGTAACAGTACAGTAGGTAATATAAAAAAAGAATTCGTCCCTCCTTTCAGAGGCACCTAAGACTTCAGCATGTTCATCTACACAAGGCAATTTTACCTAGGAATGCTTTAATTGTCCTCCATTTATGTAAGAAATCCTCCTCCTCAGTGCAGATTCAGCAGAAATATTCATTTTCAGGGAAGTACGAGATCGCTGTCCAACTGTGCATCTTCTAATTCCTTAAACTGAATGAGAAAGAATGCTGTCGACAGAACAGAGGGGCGTAAATTTGTTGAAACTGCAGCAGACTGCTGCCGGAGAGGAATGCTGGTGAGTGAAAAGAAAACCAGATTCCTGACTGCGCAAGAATCATCTGGAACCTGCATTTATCAGTGCAGTGATAGTAAATGACGTACCTGTTAGGTAAGTACCATGTGAGAATACACTTTGGATAGCTTGTATGTAGCAGATCTCCGATATTGTAATTTCATACACTATTAAGATGATATGGTGAGATAGGGCCGTTGTATGTGCGATGACAAGTACTGTACAGAGGTATGTTTAAAGGGCTCTCTAAAGACTCCTATCCTCTCTACATTGGTAAGATAGTTGTCAGCCCCAACACTACTTCTATTTCCTGGTTTGTACGCTAGAAAATAAGGGCGAAACTAACAATGCTAACGGTAAATTCAATATCAATTTTACATCTCGCATATTAATGTGTAATTTTCACTCGATACGGCGGTTGTAAAAGCAAAGAAGTTTAGCATTTTCTTTTTAAGATACTGGTACAGTCTATATTTTCGTTTGATGAATACATTTTTTTTTTAAGAAAGCAGTAAATGTAATTGGCTGTTTTGCTTTTTACTGATGATCTCCCTATTTTTCCGATTCGTTATAGACAGCTACAGAACGAATCAACCAGATTTTAACAGGCAACAAATGCAGGTCTTTAGATCTCCCTTGTGGAAATTCAGTTTAGAACTAGCATAAAGCCGGCTCCAAAAGAGCTAGATGTGGATCAGGGAAAATTAAAAAATGTAGGAAAGTTTATATATGTAGGTGAGTGAATAGAACCCAACATGTCTGAGAAAGAAGCCTTCATGTCATGAAATGGAAATGACATATCATCTAACCAAGGGTATCTATAACCGAGCTCGATAGCTGCAGTCACTTAAGTGCGGCCAGTATGCAGTAATCGGGAGATAGTGGGTTCAAGCCCCACTGTCGGAAACCCTGAAAATTGTTTTCCATGGTTTCTCATTTTCACACCAGGCAAATGCCGGGGCTGTACCTTATTTAAGGCTACGGCTGCTTCCTTCCAATTCCTAGGCTTTTCCTGTCCCATCGTCGCCATAAGACCTATCTGTGTCGGTGCAACATTAAGCAAATAGCAAAAAAGAAAAGATAAAAAGGGTATCTATATTAGAACAAATATGCTTGAACGCCAAGCAAGGCACTTTTTTCTTTAAAAATAACACATTTTGAGAGTCCACCTTTTCAATAGAGTATGGTATTTTTTTTTTAAAGAACTTAACATTAGTCATTTTTTAACGGGACATGTTCTGCCCACAGTTTGGGCATCATAAGCCATTGTTCCTGTACTCAAAGATCAAAATATCTGGGATTCTGGTTATTGATTGACAAATCTTACAGATTTACAAGCATAATTTAATCCAATAGAATAGATTCATGTTCTTATATAACCTTAAGTAAATGATAATTGGCTGATGATGTTCACAAAAAAGGAGCGAAACATGTACCATGTCAACAACTTAATAAATATGTAAGTTTTTTACATTTTTATTGTATTGAATAGGTGGTATTTAACAAAATTATAAGAATTTGTATCACATACTCTATTTTTTCTAACCCTCATGATATTAGGTTTGTGACGCCCTCATTTTCTCACCTCTCATGGATCTTCATGGCCCTTTCCCATTCTTTTCCTGTACCTCTTTTGTTTTCCCTCTAATCAGCATTTTTTGGAGAGTTTGTTTTACGTCTGACACAGGTCTTATGGCAACGATGGGATAGGAAAGGGCCAGGAGTGGGAAGGTAGCAGCCATGGCCTTAATTGAGGTACAACTCCAGCATTTGCATAATTAGCAGTAAAGGAGAATGGCTGCCTAATTGTACTTCCTATTAATGTAGTCTTTACTGAATAAGGAGTTTTATAATTTTCATGTTTCTAAAACCATAATAATAATTATTTTAAGTGGTAGGGTTGTACATCACTTTCAAGGAATTCCTAAAACATTAGAACATAAAATTCCAAAAGCAAGGGATGAACTACATGAAAATATTTTACAAAATAGGATTGTTCATGATGAAAACTACTCAATATAAATTAATATACCGTACTTAATTTTGTGAGAGTCACCTGTGTACAAACATTTCAAAATACAATTTACGCTGGGTATCCTTTGTTTGTTTGTTTGTATGTTTGAAATATGATTTTTGAAAAGGCAGAGCAAGATTTAAAATAAGTGGCTAAAATCATAAAACAGCAATATTATCAACATTCAATTTAATTTGGAATTTATAAGTTTGTGATGCCAATATACATTATTAGGCACTTGAGCTTAGCTGCAGTTGATGCATGTTTACATCCATAAGACTCAAAGTGTTAAATAAAAATCATCACCACCACCAAAATTGCTTGCATTTTAATTGGAAGTACTCCAAATATTACATTGACTACCTTGTTTTATGAAGTAATTTTTCTACCATAATCTTGTTTGTCTAGCTTTCTGAGAGTATGGAGAATCAAGTCTTCATCAAATGCGAGCCTGGCTGTTCCTACGATGAAGGAGAAGAAGAAGAAGATACAAAGTTTGTAAGTAGACATAAAAGTATGGTACACTTAAATGGAAATTGCAACACCATGAAGGCATCGGTCATTTGTGTTGATTTTCAGGATGTGGAACGATGCCATGTAGGTATGTAAATGATGAAAGTTTCAGACGAATTGGATTGTTGCTACAGGTCTCCCCACGTGATTGGTCGCGGAGGAATCACCTCCAGTATACGGACTGTGGTGTAGCGTAGTTGACTTGCAGTCTGTGCATTGAAGTGTTCCCCGTCAAACATGCCTCGACAACAGAGAAGAGCACGCTATCAACAACTGTCGCCATTTTAGAGGGCTCGAATAATTGGGCTGTGTGAGGCTGGATTATCGCTAAGGACTGTCGCTGCACGTGTTAGGTGACAGGCATTTACGGTACAACGTGTATGGCAGCTGTGGCCAAATGAAGGTACCCACACTCGTAGACCTGGCACAGACCCAGCGCGACAGACAACTGTGAGAGAGGATCGCCGCATCATTCGGATGGCCCGGATGGAACCCCATGCAACAGCAGTGCAAATTCAAGCAGCTGTGGCACTCCACGTTACACAACAAACAGTTGGTAATCGCCTGCACGCAGCTGGCTTACGAGCCCGTGTCCCTGCAGAAGGTGTTCCATTGACCCCGCAACAGCGACGTGTAAGGCTGGCCTGGTGTCAAGAAAGATCGATGTGGGTCGAAGTATGGCATAGGGTCGTCTTTAGTGATGAATCGCGCTTCTGTCTTGCCCGCAGTGATTGCCGGAATCGTATGTGCCGATGTACCGGGGAGAGGGGCCGCCCAGATCTTATTTTCGAGAGGCACACAGGGCCAACACCAAGCGTTATGATCTGGGGAGCTGTTGGCTTTAATGTGAAATCACAATTAGAGCTTGTTGAGGGCACTATGACTGCTCAACAGTACGTTGATAGGGTACTCAATCCAGTGGTTGTCCCTATGATGGCGAACATTGCTAATGGGATGTTTCAGCAGGACAATGCCCGGGTTAACACTGCATGCATCTCCACAGAAGCTCTTCACGACATCACAACCTTCGAATGGCCCGCCAGATCCCTGGACCTCAGCCCTATTGAGCATGTGTGGGACATGATGGGTCGACAACTGGCCAACCATCCTCAGCCACCCACAATTCTGGAATGACTGGCCCGTGCAGTGCAGCAAGCATGGGCCACAATTCCTCAGGAAGCGACCAGGGCCTTACTGACTCCATGCCTCAACAAATTCATCAGTGTATTGCAGCTCGTGGTGCGCACATCCTGTATTGATTCTTGTCCAAACTTGTGGTCAGAGTGACCTGAAAGTATAATCATCGAATCACAACCAAACACTCGTCCTGCATGTTCAATTGCAGCAATGTAGCACCACTCCTTCTGGGTGTTGCAGTTTCTATGTTCTTCAGTGTACATAGGGGCTTTGAAATGTTCTCGGAATGTACTAGAATTAAGTATCTTACCTCAGTGGAACTGCTTTTATTTTTCAACATAGTCTCCCTGTAGACTAATGCATTTGGTCCAGCGATGTTCGAATGCCTTAATCCCATCTCGAAAATGTGATTACTCCAGGCCTGCAAAATACCTCTCTAATTCTACTGTCAGTTCTTCCCTTGTAGAAAATCTCCGGCCACCAAGGAAAATTTTCTGCTTGGGGAATAGATGAAAGTCTGATGGTGCCAAATCAGGTGAATAAGGTGGATGTGGCAACAATTTGTACCCCACTTCATGAAGTTTTGCCATGGCAATAACACTTGTATGTGGCGGAGCGTTGTCCTGATGAAAGATGACCTTTTTTCCTTGCCAAACCAGGCCTTGTTTCGCGTATCTTTTCCTGTAGTTGGTCTAGGAGGTTTGCATAGTTTTGCCCCGTAATTGTTTGGCCAGTAGTAAGAAAATCTATCAGCAGAATGCCTTTTGCATCCCAGAAATCTGAGGCCATGACCTTTCCGGCCGAACGCACTGTCTTTGCTTTCTTTAGTGGTGGTGAATCAGTATGTTTCCACCGCTTTGACTGCTGTTTTGTCTCTGGGGTATAGTAGTGGACCCAAGTTTCATCTGTAGTCACAAACCGGCACAAAAAATCTTGTTGGTTGCACTGAAAACGGACCAGACTTTGTTCGGACATTTGCAATCTGGTGCGTTTATTGTCCAACGTCCATCTTGCGGATAATTTTTTCATACCCAATTCTTTGGTTAAAATATAATATACCCATTCAGAAGACATCCCTACAGCTTCAGCAATCTCATGCACTTTCAGTTGATGATCCTCCATGACCATTTTATGCACTTTTGCTTTAAATTCTGGGATCATAACACTTTTTGGCAGTCCACTACGTGGATCATCATCCAAGCTCTCCCGACCAAATGTAAACTCGCTGGTCCACTTGGCAACAGTTGAATATGAAGGAGCAGAGTCCACCAGTGTGTTCTGAAAGTCGGCATGAATTTCCTTTGCTTTCATACCTTTCTTTACAAAGTATTTAATCACTGCACGAATCTCAGTTTTTCCATTGTCACAAATCACTATGCGGGGGCAACAAAGAGTCATCACTACCACACTCCTGCAGCTAGAGCACTGACGCGCCATGTGTTCACTCACAAAGGATGTGTGATTATTGCGCGGGAACCTCCTTGATCTAGCACTGACATCTAGCGGTGATTCCGAGAACTTTTCAAACCGTCCTCATATATGAAATTGTCCCTAAATGGGGAACATTCTTAATTGTAATAGCCTGTAGTTGTTTATACTCGACCAAGCTGCACTACTTCATGGATACAGTGATGTTTTGATTTCCTTTGTGTACTGTGCTCCACTGTGGGTATCACAGGGGAATGCATAACATATTCAATTCATAACTTCACAGTTGTGAATAATACAAAAATGTTAAATATGAGTTTAAATATAATGACAGAAATCCATAGTCCTAGCCCTTCAGGCAAGCAACTCAATGTTGAGAACATCCTAGGGATATGAGATACAAATTTTAGGTAAATCAAATATAATAAATATGAAAATATATTCTTTATTTGTTCCTAAAAATTACAATAATTTTCTTAATCATCATTATCCAGTGGATTAGATTAGCACTTTGCCCTTTTCCACCATTATGAGTGCTAATGTGAGTCAGTGCATTGTTTCACTTAAGCACCACTAGGAGCACTAATGCGAGTCATTGCAGAGTTTCACTTAAGCCCGTATAAATATTCGGTGTGGACATTTAAAAAAATTTAAAAAACACCCTTGGGTATTGAACCAAGGAACACATTACAGAAAGAATTATGTAAATAAGTTAATTTGGCTAGAACATACATACATCATCATAATAGACTATTATGCGTTTCAGCGTTCAGTCTGCAAGCTTCAGTGAATTAACTAAATATCGCCACAATCCTCTATTTTCAACTAGTGCTGTGGCTTCATTTAGTTCTGTACCTCTTATCTTTAAATCATTAAAAACTTAATCTGAACATCATTGTATTGGTCTCCCTCTACTTCTCTTACCTCCATACAGAGTCCATTATTCTTCTAGGTAACCTGTCCTCCTCCATTCGCCTAACATAACTCCACCACCAAAGCCAGGTTATACGTGCAGCTTCATCAATCATGTTCATTCCAACCTTACCTTTTATTTCCTCATTCCCTGCACCCTCCTGCCATTGTCCCCACCTGTTTGTACTATCAATCATTCTTGCTATTTTTGTGTCTGTTACTTCTAACTTATGAATAAGATATCCTGAGTCCACCCAGCTTTCACTCCCGTAAAGCAAAGTTGGTCTTAAAACAGACCAGTGTAAAGATATTTTTGCCCAGGAGCTGACTTCTTTCTTACAGAAGAGTGTTGATCGCATCTGCAAGCTTGCTGCATTACCTTTACTGCTCCTTGATTCAAAGTCACGTATCATACTACCATCCTGGGAAACACACATTCTAAATACTTGAAAATATCTACCTGTTCCAGCTTTGTATTTCATATCTGATATTCATTTCACTTGGATTTCTTACCTACTGACATCGATTTAGTCTTTGAAAGGCTAATTTTCATACCATACTCATTGCACCGATTTTCAAGTTTCAAGATATTATCCTGCAGGCTTTTGGCACAATCTGCCATTAAGACCAAGTCGTCAGCATAGGCCAGACTGCTTACTATATTTCCACTTAGCTGAATCTCACCCTGCCACTTAATAACTTTCGGCAGGTGATCCATGCAATTTATGAACAACAAAGGTGAAAAATTACAGCCTTGTCTAACCCCTGCGAGTAACCTGAACCAAGAACTCATTCCACCATCAATTCTTACTGGAGCCCAATTGTCGGAATAAATGCCTTTAATTTATTTTAATAATCTACCCTTAATCCCATAGTCCCCCAGTATGGTGAACATCTTTAACCGCGGAACCATGTCATAATCTTCCTCTAGATCTACGAAACATAAGCATAACTGCCTATTCCCCTCAGCAGTTTTTACTTACCAGTTGCATACTGAAAATCTGATCCTGACAGCTCCTCTATGCTCTGATACCACACTGGTTTTTGTCCAACTTCCTACTGATCGCATCCTCGCTTCCAAGATGGCAGTGAATACTTTGCCTGGTATACTAATCAATGAGATACCTCGATAGTTGTTGCAATCCTTACTGTTCCCTTGCTTATATAGGTGTAATTACTGCTTTTGTGCAATCTGAAAGTACCTTACCAACACTCCATGCTAATCTTATTACTCCATGAAGCCATTTCATCCCTGTCTTCTCACTATACTTCACCATTTCAAGTCTAATTCCATCTGTTCCTGCAGCTTTATGACAATGGAGTTTATTTACCATCATTTCCACTTCCTCAAGCATAATTTCACCAACGTCACTTTCCTCCTCCCCAAGAGCTCAGTTGTTCACAGCACCACCAGGATGATTTCCCTTTATGTTCAGAAGATTTTCAAATCATTCCCTCCAACTTGTCCACTGATTCAATGGGATCTATGAGTTTGCCTGAATTACCCGAAACACTGTTCATCGCATTTTTCTCTCCCTTCCTAAGATTCTTTATTACTGTCCAGAATTGTTTCGCTGCTGCTTGACCTAGCCTTTCCAGGTTAGTACCAAAATCTTTCTACGACATCTTTTTGGATTCTACAACTATTTGTTTCACTCTGTTTCTTTCATCTACGTACAATTCCCAGTCCAGATCAGGCCTTGTTTGGAGTCATTCCTGATCAACCTTCTTTTTACGTTTACAAGCTGCTCTTACTTCATCATTCCACCAAGATGTTTGCTTTTTCCCATCTTTATACACAGTTGTTCCTAGGCATTCCGTTGCTGTTTCAACTACAGCATCCCTATATGCCACTCATTCTCTTTTTATATCCTGAAACTGCTTACTGTCCACTGGTCGGAACTTCTTACTAATCATATCCATATACTTCTGTCTAATTTCGTCGTCCTGGAGATTTTCTACCCTTAGTCGTTTGTGGACGGATTTCACTTTCTTTATCATAGGCCTCAAGATACTTTGTTCACTACAGATCAGATAGTAGTCTGAATGATCGAAAAATCCCTGGAAAACCCTTACATTCCTAACAGATTTCCTGAATTTGAAGGTGCTTAAGGCATAGTCTATTATGGATCTGGTACCCCTAGCCTCGCATGTGTAGCAGTAAATAGCCTTATGCTTGAAGAATGTACTCATAACTGCTAATCCCATACTAGCACAGAAGTCTAACAAATACTTCCCATTCCTATTAGCTTCCATATCTTCCCCAAATTTACCAACTGACCTTTCATATGCTACAGTTCTATTTCCAGCTATCACATTGAAATTGCCCATTAGCAGTACCCTATCCTTGATGTTCACCCTGACTACGATTTCGCTCAGTGCTTCATAAAACTCGTCAAGTTCATCCTCATCTGCACCCTCACAGGGTGAATTGTTGTTGTTGTTGTTGTTGTTAGTCATTTAGTCATTATCGACTCTCCGTGACCCCATAGATCAAAGTGTGCCATTTCTTCCTGTCATATACTATTTTCCGAAGTCTTTTTAAATTGAGAGCCGTGGCTTCCTTGATGCCATCAATCCACCTCATCCATTGTCACCCTCTTCTCCTGTTCCATCAGTCTTCCCCAGCATTAAGGTCTTTTCTAGTGAATCATGTTTTCTCATAATATGACCAAAGTACTTTAGTTTTTGTCTGAGTATTTGAGCTTCTAGTGAACAGCCTGGGTTGATTTCCTGTAATATGGACTTATCAGATCTCTTCGCATTCCACGGAACTGTAAGGAGTTTTCTCCAACACCATAGTTCAAATGCGTCTATTCTTCGATGCTCAGCCCTTCTTACTGTCCAGGTTTCACTTCTGTACATTGCTACTGGGAAGACCATAGCCTTCACTATACGAATCTTCGTTCTTAAAGTTACGTCTCTACTCTTGAAAAATTTTATAATGGTTGGCCATTGCCTTCCTCCCAAGGAGCAAGCGTCTCCTAATTTCATGGCTGCAATCGCCGTCAGCAGTTACTTTGGAGCCCAAGTAGATGAAACTAGGAACAATCTCTATTGTTTCACCAGTTATATGCCAGGAGGTGATAGGTTTAGTTGTCATGATCTTTGTTTTCTTGATATTCAACCTTAGTCCAGCTTTTGCACTTTCTTCTTTTGCCTTCATTGGTAGATACTTAAGTTGTTCTTCACTTTCTACCAACAGGGTGGTGTCATCAGCATATCTAAGATTATTTATATGTATCCCACCAATTTTAGCTCCAGTTTCTGTTTCATCTAATTTGGCATTCCTCATCACATACTCTGCATATAAGTTGAATAAATAAGGTGACAATATGCAGCCTTGACATACACCTTTCTCACTCTTTACGCATTCAGTTGTTCCATATAGGGTTCTCACCATAGCTTCCTGATCAGAGTAGAGATTTCTCATAAGGCAAATAAGATGATCTGGTACACTGAGACAATTCTTGTCCTAATTCCTCCCGGTGCCAAATCTACCCACACCTTCTTTTACTACAGCTTTTTCCCACACATGCGGGGTCGAGGGTGCGAACTGTGTCGCACATGTGGATTTGGTGCTGTTTTATGACTGGATGCCCTTCCTGACACAACCCTATACGGAGGGTGTTTCTGTGGTGGTTAGTAGTGTAGTATGTTGTCTGATGAGGAGAGTGTTGGAACGGACACAGACACCCAGTCTCCGAGCCAGAATAATTAATCCGACCCGGCCAGGAATTGAACCCAGGACCCTTTGAACCGAAGGCCAGTACACCGACCATTCAGCCAACGAGTCAGATCCAAATCTACCCACACCATTCACTCATTTATGTGCCCAACAGAAACTGTGTTGCTTGCAATGGTATTACTGATGAACAGCCCTACCCCACACTCTACGCTTCCCTTTTAAGACCCGTCAAATACCCTTTGTAATCTCCTCTCTCTTCCTCATTATCTCCCCTTACCTGAATATCATGTACTCCTAGCACATCCAGATTCATCCTCTTTGCTGACTCAGCCATTTCTACTTTCTATCTTCCATTAGGCCCATTAATATTGATAGCTCCCCATCGAATTCCATTTCTTTTTCCAAGTTGTTTCCAAGGAGTCGCTTGCCGGTCAAATGGGAGTGGGGCTCCATTACTCCAAAAGGTCTGAGGCCTGTTTAAAATGTTCTGAGCTCAGTAAATTTGTGAAGCAAGATGCTACCCTACTTACACCTACTCCAAGTGAGGATCTCTCCTCTAATGGATTTGGGACCACCAGTGGATTGCATAGTCCTAGCCGCCTGATCACAAGGAGGGCTGTGACTCAGAATATGTCTGAGATATCCACTTCCATTCCATAGCAACTGGTATCCTGACTCTCAGGACCAGTTACAGGGTCAAATGCCTAGGAAACAAGTAATGGATCGTCGCCATAAGACCTATCTGTGTGGTGCGATGTAAAGCAAATGGCAAAAAAAAAGTAAAGGAACAAGTGATTTTAGGATGTTTTTCCAGAACTGCATTTAGGGCGGAAGTGATTTTAAAAATGTGGTTTTTTTAGTGTGATAGAACTATCGAAGACTCAAAATTCGAACCCTTTCCAGCTCTTTAGCCCTTCAACTTTCGGCATAATTGAGGAAAGTGGTTACTTTTATGTTTTTCGTAGTATGGGGACCCCTACTTTGTCTGCTATCAAATATTTTCAACATTAAAATATTTCTTGAAAGTAGCAGGTGGCGCCGTCTGTCAGGTAATGTTGAAAGTAGTATTGTCACATTAGTTACCATAACTTCATGATCAAGTTAGTTGAAAATTATGTAAACTATCTGAGTAACTTTGGTCTAAATGGATCAGAAACTACGTTAAGCACAGTCAGGAGGATAGAGGAAAATTTGAGGAATCAAGTAAGCCCAATAGTTCTGCAGCAGAATATGCCTGAATGTGAAACCATCCACTCAACAGGGCATATATCACTTTTACTGCCAGCAGTTTTAAAGTCCTATTCAATTAAAAAATATAATTCTAATTCACTCTACTTCATTTTTGACAAAGAGGTAAATTTCATGCCATAAACTTTGTAGCTGTGTCCCTGATGTGGACTGTCTAACTTAATAGGGTCATCTCAGGAGTCTCTTCATTTGGGTAATCACATAAATAGTATTGTAAATAAGGGGTACAGATCTCTGCACATGGTTAAAAGGGTATTCAGGGGTTTAGTAAAGATGAAAAGGAGAGGGCACATGCATTTCTGGTAGGTCCCCTGTGTATGGGACCCTCACCAGGATTACTTGTTTCAAGAACTGCAAGAAATCCAAAGAAAAGCAGCTTAATTTCCTGGATGATTTCCAACAAAGTGTTAGGAAAATGTTGCAAAGTTTGTGTTGGGAAGACTTGGGAGCAAAGAGACGAGCTGCTTGACTAAGTGGTATGTACAAAATAATATAACATTTGTTTCTCGTCCACCTATTCCATACAGTCAGTCATAAAATCAATGTTTAATCCTCATTAAAATATGAAATCAGTATGTCAAATGACACTCAAAATAAGATCAATAATATCTGGCTCAGAAATGAAATGAAATCGCTATGTAAGAAAATATAGTTTTTAAACTTGCAACTTTATCGAGTAAATTTGACCATCTCACAATATCTATCACCTCTTGAATGGAATTTCTATCTAAGTCACACTATAAATTACAGATTATTCTAGACAAAAAACAAAGAAACTTTGGACCATAAGTTAGCATGTCTTAAGGAAGCCAAATTTCAGTCATCTAACCAGAATAGAAACACAAAAACACCCACTCCCTCTTTGAACAACACCCCAACCACAATCAATCTTTCCGACACCACATTTTCATTAAGGTTTATGAATTTCATGTTGTTGGTCCGTATTGAACTGAGATTACATATAAATTATAAACATAAAAGTTCTTCACCTATTCAATACATAGTTATGTTTACACTGGGTGTATTTACATTACATGGTACTAGTTTCAACCCTACTCAGGGTCATCATCAGTTATATTTAAACAATACACAATATTTGATGAAATCGTAAAACATGTTTCTTAGCAGTAAGAACAGTATGAAACAAATATATAATTAACACTATGATGTGTGGTTGAATTAGGTAAAGTGCTATGGTGCTAAAAATGTTGCACATGAAAGTGAAATATTACGAGTGACAATAGGTGAGCAATATATATAATACAAGTACACAAATATATTAAAAAATCTGGGTGTAAAAGTATGAATGAGATGCTCTATGTTGTGGATCAACTTGAGTCAAATTAAATCAAAACAAATTTTGAATCAGCAAATTCTAGACCTTACCAATACAAAAAATATAAACACACTCTAAGAGATGCACACTGCCATTGTACTACAGGCTAACACTGAAAAATTACTTGTATTTGTAGGGAAAATAGTAACAGAAAGCTGTTATTTACCAACTGATGAGCCCAACTTAGCACACTGAGGTGAAACGCTAGCAACCAGGAATAAGTTAGCTGGAAAATTTATAATGTGCAATAACCGACCAACTATATTGGTATTATAAATTTACTCATTCCGAGCAAATATATCAGGTTCCCTATGGGATTCTACATCTTTATCATCTGATGGCCAGGCAAGCATCAGTTTTTGAAAATGAGACAAAGTCTCTCATAGTGCATTGGCACTGCCGGTGGCTCCAAGTAGCCTATGAAGTGGCCTCCATGGTGTGTGCAGTAGTCATGCGTCCTGGTAGGTGTGCTATTTACCAACTGATGAGCCTAGCTTAGCACACTGGGCCAGAATACTGGCAACCATGAATGAGTTAGCTGGAAAATTTATAGTGTCCAGTAACAGACCAACTGTATTGGTATTTGAAATCTATCTGTGTGGGTGTGATGTAATGTGAATTGTAAAAAATGAGACAGTACATTAGTAAGTAGCCTGTATGTTATTCTGTGTGATGCTCTAATTGTATGTAAAATGTAGTCCACATCCACCAAGTCATAATTCTGCAAACATCTAAACATAGATTCTAATTCACACATTTCATAATATTGCTAAAATATCAAGTACTTTATACCTTTTTCAATTCTAAAATTATCAGCATCTTTTCCTTGTGTGCCAGTAGGCTCGTCAGTTGGACTGCCATACCTGTTGAAGGAAGTGGAGGCTACTGTTTTGACACCACTCCAAGTGTCCTTTCACAGTGAAAGTGCACCAGTGCCAATATGTACCTCCATTTCCTATAAAATTTGACCTTGTGGTTTCATATCAAAAATTGAGTTTCTGGAAGGGAACACTAAAGCAGCCGTGACCATCTAGGAGAGGTGTGACACAATCCAGCTGATGAGCACATTACAACGAAATGCTGGTAATCTCACAATTGAAAAGGACTAAAGAGGTTGTGTACTTACGTTCTCACAATTGATTAAATTAATTTATAGTTCCTTTCTGGGACATCAATATTTGATCTACAGTGAGTTTCACTCATCTGTTGTCCGGCATCAGTTATCTGCCTCCCGTTGTTTCATCACTCTGCGCTCCATGGCATAGCATCTAGAACAGCACTTCACTTACTTTATCCGAGCATGACAGGAGATAACATATAAAATTAAGACAATCTGTATTAAGAAAATGAGAACTAAGAAAATTAGTGAATAAGAATTAAGAAATTAAGCTCGTACCTTATGACAGGAGATGTTAGAAATGTTCTCTTCCTGCATCCACACATTTCCAGCATAAACTCCACATAGGTTTAGTTTCAATATTAACATTTCATAGCCTGCCATGCTAAGCTCTTTGATACCCAGCTTCTTGTGCAAGTCGTCTTAGGGATTTTGTTGGTGTGTGTTGTAATCATTCTGTTGTTTCATTTACTTTACTTCTTATCAAGTAAAGTACCAGTTCCTCTCATTTTTTTTTACATGTTCCCACATGTTCTCTGTATGTGGAGGGTGTACACCTGGAAATTGTGTTACAAATCGCCCAACGACTTCCCTGGAAGACTCTGTTTTCACATAATTATCGTAGAGGAATACCCCTTCCTCTACCGTGTACACACGTGAAGGCTTTATGAGAATTATACCCTGAAGTAACACTTCACAACTCGGGAACAGTTGGAGCGACAGATTAACACTTAATACATGTTCTAAGCACAAACCTGAACTGTGAAGTGCGGGCGTTCCTGTGCTGTTGCTGCGCTGTATAACAGGAAGTGATGAGTCAGGCAGATAAGCTGGGCATCCCTGCTGGCCAACCAATAAAGGAAACTCACTGTAATTGTAAATATGTTACTTCTAAATCCCTTTCATTGAGAAATGTATGCTTTCACACAGGATGTGAAGACAGCAGTACCCAGTGTAGAGAGTGTTGTGAGTGCATTTCCTGAGAACGCGTAAGTATCATTTACTTACTCTATTTTAAAACATCACATTAACAAAGAAAATCAGCACTGAGTTATTTGGGTTTTGCAGCTCGGTAACCGCACTTGCGGTAGGCTCAAATATGGTTTCCTATTGTTCCTCATTTTCACTCCAGGCACATGTTTGGTTTCAACTTCAATTGAGGCTATGGTTACTTCCCTTCCAGTCTTAGCCCTTCTCATAAGACATGTCTGGGAAGTGTGACATAAAACAGGTAGCAAAAAAAGAAAAAAATACAGAGGGTGCCAATAAAATGTACACACACTTTGACAGGAGATATCTATTTAATATAATATAAAGCTGGACCGAAAAAACCCAGTACTATGTAGTATGATGTTCTGTAAAGAGATGTACTGTATTTTTGGGTATGTACTAGCTGCAGACCCGTCGTTGACGGGATGATCATATAGAATGAGCAAAGATATCTAAATCCCGAGCTACTTTCCGCCAATATTCAGGCAAGCTGTTTTACTTGGGATGCAGCAGTAATCCATCTATCAGAGATGAGTGGCAGCAGACAAGAAAAATCATATCAAAACAATGGTCAATATAATTTTACTCTTGATCAGTTTTATGAGCTTTCATTATTGTAGGCCTTCACATTTAATTTTCTTCATACCCTGGGATATTAAAACATCTAATGGAAAGGGAGTCCTTCCTTCTTTCATGACTCTCTCTTGTCTTATTCTTCAAGCTTTCATTTCTTTATGATTTATTTTTTATTTTTTACAATCATATCCACATTTTTCCTTGTCGATATGCACCGATGACCGGACTGTTTTACACCTTAAGACAATACTGATTAAAACTGTCACCATTTGATGCGATTAAACAATATTTCCATGTTAACAATGCTTGGCGATTATATGGACTAAGCAACAAAAGTCTAAATTCATTATTCTGTTATCATAGTTTGTACAGTAAAACTGTATGCGACATTGGAACTTGTATTCTCTATAAATGTAATAATTTTCGATAGGACCAAAAACGTAGGTATTTAAAAATGAGAATTTAGGCACCTTCCCCTAAACCACCATTTCACCTGGCATGAATAAAAATTATTTATAACCTAGACTGTATCACCATACCGATTTTCATTAAATTTTGTTCACCCATTTTCTCGTGGTTCAGTGTTTGTATGGATTTAGCAACAAAAATCGAAATTCACGAATATCTCTGTTATCTTAGCCAGTATGGTAAAAATGTTTCAGACATAAGTGATCAGAAATTTAATTATGTATATAATTTTGTTATGTAGAATTTATCGATAGGACACAAATATTTGTGAATTAAATTTTATGTCTTCCCCTAAACTACCATTTCAATCAATGTGAATAACATGTTTTATAGCTCAGATTATAGTGCATAATTTCTTGACTTTACATACCGATTTTCATTAAATTCACTTCAGCTATTTTTTCATGATGCCCATGGGGGAAAAATAAAAATAGTGCATTTCCTTGTTAGGTGGACACTGTTGATACAGAAATACCGTTCTTTTTAAATTATGAGCAATGTACAGACCTAACTTTATTTTATATCTATAGATACATATAAAATTAGTCATTTACTTCATGTCGAGTAAATTAGTGGGATATTCAAGTCGTGCGCGGGTATTTCTTTTGCTGTGTGCTGTGCAGTAAGCCAGCTCTCGCTACTGTATTGCATTGCTGTTGTATTCAGACAGAAGATCGTGTAGTATTTTTGTGTAGTTCATCTATAGTAGTAGCCATGAAGCACGTCAGAGTCTCTTATTCCCAGAAACATGAGGTACGGTTTTGCATGTTATTTAAATTATTTAATTCAAAATAGGGATAATTCATCATTTGAAGAACATTGTCCACCACATTACCAAAATTTGGACTTTTTATTCAAAACTGCCTCTAAGTAAAAAAATTAGTACTTTAAAGAGTAATTTAAATTCAAAATTTATCTGCATCATGGTAGAACGCGTCTTCCAGAACACACTTCCACTCTCTTCGGTATGTCTACAGTGTGCTTCATGTTTGCTAAGTTGAAGTGAAATCGTACGTCTTTCGTTTTCAGCGTTTTAAAGAATGCCACAATATAACGTAGCAGGCAGTGTGCGGAGAATCAGAATCTGCTAACACTGGCGATGCCGACAGTTGGCAAAAAAGCGTTGCCTATATAATCAATTTGTTCACACTGTACAATATTTTCAGTGTCAATGAAACTGCATTTTTTGAATGCAAGCCTAAATGGACTTAAAGTTCTGAACAAGAGAGTGCCAGCCGAGAAATTGTAAAAGGGTGGGGGTCATTGTACTGTGTTGCAATGCACACGGAAGCGAAGGACTTCCTCCCCTCATGGTAGGAAAGATCGATAAGCCACTATGTTTTAAGGGTGTTGGGCCCTTTCTGTCCAAGTACAAGGCATCTGAAAATGCAGACAGTAGAATAATTTAAAAAAAGCATTTGCACAGGGAAGCCAATATAATTATTTGTCTTCGTCTTTGAATCATGTGGGTTTTTTTTTCATTATGTGATGTTATGTTTGTCAGTGATTTATCTAATTATATTCTTTGAATAGGCCTAATGTCAATGCACTTTGTTGGATACATTTCGGAAATAGTTTTTTTTTTCCATGTCACTTGCAAGGTTTAAACTTTGAATCAAGAGGATTGCATGCATTAATGGGTCTTAGAATACTTTGTAACATGACAAGGGCTGGCATTTCTGAATTTCAAGAGAGGTACTGTGGTGGGAAATAGAAAAATGTGATGCAGATGGAAGTGAGAGACTTTCTTCGTCATAGGAAAGTTCGATAAGGCAAGATGTTTTAAGGGCATCGGGTACTTTCCATGCAAGTACAGGGTATCTAAAATGCATACAGTACAGTAGTCCAATGAATAAAGCACATGCTCAAGGGTGGCTGAGGCAGCATAGATTATCCTCATGTTTGAATCATGCTTTTATTTCTCTTTTGTTTCATGAGGTTAGTGAGTTATCCAAGTACATTATTTGAATCCTGTAAATGCACTTTGTTGGATACATTTTGGAAGTAGATTTTTCCACTGTATTTGAAAGCTTTAAACTGTGAATCAAGATTAATTACATGCAGTAATGGGTCTTGGAATATTTTGTGATATGGCAAAGGTTGGCATTTCTGAATTAGGAGTTGGCAATCACGTAATTCAAAGTCCGATTTGTGCATCCCAGTGACTTTGAATTAACAAGATTTTACTGTATTTATTTTTAATTTCTGTAACAAGTAATGATATTAAAACTGAAATACTTTTTTACTGTATTTTGTAACAAAAGCAGGCAACTCATTACCAGTGTTGCCAACTTATATTTTCAAGATCCTCTAAATACCATTAAAAATCCGCTAAAATTCCGCCAAGAAATCTGATCTCAAATAATGGGCAATAATAATAATAATCTGAGGAAAATTCTTGGCCCCCGAAAAACAGAAGATGGATATAGACCGAGGTCACGCAAAGTGACAGAAGAGCTTTCCAACATTGCAGCAGACATCCGCAAAAGACGTCTGGAATTTTATGGGCACGTCCGCAGACTGCTGGCAAGTAGACTGACACACAAGGTTCTCACCTACATAGAGCATCTAAATAATATTCTATGGGTACTGGAAGTGAAGAAGGATCTGGAAAAAGCCCAGATGAACTCAAATGACACCGTGGACAGAAACCTCTATAGGAAAAAAGTTAATGGATGGAAAGTGTAACCAGAGAATGAAGTGAAAAAGAAGACTGGAGCAAAGTGGACAGAAGAACGCAAAGGGATTCACGGAGAACGGATGAGAGCTGTTTGGCAACTCAGAAAACAGAATCGTTAGAGCTTTGCTTGATCCATTGGGTCCCTATGCACATAATAATAATAATAATAATAATAATAATAATAATAATAATAATAATAATAATAATAATAATCGTAAATGTCTGTACTCGCCTGATCTGTGAGTTTGACTGGGATTAACCCCGTGCCTGCCAGCCGGCGAGCTAAAACTTGAAGGCGTTTTACTGCCGGGTAAACTAGGTGAATCTCCTACCTCAAGGGCCAGACACAGAACAGGCCTGTTCATTAAATGGTCTTCCTTCATAGCATAAATATAAATGCTACTCTCTCACAGTTTCATTATCTGTCATCATTCGTCAACTAAGGGATAAGTACCCTTTCCCCACGTATTACAAATTTATGATACCACAATCTCATAACATCAAATCCAAATAACATGTTTTCCTCATATGACTGCTAGCTCCTGACAAGAAATACAGAATAGCTCAGAGACAGGCTGGAGTACAATTTTTTTAAAGTAACATGGATAAAACGCTAAATTCTGCTATAATAAATCTATAATTCCGCCAAAAAATCCGCTGTCCATTAAATGTTATATTTCTCCACCGACAGTCTTCTAATTCCACCAAATTTAGCAAAAAATCCGCTAAGTTGGCAACACTGCTTATTGCTTAACCAGAGATAATATAATAAAAATTCAACACTCATGCAAGGGATGCTATTGGCAAAGATTAATATTAATATTAGCAACCAAGTAGAGTGCCCAGGCATGTTAATGCGCTGTAGCTATGGAGCCAAGCTCTGCTTTCGAGAGCCAAGTGTGTTTGACTGCCATTGTTGGCTTCTTCTGAGAATGGGTTTTCTTTGGTTTTCCATTTTCACCTTCAGACAAATACTGGAGTAGTTCATATTCATAGACCAAAATTGAATTCATCATTCATCTCACCTCATCTGCAACCTTGTGTCAGGAACATGCCTCAAAATACGTAAGATAATATATTCTGGAAAACTGTTTTAATTAGGCTGTAAATACATGTAAAATGCCTTGTAGGAACTTGAAGCCGAAGTACATTTCTGAATAGGACCTATGTGCCCATGTTGTGCATCAACTGATATGGTACGGCATTCATGATGATGGCATGCTTAAATTGTTCATTAGCTGGGTTAGGATGTTGTATTTAAACACCAGCAGTCAAGTGTGCTGTGCAATCAGTACCTCAGAAAGTTTCCCTGTGAAAATTGGAGTCTTATCAAGGCTCAGCTCTGTCACCACTGTTATTCATGAACAACATTACTAAAGATGTTCCTTGGACCGTCCTTTACTCAGATGATAGATAATATCTTGCTTTTACCCGAGCAGAACAACCAACTCTCTCTCTCTCTCATGAATACCTGGAAACTTACCCAAGTGATGGCGCCAACTGAATCGGTGGAGAGAAAACCTGGTGAAAGCTGTATGCTTCAGGTACCTTTGGTCTCAGCTGTAGAAGAAAGGAGGCACCAGCAACGAGGTGCAAGTGATGATAAATGTAGTGAAAATGATCATTCATCAAAGATGGAATATTTGACGGGTATATATCAGATTTCATACTATGGATCATCAACAGGTAGTGATATACATGTTACTCTCATAAGATATAACGTGTTCCAGGTAAAATAATTTCTTCATAGCCCAATTTTAAAGTATTGTTTTTGAGCATTTCAACAACCATTATTAGGTTGTTTCACCTGTAATTTGAACATAATCTTTTGTTTATTTCTAAAACATTTGTTATTTCGTATGAAGCAACCTCTTCATAATTGGAACATTCCTATCCATTTCTTAAATTAGTTTATTCTCATTACTTCAGAAGACAAGTGTTAAGTGAAAATCCAAGAATTTTAATGTGGAGTAAAATGTTTCATAATCTGTTTATTCTTTTAGCTCAGGGTTTAGAAACCACATTTTATTTAATGATTGTGTTCTTATTTTAACTTGTATAAGTGAATATCTGAAGATGACAGAGTTAAGCAGTTGAAACTAGTCGTCATCATCATCATTTCTTTGCTCCAGCAAGCCAGGTGTGGTTGTGTACGAGCCTCCTCCAGTTTGTTCTATCCATCCATGTATATGTGACATCAGTTCACATCTCTAATTTCAAGGTCCTTCATTATCTGTTTTTCCCAAACATCACGAGGTCTTCCTCTTGTCCTCTTCCCAGGAACATTGTGTTCAAAGTATGTTCAAGGAGTCCTGTGAGGGTTCATTCTTTTCATGTGACCATACCATTGCAATCACTTCACTTCTAGAGTCTCCAGCAAGCTTCTTTCCAATCCAAGCTGTTTTTGGATATCCATGTTCCTTATTTCATCCATTTTTTGTTTTTTGTAGGCAAGTACGCAGGAACTTCAATTCTGTTGCCTGAAGACGACTCTTTGTTGGTCCAGTAAGTGTTGCTGGTTCCAGGCCGTATGTCAATATAGGTACTAGATATATTTTGTACAAGCTGATTTGGGAAACTAACGGAAATGTTTCATCCCAAAATATTTGACGTACAGCGTGATAGAATTTGGAAGCTTTCTGTATTCTGTTACTAATCTCTTGATGTATGGTATTGTCTGATGACAGAACACTACCTAAATACTGGAAGTTGTCTACAATATCCATCTCCTTATCTCCAATTCTTAGATGAACAGTTGGAGAGTTTCTACTCATCACCAAGCCAACTGTCTTCGTTTTGCTGATTTTGAGACCTAAGGTTGTAAAAGCTTCATGCCAGAGATCTAGTCTAGTTTGTACTTCAGCTTCTGTCTCACCCCATACCATTACATAATCAGCAAAAACCTGGCCATTAGTTGTTGGATCCTTTCTCTTAACCGCTTTTAAAACTTCATCCATTATGATTATGAAGAGAAGTGGCGAAAGACAACTTCCTTGCTGGACTCCACTCTTTGTTTCAAACCAACCTGATCTTCCATCCTGGACCTGGACACAACACTTGGTTTCATCATATAATCGTTGTACTTGCGCTATGATGTCATCGGGCACTTTCTTATGTCTAGTAAAAAATAAAATATATTGATTAGGTGGAATAAAGACATCAGGTTATAAACCAGGATTATAAAAAGTGAGAAATAGTACATTATGCAGCAAGCCTATAATGGCTTCACTTCGCTCGTTTTATAAGCATACTTATGTCTTAATTACCATTATAGGCGAGTTGCACACGACTGTTTATGCTCGACGATAATTATAACTCTATTTTTTAAAGATTCATACATTTCTGTCAAAATGTCGCTTGACAGTTCAGTTTACCGAACAGAGTGCATAGCACACACGCTGGCTTATTGATTTACCACGAGTGGATCAGGGACCTTGACAATGTCATATGTTAAGGGTTATAAATTTCATGTTGTTGGTCCGTATTGAACTGAGAATAACATATGAGTAACAACACAGTAAAGGTTTCCACCTATTCAATACAAAATATATTCACAATATTTTAAAATTATATGGAACTAGTTTCGACCCATCTAAGGAGTGAATCCTGATTTCGTCAAGAGTGATCTTTGCTTTGATGTGGCTGATGATGACCCCTTAAATGGGTCGAAACTAGTTCCATGTAATTTTAAAATATTGTGAATATATTTTGTATTGAATAGGTGGAAACCTTTACTGTGTTGTTACTCATATGTTATGTCATATGTTTTCAAAGCTTTGATAAAAGGTTATCATAATCTACCTTTATTTCAAATAAAAATTGCTTATTGTACAGTTGGTGAGGTGAATTTACAGGAATGTGCCATGTGTTTGTGGAATATTGGAAATAGAAGGTGCACTGATATTAATATGTGTGTGTGACATGTTTGATTTTGCTATTGTTACCTAATTGGTCGAACAGTTGTATCATAATGAAAAACAGAACTCTGATTGGTGGAGAACCTGTATCATAATGAAAATCTGAATTCTTGATTGGTGGAGAACCTAGATCATAATAAAACTTGAACTAAAATGATCCTCATTAAGATTCAGTTTTCTGGCATATAATGTTTATATTTTGGCATCGTCGAGCATAAAATATATTTATGTCATTTTCATGTGTGTGTTGAATAGGTTGACCAATTCCTACACCATTATGTATGAATTAGCTGTCAATATTAGGACCTTTCCCATCACCTCCCATACCTCATGGGACCATGTGAATGACAAAATTGTAACCCTCTCGGGTCATGAACACATGGGACCATGCTCCATAGAAGCCAACAGTCAAGTGACCTTTTTCTGCTTGATGACAATGTTGCCACATTGGGTTTTTATATAATTAATCCACTCACATGGGGGACAATTGCCATTTACGGCATAGCGAGGTCACCGCTACTCTCCCGTTCCTAAGATCTGAACCCAGGCTTCTCGAGGGCGTAGAGCGTTTGCGGCAATAAATATAAAATATCTTACAACTAACTTAAAGGCATAAAATGAACGGAAGAGGTTATGGATACTAATTATCGGCAAAAATAGGCACAGATTACTTTCTATAAACATTTACTTGGCGCTCGTTGAAACATATACACTAATTTCTACAACCCTGTTAGATTAATTTTAACTTACATCCATTTTAACCCATATCTGCCTAAATTATTTTTCTGTGGAATATTGCGATATATTTCGTAAGTACAGTTGTTTGCAACCTAAATGGAAGGGTTATGACGATTTTAGGTTTCATTAACACATTTTCACTTATGTCGACAGTGGGCATGGACGGGTAGGGTAAAAGACATGCTCAATAAAGGAACTTCTGTTCGCATTTTAAGCTCATATGAATGTAATAATTAATCATTTAGTAAATATTAGTCACACAAGTGTTGAATAAGCACAAAATATTACAAAATATATGATTCAAAACATAAATGAGGAACAGTTTTTATCTCAATTTAGAATGCATACTGTTTCAAAACAAAAGGACAATATTCGTATGTTTGTAGGACTTGTTATACACACAGTACCAAATTATGAGCAAGTATGATCACTCTGAAAATACCAAAAAAGTAAAACTACGAGTAGAACTTCAAAACAGTTTAGTCTGTGTTTTGAGGATACACTCTGCTTTCTGTCATCCAGTCTGCTCGAAGCAAGGGATGTGGCAGCCAACGTTACATATTTTGCACTGTTTCCTGGCAGCTTTACCACAGTGAGCACACCGCACTTGCTTCTTGTTTTGAGGTAGTGGGATACCCCATGGAAACGCACTTCTGGCAACATGCGTGAAGATACATTCATACTCGGTCTTTCTGCGTTAGGACGCGTAGCGGGATAAGATAGGATATATGCCCTAACGATGTACCGTATGAAGCCGAGGAGGTCTAAATTTTCCTCTTTGCCCTTTGGGGTCAAACGGTAAAGTTCACTTATTTTTGTACACACTAGTTCAGCACCAGCCCGGAGTTGATTACCAGAGAGTCTGTTTATATCTCCACATGACTCATCATCATCGCTACCCCGTCACTATGGAAAGCATTTTCAGGTGGTTCTACGTATATACGACGTATTAGCATGTAGGATGTCTTGTGATTCCTCCAGGATACATACAATCTGCTCGACGGTCAATCTGAGAAAAATAAATGAAAATTCTACATCAGTACTGCACCATCCTGAGGGGGGTTTCTTTCTTACACCATATTGGGCGACCTAACAATTGCTCCGGCTAGTTTCCCCTCAACCATCCATCACTTCTACAGATCATTAAATGGATGAATGCATATAATAAAATTGATGCTAAGTGTCGGTAGCTATGTTCGCTTTAAATATTCATCGTATAAACAGTTATCGCATCATAGACTTTTAGCGATGACGTAACCTTCATTTTTCTTATCACATTATTTGATATGTTAATCCTAAAATTGCTACGCGACACCTCTCAGGGATAAATAAATTGCATCTGCGAACCATACTATTTTTACGTGAGATCAACTGAGACACCATATTTCCTTTTCGATAAATTACTATCGATACCATTCATCATCCAGAATCAATATCAAGTTTTTCAAATCCAACCATTCGAATGAAAGTGATGAAAATAAATAAAATATTTTTTAAATGAATTAATTCAAAATCATTTATATCCTAATGATATTAGCCTATCTCCTAAAATAATAACATCTAAATTGGATAATCTATAATTTATTTCATGATTCTAGAATCATAAGAGAAAATCTGATAATATTCATCAACATCAACTTTCTTCCTCCTCTCTATAAAAGAAAAATTCAATTTGAATCTATCTTCGATTTGTTTCAACTATCCTTCATGCATCCATTATGCGTATCACAGCAATAAAGGATAAATTCTCTTACTTACATAACTCAAAAATAAATATCCTAACTGTTGAAAAAGTAGTATAACATTTTTGGGTTAACAATAAACCTAAGTCCCTAAGCCTAATTAAACTTCATAATAAAATTGTGTAATCTGAGTCCATCAGTTCTTGTTTCTTTCTTTTATATAAAAAAATGCTTATTTTCATCATCACATTGATATTCTGTCACTATCATGCGTTTCTTTCGATGGTATAACGTTAGCAATCACAAGTAAGTTCCAAATATATATATCAGCTTAAAATAGCTATTTCAAATATATATAGTTCATTAAATGAGAAATATTGGTCACCTTGAGCATGTCATTTGGTTAAAATATTCCAATAACACCTTAAAATTAAATGTAGGTATCGTGTAAAGAATAATTATAATCGTAGTTCAAATATAAATTATATCTAACATGATTTATGGTTTACCAATCTTCAGTCAGATATCAAAAATTCCGTAGGAATGCATTTTGTAATCTATGTTATCTAATTGTGGTAGAGATTTAAATTATGGAATTGTTCTATGAATTAAATACATTCTCGACACCAAACTTCAAATAATATTCAGTACAACGTTGATATATATTGTCTATGAAGACAACAAGTTTCCCTTCTATTATTTCCTACTTGGATATTTGCTATGAAGACAGTTTATGGTAACCCATATACGAAATCTGCGATGTATTTCATTGTACTCGTGTACCACTAACCCAATATATCTCGCATTACCATATTAATATTTTGCCGCATATGTCAAACATCATCATCGGCCAATAATACGCCGTATTTACCGCCAAAATTATCCATAAGCATATCTATCTCTCCATTTACCAATATTAATTACCATAATATATCATTATTCATTCCCATAAACATATCTCAGCGAATAATTATTCGTAAATCCACATTAACATGCCATTCAAATCATAACTTCCCCACGTAAACATTTATCATTTCCAACATGACGGCAAATCATCTTAGCATCTCATTAATGCACTGCAACGGTACTCTTTTGGGTTAGATTTCATATATAATACACATAAACACGTTAACCTGAAAATGAAACACATATATAAGCCAAACAAGTTAATATGTACTGTCCGCACACTTTATCTTGATGCATTTGTGTACGGGGTGAGGAGTAAGGAGGGAGCTGTCCCGGTATCGATAGTGCTGCCTGGTGCTGCCAACTGAATGAAAATGAAATCTGAATTGAATCGAGAATATGTTCGATCGATATGAAATTTCTAAACCGTTATCATCTTAAGCCAACAACTATGTCACATACACATTATATAACATTATAAAACATATCTCTCGATGCGAATCTTGTTCCTAGCATGAATTCTATACTTTGACTTTGATGTGTAAACAACAACAGTACCAGTACGTAAAGTTTACGCCAGATGTCGCACAACGATGCTTAAGCGATTCATAGTTTGTGTTTCATAGGTTGCCAGTATGAATCTCGAAGATCGCCGAGGTCGACCGATTCAGCACTAGGATGTAAATGCACCAAGATAAAGTGTGCGGATAGTACTCACATTTCATCGCGTCGTACCAGCAAACAGATATTGGTTATTCAGAAATCAACTGTCTTCTTTAAAAATATTAAATTAGGGTTACGTCTCTTTATATACGATGTTTCAATCCCATAATGGTTGAAAATCACATTCTAAATCTCTCCTTGTTCAATTATAAACATTCCTATATTATGACATTGATTGTAAACTCTGGAAGAAATACCTATTCCCATATAATAAGTCAACAAGGACAATCTCATTGCAAAGGTGGCAACGACTGAGATTTTATCACGAAGAACTACGTAAAAACAATATACCAATGTTCGCCACAAATATAACTACTATATTTACTGCATATTAATTTCAAGAAAATAAAGTAACTCTTTGGTACTTATCTTGCGATCACTGACGTTGGACGACTGGCTTTGGCTTCGATGTTGTCATCTTAGGACTGCGTAGAATGATTCCATCCTCCGTTACGTCACCATCAGGTTGCAGTTTTGGGAACCGGGATAGTAGAAACAGCTGGGCGGTCTTCGTCGGACAGTCGGCTCCATCTCCGATTTAGCCTCTCATGTTGTAGCCGTCAGTCATATGTGAAAGAAACATTTCAAAAATAGGGATTAATTTCTCGTCCATCACTCTTGAGAATGAGTATCTAGTTTGTATCTATGATTCAGGTTATTAAGACAGTGACTCAAGGTTAATTCTTTGCGGTAGTTTAACAGGGGAAATTTTATCAAGTTAGCTTTCTAAAAATTCCTTTTGCCCAGCTAATCAACCTATACTGTGTTAAACTCGACTTGATTTCTCGTACGGCCTTCAGACTATACTCCGACTACTGTTCGGGTATTTTCCAACTTGCTCTGATTTTCCGTCATGATATTCGTTCAAATATATGTGATATTCAAATATTCCTTCGCTTTGCAGGTTCTTCAGCCGGTAATAACTGCAATATCTCCCTCCTTCTTTATGCGAGGATTAATTTTTCTTCTCGTAGATAAATTTACGTCGTTTTGCGTAACAGATTTTTTTATTGTTCACCTACTTCTTCTTTTTTAACAATTTTAAAAACCTTCTATTATTTTATCACGGCCGCATGGATCCTTTATAACTTTCCGCCTCAGTCCGTGATCTAGGCATACTTAATTCATTAAGTATTGCCGTCACGTGCATGGCCTTCTTGATTATATCCAAACCAAACCAAACCCCATGGCACTACAGCCCTTGAAGGGCCATGGCCTACCAAGCGACCGCTGCTCAGCCCGAAGGCCTGCAGATTACGAGGTGTCGTGGGGTCAGCACGACGAATCCTCTCGGCCGTTATTCTTGGTTTTCTAGACCGGGGCCGCTATCTCACCGTCAGATAGCTCCTCAATTCTAATCACGTAGGCTGAGTGGACCTCGAACCAGCCCTCAGGTCCAGGTAAAAATCCCTGACCTGGCCGGGAATCGAACCCGGGGCCTCCGGGTGAGAGGCAGGCACGCTACCCCTACACCACGGGGCCGGCTCTTGATTATATACGTTCGTATAATATATACACTCCGAAATCACGGCCTATTTCACTTAATATATGCGTTCTTTTCTGGTGTATGGCCCAATTACGTAATCTTCGCGATCTCATTACCGTGCATGGCAATCTTTTAATGTCGTATGACAACCTTTATTCCGTTATCAGGACGATGAAAACGGTACAGTACTGAGGCAATCCCATTCGCGCCCACTGTCGACATATGTCGACGTCAGCCATAAATTAATTCAGAATGAAGGAAGCGTCATCCTCTTGAGTGTATATGGAATGATATTTTATACACAGCCACGGGATAAGGCGCGTTACCTACTGTTTCTTGTTTTCGTGCTGTGCAGTAAGTATCGATAATGAACTGTAAACAATGCACCTCAAACATATTCTTCCGGTTTACCGATATAAGATCAACAATATTCAGATATTAACGTCGACAAATGTCGACAGTGGGCACATATGGGTTAAAGTGAATACCAGCAACGGGCGACATGTCCGTGCTATCACCCAAGTGAATATTAGATCCACATCATTGTGAGAGTCTTTACATGGTCTATTGACATTACACTGTTGAATATTAGAACACAAGAACAATCACATATTCAAATCGAGCACTTGGGTGTTCACATATAGTTTCAAACAACTCGGAGAAATTTGAGTTGCATTTCCTACAATCTTCATTGTTAACCTTGGTTTCGAATTTAAGAACACGAGTATTTTAACTGTTGAGTACGGTAAACAACATACAATGAACCTTACTTATTTACAGTGAAAAGAAAAACTCTGACCTTACGGATATGAATATTCCCGGGCTTAATTCCCAAATTATATATTTAAAATACAACAAGTTTCACTAATCTACTCTGAGATTCATCTTAGAGTGGCCGACTACATTGAACGTGACACGAGAAATAAATATACACAGAATTAAAAATATTTTATAAACTGATATATGGATACTACTCAATTATAACCTATTCCCCAAACAATAAAATAACATGATCATCAAAGGATTTTTCACGAAGTCTAAATGAAATAAAACACTTATTATCAACAAATTAAAAAAATCATATTTACACTGTTATCACTCCTGGAAAAGAAAACATCATCACATTTCACATAAATAGTGGCTGCATTTTGTTTACCATCATCCGCCGTTTGTGTGCCTAACTCCTCTTGTCACGTCCAAGGTACGAACGGGAGTCCATCCGTTCTCCCATGTCGGGGATCCTGGAAAAATCAAACCTTTCTATTGTTTCTTCAGCTATATCAATTAAATGTCCCTATATTAAATCGACCTAGCCTTTTGATAATGTGGTAATCCAGTAAATTATAACGTTTTACTAGCACAAGAACAGAGGGCTCCAGTTAACTCCACTTCCTTGACGAAAACAGCCAGGCAACTCCTTTTCAGCTGGCCTGATTTTACGCAAACAAACGAGCTCCAGCCACCCAGGTCGCTGGCCATAAATACTGCGTGTCATTCACCCTCTCACGGGCTCCACTCTTTTTAAAGACCAACGTTAATATGTTGAAATGCCTATTCAATGGGCCATTTTATTCACGCAGTAAAACTGAAGCATTTCTAACCATGCTCAAATCAGCTCTGGCATTATTCATCCAATAAATCTCTCAACATTTGGGCCGCCATATCGCTTCACTTTCTCTCACATTACAGAAGTCCGTGGTTCAGTCCTCATGCCCCTCATTGTAGAATTACCACAATCTGCAAGCTAGCAAGCTAGAGTTTACTACTATCTCAGACACAAATAAAATATATACTAATAACAGTGTACCAGACGTGAATTTATACTACCTACATTAAATCGGTATTTAATATCTGACCTAGACCATTAATTTAAATAAAATAATAATAGCAAATTATATTTAAACAAACACAAACAAACAACGTTTCCTATTACATGGTCCTAGCTAGTGTTGGTGGGGTGGACATTTGTACCTCGGTGATGTAAGTGCTTCACACACATATGATTGCAGCCAGGCCTTACTTTATCACGCAGCAAGGACTACTACATTACATTAAAATTGAGTACCTCGTCTATCCCAATTTATCTTGTTCACAGGATATTTGGCAAAGATCTTAGCATCATCTTAACCTGACTTCTTTCATATAGTCTTTCCAACAGAAAGGCTCCTTTCCTTACCTCGACATAATTCACTACTTTCTCCCCCCCTTTTCTCGAACAGTACTCGTTAAACAAAGATACCATGCCCATGCAATAGACATAACTAGGCGGGAAATTCATACTCTATTCCTCACTTGCTTCCTTCCCAGACAGCTTCAAATGATTAAAATGAAAGGGAAACTACAGACCACTCTAAGCGAACTACTTTAATTATTCAATATAAAATCATCCTACCCTATTCCTACATTTTGATATGATTTATCTACATGGAATATTAATATCATAAAAATCATAGTTTTGTACTCAACAGTGCTGGTCATCCGTCATCCAAGCCCATGGAGGGGCTCCCCTGAAGCTCTTACTCCATAATGCTGACGTGTGGGGTCCCTGGTTCAAGACGTCCCGTGACGATTCTGCAATAATCAATGGCGTTGGAGTTTGAACACTGAAATGACACTGTTTACACTGTTTTCACCAATGTTTCCTCTTCATACGTCACAAGCAAGTTTTCCTTTCCTCTCACCAAAATGAAGGTTATGTATATGATACCCTGGTACAGGACGCAGCTAGCCTATCTTATTCTGGCACATGCAATTCTGAGCTCACAGTTTCATTATCGGAATAGTTTGATACTCCGCCTTACTCTGATATGGGGTACTTGTACTTGTTATAGCGCTCTGTCGTGTGCGCTTTGTTCTGCGCGCTTCTAAAATTATGCCGTTATGAAGCCCGATAAAGCTTTCTGGAATTTATTTATGTGATAAAACACTCTTTATTCGTGCTACCTCTATTCATGCGTCTACCTTCACACAGTTTCAAACATATACTACAATTAATCGGCTCTCTGTCTCCACTACGGGATACTAATCGAAAAGTAGCATTCTACGTCCGATTAACGGCAATTCATAGCTTCACAGTTCTCGGTACGAAATTACAACGTAACTCACGTATTTTCGTGTTGCGTCGCGATCAAACCATCAACGCGCACATCATTTATAGTACAAAGAGAGGGAAAATCAGACCACCAACCGGCCGTGTGGTCACGCCATAGACTGCTCGCAGACTGACGTCAACCCTCACAAGTGCAAGCATATATGCGCTAACATAGAGTGGGGGATGCTTCGAAGACTTCTCCCTACCACAATTTTCAGATTTCCAGATCCACAAGACTTACGAATCTCAGCGATGCTGCAGATTGTGCGGCCATCTACTCCGAAATACGAGATATGATGCGGAGGGCGAAATGATCAGTGGCTTTATCATAATTTGCCCGTCAAAATCAGGAGTGGGGTAGGGAATCCCCGTTTCACAGCTCGCGTCATGACGCTAAAGCCTCTTACGTAACATTATTAAGACGTCATTTTGGAACTGATATAATTTTACTATGTTTTATAATTTTGTCGATGATCCAAAATTCCAGCTGTTTCTTCGCCATGTGCTTTGAGCTTAATTTCAGCGTTATTATATCGAAAACACCTTCAAAATCACCTCCTCACGTTGGCACTACTGTGAGTCGGCATTTGTTTTCGAGGCAGTCTCAACAAAAATTGTATTCTTCTTCGCTTGCTTCCTCCACAAGCGCTCAGTTCGGTGGTTTTATAAGCCATCATCTGGGTGTGTTAGGCGCCGATCTGGCGAGAACTTCTTGCGCAACATGATGCAACCGCTAGCATCCTCACAAAGGAAGCTTCCAAACTACTTCTTTCCCAAATATATAATTTGAAATAATTATTCACTGTGTCGATACGGTCACAAAATGTATGAGTATGAAATTTATTAGATATTGTTGTTTCTTATATGAGCAATGACAGTTTGACTTATCTAGTGCTTTCAGGACGAGCTGACAGGTCAGATTGTTTTTCAAAAGTAGTTTGATGATATTTGAATGATGTCAGTAGTTTCCAGATGTGCTGTAAGGTAATATTTCTGTTTTACATGTCTTTTGCATCTATTTTAATGACTGCATGCTTCAAGGCATACCATTATAAGTAGGGAATTGTTGAAGAATTGATGTTTATATCACGTACTGGCTGTAGTACCTGTCACAGATTGTGAGCGGCTTGACGTGACTTACTCGCATCCTTGCTCTGTGCGTTATTGCTGATCTTAATTTGATCTCTTCCTTCTGACATAAAGGAAGCCCAGTATCAGGTTAATATTAACCCTTATCCCTCATCTCTCAGGTGAGCCCCGACATTACGATATTCCCTTTCCGGTCGCATATCGTGCGAGGCTCCACACAATATTCTATTGACCACTGCTTGTCTGCCATCTCTTAGCCGACAAAATACACTATGCTATATTGTACTGCCATCTTTTAGTTCAGTGTGGTACTTTGTAAACTCCACATACTATTTGACAATCAGACAAAAATCTGTTATTTAGATGGCAGTGAAACAGTCTGCTGTGTTCAGTCCAATGACGGACCCAAAGTCTGGAGCGATAGCAAACAAACATGGTCGCCATGTGCTCTCCTGGTCATATACAGTGTACTGTTCGATGTTGTATATGTCAGGTAATTGTACAAAACCACAGTATTTTCACAACTCTACTCCTTCCTTGTACCCTAAAGAATATATCTAATGTCATTTGATGTTGCCTCCAAGTCAACTGGCGATGGTCGGCTTGTGTAACATAACACGACATGTAGGTGATGCTGATGGCAGTTATAAATAAACAGGTCCCGACTTCAAGAAATTGCTGTTTCTGGCTACAAACCAACACAAGTTATGAAACCAGAGACTGAATTAGAATTTTTCATTTGGATTTTACCGGTAATTTGTTCAGTGAAATTAGTAGTGAAACCAATTTATATGCGATAGTAATAGTAATAATAATAATAAAAGTGTAAAATAATTTGTCTTGAATTGTATGTATTGCTTTTATTTGTTCCAGCATAGTTTGCTGTTTATAGGCCTAAATACATCATTTAAGAGCAAGTGCTGGCTCTAAAACCATGATAGATGAATGCATGTCATATAAGATAGTAATTCGCATTTAAAATGCGAGTAGTAGAGACAACACAGAGAACTTTAATTTGAAGGTTATGAATTAGAAAAGTACTGACAGGTGTATGAATGCTTTAAAACGTTGCTTTAATGATCTCCATAGTAATTCTCTTAAAAGCTTATAGTGCTAGTTACTGGCTCTTAGATTTATACTTTCACATGACTGCCCTGATACTTCCCTTATTTTTTACTGCATCGGAAAAAAGTATAGAACAAAAGTTTGCCATGAGTTATTTTCGGGTAAAACCAACCATAAGAGAGATACATCTAATTTTATCCTTTAGGCCCCTTCTGAAGCACCATCTCCTGGTGGAATTTTTAGACAACATATAGCTAAGATCCTACTTGAACTTTTTTGAAACATAAACACCAGGTATCTTTAAAATTCACCCATTTATTTTCTCGTACTACTGTAACAGGTGCAGACAGATAAATATTGAACTGAACTCTACATAGGTCACTATAATGATGTCAGTATTCTTATCAGAATAGAATATTAACTGGCTAGAATGTCACACTTTAAAGCAATGCTGACACATCCTATGCTCAGTCAAATGAAAATCACTTTTCACAAGAAGTACTACGCTGGCGTTCTAACAGTGCCAAGTTCCAGAGCTGAAATAACTAGTCCGCAAACAGCTGTGAACACTCCTTTGCCATTTTATGCTAAGTGAGCACACTGCTCATTCCAATCAGTGCCTCAGAGCAGGGACCAAATAGGTGGAATACCATGATGACCAGTGTGTTACGCACCAGTAATTTTCAGAACAATTATGAATCAGGGGAATGGCAAGGTAAATAAAGAACGTTATCTAACTCCCCAGCTACTTCACACCAGTATTCAGACAGGCTATTTTACTTGGGATGTAGGCGTATTCCCATCTGTCGGAGATGAGTGGAGCAGAAGAGACAAAGACATCACAACAAACAATAATCAATGTAATGTTACTGTTGATTATGAATTTCTGTGTAACTTTATGTATAGCCTAACAATATTTAATCATAATGTAGAGTTTAATAGGACATTAGTATCATTACGGTATAGTGATTGTTTCTTATTAGTGTCTCAATTAGTGTCGTAATATATTTGTGTTGGATCAATCATTGGCATATAGAGGACATCTCAACAGAACATCTGCAAAAGTTAAAACAAGTATTAACATCCTACATAAGCTCTCAGGAACAGCTGGGGTACAATTGCGTCTACCTTGAGAACAACAGCTCTTACTTCAGTTTAACCAGCAGTTGAATTTTGACGTCCAGTGTTGCTTAATAGTGCTCACATGAAGGAAATTGACACTGTGTTGAATGACACGATGAGGACTTTATCAGGAACCATACAGTCCACACCTTTGGAATGGCTACCAGTACTTTAAAATATTCCTCCCACTCATCTAAGGAGACAAATGGCATTGAAAAGAGTTACGCCAAAAAATTATCTCCTGCCAATACATCAGGACTGCTCACATCAATGCTTCAGGTTAAATTCAAGTAAACCATCATAAGTAGTAGGTGAGAGACTGATCCAGAAACAATTTAACCCACTAATGCCCACCGTATGATATATCATACGCAAAACGTGCTTTCCAAATTGCGTTATATCTAAGTCACCGTGACTGTTTTGCAATTTTTAAAGGCATCATTTAAAGCATCAGGGATGCAAATGATGTTTCCTACCTAATGGCGTTGTTGTTTCCCTCCTGTTACAACGATAGTTGGCAAGAGAGTGCGGGTAGCGCAGCAGGCTGACAAAAATGATGCGCCGGTGAGTATTTATAATTATTGTGGACTTAAACTATGAAAAATTAATCATATTTCAGTATATTTGTTACGGGAATAGTATGAGGATTTGACCTCGTATGATAGTTACTATCTTCACTAATTGAGATGGCATTCAAACACAACTATCTTTTAACGTATGAAATATCATACGCTGGGCATTCGCAAGATGAAATTTTTCAATTTCAGATAAAATACAATAACAGGTAGGGAGGCCATTCTGAACACTCTAGACAGCTTAGAAAATGGTGATTGTGATGATGACCCGTTTTCGGAAGCAGATGAAATAGGATTAGTGCTTACGGGAGCTGTTGGTGGCAATGACAGTGATCAAGACGATGGGCCTAGTGAATATGATGATTGTGCTACAGCTTGGGATGTAGGGAAGGGTGTACTTAGACAGGAAATTGAGGTCAGAGATTAAAGAAAACTCTGTGTGGCTTAGAAGAGTGACTTGCTATATGCATTTCTGAAAATTCAGAGAGAGTATTACTGCAGCTGATGAGAATCAAGTACCACTACAGAAGGCTCCTACAATTACAGAATCCATTTATGTACCTTCCGAATGGAATAAATCCAGGAATCCACAAAAGAAAGTAAGAAAAGTAAGAAATTGGGTAAACAAGGAGCTTAAGAAGTCAGTAAAGTTTACAAAGAGAGATGTGCCAGAACCATCATGCGTTCAAGAGTGGAGTGTCAGTAAGTTCACTCCAGTGCTTTGTTCAGTTCCATATGATGAAGTGATTACTAAATGGTGATGGAGAGAATCATGAAAACAAACAATACAATGTTTTCTGTGGTTACTGTTACTAATAAGTTCCTGTTGTATTACAAAAACAACAGTAGGCTTCAAAATTTGCTTCAGATCACGCTAACACATCATATGATAGGTGGGAAGTAGGGAGTTTCCCCACGAGTATTCCTTGCCCCAGAAGGTTCTGAATTATTTAAATTCCATCTATAAGATTATTCTGTTTTTAGTTTTAATTTATGTTGCAATCAATTATTTTTGTTCTTAGTAAATCATAAATATGCTTGGTGTAATATGTTATCTCCTACTGCCCAGCGTATGATATATCATACGCCCAAAAAATGGTCCTTAAAATGGGAATATTCAGATTTTTTAAGTATTCTTGCTTCAAGGGTCAGTTATAAATGTAATGTTAAAAAAACCTCGAAAAAAATATTTTCTGGGCATTAATGGGTTAATATGGTGCAATATGTGGTTTTCTTCAAACCCAGATAAATTAGGCATATCCCTTGGGATGTCGTGCGAGGCAATGTAATGTCAGTCATTGCATGCGGTGGAAGAGACCGTAAGAATTAAATATTCTTGTATTACAATTTGCTATTTATTTTTGTTATCTTGCTATACTTTTTGTTTATTCTCTATTTTCAACATTAAAAATACATATATTTATTTACATTTAAATAGTGCTTTAAAATAATACAATAACTAATGTTACGTTCTACTTTAAAACACACATCAAAATACAGTGAAATGGGAAGAACATAGACTCACAGAATTCACAAAAGTAAACTGATAAAAAAGTATAGTACAATGTACTAGTAATTTACAACTAAACTGAGGTTAAGTTAAATGAAGAATCCCACCTTCTAACACTTGTTTGTTTTTTGCTGCTAGTCTATGTAATTATGTAACACAATCCTGCTTAAAATCGAGTTACATTATTTAAAAAGTACATGTTTCATTCCGAATGTGGAACTTCTTAAGCTAGAAAAGTTACGTAATCGGCATAAACGAAGTATTCGAGTCTGAGATTAATATGACATAAGGGATCTTCTTTGTTCAGAAGCTGGAGAAGTATGTAGTTTTAATATTTTGATGACAGGCAAAAAAATGTGAAATTTTTAAATACAATGATCGGGGGAAACTCCTAAAGAATAACCGAAGGTGAGGTTGATTTTTTATTTTAAAGATTTAAGATGTTGAAAGGAGTCTGTAATGAAGGAAATGAAAATTTGTTTTAGAAAAGGAAGTAAAGGAAAACCTTGTAAATATACTGTGGTGAAACGTCTAAGGAACAGTGAAAATGCTTGCCTCCCATTCATTTACAACTATTAGTAAAAGTATGTGTAAAAAATGTTACAGCGATATAAACAAGGTAATGGTAAGAGCAACATTTTTTCACTTTAAAGGCTACAACTGATAGAAGGATAACAGCACTTAGAGTTACTGTTCAGTAAAGGCAAGTTATTTATCAATCTTCATTATATTCGTAAGCTGACTGTGTCCTTAGATAATAAAACTGTCATCATCATCTTCATCTTCATCTGCAGTTCCCATACTGCAGGCTTGACGAGTGAAGACAGTCTGCTCCCGGCATATGTACAGCACACGAAGTCTTCCTCTTTCTGTTTCTTCTTCTCTCACAGAAGGCTCATCTCCCAGAGTTTTGGTTATTCCTCTCAGGCCTTTCCTTTTCTGTTACTGTCCCAAGAAGCGATACTGGAAGTAATCGTGGCATGGCTGTTTTCAGTGTCTTCAAAAATGGATGATGGTTTACGTCAATTTTGTTTTGTAGAATTATGAAACTGTTGATGCCATCTACGTTGAGGAGAGTGTAAAACAATGTCCATTGTTTTTTCTTAATAAGATGCTTTCAATTTATCAACGATATCCTCTTCCCCTTTGATTAGGTTGTAAAAAGTCACTATTTCAGGTTTATCTGCCTCAGCCGATTCCTCATCAATGTCATTACTGTTGTATATAGTTGATAACAACACTACATTATTTGTATAGGGAACAAACAAAAATAACGTAGAAACATTTCCAAAGTTGCTCACTTCTGGTCTGATTTTTGTTTGAACAAAGATGGGAGGTATTTCCCGTTTGTTTTTCTTTGTTGTTCCAACCAGAGTAAGTCTGTGGTTGGCCAGAAGACAGTGAGCTAATGGTGCTGACCTATACCAATTGTCCGTTGTTATATTACGGCCAGTGCCAGAAATCGGATGTACTTGTCTCTTGACTACATCTTTACAACTGTTGCTCACATTGTAGGGTCCATCAGGTTGTTTCCCTGTACATACCTCCATATTGTACGTATAGAAGGTCCTCGCATCTGAAAGTGCAAATACTTAGAAATCATATTTTGATGGCTCATTTCCTATATATTGATGAAAAGGGCATCTGCCTTTCATCTGTGTTTATGAATTCGCTCAATGAGTAATATGATTTGCATTGTTCGACGAATTCCTCCCACACCTCCCGAAAGGCTATGAAATTGTCAGATTTCTGACAATCTACGCTGCTTGTGAAATTGTCATACCTCAAAGCAGTCGATTGGAATTGAAACCTTCTGAGACTCATAGTTGTGTGAAAAATCTCAACACCTGTACCATCGCAAGCCCATAAATATTTTAGATTTGTGTGGGACGACTTCTGAAATTCTGCTAGGTAGAGCAATCCTATTACTGCCTTCTCGTCTAGATGCTTTGTGTCTGGGGCATCTCGAGGCCTTTGGTAATTTTCTCGTCTCATTCCAATCCATAAATTTGTGTAACATGCACTTTTGTCTAGCACATCTTCAGGGAATAATAACTGGCATGATTCAATGGGAGATGTTATGTTATGAGCTAAATTTAATGGGCCAGGCAAGTGCGATACTGTATTATGTCTTCTGGCTCATCCCTTACACCTAGTGCAGTGAATGTCCCACTTAGTAATCTTGTCCTTTCCAGTGTATTGAGGTATTGTTATGTTTTCTGGTAGAACCCTGTTCTCTCATGCATTGATATTTTCATCTTCAGTATCTGTACAACCTTCAGTATCTGTATAGTGATCACTTTCTTCAAGAAAATCGTCAACGTCTTCTTCTTCTTCTAAAATATTACATGCCTCTTCTGTATCATTCACATTATCATCACAGAGCCTCTTCCTTGCACTAACTTGTAGTTTTTATAATGTTTCATTATGTTTCTCCTCCTTTCCCACACTATCAATCAATTTGTTTATCCTGTCAACTTCTTGAGGATCCATTTTCACTCATATAACACAGAAACAGTAAAACAATATGTGTAAACTAATTTTTGCACGTCCAGAATTAGAACTAAATTTAACAAACGGCAGTAGTCGCCCGTGGTTGAAAGCACTGCATACTCACATAAACATCCACAGGGGCAACAGAATAGCAACTAGAGAGCGCTACGTGGCTTTAAACACTAGGGGAAGTTTGCACGGTAGATGTAGTGGAAGGAGAAATCTGTCCTATAACAATCCTATACAGAGAAACGAAAGAAGAATGCGTGCAGTCGAAAAGACTGCTGTGCGACATCCCGAGGGTTAATCCTAGATCCAGTTAACCATCGACCTGCTTTCAACCCACCCAGAAAAGTATGGAGATCATTAAATCGAATAAGAATCCAGATGTCAGTACTAGAAGCATAAGTGGGAGCTTACTGTAACTGTGCTGACATGCACTAGACTCTCCATCATATTTCTATGGATTTCCCATTCTGAAAGTTCAGTGGAACAATGCAGGACTTCCATGAGGCCACTGATGAAGCTGTAGAATGGTTAAGCTGTTTCGTAGCCTACATCATATTGTTCATGACAAATTTACTCGTTTTCAGTCAGTGAAAACTTCTTTGTTAAGAGGTGAATATATCATCTGTTGCATAGTACTGACTCCACATTTCTTTTCCCATTAATACCTTTCATAGTGTACCTGTAGATGGCAGGCAGTCCTTTATTCCCCTTCACTCTTGCTTGCTTGTTGTTTAGAAGGAGCCTAACATCGAGGTCATTGGCCCATTCCCCTTCACTATGGAAGGATTCCTTTCAACAGTCTCTAGGAAATATGATTTGATTAGCCAAAGTAGTTTACAGGAAACAGTTATAACATTCTCTGTGGTGGTTAAGTCTTTCACAGATTTCAGATTTGACATGACAGTGAAAGAATAAAAAGATTTTACATTTCATTTAATGCATAGAGGAAGTGTAATAAGATGCTTCCATGCTAATTCAGTTAATGTTTTAATACTGCTAATTGAATTTAATATTTCAAAGAAATTAAATGACTAGCTACTTCTGATAATGTTGTCTTCAACTTCTGATCAGGGCAATCTGATTCTTGTTCTCAGCCAGTCTGAAAACTGTGGAAGTGCTGTTCTACACCATCCTCTTAGGGTTTATAGCTAAGCTATTCTCCTTCTTTCTGTACTTCTCCTTCATTCAGTTTTACATAGTATCAGCTGAATGAGTCTGTTTTTCAGTCTTTCTAAGACAGATAACAAGATATTTCTTTTTTTTAGCCACAAAGCTAAATTTCATTTACTTGTATCCATTTGTTCTGCATGACCTGGTAGTTTCAGAGATGGGCAAGCACTTAACTTTAGTGTATTCCTTATCGATAATCCTATCAAACTATTTTGCAAGTTGTCTTCATAATCAGAGGAAGGAAAACGTTTGCCGCATACATATGCATTTTTACAATTAACAGACTCCAATTGTTTACATTTAGTGAACCAAACTTTTCAAGTCACAGGATCCTTTGGAAACCTGTGATAAAATGTTACTGTTCCCAGATATTTTTTTGTCTTTGGAGGATAAATTTTACTCCTAGTTACCACACAACAACCCATTCTATCTCTTAGAACGAATTAATGACAGCAACACTGCTACGTGAAACTCATCTACAAGCACGAGATTACAAAACTTCAGCACATGAAGGGACAGTGTTCAATCAGAACTGGTGATGAACAGAACAGAATAGAGGCAGCCACAATGCAGCTGTGCTTGCATGAATGAAACAGGCCAGCCCTTACTATATGGCCCTGGGCACGGCCAACTGGATCCCTCGCTGCGCTCCTTATACCGGCCTTGACAATCGCTTGTGAAGCCCAGCATAAAGCTGTAATTGGAAAGTTTCAGCATAATGCCGCTGAAGCACTGGCCTACTACCCACTGACAGGAAGCTCTATACAGCAAATTGCCGCATTTCCAGTTTTATTTACACTGACTGACAGAGCAAATGCAACACCAAGAAGGAGTGGTCAGAACTTTATGCCAATTGCAGGGTAGACTGACGTCACTGAGGTATGCTCATGATGTGAAATGCGCCGCTGTGCTGCGCACGTAGCGAACGATAAATGGGACACGGCGTTGGCGAATGGCCCATTTCGTACCGTGATTTCTCAGCCGACAGTCATTGTAGAACGTGTTGTCGTGTGCCACAGGACACGTGTATAGCTAAGAATGCCAGGCCGCCGTCAACGGAGGCATTTCCAGCAGACAGACGACTTTACGAGGGGTATGGTGATCGGGCTGAGAAGGGCAGGTTGGTCGCTTCGTCTAATCGCAGCCGATACCCATAGGGATGTGTCCGCGGTGCAGCGCCTGTGGCGAAGATGGTTGGCGCAGGGACATGTGGCACGTGCGAGGGGTCCAGGCGCAGCCCGAGTGACGTCAGCACGCGAGGATCGGCGCATCCGCCGCCAAGCGGTGGCAGCCCCGCACGCCACGTCAACCGCCATTCTTCAGCATGTGCAAGACACCCTGGCTGTTCCAATATCGACCAGAACAATTTCCCGTCGATTGGTTGAAGGAGGCCTGCACTCCCGGCGTCCGCTCAGAAGACTACCATTGACTCCACAGCATAGACGTGCACGCCTGGCATGGTGCCGGGCTAGAGCGACTTGGATGAGGGAATGGCGGAACGTCGTGTTCTCCGATGAGTCACGCTTCTGTTCTGTCAGTGATAGTCACCGCAGACGAGTGTGGCGTCGGCGTGGAGAAAGGTCAAATCCGGCAGTAACTGTGGAGCGCCCTACCGCTAGACAACGCGGCATCATGGTTTGGGGCGCTATTGCGTATGATTCCACGTCACCACTAGTGCGTATTCAAGGCACGTTAAATGCCCACCGCTACGTGCAGCATGTGCTGCGGCCGGTGGCACCCCCATACCTTCAGGGGCTGCCCAATGCTCTGTTTCAGCAGGATAATGCCCGCCCACACACTGCTCGCATCTCCCAACAGGCTCTACGAGGTGTACAGATGCTTCCGTGGCCAGCGTACTCTCCGGATCTCTCACCAATCGAACACGTGTGGGATCTCATTGGACGCCGTTTGCAAACTCTGCCCCAGCCTCGTACGGACGACCAACTGTGGCAAATGGTTGACGGAGAATGGAGAACCATCCTTCAGGACACCATCCGCACTCTTATTGACTCTGTACCTCGACGTGTTTCTGCGTGCATCGCCGCTCGTGGTGGTCCTACATCCTACTGAGTCGATGCCGTGCGCATTGTGTAACCTGCATATCGGTTTGAAATAAACATCAATTATTCGTCCGTGTCGTCTCTGTTTTTTCCCCAACTTTCATCCCTTTCGAACCACTCCTTCTTGGTGTTGCATTTGCTCTGTCAGTCAGTGTACTTTCCATAGAGATTATCATTATTTCTACCGCAAATAGGTCGGCCGCCAGCACCACGTGTCAAGCTGTGTAACTACTCCGATTACAGTGAGAGGACCTGATTGTCAAGGCCGGTGAGGAGCTAGCTAGAGCGACGCATCAAGTCGGCCGTGCTCTGGGTTAAGGGCAAATTACTCATTTTAAAATATTTGTGAATATATGTTCTTGAATATCTTGAGTATTGTAAAAACTTTTCTTTAAACACTGATAATGTTTTTCTTCTATGAAAGTTGTTTGTCTATGATAGCATCAATACTTTTGACTTCTTCCTGGCATATTTCCCAGTTTATTCAGCTGGGCTCTTCATGTAGATTTTGTGTAGGTTTTTGACTGGATATCTTTTATTTTACCTATGCGGAGGGTTGTAATCATTATTGCATCATTTGTAGTGCTGTGTCTTGTATGTAGGCAAAGATATGTATATTAATTCAAACAAAACACTCCACTCGGAGCCACCGGATTTTTACCATACTGAGGTAAAAATTCCTCCCTAGCTCGAAATAAAACCTGGGGCCTTTAGATATGAAGCCAGTAGTCTGACTATTAAAATGTGAAGATCTTTAACTGATTCACTGTAATTAATTGTGGTATTTTATATGTCTATGATCCATGAATGAAGTTGTGGGTAAGATATTATTACTGCTCTCATTATGTACTATTACAGATTACACTCTGTTATGTTTTGATGGGGGTGTAACAAAACTCAACGCCAAAATTACAGGAATAGTTTTGTCATAAATGGAGCAAAAAAGGGGTATCGCAACATTAGTCCAGAAAAACATAACCGCAGATTTATCGTACCTTCGTCCACCATGCTCTCCGGGACGTGTATCTTTGGGGACTCGTAAAGTTTGTCTTGTATTCGACTGCTGTTGAAGTTGAACCAACTCGTGTGCACATTCTCGGAGCTTTCTGATAGTAAGCATTATTCGAGACATATTTGATTGTGTTTTGCAGGATAGGTCTCATTCAACTTTTGGTGTTATTTGTGAATTCTGTGTTCCAGCTGGCATTATCGAGGTTGTAACAGTGCCACACTACTGGAGTTTCAGATTACACAAACATAACACTTAACTTCATAACTATGCACTTCTAGAGCCATGTTTTCTTATGTTCAGTGCATTCCCATTTATAGGAATCCGTTCCTTAAGGTTTGCTGTATAGTTTCATTCAACTTGTAGATCCCAATTTCAATCTTATGTACACTGTACTTTTATATTTTTACAGTACCGACGTTCCACGTTCTAAGGTGAAGAAGAACAATCACAGTGAGAGTCAAGAATCTTCTGCTAAAGGAACACTAGGACTTGAAGTAGGACCGTGGATTTGTAACGTTTGCGGAGAAACATCAAGAACTGAATCTCTCCTCAGGAGACATATGTTTGTTCATGGGAACTCGAGAGTGGCACAGTATAATACTTCTACATGTTCGGTGTGCCATAAGACATTCACTACAGCAAATTATCTGAAGATACACATGAGGTTACACACTGGGAAGGGGTACAGTTGTTCTGTGTGCTGTAAGACTTACAGTAGACGAGGTTACCTTAGGAATCACATGACGGTACACACTGGACAACGGCCTCACATTTGTGATGTGTGTGGCAAATCATATGCCCGGAATTGTGATCTAGTGTATCATAAGCTTTCTCATACGGCAGAGAAACCTCATGTTTGTTCAGTGTGTGGTAAATCTTTTGTGTTGTCGTCCACGTTAGATAAGCACTTGTTTACTCACTTTGATGATTCGTGTGTTGATACATGTGAAAGGCTCTATAAGTGTAGCAAATGCAGTATGACTTTCGGGTTAAGCTCGGAATTTTATATACATTCCATCAGTCATTTAGGAGTTGGTCAGTATACTTTTAAAGACTGTGGTGTGGGTTACCTTAAATTATGGGACGTTAACAATAGCACCTATGTGGACATCGGAGAGAAGGTCTATTCGTGTTCGGAATGCACTGAGACATTCTCCTGGAAATGCGATTTCAAAAAGCATATGCTCAGTCACATAGGAAACCGCCCTGTTTTATGTAGTGTGTGTGGTAAAGCATTTCTTCAGAAATCAAATCTTATCGCACACTTAGCGACTCATGGACCGCAGATTGGCATGCCTTCATAGGTGTGTGTTTTCAGCTATTCAGGTCAATTAATCTAGCAGTGCCTTTTTTCAAAAAATCATATTCAGCTGTGTCTTTTTGAGAATTTAATACATACCTCCACAATTCATTATTTATAACCGGTTCAGTAGCCCCATTTATTTACAAACATTTTATGTATACAGCATTGCAAACTGAGAATCTAAACATCATTGCCTTAATCTCATTAGTATTTCTCATACTGTCTATAGCCAAGTCCGTTATTGTCCTCGTAAGAATTTCTTCACGCGGTTGCAACACGATTCCACTTTTGGAATTGGTTTATATTATGACTGAATAGAATAATAACATTACAAGAGTGCATATTTCATTCTAACTTCTTATCAGATGTAGGCTCACTAAATCAGGGAATCAGTCATTTGCATTAATATGGATTTATTCTGGATTGTCTTTCCACTCTATTACAACAATAACAATCCAAGCTAGATGACTTGTTTTTTTTACTACCAATAGCTGACAATAGAAACAGCTGCTGGAAACAAAATATCATAGTGTGCATACTCTTACCCCTTGCTTTCTCACATCTCCTCCCACCTAACTCAACTGAATGTAAACTTAATGGAACGTAAGTTATTACATGGAAACAGAAGATCACAGTTTACAACACAAACTAAAATCAGCCACAGATTACCAATACAAATCCCATTTCTTTGGAGGAACAATTGTTCTACTAGTGCATGTTATCACAGAGTTCTGTGATTTTGTTCCTCTAAACCTGGATAGCCTCTATTTACCACTGAATCCAATGACTGTTTTCACAACTCCTCTAAGTTACCCACCAAAGTTTCCAGAAAAGCAGTGTTAAGCAAGTAGGAGACCTAGGATGAGTCAGCCGTGAGGGGTATCATGTGATATGGACACAACCACAGAGAGTCATTTTCTGTCTTGACAACAATTAGGCCTACCCCATTTCATCTGGCAAGAGAATTCCTGCTTCCATCAAACCCAGGTTGAATGTTACAACAGCTTGTAAAGCTATACACTTCTTTTTTAACTATTCCTTAAGAAATTTTAAGATCCTTTCATTTTAGGATAGTTTTAAGTGACTTCTCTTGAACATATCTTTCATATCAAGAGGTGCCAAACAGTGACAATGAAGAGAAAACCATTGACTCTAGACATTTAAACCTTTTATCAACTTAAAGGAAAAGTTGTTTTTAATATTATTTTACCTATGTATTTGTGTTCATTTTAATTATCATTCAAGATCATGGCTGAAGTTGTTTTCCAGGCAAAAAATAAATTTGTTCCACCAAAAAGAAAATTAAAATAAATTCATGTTATTGTAATGTAAGAAATTTGTAAAATTTTATAGTAGTGGAAAGGTGGAACTTCCCATACAATTTGCTATATAAATAAAATTTATCCCTTGGTCACAGTAAAAACATGTTGACTGTCATCTTCTGGTCACAAACCATGGAAATGCCTGCAAGAGGATATTGGTTGATAGAGAAGAAAACAATTCAAGTTGTATTGCCCTACACATTGCATAAAGAAACAGGCATATACATGATTTTTATTACCTGTAGCCTTCAGAAACAGTGGACCAGCCATGTTTATCCCTATGATTTCAAAGATCCTTGCATAACTCTATTATCAGACATGGGGTAGGTACACCTTCACTCTTCCCTGCATCATTTCTGATGCTCTTTACACATTAGTCCTAGAACTTAAATTTTTGCCTCAATATTGATATCAGTAGTTTTGTTCCAGCATGACAGTTGTCTTTATATGGATCCATGATCATTCAATTCACTACAGGATGACTACTTCAGAACTGCCTGGTAACAGAAATCACCAACATAATCTCTATCCAACACTTTGGTCTTTAGACTTATAACACAGTTCCTGTCTAGGAAGGTTAGTAGACCAGTCAGTTTTGGATCTTTTAGACCAGTAAAAGCCTCTTCTTGCATGAGGCTAATTAACTTGATTTCAGTATTATCACATTCTTCAGACTTCAAGTCCTGGTGTATACTTTCGTCTTCTTCCTCTTTGCAATGCCTTGCGAAATAACAAATCCATCCCATCATGTGAATGACCTTCTATTGTGAAAAATATCTGTAATATCATCCACTATCTATAATGTCACACAACATATAGGAAATGACAATCTACTTTTCCTTGTTTATTTCTTCTTCATCATAGATGGCCTCCGATGTTGGCCAAAGGTTTGGGTCATATTATAACTAGTCAGGGCCCTCCCATTAATGTGGTTCAATCAGTGTCTTTGCTGAGCAGGCTCTGGAAGTTGTATCAGCTGGATTAAAATGGTCAGGAATGTGCCTCCATATATGGCCCTGAGTCAGTTTCTCAGATCTCTTTGACTCTGTTGAAAACAAATATATCCCATGGCTCGAAATAATGAATCCAAGCCAGAACCAATGTTGCATCAGTCCAGAAAATAGTTTCCCCTGCTGAAGCTCTGAAATCATCTACAATGCTTGCGAACAGCCACTCAGCAATTGATGCTTCAACAACTCCTGTCTAGGAATTGTCATCTTTTGGGATTTACTAGTAGGAGCTACCCTTGCTCTACCAGCTATAACTCTAATGGAATCATTCATGTCAATTTGCAGAAAAGCCATAGCATTGAACAATGTTTGAAAACCATCTGAAAATGTGTGAAATGTCCATTTTTGTACCTACTGCAACCAGGCAACCATCAGACTAACTCAGTTTTCAGAAGGTCTGGAGTATCTTCATAACATTTCAGGAATTAACTTTAAGTGTAAAACAAAAACTTTCCAATTTGTCAAACATACAACAATTTCAATACATGTTTTAACACTATAAACATACCTGTGAAAATATACATACTATTATACAAGGTATGACTTGTTTAATTCTAAAAGAACATCCTCAGGTTCTAACAAATCATTTGAAACATGGATGCATGTGTACAGTATTGTGTACATTGAATAATAAAGGAATGACACACTGTACTATTTACTTGTCAACTTAACGCAAATGCATAAATAACCCCAAAACCTTCACAAACAAATACACATGTTCTTATAACAGAATCAGTAAATCTCAGGTCACTCTGCTAGATAGAGCTCTAATAGCTGTCCCTCAATATCTCGCAGAGTGCCGCATATTGTGTCTAGTGTGTATGCTCATGCTCTTGTGAAATGAGCTTTGGCATGTATCCTGAAGGAAGCAATATGCAGGCGCAGCCAAGCTTGCAACACTTCCCGTAGCCGGTGGAGTAGCCTATGCCATCACCGGGATGAACTTTCACTGATCCCGTCTATAGTTACTTTTTTACCTGCAAGGGGGTAGAAGTGCTCGATGCCTCTTGCAACCCTGATGTTGAATGTGATAAGTGATTCTGCCACTGGAGAGTAGCATCGTCTGGACTCAAAGGTAAAACGTAACTCGGAGCAATCTATCACAAACATAACGTTGTTATTAAGGTAACCAACTAATGCTTATTTAAATATCCATCTTCCTTTTGTGTCAAAAATAAGGATTTTGTAGGTGGGTCAAAAAATCTTGGACTGACCCTAAATGTTATCCCACATTAGAATGGAATTTATGCTGGTAATAGAAGAGGTCTCAATGATTCAGTTGGCAGCAATTTCAGTTGCTTTGTGCGGTGTTTGATCTCGCGGTTATATTGTTCGTGCGTGTTTTTCTATCACTGTGTTAGTGCTAAAGTTCATGCAGAGATTTATCAGATTATTTATCTACTACAGTGTATATCAAGTGAAATTAAACTAGTGTTCTTAGTGAGGATCTATATTTCCGTGATCCTATTTCGGAAGTGAGTATACAGCATGAATAGTGTAGATAGATAGATAAGAAATGGGTGAGCCCTGTTTTCGCAGAGCTCCACACGTAGGTCTATGAAGACCCTTTGTGCCCCTTGAACGAGTTTGCCTAGTCCAGCCCTAGTGCTCCTATAAGGGATACCAGTGTCCGGATTTTGGCATTCCTGATGTCCTCCAGGCTCACAAAATGTGAGCCCAGGAATCGATGTCTAGTGCTTGCAAAAGCCTCGCACTGACATAACACATGCGCGGAGGTCTCCTCCTCCTTACCGCATCTTCTACACATCGGATCCTGGGTGATTTTCATGATGTGTAGGTGTCTCTGTAAGGTATTGTGGCCTGTTATTCAGTCCAACTACCATTCTCGTTCTGGTCCTATTCAAATTCGTTAGGACCTTTTTATAGCTTTGACTAGGCCCTTTGATAAGTTCACGTGCCTGTCTTGCTATGGTTAACCTCTTCCAAATATCTAGGTGAGACTGGTTTATCCATTGGGATATTACCAGTCTCACACTTAGGAGTGACACTCCCAGGAAGGGCTCTGGTCCTATGAAGGAACCCATTGAGCCCTGTTTCGCTAGTTTGTCAGCTTCTTCATTTCCACTGATACCTGTGTGCCCAGGAACCCATAATAGGGTAACTGAGCTAAGCTCACACAGCTGATCTAACATCCTTTGGCATTCCCATACCAGTTTTGATGTTGTTTTAACTGCACATAGTGCTTTTAGCGCTGCCTGGCTATCACTACAAATAGTGATATGTCTTCTGTGTCCAGGCATATTCCATATATTTACAGCACAGGCTAGTATTGCGTATACTTCAGCCTGGAAAACAGTAGCATATTTACCCATAGGAAGGGAGAGCCTTGTCTTAGGCCCCCAGACCCCGGCGCCTGTGCCCGTCTCCATCCGCGAGCCATCTGTGTACCACGTACAGCCCCCAGACTTAAGACGGGCCCCAGCGTCCGCGGCCCACTCCTCCCTTGTGGGTATCACCACTGTAAATTTATAATTCAAATTAAAGCTAGGCTTCATCAGATCCCCGATCATCATTGTCATAGGGCAAGTCTGGTGAAGCCTTGTAAGAATAGAGGCATGACCTCTATTCGGGTTTTTGAAGGACCATCCTCCGAGTGACCAAAGGCGATAGGCACTCATTCCCGCCATTACCTTAACATATAAATGTAATGGGGGAAAACCTAGGATGGCCTCCATTGTAGACAGTTTGATGTAAGAACTATTTTCTAAGAGAACATTAGAAGAAAAAGTGAAAAATGTTATAGGTTGTCCCGCTCCAGTCTTAAATTTAACTCAGAAGGCTTCAAGAGGGCAAAATTCCAGTTATATCAAGCATTTCAACTGTGAAGTTTACGACAATAACATTTGGATATGTGGCTGTGAAATAGGAAATGCTTTGTTTTGCTTTCCTTGCATCTTATTGAAAATAATGATATCTGGAGTGCAAAAGCTATGAAGGATCTGGAACATTTAAACAAGTGTAGGAAGAAGCATTCATTGAACAGAATATGGACCTAAGTGCTCTAGGAAATGTGAATATTGCAACACAACTTGGTAGGGCATATCACAACAATTTGCAGAAATAGAGAAGAATAGGTATATTTTGTCTAAAATCATTCTTCTTTTTCTACCGCTTTTTCCCACACCTGTGGGGTCGCGGGTGCAAACTGCGTCGCACATGTGGATTTGGCCCTGTTTTACGGCCGGATGCCCTTCCTGACGCCAACCCTGTATGGAGGAATGTAATCGCTATTGCGTGTTTCTGTGGTGGTTGGTAGTGTAGTATGAGTAGAGGATCTAGAAGAATTCTGGACCAGCTTTTCGAGACAAGAATTCTGGACCAGCGGCAGCCACTGCGCATGCCCCCCCGTGCGCTTCACTCCCTGAAGGGGCCTCTCACTTGGCAAGCCACGTGCGGGGAGGCGCCTCTCGCTGTCAAGGCTACACACAAGTGTGGAATGTCGCTCCTTGCGGTAGCTTACTACTGCTATGCATTGGGGGGGTGATAGGTGACATCACTTGTTTTGGTGCGTAATTGAGTATCTTTTTACTGAAAGGTATTGTAAGAGCAAAACAAGTTCACTATTAACCGCACTCTTCTAGTAGAGATTAAAAAAAAAACTCTATTGAGTGTAATTAATTATTGTAATTATCAAATATATATATATATATTCTACCCTACTTGCCTATGTGATTACCTCTTGAATTGTTTATGTTGGTGACAGGAAAGACATTTAGACAAAAATCATCATGTTAGATATGGTAATAATTTTTTTTTTTTTGCTGATGTTTTTTTACTTGTTAGGGTGCATGTAGGAAATGTTAACTACACTTCCCCAGAGGTCTTTATGTAATAGGTAAATATTTCTTGAAAGACAAGGTGCTGTGAGTAGATTTGCTCCTAAAAGTTACGTGCTGGAGTTCCTCTCACTGCTCAAGGTGAGACAGCTACATGTTAAATAATTGCAGCAACTGGATTTGCTTCACAAGGTTACTTGCGGGCGAAAGGTGAACAGGATATGAGATTTTTTTTGTAAAAAAGAATCGCTCCCTCCTCCTGCTCAGCGGAGTGAAGGTTAGGTACTAACAACTCTAACCAACTGGTGATGAGTGAAAGCGCAACACAAAAGTGCTTAGTTTAACTAAATAATAAAAATATTTTTCTTGACTACTTACCTTGAATTATTTTTTCGACAGGATGCACATCTAGCTGTATTTCATGACGATAGATACACGCATTGTTTACTAACCTTACATCAATAAATGTCATCAATGAAATATCATTGTACTAGGTAAAAAACAAATTAAAAAAAAAAACTCGGATAAAGTCTGAAATCAGAGGTTGATTAAGACATTCCGTTGTTACGAACGCGATAGTATGAATTTTTACATACGGAATAAAACACATCTCGCCATTTTTGTTGGATACGTCGGCAACTGTTTATACTCATCGAGGTCAAACAGCCCATACATGAGAGTGGCATGTCTGTGATTTCTTATTATCTTTGTCCAAGATGGCTAACACAAAAAAATGCATTATGATCTCCGAACGAATAAATTAGTTATGGCTAACACATGATGTGTCATCTCATCAAAAATTATATCGAATATATATGTTTAGCAGGGAAGATGAAATAATAAATCGTCTAATGAATCAGTTAGGGGCGCGTGAATTCACCGCAAAGAACAGCAGCAAAGAACTTCAGTGACCAAAGACATCAAACACGACAGTGTTTTAACAAAAGAACGTGCTGCTACGTAGCCGAAATATTGGTTGAAAAACTGTAAAGCATGGTTTCTTTTAAAATAAAATATTACGGAATATTTCTTAATCAACCTCTGAATTGAGACAGTGTGTGAGTGAAAGCTATAATTTGTCACACCTACACAGGTTGTTGATTTGAGGATAGAAAAAATAAAATCTGGTAAAGGATTCAAGGTTATAGCATTTGGTTGGTGTAAAAAAAATACGTGTATGCATATATAGGTTAGGATGAATTATTCAAGCAACTCGAATAATAAGTGGAACATCACAGTGTTTTATTTACCTGTTAGTTCAAAATACATGATTAAATTCTTTCTTACATGCTTCACAGTCTTTAATCATTGGATTCGCTCCGTCAAAACCATCAACCTCGTCTTGTCCTCTGTAGCAATAATGTCTGACACACGGGCTGCATACTGCTATTTCCAGTTTTGCTTTTACATAGTAGGGTAGTTTCTCCCATGCTTCATCTAAATCTTTAGCGGCATATGTTGAGAGAAACCCAGATGGTAAATAGCGAATTAGATGTTGTGGCATTCGATGTAAACTGCCATGTGTATAGTATGATGTAATAGCCTCACTTACTAGTGAGAAATATATTGTACGTAAAGGATCAGGTTTAATACTTGGTGTACAAAGTTCACATTTACACTGGATGTTACGGTTTCTCTTCTCACCAAACTCATTCTTTACTTGTCGCTCCATGACTGATGACACGCACACACTGTTGTCAACAAAGACATTACCTTAATATTTATTCACACACTTTTTTAAATAGTGTGCTACAGTTTACGTTACGTCACACTGACATGGCGTATACTCCAGTTAGCTTTAAAGTACACTTCTCTTATCAGTTGCCTAGTGTGAAAATAGCGAACTAGAGAGAATAATTTTATGATTGCCAACGAGGAGGATCGAACTTGTACTCTTCTAGATGTGAGCGAATTCACTTGCTTTATATATAAATTTTAATGCTAGGTGTAAGATAATCTCACATTATATTTACCAGACGCGACTTTATTGTGTGTAAAATTATTATTTTGTAGACATATGTTTGAAGTAGAACATTCCTTTGTAGTGTATATCTATCCCGGATGTTTTCTGCAAGCAGCTTTCGCATAAACCGGTTAACGCCTTACTTCTTTCGCGGTCATTGCTGGTCATGGTCGTGCTTTGACCACGGTTTCATCAAGGCTACAAAAAAAAGGATGCTTGAACTTAAATCCGGGTCGCGGCTTACTAGCAGATGTTGTATCCAGGCAGGTTTTTTTTGAAACTAGTTGTTGTTTCAAATTACATATCGCCGTTAGAACAGGTATATATACTGCGAATCGGTTGCTGTAGGTACGTTAAAGTTTAGAAAAATGACTGCTGTACAACGTAGCCTTGTAGAAAAGCTAGTGGCGCTCAGGGATGTAATCAGACTACAAGAAGAATGTGAATTAAATAATATTGTGGAAGTAGAGGGTGGCTTTGAACGCGCCATTGTGAATAGAATGAGGGAGTTCACTGACGAAGAGTTTCAGCTCTTTATTAGTGTGTACTCCGACATTATATCACGGCGCAATAGCCCTTATTTCCACCTATTTTTAATTCATAAATTTAATTACTTTCTCTGCTGCGCGATATTAGCTGAGCTACGAGCGATGATAGAAGAAGAAAGTAACGAAGATGTTATTGGTGAGTTTCAACTTTTGTTTAATTTTAAGAAATTCGTTTACTGTAGGATTGCGAAAGATTTTAATTTTACATTATCTTTTTCTTTAATATAGTATATGAACAACAACAAGTAGAAGAGCCTGTAAGACCAGAAGAATTAAATTTCTTTGAACCGATGTAGGTGAGTGTAAAAAATATTTTTTTTTGCTTTCATTTTTTTTTCTGCTCTTAGGAAGATAAACTAATTAAAGAGATTTATTTTATGTCACACTAACACAGATACGTAAAGGAGTAGGAAAAAGGATGGAGTTTAATTTTTTATTTAAAAAATTATAAGAGTTAAATTTTGTTAAATTTTGTTTATTATAATTTATTACGACACATGTTACACAAATGTTTCGAATTAATTATGCAGAGTTGAGGTGGAAATATTTTCTTGCTTGAGGTAATGTCCAACGTTGTCATCAACAAAACAAACAGCACAGTTTCTTGAGCAAGGGAAGTCTGCAACAATAGAGAGAGGACACTATAAGATGGTAAATCTATCAGACATTAGAGTAAAAAATTAAAAATATATTATACTAGCGTACTTACTATTGATTTTTTTTTAGAATACATATTCCTTCGGAATCCATGAATTATGCGTGGCGTCGAATCCTAGCCACGATACGAAAACTTTGTCGTTCTTTCTTTTTAAAATTTTATCAATGAGGTATATTTTAGGATGTTTTGTCTTCTGCAGTTCTTGTTCATAGAACGCACCAAATATTGGTTTATTTTGATAGTCGTGAAGCAAGTAAGTTCTCGGTGATGTTTCTTTTACTTTTCTTACAGTAAATAATTCATTACTCCAATTAGGAGTATAGCCCTTTGTAAAATATCGCTTAATTTTACTTATTCGTACTGTGTCACCTACTTTAAATTTTGGTGGATAAGGTGACTTCTTTTTCTTCATTTCCCGTAATTTGTACACAGTAGCAAGTTGTTGTAGATTGTTTGTGACGTCTATAGGTTTCATACCAATCGTACGATGTTTTCGATTATTATATTCATCTAATAGTTTTGGTAGCATGCGAAGCCAGTGGTATGATCCGCACGCCGAGAATTTCCTCCACATCCACTGCTTCAGTGTTCGATTGAAGCGTTCAACTACGCTTGCCTTCAAGCTGCTCCCTGTCGAATAGTGATTAATTTTTCTTATTGTAATCCACTGTTGAAAAATCTTATTATAAAATTCTTTTCCCCTGTCAGTTTGCAGATGTTTTGGATAGCGTTTACATTTTGAATAGATGCGTTCCATATTCTCCACTACTTCGTTTCCTGTTTTTGTTTTAAGTGGAACTGCCCAGGCATACTTTGAATAAACATCAATAACAGTTAACATGTATTTATATCCACTATTAACTTTCGAAAACAGAGACATATCAACAAGATCCGCTTGATGTAAATCATCTCTCCCCCGGCTAATAACGCTCCGTCTTTCAAAATTCTTTCGCACTGGAGCGTGGAGTTCTTTCGCTATTTCTTCTCTGATATTGTTCATAAAGTATAGGTAAAAGAATTCGTTCTGTGTCGTCTATTCGTTTCTTGAATCGCAGTCGATCTATAGCCAGTTGTTGCCAGTTGCTTCTTCTGTCTTCACATCCAATTTCATAGATTACTGAAATATCCTTTGAGAATCTAACCGCTTTAAATATATTTGCGAACGGAAGTTCGTCCCACCGCGCAGTGTTCATTTATTCGATGTACCTCGACTTTCGAAGTTCTTCTTCGATTGACAAGATTTCGTTTTCGTGTGACGAATGACCAGCACTTCTAGATGCTATTAACTTTTTCAGTCTCTCCACTAGACTGTTTGGATCATTCCAGTGAACTAATTCGATCTTCTTTCTTTGTTCATTTTTCCACTTGGCTACTTTTGATCCTCTTCCTGTACGTTTGTATTTGTGTACACTTACAAATTTTGGTGTGCTCCTTCCTTTTTTCACTTTTGCATCTTCTACTAATGGCTTGATAATTTTTTGAAATTTGAGCGATTTCGTGCCTCTCATTGGCTTGCCTGCGTCATACTGTTTCCTGTGCACGTTAGTGTAATTTAATATATGACTGTAAGTTGACAGATCCTTATCATCATACAACTGTGCGTCCGGATCTTTCTGAAATATTAATTCAAGGAGACCTTCAGTTAAAGGATAGTTAAAATTGTCAATTATAAGATTGTTATCGCGAAACAGTACTTTTTTACTCCCTAAATAGTGTTCTCCATGAACTACTCGAAGCCCGAATATTCTATCAACTTTGTGTCTCAATTGTGGGTTAAGATAATTTTGCAGGAGAGTTGTAACCTTTCTGTCCAGAGTTTCTTCTTCTTCTTCTGATTCTTCTTCTTCCTCATCACTTATATAACTATTCAATTTTCGATTTTTCTTTGCAATTAATCCATTCGAGTTAACTGTAAGCTGCTGTAGTTTATTTAATGGTGCAGTTATTGGTTTAAATGTTTCTTCTAACTTTAGTTGGTTTAAAGCCATATCTGCTTTAAGAGAGTTATATTTTTTTTTTACATCTTTTCTTAATTTTGCTAGTTTATCCTTTACACGGCTTTTTTCCACTATGTTCGCCTGCATTTTTTAAACTGAAGCGTAACGTCTATTGTTTTACTCATATATAGTATATTCAAAGAGTATATGGAGCGGAAGATCGTTAGTATTCCATTGTTCTGGGTCTTTTAGGCGGAATTGAATTTCATCACCTTCCTTTACAGCAATTGGTGTACCTACTTCTAATTCGATTGGATTGTTCACGTGATTAATCATCGCATATACCAGAGAACCACGTGTACTTGTTAACGGTGTAAGTGTACCCGTATAGGGAAGCTTATACATAAGACGAGAGTTTTGTAGCATATATATTGGTGACTGATTTGACGGTAGACTGTTAATTTGAAAAAGAGCTTTTCTTGGTTTTTTGTGCAGTTCCTTTTTCATCACTTCAAACTCTTCTTTTGCAGTAGCAAACGTTTCTAAATACTGTTTGTTAACAACATCTTGCTCGTGGATAGGTGAATCAACATTTGTAATTCGTTTGTTCTTCATATTTAATTCTCCGTTAGATTCTACTGGTAGAGAATTTTTCTGAAGTTTAGATATGACAAGTTTTAACTCGTCAACTTCTCTCCGCGCAGCTGCATACTGTTCTACAAAGACTTTATTTGCAACATCTTTCTCATTTAACGGATTATGTACGTTAGTAATTCGCTTATTTTCCATACTCAAAGTACCACCTACATCAACGTTTAGTTTCTGTTGATTGCTTATTTCATTCTTCAGTTTTTCGAGTTCTTCACGCGCTGCTGAATGTTTTTCTAGGTATGCTTTATTAATCGCATCCGTCGAATGAATAGGTTTACCGATGTTTGTTACTCGTTTATTTTGCATATCTATCGATCCATCGTCATTCACTTGTAGTAGTCTACCTTTTGTATGCTTTTCTAAAAATAAAAGCGAAATTGCATCTTGTTCCTCTTCAGGATCTGCCACACCCGATATTCTCTTGTTGTTCATGTTGAGGTTATTGTCAGTTACAGGAAGGTGATCATCCACAATATCACGTAAAAGAGAATCAACATATTCTATGCGTGCAGAAACGTCGTTAACTCGTTTCTCTAAATTTCTCTGCACATGGTTAGTGTGCGTACGCATTGTGTCAAGCGAAACTGCTTCGTTTCCATTCATCGCTGGAGCTATTCCTTTCAGCCTTTTGTTCTTAAAATCAACTGCATCCTCTTCTAGTTCACATATGTCATGTATTTCATTTTTAAGATCTAAAATGTCACGTTGTATTTCTTCTTTATTAATACTGTCCTTAACGGTTTTTAACACATAATTTTTATTACAAGCATCCTCCATGTTTATAGGATTGGCGACGTTCTTTAAACGTTTACCATGAATACTTAAGTTTCCGTCAGATGTTGATGTTACGTAATTTGTATTAACCATCATTTTTTCATCTACATATGATTTAGTAGCAATATCATGACGTGATGATGGTCGCGTTACATACACGTTACTGGTTCTGTTGTTTGATGCCATCGTGATGTTCTTTCTCTACTCAACAATTCGAAAATGAGTTCGTTAATGTATACACTCTCGTATTTATATCACATAAAATATATCGAATCCATTTCGATATCGACCTTTGCTTATTTCGCTATCCTTATCGATAACGAGAAAGCTGAATTTCGACTGTGACCAACAACGATAACATAAATCAGTGAACTGGTTGTAACTCATATCGGTGTTCACGTGATCGTCGTAGACATGCCGAAGATTTCTTGCATCTTGTTTAAACAGAATAATGAAATTAGCGTTGTCTCTAATAAGTTGTTTGGGAATGCAGGAATAGGTCTGACATAAGTAAAAAACATCCACGATATGGTGTCGACCTCTACTAAAGTAGTCTTTCATGTGCTGCTGTTTGTCGCTTGCTACATCGTCAAAAATAAACACGGAATTTCTTTGAGCTTTTTCTGGCGGTATTACTTGCTCACGATCAGAGTAAAACTCGCATTTTATTTCTTTAATAGATTTTAAAAGCTTCTCTAGCTCAATATATTTCTTCTGCGACAATGATTTTGAGTAAACATACACATTCTCAAAACGTAACCCGTTCGGTTGCAATAACAAATTAATCATTACATTAGTCTTCCCTGCATTCGATGGTCCGCATATGAGACAGCGTATTGTGTCCGGCAACAGTTTACTATGTTTATTTTTCTTTCCTACTGAACGTTTTGTGTCGTTCAGATTTGCAACAGGTAAAGATATCGATTGTTTTATTGTCTTCACCATCACTTTCTTTTGATGTTGATAATTTTCAACGATCGAGTGCACAGTGGATTTCTTTTTTCTCAAAGTTATTGTTGATTACTAAATAAACACGAACTTTTTTTTTACCTTCTGTTTTTACTTATCTAGTTCCAAAATGGTTCGTGCATCACACTACACGTAGTATTAAGAAGTGCTGGAAGAGCTGTCCTGTTATAGTGATCTAATACTATGTTGCCAACTTCACAACCTCTCATATACCGACAAGAAGGCGACCATTTTCTATGTTCTGTTAACGGATCATCATCTTTATCCCACGAAAATAATTCGATTCCGCAAAAAATACATTTAACTGCGTCTAGGTATCCCGTGAAGTAAAATCCAGCTTTAGCTAAACTTAAGGGGTCTATCCACGGTACACGCCATCTAGCGAAAGTCCTTATCCGATCTACCTCAGATTTTAAATTTAACGGACGAGGAATGTACGCCATGTCGCGGTAAAATGAGGAGAGCAGAAAAATATCTCTCTTATTTATATATATCTTTCAACCTTTCAGAAAAAAAAAGAAAGATAAAAAAACTTACATACATTTTTAGTACTCAACAGTTGCACATCGTGTAAAAATGTAATTCGTATATAATAACACACTTGATAGCAGGAGCTCTTATTTGAGTATGCTGCGTCGAAGACGCAACGTTGTAGCAGCTCCATGTAAACGAGTAGGGAAAGGAGGAATAATAGGCAAAGTTCTTAATAAAGCTATAGATAATTTACCAGTAGAATTGCACATACCAGGTTATGAATTCTGTGGACCTGGGACAAAGTTAGAAAAACGACTTAAGCGTGGTGATCAAGGAATAAATCTATTAGATAAGGCATGTAAAGAACACGATATCGCTTACGCTACATACAAAGACCAGAACAGAAGGAAAGAAGCAGATGAAATCTTAGCCTCTAAGGCTTGGTCTCGTGTAAACTCTCAGGACGCATCATTAGGAGAAAGAGCAGCTGCACTAGCAGTTACGGGTATTATGAAAGCGAAAACTAAAGTTGGTGGCGGTAGACGAAGAAGAAAATCAAAACATCGAAGAGAACGAGTAAAACCAAAAAAAAGACAACATGCTGTAAAAAAAAAGAAAGGTGGTTTTCTTCCACTCCTTCCGATATTTGCAGCCTTGTCGGGCTTGGGCGGTCTAGCAAGTGGAGCTGCGGGCATAGCATCGGCTGTAAACAAGGCGAAAGCCGCACAGGAAGAATTAAAAGAAATGAAGCGCCACAATCGAATGCTAGAAGCGATGCGTGGGAAAGGGCTTTCTACTCGAAACAAAGGAAAGGGCATTTACTTAAATCCTCCAGCATACAAAAGATAATGGAAGGTCTGCCGAATAGAGCATTAACTAACATAGATCTGTATCGTTACGCATATCGTTTAAAAATTCCCTACTTCAGAGGTGTGTTTATGCGAGATACGTTACCGAAAATTTCTCGTAAAAATGAGAGTTGTATTTTGAATTTAGATCCGATAAGTAAATCTGGTTCGCACTGGGTTGCGTTCAGTAAACGAGGTGCGTATGTCTACTACTTCGATAGTTTTGGTAATTTACGTCCCCCAAAAGAGGTATTAGAATATTTAAGAAACTGTTACATTCGATATAATTTTCATTCTTATCAAACTTTTAATTCATCAATTTGTGGTCATCTGTGTTTACTATTTTTATACTGTATAAATAAAGCAAGACCTTAGTATTTGTGTTCAGTGTGCACGATGCCGTATGAAAGACGGATTACACTCGAGGGTAGAGGCTCGAAGATTGATGTAGTATTAGAAACTCCGATTTATTTGAATAGAGCCTCTTTCTATGAAATAGGTCTTGCCGCACTATTTACATCTAATAGTATTCGTAATGTCACTAGTAAAAATAATAAGTTTGCTATATATTTGAATGGTAAAAAAATTCTTTTGAGTGTAGCAGAAGGCATTTATGAATTCGAAGATCTTGTTGCAAAAATAGAAAGTTTGCTAACTATTAAAAATGTGAAACTATTTCTGCGGGAGTACACTCCAAAACTTAGTTTTTTTATCTCGACTATTAACAACAAACCTACTATGCATTCTCCGTTTGACATTGATTTCAATGTACCGAACAGTGTTGGCACTAGCTTAGGTTATCTGTTAAATGTATATGAGAAATATGCTAACCATGAATCACAGCTGAATGAAATAGGTAACGTAATCGTTAATAGCACAAATAACCAGATTGGTATTAAAATGAAGGGAGACAAAACAACTGTACTCACATTACCGGAAGGTAGTTACACTTTTTCGGAAATAGGAGCTCTAGTTCAAGAAGCAATAATTAACAACTTTCCTATTCTCGAAGAGGAGAATGACCCTCTAGATGGAGATAGTAAACTTATTACTATTACTTACGAAAAGACCTATCTTCGCTGTAAAATGTCCTCCAACCTAGACGTAGACTTTGATGTTTCCGATTCAATTGCTGATTTGTTAGGATTTTCACGCCGAAAATATGATGCTAATAAATTACATATTTCAGGAGAGATTATTAAAATTAATAACGTGAACTCGATTCGTGTATGTTGTAATCTCGTGTTAGGTTCCGGTTCCTACCTCAACGGTAAACAAACACATTCGTTATACAATTTTAAACCGCTTGTTCCAGCAGGCTATCCTATCGTAGTTCAACCGTCAACTATAAGCTTCTTACCGGTAAACACTAGTGTTATTCAACATATATCTGTCGTACTCGAAGATCAGTTCGAAAACCCAATCGACTTACAAAATGAGGATGTAACAGTAGAGTTAATTATTCGTCCAGTAAAAATACAGTAATCATATATAACATAAAGCGTACACTTATGTACTATCATTCGAGTAAGGAACAGTTGATCATCAACATCATGGTAGTAATTTACAACAACCAGTCAAAAAACCGAGGATTAAAAGAGGCAGCAGCTAGAGTAGTAAAATATAGAGTAAAGCTAAAAAAACAATCTCATCGTGTACGCGACAAGAAAAAATTAACCTCAAACAATAAAGACTTTTTACAATCGCTAGGCTACCGACTACTATAAGTTCTATTTCTCCTACAGAAACTACTTTACTCTCTTTTCGTGTGCGTAATCAAGGTAACATTACTCTCTTTTTGTGTGAAATCACTTTACAATGCTACCGACTGCCCCCCTAGGATAAAGCATATAAATTCTAATTCTCTACGAAAAACTACTTTAGTCTCTTTTTGTGTACAATCACGCTAACATCAAGGAGAAATATGTTCAACGTAACGGACAAAGTTATATTTGACAACAGAGTTGCTAGGCGGGAAGTAAGGAGCTATCATCCATATGCTGGCACGAAATATGAAAACAACGATGAAATTCGAGTTCCTGTACACAACCAAGAACATATATTTTTACCCTCTGAAGCTGATGTTCACATCGAAGGTGAAATAGTTAGATCAAGCGCAGATAATGCACCTTCAGCTACAGCCGTTCCCGATCAAAACTTTGCAGCAAATCTCTTCGATGAAATGCGTATTGAATTGAATGGGAAAGAGATTGAAAGAACACGACGTGTAGGCACGACTAGTGCTATAAAAACTTTCGCCTCTTATTCTAAAAATGAAATGTTAGCGCTGCAAAATGCAGGCTATTTTCTATCAATTTCTACACCACCAAACGAAGCTAATATTATCCACGCGACTACAAAGCTGTTCCATGCAATTATCCCACTGAGTCTTCTTTGCGGATTATTTGAAGACTACAGGAAACCATTCATAAACTGTAAACTTGAATTTATCTTTATTCGTTCTAGAGATGACAAATGTGCACTGTTTTCAGCCAACGCGGAAGATACAGCTAAAGTCAAAGTACGAAAAATGTATATAAAGCTACCAACTCTAATACTGTCCGACGAGGAAGAAGTTAAACGCATAAAGTTAATCCAAAAAAATCCTTCTATTCCTGTAGCATTTCGATCGTGGAGTTATCACGAGTTACCTACTATTCCAAATTCAACGAAAATTAATTGGACTGTTATGACTACGTCACAAATAGAAAAACCGAGAGTTTTTATGCTTGCTTTCCAAACCGATCGTAAGAAAATTAATGTTTCTTCTTCTCTGTTCGATCACTGTAATATTCGATCCGTTGGTGTATTCTTAAATTCAAACTTTTATCCCTATGAAAAGGCTGTAGCTAATTTTAACAATGGCGACTACAGTGAATTGTATGATATGTTCATCAAGTTTCGTAATGCGTACTATCAGCTTGATGATAATCGTTCCGAACCGAACATATCACGAAGTGAATTTCACTCGCATTGTCCTATTGTTGTTGTTAATTGCATGGAACAGGTTGAATCGATAAAATCTTCCTCTGTAGATGTTCGCGTTGAAATTGAAACAAACGAACCTATTCCAGCCAACACTACTCTGCATTGCATTATTATTCACGATCGCATAATAAATTATAAACCACTAACGAATGAAGTATTTTTCTTCCAATAATCTTGCGCGAGTTTTTCTTCCTTTTTTTTTCTTTCTAATAGTGTATATAAACGAGAGAGTGAAGATTCTCTGCTTCAGTTCTTCGATATCAAGCACACCATGAGTGCAAAACCCAGAGGAGTGATAGTTGACATTCAGAGGTTACCTACTGGAGGTTACGAGATAGCCTGTTGTAATATAGATTCGTCTACAAATGTGTTATCTACTGCTCTATTAGGTATGAGTGTACCTAATTTAGATTTCACGCTTACGTCGTTTTTCAATCTTCTCAGTGAACAACAATACCAATATCTGGTTGTGTGCAACTGTGTTAATGAGTTACGACTATTAGCACTGCAAGAGTATCCTCGTACATGCATAATTGACTTGAACACTATAGAAGGTGTACCTGATTTAAGAACAATGCGTAACGAGTGTTTCCCTGTTGAGTGCCCGCGCCATTTACCACATGTTGCAAGACATTCAGGCAGCTGTGCTATGTTCAACGTTCACGCAGTTCATAGTTGGCTAAAATCGTCAGATGGTGTGATGAGAATAGTGTGTTCAGTGATAAACAAATTTAAGAAAGAAGGTGTGAGCAGATTCAATAAATTTGAGTGGACTTTCTTCCCTGAAAACATATTATCTATTTACGAACAACATCAGTTAAGTGCGCTCTGGCAGTATCTACCAGATCATCTGAAGGCGAACTTACACCAGGCTTGTCAGGATTCAGGAGCTAACAACAACGACATCGTGCGAGCTTGATATCGGCTACTAATACATCAATTATTAAGGTGAAAAAAAAAAGATATAATACCATCCTTTTTCCTTGCTTGTTTTTTCGGTTTTATTCTGCTTCTAACTAATTTATTTATTTTTTCTCCTCTGCAGCTGTCTCCTCATAGTGGGATCAACAACAACAACAACAACAACAACAACGTCTGAGCTTGATATTAGATACTATTTCATCAATTATTAAGGTAAAAAAAAAATAGTTTCCTTTTTTTTCTTTCTTGCTTGCTTTTTCTGTTTTATGCTGCTATCAACTAATTTTTCTTTCTTTTTTTTTTTCCCTCTGCAGGACTCTCCTCTGGTGGCGGTCGAAGATTCAGTCTCTGCAGATCTCTCCTCGTGGTTGCAGTTACAAATTCAATCAGAAGTTTATATTTTGAAAAACCTCTGTAGTTTCCTATTCAATAAACTTGATTGTAAAAAAGAAATATGTTCTCTTTTTTTTTCATTCTCCTACTCCTACTTTAGTTAAGAGTACAAGGAATAAAAGGAGAGGCTGCGCAGGATAGTTTGAAAGAAAATCAACTTTTTGATCATCTAGTGTAGAGTTTTTTATTTTTTCGAGAAAGAAAAAAGATTAAATAAAGGTTTACAATGCACTTTAATATATAAATGATAGAAAATTAACTTACAGTTCAATACTAGTTAGTACAATAGTATACAATGTACTTAAACAGCGAGTGTAATTGTATAAGATTCCTTTTTTTTTCATAATTAAATAATTATAATAATAGTATGCAATGTACTTTAAAAGTATAAATACAGTACAATACATTGAATAAAAGAAACAGCGAGTGAAATGTTTATCTAGTTTGAAATTCTATAAGCTTACATTTTTTTTTCATTAATTACAGAATGAAACAAAAGTTTCTCTAAAATAAAAATGATTAAAGTAATCATAGGAGCTTCTCCTCTTATTACTTAATATTCAAGAAAATTACATTATTTTACATACAGAGGGGTAAACTGATGACAAAGTGGAGGAGGTGTTCACAAAAAAAAGCAAACCTACTTTGCAAGATAGCTATACATTAGTTATACTTCTTTTCTCTGCAAGACTGTAATGTCCAAATGGTAATGTATTAATTTTGTTATCTGTGATGTACCTTTTGTCATCATTAGCTGTGAGTGCTAGTTTGTATTGACGAACCGTGAACACAGAATGAGAATTGGAAGTAATGCACACTTGTAGTTTGGTCACTTGTTCACCTTCATACAGACAACGTCTATACTGATCAATTGTAAGGTGATCGACAACATTTTTTTTGACACCCTTAGCTTTACATGTAGGTTTCTCTTTTTCACACAACTTAATAGCATACATCTTTGGTCGCAAACCTACAAATTCTTCAACAATACTTCCACCGTTTTCATCCTTCATCAAACCTATTTCACCTGAATTTTTTCTTTCAATTTGGAAAGGATTATTTTCATCATAATTTCCTGTATCAAACAAAACTGAATTTTCCTTCATAAACTCATAGATATCAAATGAAAAATTGTATATTAAACTGTCGGTGTCAGTGTAGAGTAGTTGTGAGTTTGATTCTGTGTTTCTCAAAATAACGTTGTAGTGAAAATCGTTCATTTTCATTTTTGACAAATCTAAAATTGTAGCACCGAGGTAAACCGGTTGATTGTGATGAATTTGAAGTTTCTTCATTTCGATAACCATACACTGTTCGTCTACTATAATACGACGTTTGAAGTTTGCTCTTGAGATCAACGTACCAGCACCATAACGTCCCTTCCACTGTGTGACCCATCTGACGTCGCGCAGCTTCCTTACGTTCATTAATGAACGACCAAAAATTGCGTTATTCATTAATTTATAGAAACTTTTCTCGAACTCATTTTTTGCTAACTTTCGTTTCTCTGTGTTCAAATCAATGTAGCATTTTAACCATGCGCTCTGATTAAACTGAATCGCTCTGTAAATGTGAGCTACTTTCATACCTAACTCTACACACTGTTTTAATAGCCTATAATGAAGAACATACCGTTCCTTGTTGTAAAGAGTGCTCATTAGTTTCGTAGATTTTTCAGGACACAATGGATAATCGGCATGTTTATCATGAAGTTCTAGCGGGTAGATTAAATCAACTTCTACCATAAACCCAACATCTGCTTCATCTCCTACATTCATAATGTCTAAATTCTCAACGTTTTCGACCCATTGAAAGCCGCCCGTTGGAAGAAACTGTTGCATAGCGAATCCATACAAATTGTTCACGTCAAAGTACATTATGTATGATTCCGGTTTGGACTCATCGTATGTTACCATGTACTTGTTATTTGCTACTGCATGCCGCGTAACGCATTGCACATTACCACCGCGTATGGAGCGTTCGAAAAACTGCAGCATGTCGATATCCTGAAGTAATTCTAGCTGGACAGCTGTTATTTTCTTCATAGCACTCCATGCCATAGACGGTACCGTGTAGAAATGAGCGGCATCAATACCATATGTCTCTTTTCCACTCAATCTAAAGTTTTCAAATACATCGGCCAAGAGTAAAGTATCGATTTTCAAGTAAAGATCAGAATATTCACCCAACGATTTACAGTTAAACTTATTCCAAATAAGCTGAGCAAACGCGTAGTTTTCTTCCGAAACAGTTTCACCCTTTAAAGAGCTAAAGAATGAACTCCTTGACGGTAAACTAGTGTCGTCTAACACCTCCATACTAGTAACATATTCGTATGGAAATATCCCTTTCCGAGAAGCGAGTTTAAACTGTAAATCATCGGTGAAATACCGTCTCGTTACAAGCTTTGACTCGTCACTAAGTAATAGCGACATTTTGTCCAGCGAAAAAGGAATAAAGTTGTAAGTGTCTATAAATCTTAGTTCAACACACTGTCTTTGGTTATAACGTATAAAGTTTGAAAATCCTTTGTATCGTTCCATGTTCACTGCTAATAGTTTAATGTTCGTTCTGAGATTTGTCACAACATCCCCTCCCTTCCTATGCAGTTCTCTAATTATGAAATGACCATCATAGGCTGTCAAATTATGGAATGCTACCGGCAAGATAGAAATTTTACGATACTGTAAGTTACACAATTGATGTGCTGATCCCCTGTAAACACCCGTTAAATGACAATGATCGCGAACTTTAATTTCATTATCTGCAATTTCCTTCTCACATATGTGACATAATGTAGACGAAAGAAATTCATTTTCTTGCTCAACAGTTAATGCTAACATTGGTTTCGTATCAAAATAATAGGGCGCAAGCGTGTCCACCAAGTTATACATCTCATCTACGAACCATTTTACACAATCACTACCTCGATAGAGTTTGAAAGAGCACAAATCTCTGTCAAAACTACAGTGTAAATAATATGCTACGCTGTATGGCACATGTTCGTGAATTGGAGTTGAATGTGAGGTGTCATCACTTGGAAAACAAGTAGTCACAGGTTTCAGTATGCATTCTGTGTCAGCATACACAATAAAAGGCACTGGCTTTTTAACCTTATACTCGGTAAAGTACACTAGCCGTTCGCTATCCGAAGGCATTATACTTTTGCCCACCGGAAATTGTATACAGTTATTAGTATGCAAAGCTAATTTTTCCTTATTAGAAAAGTAAGACAAACACCGTCTGCAAATATAAATTCTATTATGGTTCTTCGTAAGAGATGAGCGCACAAGACGTGGAAGATTCTTAATCAAACAAAAGTGATACTTCTCACTGTCGCCAATCTGAAGCATTAGAAGATCTACGATCTTTTCACACGTTTTATATGAAATGTACAAAGGTACAAGAGTAAACTCTTTTTTGTCATTATTCCGTCCTATGCACACCCAGTTGTTCTCGTCATACTGCGCTCCGAATACATTCACGGAGATTTCGTTTTGATCTTCAAATTTTCTCATGTATCTCATTTCCATCGGGATTGGTATGTCTTTTAAATTTAAAATTGCATTATAATGTGGATAAGAAGAAATGCGATCTACATGATGTTTAGCTGGAATTAAGCCAGCAACTACACTCCACGCAAAGCAAGCATCTCGTGTGTTCCGCAGATTAATAACTGCTTTCTTGTTTCGAATTGCTGTAGGCAACGTTAGACTAGTTGGCGACTTGCCCACGTGAAAACCTACATTTTTATTAATGTTTATCCGCAATTCGCGAATTCGTAGCAGAGACCATCCCGAATCACGAGCCTCGAACTCTGATAATTTTTTCAGAATCGGTCTCGTTACATGTTCGTTGTACCATTCTCTTAAATTAGTACCGTCAGTAATTTCAGCGTTCCTTGTATGAAAATAATTGTTATCGATTTTCTCGTGACGGACATGTTGTGTGCAGAGAACGGTATTTACTTTTAATGCTTGTGTCTTGAGTGCTTCCTTCACGTATTTATTAAACCACACGTAAGATTTATCTAGGAACTCTTCGGGGAGTAAGAAATCATTGTTAACGTTTACCACCGCTAGTGTGTACACTCTGCGCCGAAAAGCTTCCTCGATTTGTTTACACTGGAAAGCAGACAAATCTTCTATCTGAAAAGTTAGTCCATTAACAGCGCGAGCGTGAAAATAAATTTCTAACATCTGATTACGCATTTCCTCTAGCTCGTTAAGATTTTCAATCAGCTTGAACTGAGCTTCTTCTCGCTCGTCGCTAGGTTCGAACCGATATGAAATTAGTATTGATCCATTTACCTCCCTCATAAACGCGCGAATGCGTTCAAACGCTCTATCGAAATGAGTTTGCATTCTACCCGCATCTTCATCTGTCTGTAAATTAATGTCTAGTTTCCTACGTTTGCTGCTCGACTCCATGACTACAAAAAAAAATTACGATTTGGTGCTAAATTTTTCAGCAATCTCAAGACAAGTCCAGCAGTTGCTGTAGCAACGACTTATCAAGAATGTACAATCCGTCATTACACAGTATAACCATCGAGCTAGGTCACTACCTTCTGCATCGCGTGAACAGTGTACAGCTTCGCTAGGAAACTCCTCCTGAAGCTTCCCTAGCAATGTATTACGGTAATAGGAAATGTTATTTGAATTTTGTGACGAAAAGGAAAATTCAATTTTATAAATTTCTTCGAATGTATTATAGCCAAGAAATAAAAGAAAATGTTCATTACTTGAAAGTTCACTCAAAAGAAATCGCACTACAGCAGCTGTCACTTCCTGCTGGCTTTCGTAAGCTTTACTCAGGTTCGTCACATATACTGTATAATTAAAAAGAGGACCCCCTCTGTTCCATAGTTCAATACAATTAGCACTCACTTCTTGTTCTTGTTGTGCGCTCAGTTGTCCCGCTTCATCTTCAACGGGCTGTGAAGTAGCGACCACATCCTCCTCTCGATGTACTTGAAGACGACGACTCTGTATGCTTGGATATGCTTGATGTTCAGTTCCTGGTTTAATCTCAACTTTCTTCCACTTCATCATATTACCACCTCGGACCTGAAAAGACAACACCACATACTATTTTCAATTAACAAAACAATTATGCGAATACGGCGAAAAAAAAAAAAGTTACATTAAGAACGAAAATACTCTCTGCATACTTACTTAGTTAAAATAGATGTCGTAACTGATGACATTCTACTGTAGGAAGCACACTTGATGGTAGCCCCTCTCCATGCCTCTGTACATCATTTTCAAGTTGTTTTTTAAAGAATTTATTTCTTCTATTTCTTCTGCTGTAAGTTTTGAGAATTGCGCCGGCAGGAAAACACTCACAGTCTCCTCATCTTCCCCTTCTATATCAACGATTATTTTCCTCCCAAATCTTGTTTCTACCGCTCTCAGCGCTTTAACCTTAAATGGATGGTTAAGTTGCAACTCACTTAACTTTCTATTATGATATTGTGGTGCCTTGGCAATTTTGTTTAATTTCATTAACATATCCATTCTGTTGAAACTGTTATATCTTTTTAAAATTATCAAACTAAATAAACTTACACTTACTGAAGAGGAAAGAAAAGTAGTAGTAGTAGTAGTAGTAGAGAACTCTTCCAACTAGATGATAGTTTTCATGTTGCGCTCTGCTCCTTAAATACTCCCTGCCACCACCTTCACTCCTCACCAGTAGGCTGGACTTGTCACTAGTTCACCTTCACTCAAAATTACAACCTACAAAAAACATCCTGTTCGTGACAGAGATAACCTTCAACAAGTTAGAAAGCGGATCTTGCCTAGTAACAGCTGCACTGTAGCACTCCTTAGTGTTTCCCCCTCACCCCTCCAGTAAGAGAGGAGTGAGGGATCATTTTTTTAACATAAACTAACATCCTGTTCAGCTTTCACCAGCAAGTGACCTATTAAAGCAAATCCAGTTGCCACATAGTTACTGTACCTTGGACACAAGAGTAACCTTTCAAGAAAATTAATTACCTCTTACATAAAGACCTCTGAGTGTGTTGTCCTCATTCTACATGTGGTTGACCCCCTTAGGCAGTGAAAGCTACTCCGGCAAAATCCAGTCACAGCACCTTGCCCCCCCCACACCTTTCAAGAATTAATTACCTCTCACATTAAGACCTTGCAGTATGTGTAGTTAACATTCCACACACGCCTTGGCAAGTGAGAGGCCCCTTCAGGGAGTGAAGCGCACGGGGGGGCATGCGCAGTGGCTGCCGCTGGTCCAGAATTCTTGTCTCGAAAAGCTGGTCCAGAATTCTTCTAGATCCTCTACTAGTATGTTGTCTGAATATGATGAGGAGAGTGTTGGGACGGACACATGCACCCAGTCCCCGAGCCAGAAGAATTAATCACAAGCGACTAAAATCCCCGACCCGGCCGGGAATCGAACCCGGGACCCTCTGAACCAAAGGCCAGTACGCTGACCGTTCAGCCAACGAGTCGGACTTTGTCTAAAATCATTGACTGTATAAAATTAAGTGTTACAGATTTTTGAGGAGAAATCCACTGTCACAATACTGGAAATGATATATTCCTTCTTAGAATAACAGGATTCATTCTTAATTGCATAACTTTGTTCAATTATTTTTCAGATCTTTTCTAATTTTACCATTCTTCTTCTTTTAGACTTCTTCTCCCCTTTATGTTTTTCATTCAGCATATGTTTTCAATTATACCAAGCCTGACAATTCAACACTTAATCACAATATTTTGAGAGAAGTTCCCCCATGAATTAAGCTCAGTTCAAATTAGTGCTAGAACATCAAAAACTACAGTTTGTCAGCCAAGTGTTGGAACTATCATTTAATATTTCAACTTAGCAATTACAAAGCTTTGTAAGAACCATATTTTTAAGACACTGTAACTAATTTTAAACTTGTCAGATTTTGGTATTTCATATGACCTTTTACGGAGACCCAAAAACCATATCGTAATTAACTAAGTTTTTACTTTGATAAAAGCCTATTGACAGATTTTTAATTAGGTTTCTTAAGTGTATGTCTATAATAGTGGCTATTTGACCAGTCTATAGAAAATAACTCAAGACAACTAAGATATGTTGTTCAAGAAATATTTTACTGTGTTTTAGGAATGCTTAGGTATCTTTGCTATTTAATTTTATTCCTTGAATTGGTGAAGATATTTCTTAGAGAAAGGTGAAACGTATCCCATTGATGTTATTATAAGATGGAATAATTTTTAGTATTATAAAGGTGGACTTCTCAGAAAGATCTGTAACCTTTTCATATATCTGGAAATATTCGTGACATTAGAAATTACAGACCCATTTCGAAAACTACAACAATAGCAAAATTATTCAAGAAAATTTTATAAAGAATAATATTGAACAATTTTCTGAAATAAACATCACATAATGTACTTTCAGCCACACAGTTCAGATTCAGTAAGAACCTTGGAACAACTGATGCCGTAGCCACATTTTAATAGTTCCCAGCTCTCCACAGGGATATTTCTTGAAATTGAAAAGGCTTTTGATTGTGTGTTGCATAAATTCCCCCTCCAAAATTGGAAAAAAAAAATGTTATCAGGGGTGAGTTGATGGATTTGTTTGAGAATTACTTGACAGATTGAATACAATACATCAAAACTAATCAATCTCTATGTGCACTGAAGATGATAATTAAGGATGTTCCACAGAACACAGTATTGTGTATTACTATAATTTTTGATTCATGGCCTGCAGAAATCTAACAATTTATGAATATACACACAATTTCAGAAGCTCATAATTAATCTGCATTGACCTTACAGTACAGAAATATGTAAATTAAAAGTCCACCTTAGTCAACACACAAATTTTGATTAAAAACACAATTAAAGATTATACCAATTACGTGAGGTCACAGTAGTGATCAATAGCAGTCTGCAAGAAAGGGGTCAGCCCCTGGATGTATCACTGTATCAAGTAAACCAACCAGCAGAGAGAAGTTTCATGAGAACACTGATTGCTACATGGAGAACTAATGAATAAGGCTTTAGCTTCAATTAGTGCAGATGCACCACATGGCACTTATTGGATTTGTTTGTTACACAGCCGCACACCTAGCAAAACAGGGACATGGTGAATTTATGCAATGTCTGATTAGTAACACAATTAAAGATTATTGACTAAGGGAGACTTTTAATTTACATATTTCTGAACATACACATATTCATACATTGTAATTTATGCATACGATACAGTCATTTAACCTAGTGTCCCAACGTTAAGCATAAGGTATGACATATACACCCACCAACCTTACGTGTTCGCTCTGTACAAGAAAAGGAGTGTTCATTGCTTTGACTAACTGCGTAACCACAAGGAAAACACAGCCAGTGCCTGCGCCCCATATTACCTCAGTCGTGTTTGCCCTCTTATAGTGTGCGGAGTGTAGCCTCGTGGTGAACGTGACAACATAACGGCACGACGCCATCTGGACCCCATTTTGCAGGGTAAAATAATACGCCGCCTGGAAGCAGGCCAGACAATGACTGAAGTCACATGTGCCACAAAGTGTCAATAACCAGGCTCTGGAAATGATTTTGAGGCACAGGAGATGTTAGTCATAGGCCAATACCAGGTCGACCAAGGGTAACCACAGCAGGACCGATATCTGGCCTTAACCGCCCGACAAAATCGGAGTACACCTGAAAGACAATTGCTGGCGGAGCTTGCAATCATCTCAGGGGTTGCCGTTTCCTGGCAAACTGTGTATCGGAGGGTCAGAACAGCAGGGCTGTTTGCCCGTCATCCAGTGGTGTGCGTCCCGCAGATTCCAGCACAGAGATGGGCACGTTTACTGTGGAGCCGTCAACATCAAAACAAGACCACTAATGAATGGAGGCATGTGCTCTTCACAGATGAATCCTGCTTCAGTTTTCGGAACGACTGTCATCACACATTAATCTGGAGAGAACCAGGTAGCCAATACAACCACAGGAACATTGTGGAACGGGAGCAGTATGGTGGTGGAGGTGGTGGTGGTGTCATGGTATGGAGCGGCATCATGTTGAATGGCCGTACGGACCTACACATCTTCACGGGTGGTCCAAGGAATGCTGTTAATGCTTGGAGATAGAGGGATGAGGTACTGAGACCACATGTTTGATTCTTCAGAGGTGTGGTTGGTCCAGACTTCCTCTTAATGGACGATAATGCACGACCACATCGCGCTGCTCTGGTGGATGAATTTTTGTCTGGGAAAGATATTTAACGCATGGACTGGCCAGCAAGGTCTGTGGATCTGAATCCTATAGAACTGCCTGGGATGCATTGGGAAGGCGAATTGCATCCCATCAGCCTCCACCAAGCACCCTCCAAGACCTTCCATTACCCTTTCGGAGGAATGGGATCAACTGCCACAAGAGCTCTTGGACCATCTGATAGAGAGCATGCCACATTGTTTCAAATCATGTGTGGTCATTAAGGGTAACCATACACCCTATTAACACCATATTTTGTTGTGGATGACATTGCCAAGTTTAATTAGTTGTTGTCAGAGGTGTCTCTTAGCTATCAAACATTTCTAACACTGTTTGTTTGTCAAGTTTTGTGATATATGGTGTGTGATTCAGCTTCCATTTGTTCAGGAATCCATCTGACATTCCTATCATGCATTATGGCCACGTTTAGTGATTATGCTTAACTTTTGGACACTAGTACATGTTGATGGAAAGAGCTGAAATCTCATTAGACTATGAGCAACTCACAAACTGCATAAGTTGAGTCACTTCTAAATATTAATTTTAAGCTTAGAGTGGGTTACAAACATAAATTAAATGAAATAAAACCAATAAGGTAATCATCATGTCCTCCATGTTTAACTGAAGAACAACAATGCATGTTTCATAAAACAAGTAGTTCACCGATATTGTTGATGGTCAGGCCAGTCAGTTTGACACACATTGCAGGAAAGCTTTGGGAAAAAACTCTTTCTGATTAGATTAGACATGTTTGCAAAATTAGTAACTGGTTTGATATAAGGCCGTTTGTGTTTAGGAAAGGTTATTCCACTGAAGCTCAACTTGTCGGATTCCAGCAAGATATAGGAGATATCCTGGATTCAGGAAGTCAATTGGACTGTATTGTGATTGACCTATCTAAGGCATTTGATAGAGTAGATCATGGGAGACTACTGGCAAAAGTGAGTGCAATTGGACTTGATGAAAGAGTGAGTGAATGGGTGGACATGTTTCTACAAAATAGAACTCAGAGAATTAGAGTAGGCAAAGCTTTATCTGACCCTGTAATAATTAAGAGGGGAATTCCTCAAGGCAGTATTATTGGACCTTTATGTTTTCTTATATATATATCAATGATAAGTGTAAAGGAGTGGAATCGGAGATAAGGCTTTTTGCAGATGATGATATTGTGTACAGAGTAATAAATAAGTTACGAGATGGTGGTCAACTGTAAAATGACCTCGATAATGTTGTAGGATGGACAGTAGGCGATGTTATGATGATAAACGGGGTAAAAAGTCAGGTTGTGAGTTTCACAAATAGGAATAGTCCTCTCAGTTTTAATTACTGCGTTGATGGGGGGAAAGTTCCCTTTGGGGATCATCGTAAGTACCTAGGTCATAATATAAGGAAAGATCTTCATTGGGGTAATCACATAAATATGATTGTAAATAAAGGGTACAGATTTCTGTACATGGTTATGAGGGTATTAAGGGGTTATAGTGTTTACAGTGCACTATGTCGTCTAGTATGGGCTAGAGTAATTTTGTTGACCTGTCTCTGTCTTATACTTGGCTTTGACAATATGAAAGTGACTGAGGTATGAGCGATGTTAGTAATGCCATTCCTCCTGCAGCCAGTCCCTGCTATGAATGGTGTGAAAAGGTTGCTCATAGGGTCGGTTGGTGCATCTATTTCAGTGGGCTTGGCAGACTGATATTTAATAGCAACTTCTGGCTCGGTGAGGAAAGCAACGGTAAACTACCTCACTCCTAATTTCCCTAGTACGCCTCTTCAGTGATGCCTAGGTCATCTATGACAGCTGACGGCGGAGCTGTTGAGGATCCAACCAGCCTTAGGGCTGAAGACTGAACATACAGTAAGGATGTAAAGGACAGGGCATATAAGTCTCTGGTAAGACCCCAACTAGAGTATGGTTCCAGTGTATGAGACTCCAACCAGGATTACTTGATTTGAAAACTGGTAAAGATCCAAAGAAAGCAGCTCAATTTGTTCTGGCTGATTTCTGACAAAAGAGTAGCGTTACAAAAATGTTGCAAAGTTTGGGCTTGGAAGGCTTGAGAAAAAGGAGACGAGCTGCTCAACTAAGTGGTATGTAGATATAAAGTATGTTACAAGTGTTATTTTTAATATCCACCTATTCAATACAATGTACTGTGTATTTACATACATTTCAATACGGGCCAAACATGAGAATTATAACGTGTAAGTGATATGTTCCGTGCTGCCAGTGGAGAGATGGCACGGAATGACATCAGCATACGAATAAGTTTGAAAAGGGGCCAGTGTTATAATGAGGGTTTAAACTGAAGAATGATTTAAACTGTAACTTGAGTTTAAACCGAAGGTGAGTCTTATAATGGTCGGCCTAAGTTAAACTGAGGTGAAGAAGGAAATAATTATCTTGGTAGCAGTGACCTGCTAGGAAAGGTGACTATCGATAATGTTTTGTTTATTTCTTATAAGCAAAATGGCGGATAAAAGCAATAAACATTGTCCAAATTTTACTTGTAAGGAAATAGAATTGCTTGCACAATTAGTTAAGAAATATTTATATAGTCCGTGAAACAGTGGACTTATGAATTCCTTCGAAATTCCCATTTTAATAAACATACGACGGGAGGCATAAAACCGCAATGCTATTAGTAGCTGACTGAGGGGTTCTACAGCATGATTTCTGAAATAGAAGGAAATTACTTTATTTTCTAAAATTTACACTTTCGACATCAATCAGTCCAAAAAGTCATTCTTACCTTTTCGTTGCATAATTTATTCTAGCATCAATTTGCTAAAATAGGGTGTTGACAGTCTGTTTTGTAAGCCTAAACCTCTTTAAAAACCATTTTTCATTCTATATATGAACGTGACATCCCCTTGCTCGGAAAACTCGTAGTGCCCGTGGTCGTTCAATAATTTGAACCACTTCTCCATCATCGCTTAGTATTTCTTCAAACACCTCAAAAATATCTTCGAGATCCATTCGTTCTGCCATGTTGTAGTGTTATGTATTCTTAAACTTCAGTTTAAACAGTAGATGAGTGGCAGTAAAATTAATCTCTAGTTAAACTTAAGATTAAGTTTTATAATACATGACTAACAGATAAACCAAAGTTTAAACTGGACCAACAGTTTAAACAGTGTTGCCAACTTAGAGGTCTCCCCCATTTATTCGTCTTAGAGGGCAAGTTGGGGGATAAAATAGTCAGGGGGAATTTTAGGGGGGAAATTATTTTTTGAGGAATTTTGAGGGACTATGGGAATGACAATTAATTAATTAATTAATTAATTAATTAATTTATTTATTTATTTATTTATTTATTTATTTGTTTGTTTGTTTTTTGTTTGTTTGTTTGTTTGTTTGTTTGTTTGTTTGTTTGTTTGTTATAGCATGCTTGGGTCCGCTAGTGTGTCAAATTTATCTTGAGGTTTAATTTTTCACTGTCAGCCAGTCTCAGACACTGCAGTTCATCATGCAACGTCATTATTTTCTCTTCTACAGCTCTTAACGTACGATCCCTTCACGTGCCTTGGTATTCCCTCTTCTCGCCTCTTTTACGAACCCAGCAGCAGCCTTATGCTTTACATTTTTATTGACCACCAGCGGAGAGGTGTATTTATATAAAATCGACTGATTTTTTCAGTTAATTAGAGCTACAAATTACCGATACATCAAAACATTACAGATATGCATATCTGTCTCTTTCTCTCTGTATCACCTTCTCCTCGGTAACCACAGCAGCATTGATTCCTATTGGTACATGTTGAGGGGAAGCACAGACTTTGGGCCTCGCACATAGTTCATTGGTCCGTTTTGTAGAATAAACATCATGTAGGATGAAAATCCCCGCAGTACCTGATTGTAGCAGTGACTGTGCAGTTCATGCAGATGTAAGCTTGTTTGCGTGATCTGTTAATAATTCTGTGCAGTAATTTATTCTCTTTTGTGAATACGTACAGAAGTATACAAAGAAGTGGGAAACAAATTCCGTATTGAAAGGTAAGTTATATATGAAATTTATGTAGGGTAGAAGGTTACGTATTTCAGCAATTTGAGTATACTGGTACTTAAAATGTGTTAAATACCGCACTAAAAATACCCTCATGGGATATTTATTTTGTTATCATCTCAAACAGAAAATTGTACATTTAAAAAATACGGTACGATATTGCTAGACATAATGTTTCTAATAAGGGTAACCCACAACTGATTTTCCTACAGTCCTAACGACTGTTCAGAGATGTTTGTAGGTACTACTATAAATCGCTCATCAGTAGACCCTACACGGATACAGGTCAATTTTGCTGTTATGGTTAGTTTATAAACATGTTCATTTTCATCTTTGAGAATTAGTGAGTAACAAATCTCTTCATCACTTTTCAGACTGGTTAGCACCCAACCCATCTGGCCAGGATTCCAAAGCATTCTGCATAAATTGCCACGCTAGTCTCAAAGCCCATAAGAAGGACTTGTTAGATCATGCGAAAACGAAAAAGCATTGCTATAAAGTTCAGATGGAGAGGGTCGCAAAATCATGCCAAAAGATCAAACCTGTAGAAATTGGTAGCACTGTTAAACAGGCAGAACTTAAAATTGCTCTTTATGTGGCTCAACACTCTTCCATTAGGAGTGTTGATCACCTGGGGGAACTTCTTCCTCTCTTAGAGTGTTCTACGTCTACCACTTTACAAAGTATAAAGATCCATAGAACAAAATGTACCATGCTTATTAAGAACGTTATAGGGCCTTCTCTGCAAGAAGATTTGGTCCTCGAAATTGGAAATTCCCCTTATTCTATTATTATTGATGAAAGTATCGATCTCACAACTCAAAAGCTGATTTTTGTAATGTTTCGGTACTTTTCTGTTATTAAAAAAAGACATTGTTTCTACATTTTATTGTATTTTGGAACTGACTAGTTGTGATGCAGAAATCATTTACAATTCACTGAAAGGAAAGCTTGAAAGTGATGGCATTAAACTTGAAAACTTAGTAGGCATTGGGTGGTGCAAGTGTAATGGTAGGGATCAATAATTCTGTAACAGCTCTTCTGAAACGCACTGTCCCTGACCTTATTGTCATAAAGTGCGTGTGTCATTTTCTCCATCTTTGTGCCGAAAAAGCTACTGGAATTATTCCTCGTCAGTGGAGTTTCTAATCAGGGAGACCCACAACTGGTTTTTCTACAGTGCTGAGAGACTAGGACATTACAATCAACTGTTTAGAACAGTGAATAACAATCGCAGCCCCAAAAGGAATGAAGGGCTTAGTGGCACCCGGTGGCTCGCGAGATATGCTGCCATTGAAACAATTCTGGAACAATGGGAAGAAATGAACTTGCTATTTTCCTTAGCCAGAACTGAGGACAAATGTTTCATGGCTGAACAACTTTATAATATAATGGACTGCTCTGCGTATAAAGCCCTTCTGGTGTTCCTCAAAACTGAATGAAAAGCTATATGCAGGATTAATATGATATTTAAAAGTGAGTGAGTTGAAGCAGAGAAAGCACTGGATTCTTTAAATCAGTACTGAAAAAAATTGTTGATCCCTGTCAGCTGGAAAAGCAGAAAGATGTAGATCTCCCATACTCTGACTTTGAGAAGTACGTGGTGCATACTTCAGGTATGTATTTAGGATATGATTTTTAATGTTTGGTGTAAACTCTGAAACGTGATGATCGCATCAACATTCATGAAAGGTGCCAGAAGTTCTTAATTGAACTGTGCAAGGAACTCCAGAAAAGATTACCAGATAATATAGCAACTTTACAGACGATGGCAGTGCTACATCCTTCTACAGCAACGTCACAGAAGAAACCTGAAATACTTCAACTTGTCTCCAATTTCAGTGGTCCTAAAGTGGCTGGGAATGTAGATGACATTGTCTCAGAGTGGAACAGTCTCCAAGATAAACAATGGCACAACACATCAAGTACTACGGCTTTCTGAGCTGAGGTTCTTCAGGATAAAGATGCAGCTAGAAATGATTGTTTCTCTAATATTGGTAACTTTGCAATTAGGCTGCTAACGTTACCAGTATCAAATGCCACAGTGGAGCGCGCATTTTCAATCTTTTCTGATATAAAAAAATTAAGGAACAGGTTATCGTTGGGACTAATAAATTCTCTACTTGCAACTACATATTATTTAATTACGGAAAACATATATTGTACTTGTTTTCAACCATCCCCTCAAATGATGAAAAAGTTTGATGCGTCCATGTATCATCACAAAAACGTTGAAGTAAGTGAAGAAGAAGAGGAGGTGCTAGAGGATCTCAGCAAATTTTAAGACTTCTGCAGAATCATTCAGCAGGAAGACAAGAAAGAAAAACTTGTGAGTAATTTTCTCTTAAACAGTAGCATGCATGTTTTCTAATGATTTTCTTGTAAATTTCCAATCATCCTTTTGTGTACCGTAGTATTTCTGTAGATTTTGAAAAATATTGTGTTTGATCAATATGATGGTAATGAAAATAATAATTATGATTTGGTTTTTTTGCCTCATTTAAAGCGATTTTAGAACTGATCTGGGGCAATTTGGACTTAGGAGTTGGCAACACTGAGTTTAAACCTCTATTATAATACCGGCCCTAAGAGTAGGAAAGATCACAGTATGAAAATAAAGTTGGAACTCAAGAGGACAAATTGGGGCAAATATTCGATTATAGGAAGGGGAGTTAGGGATTGGAATGATTTACCAAGGGAGATGTTCAATAAATTTCCAAATTCTTTGCAATGATTTATGTAAAGGCTAAGGAAACAACAGATAGGAAATCTGCCACCTGTGCGACAGCCCTAAATGCAGATTAGCATTGATTGATTGATTGATTGATTGATTGATTGATTGATTGATTGATTGATTGATTGATTGATTGATTGATTGATTGATTGATTGATTGATCGATTGATTGATTGATTGATTGATTGATTGATTGATTGATTGATTGATTGATTGATGTTAGAAATTAATGAATTGCTTTAAAGATTATAAAGGAAAATGTTTTCAATAATGATGTTAGAGGAGTATATAGATGAGAAAACAGAATCTTGTAAATAGGTAAAGACTACAATAAATGAATAAGTATTCATCTATTTTCACGTGGCTAGTCATCATGCCCCCACGTTTAACTGGAAAACAACAATGCATATTTCATAAAACAAGTAGTTTGCTGATATTGTGGATGGTCGTAGGCGAGAAAATTCTTCCTAAAATGGAATATCCATAGTATTGGGCATCTCTGCAATTGAAATATAACTGCAAATAATTGATAGGAAGCAAAAAGGTGGTAGTATGCCATCATTTGGTGTTTGTAGCAACAGCTGTTAATAAGTGACTTGTGAAGTCAGAGGAGCAACATCCGTCTTACGTTCAAACAAACACGATGTAGCATGATTACAATTTTAAGCAAGGGTACTTTGACCAGAAACCTGTCAAGAAGCATGCTTGTATTCCACAATAACATATGTCTACATGCTGCCAAAAAAGTAAAGAATAGTGGACACTGTTGGAAAGTCTTTGAGAGTTAGGATTTCACCACCGAACAAACAGTTTTTGATCCTGTGAAAGAGTGGATCAACCAACATAATTTATTGTGCAGAGTATAGATAATCTTTGTTGGAGTTGGAACAGGTACCTGAACTAGAGGAGCGATGACAATGATCAACATTAGACATAGTACCAGGTAAAATGGCAGTGACACTCCTAGGACATTGTGATGATAGCAATGCAACAGTTCTGAGATACTCACCCTGGATAAAGACTTGTCCTCAGCATTAAACACTTGTGGCATAACAGATTCGTACTTCAGTTCATTTAATTCATTTTCAATCTTTGAGACAGAGTAAGGTAATTCCTCTTTAATATCTGTGTTCTATCAGAGGATGATTTCCTGCCTTTCCAGAATCATTGTAAAGATCTTGATATGAATAATCCTCTAAAAAAGAAAACTATGTTAGTCTTCTTGTTTCAAACATTTCATTAATCACCCTCATATACTACCATCTATTTTCTTTATCCTGAAGCTTTCCCAATCACTGAATCAGCCTCAATGAAGTACATGAAGGAATGAAGAACCAATGGGAAGGAAACAAACATCCTGTGTGAAGTATCTGAAACCAGGATAATTGCTGCCAATTTAGAAGAACTTCAGTTTCTTTTGAACAGTCTTTCTCCTCCATGGAGAGGTCAGTCTTTCATCCTTGTCATAACCAGAAACTCACTTATCCACTGGTCCACTGCTTCTATCCATTCATTCAGTTGCTAAAACTGGAAATACAAATATTCAGTTAAGGTTCACTGGGGCCTGATGTAGGTCATCTTCTGGTCAGAGGACACAGTTGATAATGGAGCATCTTCATCACAGTCTGGTCTATTTGCAATTGCAACTCCTTAGAGGAGTTTCCTTTTCTCCATCAACGAATACCTTCCTCCTTTATGGCAAACAATATTTAGGTTGGGAGTGGCAGAAAATATCTGGATGCAGAACATATAGGAACAAGAATACAATGTTAGTGGTTTGAGTTGTAAAAATGATAATGTGAAATATGTAAATATTTTTTAAATAAGCATGAAACAGTTTAAATGAATGGCAAACTAAACAATTATTTATAAAACTACCACTGAAAGTGATGTTTTACTTTACAAGTGAGGTGTTTACATCCAAGCCTGGGAATTTCCGAAGGAGTAACGTACAGATGTAATGGCAGGTGAATTAAATATTTTATTCCTTTCCATGGCCAATTTACTCATTTTTAAGTACGTATTATATTACAAATAATTTCATCACGCTGCCACTCAAATCGAGCAGCATGATCAAGGAGTCCATGGCCAATAAAATTTATACAAATGTATGTGAACAAATGATAAACATGGAAGGAATTTCACAACATCAATTAACCCATCAGAAATGCTGATGGTAAGGAAACCAGAGTTCAACCAATCAGTGAAGCTTTTTGAAAGAAAATTTTCCTGAAGCAGTGTGACAGTTTTTTACATATCTGAGTATGGAAAGAAGTCATGTTCAAAGGAGTATAGACCAAAAATAGTTTTTTCTTATGTTTATATATGTCGTGGGAAATTTGTGAATCTACCTGTGGTGAAGAACTTTGTAAAGAAACCATACCTGCAAATTCAGTTACATACTCCCATGCCTCCTTTTTCAATGCCATAGCCATCCTTTAAATGTAGAAAATTTGGAATCACTACTGATCTGCTAACTGAGCTGGAGTGCTTTCTCTTGGATTACAGGATTAACTCAGTGGAACACCTCTCTATATTCGTTCCAAAAACCATACAAAAATGGTTTCATCAACTTTTTAGAACTCTGATATTTTTGATGTCTGGAGCCCTTTGATTACCTTCTCGATCACAGTTCTGCAAAACTTTTGTACCTTGGTTCGACATTTCCTCCGCTCACTGACCATTGCTTTCCTGATAGGTACCAAATTCAGCTGCTAAGTTCACTCCACTTTTCCCATTATTTAAGTGTTTTAAAACTTCAAGTTTATCCTTTAATGAATAATGACTATGTTTTTGCTTCCCTAAGATTTCTAGTCAAACAGCAAAAGTTGAAACTACTTCACTGGAAAAAAGAACATCATAAATAACAACAATATTGCTTGTGATATCTTCAGAAAACCCACTAAAATAATTAACATCATCAAACAGGTTTCCCTTCACCTAGTGCCCATAGAAACCTGCCTTCTATAGTATGACCTACAGAGCTCATAATATTCCAATAGCTAATAAAATATATATATATAAAAATAAGAAAAAATATCTCTGGTATTTACAAACTAAAATATTTCCAATGTGATGCTACTTACATTAGTCAAACAGGGAGGATTATAAAGTACATTGGAATGCCAAGAAATACAGTAGATTCTTGGCCATGAGTGACCACTTTACCTAATTTATTTTCCTTCAGATGTATTTCTTATTCTCCATCAACACATTCAGTTAGCATTTCTTCCTTCCTAGACTCTGTCAGAAATATAAAGAACTACAGTACCAGTAATACTGGCATCAGAGTATCTGTGTCGACATTTTGTATTATCAGAAGTGCCTTTTTTCTTGATTAAAGTCTGCCCAACACATATTAACAAAATGAGATCCCCCAACCTAGCCTGATAAATAAATAAATAAATAAATAAATAAATAAATAAATAAATAAATAAATAAATAAATAAATAAATAAATAAATAAATACATACATACTCAATAGGGGATGAGGCATGTTCTGAATAATTTTTTATGTGACTAAATTCTACACTCAATTTTAGTGTTTAGTCTAAGCGAAAAAGAGGATCCATAAACACAAATTATTTTCAGAATGAATATTTCAGAATTGTATCTATATGAAGCCATTATGAAATTTATTGTTTGCAATGTTGTTTTTTTATTCAGTAAACCATGCTTCAAACAGAGTGTAAAGCATTGTTTTCCAATAAAACTGTTAGAGTTAGCAAGAAAATACATAGGGGCATTTGTTGTAAAATATTTACTTCTTAAGCCTGGCTACACACTTTTCTTATAAAGCATGTGCCTTAAACACAGAAGTATATCTTTGCCTAGAAAACTGTTAGAGTAAGTAAAAACATCAGGAGAATTCTTCTAGAAAATGCAACTCCCAGCAAACTTAGTGGGCTTCAATGTTAATGGGAAAACAGTTCAGGCTATGTCCTAGGCACACTATCTTTCTGACTTGCCCTACTCCTCTTAAAACTGCCAGCTTCCCTGATAAACTAGCATAACCAATTAATTACTGCAAGCTATTTTGTTTTTCTTGATGGTGATTTTATTTTTGAGGGTTCCGACATCTAATTAATTAGCTCTCAGTTTTCTTCATTCAAGACTACGTTTGTTACCTAAGACATTTTGACGATCCAGTTTTTCACAGTTAAAACTCATTAAAACTACCTTGTAACTTGTGTGAACATAAACTTAATGCGTTCAGCTTAGCAGTTCGACCTAGATGATTTCTTCGCGGAACTATGAAAACAACTGTATATCTCCGTAACTTGTGGTTGTTGTATTTCATGGAGTCTTCTTCTACACAGTACAGCTTTCATAATGATTATATCAGAGATATACTACATTGCATTAAAAACCTGATCAAAGGCACAGAAGTCAAACAAAATACTGAATATTTCTACCTGATGAAGAAATATATTTTCATGCATTGTAAGACTATAATTTAAATGATAGTCAAGTCTTTTTGAAATGTTCATTAAATTCCAGTAAAGTGAGAAAAAGACAACAATTCCTGTTACTGCAGCAGATCACTGTATACAGTGTAAAATACCCTAGAAGATACAAACTTTCTAATGGTGAAAGAATAACTGAAATTGGTTGAATGGTTCTCGAGATCACCCTTCACTCTATTTATAATACTAACATAAGTAAACCACCATACTGTGATGAATTGCACAACTCTGAAGGAGATTGCTCCATACTCACTGATAACTCCTCTTCGTCTTCCTTTCCAGGCCATCCACGTTCAGTCTTGATAACAGTTCCTTCTGTCTGCTCCATAGTTTACTCCGGAAAGCAACATTTTCAACATGAATAAATAAATGAACAAAGTAGAAGGCTGCACATATACAACTTCATTATAGCCTCCAGCATTCAGTCTGCAAGCTCTGTGAATTAACCATGCTTTCAACAATCCTCCACTTTGACCTATCATGTAGCCACATTTATTTCAAACCCTCTCATCATCAAATCATTAAAAACTGAGTCTAATCATTGTTGCTCTGGTCTCCATTTACTTTTCTTACCATCCATAGCCAAATCCATTATTCTCCCAATAACCTACTCTCCTTCATTTGCTGGTTTGTACGTATATTTCACCCATTGAGTGTATTTCTAACTTAAAAAAAAAAGATAGTATGAGTACATCCAGCTTTCACTGCCATACAAGAGAATCAATATGAAATCTGACAGATGCACGATATTTACACACTTTCCGAGAAGTTATTTCCTTCTTACAGAACACCATTCATCATAAATGCAAACACAGTGCATTAGCTTGCTGGGTTTTGATTCAATCTGACTTAGTATAACCTCATCCTGCAGGAGTACACACCCTAAATAATTCCCATGTTTGAATTTTGTATTCTTTGCCAAGCATCAATCCTTGTAAGTTTCTTCCCCTACATGTACGTTTATGCATGTTTGTCTGCAATTTTGTATTACTGTTTTAAAATGTGAGTCCAATAGGCATTTAACAAAAGATACATAAAGCAAGAAATCCCTTTCACAGGGGTCAAAAATGAAACATTATAAAACAGTGATAAAACCGGAAGCACCATACGCAGCAGAAACACTGAACGTGCACTTCATACGCCAGGTGGAGAAACTTGAGCTATAGAAAGGAAACTTTAAGAAAGATCACAGTACAAAAACTTTAGGATTATAAGATAATTACTTAAAGAATGAGACAATCTTCAAGAAAATTGATAAACTCTCAGATACTATGCAGAAAAGAAAGATACATTTTTATGGTCATCTTCTCAGAATGAACTCTAATCAATTAACCAAACATATCTTTGACTTCTTCTGTAATCACAAAACAAAACCCAACTGGTTTAAAGAAACTGAAAATGACCTAGTAGAATTAAAATAACAGAAAATTCACTAAAGAGGAAAATATAAGGTTTCAAGACAAATCTACATTAAAAGCCATATTTATTATGAGGGAAAATGAGAGGAAATGAAAATCAGAAAATATGAAGAATACTGGGCACTAAGAAAAGAGAAATGATAGATTCAGCATACTCCAAAGAGGGTGAAATGAAAGACGAAGGCATTTAATTGAAAAATATTCCATGTTGAATCTATTTTTTGACATGGTGCATACTTTTTCTCTGTCTGTTCTTTTCCTCACATTCAACACTTTACACTTCCACAATTTCCAAATACACACAGGTTCATAACATATGGTGCAAAGTAGGAGCAAAAGATCTTCTTAGGTCGACGCCCTGTGTGAGGCAGACTAGTTTAAATATGTATTAAGGTTTGAAGTACATCTTAATGAATCAAGAACACAGTTCTAAAATTTATATTTTCTTTATCAATATACTTCCTTCTTCAGTCACATGGAAAATAATTATCTCAATTACTTCAAAATATATATTTTTTATTGTCCAGGTACCATCAGTTGCCATGTCCCACCCTGCCATTTGTTTGTTGCTCATTTCATCTTCATATATAATTTTCATCATAAATCATGAAGTACTGAAGATTCACTCAGGATAATTCACTTAAGAATATTCACCCAGTAAGAAATGACTTAGTGTCTGTCTTACCCTCACCAAAACAATATGTCAATGACAATACACTGAGGAAGCTTCATCCAGTAAATTTATTCTTCTCCTATCTTCCTTAAAAAACAAATTTACAATATTAATTTTATCCATGAAAATAATAATTTTTTCATATCTGTAATATTTATTAGTGATTTTGTATCTTTCTAAAACTAGATTCCTATTTGTAACTTTCAGCGTGACCAATCTGGAAAAAAATATTGAGGGAAAGAAATTGGTTCATTTTAGTGTATATTATATGTGCAGCCTAATTCAAAAATATTGCAGAAATTTAAATATTCTGTTTGCAGAAGGAGACAAATTTGCATATAAGGGACAATAAGTACAACACCCACAGGTTGATGATCATGAGCATCTTCCATCTAACAAGGAGGTGGAAGCAGATCTGTGATGTGTCCATCTAGAGCAAGCTGCCAAGAATGAGTCCTTGCTTGTCCATCATAAATTATTCAATGGGGGCTGGAAAAGATATCTTCATTACTCCCATTTCTACCCTTACAAGAACCACTGAAAATGAGCATTAATCAAAGGTGTCAAAAAGACTTCCCAGCAAACCCAAAATTCAACAGTCTTTCCTGGTATGCCTGCCCAATCCGAGATGTCAACAACGAGAAACAGTGAATTTTGGCATGCTTGTTCTCATAACATGGCCTTTTAAACCAATGATGCACAAATTTCTCGGGTGAATTCTCTTTACTTTATTCATTCATTCATTCATTTATTTCAATTAATTCCAACGAGCCTGCAGGCTCATACATAGGAATTGTACAGGACATTACATACTGGCGGGCACTTACACATCAAAATATAGTTTGTGTATATAAGATAATTAGTAAGTGGTTGAACATATAAACACATACAACATATAAAATATGTACATCATCAATATGAGGATTACAGAGAATTATTTCTGACTGTATTTACATTTACGTAACATGAAAGTTGCAAAGGTACAAGAATGGATTATGGAGTATTTTCATTTACATAAGAGTTGCTGAAGTACAAGAATAGATTTCAGATTATTTACAATTACATAACACAAAAGTTGCAGACGTACAGGAATTGATTACAGAGTATTTACAGTATATATACATAACACAGAGTTGCAGAGGTACAAGAACAGATTACAGAGTATTTACATTTACATAACATAAAAGTTGTAGAGGTACAAGAATAGTTCCGGACAGTTTGCAAGATTGTTTGGGAGAATGCCTTAAATGACATCTGATATTTTGATTTAAACAGCACTGTACCTTTCCCAAAAATAATGCTTGACTCTTTGTTTGAATTTTGCCAAAGTTGGTGCTGTTTTTATCTCCACAGGGATGTTATTAAATAACTGGATCGCAGAGAACTTCAAGCTGTTTATACCATCAAAACACTATTGATGAAATTTCTGTTGATACAACCTTTACTGAGAGAAAATACCTATGGTGAGACTTTATTTTAATGAAAATTGAATTGGTGAATTCTCACACAACTGCATGGTTATTTATTTGGTTTATATGAACATATGATCCACACTCTTTATTTTTATGAGAAAGTGTTCCACATTTTGATCTTTTAAAATATAACTAGCAGTGCAAAAGTAAAAAAAAGGGATATAAAAGGTAACATATATATCTAGTACATTCTAGGGCATGTCACTGATACAGATCTTTAAATAATTTTTTCATAAGAAACATGTAAATACCGGTATTCAATGAACTGTAATATTTATGGTGTAAGCACCATTTAGATACAAATATTTAATAAGCAAATTTATTTAATAATGAATAATACTATTAAGTCTGAAATATAAAGATAATACTTCTCTAGCTCATGGGAAATCTGCTTTGTCCAGTGCCTGCAGACTGACAATGAAAGCATCTACAAGTATTTTTGATATTCCACATGTACATATATTACTACTTTTATGTCAATGTTAGAATTTAATATACCAGTAACTTAGTGCATTCTATGTAAGTGGGCTTGTCCTCTAAAATAAAACATAAATTCAGAATTTGTTCATGTGACCATACTATACATTAATTCTGAAGCCAAACTGATCTTTTTCCATCTCAGCTTCAACTTGTCTTCACATTCTTCTGTAAATAATACCTGCTAACATTTTGCAAGAACAAAATTCTAAACTAACAGTGTGGTAGTTTGCATACTTGTCAGCACCTCATTCCTTGGGAAAATTCACATCTTTCTGCCTAAAATCAGATAGCACTTCTCCTTATCATACATCTTACACAATAAATGGAATAACTTCGCCATGCTGGTTTCTCCTTTGGAAGTCAGTAATTCTGATGTTATGTCATGAATTCCAGGTGCCTTGTTCCTCAAAACTCTGTTGAATATTGAACTAAAAATGAGGTCTCCCATTTCATCAGTATCAAGTTTGTCATCTTTTTCAAGAACTTTATTATCCACTTCTTTCCTTTGATATAGGCTACTGTTGGATTAGTTCCTGCCATTTATCTGCCTTGCCTTCTTTCCCTAGAAGTGGTCGTCCTCTGAGCTCTGGACGTTCAAACACCTAGTTTTCCTCTCTCCCAGAGTTTCCTTGATTTTCTTGCATGCAGCATCTTTCCTACAACCATACAACATTCAACATCCTTGAAATTTTATTTTAGCCGTGCTTCCTTGAGTTTCCTGCGCTTTCTATCTACTCTATTCATAACCTACATAATTCACCTTAACACCGTAATCTTAACTTAATGTGAGAAAAATCATGGAAGAAAAACTTAAGGTACCATCCAATTAAGTTACGTTTTTTCAGTCTGTGGAAAGTCGCAGTAATTACCATACAAAATAAATTTGTGATACTCACCATAGTCTGATCTGTCAACAATATTCAATGAGAAGAACGATGGTGTATGCCACCTTTAAATGTATAATAATATATTATTGACAAATACTGTCACTATTGAACCACATAGCCTGCATTAAAGAAATTTGTCCTGACATATGCATTTGATTTTGTAAAACTAAACGATCAGTACGAGAATGAGACTAACTGACAGCAATATATGATTTACTGTCTGTCAGGTCATTCTTCGATAGGTAATTTTGTATTTTAACACAATTCTGTTTATGTGCAAACTTTGGCATAGTGTATTTCTGTCAACTGTGTTTTCTGATGTTTGGTCAACACTGTTGTTCGCAATAAACAGCAAAATTCATCCAGTTCGCTTTGAACAGTGGTAGTGTGCGGTTCCACTTTCCTAATTGGTTCATGTGCGACAAGTGCAGTATTCTATAGTGCAAGCGTTACAGTATATGTATGATATAGTGGGGGTGGCGGTACTAACCGTTCACCGGACATGGACATTTCTAGTAATATTGATCATGAAGAAACAGTGCGGTCAACCAATAATAGTGTCATCACACCTGCTCTCGGTGGTGAAAACTCTTTATCCAATGTACAATCTGATGAGATTGTTATAACTAATCCGATTTACTACTATTCAGGACACCGCGGTCCGTACGTAATCTATGTTGAGTCAGTTGATGAGAAAAACACTGGAAATAATCATCCCATGGCGCTTGGTAGGCTCTTCTACGATAGTAAAATTGTCGGTATAAAATCTATCAAACCGAAAGGGGCAAAGCGTATTCAAATTCTATTTTACTCAGCTAACAATGCCAACATTTTTCTCAAACACTCCATTTTGAATTCTCATCAACTTAAAGCTTTCATTCCGGACTCCAACTTGTTTCGCATTGGATTAATTCGGGGAGTCGACAAGAAATTAACTGCGGAGGACATTATTAAGTACATTGAATCCCCCTTTCCTATAGTTAAAGCCCAACGGCTCAACCGACGTGTGTCAGTTGATGGGGAAGCTAACTTTGTTCCTACGGGAACGATAAAATAAACCTTCAAATGTCAATCTTTACCAGAATTCATTACTATTTTTCACGTCATACTATAGGTTCAGGCATTCATTTTTCGCCCTATTATCTGCGGGAAGTGTCAACGATATGGGCATACAGCCAAAAACTGCAGAACAAAATACCGGAGATGCGGTAACTGCTCTAAGACTCATGAAACTCACACATGTTCTGATGTAATACGTAAATGCCTACATTGTGGGCTAAATCATAGTGTCGGGTCCGATAGATGTGAAGTTCATCAGCAACAAATCGCAATCAAGCGCATGATGTGTGTGGACAATATTTCCTTCCAGGAAGCACAACAAAAACTCCATCCGACAGGATTTTCCCCCCTTAGCGTCCCACATCTATTTCCACAGCTTAGTACAAGTACTTCGACGTCTCCACGCGAGACTCCTCGTAAACGAAAATTCACTGAAGTAATTCAAAGACCAATTCGACCAGCTCCCCTGCCACGCTTTGATAGAGCAGGCTATCACGTGATCTTACGCAATCCTATTTTGGAACATGCTCCACGGGTATCTATTTCACAGACTCAACCCCAAAGGTGCAAGTGCAACAGTCAACTAGCACGGCTTTTCCTACAGAAGGTCCTCAGACTTCATCTGATCGCCCTATACTCCCACGATTAACGAAGAATGTTCAAGCAGAAATACTTCAAGCGATTAGCAGACGTTCTGGGTGAACAGCCTCAATGGGCTCATTTATTAAAAATCCTCTTTAACAAGGTTAGTCAGTTTTTAGTAGAGGAGGATGCGCATACTGCAATGGACCAGTAGAAGTATTGCTCCAAAAAAGCATGAATTAATACTCCTCATCCAAGAATATCATCCCCATATTATTATATTACAAGAATTATGGTTAAAACCTGACTCCACCTTTTCCGTCCAGGGTTATAATGTTGAACGACTCGATGATTGTGGCTACGGTGGGGTACTCACTTTGATTGAGTCGCAGATGCTTGCTCCCGTACACGATTCCTAACGCATACTCCTTGGCTGTGAGAGTGCAACATTTCCTTATCGTGAACCTCTGCTGCCCGCCTTCCATACAAGGCAACGTCTTTCAATGGTATCACTATTTTTCACAGTTTTCAACCCGAGACAGTTTAATAATAGGAGATGATCTCAACGGACATCACACTGACTGGGGATGTGTCGATATCACAACAAAAGGACGTCATATTCTTAATGCAGTCTTAAATAACCATTTGTTTTTTTAAATGATGGCTCCCCTACGCGGCTATCTCCACCAGGACATCCTAATAGTGCAGTAGATCTATCAATTTGCTTCGAAAATATCGTCCATAAATCAATGTGGTACACGCACAAAGACACTCATCTAAGTGATCACTTTCCTATAATTATTGACATAACACAACTCCACCCGCAGAACATAGTTTTACAACTTCGGCGTAGAACACGGAATCTCCAAGATTTTGATTTTGGCCTCTTTCATGATTATATTTCAAATCACATTAAATTTGCCTCACAATCATCTTCTGCCTATACTTCCTTATATCAGCATATTCAAAACTACCTAGATATATACCACCCTTCTCATTTTCGCATATATAGCAATACTACTAGACGTCTTAATATTCACTGGTGGAATAAGCAATGTGCTGCTATGGTGAAACGAAGACGCAGCCTGCTCAGAAGTTTAAACCAAAATTTCACACCTGCTAATTATTTGCAATATAAAAAGTACACTGCCCACCTGAGAAAAGTATTCAAGGAAAGACGAAGAGAATCTTGGAAATGTTTTATTAACTCCCTCAATAGAAACACATGTACTAAGGGTATTTGGGCTGCTATAAAACATATGGGATGCAGTACACTCGACCAAACACACTTCGAAAGCATCTCCCAATTTTAGGACACATTAACGCCGGATTTTGTTGTTCAAGAATTTCAGCAGTATACTACAGTGCCTCTTCCAGATAAATTTCTCACACTTTCCCGACCTATATCTTACACAGAATGTTTTAACATACTCCAAAAGAAACCTACTTCTGCTCCTGGACCGGACTATATTACCTATAAAATGATTTCCCACTTTCCTTACCATGCACATGCAATCATCATAGCATATTACAATCAAATACTAAACTCCGATATTCCTCCTGCATGGAATAATTTTACACTTGTGCCCATGCCGAAACCAAAATACTCGGCTACCAATCTCATTGAATATAGAGGAATCTGTTTAGGGTCATGTTTAAGAAAAATCTTCCTCAGTATTCTATTGGAAAGGCTTTTATGGTGTCTCGCTTATCACAATTTGCTACCCGTCTATCAATATGCCTTTATAAAAGGGAGAAGCACAGAGGATCCCATTAATATATTATTAACGGATTTGGTGCTTGCAAAACAACGCAAACATGGAACAATTGCTGTTTCCTTGATATTAAAGCTGCCTATGACAACGTGCCCATACACATGTTGCTGTCGAAACTTCATAACTTATACCTCCCTGCTAATTTTATTAAAACTCTCCAACATCTTTTATATTTTCGGCGAATGGAACTCGCATGCCCAACCTCTACGTCTAACGTACGATACGCATCTAATTGGTTGCCTCAGGGCGACATTTTAAGTGGCCTATTATTTGCTCTATACTTAAAGGATTTAGAAGGTATCGTCATACGTGATGCACGAATACTATTATATGCGGATGATATAGTCATTCATTCTTCTCATGAAAGTCTGGAAGTCTGCAGAACTAATATTACTCGAGCATTAACTACTGCTCAAGCATGGTTAAACGAGCATGGTTTGGAACTTTCATCTACCAAAAAAGTAGCCATGTTTTTCACGCATAAATGCAAGTATAATACAGACTCTTTCAGAATTGCAAATATTACAATTCCGATAGTCCGGGTGCACAAGTATCTTGGTATATATATAGATAATAAACTGTCCTGGAAACCCCATTTCGAATACCTTTCGAAAAAATCTCAATAATTTACCAATATATTGAAATTAACAATTCGACGAAACTGGGGTGCTGATCCCGTAAGGGCGTTATTACTTTATCGGCATACAATACGCTTGCATTGAGATTATGGATCCTTTTACTTTGATATTGCTTCCTCCACTCTTATTCACAAGCTCAACGTAATTCAATATTGAGCACTCCGATTATGTATAGGCGCTTTACCATCTTCACCTACTAATGCGTTACTTGTTGAAACATGTGACATGCTGCTCCACTATCGCCGTTTGTATTTAGCTTCTACATTTTTATTGCCCCGAATGGCGCTAGCTAGACACCCTATCCTACCCAAACTACAATTACTGGAGAAATATCGGCAACGTTCTCAACAGCAATCACGAACTCCTGCTTTTTTAGACGCTTTCAACTTGACGCGACAATATCATACTAGCATTCAACAAAATATTTCGCTTCCATACAATACAATGCCATACAAACCTAATATTGTAGTGTCTCAGCACATTTCCTTTAATAACAGCACAATGCAAATTTCTGACCTACCTAAACTAACACTTAAAATGGCGATAAATGATCTCAATCCTACTCTCATAATATATACAGATGGTTCCAAACAAACTGTAGGCACAGGGGTCGCATATTACATTCCACAGTTACACGTCTGTGAGCACTACACACTTCCAAACCCTGCCTCAATATTACTGCTGAGGCTTTCGCTATACGACAAGCTTTGCTATACCTAAAAAATAACCATGTCTCCAAAGCGATCATTTTTACAGATTCCTTAAGTGTGCTTCAAAGTTTAATGCCACGTAAGTCCTATACAAATTGGTACATCTGAAATATTCGCCGACTTTTATTTGAACTCGATGAAAATGGCGCTGATATAACGTTAACATGGATAAAAGTTCATTCGAACAACGCAGGTAATGATAAGGCTGATAAAATGGCAAAACAAGCTGCATCCGGAACCGGAATCAATGCTTCAATAGCCCTTACCTACACAGATTTCACGCCATTTATTAAACTTGCTATTCAACAAAAATGGTAGCACAATTGGACACAATCGGCGAAACTCAAAGGAAAATATTATTATCAGCTGCAACCACGTATTGCTAGTCACCCATGGTTTTCAACAACAAAATATTCACGCAGCCATATTACAACAATTATCAGATTACGCTTTAATCATGCTATAACTCCGGCTTATACATTCAAATTAAAGTTATCGGATTCACCCATGTGTTCCTGTAATAATAGTATGGCCGACATTACTCACATATTCTTTCAATGTTCCCATTTCGCCCTTCATAGAAAAAGTTTTTTCCAAACTTTACGCTCACAAAAAGTACAGGTACCCACAACGGTCGCTAGCCTTGTTCAACCTTCACTTATTCTTGCTATTCAAGAATTTTTGGATAATTGTCATATTAAACTCTAAATTATTTTGACTATACTAGACTTAACTAAAGTTGGCGTCTGACAGGTAAGGTTGGAGGGAGGAGCACTGCACGTGCCATTTCACGATGTTGCCACATTCCAGCATTCCTTTCTACATGCTCTTACCCCTCGCTTCCGGCTCACTTGTTCCCTCATTCATTCTGACCGCTGTGATCTGTTGTAGACTACCTGGGCAGGCGGTGTCGTCCCATTTGCGATCACTCTTATACAATCAGGTTCTTATCAGTGACAGTGACAGGTTTGGCAACTCCCAGCAAGACGAGCTGCCCTGAAGTTTTATCTCCATGGCAACCGCAGTCGCCCCACCCTCGTTTCCGTGGTAACCATACAGCCACTCCCTTTATCCCGCCTAGGCAGGCAGTAAACGGACCTCCCTCTAAGAAATGTCAGACACCAACTCTTATTATTAGCAGTATAGTGGGTCTTATGAGCTTCTTAACTCGCATCCTCCTCTATACATAACCGTACCCCAATCACTTTGCTATAACATATGCTGACGTCACGTTCTCGACCTGTAACCCGAGTGTTTCTACAAGTGTTGAACAATTCTATCCCTCATAAGTAAAACTCAGTCTATTTTTCTTGAAGATTTGTGATAATAAGTGTTGTGATTCGGTAATGGCTTCTCAGCAGCGCCCAAGAAAATCCTAAGGAGAAGAGTAAGAAGGAGAAGAAGAACAGCAAAATCGAGGAGGATCACCTTGAGTTCGACCTGAGTGCTCGTGGTGTGTGTATGTGTGAGGAGTGGCTCTAGCGTTATACTCAGAGTTGTACGTGGGTAGATTCTGTTTGGTGTGCGTGTTCTTTTGTGTTGTTCTCGATACTTCCTTGGGAGCGGTGAGCGGTTGTGAGTATTCTATGGTTTAAATTCCCAACTCCCTCCCGACCTCATGGCGGAATCGAGTGGGGGTCTAGGAATGGAGGAGGAATCAATTGAAGTGGATAGTCAAGAGTTCTCGATGGAAAATACGTTGGTGATCCCTGCACCCCCTACAACTAATGGTGAAAATGCTTCATCTATCAATGCTGATTTATTTTCCGTAAAATCGGCAACTCAGCTCTATGATGATAATCATATCGGTCCATACTTTGTCTTCGTGGAGGCCCTAGATGCCAGCAAGAATTTGGGGAGCATACATCCCATGGCGTTAGGAACAATTTTTTATGATCGAAAATTTGAAGGTGTCACTCAAATTGCTAGGCGTGGTCGCCAGAGGATACAGATTGAATTCCAGAATAGACATAAAGCTAACCAATTCCTTACCAACCCGGTTCTAAAAGAAAAACATCTCAAAGCATTTATACCTTCCGCAGCGTTATTTAAGATTGGCTTGATCCGTGGGGTCGATAAGGATTTGTCTATGGAGGAAATATGTCAGGTAGCTGAATCAACCACTCCCATTGTAGGAGCTCAGCGCATGAAACGCCGTGCAGTTCAGGAGGGCAAGGTTCTTTATCTTCCGACGGGTACCATTAAACTAACGTTTCAAAGTCAGACCTTACCGGCTTTCATTTCAATTTATCGTGTGCGTACGCCGGTGGAACAATTTGTTTTTCCCCAACGATCTCCGGCGATGTCAAAGATATGGCCACACTAGAAAGAACTGTAGAGCTCAACACCCGAGATGCGCTAATTGCGCCCAGAAACATGAATCATCAGATTGTCAGACCTCGACCAAACTCTGTCTCAATTGCTCCGGGGAACATTCCGTCGGATCGCTGCAATGTCCGGAACACAAGAGACAACAGGAACTGAGGAAAAAGCAGGCCTTGGAGGGCGTGTCTTTCTCCTCTGATTCTCTTTTTAATCCGAACAATAATAGATTCAGTCCACTTTTATCTCTACCACATTTCCCTCCGCTCCCGAGTGCTACTCAGGTTATTCAACCTCAATTACCTAGAAAACGTAAATTTACGGCGGTAGTTTCATCTCCATCCCCGTGTCCAGAGAGGTCGCCGGGTTGTGATGTTCAGGGTTATCGCGAACTTATTAAAATGCCTCCCGTGATCCCACCTAAAACAGCTCCTTAAGACTCTGTATCCGAGCAGAAAGTTTCGATTCCTTCCAGACCAGTTGAGTCGGCTGGGACATCGCAATCTGCCAAGTCACGGGCTTCGCCCTCGTTTGTGGATCTCTTTCCTGTCGCTTCTGACAAACTCGAGGCATATGTACGCGCGGTTGAAGAGGACCCCCATTTATTTAAACTGATGACCACGTTGCGTGATGAACGTATGGTTCTCCTACATAAAACAGCAGCTTCCATCTCAGTAAAGGATAAGTCGCCCACAGTCGGTAGATAATATCGTTCCCCACTCATCCGGTATCTTTTTGCTTTCTCTATTCGTATCTCTTTTAGAGGTGGGGACGGAGGGAGTAATGCCGATGAGTAATCCGGTTATAGCGGTAGAGCGCGACACCGATCCCCTCCGCTTACAACTGCGAGTACTCGCGGAGGACCTGAGCACAGAGTAGCGCACAACACACGTACGAAAGTACCTGTATTCAATCTGTGTGTTTCGAATGTACGTATATATTTCCTACGCTTGTTATGTTTTGTAGATAATGTAAAGTCTGTTAGATTATATTTGTGGTGTTAGTGTGATATTTAAACATATTCGTAGATAGTAGTTATATTTTTAGAACATTTAAAGGAATTTAAAGAAATTTTTACAGAACGTTGTTCCACAAATGCCACGAAAACCGTCGGATGCCTGGCAGTTTTTTGACATCACTGATAATAGGAAACACGCAAAATGCAAATTTTGTGGCCGCACATACGCGACGGGTGGTGGCACATCAAATATAATATAATATAATATAATATAATATAATATAATATAATATAATATAATATAATATAATATAATATAATATAATATAATATAATATAATATAATATAATATAATATAATATAATAATAAATTTATTCAATTAGTTTTTAAGTCCATGTTACATCCAATGATTCTACGCATTTGTATACACACTTCTTGCACACCATTTACGGTACCAGGACCGCCTCCATCTGGTCCATCATTGTTTGCAAGTCCTCCGTCCACAACTCGTTATCCAAGTTGCCTCGTCTGAAGTCGATTAGCACACTCTCACATGTTCTTTTTAGTACAATGGTCTGTAGGTAGGCCTGTAGCTGTTTGCTCACTTCCAATTTGTCCATGTGCTTCTTGAACAAGTTGGTAACTAGCCCGTCCCATGTTATTACCACAGGGACCATCGTCACCTTGGCCCCATTGTACATAAGTGAGAGTTCGTTGGCTAGCATCTCGTACTTTCTTCCTTTAGTGGTTTCGGTCTGTTTCAGGATATTTTTGTTTGTGATTCCAACTTCAATTAATAGGATTTCATTCTTTACAAGGTCATGTATCATCAGATCCGGTTTATTGTGTTCAATGCGAAGCTCAGTCTGTATGATGACGTCTGACTTTATTCTAATTCGCTGATTGGATATGACATTTTCAACTTTATAGTTCTTTATTTTCTTAGAATTATTCAGCCCATACTTTTTGGTGAACATGAAATGCAAGCATCTGACAACATCATTGTGGCGTTTCTTGTAGTCCAAATTAAGCATTCGTCCACATTGTGTTGCCAGGTGATCTAGTGTCTTATTGCCCTGGTTGCAGTGTGGGCACCTCTGGAATATACTCCCATGACTAAAGAAGATGTTTCTGTCTTGTATCTTACAGAACATTCCTTCTTCCTGTGGAGATATATTCCCCCTCATTAGCCATAACGATGACTGTTTTACGTCAACAAATTTCTCCTGTTGTTCACGGAACAATGTGGAATGCATTGACTTAGCCATGATTCGATCCATTCGCATCTGTTTTTGTTTCTGTTTAACTACTTTTACCGTGATATCGTTTCCTTCCTCAATTAGGTACTTCCGTTTCAAATGTTCTTCAATCAGTCCAAGATGGGTTGCATTTCTTCTTTCACTTTCTGCGATAAACTTCGTTCTTGTGTTTGTTGCCAAATATTTACATAGTTCTAGTAAAATCAATTCGGCCTTCTCAGAAATATTTTGTAGTCCTCTTCCTAACTCATGTCTTTTCAGGTACAGTCGTTCCATATTACCTGCTGTTCTGACGATATTATGCTCTCTCAAGATTCCTCTCACCTTCAGATCAATGTTGTTAAATTCTTCGTGCTCGTACGGGATCAGGCCAATATAATAGTTAATAGTTGATAACGCGTACTCATTTATTGCTGCAAACAGGTTTCTCGCGTTCAACTTTGTTTGGCATACATTTGTTACCCGTGATTCGATCTTGTTGGCTATGATAACTTTATTCTCGGGTTTAATTACATTTCTCGAGTCTTCTAATATTCCTAGGTATTTGTATCCTTCCACGTCATTTACCTTCTCTCCAAAGATATGGTTCAAATTGATATTGTTCGCTGACTTTTGCTGATTGATTGTAAAACCCATGTTGTTGAGACATTGATTCGTCCACTGGCTCAGCTCGGTCAATGTCTGCACATCTTTGGCGAACAATTTAATGTCATCGATGAAAATGAGGTGGTTGCACTCAATTCTTCCATGTTCATCTGCTTGGATCTTCTCGCAGTTCTTATTTAAAATTCTGCTTAATGATTCCATAGCAATTACGAACAACTTGGGTGATAGAGCATCTCCTTGTAATATTCCTCTATTTATTTTCACGTCACCGACCACTTTATTTCCACATATTAATGTTGTTCTCTGTTTGTCAAGTGTTCTATTGACAAATTTAATGATGTTTTCTGGCATATGTATCTTCCGTAGGCATTCAATTAGGTATTCATGTGACAACGAATCATATGCTTTCTGAATGTCCACCCAAGCAGTACACAATTTATTATTGTACTTTTCATTTATGGTTTTGCTTATAAGTGCTTGTTCCTTAGCGCCTTGACATCGGTTGCGTGTTCCCATTTGATTGCTTGAGATAATATTGTTCACGTCACAGAAATCATTGACTATTACCGTGAACACTTTGCTGATTAATTTGAATAAATTTGAAAGGCATGTAATTGGCCTCAGGAGCTGCGGTATGTTTGCATTCGGGACTTTTGGAATCAAATATGTTATCCCAGCATAAAGCTCTTCATCGATCAAGTCTGGGTTTTTGATTATTTCGTGGATTAGTTGTTCTAACCTCTCATGTAGTGCATACATTCTCTTAATAAAGTAATTATATACAAAATCAGGTCCTGTTGCTTTCCAGTTCGCAAGGTACTTTATACAACTGGATATGACCTCTTTTATCTTATCTCTATCCATATCTACCTCCACTTCCGCTGGACTTAGTTCTTGGATCAGTTGTTCATAATCTTGTCTTTCATCATATTGCCAAATTGTAGTCCAAAAGCGTTTGGTTTCTTCAAGATTAATATCTTCACTTACTGTAAATCTGTCGCCTTCAAGGTCACGATAGAAGGTCTTCCTATTAAACTCAAACTTTCGGTTTGTGTTTCTAGATGCTATACGATTTTCAGCTATCACTATCTTCTTCTTGTAAATAGCTATTTTCTCAAGAATCGTATCACGCATCTTCTGAATATCACTACTCTTGTTTGAATGAATTCGATTTTCTCTACACATTCTAATCAACTCTTTACTTACTCTTTCATTTGGGCGGTGGGCATCAATTATTTCCAATTTTCTATTCAATTTGTTGATCTTGGCTTCGATAGAGCTTTTCCAGACAGATGCCTTCTTTTCTTTAGCTGTCACCATCTCATACGTCTGTTGGCATGCATACAACACATCATTCATTTCGGCGATCGTGGTTATTTGCTGTTCTACTCGTTCCGATTTTATGATTACATTCATCATTTCGAATATTTCTTGATTTATTTCCTGGCTAAATATTTTCTTAGTTCTTGTTTTTGCCTCTTTCTTCTTACAGTATTCATCAATATTTGTCAATAACGTTCGTTTCACTTTGAGGAACAAGTCTGTGTTCTTCACCATAGATGGCATTTGTATTGCATTATTTTCTTTGAGGTTATCCGTTTCACATGCATTAATATTCTGACTCTTGTGTCTGAATCGATTGTATAAATTCCTGACATCAATTTGACGAGCTCCTTGGTCAAAGCGTTGTTGAAACTCTTTGGTTATTTTCGGCCACCATCCTCGGGGCATCCTGCTAAACCGTGCATCAATCATCTGCTGCAATCTTTCGATCCATCTTACTTTGTCGCATTCTTTAATCTCATTGACTAATGTTACAAATATAAGCTCTTTGTTTTGTACTTCTGCCGTCTCGACCACGTTTGGGTCATCTTCCCCCTCTCCCTCACCTTGTTCCACAGCTGTAGATAGGATAATAACTGTATTTATGGAAGCATTCTACTGATAGCTGTTTGGCATTGGAACGTGTAGTAGTATGTTGTCAGATATGTTTTGTAATCACATTTGCAAAGAAGGACATTCCAGTCAACGTTCATTTACGTAATTACTTTTGTCATCCTGTAGATGAAATTATGTCAGTGTTTTTCATTATATCCTGATAAGATTCTTTATATTCAGGTTATTCTTCTCATTAACAGTGTACCGTATCACATGAACTTACGAAATAATTGTTAATACGTTACTTTTCTGTTAACTTCCAATCCCCTTGTATACAAACCCTTTCGGTAGGTATGCGCCATACTTTGTTTCACTATTCGAATGAGTTAACTATACGAGTTACTAACATTTATTCCACATAATACCTCCTACTCCCTAGCAGTTACGTATATAACAATTATAGTGAATATATATGCAGTTGTTTACAGTTGCTACGTTGTGAGAGAAGGGTATTAATAGGGGGATGCAATACCTTCGCAGTGCCATACCTATAACGTGTTAAAACGTCCCGCGTCAGGACATTCACTCGGTACTACCGGGTGATGACGTCACAACAACTGCTCCGCTCCGTCCCCAGCACTAATCTCTTTTAGCATACCTTATTCGTGTTATAAACTTAATGTGAAGTGTAGACTCTTGTTCCCGCGCAATTCGGTTTGTGTTTTCTCGAATTTTCTTTAGGTTACCATAATATTTCTGTAGGTTAGGTCCTTTCTATTCCTCTTCAGTGTTGACCCGGTCTTGTCTGTGATTCTATAATCTATCAGCTTCATTGTCCGTATTGATGAATTAAGAATGCAAGTATGCAGAATGAGATTTCCACCTAATCAATACTTTATTACAAAATGTTTAAAGTTATCTACATTGAAACAGTACCGGTTTCGACCTCTAAAAAGGTCATCATCAGCTGTTGGTGAACCTGCTTAATAGCGATAGTACGTAAAACATTACTGAAACTAATTTAACAAGAATGCCTTATTCTAATACAATATTACTATTAAGATATATACATATGGTACAATATGGGGCTTAGACTCGTTGGAGTTCCATTCAAAAATCTGTGCTGTTGCCAACATTATGTCAAACAATATACGTATATACACATGGTGCAATAAAGAGCTTTGGCTTGCTGGAGTTCCTTGAATGCCACATACTCCACAAATTGTATAACAGAGGTTGAAAATACAGTTCCTATAGAATAGAGGATCACTGAGGTTTCGGTGTTAAGTTGAAACGTCTTTGCAGCATGTCGGCACTGAGACCAACCGTTGTGAATACACAATCAAGGTGCTTTGTTGGGCCGCAATTTTGCGGGGAGCGTAATCGACTGAGGTTCTGTAGCTTGTTCATACTTATTGCATGAACTTGCTGATAAATACTAATTTCCAGGTTCCTTGTTGAGGCATGTCATGCTATGGATGAAGTTTTGAAATTAAAGAAAGGTTGATAGAGTCCCCTCTTCACACTTGCATTTGTGCTCAGGTAAATTCAAAATCTGAGAAAGAAAAAGGAAGTGGATTTAGAATAACTGTTAGAGAGTGCCTGCTAAATGGAAGTAGGAATTAGAATAACTGATAGAGAGTTCCTGTTAAATGGTTTGTGTGCTAAGGAGTGTGTGTTACTTACGTGTGGACTGGATATGTCTTCAAGTGTAGCCGGGAGCAGGGGGGTGAAACTCGAATTGGGCTTTTGATTCCAATCTGTAGCTAGGTTCAGGTAGTTTCAGTCTCTTTTTCTAGATGGCGCTGGAGGTCATTCATAACGTGTAAATAGTTATATACACGTTCTGTTGAAGGCACGCAAGTAAGCATGAAATGAGCGTTGTTAATAATTCAAGGCAGTTTGTCTCGAAGTGAAATATTTAAATTATTTCAAGTCTAACCTCAATCAGTGGGCACTTCTCACAAATTAATTAGTCATAAAACGTCAAGCATTGTGGAGATAATATTGCTAAATAGCATCGAATTCGACTTTACCCAATCGATTAACCTTGTTCGAACTTATATCGATTTTAATCGATAGTTCCCATGATGCTATAGTATTTGTGTTTGAATTCCAAGTGCTCATGTGCTTGTGCTGTAAATCTTAGTTCCATGTGCTTGTCTATTTGAAATATATCTTCGGCAGTCCTCCTGAAATCCTGTATTTCCTGTTTGAGTACACATCAGGGGCTGAAAGCTGAATGGTTCTATTAATGTAGTTCTACATATTGCCTGTCTCAGTGCATTTAATTGTTATTGTTATTTTCATGTGGTACTTGGAAATTGATGTGATACCCCATTGTCTTGCATATGGTGTGCTCTGTTGTCTTGCTTTCGAAGGGATTTCTTATTTGTTATAATATCAGCTTTGTGTTAATGTGTCAATCATTCATTTGAAGATAAAGCTGCTTTGAGGTGTGTGGTTATGTTCTCAGTAACATAGTATGCCATACGAACTAGGGGTATCAGATCAATATTTACAACATAGTAAGTACTTGGAAATAAAATATATGAATTACAATGTATTGGGCATAGAAGTAGTAGAACTGCATTATCATCACCGTTTTGGAGGCGCGGGGGCGTGGGGCAGGGAAAGGAGGGGGGAGGAGCCGTAAGCATACCCGGATGTGCGTCACTGCGCTATCTGTTGATAGTAATACTAAGGTATTGCACCAGAATACACACTGTGGCGCTATCTCGGAAAAGAGACTAAAACTACTAGCGCCAAGTGGCTTGGAACCGAAATTTATCATTGAGTTTCATCTCTATTCTATTCTATCCTCTTTGGCCGGGAGTGTGCTGCACCTTGTTGCGTGTGCGTCGTTTTGCTGTCGTAGCGTTCAGATCGAGTGGTGGTGGGGAGGGGGAAGCAGCTTCTGGAGGGGGTGGGGTGGAGTGAGTTGTGTCTTTTGGGTTTTGTGTGGGTTTGTGTCTGCTGATTCTTTTTAAATATGTGTCTTTTAGAATGGGAATGGCTGTGTTGAAGAGGATGTTAGTTTTATCTGTGATTTTTTTGAGGTTGGGATTAGCGTATTGGTCCATATTGATATAAAAATCTTCCATTATGTTGAGCAATGGGCCTGTGAGGTTCATATTTAGAATTTCCATATCGTTCTCGATATTAGTGAACTTATGCTTGTGTTCTTCGACATGTTGCCGTATGGATGAAAAGCGGTTATATTTAGTGGCATTGACATGTTCGCTGTAGCGAATGGAAAAGTATCTGCCGGTACGTCCGATGTAGGTGGCTTCATAATCGTTGCATTTCATTCATTCATTCATTCATTCATTCATTCATTCATTCATTCATTCATTCATTCATTTATTTCAATTAATTCCAACGAGCCTGCAGGCTCATACATAGGAATTGTACAGGACATTACATATTGGCGGGCACTTACACATCAAAATATAGTTTGTGTAAATAAGATAATTAGTAAATGGTTGAACATATAAACACATACAATATATAAAATATGTACATCATCAATATGCGGATTACAGAGAATTATTTCTGACTGTATTTACATTTACGTAACATGAAAGTTGCAAGGTACACGAATGGATTATGGAGTATTTTCATGCGGTACATTCCTGAGTGGCTGTATTTGTTGTTTTCATTGACAGATTTAGTGTTATGTAAAATGGAAGCATTATTACGTGTGGTTCTGTAAGCTATTTTTAGATTGTGTCTTCTGAAAATATTAGTTATGGGGTGGATGTGGGTGTTGTTAAAGGTAAAAAGTGCGTAGTCTTTCTTAGGTTTGTTGTTTCTACTTAATTTGGATTTCGGTTGGTGTTTTATTTTGTGAATGATATTTTTTATCATGTTTCTGCTGTATCCGTTATGCTCCGCTATTTCGTGAATTAGGTTTAGTTCCTTCTTTAATTCTTCTGGGGATAGGGGAATGCTGAAAGCTCTGTACCCTATATCATACTGTAGTATGCTGCCTTCTCGTGTGCATTGGGATGAGTGGAATCAATTTTTATGGTATTGGAGGTTTGTGTAGGTTTTCTATAGATTTTGTATGTCAAGTGGTCTTCTGTTTTGGTGATGGATAAATCAAGATAATTCAGAGTGTGATTTTTCTCGATTTCCATTGTAAATTTTATGTGTGGATCTATTTTGTTTAGCTGTTCGAGCATGTTGTTTTCGTTTGTAAACCTGCAGTCTATCACAACGAAGATATCATCTACAAACCTGCACCAGAATGATATATTTTCAATTTTGCTAATTTCTGAGTGCTCTAAGTGGTCTATGTAGATCTCGGCTGGTATTCCTGAAGCTGGTGAACCCATGGTAAGGCCTTGTTGTTTGTAGATAGTGTCGTGGAATCTAAAGTAATTATTGTTGAGGGCAAGTTCAAGTAAATTAATGAATTCATCTATTTCAAGGACACTCAGATTACTGTGATTTCTTAAATTTGATTCTATTAGTCTTGTCGTTTTCTGTATGGGTATGTTGGGGTACATGTTAGTGATATCATATGATGCTAGAGCGTGGTGTTGTTCGATTTTCAGTTGTTTGGTGATGTTGCAGAATTCTATTGAGTTTCGTACTGATTTCTGGGCTAAGAATTTGTAGTGTTTCTTGAGAAATGCTTGTATGAAGCATGATAATTTGTACGTCGGGCTTGATCTGTAATTTATGACCGGTCTCATGGGTACTTTGTCTTTGTGGATTTTAGGGTAGGATTTCGGTGACGGTAGTTTGGGGTTCATTATAGTCAGCTTCGTGGTTTCTTGTTCGTTAAGGAGAAAATGGGTGTTTTTCAGTAATGTTTTGAGATTTTTTTGGATACTGGCAGTTGCATCTTTTCGTTTAATTTGTAAGGTGTCGTCTGAGAAACACTGTTTAGTTTTATTGATGTATTCGTTTCTGTCGATGATGACTGTGGTATTACCTTTGTCTGCCTTTGTTATTAATATATTGTTATGCTTGATTTTGTCTTTGAGTTTCCTGAGTTGGATATTATCAGTTTTGCTTTTACAGTTGATGTTGTTGTTAATCTTGTTAATGTATAGCGGCAATTTCTTCTTAACCTCAATTCTGATCTCGTTGCGTGAGTCGTGAGGAACTTTATTTAGAGCATTTTCGGTTTCAGCAATGATGGTTGTGAGGTTATGGAATGTTGATGTGTTCTCCCAATTGTGTTTAGGTCCTTTGCTCAAGATATTGGTCTCTGTTTCATCAAAGTTTGTGTCTGTTAAATTCATTATGGGTGGGTGGAAGGTGTGTTCGTTTTCGTTATTGCGTTTGAAGGGGGTGATATTCTCCTGTTTGTTTTGGATTTGTGACTGAGTGCATTTAGCTGGCTGAGATACTATAATCTATCAGCCTCATTGTCCGTATTGATGAATTAAGTGTGAAGAGGGGACTCTATCAACATTTCTTTAATTTCAAAACTTCATCCATAGCATGACATGCCTCAACAAGGAACCTGGAAATTAGTATTTATCAGCAACATCATACAATAAGTATGAACAAGCTGCAGAACCTCAGTGGATTACGCTCTCCGCAAAATTGCGGCCCAACAAAGCACCTTGATTGTGTATTCACAACGGTTGGTCTCAGTGCCGACATGCTGCAAAGACATTTCAACTTAACACCGAAACCTCAGTGATCCTCTATTCTATAGGAACTGTATTTTCAACCTCTGTTATACAATTTGTGGAGTATGTGGCATTCAAGGAACTCCAGCAAGCCAAAGCCCTTTATTGCACCATATGTATATATGTATATTGTTTGAAATAATGTTGGCAACAGCACAGATTTTTGAATGGAACTCCAACGAGTCTAAGCCCCATACTGTACCATATGTATATATCTTAATAGTAATATTGTATTAGAATAAGGCATTCTTGTTAAATTAGTTTTAGTAATGTTTTACGTACTATCGCTATTAAGCAGGTTCACCAACAGCTGATGATGACCTTTTTAGAGGTCGAAACCGGTACTATTTCAATGTAGATAACTTTAAACATTTTGTAATAAAGTATTGATTAAGGCCGGTCTCCACTGTTTAACATTTAACACCAACATGTTAAATTTAACATGTTACAGTTGACATGTATATTGTGATTGTGTCTTCCAATTGACTTTGCATGTCAACTCAGAATGTTGAGTTAACACTTTTAACATGTTGGCGTGTTTTCCGCTCCAAGTGGAAAACATGTCAAGTCAATTCGTTGTTCGTGCGTTGTCGGCACAGCTTCGGCAACTTCCATGATGTTTCCATGCCAACACATAACCTAAACGATGCAAACGACGTGCTCCTCATGAAGTAGGGTTATATTTACAACACTCCGCAATACTCCTTCTCTTTGTTATAAGCTACAAATACAGTACACGCACGTGTGTCGTTCTCTCTGCACTATACTAAAATGTCAGAAATGGGGTAGAGCAAGGAGATTACTCTGGACCTAATTAATGATATAATAGAAAGGCCTTATTTGTGGGATGTCTCATCAGAGGAATACAGATATAAAGCGAAGAAAGCCGACAGTTTCCAGGAACTCGAAAATATCTATAATTGTTCCCGCGAGTAAATCGAAAAATAAAATTAAAAACTAGCGTCCCTCCGCTCCCAGTACAGTCGAGAATTGCAGAAAGTTCAGAAAAGTCGGTAGTCGGGAGCGGACGAAGTTTATACCCTGTACTACAAAGTGGTTTGCTTTTAAAGCTATGAGCAGAGTGAGGGGAGGAAATGTGCCTAATAAAACTGAATTTTTAAATCAAAACAAGAAGCAACAGTGGCAATAACAAAGGCCAATTCCTCTTCATATGAGTCCATTTAAAAATACTAGACACCATCTAAATGTATTACCATAAATTGTATGATGAACTACCTGTAGGCCTATATAAACAAAGGATGTCAAGTTTAACATGTTTATTAAGTGTGGACACAATGTTAAATGAAACAGTTTTTGACATTTAACATTTAACATGCTGATGGTGTCACCAGTTAACATTTAACATGTTGTTGTTAAATGTGAATCAGTGGAGACCGGCCTTTAGGTGGAAATCTCATTCTTCATACTTGCATTCTTAATTCATCAATATGGACAATGAAGCTGATAGATTATAGTATCTCAGCCAAACAGGCAAAGAACATTGCTTTCAGATATCAGAACCTGAAAATTAAAATAGCGAACGTGATTAAGAACATTGCCTTTCTAAGAGAATGCCTATCTAGTAACTTAGTACCGAACTTCTTCAAGAGATACAACAATAAACACAAAAACACCATCCAGACACGGAACACACAGAGAAAAACTAACAAAATATGGTTAACAGAAGAAATAAAATTCCTCTATAGGAAAAAACAATTCCTTAACACTAAACTCTATGAAACACACCTAGAAGCGTCCCATGTTTTACCGCGAAGTTTTTGGGACAACTTCCAACAAATAACCCAAGACAAAGTAACTAACCTAGCAATCCGAAAAACAGCACACATTAGATAAGAAGCTAAATGCACTCAAACAGTCACAAATCCAAAACAAACAGGAGAATATCACCCCCTTCAAACGCAATAAAGAAAACGAACACACCTTCCACCCACCCATAATGAATTTAACAGACACAAACTTTGATGAAACAGAGACCAATATCTTGAGCAAAGGACCTAAACACAATTGGGAGAACACATCAACCTTCCATAACCTCACAACCATCATTTCTGAAACCGAAAATGCTCTAAATAAAGTTCCTCACAACTCACGCAACGAGATCAGAATTGAGGTTAAGAAGAAATTGCCGCTATACATTAACAAGATTAACAACAACATCAACTGTAAAAGCAAAACTGATAATATCCAACTCAGGAAACTCAAAGACAAAATCAAGCATAACAATCTATTAATAACAAAGGCAGACAAAGGTAATACCACAGTCATCATCGACAGAAACGAATACATCAATAAAACTAAACAGTGTTTCTCAGACGGCACCTTACAAATTAAACGAAAAGATGCAACTGCCAGTATCCAAAAAAATCTCAAAACATTACTGAAAAACACCCATTTTCTCCTTAACGAACAAGAAACCACGAAGCTGACTATAATGAACCCCAAACTGCCGTCAGCGAAAGCCTACCCTAAAATCCACAAAGACAAAGTACCCATGAGACCGGTCATAAATTACAGATCAAGCCCGACGTACAAATTATCATGCTTCATACAAACATTTCTCAAGAAACACTACAAATTCTTAGCCAAGAAATCAGTACGAAACTCAATAGAATTCTGCAACATCACCAAAGAACTGAAAATCGAACAACACCACGCTCTAGCATCATATGATATCACTAACATGTACCCCAACATACCCATACAGAAAAAGACAAGACTAATAGAATCAAATTTAAGAAATCACAGTAATCTGAGTGTTCTTGAAATAGATGAATTCATTAATTTACTTGAATTGCCATCAACAATAATTACTTTAGATTCCACGACACTATCTACAAACAACAAGGCCTTCCCATGGGTTCACTAGCTTCAGGAATACTAGCCGAGATCTACATAGACCACTTAGAGCACTCAGAAATTAGCAAAATTGACAATATATCATTCTGGTGCATGTTTGTAGATGATATCTTCGTTGTTATAGACTGCAGGTTTACAAACGAAAACAACATAGTCGAACAGCTAAACAAAATAGATCCACACATAAAATTTACGATGGAAACCGAGAAAAATCACACTCTGAATTATCTTGATTTATCCATCACCAAAACAGAAGACCACTTGACATACAAAATCTATAGAAAACCTACACAAACCTCCAATACCATAAAAATTGATTCCACTCATCCCATTGCACACAAGAAGGCAGCGGACTACAGTATGATATAGGGTACAGAGCTTTCAGCATTCCCCTATCCCCAGAAGAATTAAAGAAGGAACTAAACCTAATTCATGAAATAGCGGAGCATAACGGATACAGCAGAAACATGATAAACAATATCATTCACAAAATAAAACACCAACCGAAATCCAAATTAAGTAGAAACAACAAACCTAAGAAAGACTACGCACTTTTTACCTTTAACAACACCCACTTCCACCCCATAACTAATATTTTCAAAAGACACAATCTAAAAATAGCTTACAGAACCACACGTAATAATGCTTCCATTTTACATAACACTAAATCTATCAATGAAAACAACAAATACAGCCACTCAGGAGTATACCGCATGAAATGCAACGATTGTGAAGCCAGCTACATCGGACGTACCGGCAGATGCTTTTCCATTCGCTACAGCGAACATGTCAATGCCACTAAATATAACCGCTTTTCATCCATAGGGCAACATGTCGAAGAACACAAGCATAAGTTCACTAATATCGAGAACGATATGGAAATTCTAAATATGAACCTCACAGGCCCATTGCTCAATATAATGAAAGATTTTTATATCAATATGGACCAATACGCTAATCCCAACCTCAACTTAAATGAAATCACAGATAAAACTAACATCCTCTTCAACACAGCTATTCCCATTCTAAAAGACACATATTTAAAAAGAATCAGCAGACACAAACCCACACAAAACCCAAAAGACATAACCCACTCCACCCCACCCCCTCCAGAAGCTGCTTCCCCCTCCCCACCACCTCTCAATCTGAACACTACGACGGCAACACGACGCACACGCAACAAGGTGCAGCACACTCCCGGCTACACTTGAAGACATATCCAGCCCACACGTAAGTAACACACACTCCTTAGCACACAAACCATTTAACAAGAACTCTCTATCAGTTATTCTAATTCCTACTTCCATTTAACAGGCACTCTCTATCCAGTTATTCTAATTCCAATTCCTTTTTCTTTCTCAGATTTTGAATTTACCTGAGCACAAATGCAAGTGTGAAGAGGGGACTCTATCAATCTTTCTTTAATTTCAAAAGTTCATCCATACCATGACATGCTTCAACAAGGAACCTGGAAATTAGTATTTATCAGCAACATCATACAATAAGTATGAACAAGCTACAGAACCTCAGTCGATTACGCTCTCCGCAAAATTGCGGCCCAACAAAGCACTTTGATTGTGTATTCACAACGGTTGGTCTCAGTGCCGACATGCTGCAAAGACGTTTCAACTTAACACCGAAACCTCAGTGATCCTCTGTTCTATAGGGACTGTATTTGCAACCTCTGTTATACAATTTTTGGAGTATGTGGCATTCAAGGGACTCCAGCAAGGCAAAGCTCTTTATTGCACCATATGTATATATGTATATTGTTTGACATAATGTTGGCAACAGCACAGATTTTTGAATGGAACTCCAACGAGTCTAAGCCCCATATTGTACCATATGTATATATCTTAATAGTAATATTATATTAGAATAAGGCATTCTTGTTAAATAAGTTTTAGCAATGTTTTACGTACTATCGCTATTAAGCAGGTTCACCAACAGCTGATGATGACCTTTTTAGAGGTCGAAACCGGTACTGTTTCAATGTAGATAACTTTAAACATTTTGTAATAAAGTATTGATTAGGTGGACATCTCATTCTTCATACTTGCATTGTCTGTGATTGGTAGAAAGTCGCGAAGTTTCAGTCTTGGTCTCTATGGCGTGAAGATTAGTACCATGTGTCCTTGTGTTTCTCCTGTGTTGTAGGTGTTTCGTTATATCCCATATTCTCTCCTTACATTTTATTACCTTGTACGATTCAATCTCCTTTCTTAATACTGGATTTAAGGGAACGTGGCTGGGTATACCGCTCCCAAGCGAAGCCCATTAAATTATCAAGACTAGACAAGACAAGGAGGATCACCAGGTTCTGACATCCGTGTGTCGAAATTTTACAAGGAGGATGAAAGGGGTATAATTCTCGATTTATTGCTTCACTTCCTTACATGAAGGGAGTCCGTTGGTGTGTCTCGTACGGTGCGGATCGTTCTTTGGTTGCAGTCTGGTGTTTGCCTGCGGTGACAAGTAGTGTGTGACCGTTTGGCGAGTGTGTGTCTATGTACGCTTTGGTGATGGATACTGATAGTGGAGGAGATGAGGCACCGGATCCCTCATCTAATGCCAATGTTGGTCGTGAGGAAACTGTGCCGATGCAAACCGATTTGATTAATCTCACTTCAAATATGAATTCATTACAGCAGCCTTTACAACCTCGACAGTCTAATGCCGCTCAGCCGCCTCCTCCACCTTCCCCACCTCCTGAAGAGTTGGAGGTTTATCAACAGGCTCATTTTGGTCCATTTATTGTATTTGTTGAATCAACTAAGTCGAAAAATATTGGTGGGCTACATCCTATGGCGCTTGGGCGCTTGTTTTACGATAATGATATTTTTGTGAAAGGTATAACGCCCAAAGGACGAAATAGATTATTGGTGGAATTTAGTTCCGCGATCCAAGCTAATTCCTTTCTACGTCATTCAATACTTGCAACTCACTCATTGAAAGCATATATTCCCAGTTCCAATATCTTTCGTGTTGGACTTATACGCGGTGTGGAAAAGAATGTTTCCGATTCTGACATTCTTAAATACCTCAAATCTGATGTTCGGGTCAAATCGGTCAAGCGGCTTAACCGTAAGGTTGTGGAGCCCAGTGGAGTGAACTACGTTCCTACTGGAACGGTTAAGATTGTTTTTCGCTCTCAGACTCTTCCTCAATATGTCTCTTTGTTTCAAGTGCGTTTAGAGGTTTACCCTTTCATATTTTCCCCGATTATCTGTTCAAAATGTCAGTGATATGGACACACGATTAAAAACTGTCAGGCTAAGTCACCCCGATGTGGGCATTGCGCGTTACATCACCTTACATCAGAGTGTCAGGAAAATATTCGCCGCTGTGTTCACTGTCATCAGGAACATTATTCTGGCTCATCAAACTGCCCTACTCATCAACAGCAAACTGCCCTTAAAAAGCTTATGTGTACAGAAAATCTATCCTTTTCCGAGGCGTCTGCTAGAATACCCTCGACCCAATTTGACATGTCCAATAATACCCATCTTTTTCCACCTCTTCCTTCTACTAGTTCCACTTCACCTGTGGAAACACCGAGGAAACGTAAATTTACTCAGGTGGTTATGAAAGAGCCCCGTCCCATTCCAACACCTGGTTTCGATAAGTCTGGGTATTTTAATCTCATCCGACCCACTCCTGTGTCCTCACATACCTCGGTCTTTCCATCCACTTCATCTTCATCCTCTCCGTCCCCGATTCCGTCTACGTCTCGTAATTCTCAGTGTTTACCTTCAGCTCCTTCTCAATCATCTAGTTCCCCTGTGCTACGCCAAAAGGCGCATCTCCAAAGTGGTATTCATCAACTATTTCTACAACTTATTCAATTATTAGGGGACCAGCCACACGTCGCACATACACTTTATAAGCTTCGTGACTGTGTGCACAGTATGTTCTCTTTAGATGGTACGTATCCTGCAGTGGAATGCTAGGAGTATTCCTTCTAAACGGTATGAGTTACAATTTTTGATAAATGAAATTTCCCCATTCATTATACCATTACAGGGGATTTGGTTTTCCCCATCCTCTGAGTTTTATTTAAATGGCTTTAATGTTGAACGCTGTGATGGTGTTGGTTACGGTGGTGTTGCTTTATTTATTCACCATAGTTTATCCTATCAACGTCTTCATATTTCGTATTGTCTACCCCATACATTTGTTATTGGTATCTCATATAATCGCCTTTCCATTATTAACCTTTATTGCCCTCCAGATCTTTCTATTTCTCACATTCAATGGTGTCGATTTTTGCAGCAATTTTCTTCTCATAACGAGCTTCTCCTCTTAGGGGACTTCAATCTTCATCATTCTATGTGGGGAAGCAGTAGTGATACTTCCCTGGGTTCTTATTTCCTCACTGCCTCCCAATTGTATGACTTTGTCATTTTAAACGATGGTTCTCCCACGCGCCTCACTCCCCCCGGCTCTCCTCCCAGTGCTGTGGATTTATCATTATGTCGTCCTGCAATGGCTTCGATTGTAACTTGGCACCGTCTTACTGATACACATTCTAGCGACCATTTACCTATTATTCTTACGTATGGTCTTGGTAGGTTTCCTAGTTCTTCTTCCGCTCCTACATGTATCAGTAATGTTCGCTCCCTCCGTCACTTTGATAGAGTATCTTTTATTTCTTATGTTACCCATCGTATTGAGCTTATTTCGGAAAATATTTTGTCCTTTTCTACTCTCTTTCAATTTATACAAGATTATCTCGATCTTTATCATCCCTATAAACCTATTTCTTCCCACTCTGCTCGCCCCTATTCCTTTTTACGATGGTGGGACTCAGAGTGCCATAATCTGGTTCTTAAACGACGCCGCTTATTCCGGATATATAGGAAAACATTAGCCCCCCACCATTGTTTCCGTCTTAAACAACATATTGCTTATACTAGACGAGTTTTTCTTTCTAAACGCCGTGCTGCATGGCGATCCTTTATTTCCTCCCTAAACGCTCATACTTCGTCTTCTCACTTATGGAGTGCAATTCGTTCCCTTACCCGAGCTTCTCAATACATTCCACCCTCTGTCACCCCTCCACAGATTCTATCTATCTTTCTCAACTCCCTCACTCCTGATTATGTCGTGCCCGACTTTACTATCCCCCTGTCTCCATGCTCTTCCCGCTTTTCTGTATTACTCCAACCTATACACCTTTCTGAACTTGAGGCCACCTTGTGTAATGCAAAGAGTTCGTCTCCGGGCCCTGATTATATATCATATGATATGCTCCGGATTCTCCCTCTACGTGCTAAACAAGCTTTATTAGCTCTCTATAATAATATCCTTCTCACTACTTCTGTTCCTACCTCTTGGAATGATTTTTTTTAGTGCCTATCCCCAAACCTGGTCAACTTCCAACTCATGCTAACGGCTTTCGAGGGATTGTCCTTGGTTCGTGTATCCGCAAGACGTTTTTAAAAATTCTCCTTCAACGAATCCTGTGGTCTCTTGAATATTATAATTTGGTTCCCAAATATCAATTCGCCTACTTTAAAGGTCGTTGTGCTCAAGATGCTATTAACATTTTACTTATCGATATTTTATTAGCGGAAATTCGTAAGGATTGTCTTATTGCTATTTTTTTGGACATACGAGGGGCTTTTGACCCCATACCACTTCATCTTCTCTGGACTAATCTTGCACAGAAAGGTTTTCCTGCTCATTTTCTCCACATCTTGCGTAATTTGTTTACGTATCGGAAACTTTCACTTAAATCCGCTTATTCTTCTCTTCCTGGTCGTCTATCATCTGTCGGTGTTCCTCAGGGAGACATTTTAAGTGGTCTGCTTTTCGCCCTGTATATGAGTAATCTTGAACAATTGGTTACCCAAAAAGCTCGCATTCTCTTTTATGCTGATGATATAGTTCTTTATTACTCTCATAGTAATGTCGATGTGTGTCGTCACCATATATATCAGCTAATGGAGCAAGTCATTACATGGCTTACTTTCCATGGTCTTCAACTTTCTACCTCCAAATGCTGTGCAATGTTTTTTACCTCTAAGAGTAGGTTTAACTCTGAGTCACTTGTTTTCGATTCTCATGTCATTCCTTTTTGTTCCTCCCATAAATACCTTGGTGTTATGCTAGACCGCTCGTTATCTTGGAAACATCATATTACTCAGTTACGTAATTCTTCTGATACGTATATTAAAATTCTCCAAGTGGTTACTAGACGATCATGGGGTGCTGACCCTGGCACAGCTCAGTTGTTATATTCCGCTACTATTCGCTCTAGACTCGACTACTGTGCGCATGTTATAGATACTGCGTCGGATTCTGTTATTAACCACTTAAATACTTTACAATTTAAAGCCCTGAGAACTTGTGTTGGAGCATTGTTGTCTACCCCTACTAATGCTCTCCTTGTCGAGACCGGTGAGCTCCCTCTTCCCATTCGCCGTAAAATGATAACATCTAAATATTTACTTAAAAGATTTGCTCTGGCTCAACATCCATTGCTTCCTAAATTGCAGTTATTAGATGAATATTCTCTTCTTTCACAGGCCCGCCGTCGTAAGATGCCTGCTTTGTTGTATGCATATCAATTTCTTCTTTCCTATAAAAACACTATCTTACGCACTGCTTCTTCCCCCGTTTATTCAGTAAATTTTGATTGTTTATTTTTTGTCCCTTCTATCATTATCTCCCCTACATCTTCTTTTTCCTCTTCTATTCCTGGTTCTTCGTTGACTGGCCCTCCTTTTAAGAAGCTACGTTTTGCTCTAAGTGATTCTGGCGTCCACATATATACAGACGGCTCAAAAAACTCTTCTGGCGTTGGAGCAGCGTTCTATATTGTCAATACCAATGTTGCTGAACTCTATCGTTTACCCAGTGACTTTTCTATCTACACTGCGGAAATTTTTGCTATTCGTCAAGCTCTCATGTACATTAAGCATCATTCTATACCTAACGCAGTTATTTATACGGATTCCCTCAGTGCAGTTCAGTCGCTCAAGTCATCTCATCTTTCTTTTAACTGGTATTTGTATCATGTTAAAAGTCTCATTTATACTTTGCATTAATCTGGGGTGGGTCTCACTTTTGTCTGGGTCCCTAGTCATATAGGTATCTATGGGAATGAACAGGCGGATTTATTCGCTAAGCGAGCTGTTCGTGATGGCAAATCCCTACTTCAACTTGCAGTTCCTCTACCTTATTTTTATCCAGTTCTTAAACATTATGCTTATGGTCAGTGGCAAGAAGATTGGACTAGATCAGCTTCTTATAAAGGTCGCTATTATTACAATATTCAGCCTTGTATTCCTCCCTATCCTTGGTATTTGAAGGGTAACTATTCTCGCCGTCACATTACCAACATTATTCGTCTTCGCTTTAACCATGCTCTTACTCCTCTGTATAAACATCGTTTTAACCTCTCCCCCCCTATCCTCCTGTCTATGTGGTATTCTGAGTGCTGATGTAAATCATTTATTATTCCATTGCCCTGTGTATGATTCTTTTCGTCCGGCTTTTATTTCTCGTCTTATCAGTCTTCAGAAAGCTCTCCCCACCAATGTCTCCTGCTTGCTTACCGATATGTCTCCTGCTCTAATACATGCTATCAATCAATATTTGGATGACTCTCATCTTCATTTGTAAATTACTGTCTGTTTATTGTTTGCACCGTTACATACTCCTGCTTCCACTGTTTTTTTGCTTCTACGCACTTCCTTTGTTATGTGTCGCGTTACTTAAGATGTGTACATAGACCTGATGCTCAACTGTTCTTGAGACCTTCGTAGTGAAATTCTTTGCGTGTGACCTTCGTAGTGGACTAATTGCGTGTGATTTCGCATTATAAGTGTAATATCGCGATAATAAGTGTAGGTGAAATAATAGAGCCCATAACCTCTCCGACAACAACAACAACAACAACAACAACAACAACATAATAAAGGCTTGTCGTTTGCTGCTTGTTTCATTGCACGTTGATGTTTGAAACAGGAATTTATGTCGAACCGAACGTTATGCAAGTTCGGTACCGGTATATCTGTTGTTTGCGTTCTTGTGCCCCTTTCTTTTCAAATTGTGTTGAATAATGAAATAACGTTTGTGGGAATTTTAAATAACTATAAAGAGGCATTTGAGTGACAATTAATACTAGGATGACTTAATATAGTATTTTAAATTTCGTTTGCTTTATTGTAATTCGAACGTATAAATTAACTTCCTAATTGTCTACGAGAGGACACGTGGATATACGGTTGCCTTGGCATCTGAACATGAGATATTTTTGAAACTTTAAAGTATGTGATACAAATTGATATTTAGGCTGCTGTTATTCATAGTTAATTTAATTTCAACAAACTACTGAACATAAATGTGGACAGATTGTTTAACCTTTTAACCGCCAGCCTCATACGCGGTGTCCATGTCCTAATGAGCCTAACGAGCACATTTTACCTTGCAGTAAATTATTCGTAATAACATCTGTTCAATTTATGTAAATTGGATGTGCATTTTTTTGTTTCGAAGGCAATGCTTCGGACATTTTATTGATGTAAATTAATGCACCTTTATTTTATAATTTTTTATTTTATGAAGTGACAATTCAAATGAATATTTCCTTTCTTTGAAAAAAAAAAAAAAAGGTATTTCAAGATCAAAAACCGGTAAGAAAAAAATGTTTACTATCAAAAGCTGCATTATTTTAGAGAGGTGGTTTTTCATATGCTATATATAAAAAAGAGAGCCTTATGTACAGTATTACAGTTACAATATTATTATTATTATTATTATTATTATTATTATTACTTAACGTGAAATTTTGTAATCTTACATTATATGCAAATGCTGCAGTTCCTGGTTCGTTTTAAGTAAAAAATTACTACTAATGTATATTTCACACAGACTTAACACTCTAAAATTCACTTTTTGCCTTTAAAATATGATACAAGAAATTATTTACTAATATTTACACATGTTTATTATGTGTTCTAGCAAATGTGCTTAGAAAGGCACAAAGGGTGTACACCCTTCTTACACTGTTTACAAATGTATCTGGTCTTTTTTCCATTTACCACCTTGACTAGTACTAATCTTTCTGAATACGGAACAGTTGCGTTCCTTCTTTTTGGTAAAATAGTAAGGGGTTCGTTACCCGCCTGCGGGAGCTGAATTGCCGCTTGGCCACCAAGCCACTCGGCAGCAAGTTCCTCAACTAAACTTTTTGTATATAGTCTTATTTAATCTAGTGGTGGGCAAAACCCTCGTTCGAGATACTTGAGACTGACGTCACCACTCTCGTATCTTCGAGGTCTATGTAGGGATGGACATAACTCTCGTTTGAGATACTCGAGCCTGACGTCACTATCCCGATGCATCTCGAGGCACGCTCCAATTGGACCTCAGCCAGGACGAATATGGTAGAAACAGAAATGATTAGTAGACATTGAACTCGAGCTGTTTGCATGGCTCAGTTGGCTAAATAGCATCTTGAGTATTATCCTCCGCTACGTGTTGTGGTGGTTCGAATCTTCTCTTCAAATATTTTTTGTTTGCTTTTGTTTTGTAATCAGAGTTTCAGCTACCAAACACACGCCTCTTCGTGCATAAACAACCAAATCCCTAATAGAATTAATTGTAATGTTACTAAATATACAAAATAACCAATAGATAATGAAATCTCTTCCACTTGAACACATGCAATATAAACCAATCGTAATGTAAACAAACCTGATTACCTCGTGGCCATGTCATCAAATCAGTTAGCTTTGTATCCGTATTGCACTGAAAATAGTACTCATAATAATGTTATTTGTTTTATGCCCATCCTAAATGCTAGTTCTTGATAGACGCCGGGGTGTGGGAATTATGTCCTGCTGGAAGCCAATGACATGGAGTTGTTACCTTTGAAACAGTACACTGACAGAAAATATTGAACACACTGTGATAAACTTGTACGTGTTTCGACTGAGGGTTATCCCATTACTCTGTGTTTTGTGTTGTACGTTTTGGTTATTACATATTACAGAGTTTGCTACTTTGGGTTTTGTGTTGTACGTTTTGATTGTTGAATATTTCGGGCTTTTTCTCTGTTGTGAAGGTATTTTCTCAGAAATAAGGTGTTACCGGTTCTACTCTATAATGAGCCACCAGAGACCATGGGTACCTTCTACCAATATACAAAGAAGGTTTCCCTGAACAATTTCCGAAAGTTTGTCAATGGAGTTAGGCTTCAGGTCTGATAATATTGTGGCTGGTCTTGAATGATTCTTTTCATGGAAATGATCTATTTGTTACCATACTTATATAAAAGTATTGATAGTCCAGAAGGAGACTTAACCCGAAAACGAGTCCCTTTTCAGATACATGCACACATATACCAGTATCTTTATGCTATTAGTGGTATATTTTCCTTCCTTTTCAAATGATTACACAACTTGATGCATTGTAAAAGAAATGGTTTCCATAAAATGTTAAAAATATGTCACACTCTTCATTACTATTTATTTCACATACCCAGTCCACGAACCATAGTAACTAATCAATGAAGGATAAAATGTTTTACCTAGCCGAGAATCGAACCTGGAAGCCCTTGGACCAAATGCCAGCATGTTAACCATTTCACCGTGGAAGCATACAGTGCATAAGTAAAATGCAGGAAGTACAGGTAGGTAAGTTGACAGCGAGTAGATTAAAAAGAAGTGGGCATATCATCATTAGTTGTTATAATGATGTTATTTGCTTTACATCCCACTAACTACTTATTAAGGTTTTCGGAGACTTCATTAGTTGATCAGCAGGCGTAGTATAGTCGAGGGATAACATACCGCATGCGCATAATGTCCCGATTCAAACTTCGAGATAGGATTAGGGGTCATGGACTGCATCATTTGCTCGAAATGAATCGAAAGCTCTCGATACGTTTCCCAGCACTGCCTCAAGACAAAGAGGTCATGTGCCTGACGTCAGTATACAACACCGAGAAAGCATTATGGGGCACGTACTGCATCGCTTGCTCAGAATGTATCGAGAGCTTTGCATCACGCGACCCATCACTAATTTAATCCAATACTAGTCCAAAACATGTATTATATATTATTAAAACAAATAAATTACTTGGAAAATATTTTTTCCAGAACGTCCGGTCAATCAGAATTGGCAGATAGAGGGTTAAGCTGCAAGCCTTGTTAGGAAATATAATAATCCTCCAGGTGTGAGGGCAGCTGTTTGCTCACAATATTTAAACGTTTCCAAACAATATACCCTCCCGCAGGAGATATCTGTATTAACAGCGGAGGCTTCATTGCAATCCGTCAAGCCTTATTACTGATGGTATGTGAATTTGGCCTAATTGCCACTTCAGTGATGCCTAGGCCGTCTATGACAGCTGATGGCAGAGCTGTTGAGGATCCCACCAGCGGAATCGCTAACGGACTGAACATACATTGCAACAGGATGTTTTCTTTTTCAGGTATTCCTATCATTTTGTTAATCTTGCATTATATATTGACATATTGAGAAGTGTTCCTAGAAGGGCCAGAGACTGTGATAGTGTCAGGGGGTTGGCCTACATCATAACTATATCATCGGACTTCGCGTTAAGTGTTAATGTATGAGTGTCCAGTTATTAATGACAATGGTGGTTCTCTCTTGAACCATATAATATTTTATTAGTTATATTCAAATCTGAACTTTTCATTATTTCTTGCACATACCAAAATTGTTATTAACATTGGATTCAGTATGTAAAAGTTCCTTACTAGTACATGCCATATCAGAATTTATTTTCACTTGAAGATCTGCTCTGGCTCTTTGAGCCCAAGTTGGCAGGTTTGCTCCTGGCTCAGTCCGGTGGTATGCTAAGGTGCTCAGATACATCAGCTATAGCTTTATGGGCATATAAAAGAACTCTTGTGTGACAAAATTTTGGCACCTAGGCATCAGCAAAAACCGCAAAAAGCAGTTATTTGGACGTAAAACCAATAACATTGTTATTAACACATTCATGCCCATCATCTGAGCGGCTATTTATAGGGCTCACCCAGCTATTCCAGCTGTTAGTGGCAGAGCAAACAACAACAACAACAAATTCTTTTCAAAATAAGTTCTAAACTAAACAAGATATGGAAACAAAATTTTGCACATACCTTAAAGAAGTCCTCTAGTATCTCTGTAGGGTGTGTTAGGTATGTCACTCTTTCCTGGGTGAATGGGAACACCACACTTTCCACAAAAACAGTGTGTTTCACTAATAATTTTATTTTTTAAGCACACTTTGCATCTTCAGGGGAACTTGACTATATTGATGGTGGAAACTTAGAGAGAATATGCTTTTTTCTCTTCCCATCTAACCTAAATGATGGATCCTTGGCCGGTGCCCTTTTTGGCGGCAAAATCGTGGGACGTTGACTTGGAGCTGATGAAGTAGATGGAGCTGAGATTTTGGAGAGAGGTGACAGTATTTTTATGTCGTTCACTTTTTCCCCACGTTTAAGAATTTCTTGGTGTTCCTTTAGATCTTTTGGTACACCCCTATTTGACCGTATTGTTCCACATACGGCAGTGTTCTGTTCCCGTAATTGTTTCGCTCTCACATATATTTGTGACCAGAATAGATCCCAGCTGCATAGGAATGGCTCCAGTTGAAGGTTACGCTTATCCGGGCTAACTCGGATACGGTCCATATCATGGTCATGCGCTATAGGCAAAAACTCGGATATGGGCATGAATGTGTTAATATAGAACTTTCTGACAGTTAGCTGGAGTTTGTAACAGCGTTTATTTCCCAACATTTTTCCTCGACTCATAATTCTTGAAGACTCTTTGATCAGTAATTGCAAATGGAGAATGTTACGCGCATGGCTTCAAGTCAAATACTAATGCCTACAACAGGAGAAAGTTTCCCTCATGACTTTAACATAATACCAACGCCACTGGTCACGCGATGGGAGAACCTCTCGCACAGGGTGCACGAACTCCTACGAATCCTTGTTCTGAATGGAGGAGAGGATACTTACCCTTCAAATGTGAATTACCTTACTCCTGCCAGTTATGAACTCAGCTAGAAGAGGGAACAGTCACCTATCTTGCATCACTGAGAAGTAAACTCACATACAAAATAATGTGAGGGAAAATCTCATGTAGCGACCACTTGCAGTTTAAGTTCTCACCATAATTTTAGCCCCTGAGTGAAAGTAAATGTAATTACGGAAAAAAATCGGGTCAGCCTAGCTAATCTACTTTTATATTCTTTTTACTCAGGTAGTGAACTTATGAGGACTATCCATTAACTTGCACACTCTTCTTCATTACTTCTGTTTTCTGCAGCAATTCCTTCATAAGTAAAAAAAAACAAAAAAAACATGTACCCTGAAATTTAGTACATTATTACACAACAGTGAAACATAGTACATTATTGATTTTTTGTTGTATGAAAGTGTGAGCCAATGAAAATGAAGATGTTTATCAGGAAGAACATATCTAAAGTAATTTAATCATGCTAGTGTTATTAAAACCATAAAAAATGTACAGAAAAATCTTTTACATTTAAGTTATACCAGTAAGTCTGCTAAAGCAACAACAAGGAATGGTTTAATGTGGATACTTAAGCCACAAATAAACACAGTTACATTTGAAATACAAAATGTACCTATTTAGGAATAGCTTGTTTTGGTATAGTAGCCCTGAAAGCATTGGGCTATGCACAGTCCAACCTTGCACCCCTTGCACTACCATCTACATTCATTTTGTGGTACAGGTAAATCATCAACCTGTATCTCTTTGTCTAAACAAAAGAATAGGCCCATGTTTCTGGAGAGGTGATGTATTTCTACTGTTTGAATATGGAGTAGAATAATGCGGCTAAAACCTTGCATTCAGAAGTGGTGTAACAAATAAAAATCTTGCTTGAACTGTTACTTGATATGTGATCTGGTTCCTGAGCAGCGTCTTCCTCACTGTCATCTGTTTCTGAACCCATTTCTCCCAATAAAATATCCAAGATATCACTATCATTGAGCTGGTGTGAGGACATGTTTATACAGTAACACAGCTGATGGCACGAAATGTTTGGCGCACTTTGCACCTAGCACATAGAGTTCTTTGGTAGAGGTTGCAGCAAGAAGAAACTACCCTTTTCATAGTTTCAGTTTGAACTTCCTGATAACTGCTGCATTGTAGTGGATTCTAGATAAACTACTGCCTTCAAGCAAGGGATGGGAACTGTATAGGATACGTACAGCTGCCAATAACCACATGCAAAAATCTTGCCCGTACGGTATGCAGACTCCGTCCAGAACCAGGAAGGCAGTGCACCCATATCCTGTTTAAAATGTTAGCATCTATTTCAGTTTCAGACTAAAATTTTGGTATTTCATATATTCTGGTTGTAAGTTTTCTAAACTAGATGACAGCATTTACAATCAAATATATTTAATTGAAACCATCTACTATCCTTGTAAGAATCAGACATCCAAAGTATTGCAATTAATTAACATATTTAAAATGTCTTTTGAAATATGGGACTGTCCCTCACAATTGTTACTTAAGGAATCAGTTACCACTTAAAGTGGGTGATACCATTTTATTAAAATATATTTTGCTAAAGTTCAAAGTGTTTCACTTTATATACAAATATTACTCTTTGTTTTCTGTGTTTATAGATCTTACGAAGTATGGAACAACCACAGTTTATTAAATGTGAACCAGGTTGGCAGTCGGACACTGGAGAATGCTACAACTTTGTAAGTAAGCTGTGAGCCTCATTAATGTTTCAAATTCTCCATATTAATACTTAAGTACTGAAGAATGGATCAGTAGTGATCAAAGGTTGAAATGATGGCATGAATTTCCGTAGATTTCTAGTTGCTCTTTGAAGAAAGGCACCTGAATGTTTAACATTCTCTAGCTGAAAAGCCAACGGCCGTAGCCATGTTGAAACACCGGATCCTGTGAGATCTCCGAAGGTAAGTAACATTGGGTGTGGTCAGGAGTTGGATGGGTTGCCACGCGCTGTTGGTGGGGGGTAAGGGAATGGAGGAGCGGAAAGGAACTGGCCACCCTACCGCACGTAAACTCCGGCTCAGGAACACCTCTGTGGAGGTTTGGACCTGCCTTCAGGCAGAATAACCCTTACCTACATCTAGCTGAAAAAGTAAGATTTGAAATACGGAGGCAAGTCAGATATTAACTTTGAGTGTCTTTTTTCTTAATACATTTTATTCATTAAAAGTGGTACATAATTCTGTTATGTTCAATCCAAGTCCTCTAGTGTTTGTACAGTGTATGGATACCTCTAGTAAGAAATTCTCATTTGTGCATTATACAGTATTAAATAAAAAGGAAGGATCCACCTTTTCATTACTCTGTTACTAAGTTGAACCAAATAGAAGTTACAACCTGTTCATTTGGGACCAGTTTCAACACATTTGAATTGTCATAATCAGCCAATTAGCAAAGCAGAGCAAAAATTAAATCATAATACAATGATCACAGTCAAAAAGAGTACATAGAATAATTAATACTATTTTGTGCCAAATTCCAATTTCAGTTGATGTTCATAACACAATCATCACAGTCAAAAGAGTAAAAAGATCAACACTATTTCGTGCCGAAACAATTTCAGTTAAAGTTCATAAGCATGTCGTGTCGTGTTATGCTGCATTCGCATATGAAGGCGTATTAAAGGTCATTAATGGGTTAAAGGACTTGTTCTAAGACGAAAACCTGAAGGATAACTTGTTATGAAATTGAACTTGTGATATGCCGTTATGTATTTTTGTTGCTAGGCAAGGTGTCGTAGGCATATGTTTCTTCAGCCGAAGAGTGGAAAGCGATGAAATTGACGTCTTAGGAATACTGTGTATGACTTAATTTTAACAATCAAAGGGGATTTATAAATCTTTAAAAGAATTTAAATCATTAAAAAATGAATAAAACCAAATAAAAATATTTAAAAATAGGAAGAAAATTTAAGAGAATTATGACACTCAACTTGAACAGCTTGCCGTGGTGATTGATAGAAGTATGGCAGACGATAAATAGAGAAAATAGTGGGGAATAATGAGGAGGGAAAGGAAAAACAGGGGGCGGAATATCTAAGGAAGATCATGGGGGCGTTGTGGAAGGGGCAAGTAGCATGAGAGGGTGTGGTGTAAATTGTGAAAGATTGATCAATTACTTGTAGGCTTGATGTTAGCTAAATGGAGACGAGACAATCTAAAAGGGCATTAAGCTTCTCAGCAATATCATTCAAGTTAAGGTTTGGATTGAAAAACTGGTCAAGGTTTATAAAACAATTTTCAGTTATGTCTAGGAGGGGGCCTTTATTATGAGTGCTGAGAATTTTGATATCGTGGTCTATTATAGTGAAAATTTGTTTTGTGTCAGGTATATGTTGCTTCACTGCTGAAAATCTGTTGTATTTTATTGCATTAACGTGTTCAGAGTATCGACCAGTTTGAGCTATGTAAGAAGAGTTGCAGTTGTTGCATTTAAAACGGTATACGGCTGAATTAGAAAAGACACTGGTTTCATTTAAGGGGTTGGACTTATGCAATAATTCAAGGTTTCTATTAGTACGAAAGGAATCTGTGTTGTGTTTTTGAAGACATTAGCAATAATGTAGGCATTTATATTGAATGTGGATGTGGAGTACGCAGCTGGTTTACGCTTATCTTTTAAGTGTGTTGTTTCAGGATGGTTAATAATTTGTTAATAATTCATTCAATAAATATCTATTGGAACCATGAAATTTGGTGATGGGGCAGATGATATTTAGTTCTTTATTTAAGTTATCCTTTGATAGCTGAATTTTGAAAGCACGGTTAACCATAGTGTTGTATGGGACACATGTCTGTGGATGAAAAGAGTCTTGTTTTATGGTTTTAGCTGTATGTGTGCGTTTTCTATAAATCATATATGATAATGAGGAATGTAATCTGCTTATTCTTATATCTAAAAATTGATTGATTTGTTAGACTCTGAGTGAATTTAATATGCAGATCAATTTTATTGAGATTATTTAGAGTAGATGCTGCATTAACAACTCTATCATCTAGGATCACAAATGTGTCATCTACATCTCTCTCTCTCTCTCTCTCTGTCTCCAGTCGTTCCACTCATGACTGAGTATCGTGACCCAAGGAAGTTGTTGTTTCTTTTATTTGATACCACTCTGTACATACTTGCGTTTTCCGGATAGTAATTCTCCATGGTAAATCCATAATCTGTCTTACTTGATCAACCCATCTTTTTGCGACCCGTCCTTGTGCCAGAAACTTTTCCTTGGACAATTCATTTTTCCAGGTTGTCATCCTCCCTTCTCATAATGTGACCAAAGAATTGCAGGATTTTTCTGGTACACAGCTTGGCATAAACTTTCTTGTATTACAATTTCCCGAATGACAGAAGCATTTGTTCGCCTGGCTGTCCACGGTATTCAGAACATCCTTCTCCATCACCACATTTCAAAGGCGTTGATTCGGTTCCTGTCTTTAGCTTTCATGATCCAAGTTTCGCATCCATACAGGAAGATCGAGAACACAAGCGAATGGACTAAACTTTTTTTTGCATTCATAGATATTGCTCTATCTTGCCAGATCTTCTTTAATTTTACCTAGCCCAAAATAATGTGTGTTTAAAGTCGTTGTCAATGAAATGGTGGTCTAAAAAATCTAGGTATACAATTCCAGAGGCTGATAATTCCATTGCCAAACCATCTTGTTGATAAATAATATTGTTGAACATGAAGAAGTTGTTATTAACTACTAATTTTAAGATGATCATGAAATAATTTATTTCATGTTCGCTTAAGCAACTATGTGTGTTTAAATTCTTCTCAATAATAGGAAATAATTTTTTGATATTAATGATGGGGTACATGTTCACAATATCAAAAGAGTTTAGAGAATGGTGTGGTTGAATTCTAAAGTTATTTAATTTCTCAATTAGTTCTATGGTGTTTTCTACAGACTTATTTGATAAAAATTTGTCATTATTCTTAAGAAACTTCTGAATGAATTGTGCTAATTTATTAAGTGGAATTGGTCTGTAATTGATAATTGGTGGAATGAGGACATCAGTCTTATGAATTCTAGGGAGAGATTTTGCAGTTGGCAGGCCTGGATTCTTACTCAGCTTTTTTTTAACACGTTGAGCACCAAGCGACCCCATTTGGGTACATGAAAGTAGTCAAGTTTCTGAACTTCGCGTCCCCATATGGGGTCATACGTTCTTTCTAAATCGAGAACTTTTCAAACTCATTTGTGTGCGCAGTAAGTATGTGTTTCAAAGCTGTATAAAGTCTCTTCCTGCCAACTGCTGGTTGTCTATTTAAATATGTGCATAATCCACCTTCCATTCTTCAATTCCTGTTTTGGCGCGACCCCATATGGCTATGTCAAGAGTGCTTTGTAGGGTGACAAAATCATTATCTATCTCGTGCACAGATTGTTTATGTAAGTGTACAGTGCTGTGTGTTTTCTTTTCTTGTTTAAGTCGTTATGAGTAAATCGAGCAGTAAAATACTTAGTGCAGATAGTCTGGACGTTATATCAAACAAGTCGGACAATGATTATCTAGACAAAGTGTATAGTTACAGTGATTTTGAACCCAGTACAGAGCAAATGGCGATCTCACACGTTCATCCACATTGATGAATTACAGTTTTCAGCATACACTTCCCCACTGTACTCCGGGTTTCGAAGCCAGCTGTTGCAACAGTTATGACCGTCTTCAGGGATATAATCACTGGTTTGCCATGTCGCACAGTCATCGCTGCTAGGTTCCCTTACTCAAATTAAAAGTTATACAAACACAATTATATACTTATTCAGTATTCCATAACTACTAATTCTTCTTATAATGTTATTCTCTTACATCCTAATTTACCAAATTCACATGATTTTCGCTTTATATATCTATATTTTATACAAAAATTTCCTAACCTAGAATCGGAAGATCCTCATTTACAAACATTTCTTGACCTAAAATCAGGGATCATACATTTTTACAGCTCCAATATGAACAAGCTAACACATACCTCATAATCAACAGCATTTAATGCGTCCCTGCAAAGGAAAAGGTAAGTATGACCGAGCGTCTGGACAATAACTGCTGTTCAAGTACAACCCCATACGGGGGCGCGTGTATGTGTACAATTCATAATGACTAATACAAGCCCATGTGAGGTCACAATATTTTACCTAATATACATAAAAAGTGTACAATAAGTGTATAATAAGTGTATAATAAGCGATCATTTGCTTGGTGAACGTTTTGGCACCAGGGAGTAAGTCTATGTTATTAGCTCACATCACTAGACAGCAATTCTATGAAATTTGGTCTGGCACTCAGTGTGTTAATGCTCAGTAAATAAGAATGAAGAGTTCTTAAGGATTTTTGTTTAAGGAGATGTTGAACCTGTTGAGTAGGATCTTTCTTTATTATAGAAAAGGAATTATTACTGAAGAAAGACCGGGGGAGTTGGCTATGCAGTTAGGGGCGTGAGCTTATATCTGGGAGATCGTGGTTTCGAACCTCACTGCCGGCAGCCCTGAAGACGGTTTTCTGTGGTTTCCCATTTTCACACCAGGCAAAACCTTAATGAAGGCCACGGCTGCATCCATCTCATTTCTAGGCTTTTCCTATTCCATCGTCACCATAAGACCTATCTGCTTCGGTGCGACGTAAAGCAAATAACAAAAAAAAGGAAGGGTAAAAATTTACTAAGGAAATTGTTGGTTTTATTGATGTAATCAAATTTATCCATTACTTCTGTAGTGTTACCTTTGTCAGTATGCCTGCTGTCATTTCTTGATGGTTACAGTACTTTTGCATCCATCTCTTGGCACAGGCCAGAGCATCTCCTAGGATTTTTTTTGAATGAGTTGACAACAGAGGATGGAACTTATCAATTATATTGTCGTGATTTTTGGGTTCTTTAGGTAATGTAGTAAAAGGTGTCCTAGTGGTAGAGATGTTTTTGAGATTGTTGAGCTTTTTATCTAAAGTTGATTGCATTTTTTAAAAGTATAATGAATAACTTATTGTCTACATGGGTTTGAAATAAGTCCCATTGAGCGCTTGATAGTAGGTGAGTTGCTTCGAGGTGAGGCTAATAGTAGGCAATCAGTCTTTCACAATTTACACAATACCCTCTCATGCTACTTGCCCCTTCCACAATGCCCCCGTGATCCTCCTTAGATATTTCCCTCCTCTTTTCCTTTCCTTCCCACCCTCAAAGAAGTGCTCATTATTCCCCACCCTTTTCTCTATCGTCTCCCATACATCGTTCGAGTTGAGCCTCATATTGTAATTCTTTTAAATTTTCTTTCTATTATTAAATATTTTTATTTGGTTTCATTCTTTTTTAATGATTCAAATTCTATTTAAGATTTATATATCTGCTTTGAATTGTTGAAATGAAGTTGTACACTGAATTTCTAAGACATCAATTGCATTGCTTTCCATTCTTAGGCCTAGAAAACACATGCCTACAAGACCTTGCCTAGCAGGAACTATACATTACTGCGTATCACAAGTTCAATTTCATAATGAGTTATCCTTCAAGTTTTCATCTTTGAACAAGTCCTTTAACTCGTGACCTTTAATACAACGTCTTCATATGTGAATGCAGCACAACAGGATTGTACAAGACCTGTTTATCAACTTGAACTTAAAAAAAAAATGTTTTTTAATTACAGTTTTGACTGTGGTCATTGTGTTACGTACATCAACTGGAATTGCTTTGCCGCAAAATAGTGTTAATTATTCTACATACTCTTATGTGTTTTTAGAACTTTATGATTAAATTTTTGCTCTGCTTTGCTAATTGGCTGATGATGACACTTCAAATGTGTTCAAAGCAGTCCCAAATGAACAGATTGTAACTTCTATTTGGTTCAACTTAGTAACAGAGTACATAAAAGGTGGATCCTTCCTTCTATTTAATATTGTGTATTTCTCTATTCGGTACGGAACAATCATGAAATTTCTAACTTTAAATGATAACACTTACCAAGCAAAATCCAAAACTTATATCTACTTAGGCTTTAATATCAAAATTGCTAAGCTAGGCAAAGATATTAATTTTCTCAGACTGTGTATTGCACAAAACGTGGCCCCAAATTTTCTTAAACCTAACAATTTTAAATGCCGCAATTCTCCTAATTGTTGAAGAACACAAATTAAAGTCAAAAAAGATTTGGTTATTCAATGTGATTAAATTCCTTTATAAGAAAAAATATTTCCTGAACAATTGTCTTTATGAGTCCCACCTCAAAGCAACTCTCCTATTATCAAGCACCCATGGGGACTTAATTCAAACCCATGTAGACAATAAGTTATTCATTATACTTTAAAAAATGCAATCAGCTTTAGATAGAAAGCTCAACAATCACAAAAACATGTCTTCGACAAGGAAATCTTTTACTAAATTACCTAAAGAACCGAAAAATCATAACATTATAATTGGTAAGTTCCATCCCCTGTTGTCAACTTATCCAAAAAATCCTAGATGATAATGACAACTTAATCCTATCAAAAGGCCCTAAACATAACTGGCCTAACTGAAGTAAAAGTAGCACAGTCTTTAATATAATCACTGAATCTAAATTAGCTATCAATAAAATGCCCTTAGAATTACAAGATGAAATTAGACTTGACATAAGAAAAAACTTAAAAAGACTTACACCCCTAACGATAATAACAACAGTATTTTGTTCACTTAATGTGAACACTTTTTGAACCATAAAAAGGAAATTAAAGATAATGACCTTATTATTACAAAAGCTGACAAAGGTAACACTACAGTAGTAATGGATAAATTTGATTACATAGAAAAAACAAGAAAATTCTTCAGTAATAATTCATTATCTATAATAAAGAAAGGTCCTACTCAACAGATTCAACATCTCCTTAAACAAACCCTAAAGAAATCTTCATTCTTACTTACTGAGCATGAGAAAACAAGATTATTGAGTATGAATCCAGGCCTGTCAACTGCAAAATCTCTTCCTAAGATTCTTAATAGTGATGCCCCCATTTGACCAATTATTAATTACAGATCCAGCCCACTTTACAAATGAGCACAATTCATTCAGAAATTTCTTAAGAATAATCACAATTTTTTATCTAATAAGTCTGTAGAAAACACCATAGAACTAATTGAGAAATTAAATAACTTTAAAATTCAACCACACCATTCTCTACAGTCTTTTGATATTGTCAACATGTACCCCAGCATTAATATCAAAAAATTATTTCCTGTTATTGAAAAAAATTTAAACACGCATAGCTGCTTAAGCAAACTTGAAATAAATGATTTCATGACAATTTTAAAACTAGTAGTTAGTAACAACTTCTTCATCTTCGACAATATTGTTTATCAACAAGATTGTTTAGCAGTGGGTTCATCAGCCTCAGGGATCTTAGCAGAAATATACCTTATTTTTTAGAACATTATTTCATTGATAACGACGACTTTAAACACATATTATTTTGGGCCAGGTATGTAGATGACACATTTGTTGTCCTAGATGATAAGGAGTTTTTAATGCAGCATCTACTCTAAATAACCTCAATAAAACTTATCCACATGTTAAATTTGCTCTTGAAACAGAATCTAACAAATCAGTTAATTTTCTAGATATAACAATAAGCAGATTACATTCCTCATTATCATATATGATTTATAGAAAACTCACACATATAGCTAATACAATAAAACATTACTCTTTTCATCCACAGGCACATAAATGCACCTCCTACAACAGTATGGTAATCATGCTTTCAAAATTCCGCTATCAAAGGATAACTTAAATAAAGAACTAAATATCATCCGCTCCATCGCCAAATTTAATGGTTATAATAGATATTTTATTGAACGAATTATTAACAAAAATAAATACCATCCTAATACAACACTCTTAAAAGATAACCTTAAACAAGCTGCTTTCTCCACATTCACATTCAATGTAAATGCCTAACAGTATTGCTAACGTCTTCAAGAAACACAACACCATGATTTCTTTTTGTAGTCATTATAGAAACCTTGAATTATTGCATAAATCCAGCTCCTTAAATAAAACCAGTGTCTTTTCTAAGTCAGCCGTATACCATTTTAAATGCAGCAACTACAACTCTTCTTACATAGCTCAAACTGGTCGTAACTTCAAAATTAGATATTTTGAACATGTTAATTGAATAAAATACAACAGATTTTCAGCATTGGGGCAACATATACATGACAAAAACATATTTTCACTACAATAGACCAGGGTATCAAAATTCTCAGCACTCTTAATAAAGGCCCTCTCCTAGACATAACTGAAAACTGTTTTATACACCTTGACCAGTTTTTCAATCCAAACTTTAACCTGAATGATATTTCTGAGAAGCCTAACGCCCTTTTTGATTTTCTCATCTCCATTTAGCTAACATCAAGTCTGCAAGTAATTGATCAATCTTTCACTATACCCCTTCATGTTACTTGCCCCTTCCATAATGCCCCCGTGATCCTCCTTTGATATTCCCCCCTCTTTTTTTCCTTTCCCTCCCACCCTCTAATAAGCGCTCACCCTGTTCTCTATTTATCATCTCCCGTACATCTATCAATTACCACGGCAAGTGGTTCGAGTTGAGCCTCATATCATAATTCTTTAAAAATTTTCTTCCTATTTTAAAAATATTTTTATTTGGTTTTATTCTTTTTTAATGATTTAAATTCTTTTTCAGATTTTTATATCCACTTTGAATTGTTGAAATGAAGTCATACACTGTATTTCTAAGATGTCAATTACATCGCTTTACACTCTTTGGCCGAAAAAACAAATGCGTACAAGACCTTGCCTAGCAGGAACTATACACAATTGCATATCACAAGTTCAATTTCATAACAAGTTATCCTTCAAGTTATCATCTTAGAACAAGTCCTTTAACTCATGATTGACCTTTAATATAACGTCTTCATATGAGAATGTAGCACAAGAACATTGTAAAAGTCCTGCTTATGGACTTCAACTGGAATTGTTTTGGCACAAAATAGTGTTGATCTTTTTATTCTTTTAGCTGTGATAATTGTGTTATGAACATCAACTGGATGTGCTTTGGCACAAAATAGTGTTAATCTTCTACATACTCTTTTTGACTGTGAACATTGTATTATGTGTTTTTAGAACTTTATGATTTTTTTTCTCTGCTTTGCTAATTGGCTGATGATGACACTTCAAATGTGTTGAAACCAGTCCCAAATGTACAGATTGTGGCTTCTGTTTGGTTCAACTTAATAACAGAGTATTGAAAAGGTGGATCATTCCTTGTATTTAATATTGTATAGTTCTCTATTCAATAGAGAACAATCATGAAACTTTTAACTTTAAATGTTTGTGCATTTACGTATGGAAGACCTTTATCTGAATGCAGCATCTTTCCTCGGATTGCCTTCTTGAGTGGCCCAACCTTGTGGAACTGGTGGATGTGGTGGATATGGAAGACATTCACAATGGGTTCTCGGATGATTACAGCTGCTGCATGGGCACTATGAGGCCAAACACTTTGCTGTTGACAAAATGTGGATTTTCTTTCATCAATGAATTTGAAAAAGTTTTACACCTTCAGTACTCAAAAACTGAATAACAGACCCAGATACATTTTTCTCAGTAGGTCACAGTAGGTACCAGCCTAGGGCAGCAGTTTTACGTGTTAATGTTTAACTTTTTCTGCTCGCGGGTCGACAACAGGTCGACAGCTGCCACTCAGCGCTAACGCTTGTATGTTGAGCTCTGGTTAGCACCCAGTTTTGCATCGCATAACTACTCTGTGGATTATATTACTACTCCTATTTATTATTCAACAAGTGATGCTGTCTTCAGGGCACAGTGATAACCAATTTCAGACTTCTTTTAGGATGCAAAGACAATATTATTCTGTTTCCTTTGCGATGTGTATGCTCAATGGAAAGCAATTACGGAAAAGTGGCAGTGCCAGGTTTGACAGAGGATGAAATATTGGCGACAATATTGACTCAATTTATGGACACTGACCATGATAAAAGTGCTATTTATTTGGGGCATCGATGTAAGAAGATCTTTTGCCCTACTTTGCACCATATGTTGTGAACCTGCATGTATTTAGAAATGGTGATGTGTCAAGTGTTTAATGTGAGGAAAGGAACATTAAGGACGACACAAGCACCCGTCCCCAGGTCAGGGATATTAATCATTTATGATTAAGAACCCATAACCCGGCCGGGAATCAAACCTGGTGCCGCCGGTTGACAGGCGGACGCGTTGCTCCCGACACCGCGTGGCCGGACCAGTGACCACGAAAGTAAATGAACTTTTCAAGGCAAGTGATGAAAGTGATGTTTCAGAATGTGGTCTGAGTGATAATAATAATGACAGTGATGTGTGTAATGTTGGGGGAGGTGATATTGTGTTACCACGACCCAGACCTCACCGGGGTCTGCATAACTAAAACACTGCTTGGAGACCGTGGACTACAGGCAATGTATGCCTGCCTAAATCCTCTTTTAAGTCAGTAAGTGGATTTGTAAGCCATGGCAATAGGCCTCTTACAGAATTACAGTACTGGCAATTATTTTTTACAGACCAGCTACTAACCTCCATTACAAATGAGACTAATGAATACGTGAAACTAAAATATCAGAGAAATACTCCACTTCAGAAGCAGTCTATATGGTGTTCATGGAAGGCTATCCTTGAAGAAGAACTGAAGACGTTTATCGGTGTAGTGATAAATGGGAGTGTACAGTAAGGCAGAAATGCAGGACTATTTTAGTGAGGACTGGTTAGATAAGCAGTTATTTTACAAAGATATGTTTCCTAGGGATAGATTTCTATAAATATCTCTCCTCCTCTCAGGCTGACCAGGTAGGATCACAATTAAGGGGCTCTAAATTGAAAAACTTAGTGTCATACTTGGGTACAAAATTCAGAATATCTTTCATCGCAGGGCGAAACTCGAAGTTTTGTGCAGTGGAACCTTACTATGGTGCAGTGACAATTCGAGCACTTATTAGGCCTGATTTACCTTTTACCACTAGGATTATCATTTGGTGACAGAAATTTTGCAGGCTACCATTGAAACAGGTTTTCACGTCTTCACGGACCTGTTTTATACCAATCACGAGTTAGCAGCTGAACTATTGAAACTGAAAAGTCCATGTTACGGGCACTGTAATGGTCAGCAGGAAAGGCCTACATCCCCAGGTGAAAAAGGAAACAATGAAGAAAATGAAACAGCATGACTTAGTAGCAGTGAGAAAAAATTATATCTCATGTGTTTGGAGGGACAAAAGAATTATTGCCATGCTGTGGACATTCTATGACAAGCCCACTAGGTGGTGAAAAGGAAAATGAGGAGAGGAGTTGAGGAAGTTGTCGATAAACCAGTTGTACAAGGTTATAAGTACATTGGAGGAGGGTTGATGTTTCTGACCAGTATGTGAACTCATACCCCTTTACATGTAAGTCAGTTAAGTGGTCGCGGAAGATATTGTTCTGGTTTCTGGAGGTATCCATTGTGAATGTCTACCTTCTCTTTAAGCAATGTCGCATCTGAAGTTCCGCCATCCACTGCAGATGATGACGTGCGACTAAATTGCAAGCTGCATCTGCTTTATCCCCATCCCGAAGGAAAAATGTAGGACTGCACGGTTTGAAGCTTTAGGAATATTGGGGAGGGGGGGCAGAAAGGTTCACTTCAGCAAAACCCGTGAGAAGCAACCAGGACTTCGAGGACTGTGCTTTGAAAAGTATCACATGCTCCAAATATTCTGATGAAAATGTGGGAAAAAGCTATCTCTGTCCTTCTTATGTCTTTGTGTGAAATACTTTTGTATTTTGAACCTGTGCAAAGTTTTTTTGAATATATAAATAAGTGTTTCAGAATACATCTTCCAGTATGGCGAAAAACTGACTGAAATAATTACAAGTTGGGAGACATTATGGCTGGGAAAATATTCAAGGACAAACAGCTATGATCTGATGGTTTTAATGCTTGATTTACTTATAATTCAACACTGATACAAGATGATTTTTGAATTTTGTTTTGGCAGCATATTTAAATGGGTAGTGAGGAATAAAGGAAGGGGTAGTATGTCATTGTGATGTTGCTAGTAAAGTTTCATCCAATTAGTTCTGTGGATCTAGTAATTTAGTGTTGAATTGTTGTCCCAAGTGATTTAGAAATATTTTTCTCCATAGGTGAAGCCTTCACGTATGTGCCAGTTTGTGTAATAAAAAACAAAAAAATAAACCCAATGGCACAACAGCCCTGAAGAGCCATGGCCCACCAAGTAATTGCTGCCCAGCCCCATGGCCTGCAGATTATGAGGTGTTGTGCAGTCAGCACGACAAATGTTTCTGCTGTTTTTCTTGGCTTCATAGTTAGGGGCCGCCATCTCACTGTCAGATAGTCCTTAGTTGTAATCACACAGGCTGAGTGGAACTCCAACCAGCCCTCAGATTCAGGTAAAAATCTCTGACCTGGCCGGGAATTGAATCCGGGGCCTCCCGGTATGAGAGAGTCACGCTACCCCTACACTATGGGGTAGGCAGTTTGTGTCATAGTAATAGGGCAGAAAGTTCCCTTAATTATGTGTCTCACTGTGAATATTGCTCTATACATTTTTCTATGCTCAGCTGTTAGAAATGCTTCAATTGGGCACTCTTTCTCAACAGTGAAGCATGTTACGAACCATCTACAGTCTTCAAATGAGGATACCCAAAATTACATAGTTCTTTTTATTATCAAATGAGACCTTAACTTCAGAATAATAATTATAGTTTAAGCTTGAATTCATACAAAAAACATATCCATACCTTTGTAGTACATACATTAGCAGTATTTATTATATAGTAGTTTAGGGGACATCAGATATATGAATATTGCCAGAAACAGCCCTGAACAGTGCTCTTTTTCTTTCATGAATGCCTGAAGTGTGGTGGCCATTGTTACACTTATACTACGATGGTATTTGCTTTCCTCATGGTGCTGCCATCTTTAGGATATTCGTTACAGTCTTTGTAATGTTATTGTCAATCTAGAGTATTGTGACATGATATATCAAGTTTTAGGTTTCCATTTGACTTGCCCCTACAACGTTAAAAATTAAATAATTGAAAAAGAGGTTCAACCTATTCAATACATAAGAGAAAGAAATGTAGTGATTACATTCTTATTTAATAGTAATTAAAAATGGGCCGGTTTCGACCCTAGTCCAGGTCACCGTCAGCCGTTCAAAACATAAAAAACATGAAAAAGATTAAGTGAACTCTGGATCGGTATAAGATGAAATATAAATTGATGATGAGGGTAGAAATTGTGAGTCACTTAAAAGAAAAACAGTATGTAATATTATGAATGGTAGTACGGCACACGCAATGATAGGTAAAGTCTCAATATGTTTATGAATAGTGGAGAACGGTCAAATGGGTAAGTTTTTACACTCTGTCAGGTACAAAGTCACAACACTATCGAACAACATATGAAGATCCATAAATATGTTGAAGTCGCAGACGAATAGATTTATAGAAGCAAACTGCCAGCTCCCGGTGATCAGCACGGCACTTTCAAGGTCATGCGCTGTGGTCTCGAATGCCAAAGTAGTATCCTGAAGATCCAGTATTTGCCTCGGTTGCGGGAAGTTAAGTACGTATATATAGAAATATACAACACAATTCAGTATAATTAAATGAGTAATTGTGCTCCTGCTAAGTTCTTGGAAAACAGTTGACTTGAAAAAACAATTGTAAAGAGAAAAAATATAATAAAAAGCGCAATATCGGAAAACAAATGAAAACGTATATGCACAGTGCGCTATTTTTTAAATTGAAAAAAATTAGGTCATGAATTGAAGTAGTCGAAGTTGGCGCAAGACAAGAGTTAAAATTTGAGTGAGGAGAACCGAAATGAAGGTAGGTGGTTTTTTTTTTAAATATGTAGAAAAGGTAGAATAAATTAAAAGAGGAAGAGTGATAGTGAAATAAGAGAAGAATAAAAGAAATTGAAGTTAAATGGTGTTGAGGAAGGATAAGATAGGGAAATGAAGGATGGGTAGTTTAGGGTGGGTTATTGGAGGTAGAAAATGTGGGTGGGAACTTTGTAAGGCATGGAAAATAGAACTGGGGTTTTGAAATTTGGAATTTTTGAGAAGAAGAATTAGGAAGTGGAAAAGGATGTTGGGTTTTTCAGAAATGTCGTGAAACTATGCTTGGAGTCTTGTATGTGCTGTCCTATGGCAGAGAATCTGTTGTATGTAATGGCGTTGACATGTTCAGAGTACCTGATATTGAAGTTGCGGCCAGTTTGTCCGACGTAGGAGGAATTGCAGTTGTTGCATTTGAATCTGTATACACCAGATTTAGAAAAAGCATTAGACGTACTTAGAGATTTAGAGTTGTGTAAGATATCAAGATTTCTATTGTTAGTTCTAAAAGAAATTTTCATATTATGATTTTTAAAAATATTAGTTATTTTATAAGCATCCTGAGTGAAAGTGAAGGTGGAAAAAGCAGTTGGTTTTATTATGTCTTTAGATAAAGTGGTTTCTGGACGGTGTTTGAATTTGATGATGATGCGGTTTATGAAGGAGTTGTTAAAGCCATTGAATTTAGCAATGTTGCGGATGGTGTTTAATTTGTTATTTAAATCTTTTTTGGACATAGGGGTGTTGAAGGCACGAAAAATTAAGCTGTTATAAGTAGCACGTTTATGAGCTTGAGGGTGCGAAGAATCTTGTCGTATTGTGGTTGCTGTTTGGGTTGGTTTTCTGAAAATTTTGTAAGATAAAGAAGAAGGATGTCTAGTGATAGTTAGGTCTAGAAAATTAAGAGTTTGGTTGTGTTCTGATTTGAGGGTGAATTTAATGTTAGGGTCTAGGTTGTTGAGATGAAGAAGTGTAGAGGCTGCGTTGGTTGATTCCTCATTTAAAATTACTAATGTGTCATCGACATATCTAGCCAAAAGAGGATGTTGGAGAAATTATTATTATTATTATTATTATTATTATTATTATTATTATTATTATTATTATTATTAATTTTTGTGCTTTCTAAGAAGTCGAGGTAAATTTCAGCAAGAATGCCAGAAGCTGGTGAGCCCATAGCCAAGCCATCTTGTTGATAAATGGTGTTGTCAAAGGTAAAATAATTATTGTTGAGAACTAATTTTAAAATAGACATGAAGTCTTGAATTTCAAGTTTACTTAAGTTACTGAATTTGTTTAGGTTGTTGTTTATAATGGGGAATAATTTTGAAATTGGAATACTAGGGTACATGTTTACAATGTCAAAAGAATGGAGAGAAAAATTTGGTTGGATTTCAAAATTCTTTAATTTGTTGATTAGATCAGAAGTGTTTTTGATAGATTTGTTGGATAAAAATCGATAATTTTTTAGTAAAAATGTTTGGATGAATTTAGAAGTGTTGTATAGGGGACTGGGACTGTAATTGATTATTGGACGGATGGGAATGTTAGTTTTGTGAATTTTAGGGAGGGCTTTGGCAGTGGGTAGTCCTGGGTTCATGTTTATTAATTTAGTTTTTTCTTTCTCCTCACAGATCGTTCTCCACTATTCATAAACATTGTGAGACTTTACCTATCATTGCGTGTGCCATACTACCATTCACAATATTACGTACTGTTTTTCTTTTAAGTGACTCACAATTTCTACCCTCATCATCAATTTATATTTCATCTTATGCCGATTCAGAGTTCACTTAATCTTTTTCTTTTTGATGTGCATTTTTTTCATGTTTTTTTATGTTTTGAACGGCTGACGATGACCTGGACTAGGGTCGAAACCGGTCCCATTTTTAATTACTATTAAATAAGAATGTAATCACTACATTTCTTTCTCTTATGTATTGAATAGGTTGAACCTCTTTTTCAATTATTTAATTTTTAATGTTAATACTTTCATTACAGAACAATGACATTTTTATCTTTAAATTGCCCCTACAATCTAAACCATATTTCACACACTGGGATTTTTTATCTGTATTTATTGTTTTCTTTCAGGGATCAAGTGATGAAGCTGCCACTGTTGAGCTGGTAGAAGTGAAGACTGAAACAGCTAATGTGGTTCCTGATCAAAAGATAGGGAAGATAACAGAAGAATTCATCAAAGAAGAACATGAAATTCAGGTAATAATACAGTTGAGACTCGATTAACCAGTTTGTGGATTCAGTGTCATTATTTTCCCTTATCCAAAAACAGTCATCCATCATCATGTTTGAACCTGTGTTCTTAAATTGGTCTACGTTTAGTTAAATCCAGGTCTTCTTGGCTGTCCTATCCTTCGATAACCAATTCTATTCTCTGTTTTGGCATTACTTCTTTCAGTATACAAACTACCTCACTATAGTTTTCCATTTTATATCTTAACTCTGCCATCTTTATTTCAGTCCATACACAGTACCTCTTGCTACCGTATTTCCTTGTCTTCATATTTCTCTCAAATTTAACTTCTGCTACAACTAGGCTATTTCATTTTCATTAAAATTTTAGCATTGAGTCATTTTACTTCATCTATACTGACCATGTTTTGCAACCAGCAGTTTCTTTATTTTATGACTACATCAGCACACACCAGCCACAGCAACTGGCCACAAAAATGAGAGCTAAATTTGTGCACCACTCCGTGTCAAGTAACAGTCATATAAGGCAGTTTCTGGTGAAGCTATAAAAACTTGCCTGGCATTAAAAGGAGGTGCTGAAGTGACATCCCTCAGCTCACAAACACGTTTGGCAAAAACAAAGCATCTTTGTTTACATCGAGTGAATCTCATCTTATGAGATGTTCAATATAACTTGCCAAATTTCGCCCAGGTAGCTCTTCTCTATGGTTCATGGTATGGGTTATTGTATCATGTCCTAGTTCGTGGACCATGGGCGACAGCTGAGTGGCTTTAGTAAGTGGTCCTGAGATTCCGGATACCAGTTGCTATGAAATGGGAGTGGGTATCTCACATATTCTGAGTCATGGCCCTCCTTGTGCTCAGGTAGCTAGGACTATACAATCCACCATTGTTCCCTAACCCATTAGAGGAGAGATCCTCTCTTGGACTATGTGTAAGTATAGTAGCATCCTGCTTCATGAATTTACCAAACTCAGGACATTTCAAGCAAGCGTCGGACTTATGGAAGTAACAGAGTCCCACTCCCATTTGACAGGTGAGGGACTCCTTGGAAACAACTTTTCGAACAAAATGGAATTCGATGACAAGCTATCAATATTAATGGGACATGGTAGAACTGGCTGAGTCAGCAAAGAGAATGCATCTGTATGTGTTACGCGTAAGTGATATTCAGGTAACGGGAGATAACAAAAAAGAGATTATAAAGTATACTTGACAGGTGTTAAAAAGGGAAGGGCAAAGTCTGGGGTAGGGCTGTTCATCAGGAATATGCTTGCATGCAACAGTGTTCCTTTTAGGCATGTAAATGAGCTAATGATGTGGGTAGATTTGGCAGTTGGAGGAATTAGGACGAGAATTGTCTCAGTGTATTCACCAAGTGCGGGTGCAGATGAGGATGAAGTTGACAAGTTTTATGAAGCATTGAGTGACATCATGGTCAGGGTCAACAGCAAAGATAGAATAGTGCTAATGGGTGATTTCAATGCGAGAGTTGGAAATAGAACTGAAGTATATGAACGTGTGATTGGTAAAAGTAGGGAATATATGGAAACTAATGGGAATGGGAAGTGCTTGCTGGACTTCTATGCTAGTATGGGTTCAGCAGTTACAAATATATTCTTCAAGCATAAGGCTATTCACCACTGCACATGGGAGGCTAGGGGTACCAGATCCATAATAGACTATATCTTAACCAACTTTGAATTCAGGAAATCTGTTAGGAATGTACAGGTTTTTCGGGGATTTTTCGCTGATACAGACCACTATCTGATCTGTAGTGAACTAAGTATCTCTAGGCCTAGGATAGAGAAAGTGAATTCTGTCTGTAAATGAATAAGGGTAGGAAATCTCCAGGACAATGAAATTAGACAGAAGTACATCGATATGATTAGTGAGAAGTTTTGAATGGTGAACAATAAGCAGGTTCAGGATATGGAAAGAGAATGGGTTGCATACTGGGATGCTGTAGTAGAAATAGCAAGGGAATGCCTAGGAACAACTGTGTATAAAGATGGGAAAAAGGTAACATCTTGGTGGAATGATGAAGTGTGAGCAGCTTGTAAACATGAAAAGAAGGCTTATCAGAAATGGCTCCAAACATGGGTCAGTGCAGACAGGGAATGATACGTAGATGAAAGAAACAGTGATACAAGTAGTTGTTGAATTCAAAAAGAAGACATGGGAAGATTTTGGTAGCAACCTGAAAAGGCTAGGTCAAGGAGCAGAAAGACCTTTCTGGACAGTAATAAAAATCTTTGAAGGGGAGGGGAAAAGGAAATGAACGGTGTTTTGGGTAATTCAGGAGAATTCATAATAGATCGCAAGGAATCACTGGACAGGTGGAGGGAATTTTTTTTTTTTTTGCTATTTGTTTCATGTCGCACCAACCCAGATAGGTCTTATGGCAATGAGGGAATATTTTGAAAATCTTCTCAATGTAAAAGGAAATCTTGCTGGTGGTGTCGCGAACAACCAAGCTTATAGAGTTGAGGAAGCGGAAAGGATGGTAAATAAACTCCATTGTCATAAAGCAACAGGGATAGATGAAATTAGACCTGAAATGGTAAAGTATAGTGGGAAGGCAGGGATGAAATGCTTCATGGAGTAGTAAGATTAGCACGGAGTGATGGTTAGGTACCTTCAGATTGGATAAAAGCAGTAATTCCTCATGTCAATAAGCAAGGGAACAGGAAGGATTGCAACAAGTATCGAGGGATCTCTTTGATTAGTATACCAGGCAAAGAATTCTCTGGCATCTTAGAAGGTGGGGGGAGCTTGCGATCAATGGTTGAGAGGAATTTGGATGGAAACCAGTATATTTCAGACAACTGCGTGGCTGTCAGGATCAGATTTTCGATATGTGCCAGGTAATTGTAAAATATTATGAGAGGAATAGACAGTTGTGTTTATGTTTCATAGATCTAGAGAAAGCATATGACAGGTTACCGAGTGAAAAGATGTCCACCATGCTGGGGGACTATGGAGTTATGGAAAGATTATTAAAATTGTTACGAAGTTATCCGTGGAATGTAGAGGTGAAAGAAGGTGCGGGCTGGAATGGGTCTAACTACAAGTCCGAAAGATGAATTAAAATTTCAATAAAGGTTATATTTTCAATAGACAACAAGACTTAACAAATTTTCAGTAGGTGAAATAACAATAAAAGAAAAACACAGGTACAATGATAACTTTACAAGTGAAAGCACAAATTTTAGGGGATCATTACAAGATCTGGGCTATGAGTCCTAAGTTTTATAATTCCTGAGCTCTCAGCTCACAACCACAATTTACCAGAGCAGAAAACCCCTAATTACATGGAGCACTTGCTTCCACCTAGTAATGTCAAGCCTCCTAGAGACATCTTTCAAAAATACCAGAAAGAGCTGACCCGCTCTCCATCTTTCAAGCCTATTAAAGGCAATACCAGACTTTTACACATGATTGCCATCAAGGCACAACTTATAATACCAAGCTCGATAGCTGCAGTCGCTTAAGTGCGGCCAGTATCCAGTATTCGGGAGATAGTGGGTTCGAACCCCACTGTCGGTAGCCCTGAAGATGGTTTTCCGTGGTTTCCCATTTTCACACCAGGCAAATGCCGGGGCTGTACCTTAATTAAGGCCACGGCCGCTTCCTTCCCAGTCCTAGCCCTTCCCTGCCCCATCATCGCCATAAGACCTATCTGTGTCCGTGAGACGTAAAGCCAATAGCAAAACAACTTATAATGAAACAGGAGTATCTAGTACCCAGCCTACTGGGCCTAAATAGAAAACTAACAGGTTAACTTAAATGGCCCTAAACGCAAAAAAAATGGAGGCGTGTACTTGCACTCCTACATGAATACTTGTTAAAACCTAAGGGGCACTAGGCTGATTACACAGGGGCTATTCCCACACTAGGGAGGTGACCCGTATAAGAAAATCTTAATACATTAAGAGTAGGAAATCGGTTATGAAAACGTAGTCACCTCAAATCAGAAATGAAGGGGAGCTTGAGAGGGTAAAGCACTCACTATCCCTGATTTACAGTTAAAGTAATAAGACGTTTTTACATAAGCCGGGCACTAAGTTACATTTTTTGAGAGGTAGGTTACATGAAAATGTTTCGGACCTTCCCCGATGGCTAAACTGCTGAGCTAGCAGGAAATAAGATGTTAAAAGGCTATTACCTTTGTTGAAGAGCTGCTGTCGAAGGAAGAGGCGCTATGCGCCCCCTGCTATACTTCCATACACTAAGCTAGATGTTGTTGAAGTGGCTGAGAGACAAGAAAATCAGCAGTTTTTATACTCTCGGGGAAGATTCGAGAACTTTCATGAATAATTAAGACACACCCACAGGTGTTTATTGGCTAACTAAAATTTACAAATAAAAAATTGGGCAAGAAAGACACAATTGGCTGAAAATTAATGACAGAAATTATTGATTGGCTAACTTCAAAACTGGCAGAAAGAAAAGATTTATATTGCCAACCCACAAATGAAAGAACAAAATTTAGTTATAGGAAAACTTTTGAGTATAAAATATATTCAAAAAAGTTCCATCACTTCGCACCAGGGTGCATGATCATAGTTTTTGTTAGAGACATCTGTGAAAGAATGTCCACACTTTTTGATAATTAGTAAACAAAAACAACACAGTGACATCTTCTGATAAACGGTTGAATTAATTCAGTTTTTAAGTTCAGAGTTTCACCTGTAGGGGAGTACTTTAAGGCAGAAAATTCAAATGTGCAGCGTATAGGTGTACCAACTGGTACAGACCTCCCAACCCCAAAAGCCCATCCAAGGGGTGACACAGAAGTATGTTGAAGAAAATTATTTTCCAAAACAAAAGTCCACCTTTCGTTTAACCCAAAATTAATCATCACTTGAAGAAAATTTTTTGCTTCCTTGCAAATAGATTAGTTGAAGTACATGGAAGAAACATTAATAGATGAAAAAGTCTCTTAATGTTGAATAGAAGAAGAATTTTGAAGAAAGAAATTTTTTTTTTCAAAGTCTTTTTTGTGGATGACTAGATAAATTCCAGCCTTAGAGTGTCTTTCTTGTTGTATACAGCCAAATACATATTGCTAATTTTGACGGCCAGACCAGTCGCTGCTGCCAATGTCCAGTCGAGGTCGCCTGGACCCCTCAAGTTCCCTGAGATACACCTCTCCTACTACTATGAGAGGGTTAGTCTTGCTGAAGGATGCCGCAGAGGCGAAGTGTGTTTACAGTTCCGAGATAAGCTGGCGGATGGTGCGCTGCACATCAGCCTTGGCCGGGAGATAGGCTCCGGCGCACTGTACGCCGGAGGACATCACGGGAGTGGACTGGACCCATACCCCACCACGGTGGCGGTAAGGCTACGATGGGCTGCGGGGCACTGAAACAATAAAATCTCGGCTGCAGAATTGTTGTTGGTAACTTGTGCTTTAGGGTACGATCTTATAGGGGAGGCAGAGGGGCCAGTGGAGTGGATTTTTTTTTTAAAGCCACTAGTATGGTTTAGCAGGAGACGGGAGTTTGGTAATGGCCGTAAGGGAAAGGAGAGCAGAGTAACTGGAGAGGAAGGTCATACATATTTATACAGAGCAGATGAGGAAACAAAGGGCAGAAGGCCTAACATTTATAGAAAATATAACCTTTACACCGTTGCAAGACACAGATGGCAAGTTAACAATTACCTTACACAGGTTTCACCTGAAACAGGTGAACCCTAAAGATTCTCTCGGTGGCTGGATTGCTCACTAATAAAGTTACTGGAGTTAGAAAACCTGATACACGGCCCATGAAATCTGGGGGCAAGCTTGCCTGCAGGAACAAAGTTTTTGACCATTACCTGATCTCCTATTTTTAAATTGGTGGGCCTCCGTCCACGATCATATCTTTCCCTAACCTTTTCATGAGAAACTTTAAGATTGGCCTTAGCCTTCTTCCAAAGATCTCTAATATTATCTGGATATATTGTGTCAGGTAGAATATCACTAAGAGACCACAGGTTAGAGAGCAGCGTGTTGGGTACAAACTTAAACATCAAGGAAGCCGGAGTAAACTTATGAGATTCATGAACCGCCGATTTCAGAGCGAAAGCTAACCAATGCAAGGACTTGTCCCACCTAGAATGATCATCATGATGATAGGCAATTAGAGCCGACCTCAGATTACGATTGACTCGTTCAGCTAGAGATGGTTGAGGATAGTATGCAGAAGTTGTTACATGTGAGATGGATAGGTCAAAACAGAATTTACGGAAGAGATTGGAGGTAAAGGCTTTAGCATTATCAGACACTAAATATTGACATGGACCAAAAGAAGCAAAGATGGAATTTAAACACGAAATAGTATACTGAGCGGTAGCCAGCTTAGTTGGAAATAACCAGGCAAATCTTGATAAACTATCCACACACACAAGAATGAATTTGTTGGCGTTCCCCTTTGATTGGGGGAAGGGTCCTACGTAGTCGATATAGAGACGTTCCATGGGGCGCGACGCTTGATGAGAAGACAATAGCCCTTGCTTAGTGGACATGGTAGGTTTACTAAGCCAACAAGTTTTACAAGCCTTTACCAATTCACAAATTTCACCGTCCATACCTTTCCAAATGAACATTTCTCGGATCTTTTCTCGGGTTTTAAAAATGCCTAAATGCCCCCCTAATGGGGTCTCATGGTAGTACTTGAGGATCATAGGTACAAGGACAGCTGGAACCACAACTTTCATCTTCTTATCATCCCCCGATGGGCAACATAAAACACCGTTCTTCAATACATAAGGGACGACATGTTCCCCAGAAGAAAGGGTTTCCACAATAGGAGTTAGCACTGGATCTTCACGTTGATATTTTTTAAGATCCCTAAACAACATGGGAGCATCCGTTAGTATGGCATGTACACCAGGAGATATGGACTCGGGAAGTGAAGAACTGTGATCTTGTTCAAGGGGCTCTACATCATTGGAAAACATACGGCTTAGTCCGTCAGCCACAACATTTTCAGTTCCTCTTATATGCCTAACATCAAATTGGAAGGCAGAAATTCTGATGGCCCAGCGGGCTATGCGACCAGTGCGACGCGGCCTAGCTAAGACCCAACCACTGATCTCTATACATGGATGGCTGGTAGCTTGGGTAGCAGTAAGTCGAATAGAAGATGACTGGCGTAGTAAGATAGCAGCGAGCGCACGGTGCAATAGACCACGAAGAGCGCGCTTCGTTTGTTAATGCTTAGTTCAGTGACGACAGGTCTTTTGATTACAGTTCCACGAGTGTTTTGTGCTGTGTTATTGCAAAGGAAATAGTAGTGTATTTTACGAATCTAGGTTTGTTTCCTTATAGTATGCTTGTGAATTACAAAGATTCAATTTCAGTGTGTATGTGTTTATGTGAAATCTGAATAAAGAAACATCCTACGGGGTATTAACATGCCATAGTGTTCAGCTTATGGATGTACAAACAGAACCGATGAGCAGAAGGAGAAATAATTTCATCGGTGAGTTTTATACTGTACATAATAACCTTCCTAGGGTAGTGTTTTATGTTTATCGCATCGTATTTCGCATATTCTGGAAGCAAAGTGGCAGTTCATTTTTGTAGGTTTCCTTTCTTGAGACCCGAACTTCTAAGATTATGGATTAGGAATATCAGGCGGGAGAATTGGGAGCCTTCTAAAACAGCTGTTCTTGTTCGGATCACTTTGAGGAAGAATGTTTTGATAGAACAGGACAAACTGTACGCCTTAGAAGTGATGCACAGCCAACTGTTTTCAGTTTTCCTGAACATTTACTGCGAGTAAGGATTTACTGATATTTTTATTTATTTGTCATCATTAATCTGACGCTTTTGATGAAATAATTCACGTGATTTTATAACGATCTTAGAAAATGAAGTCTGGAGGAGTTCTAGACCTTATTTACATCAGTAATAATTATGGGTTTCAGACACTGGAGTGGTGAGATAAGGAAAAGTGTGGTGGGTGTTTTAGGCTATCTCATTATAATCTTTGTGGTATTTGGGGCTCTTTTAAGGGGTGTTACATATTTCTGATGATGACCATCAATATTGCTTTGCTAGCTGAACTTAATTGAAGGGGTCTGTAATAGTTAATTAGGGTAACAATTTATGTGCTGGAAGGAAGTCATAAAACCATAACCTTAATTTACTCTATTCAATATCATAGGCTTGCAAGTGGTGAGGGTGTTTTAATCACATTTTCCCACCCTTCCATTGTTACACCTCTAGTTTCACATCATTTTCAGGCAGTAGTAAATTATTTTCAATTAACTTAAGTTGTACAAAATTTGTGGATAATATTTTCATTGATTTAACCAATTATCCTATTTTCGGTTAGTGAAATTATACATAATCAAAATAAAATAATTGTGTGCAGAATAATTTAAATAAATTATACCAATTATCATTAGGTACTATTATATTATTTCTTGCTTGTAGGTAAATAAGAAAAGGAAACTGCCCATGGCTCGTCCAGTTCCAATTAGCAGGCCAATTGATTTTGAAGGAGGTGATGCAAATGATAATTCACAAGTTATTGGTCATGATCATCATTATTATCTGAGTCCTAAAAAGATGAAAGTAAAGTTAGAAAATGCTATAGAAAAGAAGAGTCAAGTGGCAAAACAATTAAAGGGTATCAAGGAAAAGAACTCTCATTTACAAAATAAAGTAGTCTTTAAAGGATGTAGTAGAAAATTTGAAGAAATTATCCTTGATGACAAGTGATGCCCTAGACATTTTAGAACAGACATTTACAGGTGTACCACTGGAAATACTCCAGCGCATGGTGAAAAATATATCCAGCAACTCTGTGACACGTGAACGCTATCCTCCATTGTTGAAAAAATTTGCTCTCACCCTTCAGTTTTATTCGACAAAAGTATACAAGTATGTTAGAAACACTTTTGGCCTTGCTCTTCCTCATCCCTCTATCATTCGCAGTTGGTCTAGCAACGTTAATGCAGAACCAGGATTTTCTGAGGAAGCAGGCCAGGCTCTCAAGTAAAAGTTAGCCAGTGTGCTGAAGTTGGAAAGAAAGTGATATGTTCCTTAATGCTTGATGAAATGAGCATAAAGGAACATCTTGAGTGGGATGGTCATCAGTACAGAGGTTATATTGATCTAGGAACAGACATTTTTTTCTGATGCATGTGACTTACCTCTTGCAAGTCATGCTTTGGTTTTTATGGTAGTGAGTCTGGATTCATCGTGGAAGATTCCTGTTGCATACTATTTTATTAAGAGTTTAACAGGAGAGGAAAGAGCAAATTTGGTGACTGCTGTCATTGCAAAGTTGTTTGATCTGGGTATTACAGTTACTTCCATAACATTTGATGGACCAAGATGTCATTTTTCAATGGTTAAACATCTGGGAGGTAACTTGCAGTTTCCAAATACAGTGCACTGGTTTCCTCATCCTTGTGATGCCTCTGAGAAAGTGTATATTATTTTAGATGTCTGCCACATGCTAAAATTGATAAGGAGCACTTGGGCAAAACTGGGAGTGCACAAAACTTAGCATGGGGAATTGATTGAGTGGAGATATATCACTGCCCTGCATGAACTACAAGCACAAGAAGGTCTTTGGGCAGGGAATAAATTAAGGTTAGCTCATATAAGGTTCTACCAGCAAAAAATGAAAGTAAATCTTGCAGCAAAATTTTTTAAGTGACAGTGTAGCAGATGCACTCATATTCTGTTGTGATGTACTGAAGTTACCTCAATTCGAGAATATTCATGCCACAGTAGAGTTCATTAAATTAATTAACAAACTGTTTGACTTGTTGAATTCCAGAAATCCTCTGGGAAAGGGTTCTAAAGCTCCCCTGACTGTCAGTAACAGAGATGACTGGGAGCCATTTTTATTGAAAGCTCTACCATATCTCATGAATTTAACAGACCCCTCTGGGAAACCTTTGCATACTACCCCACCGAAGGTTCCATTTGTTGGATTTTGTGTGTCTGTAATGAGTGTGATGAAGATATTTGATGTGTTTGTTGCTCCTCCAACAAGTCAAGTAAGATATTTGCTGACCTACAAACTATCACAGGATCATCTTGAGCTTCTGTTTTGTGGAATTATGGCAAGGGGTGGGTGGAATAACAATCCCAATGTGCTCCAGTTCATTTCAGCTTATAAGAAGCTGTTGCTTCCCCATCAAGTCTGTGAAGAAGGAGGTAATGTGAATGCTCAAGATGACACTACAATACTTACAGCAACAAGGGACTACATTAATACGGCTACCTTCTCATCTGACATTGATGTCACAGATGTTTTGTGTTCTAGACTTAATGACACTGCACTGCCTGCACTGTTGACAATTATGACAGGGCCCCAATCCCTAAGGTTACCATTAGTGAATATTTAGAAAATGCTGTGGCATATATCAGTGGATATGTAGTGAAGATGGTGAAGAAAAGAGTGCATTGTGATGAATGTACATCAGCCTTAGTTACTGATGCTGCTGTGGACAAGAGTCTCAAACTTCTGACAATTAAATCTAGGGGACATTTGATCGTGCCATCTCTTGACACTATCAGAGTATGCTTGACAACAGAAAAGCACTTTAGGATGTTTCTCTCAACTAATGGTTCACAGCCTCTTGCAAAGGCAAATAGTAGATCAGTGTTAACTTTAGTTTCATGTGTTCTTTCTGAAGTAGGGAGTGATTCATTTGCACAGCTCAGAAATCACATGCTGAGTACTTCAGCAGAAAGTAACCATGTCTTCAGGTTGATTAAGTTTATTAGTGAATCTTATGCAAAAATCAGATTTTTTCATGAGGGAAAGGAATTTTTAGAGAAAATCCATAGAGATTTGATAAGGAAAGGCCTCAGCAGGTTAGTGATACACAGGCACCAATAATGAACTGAATTATCCATCTTGATAAATATTGCAAATAGGACTGTCGTGTTTTATAGACATGAAATTTCCTTATTACTGATGTAATTTTCATTGTGGTAAATTAAGCTGCAGGTTATGTGGTGTCTTGACAAGTTCTGAATATTTACAGGTAACATTTCTGTGTTTCATAATTATGTACATTTATTGTTGTGTAATTTTTACTGTGGTAAATTAAGCTGCAGGTTTTGTGATACCTTGACAAGTTCTGAATATTTACAGGTAACATTTCTATGCTTCATAATTATGTATATTTAAGGTTGTGTTAAATTAAGCTGCAGGTTATGTGATATCTTGTCAAGTTCTGAATATTTACAGGTAACATTTCTATGTTTCATAATTATGTATGTTTATGGTTGTGTAATTTTTACTGTGGTAAATTAAGCTGCAGGTTATGTGATACCTTGACAAGTTCTGAATATTTACAGGTAACATTTCTATGCTTCATAATTATTTACATTTATTGTTGTGTAATTTTTACTGTGGTAAATTAAGCTGCAGGTTATGTGGTATCTTGACAAGTTCTGAATATTTACAGGTATCATTTCTATGTTTCATAATTATGTACATTTATTGTTGTGTAATTTTTACTGTGGTAAATTAAGCTGCAGGTTATGCGATATCTTGACAAGTTTTGAATATTTGCTGGTTTTTATAATGTGTAGGCCTAAATTTGCTTCAGTGATATTTATCTGATCTGAGGCCAGTGCTATCTTCTCTACTACAGAAGGACTAAGCTTACAACTCCTTCTACTTGGCTGTCAGTTAGTTTTCCTTGTAGAAACAACAGGAGTCGACACGTTTAGGACAAGTCAAATGCTGAGGTTTGCGGTCAGTTGACATACAGTGTCTAAGAGTTGCAAAAGTTGCCCTCTTCATTTTCGCTACATCTGGGATATTATTAACTATGGAATAAGCCCTACCTATAATAATGGGTTAATTTAGTAACAGTGTTCTCTTTCAAATTGCCCTCTTTTCACCCACCCAGTGTCACACCCTTCACCATTCATTCCTTTACAGTGTTGCGAAGAGCAGTACCAAGGTACTTAGATATATGATTTATGCATTCCTCTTTCTCAATCATTTGTTCTGGACCATACACTTCAATCTCATTGAAATGGTCATAGGTCTTGGCATCCCCATCTGACAACACTGATGTGTAACTGAAACAATTATCAATGGATCTCTTCCACAGGACCTCTCCAGTGTCTTTTTCCATTCCATTAGAGGATCCATAATAATTTTTCTAACACTCACCTGAGCTCTTATGACCCTCCCACCATACATTAAATTCTACGCTGTTTCTTCCCAGGTCCCTTTCAGTAATAACACACTGATGGCACAAGACCAGTCAGAATATCAATGAAAAATCCTACACCATAATGTGATGTATGGCCATGCTTTTGCCATGTTGCATCATATGAAACACCTATATCGATGATCTGTTCACAATCAGCTCCATAGGCAATGTGAACTACTTGTGCAGCCATACAGATGCCTTGTTTTCTCATTAATTTTCCCTCCTCTATCAGGATTTTTAGGTGCTTTGCAAAAGGCCTTCGACCTAAACAGTTCATCCCCAAACCAGTTGAAAATGTATTCAGCCCACACTGACCTTTACCTAAACTATGAAATATCTCAACCATTGCACTGTTTACATGAAAGCCAGGTCTTTGAGAATTCTCATCTCTGATTCTTGGTTAAATTTTATTTGTTAGCAGTAACATAACTACAAGTCTTGCATTTAATTGCTATTTTAGATGAAAACCCATGAGTTTCCCTAAATTCAATAAAAATAGATTTGTTCTTGCACTCACCACACACTGGTTCCTTCACAAGTTCTTGAAAAACATCCTTATGGACCAAAGTATAAGTCACAGACCCAACACTTAGTTCTGCACTGGCAGGAACAGAAAATAAATTTATCTTCCTCTCAGATGCAGACATATTTGCATCTAGCAAGCTATTAGAAATGCTGATCACATCTTCATTAGGCCTAACTGAACTAATGTCTGGTCCAGGTTTCTGACAATTTGTTTTATCAAATGCTAATTTGGCAGCCTTACTTTTTTTAAGGACATTTCTTCACTGGCCTATAGGTACACCTAGGACCCTTTTGATTTTCCATGACTTAGAGCTGTCAGATCTCTACAGAGATCAGTGCACCTGGTATAAGTCTAACCTAAACACTATAATTACCACTTTTTCTATACACTAAAACGACGCACTGTGAACTCTACGCTATAAATCAAACATTTACAAAAGAATTAAGATGAAATACATCAATGAAAAATCACTCGCTGAATTGAAACCACATGTTACTTCTGCACGTTATAAAATGTAAATACAAATACATAATATATTTAAACTATCAAAGTATACATGTGTGGCAGATATAAATTGAATACTATCTGGAAGAGGTACAACGTTCTCTCCGTCAGTTCAAAATTAAAATATTTCCTAACATAACGTAATTGTATTAATTACATAGTGAACAAGTGACTGTCAATATGCTCTGGTGTACTTCTACGGCAAATGCGCCGCGAAATACTTGAAAATCTAGCGAAAAACATACAGTAAACTATCATTGTGCCATTACAGGAGAAGTGGGTGTGGTTCTGGGCTTTTAAATGTCCTGTGGGCTCATATTAAATGACTTTAAGCTTCAAACAAGCCGGAATGACTAAAATAAAAACATTTTCTGAAAGAGGAAGAATTGGGCTATTTTTGTATGAATAACAAAACGAATTTTGGGCTCAAAATATGAAAAAATCAGTCATACCTCACCTTAGGAACACATAATTTCGTGGCATAAATGTATACAATTTACAGCAATGTTTCCACAAACCGTTTTTCACTCGTATTGTGTTACCGATCGCTAATTGCATGTATTCAGCACCTAAGTTAATATTTGTCGACCGTTATTATACACTCATTTTTATTGCTATCCCGGAGATTTACTGACCTCGGAATGACGTGTCAGTGTTCCCAATGTCCTTATGCTTTGAGTGAACATGTCCGTATATTTTTAATTACTACAATGCGCCATTAAATGCGATTTAAAATTGATTATATTATCATTGCTTCCCCGTAAGGAGAGCTCTAGAGTGGGCACAGCAACATGGCGAACCGCGCGCTCAACTTGGCGTACTTTCTCCTGCAGCGGAGAGCTGCTATCAGTGATCCATGTATAGAGATCAGTGGACCCAACTTAAGGCTTGGTTATCTGTCTCAAAGTCGAACTTGACATGTTCCAGATAGAGGCGGAATTTTTCTAGTGCATACAAGACTGCCAAACCTTCAAGTTCATAAATGGAATATTTGGATTCTTGAGCCGATAACATCCTAGATGCATAGGCGATGGGTCGCCTCCCTAGTTCAGTCTCTTGAAGAAGGACTGCAGCCACCGCCGACGATGACGCGTCGGTTTGGACGATGAATTTCTTCGAGAAATCAGGCATGGCAAGAACAGGGGCATTACACAGCGCTAATTTGAGGTCTTCAAAAGCGGCTTATTGAGAAGGTCCTCACTCAATTTTGACGCCTTTCCTACAGAGTAAGTTCAAGGGCGCCGCTCTATTAGCGAAGTTAGGAATAAATTTCCTGAAGAAATTCACCATGCCAATGAATCTGGCAGTTCCTTTGATGTCCTTGGGAGGTTTGAAATCACAGATGGCCTGTGTTCTAGAAAGATCTACAGCGACACCATCAGGCGACACAATATGCCCTAGAAATGACATGGAAGGCTTAGCGAAAGCAACCTTGGACAACTTCACCATTAACCCTGCCTTACGAAGGCGACTCAGGACCTCTTTCAGATGATCTAGATGTTCTTCAAAGGTCTCAGAAAATACGACGACATCATCAAGATAATGGTATAAATACTCAAATTTGATGTCAGAGAAGACCCTGTCTAGCAGTCTCGTAAGCACAGCTGCTCCCGTGGGGAGCCCGAAAGACACGCGTTGTACTCATACAAGTTCCAATCCATGGCAAAAGCTGTCAGATGTTTAGATTCTTCAGCTAGAGGGATCTGATTATACGCCTGATTGAGGTCTAAGATGGTGAAGAACTTAGCTTTTTGAAACCATGAAAAACAAGAGTGAAGGTCGGGAAGGGGCACAGATTGTAACACCACCTTCTGATTTAAAGCCCTATAGTCAATCACAGGCCTGAAGCCACCTTTGGATTTCGGAACTAGAAAAGTAAGTGATGAATACGCTGACTTAGAGGGTCGAATAATACCATCTTTTAACATGTGATCAACGATCTCCTTCAGAGCCTTCATTTTAGGTGGAGATAACCTATAAGGAGGAAATCGGACAGGAATTGAATCCGTAACCTCGATCTTGTATTCGATAAGGTCAGTAACACCAAGAGTTTCAGAGAAAACATCGGGAAACGACTGACACAGCTTACGAATACTCTCAGCCTGCTCCTCAGGTAGATGTCTAAGGTCTAACAACATCTCATCCTGGGTAGGCGAAATAGATGAACATGACACAGAATTACATTTTAACAAAGGAATTTTACAATTACCAGCAAATTTGAAAGTGCACAACTTGCTCTGAATGTCGAGCACTAGACCGGTGTGAGACATGAAATCCGCTCCCAATATAATGGGGCAAGAGAAGTGCTTAGCCACAAACAGCTTAATTTTCCAAGTGAATTTCAAAATTCGAATTTTGGCATACAGGGAACCTAAAATTTCCAATGGAGACAAGTTAGCTGAAACACATTGAACCGAAGACGAATAAAAATCAGAAAATTTACAAACAGATTTTAATTTAGAGTACCATTCAGCCAAAATAATGGAACAAACACTGCCTGAGTCTAATAGAGCAGTTACAGGTTCATTATTCAATTCAGTTTTGAGAAATGGTACAGGAGGGGGGGGAATCTGCCACAATCCTAAGACATTCTTTGGGACCTTCAAATGATAAATTAGAAAACTGAATTTTCCCTGAGTTTTCATCAGATTTAACAGGGGCTGAGCCTGAAGAAGGTGGGCATGCCGACTCAGCCGATGCCGCTATTCACTTTAGATTGTTGTTGGAAGGTGCACCAGAAGTTGAGCAGGAAGGGGTGCTATTAGTATTAGGATAATTCTTAGCAATATGGGAAATAGCACCGCATTTAAAACAGCCTCGATGACCCTGCTCCATTCTTTGCCCCGTTGGATTTGATCAGAGGGCACTTTTTCCGGAGATGGTCTGCAGACCCACAAGCATAACATTTGCGGGTTGCGATGGTTCGGCGAGGTGTAGGCTGAAGACTACTTAAAGAAAGAGGGGGCTCCCTCGCCACACGTAGTGTGTCAGCATATCTAACTCCCTCGGCTGAGACAGCCATAGCTTCTAATTCGACAAAAGTTTGCAGACGCGACACAAAACACAAATATGACTTATAGTATGGTAAAATTCCTTCCACAATGGCGTGAACAATTTGATCTTCTGGGAAATGGAGAGCAAATACCATAGTATAGAACTTAATATCTTGGATGAAGTCGGCAAGATTTTCATCCAGACGCTGTACACGGTAATAGTACTTTTGAATTAGAGATGACCTAGCCCAGGCAGGCATGAAATTTGCCAGGAGGTGTGCATGAAAATCTTCAATAGTTGATTGTTCAGTAATTGCTCTTACTATTTTGTCCGAGAGGACACCTATGGAGTAGGGGGGTTAAATAATTTGAAGAATCTGACATGTGGAAAGCGAAAACACAAGAGCATGATCCTGAAACTCAAACAAAGAAATGAAATTACATCACTAGTAGAGTTAACAGAAAACTTGGAAATACCCCTAAGCAACATCGCTAAAGGATGAGGCAAACTACTGAACCCGGGTGACATAGTAGGTAAAGGCCTAAGGGACGTAGAAGCTGATTCAAAGCCTACATTATTTACAAAGTAGGGTGGGATAGAAGTTCGATGATTATGCTCCTTTTCCAAAGGTGCGGACATCTGTTGGGTAAGTGACTAATCTCCTGTTTTAATCCGTATTGAAATCTGTTTATATACAACAATAATCTGTTGGGTAACCGCAGATGTAGTACTTTCTTCCCCTTTTGGAGAACCCTCCTCGCTAGCAATGTTTACCACAGTGGGCTGGTCGGTTTTGGGAGCCGCTGCCCCAGTTAACAATTTATTAACCCTATTGGACATTTTAGACAGGTGTTCAACTAGAGCACTAGCCTCCTTCCCCTGAATGTCACTTAATTTAAGAGACAGTAGATCACTCACCCTATTATAAAAATGGTACAATCTAGCTTGCACACGTTTAAGTTGATTAGGAGATGGATCACCACCTTCAAAAAAACTAACTACAGATGTTAGTTCAGTAATATTATCAGTGATCGTGGAGAGAGCGTCGTCAATATATCTTTCTCCCCCAAGGTGGGGATACTAATCGGCAAATCAAGAGAATCTTTAAGCTTAGTGGTATCGGCCGCAACCGTGCCTCCAGATTGAACATTTCTAATAGCTAATTCATAACTTAATTCCTCCTTGCGCAAATAGCCGGGATGGAGGACATCGCGAGGGCTGGACATGATGACAAAAGATTGACAAATTTAAAAAATAAGATAGAAAACTCCAGCGATGGAGAAAATTGTTAGAGTTCAAAACAAAAGCAATGTTTAGCCGTCAAAAGGGGCAAAATTGAGGCCGATTCAACCACGCTCTGCTACCACTTGTTATGGAGTTATCCGTGGAATGCAGAGGTGAAGGAAGGTGCGGGCTGGAATGGGTCTAACTACAAGTCCGAAAGATGAATTAAAATATCAATAAAGGTTATATTTTCAGTAGACAACAAGATTTACCAAATTTTCGCTAGGTGAAATAACAGTAAAAGAAAAACACAGGTACAATGATAACTTTACAAGTGAAAGCACAAATTTTAGGAGATCATTACAAGATCTGGGCTACGAGCCCTAAGTTTTATAATTCCTGAGCTCTCAGATCACAACCACAATTTACCAAAGGGCAGAAAACCCCTAATTACATGGAGCACTTGCTCCCACCTAGTAATGTCAAGCCTCCTAGGGACACCTTTCAAATATACCAGAAAGAGCTGACACGCTCTCCATCTTTCAAGCCTATTAAAGGCAATACCAGACTTTTACACATGATTGCCATCAAGGCACAACTTATAATGAAACAGGGGTATCTAGTACCCAGCCTACTGGGCCTATATAGAAAATTAACAGGTTAACTTAAAAATCCCTAAATGCAAAAAGAATGGAGGTGTGTACTTGCACTCCTGCATGAATACATGTTAAAACCAAAGGGGCACTAGGCCGATTAAACAGGGGCTATTCCCACACTAGGGAGGTGACTCGTGTAAGAAAATTTTAGTACATTAAGAGTAGGAAATCAGTTATGAAAATGTAGTCACCTCAAATCAAAAATGAAGGGGAGCTCGAGAGGGTAAAGCACTCTCTATTCCCGATTTACAGTTAAAGTAATAAGAAATTTTCACATAAGCTGGCACTATTACATTTTTAGAGAGGTAGGTTACATTGAAAATGTTTCGGACCTTCCCCGAGGGCTAAACTGCTGAGCTAGCAAGAAATAAAGATGTTGAAAGGCCATTACCTTTGTTGAAGAGCTGCTACCCGAAGTAAGAGGTGCTACCCGCCCCCTGCTATACTTCCATACACTAAGCTAGATGTTGTTGAAGTGGCTGAGAGACATGAAAATCAGCAGTTTTTATACTCTCGGGGAAGATTTGAGACCTTTCATGAATAATTAAGACACACCCACAGGCATTTATTGGCTAACAAAAATTTACACATAAAAAAATTGGGCAAAAAAGACACAATTGGCTGAAAATTAATGACAGAAATTATTGATTGGCTAACTTCAAAACTGGCGGAAAGAAAAGATTTATATTGCCGACCAACAAATGAAAGAACAAAATTTAGTTATAGGAAAACTTATGAGTATAAAAATCTTCAAAAAAGTTCCATCACTTCGCACCAGGGTGCATGATCATAGTTTTTGGTAGAGACATCTGTGAGTGAATGTCCACACTTCTTGATAATTAGTAAACAAAAACAACACAGTGACATCTTCTGATAAATGGTTGAATTGATTCAGTTTTAAAGTTCAGAGTTTTAGCTGTAGAGGAGTACTTTAAGACGGAAAATTCAAATGTGCGGCGTATAGGTGTACCAACCGGTACAAAAATCAATCAAAGGCATTTATGTTGTGACAATTAGTGGTAGAATGATTTCTTGGTTCAGGGTACTTACAGGGGTTAGACAAGGCTGTAATCGTTCACCTTTGCTGTTCGTAGTTTACATGGATCGTCCGCTGAAAGGTATAAAGTGGCAGGGAGGGTTTCAGTTAGGTGGAAATGTAGTAATCAGTCTGGCCTAAGGTGACGACTAGGTCTTAATGGCAGATTGTGCCGAAAGCCTGCAGTGTATGAATGGGTGATTCGTAAAAGTAGGGATTATATGGAAACTAATGGGAATGGGAAGCGCTTGCTGGACGAAGCAAGACAAGGTTCCTTGGAACTTGAAAATAGGTCCCAAATAATATGGTATGAAAATTTGCCTTTCGAGGACTAAATTGATGTCAGTATGTATGAAATTCAATAGAATTGAATGTCAGTTTGTTGATACAAAGCTAGAAGAGGTCGATAATCTCAAGTATTTAGGTTGTGTGTTCTCCCAGGACGGTAATATAGTAAGTGAGATTGAATCAAGTTGTAGTAAAGCTAATGCAGTGAGCTCGCAGTTGCGATCAACCATCTTCTGTAAGAAGGAAGTCAGCTGATGTACAGATGATGGCTTGAAGCCTACTACTGTACTATCTAATGACGTCCTATTCATCAAGTGAACTACATATGAGTTTATCATTATATTAGATTTTTATTTGTTTCATGAACATTTTTATAATAGCTGTAGAATATTGAAATGTTGTTTGACAAAAGTAATAAGGTTTTGATTAGTGACTGAAGATGCCTCACAGTAAGAGGCGAAACATGTCTCATATTTGAAAAATGTTTTAACTTAAATGCCAACATCTTGTATTGTATTGAATAGGTGGAAATAAATTTTAAATATTTTCCTATATATTTACAAAACTTTCAATACGGACAAAAATGATTTTCATCACTTGTTTGCAGACTAACGCTGAAAGGCATAATGGTGTAAAATGATAATGAACGAATGAATGAAAGAGTTCTTCTCTTACGTGGGGATTATTGATGTACACTGCCCCTTTCAGCATCTCGCACTGTTAATAAATGCAGGGATTCGAACTCGGGTATCTTCCTGGTCATTTAACCACACTCTCCTTGAAAATCTCCCTTAATACTACTGTGGACCGATTGACAATGTGTACTACTGATATATGAAGTATAAATAATGCCCATCTTCATTGGTACCTAATTACTATCCTTGCTGTAATAAAGAGTAAAATTGAAAGAAGTTTGAACCTGCTTCTTCACAACCTGGTTTGTTAACCATAGGTGTGTGCTTTTACTCTGTTAGCTGGGGCAAGGCCCAGCTATCAAGAGGCATTTTGAAGTCTATATGGTATCTGTTCATAGGCTTATTTTACAATTCTGTTTTTGCAAACTCTCCCATAATTTCTTCTAGAATGCCATATAGATTTGTTTTACTCAGTTACTTTCATCTACATTCAGTTCCCATGAGTTCTTGTTTGGAGCCATTTTTGATAAGCCTTCTTTTTATATTTACAAGGTTCCTTGAGTTTATCAATCCACCAAAATGTTTGGCTTTTTCTAGCATACACTGTTGATCCAAGGTATTTCAGTGGTGTTTTTACTACAGCATCCCTGTGTTACAACCCTTCTGTTTCTATATCCTGAACGTGCTGACTATTATTTGGAACTTTTCCCTGATCATACACCTGTGTACTTCTCTCTAATTTTCTCATCCCAGAGATTCTCTTCCCTTATTCTTCTGCATACAGATTTCACTTCACCTGTCCTAGGCTTAGTGATGCTGAGTTCACTGCAGAACAACCATACATTCCTTAACAGATTTCCTGAAGTTAAAGATAGTTTTGATAGTATCTCTTATGGATCCGATGTCTCTTCCCTTTGTCTGTAGTGATGAACAGCGTTATGCTTGGTGAATGTGTTCATAACTCTTAGTCATATACTAGCACAGAACTCCAGGAAATGCTTCCCATTCCTTTTTTTGCTTCCATATTTGCCCACATTTACCCATCACCTTGTAATATCCTTCACTTCAACTTCCAGTTCTCAGGCTGAATTCACCCATCACACTATTGATGTTGATCCTGACTGTGATATTACTCAGTGCTTTATGAAACTTGCCTACTTCATCCTCATTGACACCCTCACACAGAGAGTAAACTAAGACAGACATTCTGATCTGACCTACTGCTAAATCTATCCACGTCATTTGTTCATTTACATACCTAACAGAGCTGTATTTTGTGCTATAATTTTTCTAATAAATGATCCCACTCCACACTTTGCCCTCCCTCTTTTGACACCTGTTAAGAAGACTCATAATCTCTTCCTCTTTACCTTTGTCTATTCGAACATCATTGACTCCAAATTCATTGAGGGGCATTTTAGCTAACTCAGCAAGTTCAGCTTTCTTTCTTTCTTTCTTTCTTTCTTTCTTTCTTTCTTTCTTTCTTTCTTTCTTTCTTTCCTTCCATATGCCCCATCATTATATTGATAGCTTCCATTGAATTCCACATCTTGCTTAAGTGCTAAAAATGCTAAAATTTGCCATCTGTACTTATCATGTATATCTTCTCTTTTGTGTTGACCTTCTCTATAAATTATACACTGACTGAGCAAATGCAACACCAAGGAGGAGTGGTTCGAAAGGGATGAAAGTTGGGGAAAAAACAGAGACGGCACGGACGAATAATTTATGTTTATTTCAAACCGATATGCAGGTTACACAATGCGCACGGCATCGACTCAGTAGGATGTAGGACCACCGCGAGCGGCGATGCACGCAGAAACACGTCGAGGTACAGAGTCAATAAGAGTGCGGATGGTGTCCTGAGGGATGGTCCTCCATTCTCTGTCAACCATTTGCCACAGTAGGTCGTCCGTACGGGACTGGGGCAGAGTTTGCAAACGGCGTCCAATGAGATCCCACACGTGTTCGATTGGTGAGAGATCCGGAGAGTACGCTGGCCACGGAAGCATCTGTACACCTCGTAGAGCCTGTTGGGAGATGCGAGCAGTGTGTGGGCGGGCATTATCCTGCTGAAACAGAGCATTGGGCAGCCCCTGAAGGTACGGGAGTGCCACTGGCCACGGCACATGCTGCACGTAGCGGTGGGCATTTAACGTGCCTTGAATACGCACTAGAGGTGACGTGGAATCATACGCAATAGCGCCCCAAACCATGATGCCGCGTTGTCTAGCGGTAGGGCGCTCCACAGTTACTGCCGGATTTGACCTTTCTCCACGCCGACGCCACACTGGTCTGCTGTGACTATCACTGACAGAACAGAAGCGTGACTCATCGGAGAACACGATGTTCCGCCATTCCCTCATCCAAGTCGCTCTAGCCCGGCACCTTGCCAGGCGTGCACGTCTATGCTGTGGAGTCAATGGTAGTCTTCTGAGCAGACGCCGGGAGTGCAGGCCTCCTTCAGCCAATCGACGGGAAATTGTTCTGGTCGATATTGGAACAGCCAGGGTGTCTTGCACTTGCTGAAGAATGGCGGTTGACGTGGCGTGCGGGGCTGCCACCGCTTGGCGGCGGATGCGCCGATCCTCGCGTGCTGACGTCACTCGGGCTGCGCCTGGACCCCTCGCACGTGCCACATGTCCCTGCGCCAACCATCTTCGCCACAGGCGCTGCACCGTGGACACATCCCTATGGGTATCGGCTGCGATTTGACGAAGCGACCAACCTGCCCTTCTCAGCCCGATCACCATACCCCTCGTAAAGTCGTCTGTCTGCTGGAAATGCCTCCGTTGACGGCGGCCTGGCATTCTTAGCTATACACTTGTCCTGTGGCACATGACAACACGTTCTACAATGACTGTCGGCTGAGAAATCACGGTACGAAGTGGGCCATTCGCCAACGCCGTGTCCAATTTATCGTTCGCTACATGCGCAGCACAGCGGCGCATTTCGCATCATGAGCATACTTCAATGACGTCAGTCTACCCTGCAATTGGCATAAAGTTCTGACCACTCCTTCTTGGTGTTGCATTTGCTCTGTCAGGCAGTGTATGATTCTCCTTTTCTAAGGTGTTAACAGTTTGTAGAATTATGAAACTTCTCTGTCTTTCCATAGGATGTGAAAGAAGAAGCAGAGAATGAAGCTTGTGTCTTGAATAAGTCTCCTTCCTGTGCGTAAGTAATTATCTCATTAATGGAACTGGTTTTATTTTTCTATTTTTATGCAATGGTGTTTTCATTTTAAAAGGAGCTTTCTTCCATTTGACATGTCTTTGTTGGTGTTCAGTATTATTTTTGCTCCTTTAAACTAGAGCTGGAATTTACAGCTTTCATATTTTTATGGTACTCTAGATGAAAGATCTGCCTTCTAACAGTGATGACAGCACTTTTGGTTCTTTGCTGCATAGTCAGCAGCAGAATGCAACAGGCTGTAAGAGAAGCATGGTTGTAGAACCAGTGCTACCCAAGAAGCGATCTGCCTCTTTTTTCTAATTAGGATTACCTTTAAATGAAGCCCTGTTCTCTTTGTGAAAAAGTGGCATTACATCCTTAATGAGCCTTGACTTCCTTATCAACCATTGATTGGCACATAGGTTTATAGATTACAATGTGACATGTAGACAGCCCAAAGGATCCTCTTGGCTGTTATTCTGGGCTTTCTGTACCAGGGCTTCTATGTCACTGTGATATAGGTCTTCAGTTTTTCTTATGTAGGCTGAGTGGTCCTCAAATCAACCCTTTGGTCCATGTAAAACTCCCTCACCTGCTTAGGAATCAAACCTGGGGACCTCCTGATAAGTACCAGGCTCACTAGTGTTAGACCACATGGCCAACATCCAGAATTAATTCATCTGGCAAAGTAACTTTTTCCTACGGGTTGTGTAGTAAAGCATACTGGAGTCCCACATTGTTTCCCGCGGGTTGCGTAGTAGAGTGTACTTGACTTTCAAACCAAGTTCCTCTGCCATCTGTCTGTTGAACATATAATGTTTAGGAACCAGAGAATTCCCTATGCTTCCTAGATACAACTAACATGCATAGAATGCTAAAATAAGGTGTTTCATTACACATTTTCTTAGATAGAACAGACAGCTGATTGAATGTAAACACATCGCAGCAACATGGCTGCACATAACACAGTGGAGTTAAGAAGATATTTGTTACAAATTACATTAATATTTGATGAATGCAATGGTAGCGAGTTTGAAGTTGTAGGTATGATAATAAGAATGGTGTGGGAAACAGTTGGGTCAGGAGATGAACCTGAGGAAAATCAAAATATGGTATGTTGCACAGGATAGGAAAAGCTCATTCAGGTGCTGTCTGCTGTTAAAGTATTAGGCCTACATGGACAAAACATAATTATCAATTTTAATCATCCAGTACCGAACTCGATAGCTGCAGTCGCTTAAGTGCGGCCAGTATCTGATTTTTGATATGCTCTATTGGTGGAAAAGAATCTAATTCTCTCCATGGGAACTTAGAATTTCCATCAGTATCCAGTCATCGAGAGATAGTGGGTTCGAACCCCACTGTCGGCAGCCCTGAAGATGGTTTTCCGTGGTTTCCCATTTTCACACCAGGCACATGCTGGGGCTGTACCTTAATTAAGGCCACGGCCGCTTCCTTCCCATACCTAGGCCTTTCCTCTCCCATCGTTGCCATAAGACATATCTATGTTGGTGCGACGTAAAGCGAATAGCAATGAATAATCATCCAGTTCATTCTGTTTGAGTCCATGGGCCTCTACATAATTACATAATATTGCAACAAATGTCAATTTATCTTCCAATCCCATTCAGTGAAAAATAATTTATAGACATGATACTGTATAGGCTTTTGGGCTTATGCCGTGTCAAGAAAATAAGGTGAAATTCTTAACATTTTGTGCTCTCCGTCCTCAGAAGAAATCTTGACTGTCCACGAGAAAGACTTGTTAAACAATGACACTTTAAATGTGGAACGTTGTAGTAGAAGTGGAAAACGGTACATTCACTCACCACCAAATGGCTCCCTGGACGTGGCAACGCTAGCGTTCGAAGCGGAAGGTGAACCATCACAATCAGTTTAAGCGGTTCCCTGGATTTCTATGTATTTCCATACGTATTTCCACAGCTTCCCATATAATCCTGGACCTGTAGTGTCTAGTGTGGATAAGAGCTCGAGCATCTTGGAACATGACATCATGACCTGACGATAGAGCGTGCTCAGCTATGGCCAATTTGTCTGGTTGGTTGAGAAAAATATTACATTAATGTTCTTTGATACGGGTACCAATGGACCAGCATGTTTCCTCCATCTAGCTCAGAAACAGGCGGTCTCTCCCACAAACCGGTATGCTAGTAAAACTGTCGTCAGTCTTTCCAAGAAATCCTTGGACAAGAAGCAAACAGCAGTTCTAGCTAGGGGTCTTAATTTTGCTGTCGCTCCCTCTAAAACCCCCACTGAGGAGTTAATTACTTCAGTTGAGGCAGCCATCCACAAACTACCTATGGATGTGGCTGAGGATTTAAGACAGAAATGTGTGAGACTCATAAGGTCTGCTGTTGTACCCGCGCCCAGTTTAACAAGAGGCGAGAGGAGAGCTCTGAAGGAACTTAGAGATGGTTCTGAACTGACCATTCTCTCAGCTGTCAAGGCTAATGTGACAGTGGTTATGGACACTGATGAGTATATGAATAAGATCTCGGCTATATTGTCAGAGCCTGTTTACAGACTGAGCTCACTTGACCCCACCACTCATGTATCCAAAGCCACCGTGAAGCTCTTAGGGCAGTCTTCAATTCCAAAAGAGGAGGCTAAACATCTGTCCCCAGGGGATGCAGTGTCACCTAGATTATATGGACTGCCGAAGATCCATAAAAAACTGTTCCCCTCAGACCTATTGTTAGTGCGATAGGTTCTCCTATGTATGCTTTGGCTAAATACCTAAGCAAATTGCTTCAGGCACACATAGGACGTACTGAATAATACGTCAGGGACTCTTGGTATTTCGTCAACAAGCTGTCAACCATAACCGTTCAACCTAATGCAGTTTTGGTGTGTTTCGATGTGGAGTCCTTGTTCACTAAAGTGCCGATTGACTCGGTCATGTCTCTCATTAAACACCTGTTCCCTGAGGATATTACCAAGCTATTTTACCACTGCATGACGGCCAGCTATTTCTTGTGGGGTGGGAATTTTTACGAACAGACGAACGGAGTGTCTATGGGAAGTCCACTTTCGCCCGTAGTGGCTAATTCGTTTATGGAGCATTTTGAGGAGGAGTCTGTTGCTTCGGCGCCCATCAAGCCTATGATGTGGTGGAGTTATGTTAATGATGCATTTGTGGTCTGGACAGAATGTCCTGAGAAACTTCATCTATTCCTAAACCACCTAAATCAACAACATCCATCAGTAAAATTCACTATGGAGATGGAGTCGGACAGATGCCTTCCTTTCTTGGATGTTCTAGTAAGAAGGAAACCGGACGGCTCCTTAGGACACACCGTCTATCGTAAGCCTACCCACACAAATCGCTATCTTCATGCAGATTCCAACCACCATCCAGCACAAAAACAAGGCATTCTCATGACACTTGCCAAGAGAGCAAGACGAATCTGTGAGCCATCACATATCCAGGTGGAGATGGACACGCTCATAGTCGCGTTCAAGGGTAATGGTTACAGTGATTTTCAGATTCATAAAGCCCTACATACCAGAGAAACGACTAAGCAAAGCTCACAGAAGGAAGAAGTGAAGGGAACTGCCTACTTGCCTTATATTCACAACACCACAGATCGAATTGTCAAGATCCTCCGCAAACACAATATTAAAACCGTATTTGGCACCGCCACTAAAATTGCTCACAGTCTGAGTAAAACCAAGGACAAATTGTCCCCACTTTTACATCCTGGGGTATACAAAATCCCCTTTACTTGCGGTAAGGTATACAGCGGCCAAACATGCCGGTCCATTGGTGCCCGTATCAAAAAACATGAACGTAGTATTCGTCTCAACCAACCAGACAAATCGGCCATAGCTGAGCACGCTGTATCGTCGGGTCATGATGTCATGTTCAAAGATGCTTGAGCTCTTACCCACATTAGACATTCTACAGGTCCAGGATTATATGGGAAGCTGTGGAAATACATGGAAATCCTAGCAATTTCAACAGGGACACCGGCTATCAATTAACTAATACCTGGTTGCCAGCCATTAAGAATTTGCATAGGTGGTTCCCTTCCCGGTCCCTTCATTATTGTTATTTCGTCTCAGTGTTTTCCAAATTCCTATGTTCCTCGTTGCCAGATGTTTCATTGCAGGCTTATGTCTATGCCATACACCTGCCAATGTCATGTGTTACGCAAACACGTTATGTGAACCGCTTAGACTGATTGTGATGGTTCAGTCAGCATCCGCTTCGAACACTAGCATTGCCACGTCCTGGGGGCCATCTGGGGCAAATGAACGTACCATTTTCCACTTCTAATATAACGTTCCAAATTTAAAGTGTCATTGTTTAAGAAGCCTTTCTCGTGGACAGTCGAGATTTCTACTGAGGACGCAGAGCACAGTTCCCTGTGAAACGTTAAGAATTTCACCTTATTTTCTTGACACAGCATAAGCCCAAAAGCCTACACAGTATCATGTCTTTAAGTACGGGCCGCGAAAGCATTAATGACAGAATAATTTATCATTTGTATGTCCGAGAGACAGTACGATTTGCTATCTAAATATCTTTATCCAACAGTTGCTGGAAATGAAATAAATTCGGGAATTCAGAGTGGAGACCTGCGTTATCTCCATTAGCATCAGTTCGAGCAATTCAGACTGTTTTAAATACAAGCAATTTAACATCAACTTGTACAATGTTGGATGCTTCTTGAAGTATCGTTCCAATCTTGGGTGTTCCTGTGTGTAATTAAGTGGTCTCATTGTATCATTTTATGGAAAGTATAGTGTATTTTCCCTTGGTGCAAAACTTGTAACTGATATCTTAAGTGGTTTTTACAGAATTAATTATTTAGTGAAGGTACTACACAAATATGCATGACAAGCAAATTATTACTCTAGATTTCACCAAACAGTGAGTCAGAGATAGTCCGTGGGAGAGGGCTAACATAGTAAGATGGCATAAATTATAACTTTTGTCCTTTTTCCTACTATTTGCGAGTTACTTCTCATTTCAGAACTCCTGTTATTGCTACAAGATGCAACTTACACTCTCACCACACACTGTGACTCTTCGTAGAGCCATGAGGCAAGAATTGAATTCCCCACTAGATCTGCTGAGAAGTCATAGAGATACAAATCAATATGGAAGTGTGTATGTCGCAGCCTCTGAGAATGAGATGTGTGTACCACCAGTAATATTACTTAACCAGGGTATGAACTTATGTGAAGCAGTGCTGGTGTTTATCATAGTTGATAGAAGCCAGCAGAGCAAGCAATGGGCATGTCAGTGAATTGAGTACATTCATCACACAAGTCTCTCATTACGTACAGGACAAGATTAATTTTAGAGAAGAATTTGTATGTGGTACAAAGGCAAAAATGATGTGTCATTATGAGAATGGAATGTGTAGATTACAAAGCTCTTTCAGTCATTATCAAGTGTAGAGCCAAGGAGGGATCAACTCGCTGACTGAGCCGCCATAGATGTGCACCCTACTGTACCTGGTGATAGAGCACAAGGCGTAAGCAAACAGGAGTTCTTGATGAGGGTGACACACTGTATGCACCAGGAAACCAAGTACAAGGTGGATTGGTTTAGAAATGAACAGCTTGGATTGGACCATGGTATTGAATGTGGTGTGGAGGATTGACCGAGATATTGGAGAGGAACCATATTAGCACCTACCAGGAATTAACTGGACTAGGGGACTACTGGACTACCTGTTCCAGCTTTGTATCCCCCAATCTGGCATTCAGTTATTTTAGATTTCTTACCTACTGACATCAATTTAATCCTGGAAATGCTAATTTTCATACCATACTCATTGTACTTATTTCGAAGTTCCAAGACATTAGACTAGGCTTTTGGCACAATCTGCCACTAAGATCAAGTCATCAGCAAAAGCCAAACTGCTCACTACTTTTTCACTTACTGGAATCCCGGCCTGCAGCTTATTACCTTACAGGAGATGATCCTTGTAAACTATAAACAACAGAGGTTAAAGATTACAGCCTTGTTAATACCTCAAACCAAGAACTCAGTCCTACCACCTATTCTCACTGCAGCCAAATTGTCAACATAAATGACTTTGTTATAGATTGTGATTCCCATAGGGAGCCTAAATATTTGCCCTGAATGAGTACATTTATAATACGAATATAGTTGGTCAATTGTTTGATGTTATAAATTGTCCGGGTAACTCTTTCTTGGATGCCAGCATTTTACCCTATTGTGCTAATTTGGGCTCATCACTTGGTAAATAGCACACCTACCAATATGCATAGTTAGTGCATATTGGTATTATAACTATAACTATACTGGTATCATAAATGCCTCTGATTGATTTTCATAAGCTACAAATAATGCCATAGTTCCCCAGTATGGCAAACATCTTTTCCCTCGGTCTCTGCCATGTGCTTTCTATAGATCTATGAAACATAAATATCATTGTCATTTCCTCTTGTAGCATTTTTCAGTTGTGTGGCACGTACTGAAAATCTGATCCTGACAGCCACTCTTTGGTCTGAAACCGCACTGTTTATCATCCGACTTATTATCAAGCCCGGTTCATTCACTCCCTTCCAGAATGCCAGTGAATACCTTGCCTGGTACACTGATCAATGAAATACCTCAACAGTTGTCGGTATTCATCCTGTACTCTTCTTTATAGATATGTGCAATTGCACAATTTTGCCATGAGCTGAGTTGTTCATATCACCACCAGAAAGATTTACTTTTATACTGATATTCAAAATATTCCTTTCAGCAGCCCGGTGTGTCTCTAGGATCTATAATGAGTTCACCTGGTTTATGCAAAATATTTCTATATCTTGAATTTGCTTACTGTCTATTGTTTGTATCTTTTCACTAATTATATCCATGTACTTCATTCTATTTCCTCATCCTGGTTATTTCCTATCCTTATTCATATGCAGACAGATTTCATTTTCTCTGTCCTAAGCCCACATATACTTAGTTCACTACATATTAGATACTGGTTGTATTGTCAAAAAATTCCCAGAATACCTGCACATTCCTCGCATATTTTCTGAATTCAAAGACAGTTACGACATAATCTACTATGGATCCGGTACCTCTACCTTCCCTTCTTCATCGGTGAATAGCATTATGCTGAAAGAATGCATTCATTACTGTTAATCCAATACTAGCACAGAAGACCAGTAAAGTCTTTCCATTGCAGTTAGCTTCCATATCATTCCCACATTTGCCCATCACCTTTTCATATCCTTCAGTTCCATTACCAACTTTTGCATTGAAATCAATCATTAGCACTGCCTTATCCTTGCCGTTTACCATGAGTACAACGTCACTTAGTGCTTCATTAAACTCCGTCCCCATCTGCACCCTCACCTGGTATATACATTGTAACATTTCTTGTTCTAGGTCCTCCAACTGCCAAATCTACCTTCATCATTCATTCATTTATGTGCTTAACAGAAACTGTGTTGTAGGCAATAGTATTGCTGATGAACAGTCCTACCCTGTACCCTGCCGTTCCTGTTTCAGTATTTATCTCTCATTTCTTCCTTGTTATCTCCCCTTACATTAATATAATTAAGATAATATAATTAACTCCTGATGTATCCAGATGCATTCCCTATCCTGGCTCAGCCAATTCTACTTTTGTTTCTCCTCAAGCCCCAGTAATATTTATAGCTCCCCATCAAATTCCATTTCACTTGCCAAGTGGTTTTTCTAAGTTGTTCCGCACCTGTCAAATGGAAGTGGGACTCTGTTACTCGCATAGGTCTATGCCCTGCTTAAAATGCTCTGAGCTTGATAAATTCTGTGGAGCTGGGTGCTAGAATTCTTACATATAGTCCTAGTGAGGTCTATTTTCTAATGGGTTAGGGACCATTGGTGTACTGTGTGGTCCTGGTCACCTGAACACAAGAAGGGTCGTGAATCAGAATATGTCTGAGATGCCCACTTCTTTTCCATAGCAACTGTTGTCCCAACTCTCATGCCAACTTACTAGGCCACTCAACCTTAGCGCATGGTTCATGAACTAGGAGGTGTCTAGAGTAACCTACACCATCTCATTTCATGACCATCTCAGGTAGCAAAAATATTTGAAAATGTACTGGAAAAGAGAATGAGAAGAAAGTTGGAAGGACAATTATGAGAAGAGCAATGGGGCTTTTGAAATGGAAGATCAATACTAGACTACATCTTCAGTATTAACCAAATTGAAATACATTTCTAGCTTTGGAAAAAGTTTATGTACTCGGAGGATATGTAGGGAAAGTAACGGAACAGAAAGTATTTGGCAGTAAAATGATAGAATATGTGCAAACAATATACAAAGATGTTTGCAGAAATGTCCAGACAGAGAGGTTTTAGAATGAAAGTGGACTATGACAAGGAAGTTTTTTTTTTCTATTTGCTTTACGTCGCACTGACACAGATAGGTCTTATGGCAATGATGGGATAGGAGAGGCCTAGGAATTGGAAGGAAGCGGCCGTGGCCTTAATTAAGGTACAGCCCCGGCATTTGCCTGGTGTGAAAATGGGAAACCACGGAAAACCATCTTCAGGGCTGCCGACAGTGGGGCTCGAACCTACTATCTCCTGATTACTGGATACCGGCCGCACTTAAGCGACTGCAGCTATTGAGCGACAAGGAAGTTTGATGTCAGCATTGTTATTCACAATGGTTATAGACAAAATGGTGAATGAGGCAAAGGTGAAATATGGAGACATGGAGCTGGAGATAGAAGATAGGAGAGAGAGAATTCGGAATGACAAAATTAAGAATGGTATAGGAATACAAAAAATTCAAAGTAATATAGATGCAGACAAACTGAGATGGTTTGGGCGTGTGGTGAGAATTTCGTAAGAGCTAATACGTGAAAGAAACTTCAGTGAGAACATGGAAGGAACGACATAAATCCAGTCCAGAAAGCGAAGGAAATCCTCACTTCTGGTCCATGACCCAACGAAAGTGAAACCTGGAAATGGGACATGAAGAAGAGGAAGATTTTGTGATATATATTTTTGTCAGTCCTTTCTACCTGATTGCATTCGTTACACAAAATATTATAATTATATATATATTTGATTTCACGTCATGTGAATGATGTCCGTCACAACGGTTCTTTGAAATACATAGAATGCAAAATCTGATTTATTTAGACACTTGAATGTTTAGAAAGAATGTTAAACTATTATCATTTTACCTCAACCCATCTAGGATCTGAAGAGGCAGTTATGTATAAAACACTGCATATTGAGAAATTATGTTATTTAGAGATCTTTAAATCAAATTGAAATTAAACCCCATTAAATTTGACTTAAAATTCGTTAACAGCAAATAAATATCAAACTTAATCTTAAAATTTAAAATAGCAAAGATATGGACTGTAAGATGCTTTTGCGTCCTTTAATTTTCCAGTCTAAAACAACTTAGCACACTGGGGCAAAACGCTGGCAACCGGGAATGAGTTAGCTGAAAAATTTATAATGTGCAATAACGGACAAACTATATTGGTATTATAAATTTACTCATTCAGAACAAATGTATCAGGTTCCCTATGGGAATCTACATCATCATCATCTCATGGCCAGGCAGGCATCAATTTTTGAAAATGAGACAACGTCTCTTATAGTGCATTGGCACTGCCGGTAACTCCAAGTAGCCTACACAGTGGCCTCCATGGTGTGTGCACTAGTCATGCGTCCTGGTAGGTGTGCTATTTACCAACTGATGAGCCTAACTTAGCACAATGGGGCAAAATACTGGCAACCATGAATGGGTTAGCTGGAAAATTTATAGTGTCCAGTAACGGACCAACTGTATTGGTATTTTAAATCTATCTGTTTTGGTGTGATGTAAAGCAAATTGTAAAAAATTAAGGCAGTACATTAGTAAGTAGCCTGTATATTATTCCTTGTGATGCTGTAATTGTGTGTAAAATGTAGTCCAGGTCCACCAAGTCATAATTATACAAACATCCAAACATAGATTCTAATTCACACATTTTGTAATGCTAAAATATCAAATACTTTATACCTTTTTCAGTTCTAAAATTATCAGCATCTCTTTCCAATGTGCCAGTAGGCTCGTCAGTTGGACTGCCACACCTGTCGAAGGAAGTGGAGGCTACTGTTTTGACACCACTCCAAGTGTCCTTTCACAGTGAAAGTGCACCAGTGCCAATATGCACCTCAATTTCCTATAAAATTGACCTTGTAGTTTCTTCTTCTTCTTCTTCTTCTTTTATGACCGCATAGGATCACTTTAGTCAGTCCGTCGTTCAGGTCTCTTTGAAGGGATTGTTCGGGCTTTGCGGTCCTCCCAGTACTTCTTCAGACGCTCCGATCTTCGTGCCCTTTCCTCAGTTGAAAATGTGCGTGTTGTTGGTTTGTTTTGTGTAAGGGTAAAGCGGAGGTTTGTATTCTTGAGTTTTGTATTCAATTTTATCTTATTTTTGGTGTCTTCTGTTGTAAGGCCTATTTCCTTCAGATCCTCTCTTACTTCTCTGATCCATTTACATCCTGTTGTGGTATTTTTTGAGACGAGATTGTGTTGTACTAGTTGTTTCAGAAGTCTCGAGTCCTGCATCCTCATGATATGTCCAAAGAATCCCAGTCTCCTCTTACGCATAGTATCTGTAATGGGTTCTAGCTCTTTGTACACGACTTTGTTAGGTATTAACCGCCACTGTCCATCTTTCTGATATTTTTTGTTGATACAGGTTCTTCCAATCCTCCTTTCAATTTTCTGAAGTCTGTCAGTCTTTGATTGTTTATTCAGGTAAAAGAGTGTTTCTGCTGCATATGTAGCTTCCGGTTTTATAACTGTGTTGTAGTGTTTTATTTTTGTATTTATTGATAGACATTTCTTTTTGTAGATATCCCATGTTAATTTTTGTGCTTTAGCTAATCTATTTGTTCTTACTTGGATTGAGATTTTTTCATTTAAGTTATGTGTTATTACTTCTCCAAGATATTTAAACTGAGTTACTATTTTGATTTTATTACCATTTATGGTGACTTCTTTTAGCTGTGTTGGTTTTTGGGGCATAATTTCTGTTTTTTCAAATGATATTTTGAGGCCAATTTTATTTGCAATGTTTTGAAGTTCTGATATCTGGGTTTTTGCTTCTTTTATGTCCACTGCTAGTAATGCTAAATCGTCAGCAAAACCCAGGCAATTTGTTTTGATTTTTCGGCCAATCTTTATTTTGGGGGGACATTTTCTAAACCATTCCCTCATTACCATTTCTAGAGCACAGTTAAATAATAGTGGTGAGAGCCCATCTCCCTGCCGTAGTCCAGTTTTAATTTCAAATGTCTCTGATGTTTCACCCCTAAACTTCACTTTTGACTTGGTATTGGTGAGAGTCAATTTTATCATGTTTATTAATTTGGGGTGTAGTCCAAGGTGTCTTAAAATTTTAAACAGAGATTCTCTATGGATGCAATCATAAGCTTTCTTGAAATCTACAAATGTTATCACCATATCTCTGTTTCTTCTCCTGTTATAGTCCATTATCAACTTAAGACTCATGATCTGATCAGGACAGCTCCTCCAGGGTCTGAAACCTCCTTGATATTCTCCTAGTTCTTTCTCAAGTTGTAAACTTATCCTATTAAGGATGATTATTGAAAATATTTTGTATGTTATGTCTAGGAGAGAGATTCCCCTGTAGTTATTAGGGTCGGTTTTGTCCCCTTTTTTGTGCAGAGGATGAATGAGGGCTGTTGTCCAGTGTTCTGGTAGTTCTTCTTTAATCCAGATAGAGACAAGTTGTTGATGGAGGGCAACTTTTGCTGAGGTTCCTGCATATTTCCAGATTTCCGCAAAGGTCTGATCTTCTCCTGGCGCTTTGTAGTTTTTTAATTTATTCAGAGCTTGGTAGACCTCCTTTATTGTGGGGGGATTGATGTTTTCTGGTGATGTTTTTATCGGGGTGTTGGTGTCCAAATGAAGGAGTTCTGTAGGTTCCTCACAATTTAAAAGCTTGTTGAAATGTTTAGCCAGAATTTCTGCATTGTCTTTATTGTTATGGGCCAGCTTACCATCTTCATCCTTCATCAGTAGGGTCGGGGGTTCATATTTTTGGAGCTGCTTTCTGAAGGTTTTGTAGTAGTCCCTTGATTTAGTTTTACTGAACTGTTCTTCAATTAACTGCAGGGTGTCCTTATGATGTTGTCTTTTTATCTTTTTTTGTCTTGTAGTTTCATATCATAAATTAAATTTCTGGAAGGGAACACCAAAGTGGCCGTGAGCATCTAGGAGAGGTGTGACAAAATGCAGCTGATGAGCACATTGCAACAAATTGCTGGTAATCTCACAATTGAAAAGGAGTAAAGAGATTGTGAAAATGGGAAACCACGGAAAACCATTTTCAGGGCTGCCGACAGTGGAGTTCGAACCTACTATCTCCCGAAAACTGGATACTGGCCGCACTTAAGCGACTGCAGCTATTGAGCTCGGTACCTGGGATATTAGATCATCTTTCCTTCTTTCCTGACTCCCTCTTGTCTTATTCTACAAGCTTTCGTTCCTTTATGATTTTTTCATATTTTATATAATCATGTTCACATTTTTCCTTGTCGATACGCACTGATGACCAGACTGTTTTACACCTTAAGACAATCCTGTTTAACACCACCACCATTTGATGTGATTAAACAATATTTCTATGTTAACAATGCTTGGCGATGATATGGACTAAGCAACAAAAGTCTAAATTCATTATTCTGTTATCATAGTCGGTACAGTAAAATAGTATGCGACATTGGAACTTGTATTCTCTATAAATTTGGTTATGGTATGTAATAATTTTCGATAGGACCAATAATGTAGGTATTTTAAAAAGCGAATTTAGGCACCTTCCCCTAAACCACCATTTCACCCAGCATGAATAAAAATTATTTATAACCTAAATTGTATCACCATATTCCCATACTTTACATACCGATTTTCATAAAATTGTTTTCACCCATTTTCTCGTGGTTTGGTGTTGGTATGATCTTAGCAATGAAAACCAAAATTCACGAATACTCTGTTATCATAACCAGTATGGTAAAAATGTATAAGACATAAGTGATCAGAAATATAATTCTAATATAATTTTAGTTAAATGTAGAATTTATCGATAGGACATAAATATTGAAGATTTAAATTTTAGGCCTTCCCCTAAACTGCCATTTCAATGTGAATAAAATTTATAGCCTAGACTGCAGTGCATAATTTTCCGACTTCACATACTGATTTTCATTAAATTCACTTCAGCCATTTTTTTTTTTTTGTGATGCCCGTACAGACAGAAATGAGGGAAATTTTAAAAATGCATTTCCTTGTTACTATGGAGACAACTGATTCAGAAATGCCATTTGTTTTTAAATTATGAGCAATGTACAGACATAACTTTTATTGTATATATGTATATATAGATATGTATAAAATTAGTCATTTACTTAATGTGGAGTAAATTGGTGGGAAATACAATTCGTGCGCAGGTATTTCCTTTGTTGCGTGCCGTGCACTGTGCCAGCTCTTGCTACTGTATTGTATTACATTGCTGTTGCATTCAGACAGAAGATTGTGTTGTATTTTTGTGTAGTTCATCTACAATAGTGGCCGTGAGGCACGTCATTGGTTAGAAGATTGAGCAAATAATGCGGTTATGTTCTGCTAGTATTGCTATGCAACAGGCAACAATGAACAAATGACGCCAACATTATCATATGATATTCTGTTAACAGATCTGTCTCACATGACATTATGCTAGCCGAGATTGTTTTTTGAACAGCGGAAAGTAATTTTGAAGTGGTATTGAAAAACCGAGACATGTGTACAGACCAGGATCACCTCGTGGCTACTACTTTAGATTAACTACACAACAATGCAACACACTCTTTTGTCTGAATGCAATAGAGTAGGATGAGCTGGCATTGTGGACGGCATGCAGCAGAGGAAATACCCGCGGGAGTTGAATTTCACATCAATTTTCATGACATTTAGTGAATGCCTAATTTATACATATACATCATCTCCTTGACAGTTGTCGCACAATGGAGCAGGGTCCACTGTAAATTTTACACATATCCCTACCTATAAATAGAGGATATCTGTTAACAGAACATACTACACATTACTGTTGTTTTTCAATCCAAATTTATAATATATTTAATAGATATGTCCTGTCAAAGTGTGTATGCATTTTATTGCCTTAATCTGTATTAATAACTATTTTAACTTTATCCTTCAGATGTGAACTTTTTTGTTTAACACCAAAAATTATTATGGTACAGTTTTTTTTACAATGTTCTACAGAATGCTATAGAATTATTGTTTTCTGAAAAAGTGACACTAAAAATGCAAAATATTATTGGGTATACAGTAGAACCCCGATAATTCGAAGTCGGTTAATTCAAAATCCCGCTTAATTCGAAGAGGCTCTCATTCCCAGAAATGTGAGGTACGGTTTTGCATGTTATTTAAATTGTTTAATTCAAAATAGTGATAATTCGTAATTTGAAGAACAATGTCTGTCGCATCATCAAAATTCAGACTTTTAATTCAAAACTGCCTTTAAGTTAAAAAAAAAGTACTTCACAGAGTAATTTAAATTCAAAATTTATCCACATGGTGATAGAACGCATCTTCCAGAACGTACAGAGGTAGCTTTCCGCACTTTCACTCTCTTCGGTGTGTCTACAGTGTGCTTCATGTTTGCTAAGTTGAAGTGAAATTGTAAGTCTTTTGTATTTAACAATTTAAAGAACGCCACGATATCACATAGCAGGCAGTGTGCGGAGAAGCAGAATCAGCTAACATTGGTGATGCCAACAGTTGGCAAAAAAGCATTGCTCATATAATCAATTTGTACACACCATATAATATTTTCAATGTCAATGAAACTGCATTGTTTTTTTTTTAATGTGACCCCAAACGGACTTAAAGTTCTGAACGAGAGAAGTGCCAGCCGAGGAATTGTACAAGAGTGGAGGTCATTGTACTGTGTTGCAGTGCACACGGAAGTGAGAGACTTCCTCCCCTCATCGTAGGAAAGTTCATAAGTCATAAATGTAAGAAAAGTTCCACCTAATCAATACTATTTTATTGTCACATGTAGGACCGGTTTCGACCTCTCAAAAGGTCATCCTCAGTTACACTAAAATTGCATTTACATATTATGCCTCATATTGAGAGCTAATGACATACTCTAGAATTCAACGATATTAAAGTGGTTATACCCATGCTGAGAATTCAATATTATACAATTACAAAAATTAATTGCTCTTATTACACTCAATGTACATATGTAAGAATCTAATATGAGTTCATCTTTTCTTTAGTGTGATGAGTATGTCGGAGTATCTTTAAACATAGGCATTTGCCTAGTCAGTTTAATTGATCTCTAATCTTATGAATATTTAGTCCTGTATGAAATGAACTTAATTGAACAATTGGAAATAATCAGTATTATAGCCGTTTTAACAATAATTTACACAAAATGTAGAAATATACATGTTGGTAGTTCAATAAAACAAATGACTAGCCAAATAAAACAGTAGTAAATATAATTTAACGTGCTTGACTGCACTGTTGATTGTCTAATGCGGCAGGTAATAGTGGTACTTGTGTTGTACAGTTCGTGTTATATTAGAATAATAAGAAGTTAGCACATAAACAAACACTTAAACACATTAAAACAATAAAAGTCCCAATAAAAATTAGTGGACATGGTTTAACTTAATTGCACTGTTGACTGTCTAAAGCTGCAGATAATAGTAGTTGTTGCGGTGCGTATTATGTTAGAATTATGTGAAATAGCTCATAAGCAAAACTCTTAAACACATTAAAACATTAAAATCACTGTAATGTGCTTTGATGTAAACTTCAGTTGACAGTCCAAATTAATAAGAGACAGACATATTCTATGTTGTTTGCAAGTTTTAAGCTTAAAATATTGTAATCATTGCCAATATGTATGAATATTACTCAACCACTTTCCAATTTAGTATTTTGTAACCTTTAATCATTTGTTTGTTTGACATTGATTAATGTTCTAGAAATTCGTTCACTTTTTGAATCCAAGATCGCTAATGGTGGCTCTTTCCTTTCTTATGATGGTGAATATCTGCAAGTCAAAATGATTGAATTAGAAATTTGATTGAAATAAAAGTTGTATACTAGTGTGAGTTCTATGAAAATTTACTTACTGCTGTGGGGTGGTTGGAATGTTTGCTGTTTGGCTGTCTGTTGCGTATTGTACCTTGTACTTCTGATAATGTTGTCGGCTGTTGTGGAGGGGTTGGAGGGGTGTGTGGGGGAAGCCTTGTTGTGTGTGTGGGCGAGGCCGGGCAAGTCCGCTGTCTGCGCAATGGCTTGCGTATGACGCTGTTTGTTAACTAATTTGATGTAATAATTCTTTACAATTGGGGTAATTTTATTTAATAAAATGTTGGTTTTCTCAGTTAGTTCGTTGATATTATAATTGGGATTTGTATATTGATCAAATGTTATGTATAACTCCTCGTATATATTAAGCAAAGGGCCTTTCGGATTTGTATTTAATATTTTCAAATCATTATCTATGTCCGTAAAATTATATTTGTAATCGTGCATGTGCTGTCCTATTGCAGAGAAATGATTATGCTTAATAGCGTTGACATGTTCATTATACCTTATTGCAAAATATGTTTCAATTAGCAAGAAATTTGTGTTTTTGAGTAGATTCTTTAAGTTTCTTTGTACTGTATTTGTGGGATCTTTACGTATAATGCGAAACGTGTCATTGTTGAAACATTCTTTCGTTTTGAGAATGTATTCATCTTTATTTATAATTACCGTTGTGTTTCCTTTGTCGGCTTTTGTTATAAGGAGATTATTCTGTTTGATTTTGTTCTTGAGATTATTTAAATGCGTTATATTTGCTCTGTTGTTATCAGAGATGTTAGCTTGTATTTTATTGACGTATTGTGGTAGTTTTTTTGCTATTTCGTGTCTGACTTCTTCTGGTATTTCATGCGGAATCCTTTGTATAGCTAATTCTGTTTCAGTTACCGCGGTTGTGATATCCTGTAGTATTGAGGTGTTACCCCAATTATGTTTAGGTCCTTTGCTTAAAATTTCATTTTCTGCTTGGTTGAATATTGTGTTCGTAAGATTTTTTACAGGTGGATAGAAAAGGTGCATTTTATTTCCTGTAGATTGATTTAAGCTGTCTGTTTTTGTGAAGTGAGTGACTTGTTTTGCTTTCTGTGTCCGCTTTAAGGTCTCAAGTTTTTTACCTAAGTTATTCTGCTTTTTTAAGGCTAGATTTTCTATTTTTTCGTTTGTGACATGCTGGAAGTGATCCCAAAAGCTGCGTGGCAGTTCCAGGGACACTTTCAGGTGTCGGGGCTATAGTATATTATTCAGGTACTGCTTTTTACGATAGAAAAATTTGATTTCGGTTTTTAACCAAATTCTATTAGTTTTCTCAAAGTTTCACGTGTTTGATAAGTGTTTCTGTGTTTATTGTTGTATTTATTTAAAAACTTTGGAGTTAAGTCATAAGCAAGGCATTGTTTTAAAAATGCAATATTCTTAGTTGTGTTCATTAATTTGATTCTGATATTCCTATATTTATATGCATTGCACCTTGCCTGGTTGGCGCTAATATCTTGATTGATAAATTTCATTTTTATTCCGTATTGATAGTCACCATAAGTCATAAATGAAAGAAAAGTTCCACCTAATCAATACTATTTTATTGTCACATGTAGGACCGGTTTCGACCTCTCAAAAGGTCATCCTCAGCTACACTAGAATTGCATTTACATATTATGCCTCATATTGAGAGCTAATGACATACTCTAGAATTCAACGATTTTAAGGTGGTTATACCCATGCTGAGAATTCAGTATTATAGAATTACAAAAATTAATTGCTCTTATTACACTCAATGTACATATGTAAGAATCTAATATGAGTTCGTCTTTTCTTTAGTGTGATGAGTATGTCGGAGTATTTTTAAACATAGGCATTTGCCTAGTCAGTTTAATTGATCTCTAATCTTATGAATATTTAGTCCTGTATGAAATGAACTTAATTGAACAATTGGAAATAATCAGTATTATAGCCGTTTTAACAATAATTTACACTAAATGTAGAAATATACATGTTGATAGTTCAATAAAACATACATGATACATGAATGCAGGTTGCGTAGTAAAGCGTACTCAACTTTCAAACCGACTTCCTCTGCCATCTGTCTGCTAAACACTTTTTGGAACCAGTGAATTCCCTACGCTTCCTAGATACTACTGGCATGCACGGAATCCTAAAGTAAAGTGCTCTTTTATACGTTTTCTTAGAACAGACAGCTGACTGAATGTAAACACATTGCAGCAACATGGCTGCTCATAACCAGTTGAATGCAGAGAATATTTGTTACAAATTAGATCAATATGTTGACAAATGCAGTGGTAGTGAGTTTGAAGTTGTATGATAATGAAAATGGTATGGGAAGCATCTGGGACAGGATATGGATCTGAGAGAAATCAAAATACGGCACAGGACAGGAAATGTTAATTCAAGTACTGTCTCCTTTTAAAATATTAGGCCTACTTGTAAAAAACATAATTATCAGTTTTAATTCTTCAGTTAAATCTGTTTCATACTATGAGCCTCTACTTAATTACATAATAGCCTATTCCAACTAATGTCAATTTATCTTCCAATCCCATTCAGTCAAAAATTGTTTATAGTTTGTATGTCCAAGAGGAAGCACGATTTGTTATCTAAACATCTTCATCCAACTGATCCTGAAAATGAAATAAATTGGGAGATTCAGGGTGAATTCCTGCGTTCTCTGCATTACCAAGAAAATAAGAGCCCCATCATGTTCAGCAATTCAGACTGATTTCAAGAACAAGCAATTTAACATTATGCACCATATCGGATGCTTCCTGATGTATCATTCTGAACAGGTGGGGGGGGGGGTCTTGCGTGTAATTAGGTGATTTCGTTTTATAATTTTAGAATAACTATAGTGTATTTTCCATTGTTACAAATTTGAAAGTGATATCTTAAGTGGTTTCTACAGAATAAATTATTTAGTGAAGGTACTTAACAACTATACCTGACAAGCAAATTATTACACTAGGTTTCGCCCGACAGTGAGTCAAAGATATTCCGTGGGAAAGGATTAAAACGTCTTTGTATTGAATAGGTGGACCTTGAAGGTATTTCATTTTACTGTAATCCCACATCAATAGGGAACCAATGAAATTCATAACTATAAGATGCTTAAATTGTTCATTAGCTGGGTTAGGATGTTGTATTTAAACACCAGCAGTCGAGTGTGCTTTGCAGTCAGTACCACAAAAAGTTTCCCTGTGAAAATCGGTATCTATCAAGGCTCAGCTCTGTCACCACTGTTCATGAGCAACATTACTAAAGATCGTCCTTTACTCAGATGACGGATGCTATCTTGCTTTTACCCAAGCGGAACAACCAACTCTCTCTCTCTCTCTCTCTCTCTCTCTCTCTCTCTCTCTCTCTCTCTCTCTCTCTCTCTCTCTCATGAATACCTGGAAACTTACCCAAGTGATGGTGCCATCCAAATCTGTGGAGAGAAAACCTGATGAAATCTGTATGCTTCAGGTACCATTGGTCTCGACTGTAGAAGAAAGGAGGCACCAGCACCGAGGTGCAAGTGATGATAAATGTAGTCAGATTGATCATTCATCAAAGATAGAATATTTGGAGGGTATACATCAGATTTTATACTATGGATCATTAACAGGGAGTGATATACGTGTTGCTCTCATAAGATATAACATGTTCCAGGTGAAATAATTTCTTCATAGCCCAATTTTAAAGTATTGTTTTTAAGCATTTCAACAACTATTATTAGGTTGTTTTGCCTGTAATTTGAGCATAATCTTTTGTTTATTTCTGGAACATTTGTTATGTTGTATGAAGTGACCTCTACATAATTGGAACATTCCTATCCATTTCTTAAATTAGTCTATTCTCATTACTTCAGAAGACAAGTGTCAAGTAAAAATCCGAGAATTTTAATATGGAGTAAAGTGTTTCATAATATGTTTATTCTTTGAGCTGAGGGTTTACAAACCACGTTTTATTTAATGATTATGTTCTTATTTTAACTTGTATAAGTGAATAGCTGAAGATGACTGAGTTAAACAGTTGAAACTAGTAAAAAGTAAAATGTATTGATTAGGTGGAATAAAGACATCAGGTTATAAAATGTGAGGAGTATAATACAATATTATGCAACAAGCCTATAATGGCTTCTCTTTGCTTTATAAACATACTTGTGTCTTAATTACAATTATAGGCGAGTTGCATTCGGCTGTTTATCGTCGGTTATTGATTTTCCGTGAGTGGATCAGAGACCTTGACAGTGTCATATGTTTTCAAAGCTTTGATAGAAGGATATCACAACCTACCTTTATTTCAAATACAAATTGTTTATTGTACACTTGGTGAGGTGAATGTGCGGTAATGTGCCATGTGCTTGTGGAATATTGGAAGTAGAAGGTGCACTGATATTAATATGTGTGCCTGACATTTTTGATTTTGCTGTTGTTACCTAATTGGTCAAACAGTTGTATCGTAATGTAAAACAGAACTCTGATTGGTGGAGAACATCTATCATAATGAAAATCTAAACTTTTGATTGGTGGAGAACCTAGATCATAATAAAAGTTAAACTAAAATGAGCCTCATTAAGATTCAGTTTTCTGGCATATAATGTTTATATTTTGGCATCTTCGAGCACAAAAGATATTTATGTCATTTTCATGTGTGTATTGAATAGGTGGACCAATTCCTATACCATTATGTATGAATTAGCTGTCAATATGATTGAGTATGAAATTAATTAGATATGGTCTCTGCCTATTGTTGTTTCTTATATGAGCAATGACAATTTGACTTATCTAGTGCTTTCAGGACGAGCTGACAGGTCACATTGTTTTTTCAAAAGTAGTTTGATGATATTTGAATGATGTCAGTAGTTTACAGATATGCTGTAAGGTAATATTTCTGTTTTACATGTCTTTTGCATCTATTTTAATGACTGCATACTTCAAGGCATACCATTATAAGTAGAGAATTGTTGAAGAACTGATGTTTATATCACATACTGGCTGTAATACCTGTCACAGATTGTGAGTGGATTGACGTGACTTACTCGCATCCTTGCTCTGTGCGTTATTGCTGATCTTGATTTGATCTCTTCCTTCTGACATAAAGGAACCCAAGTATCAGGTTAATATTAACCCTTGTCCCTTGTGTGTCAGATGAGGCCCAACATTACGATATTTCCTTTCCGGTCGCATATCGTGCGAGGCTCCACACAATATTGTATTGCCCACTGCTTGTCTGCCGTCTGTTAGCTGACACAATACACTATGCTATATTGTACTGCCATCTTGTGGTCCAGCGTGGTACTTTGTAAACTCCAGTTACTATTTGCAGTCAGTCAAAAAATCTGTTATTTACATGGCAGTGAAACCGTCTGCTGTGTTCAGTCCACTGACGCACCCGAAGTCTGGAGCGATAGCAAACAAATATGGTCACCAGGTGCTCTCCTAGTCATATACAGTATACTGTTCGATGTTGTATATGTCAGGTAATTGTACAAAACCACAGTATTTTCACAACTCTACTCCTTCCTTGTACCCTAAAGAATATATCTAATGTCATTTCATGGCGCCTCCAAGTCAACTGGCGATGGTCGGCTTGTGTAACATAACACAACATGTAGCAGGTCCCGACTTGAAGAAATTGCTGTTTCAGGCTACAAACCACCACAAGTTATGAAACCAGAGACAGAATTAGATTTTTCATTTGGTTTTTACCGATAATTTGTTCAGTGAAATTAGTAGTGAAACTAATTTATATGCGATAGCAATAATAGTAATAATAATAATAATAATAATAATAATAATAATAATAATAATGTAAAATAATTTCTCATGAATTGTACAAATTGCTTTTATTTGCTCCAGCATAGTTTACTGTTTATAGGCATAAATTCATAATTTAAGAGCAAGTGCTGGCTCTAAAACCATGATAGATGAATGGATGTCATATAAGATAGTAATTCACATTAAAAATGCAAGTAGTAGAGACAGTGCAGAGAACTTTAATTTGAAGGTTATGAATTAGAAAAGTACTGACAGGTGTACCAGTCCTTTAAAACGTTACTTTAATGATCTCCATAGTAATTCTCTTAAAAGCTTATAGAGCTAGTTACCGGCTCTTAGACTAAAATTTTCACATGACTGCCCTGATATTTCCCTTATTTTTCACTGAATCGGAAGAAGGTATAGAACAAAAATTTGCCACGAGTTAGTTTTGAGTAATACCAACTGTAAGAGGGATACATCGAATTTTATTCTTTAGGCCCCTTCTGAAGCACCACCTGCTGGTGGAATTTTTAGACAACATATAGCTATGATCCTACTTGAACTTTTTTGAAACTGAAATGCCAGGTTTCTTTAAAATTCACCCATTTATTTTCCCGTACTACTTTAACAGGCGCAGACAGACAAATATTGAACTGAACTCTATATACGTCATTATAATGATGTCAGTATTCTTGTCAGAATAGAATATTAACTGGCTGGAATGTCGCAGTTTAAAGCAATGCTGATGCATCCTATGCTCAGTCAAGTGAAAATCGCTTTTCACAAGAAGTACTACGGTGGCGCTCTAACAGTGCCAAGTTCCAGAGCTGTAATAACTAGTCCGCAAACAGCTGTGAACACCCCTTTGCCATTTTATGCTAAGTGAGCACACTGCTCATTCCAATCATGCGTCAGAGCGGGGACCAAATAGGTGGAATTCCATGATGACCAGTGTGTTATGCACCAGTAATTTTCAAAACAATTATGAACCAGGGGAATGGCAAGCTAAATAAAGAACGTTTCTAACTCCCTAGCTACTTCACACCAGTATTCAGACAGGCTATTTTACTTGGGATGCAGTAGTATTCCCATCTGTTGGAGATGAGGGGAACAGAAGAGACAAAGCACATCACAACAAACAATAATCAATGTAATGTTATTGTTGATTATGAATTTCTGTGAAAGATTATGTATAGCCTAATAATGTTTAGTGCTTTCCCTATAATATGTTTACTGTTGTAAAGGCACATTCATATAACAATCATTATGTAGAGTTTAATAGGACATTAGCATCATTATAGTGAATGTTTCTTAGTGTCTCAATTAGTGTCTTTGTAATATATTTGTATTGGAGCGACCATTGACATATAGACAACATCTCAACAGAACATCTGCAAAAGTTAAAGCAAGTATTAACATCCTACATAAGCTCTCAGGAACAGCTGGGGTACAATTGCGTCTACCTTGAGAACAACAGCTCTTACTTCAGTTTAACCAGCAGTTGAATGTTGACGTCCAGTGTTGCTTAATAGTGCTCACATGAAGGAAATTGACACTGTGTTGAATGACACGATGAGGACTTTATCAGGAACCATACAGTCCACACATTTGGAATGGCTACCAGTACTTTCAAATATTCCTCCCACTCATCTTAGGAGACAAATGGCATTGAAAAGAGTTACGCCAAAAAATTCTCTCCTGCCAATACATCAGGACTGCTCACATCAATGCCTCAGGTTAAATTGAAGTAAACCGTCATAAGTAGTAGGCGAGAGACTGATGCAAAACCAATTTAATGTGAATCAAACATGGTGCAATATGTGGTTCTCTTCAAACCCCGAGAAATTAGGCATATCCCTTGGGATGTCGTGTGAGGCAGTGTAATGTCAGTCATTGCGTGCAGTGGAAGAGACTGTAAGAATTAAGTATCATTCTTGTATTTCAATTTGCTATTTATTTTTGTTATTTTGCTATACTTTTTGTTTATTCTCTATTTTCAACATTAAAAATACAAATATTTATTTACATTTAAATAGTGCTTTAAAATAATACAATAACTAATGTTACGTTCTACTTTAAAACACACATCAAAATACAGTGAAATGGGAAGAACTTAGACTCACAGAATTCACAAAAGTAAACTGGTAAGAAAGTATAGTACAATGTACTAGTAATTTACAACACATCTAATACTTGTTTGTTTTTTACTGTTAGTCTATGTAATTATGTAACATAATCCTGCTTAAAATGGAATTACATTATTTAAGAAGTACATGTTTCATTCCTAATGAGGAACTTCTTAAGCTAGAAAAGTTACATATTCGGCATAAACGAAGTATTTGAGTCTGAGATTAATATGACATAAGGGATCTTCTTTGATCAGAAGCTGGAGAAGTATGTACTTTTAATATCTTGAGGATAGGCTTAAAATGTGAAATTTTTAAATACAATGATCGGGGGAAACTCCTAAAGAATAACCGAAGATGAGGTTGATTTTTTGTTTGAAAGATTTAAGATGTCGAAAGGAGTCTGTAACGAAGGAAATGAAAATTTGTTTTAAAAAAGGAAGTAAAAAAACCTTGTAAATGTACAGTGGGGAAACATCTAAGGAACAGTGAAAATGCTTGCCTCCCATTCATTTACAACTATTAGTAAAAGTATATGTAAAAAATGTTACAGCAATATAAGCAAGGTAATGGTAAGAGCAACGTTTTTCACTTTAAAGGCTACAACTGATAGAAGGATAACAGCAATTAGAGTTACTGTTCAGTAAAGGCAAGTTATTTATCAATCTTCATTATATTCGTGAGCTGACTGTGTCCTTTGATAATAAAACTGTCATCATCATTATCTGCAGTTTCCATACTGCAGGCTTGACAAGTGAAGACAGTCTGCTCCCGACATATGTACAGCACACGAAGTCTTCCTCTTTCTGTTTCTTCTTCTCTCACAGAAGGCTCATCTCCCAGGGTTTTGGTTATTCCTCTCAGGCCTTTCTTTTTCTGTTACTGTCCCAAGAAGCGATACTGGAAGTAATTGTGGCATGGCTCAGTCGTCAGTGTCTTTTAAATTGGACGATGGTTTACGTCAATTTTGTTTCGTAGAATTATGAAACTGTTGATGCCATCTACGTTGAGGAGAGTGTAAAACAATGTCCATTGTTTTTCGTTCGTGATACTTTATAAGATGCTTTCAATTTATCAACAGCATCCACTTCCCCTTTGATTATGTTGTAAAAAGTCACTATTTCAGGTTTATCTGCCTCAGCCGATTCTTCATCAATGTCATTGCTGTTGTGTATAGTTGATAACAACATTACATTATTTGTATTGGGAACATACAAAAACAACGTGGAAACATTTCTAAAGTGAAACGTATTGCTCACTTCCGGTCTGATTTTTGTTTGAACAAAGACGGGAGGTATTTCCCATTTGTTTTTCTTTGTTGTTACAATCAGAGTAAGTCTGTGGTTGGCCAAAAGACTGTGAGCTAATGGTGCTGACGTATACCAATTGTCAGTAGTTATATTGCGGCCAGTGCCAGAAATTGGCTGTACTTGTCTCTTGACTACATCTTTACAACTGTTGCTCACATTGTAGGGTCCATCAGGTTGTTTCCCTGTACATACCTCCATATTGTACGTATAGAAGGTCCTCGCATCTGAAAGTGCAAATACTTAGAAATCGTATTTTGATGGCTTATTTCCTATATATTGATGAAAAGGGCATCTGCCTTTCATCTGTGTTTATGAATTCGCTCAATGAGTAATATGATTTGCATTGTTCGACTTTTCCTCCCACACCTTCCGAAAGGCTATGAAATTGTCAGATTTCTGACAATCTACGCTGCTTGTGAAATTGTCATACTTCAAAGCAGTCGATAGGAATTGAAACCTTCTGAGACTCATAGTTGTGTGAAAAATCTCAACACCTGTACCATCGCAAGCCCATAAATATTTTAGATTTGTGTGGGATGACTTCTGAAATTCTGCTAGGTAGAGCAATCCTATTACTGCCTTCTCGTCTAGATGCTTTGTGTCTGGGGCATCTCGAGGCCTTTGGTAATTTTCTCGTCTCATTCCAATCCATAAATTTGTGTAACATGCACTTTTGTCTAGCACATCTTCAGGGAATAATAACTGGCATGATTCAATGGGAGATGTTATGTTATGAGCTAAATTTAATGGGCCAGGCAAGTGTGATACTGTATTATGTCTTCTGGCTCATCCCTTACACCTAGTGCAGTGAATGTCCCACTTAGTAATCTTGTCCTTTCCAGTGTGTTGAGGTATCGTTATGTTTTCTGGTAGAACCCTGTTCTCTCATGCATCGATATTTTCATCTTCAGTATCTGTACAACCTTCAGTATCTGTATAGTGATCACTTTCTTCAAGAAAATCGTCAATGTCTTCTTCTTCTTCTAAAATATTACATGCCTCTTCTGTATCATTCACATTATCATCACAGAGCCTCTTCCTTGCACTAACTTGTAGTTCTTATAATGTTTCATTATGTTTCTCCTCCTTTCCCACACTATCAATCAATTTGTTTATCCTATCAACTTCTTCAGGATCCATTTTCACTCATATAACACAGAAACAGTAAAACAATATGTGTAAACTAATTTTTGCACGTCCAGAATTCGAACCAAATTTAACAAACAGCAGTAGTCGCCCGTGGTTGAAAGCACTGCACACTCACATAAACATCCACAGGGGCAACAGAATAGCAACTAGAGAGCGCTACGTGGCTTTAAACAGTAGGGGAAGTTTGCACGGTAGATGTAGTGGAGGGAGAAATCTGTCCTATAACAATCCTATACAGAGAAACGAAAGAAGACTGCGTGCAGTCGAAAAGACTGCTGTGCGACATCCCGAGGGTTAATCCTAGATCCAGTTAACCACCGACCTGCTTTCAACCCACCCAGAAAAGTATGGAGATAATTAAATCGAATAAGAATCCAGATGTCAATACTAGAAGCATAAGTGGGAGGTTACTGTAACTGTGATGACATGCACTAGACTGTCCATCATATTTCTATGGATTTCCCATTCTGAAAGTTCAGTGGAACAATGCAGGACTTCCATGTGGCCACTGATGAAGCTGTAGAATGGTTAAGCTGTTTCGTAGCCTGTATCATATTGTTCATGACAAATTTACTCGTTTTCAGTCAGTGAAAACTTCTTTGTTAAGAGGAGAATATATCATCTGTTGCATAGTACTGACTCCACATTTCTTTTCCCCTTAATACCTTTTATAGTGTACCTGTAGATGGCAGGCAGTCCTTTATTCCCCTTCACTCTTGCTTGCTTGTTGTTTAGAAGGGGCCTAACATCGAGGTCATTGGCCCATTCCCCTTCACTATGGAAGGATTCCTTTCAACAGTCTCTAGGGAATATGATTTGATTAGCCAAAGTAGTTTACAGGAAACAGTTATAACATTCTCTGTGGTGGATAAGTCTTTCACAGATTTCAGATTTGTCATGACAGTGTTATGGCAGCTTCAGTTTATTACTGTTGCACGTTTTGTACATCATGTATAACGTGTATTGCTGCCATAGAGCTTTCGTCACATGTAACCATCATTTGTGGAGTCATTTGCTTTATTGCTTGGAGAAATCAATGTACACAAGTCTATTAAATCTCTTCTTGATTTATAGTTCTTTAATTAAATGTGAAGCCCAGGCAAGACTACGAACATTTACAACATCTGCTGATAATGACTGCCTCATTTTTTTCTATAGAATTTTGAAGTAATGTGTCATGTGAATCCAGACAGCACATGTAGAATTACAAGTCCCCTGGGAACCACAAACCTAACATTAAACACAATGTTGAGCTGAAAATATTCTTTAACAAAAAAGTTTGAGACAGGAAATGATTCACATTATGCCTAAAACCATTATTTTTTGTCTTTTTTGAGATGATGTCCTAATGAAAGTAGTTAGTCCACTCTGCTTTTTGGTGAGTTATAGGAATTTTGACTGGTGGGAAGGTTAACCAAACTGTTGTATTCCACAACCAGTAAAACTGAAGACATGAAATAGGGAGATTTATGATATACAGAGGTGTACCGTTACTGACAAAGATAAACAAGGTAATGATGGAGAGGTAAACTGAACTATTCCATTCTACCACCAGTAACCCGTGAAGATGTGATATTTATGTTATGCATCGGTGTCTATTACTAATAAACATAAATGAGGTAACTGAGAAGACTGTGATGCTCTCTTTTCATTTGTAAAACACACCTTTGAATTGGGATGGATGAGTTTAGGATTTCTTGCACAAGCATCCATAGAATTCGATAATTCAAACAAATCTGTTTTCCATACTCGATTTATGGGACATACAAATAAAACAGCACAAATTGGAACACAAGAAAATAGCTTTAAAAATAAATGAAAATAAAGAATAAAAAGTTATTACTTTTCATTTAATGCATAGAGGAAATATAATAAAATGGTTCCATGCTAATTCAGTTAATGTTTTAATAGTGCTAATTTAATTCAATATTTCAAAGAAATTGAACGACTAGCTACGTCTGATAATGTTGTCTTCAGCTTCTCATCAGGGCAATCTGATTCTTGTTCTCAGCCAGTCCAAAAATTGTGGAAGTGCTGAGTCTACATCGTTCTTGTAGAGTTTATAGCTAAGCTGTTCTCCTTCTTTCTGTACTTCTCCTTCATTCAGTTTTACATAGTATAAGCTGAAGGAGTCTTGTTTACCAGCCTTTCTAAGACAGATAACAAGATAATTCTTTCTTTAAGCCACAAAGCTAAATTTCAGTTACTTGTATCCATTTGTTCTGCATGACCTGGTAGTTTCAGAGATGGGCTAGCACTTAACTTTAGTGTATTCCTTAGCGATAATCCTATCAAACTATTTTGCAAGTTGTCTTCATAATCAGAGGAAGGAAAATGTTTGCCGCATACATATGCATTTTTACAATTAACAGACTCCAATTGTTTACATTTAGTAAACCAAAATTTTCAAGTCACAGAATCCTTTGGAAACCTGTGATAAAATCTTATTGTTCATAGATATTTTTTTGTCTTCGGAGGATAAATTTTACTCCTAGTTACCACACAACAACCCATTCTACCTCTTAGAACAAATTAATGACAGCAAAACTGCTACGTGAAAGTCATCTACAAGCACGAGATTACAAAACTTCAGCACATGAAGGAACAGTGTTCAATCAGAACTGGTGATGAACAGAACAGAATAGAGGCAGTCGCAGCTAGATATCACAGCCTCCGACTGGCAGCCACAATGCAGCTGTGCTTGCATGAATGAAACAGGCCAGCTCTTACTATATGGCTCTGGGTTTTGAATATATGTGAATATATGTTCTTGAATATCTTGAATATTGTAAATCCTTTTCTGGAAACACTGATAATGTTTTGCTTCTATGAAAGTTGTTTGTCTACGATAGCATCAATACTTTGACTTCTTCCTGGCTTATTTCCCAGTTTATTCAACTGGGCTCTTCATTTGGATTTTGTGTAGGTTTTTCACGGGATGTCTTTTATTGTGCCTATGTGGAGGCTTGTAATCATTATTGCATCATTTGTAGTGCAGTGTCTTGTTTGTAGGTAAAGAGATGTATATTAATTGGAACAAAAACACTCCACTTTGAGCCACCGGATTTAACTGTACTGAGGTAAAAATTCCTCCCTAGCTCAAAATAAAACCTGGGGCCTCCTGATATGAAGCCAGGAGTCTGATCACCAAATTTTAAGATCTTTAACTGATTCCCTGGAATTAATTGTGGAATTTTATATGTAAAGTTGCCTATGATCTATGAGTGAAGTCGTGGGGAAGATATTATTACTGCTCTCAGTATGTACTATTACAGATTACACTCTGATAGGTTTTGATGAGGGTGTAACAAAACTTACTGCCAAAATTACAGGAATGATTTTGTCATAAATGGAACAAAAAAAGGGTATCGCAACATTAGTCCAGAAATACATAACCGCAGATTTGTCGTACCTTCGTTCACCATGCTCTCCCGGACGTGTATCTTTGGGGACTCATAAAGTTTGTCTCGTATTCGACTGCTTTTGATGATGAACCAACTCATTGTGTGCACATTCTCGGAGCCTGTCTGGTAGTACGCATTATACGAGGCATATTTGATTGTGTTTTGCAGGATGGGGTCTCTTTCAACATTTGGTGTGATTTGTGAATGCAGTGTTCTAGCTGGCATTACCGAGGTTGGAACAGTGCAACAGTACTGGAGTGTCAGATTACACAAACATTACTTAACTTCATAACTATGCACTTCCAGAGCCATGTTTTCTTATGTTCCGTGCATTGCCATATATGAGGAATCCATTCCTTAAGGTTTTGCTGTAAAGTTTTCATTCAACTTGTAGATCCCAATTTCAATCTTATGTACACTGTACTTTTATATTTTTACAGTACCGAAGTTCCAGGTTCTGAGGTGAAGAAGAGGAACAATCACAGTGAGAGTCAAGGATCTTCTGTTAAAGGATCACTAGGACTTGAAGCAGGACCGTGGATTTGTAACGTTTGTGGAGAAACGTCAAGAACTGAATCGCTCCTCAAGAGAGATATGTTTGTTCATGCGAACTCGAGAGTGGCACAGGATAATACTTCTACGTTTTCGGTGTGCTATAAGACATTCACTACACCAAATAACCTGAAGATACACATGAGGTTACACACTGGTAAGGGGTTCACTTGTTCTGTGTGCTGTAAGACGTACACTTCAAAATGGTACCTCAGGCATCACATGACGGTACACACTGGTCTGCGGCCTCACATTTGTGACGTGTGCGGCAAATCATATACCTGGAAAAGTGTTCTAGTGAAACATAAACATACTCATACGGTGAGGAAACCTCATGCATGTTCACTGTGTGGTAAATCTTTTCTATCGTCCTCCATTTTAGATAATCACCTCCTTACTCACTTTGATTCCATTGTTGATACATGTGAAAGGCTCTATAAGTGTATCAAATGCAATAAGACTTTCGGATTAAGCTCGGAATTTTATCTACATTCCATCAGTCATTTAGGAGTTGGTCAGTATACTTTTAAAGACTGTGGTGTGGGTTACCTTAAATTATGGGACGTTAACAATAACACCTATGTGGACACTGGAGAGAGGGTTTATTCGTGTTCGGAATGCCCTGAGACATTCTCCTGGAAGTGCGATTTCAAAAAGCATATGCTCAGTCACATAGGAAACCGCCCTGTTTTATGTAGTGTGTGTGGTAAAGCGTTTCTTCAGAAATCGAATCTTATCACACACTTAGCGACTCATTGACCGCAGATTGGCATGCCTTCATCGGTGTGTGTTTTCGGCTATTTGGGTCAATTAATCTAGCAGTACCGGGCGAGTTGGCCGTGCGCGTAGAGGCGCGCGGCTGTGAGCTTGCATCTGGGAGATAGTAGGTTCGAATCCCACTATCGGCAGCCCTGAAAATGGTTTTCCGTGGTTTCCCATTTTCACACCAGGCAAATGCTGGGGCTGTACCTTAATTAAGGCCACGGCCGCTTCCTTCCAACTCCTAGGCCTTTCCTCTCCCATCGTCGCCATAAGACCTATCTGTGTCGGTGCGACGTAAAGCCCCTAGCAAAAAGAAAAATCTAGCAGTGCCTTTTTTCAAAACATCATATTCAGCTGTGTTGTTTTGAGAATTTAATACATACCTCCACAATTCATTATTTATAACCGGTTCAGTAGCCCCATTAATTTCCTAACCTTTTATGTATACAGCATTGAAAACTGAGAATCTAAACATCATAGCCTTAATCTCATTAATATACAGTCTATAGCAGAGTCTGTTATTGTCCTCGTAAGAATTTCTTCACGCATTTGCAACACCTGACTCCACTTTCGGAGTTTGTTTATATTATGACTGAATAGAACAATAACATTACAAGAGTGTATATTTCATTCTAACTTCCTATGAAATGTAGCCTCACTAAATCAAGGAATCAATCATTTGCATTAATATGGATTTATTCTGGATTGTCTTTCCGCTCTATTACAACAATAACAATCCAAGCTAGATGACATGTTTTTTTTTACTACCAACAGCAGACAAGAGAAACAGCTGCTGGAAACAAAATATCATAGTGTGCATACTGTTGCCCCTTGTTTTCTCACATCTCCTCCCACCTAACTCAACTGAAAGTAAACTTAATATGACATCAGTTATTACCTGGAAACAAAAGATCACAGTTTACAACACAAACTAAAATCAGCCACAGGTTACCAATACTTCAACACCTCGATTGCCTTTATTTACCATTGAGTCCAATGAATTTTTTCACAATTCCTCTAAGTTACCTACAAAAGTTTCCAGAACAGCAGTGTTAAGCAAGTAGGCGGCCCAGGATGAGTCATTCGTGAGGGGTATCAGGAGATATGGACACAATCACAAAGAGTCATTTTCTGTCTTGACCACAATTAGGCCTAGCCCATTTCATCTGGCAAGAGAATTCCCCTTTCCATCAAACACAGGTTGAATGTTACAACAGCTTGTAGAGCTACACATTTCTGTTTTAATTATTTGTTAAGAAATATTAAGATCCTTTTTTTACGATAGTTTTAAGTGACTTCTCTTGAACATATCTTTCATATCAAGAGGTGCCAAACCGTAACAATGAAGAGAAAACCATTGACTCTAGACATTTAAAGCTTTTATCAAATTAAAGTCAAGTTGTTTTTAATATTATTTTACCTGTGTATTTGTTTTTTGTGTATATTTTAATTATCATTCAAGATCATGGCTGAAGATGTTTTCCAGGAAAAAGAAATTTGTTCCACCAAAAAGAAAATTGCAATAAATTCATGTTATTATAATCTAAGAAATTTGTAGTTTTTAAAGTAGTGGAAAGGTGGAACTTCCCATACAAGTTGCTATATAAACAAAATTTATTCCTTGGTCATAGTAAAAAATTGTTGGCCGTCTCCTTCTGATCACAACGGAAATGCCTGCAAGATGATGTAGGTTGATAGAGAAGAAAACAATTCAAAATGTATTGCCCTATACATTGCATAAGTAAATGGGCTAATACATGATTTTGTCAACTCTAGCCTTCAGAAACAGTGGACCAGCCATGTTTATCCCTGTGATTTCAAAGATCTTTGCATCAAACTCTATTCTCAGTCATGGGGTAGGTACAGCTTCAGTTTTTCTTGCATCATATCTGATGCTCTTTACATATGAGCAAATAACCACTCTTGTACTCCTTCATCCTGAGACTTAAATTTTTGCCTCAATATTGATATCAGTAGTTTTGTTCCAGCATGACAGTTGTCTTTATATGGATCCATGATCATTCAATTCACTACAGGATGACTACTTCAGAACTGCCTGGTAACAGAAATCACCAACATAATCTCTATCCAACACTTTGGTCTTTAGACTTATAACACATTTCCTGTCTAGGAAGGTTAGTAGACCAGTCAGTTTTGGATCTTTTAGACCAGTAAAAGCCTCTTCTTGCATGAGGCTAATTAACTTGATTTCACTATTATCACATTCTTCAGACTTCAAGTCCTGCTGTATATGCTCGTCTTTTGCCTCTTTGCAATTCCTTGTGAAGGACAAATCCATCCCATCATGTGAATGACCTTATATTGTGAAAAATACCTGTAATATCATCCACTGTCTATAATGTCACACAACATCTAGGAAATGACAATCTACTTTTCCTTGTTTATTTCTTCTTCATCATAGGTAGTCTCCAATGTTGGCCAAAGGCTTGGGTCAAATTATAACTAGTCAGGGCCCTCTCATTAATGCGATTCTATCAGTGTCTTTGCTGAGCGGCCTCTGGAAGTTGTGTAAGGTGGATTAAAATGATCAGGAATGTGCCTCCATATATGGCCCTGAGTAGGTTTCTCAGATCTCTTTGACTGTTGAAAACAAATACATCCCATGGCTTGAAATGATGAATCCAAGCCTGAACCATTGTTGCATCAGTCCAGAAAATAGTTTGCCTGCTGAAACTCTGAAATCGTCTACAATGCTTGCGAACAGCCACTCAGCAATTGATGCTTCATCAACTCCTGTCTAGGAATTGTCATCTTTTGGGATTTACTAGTAGGAGCTACCCTTGCTCTACCAGCTATAACTCTAATGGAATCATTCATGTCAATTTGCAGAAAAGCCACAGCAGTGAACAATGTTTGAAAACTATCTGAAAATGTGTGAAATGTCCATTTTTTTTGTACCTACTGCAACCAGGCAACCATCAGACCAACTCAGTTTTCAAAAGGTCTGGAGTATCTTCTTAACATTTCAGGAATTAACTTTAAGTGTAAAATGAAAATTTTCCCATTTGTCAAACACACAACAATTTCAATACATGTTTTAGCACTGTAAACATACCTGTGAAAATATACACACTATTATACAAGGAATGACTTGTTTCATTCTACAAGAACATCGTTGGATTCTAACAAATCATTTAAAACATGGATACATGTGTACAGTATTGTATACATTTTGTAATAAAGGAATGACACACGCTACTATTTACTTATGTCAACTTAATGCAAATGCATAAATAACCCCAAAACTTCACGAACAAATACAAGTTTTCTTATAACAGAATCAGTAACTCTCAGGTCACTCTGCTAGATAGAGCTCCAATCGCTGTCCCTTGATATATCGCAGAGTGCCGCATGTTGTGTCTACTGTATTTGCTCGTACTCTTGTGAAATGAGCTCTGTCGTGTAGCCTGAAGGAAGCAATATGCAGGCGCAGCCAAGCTTGCTACACTCCCCGTAGCCAGTGGAGTATGCCATCACTGGGATTAACTTTCACTGATCCCGTCTATAGCTACTTTTTCTCCTGTAAGGGGGCTCGATGCCTCTTGCAACCCTGATTTTGAATGTGATAAGTGATTCTGCCACTGGAGAGTAGCATCGTCTGGACTCAAAGGTAAAACGTAACTGGGAACAATCTGTCGCAAACGTAATGTTGTAATTAAGGTAACCAACCAATGCTTATTAAAATATCCATCTTCCTTTTGTGTCAAAAATAAGGGTTTCATAAATGGGTCAAGGAATCTTGGACTGACCCTAAATGTTATCCCACATTAGAATGTAATTTATGCTGGTAATAGAAGAGGTCTCAATCATTTAGTTGGCAGCAATTTCAGTTGCTTTGTGTGGTGTTTGATCTCGTGGTTATGTGGTTGGTGCGTGTTTTTCTATCACTGTGTTGGTGCTAAAGTTCATACGGATATTTATCCAATTATTTATCCATCCACTACAGTATATATCAATTGAAATTAAACAAGTGTTCTTAGTGAGGATCTATATTTCCGTGAACCTATTTGGGAAGTGAGTATACAGCAAGAATAGTGTGGACAGTTTGATGAAAGAACCATTATCTAAGAGAACATTAGAAGAAAATGTGAACCTAAAAATTATAGGTCGTCCCGCTCCAGTCTTAAATTTAACTCGGAAGGCTTCGGGAGGGCAAAATTCCAGTTACATCAGGCATTTCAACTGTAAAGTTTACGACAATAACAGTTGGATATGTGACTGTGAAATAGAAAATGCTTTGCTTTGCTTTTCTTGCGTCTTATTTGTAAATAATGATATCTGGAGTACAAAAGCTATGAAGGATCTGGGACATTTAAACGAGTGTATGAAGAAATATTCGTCGAACAGAAAACACATCAATTATGTAGTAGACCTAAGTGCTCTAGGAAATGTGAATATTGTAACACAACTTAATAGGGCATATCATGACAATTTGCAGAGACATAATGCAGAAAAAGAGAAGAATAGGTATATTTTGTCTAAAATCATTGATTTAATAAAATTGTGTGGGGGCATTCGAACTAGCTTTACATGGTCATGATGAGTCATCCATATCTGAAAATCCAGGAGTGTTATTGTGATTAGTTTATTTCATGAGCAGTCCAGACATGGAATCCAATAAGGTTTTTAAGGGCACATCAAAAACCATCCAGAATGAATTGCTAGACTGTATGATGGAAGTCTTCTATGAAAGGATACTGGAGGATATACATAACACTACGTTCACTGATATCATGGCAGATGAAACTACTGACGTTTCTGAAGAGCTACAGTTAGCAATTGTGTTCAGATACATATTAAATGGACAACCACTTCAAAGATTTTTGGGATTCTTTAATCCAGCTGGACAAACTGCAGATGCAATATCGGAGTGCATACTGCAGGAGGTCAATAGCATTTTTCGGATGCTCTCGATGCTACATTCCTCCTTCCCCAACCCTCCTCAAAGCCTCACAATAGGACATCCTACCGCCCTACCTACATCTGGCGCCATGCCGACTGGCCTGCAATGTGTCGTGCCCTGGAATGCCTTCTCTGGAATCTGCTCGAAACAGCTGATATCGAATCGGCCCTTAACCTGCTGTACGACTGGCTGCAAGCTGCAATTAAAGACTACGTACCTGCACAACGGGCTACTAGCAGCAAATATCAACACTGGATATCACAAGAGAGCAGACTGATACTATTTAATAAGAAGAGAGCTTGGCGCCTGTGGAAAGACTTCCCTAACCCACACACTCACAATACCTTAGTTAAAATCCGCCACCACGCGAGGTTTATGGTCAGAAGAGACTACAAAACACACTTAGACACTGTCACTGAAAACGTCCGCAGTAATCCCAAGCGCTACTGGAGTCTCATCAACACACGGAGAAGGACGGAGCGGATTCCTGTCAGCGTGAACCACAACGATGCAACAGCAGACGGCGCCGATCGTAATGAACTGTTCAACAGGTATTTCTTCTCCAATTCTCCCCTTCCTTACAAAACCAACCGCTCCCTCCCGTTGGTACAGCTTCAAACAGTACCCTATCAAGCATAACTACCACACCAAGTGAAGTTAACCTTCTTCAAACTCTTCGTACCAACAAAGCTACCGGTGCCGACACTATGGTTCCTCTTTTCCTAAAACATACTGCCAGCACTCTTTGCGTCCCTGTCTCTAAATTATTTAACAGATGTTTCGCCGCGGGCTATTTTCCTATTAACTGGAAACAGGCAAATATTGTTCCACTTCTCAAATCAGGCAACAAATTTAATGTTTCATCTTACCGACCAATTTCTATTCTCCCCACACTATCTTTTATCTTTGAAAAAATTATTCACCAGCGTCTCCTCGTTTTCACTTTGCCGTACATCTCAACCAAGCAGCATGGTTTTCTACTAGGTGGCTCTTGTCTAACAAACCTGGCCAATCTGATTAGCTTTGCATCACACGCCATTGCAGCTAAATCACAGCTGGATATCTGCTACGTAGACATTTCGAAAGCTTTCGATTTTGTAGACCATACTCTGTTGCTCCATAAACTCTCCGAACGGTTTAATATACATGGCAGTCTTCTGGTCCTTGTTGCTGGCTTCCTACATAACCGTTGGCAGAGAGTGGTAATATCAGGCACTTCATCTTCATAGATACCAGTCACCTCCGGTGTCCCACAAGGCAGTACTCTTGGCCCCTTGCTGTTTTCTTTGTTTATGGACGATCTGCCGTCCGAACTCAACGAAACAGCCAATACCTTACTCTTTGCTGACGACTGCAAGATATTTAGGGAGATCAGGAATCCAGCAGATGCAGCTCTGCAACAGTCCTCACTTAATACCCTCTCGAACTGGTGCCGTACGTGGAAACTTATCCCCAATCCACAAAAATACAGCCACATGACCATAACACTACGTAAATCTCCTCTACCGATATCATATTACCTACTCGACAAGCCCATCACCGTAGTTACGCAACAGCGTGACCTAGGTGTAATATTCGACACAAAATTACAATTTAAGACCCACATAGAAACCTATAAAACCAAGGCTATGAAATTACTAGCCATTCTCTATCGCTTCACAGAAAAAATTCTGACCCCAATACTCTTTCGTCACTTCTTCCTCACGATCATTCAACCTCTCTTAAACTACTGCTCTCCTATTTGGACAACAGCCACCCCTTACAATACTAAGCAGTTAGACAGAGCAGTGTCCTTCTTTGCTGCAATTGTAAGGAACAGAAACACCAAGCTCAGATTTCTGTCTACGCAGCAGGTATTAATGGCAATTAATATGTCACCGCTGCACATCAGGTGACAAGTAGCTGACCTGAGTTTCCTCCACGATATCTTAAATGGGCATTACCGCTCGGAACATCTTGTCTCACTCTTCTCTCTCCGTGTTCCTTCCCGCTCCACCAGAACCAAAGACTTCTCCACATTCCCCACACTCAGCACTCAATACTTCAATGGTCTTTCCTAATCCGCCTCCGAACACTCGTTAACAATATTAATAGGAGACAAGAGCTTGATATAGCATCAAATAAAAGTGTATTCGAGAGGTGTGTAAATAGTCTCTTAAAGATAAGTTGATGTGAAGGGATTATACCGCCACCTTGACCCACGACGACTTGGCTATGAACATGGAGTAGTATAATTGGAGAGTTCGGGCGCCTCCTCCCGCGGGAAATTTGAATTCTGGCGAGAAATTTGAATTTTTGGCGGGAAATTTGAATTTTGGCGGGAGATTTGAATTTGTAAACAAAGCCACGTGCTTTTTGACAGCTGTCATCGACAACAACGCATCGCTAACCTCAGTACCGCCATCTTGACGGGCCTAAACCTCAGTAGTACCAACTTAACCTAACTAGCGCGAGGTAAACAAAGCCACGTGTTTTTTGACAGCCACGTGCTTTTTGACAGACAACAACGCATCGCTAACCTCAGTACTGCCATCTTGACGGGCCTAAACATCAGTAGTACCAACTTAACCTAACTAGCGTGTGGTAAACAAAGCCACGTGCTTTTTTGACAGCTGTCATCCACCATCTTTAAACTACAGAGCACTGTGCTGCCCTCTTTATCGCAGTAGCTGCAAAATTCGTCACCTGTCATCGGCAGTGCTGCCATCTTGGCGGGTCTAAACCTTAGTGCTACCAACTTAACCTCACTAGCGTGAGATAAACAAATCCACGTGCAGCTGACATCCGCAATCTTTAATCTATAGAGCACAGTGCTGCCCTCTTTAGCTACTTACCTTCCACGTGCAGCTGTCATCCGCCATCTTTAATCTATAGAGCACAGTGCTGCCCTCTTTAGCTACTTACCTTTGAAATGTGGTGACGGATAATTTGAAAAATGCTTTTTGACAGCAGCCATCTTGCATCGCAAACCTCAGTGCTGCCCTCTTTAGCTAGATACCTGTGGTGGCAGACAATTCCACGTGACAGCAGCCATCTTTGAGCACAGTGCTGCCCCTCTTTGTGGCGGCGGGAAATTCCACGTGCTCTTGTTTGGAAACAAATTCACGTGCTATTTTCTGACAGCTGTCATCCGCCATCTTGCATCACAAACCTCAGTGCTACACTCTTTAGCTAGATACCTTTGAAATGTGGTGGCGGCAAATTCTACATGCTCTTGTTTGGAAACAAACCCATGTGCTTTTCTGACAGCTATCATCCGCCATCTTTAATCCAGAGAGAACCGTGCTGCCCTCTTTAGCTACTTACCTTTGAAATGTGGTGGCGGCAAATTCCACGTCCTCTTGTTTGGAAACAAACCCATGTGCTTTTTTGACAGCTATCATCCGCCATATTAAATCCAGAGAGAACAGTGCTGCACTCTTTAGTTGAAATGTGGTGGCGGCAAATTCCACGTGCTCTTGTTCGGAAACAAACCTATGCGCTTTTTTGACAGCTATCATCCGCCATCTTTAATCCAGAGAGCACCGTGCTGCCCTCTTTAGCTACTTACCTATGAAATGTGTTGGCGGCAAATTCTACGTGCTCTTGTTTGGAAACAAATTCTACTCGCTCTTCAGCTGTCATCCACCATCTTTAATCCAGAGAGAACAGTGCTGCACTCTTTAGTTGAAATGTGGTCGCGGCAAATTCCACGTGCTCTTGTTTGGAAACAAACCCATGTGCTTTTCTGACAGCTGTCATCCACCATCTTTAATCCAGAGAGAACAGTGCTGCACTCTTTAGTTGAAATGTGGTGGTAGCAAATTCCACGTGCTCTTGTTTGGAAACAAACCTATGCGCTTTTCTGACAGCTGTCATCCGCCATCTTTAATCCAGAGAGAACAGTGCCGCACTCTTTAGTTGAAATGTGGTGGCGGCAAATTCCACGAGCTCTTGTTTGGAAACAAATTCTACTCGCTCTTCAGCTGTCATCCACCATCTTTAATCAAGAGAGCACCGTGCTGCCCTCTTTGTGGTGGCGGATAATTTGAAAAATTCTTTTCGACAAGCAGCCATCTTTAATCCAGAGAGAACAGTGCTGCCTTCTTTAGCTACTTACCTTTGAAATGTGGTGGCGGCAAATTCCACGTCCTCTTGTTTGGAAACAAACCCATGTGCTTTTTTTGACAGCTATCATCCGCCATATTTAATCCAGAGAGAACAGTGCTGCACTCTTTAGTTGAAATATGGTGGCGGCAAATTCCACGTGCTCTTGTTTGGAAACAAACCTATGCGCTTTTTTGACAGCTATCATCCGCCATCTTTAATCCAGAGAGCACCGTGCTGCCCTCTTTAGCTACTTACCTATGAAATGTGTTGGCGGCAAATTCTACGTGCTCTTGTTTGGAAACAAATTCTACTCGCTCTTCAGCTGTCATCCACCATCTTTAATCCAGAGAGAACAGTGCTGCACTCTTTAGTTGAAATGTGGTCGCGGCAAATTCCACGTGCTCTTGTTTGGAAACAAACCCATGTGCTTTTCTGACAGCTGTCATCCACCATCTTTAATCCAGAGAGAACAGTGCTGCACTCTTTAGTTGAAATGTGGTGGTAGCAAATTCCACGTGCTCTTGTTTGGAAACAAACCTATGCGCTTTTCTGACAGCTGTCATCCGCCATCTTTAATCCAGAGAGAACAGTGCCGCACTCTTTAGTTGAAATGTGGTGGCGGCAAATTCCACGAGCTCTTGTTTGGAAACAAATTCTACTCGCTCTTCAGCTGTCATCCACCATCTTTAATCAAGAGAGCACCATGCTGCCCTCTTTGTGGTGGCGGATAATTTGAAAAATTCTTTTCGACAAGCAGCCATCTTTAATCCAGAGAGAACATTGCTGCCCTCTTTAGCTACTTACCTTTGAGGCGGTTAATTTGAAAAATTCTTTTCGACAAGCAGCCATCTTTAATGCAGAGAGAACAGTGCTGCACTCTTTAGATACTTACCTTTGAGGCGGTTAATTTGAAAAATTCTATTTGAAAAGCTGCCATCTTTAATGAAAAGAGCATCGTGGTGCTATCTTGCGGGTAATTTTTTACGTCACAGCTGTCATCCACCATCTTGCATTGCTAACCTTAGTGCTGCCCTCTTTAGCTACTTACCTTTGAAAAAAATATCTATTTGACAAGCTGTCACCCGCCATCTTGCATCGCAAACCTCAGTGCTGCACTCTTTAGTTGAAATGTGGTGGCGGTAAATTCGAACAAGTTTAATCACGCATCGGGAAAGCTAGAGTAAGCACGTGCTGCAGTGATGACGTCATTGTGCATGTTTAAACCCGTTCGTTGACTAAAGTCTTCGAGAAACAGTGATAGAGTGTGGAGTGCAAACATGACGAAAACATTAATAGTTGATGTGCAAGGCTTAAAATAAACGGAAACAAATTTGTGTTTAAAGAGGTGGCTGTGTTAGATTGCAGTGTGTTGTGGGCTCCAAAACTTGTTAGTTTAGTATTTAGTCCACCGTTCCCTTACTGTTTGCAAACAGATGAAGATAAAAAGCAGACTCAGTGGATTGAAAACAATTTAGGTTTGAAGTGGGAAGAAAAAGGAATACCTTATCGTGTTCTACCTTTAATGATGAATGCACATTTGTTAAGAGCAGATCTTGTTCTTTTAAAGGGTTGTGAAAAGAAAGAATGGTTGCGTGATTTTCTACCATCATCATGTGAAGTTATCGACATGCATGAATTGGGGTGCCCATCATTTAAAACTCTTCCGAAAGAGCATAGCAGAGAAACAAGTAAACAGTCTTTACAACATGTATGCATGCTCTTTGATTGGTTGTGTCGCAGTGCATGCCGGGAAGTGAACAACATATGTAAACTGCAGTGTCGAAATAACCTTAGTGTAAAAGAAACATTTGTAGAGTAAGGACATCATGTCATTTCTAACAGATACTAAGTGTAACGCAGTTGAAAAGGCGATCGTAAAGTTTTATGCATGCAAAAAGAAACTAAACACTTTTACTGAAGAAGAGTTAAATGCATTACCAAAGGCATTTTTGGTTAATGTAGCTGCGAATGCTATAAAGAAGATTTGGGATAAGGTGCCTCGTGAGTGGACTCAAGATCCTGTTTTGTCAGAGCTTCAAACGTGTAGTTTACATCATGAACACGTGAGTTTAGGTAGACGACCTTCTGTGAGACAGTGCCGTACATGTTAAGTAATTAAACTGTATCACGGACCTAAAACTAACGAGTTGTCTTCGCTTATAAACACTTATCATGGCTGTGGAGAGAGTAAACAAGGAAAAGTTGAAGAAACGTGCTGGGAGAAAGATGAGGAAGCATGTTGGGCGTGGACTCATCAATAGAGCGATTGATCTTCTTTTCTTCGTGCTTCATCTCCCCTGCTCCCCTAGAACACGTTCGCCTGACACGTAGTTACATGCTGCCTGCATAGAGTATGTCGTGTAGCTGTTAAAATCTGCTTCGTAAAGTTATGCTGTGTGTGTGTGTGTTATTACCTAGTGCTTTAGCTGCTCAGAAGAATATAGCAGCACTTGTCGTTGTTGGTGCAATAAAACGAAAACTGAGTGACAAAGACAGTAAAATAAACAAAGGATAAAAATGTATATATATTCTAAAATAAATATGAATTGTCAAAACATATTACAGGTGTTGTTTAATCCTACAGCATGTCCTAGTGACTTAGAAGAAAGGAAACGTAGAGGATTAAAAGAAAACACACAAAAGATTTAAAGTACATCCTCTTTATTAATCCATGAATTAAAGCTGTTATTAAAACCAAGCCATTTAACATACAGTTTATTGCCACGACGTCGAATAACACGTTCAACTAAATAGTGATCAGGATATTTTGTTTTCTGCAGTTCTTCGATGTAGAATCCTCCTTCAATAGGCTGTCCTCTGAGATCGCGAAGTAAATACGTAACTGGATTAGTAAGCTTAACACTTCTGATTTGAAAAATTTCAGTGCTCCAGTTAGGTGTGTATCCTTTTGCAAAGATAGACTTGTGTTTGCTGATGCGAACAGAATCACCTTCTTTAAAGCGATGACGACGTGGATCAGCTGTTTTAATTACTAGATGAATAGCATTTATACGAGGTGTATTCTTTGTAACAAGACGTGGCTTTGTTCCGATAGTGCGATGAGGTGTATCGTTGTAGGTAGATAAAAGTCTAGGTAGCAGATCAATCCAACGATATGAACCTTGCGCTGTAAATTCACGCCACATCATTGTTTTGAGTGTACGACTAAAGCGTTCTACAACACTTGCCTTGAGATTGCTGAACGTAGAGTAGTGTTGAATGCCAAGTAACTTTAGGTAAGAAGAAAAATCCTTGTTGTAAAACTCTTTACCTTGATCAGTTTGAAGAAGCCTTGGGCAGCGTTTCGATTCTTCAACAATATGTTTAAATGCTTCTTTAACTTGAGCTGCTGTTTTAGAACGCACGGGTTGTGCAAAAGCAAACTTCGAGTACACATCGATAACAGTAAGTAGATACTTATACCCCTTATTACTAGAGGCATATGGAATCATTTCTACTAAGTCTGCTTGCCAGAGATCATCTTTTCCTCGTGTAATAACGCGTCTGCGACAGTAGGAGTGACGTGCTGGTTTATGTAACTCATGTGCGATGTTTACCTTTAAAGGTGAGATCTTCTCTTGACGAGCCATTACAAAATAATACCGGCATAACGTAGTTCTCTTTCTATTTCTAGAATTTCTGATCCGTGACCAGTGTGACCAGCCTCTTGCGATGCTCTTAAAAGTTGTAATCGTTCAACGAGTAAGTTTGGGTCATTCCAGTATCTTACATCCTCATACGGCAACAAAGGCTTATAGATAACATCAAGACTACGTGCAGTCGGAAACAGCTTAGAAATAAACTCACGATACTTGTAACTTTTATTCGCATTTACAGCTTCTGTTCTCTTGTAATTACGTCGTGTTGCGTCAGTAGCAAAAAGTATTGCTTTATATTTTTTAAGATCATCTTGTAAACTTATATCCTTGTCAGGTATTCGTGAGAAAAGAAGTTCTAAGAGTCCTTTCGTAGGTTTATAGGTAACACCTTTTACAATGAGTTTATTGCTATTAATCTTAACATTTGAATTTCCTATCCGGAAACAGTCATCTTCGTAGCGAATACCGTAGGTACTGTCAGCATGTCCTGTAAAAAGTTTTTCTATATAAGGTGCAAAGAGATCCATAGGTATCTTGAATAAAAGTTCTAAACTGATTGCGATACTCTGGTGTAATCATAACCTCAGACAAAGATGGTAGATTTTGCGTCGATGTAGTAGGTGTTTCAGCAATAACATCTGTAGTTAAAACTCAACACGCTTAGATGGTGATGTATCATTAAGTTCTTCTTGTTCTTCTTCCTTATCTTCCTCTTCCTCTTCTTGATCTACATCCTGCTTCTTCTCTTCCTTATCTTGTTCATGCTTTTCTTCTTCATGCTTCTCTTTATGATATGATGTTTGCATAGAAGCAAAACTTGAAGTAGACTGCGGTAATGAAGTAGAATTAAAAATTTCTTTGAGTGGTGTACTTAGTTGTGTTTTTAAAAATAAATCCGTGTCTGCTTGAATACGTTTAAGCTCTTTAAATTTCCGTCGAATATTGTTTCGAGCTTGGATGATATGTTTTGTGATCTCCTTGCTAGATGTTAACATGATGATGGTTTTTAATCAAGTAGTTACTGTAATTCTGTGTTAATGCATATAAAATGATCGAAACCCATGCGATATCGTCCATGCTGTACATCACTTTCTTTATCAATAACTAAAAAGCTGTAACGGTGTAATGACCAACATTTAGCACACATACGTTTAAAGTCATCGAATGTCATATCAGTGTTAACATGATCGTTATACACATGTCGCATGTTGCGCTCATCTTGCCGAAAAAGCACAATAACATTTGCGTTGTCGCGTATCAACTGCTTAGGCACACGAGAATAGGTTTGGCACAAATAGATGCAATCAACATATTTATGCCGACCCATACTAAAGAATGCACGAATAACGTTTTGCTGTTCTGTTGCGACATCATCAAAGATCATAAGAGAATTAGGAAGCACATCGTCTGGTGATGGTACTTGCTCATGTGAATTAAATTTAAAATATCTTATTCCATCTTTAACTAGATCGTGTATTACAGTTTGTAGAATAGTATATAGCGGCTGATAGAGTGACTTTGCGAAAACGTAAATATTCTCGAAGCGTACACCATTTACAGAAGTAATAAGTGTGAGTAAAAGATTAGTTTTACCACATCCCGACTGACCTGATATAATACATCGAACAGTGAAAGGAAACAACGTTCCATGACGTTTTCTTGTAGTTGTACTAGAGCTAGGTAAGAGATGTGGTACAATGTCGGTAACAGGTAGCGTGTCTTGCTGCTTTATAATCTTCATGATAACTGAATCATAAAGTACGTAATAGTAATATATATATTAAACGAAACAAGAGGTAACGGTTAGTTTATGATTTGCTCTTGACTAGTAAAGTCGTGTCCAGCATGGTGAAACAACGATATCCAAAGGACATGAAGAAGAAGAAGAAGAAAGTAAAGACTGTTGGATGGAAAGATGTTATAAAGGCTGCGCAAAAAGCTATTCGAGGGGAATACAATCCTCGTGTAGCTATTACTAAAGCGTTACGCGCAGCAAGAGCGAGAATTTCTCCAAAGTGCAGAGCAATATTTAGTAAACGTGCACGAATTATTTCTATACCAAAACGAGGAGGATTTCTTCCTGCGCTGTTTGCTGGCTTAGCAGCTTTAGGGTCATTGCTAGGTGGTGCTAGTGCTGTAGCGAGAACTGTCAAAGCTGTAGAAGAAGCGAAGCAACAGTTGAAAGAGAGTGAACGTCATAACAAGACGATGGAGGCAATTGCGTTACGAGGCAAAGGTGTGAACATGAAGCTAGCGCCATACAAGAAAGGGCTTGGTATCTACATTTCTCCAAAAAAACGTCTACTGAATGCACTGCCATATCGAGCTCTAACGCATTATGAAGTTTTTACGTTTGCTAAACAACTAGGAATTCATTATTTTCGAGGAGTGTATATGCGCGATCAACTACCAGCGCGCCCACGTGAACGTGAAAGTGCCGTAATTAACTTGGACGACAGTCGTGGACCTGGAACTCATTACGTTGCTTATGTAAAACGTAAATCTAAAGTATGGTATTTTGATAGCTATGGAGATTTACCTCCTCCTTTTGAGCTCATACGTTATTTCGGAAGCAGTGCAGACATTGTTTACAATAAAAACCGTGTGCAAAACTTTAATACACGCATGTGCGGACGATTATGTCTTATGTTCTTATATCAAACCCAGACAGTAAAGAAAGTGCATTAGTGTCTACGTGATGACGAACAGTGAAAGAACGTTTGCTGTACGTGGAGAAGGACCTGAAACAACCGTCTATTTTAATCCACCAATCGAACTTGGTTATCAGCCGCATAGTCTTGGACTAGTATCGTTTGAAAGCTACAATAAAATCTATAATGTGCGTGATGGTGTAAACAAGTTCTATTACGATGAGTATGTGCTAACACTACCCTCAGGTAGTTATACAGTAGACGATATTCAAGACTACATTGAAAGTACGTTAATTGATCAGTTTGGGGAAGATAGTTTTAGTAATCATAATTACAAGTTCTCAATCACTATAAGCAACATTACACATAAATGTGTTATTGAATCATCATTTAAGATTGACTTCAAATCACAACCTGATTCGATTGGACCACTGCTTGGATTTTCATCGAGGGAGCTCCTACCGAACGTACGTTACGACTCTGATCAGCCTATAAAACTCTTCGATGATTATAATGTGAACATTACTTGTAATATTATTACAGACTTATAGTAATCTACAACCTTCGCACGTCCTGCACGACTTTATTGTTACAGAGGAACGTGGATATACTATTTGTGAGAAACCAGCAGTAGTTCTTTATCATCCTGTGTCTGTAAAACACATTAGCAACATTACTCTTAGACTTGTAAATAAACATAATCAGCTTATTCATTTAGATCAGCACGCGTACGTAGCTTACAAACTACATCTTAAACCAGTATGAAAACCATCTATAAAACACGGTGTACATTCCGAAGACATACTACATGTGTGCAGAGACTCATCGAGTTAACAGATACCCATAAGCAGATACTCCAAGATTTAGGATATACACTACTACAACAGAATGGAAGAAATGTTAGGCATTACGAATACAGTAGAAAGTCGTGAAGGTGTAGTACGAAGTGAGCTTCATTCCTATCAACCTTTTACGTTTGGATTAAATAACAATGATGAAATTCATTTTCTTATTAATCAGCAAGATGTTTACACCTTACCACACGAAAGCTACCTCTATATTGAAGGACGACTAGAAAAGTCTGATGGAAGTGGACCAAGCACTTCACAACTAAACAACCATGCTCTAGCTTTTCTCTTTTCTGAAGCGCGATATGAAGTAAATAATGTTGAAATAGATCGAACGAAGAATGTTGGTATTACAAGTGCAATGAAACTCTACCCTTCTTTCTGTGATGAAGAAAGTAATCTTTTGCGGATGGCTGGATGGTGTCCAAAAGCTACTAACAACTGGATGATTAATGAGGATGGAACTTTTACGGGTATGTTATCACTGAAACATATTTTTGGATTCGCAGAAGACTTTACACGTATTATAATCAACGCAAAACAAGAGCTTATTCTAATCCGTGATCGAAGTGATTACAATTCTCTTAAAGCAGTAGAAACACCAGTAGAATCGAAAATAACACTGCATCGTATACTGTGGCGGATTCCACATGTAACCTTATCTGATCGTGAAAAACTTCGATTGCTCAAGATTGTAGAAAATGATACACCATTACCTATACGTTTTAGAAGTTGGGAGCTGCATGAATATCCTGTGTTACCACCTACAAACAAGCATAGCTGGGCTGTTAAAACATCACGTTTTACTGAGAAGCCCTTGTACATTATTTTTGGATTTCAAACTAATCGTAAATTCAATCACGAAAAAGATAGCTCACTGTTTGATCACTGTAAATTAAGACACGTTAGACTATATCTCAACGGAATTACGTATCCCTACGAAAACATCGACATTAACTTTGTAAATTAAGACACGTTAGACTATATCTCAACGGAATTACGTATCCCTACGAAAACATCGACATTAACTTTGAGAAAAATAAGTTTGGGATGCTCTATGACATGTTTTGTAAATTTCAATCATCGTACTATCAGAAAGAAAATCGTCCGCTATTTACACCTCAAGAATTTAAAAATAAAGCTCCGATTGTAGTTATAGACTGCTCTTATCATGAAGAATCTATAAAAGAATCTCCAGTTGATATTCGTTTAGAATTTGAAACATCTGAAAACATTCCTGCTAACACAGCAGCCTATTGTCTTATTATTCATATGAGTGATGTTACTTACCATCCGCTAACGAATATTGTTACGAGACTATAAATAAGAATAGATCTTTATCATTTTCATTAGTGTGTACGCTATGGAACAAAACTGTAAATGTGCATGCTGTTTGCATGCTCATACGCAACATCTTATTTATGTTTCACGAGTGAGTGGGGCTATTAAGATGTTCTATAAACGTAGATCGTCGATGCCGAAACATCTTATTCAATACTTACCACCAGGATTTTTATATACGTACGCTGCCTCTTACGTACATAATTTTTGGGAATCCTTCCTCTACATAGTAAGATGTCGATCGAAGTAGCTTTATGCAGAACTTGTGAACGACATTACAAGCATCGAGGAGAAAATGGTGATGATGATTGGGATGGACCAAATCCGAGGATTGAACACTGTACACAGTGTATGAACGAACTTTCTCTAGTACCTCATGATGATGATGATGATGATTCCGAAAAGGAATAACAGCAGGGTAAGAAGTATATGATCTTCTCTGTAAAGCATAACATACTTAGTATAATATATTTCTAAATGCTTTGTTTAATTTGAATGTTGCAGGAGGCATTTCAGAAGGATACGTTGTTAAGAAGCACACCAACCTTGTCAGCAGCAAAAACGAACACTGTTGTAGTACATTTGTAAATAAATATTTGATCGCATTCAAAAAATGTTGTACTTATTGCATTGCTTTACACCGACTTACTCTTAAGAAAAACGATCAGGTCTAAACATGCACAATGACGTCATCACAACAGCACGTGCTTACTCTAGCTTTCCCGATGCATGTTTAAACTTGTTCGAATTTACCGCTACCACATTCCTTTACACCGACTTACTCTTAAGAAAACGGACAAGTCGAAACATGCATGATGACGTCATCACTGCAGCACGTGCTTACTCTAGCTTTCCCGATTCGTGATTAAACTTGTTCGAATTTACCGCCACCACATTTCAACTAAAGAGTGCAGCATCGAGGTAAGCGATGTAAGATGGCAGTAGCTAAAGATGGCAGCACTGTTCTCTCTGGATTAAAGATGGCTGCTTGTCAAAAAGATTTTTTAAAATTATCCGCCACTACATAGAGTGCAGCACTGATGTTTGCGATGCAAGATGGCGGGTGACAGCTTGTCAAATAGATTTTTTTTCAAAGGTAAGTAGCTAAAGAGGGCAGCACTAAGGTTAGCAATGCAAGATGGTGGATGACAGCTGTGACGTAAAACATTACCCGCAAGATAGCACCACGATGCTCTTTTCATTAAAGATGGCAGCTTTTCAAATAGAATTTTTCAAATTAACCGCCTCAAAGGTAAGTAGCTAAAGAGGGCAGCACTGTTTTCTCTGGATTAAAGATGGCTGCTTGTCGAAAAGAATTTTTCAAATTAGCCGCCTCAAAGGTAAGTAGCTAAAGAGGGCAGCACTGTTCTCTCTGGATTAAAGATGGCTGCTTGTCGAAAAGAATTTTTCAAATTATCCGCCACCACAAAGAGGGCAGCACGGTGCTCTCTTGATTAAAGATGGTGGATGACAGCTGAAGAGCGAGTAGAATTTGTTTCCAAACAAGAGCACGTGGAATTTGCCGCCACCACATTTCAACTAAAGAGTGCGGCACTGTTCTCTCTGGATTAAAGATGGCGGATGACAGCTGTCAGAAAAGCGCATAGGTTTGTTTCCAAACAAGAGCACGTGGAATTTGCTACCACCACATTTCAACTAAAGAGTGCAGCACTGTTCTCTCTGGATTAAGGATGGTGGATGACAGCTGTCAGAAAAGCACATGGGTTTGTTTCCAGACAAGAGCACGTGGAATTTGCCGCGACCACATTTCAACTAAAGAGTGCAGCACTGTTCTCTCTGGATTAAAGATGGTGGATGACAGCTGAAGAGCGAGTAGAATTTGTTTCCAAACAAGAGCACGTAGAATTTGCCGCCAACACATTTCATAGGTAAGTAGCTAAAGAGGGCAGCACGGTGCTCTCTGGATTAAAGATGGCGGATGATAGCTGTCAAAAAAGCGCATAGGTTTGTTTCCAAACAAGAGCACGTGGAATTTGCCGCCACCACATTTCAACTAAAGAGTGCAGCACTGTACTCTCTGGATTTAATATGGGGGATGATAGCTGTCAAAAAAGCACATGGGTTTGTTTCCAAACAAGAGGACGTGGAATTTGCCGCCACCACATTTCAAAGGTAAGTAGCTAAAGAGGGCAGCACGGTTCTCTCTGGATTAAAGATGGCGGATGATAGCTGTCAGAAAAGCACATGGGTTTGTTTCCAAACAAGAGCATGTAGAATTTGCCGCCACCACATTTCAAAGGTATCTAGCTAAAGAGTGTAGCACTGAGGTTTGTGATGCAAGATGGCGGATGACAGCTGTCAGAAAATAGCACGTGAATTTGTTTCCAAACAAGAGCACGTGGAATTTCCCGCCGCCACAAAGAGGGGCAGCACTGTGCTCAAAGATGGCTGCTGTCACGTGGAATTGTCTGCCACCACAGGTATCTAGCTAAAGAGGGCAGCACTGAGGTTTGCGATGCAAGATGGCTGCTGTCAAAAAGCATTTTTCAAATTATCCGTCACCACATTTCAAAGGTAAGTAGCTAAAGAGGGCAGCACTGTGCTCTATAGATTAAAGATGGCGGATGACAGCTGCACGTGGAAGGTAAGTAGCTAAAGAGGGCAGCACTGTGCTCTATAGATTAAAGATGGCGGATGTCAGCTGCACGTGGATTTGTTTATCTCACGCTAGTGAGGTTAAGTTGGTAGCACTAAGGTTTAGACCCGCCAAGATGGCAGCACTGCCGATGACAGATGACGAATTTTGCAGCTACTGCGATAAAGAGGGCAGCACAGTGCTCTGTAGTTTAAAGATGGTGGATGACAGCTGTCAAAAAAGCACGTGGCTTTGTTTACCACACGCTAGTTAGGTTAAGTTGGTACTACTGATGTTTAGGCCCGTCAAGATGGCAGTACTGAGGTTAGCGATGCGTTGTTGTCTGTCAAAAAGCACGTGGCTGTCAAAAAACACGTGGCTTCGTTTACCTCGCGCTAGTTAGGTTAAGTTGGTACTACTGAGGTTTAGGCCCGTCAAGATGGCGGTACTGAGGTTAGCGATGCGTTGTTGTCGATGACAGCTGTCAAAAAGCACGTGGCTTTGTTTACCTCGCGCTAGTTAGGTTAAGTTGGCACTACTGAGGTTTAGGCCTGTCAAGATGGCAGCAGTGAGGTTAGCGATGCGTTATTGTCGTGGCAGCTGTCAAAAAGCACGTGGCTTTGTTTAAAAATTCAAATCTCCCGCCAAAATTCAAATTTCCCGCCAAAAATTCAAATTTCTCGCCAGAATTCAAATTTCCCGCGGGAGGAGGCGCCCGAACGCTCCAATTATACTACTCATGGACATTCTACTGGTTCTCGATTTGGACAGTTGTTATTAGTAGGCTGTGTACCTGATCTTGTTATATTTGTTATATTTTATTATGAAAGTTTATGTTTGTTAAATAGTTTGACAGTGCAAGTGAAATTTGCTCAGCGTAGCTGTATCTTGTGCTTCGTGAATAAATAAATAAATAAATAAATAAATAAATAAATAAATCCAGATAACATTATCGCCCAATCCTACGATGGAGCATTTGTGATGAGTGGTGAAAGAGGTGAACTTCAAAGGAAAATCAAAGCTCACTATCCCCTTGCCAGTTACATTCACTGCTATGCCCACCAGCTCAACCTCGTATTAGAACAGCGGCCTCTCAAAATCACGCTGCGAGCGTATTTTTCTGCTGCCTATCTGCATTTCCTGCATTCTTTTGCAGATCTCTTCAACGTCTGGCAGCTTTGGAAAAAGTGGTAGCACGACGAATTCCAGGATGTTAGTCAACAAGGTGGAACTTCAAGCCTAGAACCGTCAATGTCGTGCATGAAAACAAGGATGGTTTTTTGCAATGTTTTCTGGACCTGGAAAAGTCTAAATGTGTAAGGGCAGTTCAAAACTACGTGGACTCAGACACATTTTGGAGGACGAAGATTTCTTATTTTGGCTGTCCTTCTTTCACAGAATAATACCTCATATGGATATTTTGTACTCCCAGCTACAAGCAAGATCGACAGATGCAATCAAAATGGGAAATGCTATTGGCATTTTAAGAAGACTGTTGCTTCAGTCACCAATTCTGTCGAGAAAATAGCAAATGAAGTTTCTTCAGAAATGCTACAAAGCAAAAAATTGCAGAACGGAATCATACAGGACGGCTAATGCTAAGGATGTTTGTGACCGAATCACTGAAGGGTTAGATCGCAGATTTTGAGAAAAGCTGTTATTATTATTATTATTATTATTATTATTATTATTATTATTATTATTATTATTATTATTATTATTATTATTATTATTATGTGCGTATGGACCCAATGGATCACGCAAAGCTGTAACGATTCTGTTTTCTGAGTTGCCAAACAGCTCTCATCCTTTCTCCGTGGATCCTTTTTCGTTCTTCTGTCCACTTTGCTCCAGTCTTCTTTTTCACTTCGTTCTCTGGTTGCACTTTCCATCCATTAATTTTTTTCCTATAAAGGTTTCTGTCCGCGGTGTCATTTGGGTTTATCTGGGCTTTTTCCAGATCCTTCTTCACTTCTAATACCCATGGAATATTTTTTAGATGTTCTATGTAGGTGAGAATCTTGTGTGTCAGTCTACTTGCCGGCAATCTGTGGACGTGCCCATAGAATTTCAGACGTCTTTTACGGATGTCTGCTGCAATGTTGGAATGCTCTTCTGTCTCTCTGCGTAACCTCAGTCTATATCCATCTTCTGTTTTTCGGGGGCCGAGAATTTTCCTCAGGATTCTCCTTTCTTCTTTTAAAATATTTTCTAGGTCATTATTATTATTATTATTATTATTATTATTATTATTATTATTATTATTATTATTATTATTATTATTAACAAGTTTGAAGTAACTTATGTGTTGTTCATCATGGCAATATGCTAATTGAAAACAGCGTATTTATCGTTTCTTGTAGCACATAGGACGGTTTTCTTCACGAGTCGTATCTGAGTAAAAGTATAAGGACATATGTGAGGAAGTCATTAGGGTGAGAAAGGAACTATCGGAGAAACGGAATTACATTCAAACCTTAAAGGAAGACGGAATTAATAAACTAACCGAAAATATAGAGGTTTAAAAACTGCCTCACGAGAAAAATGGGGACAATGCCAGGAGAGGACAAATAAGATAAATGAGGGATTTGAAATAACAAAACACTGGAGATAAATTTCACAGTAGCCCGAGACCAAATTGGAGATAAATTAGACATCATGAAGGAGGACATAGAACAAAATAAAAACAAGACTAACGAGACAATAGACCGAACAGAATAAGGACTAAGGAAAATTCAATAAGAAATACAGGAGATACGAAATGAAACCCAGGCAACTAAATCGGTAATGTCTAACTACAACGAGAGACAAGGGGCAATGGAGTTACATATAAATGTGAGAGAAGCAACGCCTACAGTGCAGCTCAAATCAATCAAAGTAACAACGAAATGATGATGGGGAATAGTAATGGGAATCCAGCGCTAATAAACATTATCAATACTTACGACTACCTATCAAAGCACTTCAATAACACGGCAAGCATATCTCCGAAAAAATCCTCAGAGAAATGGTGGAATACTTCAAAGAAAAGAAAATTCCTGAAGACAAGAATTTGAGAGTGATAGAGAAACACTTAGATTCAAATCCTCGTCTTTGGTACCAGGAATTTAAATACAGCTTTCACGAGTATGAAGACTTTAAAGTAGCATTTGTGAGGAGATTCTGGAATTCAGAGGCCCTGCAGAATTTAAGACTGGAATTATATTCCAAGAAATATGCATCTAATGGGCAGACCAGATTTAGCGATTATTTCGCGAATCAATTTCATCGTTTCCAGTATTTCGATGCAGCCCATAGTGAGTTGGAAGCCATTAAAACGATTCAAAAGCAATTTCCGTCAGATGCATAGAGGTTACTGGCAGATGAAAATGAGGAATCATAAATCAATATGGAAAATACCTTGAGGCAGCAAGACATGACCACCGTACATCCAACAAGTAGGATAACGCAGAAAGAATAAACATCTTAACGCGGGAAAATCCTGGTAAAAACGTGCCATTTGAGCAAAGGGGAAATGTAAGAAATTATGGACGAAAATACAGGGTCGAACGAGACGGAGGAAAAAAAAAACAGATTTCAGTGTAGGAGAGAAATTCAAGTTTGCGAAAGATGTAATGGAAATAGCAGATTTGTACCACACTACTGACTTAATAATCAGTTTAGATGAAACAGACATATATTTAATTTCAAAAGAAGACAAAGATTCGAAGGAAGAGAAGGAAAGGGAATACAGTAACAGAAGGTACATTCGAGATCTGAGAGAAGCGACCCGGAATATGGAGAAATGGGAACGCGCAATTAAAGAGCTAAAAGTCTCGATCTACGAAGATATAGGAGAAAGGAATGAGATGAGCAAAGATTAAATCATACTGCTCAATCCTTTAATTTTAGATCAGAGAAAACCGAGGATAAAAAATACGTCAAATTTAGAAAAGGTAGGAAAATAGAAAATATTAGAGATAAAGATGACAGAAAAATTCTAAGTTGGGTAATTGCACAAATATAATCTTGGAAAGTAAGATCGGATGAGTTGATAGAGGATGTTGCAGCGACTCCGAAAATCCATCAATCTAACTTACCTACAATTATTGTAAAAATAAATGGAATGAGAACGCAATGTTTGATAGATTCTGGACCGAGTATTGAGCCACTCGAGGGGTAAAACCACAACCCCACAAATGGTCAGCATTAAACTTACAAGCCTGAGGGTAACCCACGAGGTTTGAAGGATGATAACGTACTAGCCCCAGAAGGGAGTTATAGCTGGCACGTGTGAGATACAAAAGAAAAGAAGGGTAAAAAACAAAACAACAAATCACAACACCAAATATGTTCTCAAATTAATGTTAAGCTCTTCATAAGAATTAATGGATTAATTAAAACTTGCAAATGCTACCAGTCGCTTAATTGAAATAGGCATGCAAATGACTTTGCCTTATACAATGTTTGCTCTTATAAATATGGTATAAACAGCTTGAAGTTCTCTGCGATCCAGTTATTTAATAACATCCCTGTGGAGATAAAAACAGCACCAACTTTGGCAAAAGCCAAACAAAGAGTCAAGCATTATTTTTGGGAAAGGTACAGTGCTGTTTAAATCAAAATATCAGATGTCATTTAAGGCATTCTCCCAAACAATCTTGCAAACTGTCCGGAACTATTCTTGTACCTCTATAACTTTTATGTTATGTAAATACTCTGTAATCTGTTCTTGTACCTCTGCAACTCTGTGTTATGTATATATACTGTAAATACTCTGTAATCAATTCCTGTACGTCTGCAACTTTTGTGTTATGTAATTGTAAATAATCTGAAATCTATTCTTGTACTTCAGCAACTCTTATGTAAATGAAAATACTCCATAATCCATTCTTGTAGCTTTGCAACTTTCATGTTACGTAAATGTAAATACAGTCAGAAATAATTCTCTGTAATCCTCATATTGATGATGTACATATTTTATATATTGTATGTGTTTATATGTTCAACCATTTACTAATTATCTTATATACACAAACTATATTTTGATGTGTAAGTGCCCGCCAGTATGTAATGTACTGTACAATTTCTATGTATGAGCCTGCAGGCTCGTTGGAATTAATTGAAATAAATGAATGAATGAATGAATGAATGAATGAATGAATGAATGAATGAATGAATGAATGAATGAATGAATGAATGAATGAATGAATGAATGAATGAATGAAAATCCCTACTTTTAATTAGTAATTACGACGACCTGTCCATCTTACAGAGGTGATATACCAAAGTGTTCTTTAACACTTTCACGTGACGTAGTTAGCTTACTAGTTACCAAAGGGCCATCCCAAGGACACAATTTTAGCAGCAAACAATAAATATTCAGAAACGCCCCAGACGCAAACCCAGAAGAAAAAATAGACAGTGGGAGAAAATATTTTAGAACATAACTCAGAACAAATTGAAACTAATTAAAAATTCACCATCACAAAACAAGCACGCATCAATTACCCCGACCAAGGCAATCACTTAATACCCTACAATCCCCATAAACAAAACGTTGCTAAGGTAACCCAAACAAAACACATCAAGTCCGCTGATACATACAAATCCCGACGGATACGGCCCTTCAAATAGGCATTAAACACAGCGAATACAATTACAGAGGAAATAAATAACCAAAAGTAAAATAAATAAGTTAAGGATCAGTTGAGATAGGAAGCCTTGCGTGAACCTCCTTGGTTCACAAGATAAGGTTGTACCCAGATATTGCATAATAGTATTACTAATAATAATAACAACAACAACAATTAGAGTCAAATTTGAAAATTCGTCGGAACGGTAAACGTATTTAGGTTAATTAAATCAAGTTTAAGATTTGTTAAGATTTGTTATTTATACCAAAACGAGGTATCGAAAAGGTAAATACTGAAACATGGCGTCGTTTAACACTTCATGGCTCCTTAAAAGCAAAGTATCCTTATTTTTCTCCAAAAACGCACCACTTGATCACAGATCAGTGTTTGAAATAATTTTCAATTAATTTAAAGAGGAATAAATACACTTACAATCTCGTCGGTTTACCAGCCAAGCCACTCGGTCAGAAGGTACGCTACCTTCCACACGATGAGTAGAGACGAGAATCAAGATAATTCACTATTAGTAAGAAACATGAAGGAACGAGGACAATATCACAAACTTGATGGGCTAACATACCCGTAGGAAACAGTAGATTTGGCCTGGGTCCATGTCTCGGGCCCAAGCCAACATGCTGCGCGGCCATACACTACGTCCGTACTCCATGGCTGGTCAACTCGGAATCAGGGGCTTCCCCACGCTCGATAGCGAGCGTTCCCCGGGCCGCATACTGGCCGCACACAGATTGGCTGAGACAGTAGCGGGAGAGCCACCAGCAATTGCAGTGCTAGATCTTAGGGCACAGCACTATACATATGACGTTCATTACAGGGGTACGAACCTGAATGCACATGTAGGGAATGTGAATGTGGAAAGATTGACCGCTTTAATAATCAGCGGAGAAGAAGTTAATTGGCAGGAAGACTAGAGCTACAAATTTCAAAGTTTGTCCTTCAGCCCAAAAGGTTTAGGGAGGGGATTTGGCACACGTTTTCACCGTCATAGAATTAGCGTGGTATTTCAAGCCTTAAACCGTGAAATTTGTCAAAAGGTTAAATTACCAACAATTCCGGTATCAGTAGTCAAAATCAGAGGGATCATACCGGATAAATCAGTCAAATGCAAAATTCAGACATATTTAAAGATTGCCATGGAACATCCGTTCATTGTAATGAACAAGATCAAATATAACGTAATACGGGGAATAGATTGTATGGCAATGACAGGAATGATCATAAATCTGGAGAAATAAGAAATTTGATTTCCTATCAATAAACATGATAGTGAAGATGCACGAGAAAGAGTCAAGTTGAATGAAAATACATATATTGATTAACATATGAGAATAGAAGAGCAGGAGGTGAATAACAATATGAAGGAATGCTTAAATCAAGATACAGAACAGGACGATATTAATGTAATAGAAGAAGAAATGTTGGGAAATACTGAAAGAATCTTGACGGGTCATACGTCATTAGGAAAGTGTTCGGTAATAACGCATATGAGGTAGGGAATATGAATGGCACGTACAAAAGCATACATAATGACGCAAACTTAAAATAATAAGATAAGGAGGATGAAGAACACACACAGAATAATATGATAGAAATATACAGAGAAATGGACAATTCTGATACTGAATACGAGGCTGATGATAATGACAAATCAGATTAAACCATATAAAGAAGCCAAATGTCAGTACAAATATTACGAGGCTTGCAGAAGGAAACATACATTTAAGATAACGATACAAAAACCACACGGTTTAGTAGAGAATGAAAAGATGGTAGATTGGAACAGTGAAAAGTCCCATTCGAGTAAAAACAATCTAAGTAAATATGCCGAACAAAGGGGGAATTATGTGCCATTTCACTGTTCTGAGAATATAATTCAGTGGAATTAAGACGGTCGCAATTGTCGCTAACAAATTTAAACAAAACGCATAAACTCGATAATAAATCAAGGAGATAGAGCATAGGGCGAAGTTGAAATAGTCAAAATCAACATGGCAGTGGCTAAGACAAAACAAGACTTAAGCCGGCATTCATAGTCAGCGACTTATTTCTCTAACAAGAATGACTTAACAAAGCTGTACTTATTCGTGAAGTCGACTTAAACGTTTCTCGTTTTCATAGTCGTTGGTCAAGTTCTACTTTATTAAGCTGGACTTGATAAAGCGTTACTTACTGTTTGACCGAGATGAAAATGTTGTTTATTTTTCGATCAAAACTTTACCTCTGGAGGTCGCGTATGATAACCACACATAAAAACAATGAATTACACTTTCGGAGGACCACTTAAATGTTATTAAGGCAATACAGTATATAAAACATAAAAGGTACACAAGTCACATATATTCAGATGTACGTGAATTACAAAAGGCACTAGTACTGAACGTACTTCTTGTACATATACAATAAAATTTTATTTACACATGCGGTACGTACTGACACAAATTAACACTCGAAATATTCTTTACACTTGTGTTCCTAATTGTTATTGTGCCAATGGTTTGGCTGCACCTGAAAGGTTAGCACTGTTGTGCTAGTATTTTGTGAGACTGCTGTCTCTACATGTTACTAGCGGCATGTCTGACGCGCTACTCTCTTTTCTCTCGCCAGTCACTCGCGCCAGAAAACAGTCCCGGAAGCCAAGTGCTGCCCTCTATTCACAATTTCAAGAAATATAAATAAAACACTACAATAATGTAAGTTACACAAATAAGTCATAAAATCACTCAAATATAACTGTTAATGCGATATGCAGTAACATACCGGCCCACTTAAAATGTGCTCACATTTTACAAATTAAATGCAATAACAATGAAATTAAATACCCTGAAAATAAGACAAGTAATGCATGAGTTCTGTCTCAAAAAAAAGAAAAACTGTCAAGGCAAAGATAAATACATATGCACAAATACACAAGAAAATATGGACGACGCACTACACTGAGGTCACTAGTCAATTGGGAGTGGGCATAATTTGCACACAGGTCTCCTATAAACTCCTGTGGGTGTACGGACATCAACGACTCTCACCAACCCGTCCTTGCCTGGAAATGTTTGCTCAATGATGCCTAGTCTCCAGTCCAATGGTGGAGTGTTGTCCTCCTTAATTAGGACAACAGTTCCTGTAGATACACTGGGCTGTGCTGACTTCCATCTCATGCGTTGCTGCAAGCTGCCCAGATAGTCGGATGACCACCTGTTCCAAAAATGTCCCTTCATTTTTTGAAGATGATTCCACCTGGAAAGCCTTGAAGTATTTGATAAGGTTAGGTCTGTTTCAGGTATGGCCATCATGGGTTCTCCTATCAGGAAATGTCCGGGTGAAAGATAAGAGGTGTCATTTGGGTCATTGTTCAGGAGAGTGATTGGACGTGAATTTAAAATGGATTCAATCTGACAGAGAAGAGTGGTCATTTCTTCGAATGTCAAGTGAGCGTGCTTTGTGATTCTAGTAAGGTGAAATTTCATAGATTTCACCCCAGCTTCCCAAAGACCTCCGAAATTTGGTGCTCGTGGAGGAATGAATTTCCAGGTAAATCCTTCTTGGATTCCAACATTATCAATTTCACGTTGGTGTTGCTCTGATTGGAATAATTTGTTAAGTTCTCGAAGTTGATTTCTGGCTCCGATGAATGATGAACCATTGTCACTGTGAAGTTGAAGTACCTTTCCTCTCCGGGCTATCATTCTCCTTAAGGCAGCAATGAAGGCTTCGGTGGTTAAATTGCTTACAAGTTCCAAGTGAATGGCCTTGGTGGCTAAGCAGACAAAAAGTGCAACGTAGCATTTTACTCTCGTGTTACTACGTGGAGAACCCTGTTTAATGAAGAAGGGTCCCGCAAAGTCTACACCGCTATATAGGAAAGGACGAGTGGGTTTAACTCTTTCAGCAGGCAGCTGGCCCATCAATTGCGATGAGCTCTCGGCCTTGAACCTGTAACATGTCACACATTTGCGAATGACACCTTTGACAGTTGTCCTGGCGTGAGGAATCCAATACTTCATTCTAAGTGATGCAACTAGTAGCTGTGTGCTAGCATGTAGTAATCTTAAGTGTTCGTCACGAATAATTAATTTCGTGACATGGTGATGCGCTGGTAGTATAATCTGATGTTTCTGGTCATATGCTGCGTCTGCATTACGTAATCGCCCGCCCACTCTGAGACACTCATCTTTATCAAGAAATGGAGCGAGAGATTTTAACTGACTTCTCTTGTCAACTTCTTTTTTCAGTTGAAGATATTGAATTTCCTTCTGAAATTCCTGGTGTTGAATATATCGTACACAGCAAAGTAGTGCATTGTTGCATTCTTCCGTGCTTAGATTTCCTGTAATCTTCGCATGTGAGTGCTGTAAATTGTAGATGAATCTTTTACAGTACGCAAAGACACGTTTCATTCTTGATAACGAGGAAAACCGTGTAGTGATGTCTTCATTATCGCAGCTGTTGATTGCACATGTAGTGGGTTTGGCTTCAAGTGCTTCTGAGGTACATTCTGCAGTACTGATTGGCCATAATTCTTCAGGCTGGCACAACCAGGACGGTCCATGCCACCAGAGGTCATGTGATTTTAATGCTTGAGGCTCGCTTCCTCGTGACAATATGTCAGCTGGATTCTCTTGTGTAGACACATGATGCCATGTGCAGTTTTCTGCCGTGTCCTGGATTTCAGAGACCCGGTTGGCGACGAATGTTTTCCACCTCGTCGACGGTGACGCAATCCATTGTAAGACAATTGTAGAGTCTGTCCACGCATGAATAGAACTTATATCCAGGTTGAGACTCGTGAACGTTCGCTTAAGTAATCTTGCTAACAGGAGAGCGCCGCACAATTCTAAGCGTGGAATTGACAATTGTTTAAGTGGGGCGACTCTTGATTTAGAACACATCAAATTGCATGAAATAAGCCCTTCTTCATCTGTGGTACGAATGTACACGCAAGCCCCGTAAGCACGTTCAGAGGCGTCGCAGAAACCATGTAATTCACAATTTACAACTTTAGTCTTACTTAAAATGTACCTGTCAATTTTGATGTCGTTAAGTTCTGGTAATTGCGAGTAAATAGCATTCCAAGTGTTAAGAAGCTGACTCGGCAGGTCTTGATCCCATTTTAATTGAAAGGTCCAGAGTTGTTGCATGAAGACCTTGCATGAGAGAATAACTGGACCCAATAAGCCCAGAGGGTCAAAAATTGCAGCAATAGTTGAGAGTACACTTCTCTTGGTTGCATGGGAAACCCTTTTAACAGTTATGTCGAATTGAAACTGGTCCGTAGAAGGGTGCCATAGTATTCCCAATGTTCTTACTGTGTCTGCATTGTCGAGTTGAAGTGGTGATTTGGTTTCTCTATTTTCTTCTGGTATTTTTGACATGACCTTACTGCTGTTAGAACACCATTTCTTAAGTTCAAATCTCCCTCTTAACAGTAATGTCTCTAATTCTTGCTGTAAACGAATGGCTTCTGATTCAGTACTGGCTCCGGTTAGGAGGTCATCAACATAAAAATCCTTTCTAAGGACAGCTGCTGCTTGTGGAAATTCCTTTGACTCGTCATCGGCTAACTGTTTCAAACACCTCACAGCGAGAAAGGGAGCACTTGCCGTACCGTAAGTAACTGTCGTGAGTTCATAACACTGGAGAGGTTCGGTGCTAGTGTTTCTCCATAGTATTCGTTGTAGTTTCATGTCCTTGTTGTCAACTTGTATTTGTCGATACATTTTTGTAATATCTGCGACAAGAGCAATCTTGTGTGATCTGAAACGTAGTACAATAGAATGCAGGTCGTCTTGTATGGTAGGACCTACGAGTAACTTGTCATTCAAAGATACGCCACTGTCAGTCTTAGCAGACGCATCAAAGACAACACGAGTTTTAGTGCTGGTACTTGTTGGTTTGAATACGGCATGATGTGGCATGAAGTATCCTCCATCTTCAGTGCACGTGGGTACCGGTTTCATGTGGCCAAGTTTCAGATATTCATTCATGAATGCTGAATATTCTTCTCTTAATTTGGGATCACGATTAAGTTTCTTCTCAATACTGTAGAATCTCACTACTGCCTGAGGGTATGAATTCCCTAACTGCGATGAAGTCTGTTTAAGTGGCAGTCGAACTCGGAACCTTCCTGTAGCATCTCGCGTTGTGTTCTTAGTGAAGTGTTCTTCGCAATCTCTTTCTTCTTTAGTGATTGGTGGCATATTCAGTTCTTCTATTTCCCAGAATCTTTTAAGGTGTGTGTCTAATTGGTCTACCTGGATGAATAGTGATGTTGCATGTTCCCCTTGGTGTTGTATGGGTGCCTGGCCAGCTACTACCCAACCCAGTTTCGTATTCTGCAATGTTGGATACCCATCACGAGTTTTCTTGCCCTCCAATATAACCTTAAAGAATATGTCTGCACAGAGTAGCAAATCGATCTTGCTTGGAATGTGGAAATTTCTGTCGGCATATTTTATATTGGTGGGTAGATTCCATCTTGAAATGTCGATTTTTCTACTTGGCAAATTGTTTGTAATCTTTGGTAGCACTAAGCATGTGGCATCTACATTGAAAGGGCTGACCGCAGATTGCAAATGAACTGTAATGCAGTGTGAGGTTTGAACTCCTGCACCGTTAATTCCAGTTACTGGTGTAACATGTTTTTGTTTCCTTAGACGTAATAATTGAGCTAGTTCTTCGCTCACGAAATTTGTCTGAGAACCTGAATCCAAAAGACATCTAGCCTCATGCATATTACCGTGAATGTCCTTAACCTTGACTATCGCTGTTGATATCAAGACTGTAGACAGATCGGATTCCTTGACAGCGCAGTGAGTAACATCTGTTGAACGGGTTGTGTGATTAGCTACTGCTTGGCGTGAGCTGTGTTCTCTCTCTGTTTCCCGTGAGCTAAGCATTGGCCTGCTGCGGTCACGTCTGGTGTCATCATGCAATAGTGAATTGTGATACTTTCCGCACATCTTGCACGAGCCTGATTGGCACTGATTGACATTATGATTACTGCCCAAGCAGTTAAAGCATAATTTGTAATCTCTCACAACATTATGTCTCTCATGGACATTGAGCCTTTTGAAGGACTCGCACTTAAATAGGTAATGTGAGCCCTTGCAGAGTACACATTGGTAATTAACACTAGCATGCACATTGCTTACTTGATGTTTGGGTGTAGATCTAATCGACTGTTTAATCTGTTGAACTTGAGTACCTGGCTTGATTGCCTCAAGTGCTAAACATCTCTTTTCTAAAAATGTCCACAACACCTCCAGAGATTCTAACTCAGAACCTGAAGTGTGTATTTCCCATGCCTTCCTAGTCGCTGGGTCTAGTTTGTTGATTAACAATTGTGACAATAATAAATCTTCAATTGAAACATCTAAGTCAAGGGCTTGTAATGCTTTTACATTGGCCTGACTTGTGTTTATAGCCTCTCTGAGAGAACTGGCATTCTCTTTCTGGATTGAGTCTTGCTCTAATATCCGTTTAATGTGGATTGACGAAATTAATTTGTTGTTTTGAAACCTGTCTATTAACCTTTGCCAAACTATGCTGTAGTTTTCAGCAGATAGAGGGAGACTTTGTGCAATTGAAAGAGGTTCGTTTCTTAGACTGCTAATTAGGTAGTGAAATTTCTGTATATCATGCAAATCTTGATTGTTATGGATCATAGATACAAAGGAATCGTGAAATCCTCTCCAGTCTTCGTACTCGCCTCCAAATGGTTTCAGTGTAATAGTAGGTAATTTGATGTGCGCCCCATTGTAATTATTGCTTACTGAGATATTCCCTTGACTGGAGTGTCTGGAAAGACCTGTTATTTCATGCTGGGTGATTATTCTGTCTATGTCGACCTTTATCTGATGATATGTGTCTTCAAATATTTCTCTATCTGCTTCGTATGTTTCTCCCTCCTCACTGATTTCTAGCTGGGATTGAATGTCCTCATACCTTTGTTTCAATTCCTCTAAACTTTCCCTACGAGAGATAATAGCCACAATTCCCTGCTCACAGTTAAACCCATCTACGAAGTTTTTAATACGTGTTACGCTGCCCTTTATTACACCTCGTTTGCGTATTAGAATTTTAATACTCTCCTCTGCCATAATGAAAGGATAGGAATAAAGATATGAATTGGATCTGACCTTGTAAGGTGTGGGAAGTAGTTGTTGTCATCAAGGAGCCATCTTGATATGGCTCAGGGTTGCTACTGCCAACAGTCCACAGGTTGTATTCCACAGCGCGGAAGATTTGACCGGCGCGGTTGGTAGCTCTGATTTAGCGGCGTGAGTTCGCGCGTAAATCAGCCATGTGGCGAATTGCGTCATAAATTGCACCACGATACATCACAATATATTATCGGCATAATCCAGTCACTGTAAATGCACTATGTTTGTTGTCACATAAAATGAAAGCTCGAAGTATCCGGCCCGTTAGGACCAAAATGTTTGACCGAGATGAAAATGTTGTTTATTTTTCGATCAAAACTTTACCTCTGGAGGTCGCGTATGATAACCACACATAAAAACAATGAATTACACTTTCGGAGGACCACTTAAATGTTATTAAGGCAATACAGTATATAAAACATAAAAGGTACACAAGTCACATATATTCAGATGTACGTGAATTACAAAAGGCACTAGTACTGAACGTACTTCTTGTACATATACAATAAAATTTTATTTACACATGCGGTACGTACTGACACAAATTAACACTCGAAATATTCTTTACACTTGTGTTCCTAATTGTTATTGTGCCAATGGTTTGGCTGCACCTGAAAGGTTAGCACTGTTGTGCTAGTATTTTGTGAGACTGCTGTCTCTACATGTTACTAGCGGCATGTCTGACGCGCTACTCTCTTTTCTCTCGCCAGTCACTCGCGCCAGAAAACAGTCCCGGAAGCCAAGTGCTGCCCTCTATTCACAATTTCAAGAAATATAAATAAAACACTACAATAATGTAAGTTACACAAATAAGTCATAAAATCACTCAAATATAACTGTTAATGCGATATGCAGTAACACTTACTATGCAGGCGCTCTGCACAATTAAGTTGATCTTTACAGTATGAGAAATAGTACAGCCATCATCACAACAGTTGAATATGAGAGTCATCGCTCAGACACGGCCAACTAGATCTACGCTGCACTCCTTATTCCGAGTTTATTTGTTTATTTATTTGTCCTTTTACCTGTTCGTCTGCGACTAAAATTGTAGTTACTTTTTTAAATGGATATGAAATGCAGTCGCAAGCATTTTACTTCCGTTGAAAAGGAGGTTTTCAAGGATATTTTATTGAAACATTCACAAATCTATCTAATATAAGCAAGTCTGTCTATAAATATATATACAAAGGCACAAAAATGAAAACAGACGTGAATTAATGAGGCAGTTCCAGGCATCTCAGAAACTTACAACTTGCTAGAAAAATCGAAAATTCTCAAAATTTCCTCAGAGGGCACGCTAGGGGGTTAGGGGAGGCTTCAAATTTTGGGCTCAGCATAAGAACGCACTCATATATATTTACCCAAAGCGATAACCTATAGGTTTAGTGTGCTTAAAAAACTTTCAGGAAATTCCTAAATCAATCCTAAATTCCCCCAAATCAAGCTGGCGGTACAATCTGCCAGACGAGCTAGAAAATTGAAATTTGGCGAAGTTATGCCTGTTAGCCTTTAAGCGACGGAAAAATTCCAAGAATTTTAACTTTTTCACTTTTTACTCCTGATTTTTTGTTTTATCTCTTTTCCTTATACGTTTGATGTGGCTGTATTTCTCGATTCTACGTATATTTTGTGATTTTTACACGTATATTTCATAGTTTGACACATTTATAGGAAAGAGAGTCATCGAATTTTGTACGCACACTGACACGACCAATGTTGGCCATATGCGTGCCAAATTTCATGATTCTAGCTTCCACGTAAGTATGCGAAAAATAATATAAGTGTTAAAAATGTACCCAAATTTCACCCCATTCTAATTTTCTAACTCAATTGAACCCATAAATATGGGAGATAGAGAAAATGCTTTGCGACCAAACATGTAGAACGATAAAAGTGGCGTCTGACGGTTTAAACCGTTTGTCGATATGATGAACCGTTTAGGAGCAGTAAATCTAGAAATTAAGGTCGGCACTTATAAACGTGTCCATGTTTATCTGTCATCTATATATAAAAGCAAGTCGGTTTGGAGCGACCTAGAAAGTGTGTGTCATTATTATAAATACTTTCCAAATTGATAGTGTCTGTCAGCAGGAGGGCGTCTCCTGTTGTTATAAATTCTCCCCACATCTACTTTGACTGGCAGTAACAATGGGATCCACCAAGCTCGAGAGCTTCAGTCGTTTAAGTGCGGCCAGTATCCAGTATTCGGGAGATAGTGGACTTGAACCCCACTGTTGGCAGCCCTGAAGATGGTTTTCCGTGGTTTCCCATTTTCACACCAGACAAATGCTGGGGATATACCTCAATTGAGGCCACAGCCGCTTCCTTCGCACTCCCAGCCCTTTCCTATCCCACCATCGCCGTAAGACCTATATGTGTCGGTGTGACGTAAAGCAACTTGTAAGGAAAATGAATGGGGTCCTTCTCCAACTCTTGTGTAACTGGCCAGTTTAATGAATAATTAATTCCCTTCTCAATTTGACTAGCAGAAGGCAAGGGAACATGCAATTTTGTTCAAATCCCCCCTACCCGACTGTGTCTGGCAGTAGACAAGGGCGCCCGCCATTATAAACAATTTTGCCCATTAAAATGTGACTGGCATTAGACAAAGTGTCCTGGTATTGTAATTGAAACTCACCAACTCGAGTGTGACTGACAGTAACCTGACTTGCATTAGAAAGTGGGGCCTGTCATTATAATGATAACAGCATAACTCAATACTGATTGGCAGCAGGGAAGGTGCCTACCATTGTAATAAAATCTCCTCATCTGTAATGTGCCCGGAAGTAGGAAAGGGGGCCTGCCATTGTAACGAAAACTCCCCAAATCGATTGTGACCGGCAGTAGACAAGGGGGCCTGCCATTATAATGAAACTTTCCAACGCGATTGTGAAGTAGGCAAGTGAGCCTGCCGTTATCATCGTAACTCCACAACTCGTACGTTACATGGGAAAGAACGTATGGGGTCCTCCTGGGGCGTTTCTTCGATAACGCTAAGAGACATGCTATTTAATAAAATCTCACTCACCGCGTGTACAGTAATTCACGTAGAAATCTGTATACAATGTAGACCGGGCGAGTTGGCCATGCGCGTAGAGGCGCGCGGCTGTGAGCTTGCATCCGGGAGATAGTAGGTTCGAATCCCACTATCGGCAGCCCTGAAGATGGTTTTCCATGGTTCCCATTTTCACACCAGGCAAATGCTGGGGCTGTACCTTAATTAAGGCCACGGCCGCTTCCTTCCAACTCCCAGGCCTTTCCTATCCCATCGTCGCCATAAGACCTATCTGTGTCGGTGCGACGTAAAGCCCCTAGCAAAAAAAAAATACAATGTAGAATACCGTATCGAAGCACGGGTTCATTTGCTAGTAGAGAATAAGAAGACGAACGCGGTATCATCTAAGCAAAAGGAAGTATTGCTGAAGAATTCAATTCCTCAAAACATGCCGTACTGTAGAAAATGTAAGTAATGTTCTTATAATGGTAAAAATACTATTTCAGAAGCGAATATTAAGTATTATTATACCTAGCACTAATTTGGTTACAATTTATTATAGAGAGATGCAAACAATTGTGGGAGGTATGGGCAAATATGAAATGTCATCACAGGAACCTCCTTTTGAATTCCACTTCACTGTAAAATTCAAATGGGTCCATAACATTTTGCAAGTATCACTTTGGAGCACGGATTTCTTCTAACACTTCCTCAAAATCTTCATCCATTTTATAGGTTAAGATCCGAAATAAGTCAAGGGTCTGCTTGACTTGACGAAGTTCAACTTATTTCATCACATAAGTAACACTGAAATGACTACGAATTCCATTAAGTCCAACTTCATGAAGTTAGACTTTATGAAGTATCACTATTAAGTAGGACTTATTTGTGCCGGAATCTGAAATAAAGTCGAGATTTAAGTTCATCTTGAACGTAAGTATTACTTATTGCTACTATGAATACCGGCCCGGGAATTGTTAAAGACAGCTCAGTTGTAAATTGATAAATGAACAAAACATCGTAGAGAGCGAACGCATTACGTACATTCAAGAGGCTAGGGACGCATATTTAGAGTGATAGGTTAGAAGAAACCCGTCGGAAAAGGAAAGATTTACAGCGTCAAATTAACAGAATAACGCGTAAATAGAATAGCAATAATATAAATACGCGATAGAATGGGGGATATTCTAAAAATAATCGATATACAGGAGTTAGATCACGGCAAAGACAAGGCCTTGATTCTATCAAAAGGGAAAGAATTCCTTGTAACGCAATGATAATATATTGAGTCTTTAAACAATATTTTTAAAAAATCAAAATCTCTTTATTTGCAAATGAGGTGTTTACGTCGGTGGCAAATGGTACACGAAAATACATTATTGTCAAGCACTAAATATTAAATTAACAAGATAATAAAATTTTCCTGTAATACAATATTATATAATTTACGCTAACAATTTTTTCTATTAAACACACAGCTCATCCTTAATAAATGTACATTGTTTACAAAATTCTACTTATAATATCTCCTGTACTACTTACAAATATAGTCATCTGATATACAGTAGGTTCAAATGATACTGTACAACTGGTATAAGATTAAAATTTACATTGCATTTATTTACTTTTTCTTTTCTTCACCCATTCTGGAACCTAAGTAGCATAACGACCTGCTGCGTCTTAACCAGAGCCCCTTTTACCACCACTTTTCAGAGTTCCTGAAGGGCCTTCACAGCTACCGTAGCGGTCCCAGGGCCCTTGAAATCCCCACTGTACTTCACCCCTACAGGCAGTCCCCTACTTTGGCTGTCCAAACTCCTTAGACCACGGGATGGAATTAATTTATTCACACACATTCTTTATTTACATTAACCTGCACTGGTCGAATGCCCTCTAACATTTCATTTATTTTCTCTGTTGCTGTTTATTCTCTTCTTGAATATCTGTACAGATTTTGGAAAAGGATCAAACACTACCCCTGGTAAACTATTCCACTCCTTCACACCCTTCCCAATGAATGAAAATTTCTTCTGCTGAAATTCCTTCTAATTTGATATTTGTGGTCAGTCCTGCCGATATAATTATTTTCCAACTGAAGCCTCTCACGGATATCTCCCCATGCTGCTTCTCCTGTATAGGCTCTATATAAGCCTATAAGTCTTGTTTTCTCCCTTCTCTTACTTAAAGTTTCTCACCCTAGTTTCTTTAACATTTCTGACACACTACTCTTTCTCCTGAAATCCCCTGTTACAAATCTTGCTGCTTTCCTCTGCACACTATCTATTTCTTTTATTAGGTATTCTTGGTGAGGATCCCAAACACTGTTTGCATATTCCAATAATGGACGAACCATACTTAAGTAACTTTTCTCTTTTAATTCTTTGTTGCATCCTTTAAGTAGCCTCATTATGACATGTAACGATCTGTATGCTTTCCCAACAATGTCATCCACATGACCCTTCCAGTGCAAATTACTTTCAAATCTTATACCTAAGTATTTGCACTTGCCATCTTTTGGGATAACTACCCCATCCAAAGTATATTCAAATTCAGTTTTAAAACTCCTGTTTGTAAATGTTGTAACAGTTGATTTGCCTCTATTAACCTTCATGTTATTCTCTTCAACCTATTGTTGGATACTCTCAAGGTCCCTTTGTAATTCTGAACAATCCTCAATGGTATTTATTTCCCTATAAACAATTATGTCATCTGCATACAATCTTATTTTTGATGTTATATTGTTCCCTAAATAGAGATTTTATTTATAACATCGCCATTACCACACTCAAGAAGTCCATCATGATCTTCAAGAACCATGCTTGCGGACCTCAAATAAATGTTTGACATGCCTCACTCGACTGCCTACATTTAACATCATACGAACACATTATCTATTGTATCCACATCCATTATTGTTGTGAAGGTACTCTTTGTCTTTGGGCAACCTGCAGCTGTTGCAGGAAGATTGTATAATAATAATAATACTACCCTGTGCAATTCCCTTCCAAACTTTCTCTTCCTGCGATACCGTACGTTAATTCCTACTTTGACTTTATGAACCCTTGAATTTAGAAATGTTTTTACCCAACGTGTAACCCTTACGTCCAATCCTATTCCCCCCAATTTCTTTAATAATATTACATGTTCCACTCTATCAAAGGCTTTGGAAAGATCTATGGCTATGCAATCTAACTGGCCTCCTGAATTCAATTGATCTGATATGTCCTGCTGAAATCCCACCAGTTGTGCCTCACAAGAAAATTTCTTTCTAAATCCATACTGGCTCCCCATGAACCAATTTTTATCATCACATATCCCTCTGATGTACTTTGATATTAAACTCTCCAGTAGGTATTTTACAAACTATACTGGTCAGGCTGTTTGGTCTGTAGTTCTCTGGTTTCCTTCTATCACCCTTTCCTTTATAAATTGGTATTATTATAGATTCCTTCCATTCCTTTGGTATTACACTATTATTTAGGACATAGTCAAAGAGAAATCTTAAATAAGGCACTATGTACCACCCCATTGTCTTTATCACCTCCCCAGTAATTTGATCACTTCCTGCTGCTTTTCCTTGCTGAAGCAGTTGGATTTCTCTGAAAATATCTTCATTTGTGAATGAGAAGCTTCTTGTTTCCCTCTGTGTCTGTCCCTCTGTAACTTCTGTTTCGGTTTCCAACTCCTGACAATCATCTACTGAATCTCTAAATTCCCTGCTGAAGAGGTTTGCTTTCTCAGTACCTGTTAAATAGTGTTCACCCCCTTCTCCCACCATTGTAGGAATTTGGATTCCTTTTCCTTTTTGATTCCTGATATATGAATACAGCTTTTTCCATTTCCCTTTGTGGTCATTACGCTCTTGAAGAATGCCATTTATATAATTCTCTTTTGCTTCCTTTTTCACTCTATTCAGTTCCCTCATTAGCTGTTTTCTACTTTCTCTACTCTCCCTACCCTCTTTGATTTTTCTCTTTACTAATCTACATTTTCTTTTTAATTTTCTTATTTCCCTTGTATAATAAACAGGGTCTGATGTCATTTTACCCTTCTTAACAGGTACAAATCTCTTCTCTCCTTCCCAAACGATTCCTTTGAATTTAGCACAAAGTGTATCCACATTACTCCCTTCACTTATCCAACAACTGAATTGTGATTTATATAAAAAGCTGACACAACAGCAGACATATTGGAGATCTGCAAGATTAAAACGAGTTCTCATTGAATTTGTAATGTTAGAAAGCCTTGAATACAGCATAATGTTGCAGCTAACTTCATATATTATGTACTTTATCTTCCTATTGCGCAAGACGAGACCGCCATGTATTTCTAAGAAGGCTATGGGGCAGATTGTCTGGATGAGGCCAAGCTGAGATGACGGCAAAGAGTGACTACATCTCCGAGGACATCTCGATGGCCAGCGGTGGAGTGCGAACGTCAAACCCGAGCCGCAGATGACGATGCAGACATAAACCAATCCCGGAGCCGAAGAAAAAAGGTAAGTTATTAAATTAAGGTAAATTATTGCGGTATAAATTCAAATATAGACATTTTAGTTGTTTATGAGTAGATGTTAGATCGTTAATATCTTCCAAATTAATTCAATTATGTTAGATTTTCGCGCCATAGTTATACATTTGTGTCGACATACATGGAGATAGGTATTCTTCCTAAAAGATAAGACCAATTCTAATTAGGGAGTGTGTTATGAATAATATGATAATACCATTGCTATGAACCCGAAGAATATTGGTAGATTATACCATGTGAAATGTGAAGTGCAGAGTGGTAGGACACTTTAAGGTTATATGTGAAGTGATGATTGATATACTGAAATATGAAGGTTAGATATTGCTATAGGAAATCAGAGTAGAGTTATATATATAGATATGAGAATAAACCGAAGACATGTTGAGAATAGATATGAAGATACTGATCTAACGAAGTGAATAATAGAGAAAGAAGTTATTTTAAGCATCAAAATAATTTATATAGGAGGTTTATTGGAAAGAAATGGAAGAGATATGATGTGATATGTGAAATGAGGGTAATGTTGTGATGTTATATGAGTATAATGAAGAATGGAGAGATACAATATACGTTGCTACGACGATAAAAGAAGAAAATGATTTTTTGAAGAGAAAGGTGATGTTATTTGATGCAAGATAGGATCATTTATGTTCGTGATAGCATGATTATATTTCATTGATAGAGAATCCAGTTCAGCCTAAGCCACTGACGAGTGTAGACGTGCTGAGTGGAAGGTCGCAAGAGTGGGAGAAGGGAGTGCAGGTGCTGAGTGCAGGAAGGTAGTGAGGAGTTTACTGGCAATGATTGGTGTGGAGAAATACAGGGCGACCATTGGAGGATGGCAGGGAAGAAAAAAGAAAGAAGAATTGAAACCAGTAGGGTGTAATAAGGAAATGTAAACGAAAGGAAAATTAATGCTAGCAGCGGCGATGATGATAATATTGCTATGGATTGTGGGGGGTCGAGCTGAACCCAGGTCCGGCTTCCAGCAGAAATATGAGCTGGGAAGACATGGAAGCAATCAGAAGAGTTGTAGAAGAGGTGGTCGTAGAAGTCTGCCCCTTTGAGCAACTCAAAAATATGATTCAACAGCAAACGAGGGAATTTGAAAAATGAAGGGATGGTTCCGAGAAAGGGTAGACGACACAACATCGCAAGTGAGGGAAAATACCGAAGAATATGCAGCATTAAGAGAGAGAATAGGTTGCTAAGAAGAGGAGACGCTGAAACTGAAAGCAAAAATGGAAGTCAACACTCTAAATCGCAGGAAGAAATGCCTATTTATATACGGTGTGCTTGAGAAGAGAGAGGACGAAGTGCTTACAATTTATAAGGTAGTGGACCTAATTCAGGGGAAAATGAAAATTAATTTTACTCAAGTAGACATAGACGATGTGCAGAGAGTGGAAAGAATTAGAGTTAACAGGCCTATCAAAGTACAACTGTTTTCTACGTTGATGGCTGATATTGTGATTGGAAATGCGGGTAACATGGATCAAGAGGGACATAGGAACCGAAGCGATCAGGAACGACAACATTCTGAGAAAACATATGATACGAGCTAGACTTCAAGGGCTGAGAGCAATTATCAGAGGACAAGATCTAGTGGTGTCAAGCAGCAGCTGGAGTAGAACCTGGTCTGTGAATAGATTGATAGACCTAGAAATGAAGATAAAAGAAGATGAAGAAAAAGAGAGAAGTGCAGCGAATGGCGAGGATGATAGGCTAGTGAAAGATAGTGATATAGGAGAAGAAGGACAATAGGAAGCGGAATGAAGGAAGACAGGGAGTGGAGCTTACAGAAAGCGTAATCGCTAATAGTGAAAAAGGAAGAGTGGCAGACAATGAGGTGATATTAGGAAGGCTTAGGGAAGCAGCTACGGGCACAGCAAGTGAAGAAGAAAGTCAGAGAAGAGAATGCAGTAAAGTTATGAAGGTGCAGAGTTAAAGGATAACGCAGAGGTACCCAAGAAGAGGATTGAACAATGTTTGAGTAGAGGAAGTATGGGCGGCTTTGGAAGAAACAAGAGCTTAAGTGAACTGTTGTTGTTTGAGTCATCAGTCCATAGACTGGTTTGATGCAGCTCTCCATGCCACCCTATCCTGTGTTAACCTTTTCACTTCTACGTAACTATTACATCCTACATCTGCTCTAATCTGTTTGTCATATTCATACCTTGGTCTACCCCTACCGTTCTTGCCATCTACACTTCCTTCAAAAACCAACTGAACAAGTCCTGGGTGTCTTTAAGATGTGTCCTATCATTCTATCTCTTCTTCTCGTCAAATTTAGCCAAATCGATCTCTCTCACCAATTCGATTCAGTATCTCTTCATTCGTGATTCGATCTATCCATCTCACCTTCAGCATTCTTCTGTAACACTACATTTCAAAAGCTTCTATTCTCTTTCTTTCTGAGCTAGTTATCGTCCATGTTTCACTTCCATACAATGCCACGCTCCACACAAAAGTCTTCAAAAACATCTTTCTAATTCCGATATCAATGTTTGAAGTGAGCAAATTTCTTTTCTTAAGAAAGCACCTCCTTGCTTGTGCTAGTCTGCTTTTTATGTCCTCCTTACTTCTGCCATCGTTGGTTATTTTACTACCCAAGTAACAATATTCATCTACTTCCTTTAAGACTTCGTTTCCTAATCTCATATTTCCTACATCACCTGCCTTCGTTCGACTGCATTCCATTACATTTGTTTTGGACTTATTTATTTTCATCTTGTACTCCTTACCTAAGACTTCATCCATACCATTCAGCAACTTCTCGAGATCTTCTGCAGTCTCAGATAAAATAACAATATCATCGGCAAATCTCAAGGTTTTGATTTCCTCTCCTTGGACTGTGATTCCCTTTCCAAATTTCTCTTAGATTTCCTTTACTGCCTGTTCTATGTAAACACTGAAAAGGAGAGCGTACAAACTGCAGCCTTGCCTCACTCCTTTCTGGATTGCTGCTTCTTTTTCAAAGCCCTCGATTCTTATCACTGCAGACTGATTTTTATACAGGTTGTAGATAATTCTTTGTTCTCCGTATCTGATCCCTATCATCTTCAGAATCAAAAATAGCCTGGTCCAATCAACATTATCGAATGCCTTTTCTAGATCCACGAATGCCATGTACGTGGGCTTGTCCTTCTTGATTCGATCCTCTAAGATCAGACGTAAAGTCAGGATTGCTTCACGTGTTCCTACATTTCTTCTGAAGCCAAATTGATCTTCCCCCAACTCAGCTTCAACTTGTTTTTCCATTCTTCTGTAAATAATACGTGTTAAAATTTTGCAGGCATGAGATACTAAACTAATAGTGCGGTGATTTTCACACCTGTCAGCACCGGCTTTCTTGGGAATAGGTATAACAACATTCTGCCGAAAATCGGATGGGACTTCTCCTGTCTCATACATCTTGCACACTAAATGAAATAACTTTGCCATGCTGGTTTCTCCTAAGGCAGTCAGTAATTCAGAGGGAATATCATCAATTCCAGGTGCCTTGTTCCTATTTAGGTCACTCACAGCTCTGTCAAATTCTGACCTCAAAATTGGGTCTCCCATTTCATCAGCATCAACAGCCTCTTCATGTTCCAGAACGAAATTATCTACATCGTTACCTTGATACAACTGTTGGATATGCTCCTGTCATCTTTCTGCTTTGTCTTCTTTCCCTAGAAGTGGCTTTCCATCTGAGCTCTTAATATTCATGCACCTAGATTTCCTTTCTCCAAAGGTTTCCTTGATTTTCCTGTATGCAGCATCTACCTTTCCCAGGACCATACAGCCTTCGACATCCTTGCACTTCTCCTTCAGCCATTCTTCCTTAGCTACCTTGCACTTTCTATCCACTTCATTCTTTAATCGCCTGTATTCTTTTCTGCCCTCTTCATTTCTAGCATTCTTGTATTTTCGTCGTTCATCAATCAGGTCTAGTATCTCCTGAGTTATCCACTGATTCTTAGTTGATCTTTTCTTCCTTCCTAACATTTCTTCAGCAGCCCTACTGACTTCATTTTTCATGACTCTCCACTCTTCCTCTACTGTGTTTCCTTCGGCCTTTTCATTTAGTCCTTGTGCAACATGTTCCTTGAAACAATCCCTCACATTCTTTTCTTTCAACTTGTCTAGATCCCATCTTTTTGCATTCTTTCCTTTCTTCAATTTCTTCAACTTCAGATGGCATTTCATGACCAACAAGTTGTGGTCAGAGTCCACGTCTGCTCCTGGGAAAGTTTTGCAATCCAACACCTGGTTTCTGAATCTCTGCCTAATCATAATGAAGTCTATTTGATACCTTCCAGTGTCTCCAGGTCTCGTCCACGTATACAGCCGTCGTTTGTGGTGTTTGAACCAAGTATTGGCGAGGACTATATTATGGTCAGTGCAGAATTCAACCAGCCGACTTCCTCTTTCGTTCCTTTGTCCCAATCCAAATTCTCCTACTGTGCTACCTTCTCTTCCTTGGCCTACCACTGCGTTCCACTCTCCCATCACAATTAGATTCTCGTCACCTTTGACATATTGTATTAAATCTTCTATCTCCTCATATATTCTTTCAATTTCTTCATCATCCGCTGAACTAGTAGGCATATAGACCTGCACTATTGTGGTGGGCATTGGTTTGGTGTCTATCTTGGTGACAATAATTCTTTCACTATGCTGGTCGTAGTAGCTTATCCGCTGCCCTATTTTCTTATTCATTATTAAACCAACTCCTGCATTACCCCTGTTTGATTTCGTGTTGATAATTCGGTAGTCGCCTGACCAAAAATCCTGTTCTTCCTGCCAACGTACTTCACTTATACCAACTACATCTAACTTTAGTCTATCCATCCCCCTTTTCAGATTCTCTAACCTACCACAACGATTCAAACTTCTAACATTCCACGCTCCGACTCGCAGAATGTATCCATCTTCCTGATGATCGCCCCCTCTCGTGTAGTCCCCACCCGGGGATCCGAATGGGGGACTAGTTTACCTCCGGAATATTTTACCCGGGAGGAAGCCATCATCAGAACATCATTCATACAGAGAGAGCTGCATGTCCTCGGGAGGTGGTTACGGCTGTAGTTTCCCGTTGCTTTCAGCCGTGTAGCAGTATCAACACAGCTAAGCCATATTACAAGGCCGTATCAGTCAATCATCTAGACTGCCGCCCTTGCAACTACCGAAAGGCTGCTACCCCACTTTCGATGAACCATTCATTAGTCTGGTCTCTCAACAGATACCTATCCGATATGGTTGCACCTGCGGCTCGGCTATCTGCATCATTGGGACACGCAAGCCTCCCCACCGCGGCAAGGTCACATGGTTCGCAGGAACTATGGGGAATAAAACGAAATGATGAGATTATTGTAACAAGAAATAAAAACTGTATTAATGTTAGTAAGTAGTTGTAGTAAATATGTTTTGAAGGAGATAGTACAGTGGATATGAGGGCGAGTGATTGGTGGTTTACGTGTTTGTATAATGAAACTAAATTTAAGTGTGGAGATGGAGAAGTGCCGGAAGACGTAATGGCAGAATTTAAGGGTTGAAAGGAATGAGATTATAGTGAATTTGATGGTGATGGTGGTATGTGTTGTTATAATAGGTATAGCGAAATAATGGAGTAAGTTGTAATTGGTATGTAATAAGGCAATTAGGAATTGATTTGGAGTGTTAAGTGTAAGTGAATGATTGTGGAGTTGGATGGAGTTTTTGGTAGGTAATGAAGTATAAACATTTTGATGGTGGTTAGGATGGGTTAAAAGAAGAGTGTGATGATGGTGATGGTGGTATGTGCTGTTGTAATAGGTATAGTAATTGGTATGTAGTAAGGTAATTTGGAATTGATTTGGGGTGTTAAGTGCAAGTGAATGATTGTGGAGTTGGATGGAGTTTTTTGGTAGTTAATGGAGTATAAGTTGTAGTTGGTATGTAGTAAGGTAATTTGGAATTGATCTCGAGTATGAATATGGTGGTACAAGGATGAGAAAAGTGAATATTTGGTGTATTGACGATTATGGAAAAGTAATTAGTGGGTTATTGGATAGAGTTATTTGTTTGGAGGTTTGTCTACAATAAAAGGAGTAAGCATGGTATCTTTATGAAATAGGCTATGGCAATTTTGTGATATTTGCATATGAATCTGTGTTTGGTATGATGTAGGAACAAGAGGCGAATGTGGAGTATAAGGAAAATTGGTAACGTAATTAGTGTGTTGTTTATTGGATTCAAGAGTGAAGTATGACAATTTTATGTGAAAATGTGTTTGGTATGAATTTTGTATTGAAGGCTGAGAAAAGTAAATATTTGGTGTATTGATGATGAAAGCTTGCAGGTAATTTGAAGGGTGAGAACATTTGGTGTGAAGTTGAGAGAAGTGAATAATTGGTGTAATGATAGAGGTATATGTAGGATGGTATTTGTAAGTTTGTAGGTAATGGGGAAAAGCAATTAGTGGGTTATTTGATAATGTTTTTGTTTGGAGGTTTGTTTATGGTGGTGTAGGGCTGAGAAAAATGAATATTTGGTGTAGGGATAGATGGTATGTGAATGATTGTGGAGTAGGATGGAGTTTTGGTAGATAATGTAGTGGGTTATTTGATAGTGTTATTTGTTTATTGGAAGTAGAGTTGGCAAAGTATATAGTTGAAGAGTTCGAAACGCTGGACTGCCATCTCATTGCACAATTGAGGGCAAGTGGGAACTCTAAATAGTACAGTGCTTGTGAGGTAATAGAGGTAATAGAGACAGTACAGTACAGAAAATTGAGTAGTGTAAGAATGACATTAAGGAATTTAAATGATAGAGGACTGCCCTGTGTAAACAGAAAAGTCAGCGCACTCAGCAGTAAACGCGATCTTGCCTGGGTTTGCTAGGAGTGGAAGTGTGCTTCCAGACTAGCTGACTCAGACAGACAATCCCCAGTGGGTACGCAACATTATCAAGTCACAGGTTATCAACATCTGTCGTGCATTGTCATTTAATTTTGCTCCCATCAGTGGCGCATTTCATACCATTTTAGTTTGCCTTGTTGTATTTAACTTTGCCATTTATTTCTAACAATATAATTTTTCCTGTTTGTAAAATACGTGTGCCGTCACTGCCGTAATGTCATGGCCATTGGATCTCCGGAAAGGAGTTGTGCATGGCCATTTATCAGCATTTATTGTCTACATCATTTTAGTTTAAATCTGGCTGTAGGCTGGACATTGTTATTTTTCTCATTTACAAGATCAAAGGGGTATTGTCTACTGTAGATCTTGAGAAAAATAATAAAGAATAATAAATAAAGAAAGAAAGATAAGAGAATCCATATCTTACGGCAGTGACAACATGTTGTGGTAGTTATAATATGTTATGTTCGGGTTAGATCATTACAATGAATCCTTATAGAAAGTGTCGGTCATTAATTTGATAAACTTTAACCTAGTATTTCTACCATACAGTTATATTTTCCTGAATAATAAGGATGGCATACATTAAATCACATGGATAGGCAATATCGTTTTCTATAAATAACTTCAGAAGGATAGATGGTTACTACTATCTTCATGAAAGATATTCCTTGCATATTTAAATAAATCACAGAAGATCATACATTAAAGTTCAGACACTCATGTGAGAAAATTATTGTTTCGTTACGTTTTATGGTTAATTTTGTTCGAAGATTAATTTAATAAATGATATAATGGTGAGTATTGTTAGATTTTAAGGTGAATATTAGCATATGTTTTTCCTAGCACTAATTTTGATGGAAGATTAATTTGATAAATGATACAATGATGAGTAACGTTAGATTTTAAGGTGAATATTAGCATATGTTTTTACTAGCAAAAAATACTTACCCTTTATCCGACGCACACAGCTGTGTTACGATAATTCAAAGACAAACATGAAATGAAATCCTCATCCTAAGATACCAGAAGAGATGAATTATGATACTGTTAAAATGATGTATTTTATGTAATTCAAACAACTTAAATTTATCCTTGATTTTCCAAGTGGATTTGTATTTAAGTAAATTTTAATATATATATATATTTACATTTATATTTATTAAATTATATATTTGGATGATGATATGAAAGTGATTTACAATTTTATTTCAGATCTTAATAATTTTTACAATATATAACCCACATATCACTGATCAATATTGATAGTTTATGCTATCGAAGCAGATTCAATTTAAGATATTAATTTTTCCTTTATTTCATTTTCTTTTTTTCAACTTTCAAACTTGAATAAATGATCATATTTAAGGTATACTGGGAGTGCTATTTATCAGTTTGGTTAAGGATGTTACATAGATTTATAATTAAGGCGAAAAATAGATCATATTCTTGTATAGCCAACGATTTATAGGACGGAGACGTCTATCATGATTACTGGCAAATAAGACGTTTATTACGATGTCATCTTCTTTTCCGAGCCCAAGTTAAAAGAAATAATGTAAACTTCGAACCCCGAGATTATGATAGCCTGGATTTCTTTTACGTTCCCGCGCTGGACGCAGGAAGTGGTAAAGCTTTTCACGTTTCATATTATCATAAAATAAACAATATACAGTGATAGGACATATATTCAGAAAAAGTAGGTATTTCTACTTGTTTGACTTGTGATCACTTTTGATAGTTTTATGCACAAGACTATATATTTACTTACTTTTTATTTATTTATTTATTTATTTATTTATTTATTTATTTATTTATTTATTTATTTATGAATCAAGTTTTTCTCTTTATTTGTGAATATTATCGAAAAGTCTGTATACAAGACTTGTTCAAATATGTATTTAAGGAACAAGCTGTATTATTGTGTTTTTTCTGTTTGTGAATATTGTTAATATATAGTAATGGTTGTATTAATAGTTGTTTATCATTTCACATGCCTGTGTTCATGTTAATCTTGCCCCTCGAATAATTATCTTAATTACTTTTTAATATAATTTTAGTTTATTATCCACATAATCAATGCATAATTCTCAAACAGTACTAATTTCGACCATACATAGTGGTCGTCCTCAGCTTTTAATAATGAACATTAGAATTAGGACATAGTGACGTCACAAACCAAAGTGGGGGCGGGGTTAAACCTCCTGAGTTAAGACTACAAATACAAACACATAAGATACACTAGTGTACGCATTTAAAAGTCCAAACGTTAAAGACATAAGATAGGTCTTATGGCGACGATGGGACAGGAAGGGCGAGGAATGGGGAGGAAACGGCCATGGCCTTATTTAAGGTGCAGCCCCGGCATGTGCCTGGTGTGAAAATGGGATACCACGGATAACCATCTTCAGGGCTGCCGACAGTGGGGTTCGAACCCACTATCTCTCGAATACTGGCTACTGGCATCACTTAATCGACTGCAACTATCGAGCTCAGTAAAATTAAATATTCAATTACTTAGCACACAACAGGCACTTTTCATGCACTCTACAGTGTGATAGCTGCAGTGTCAGACGTGTAGGTCATTTCAAACAGAATACATATGACCTAGGGCAACATACTAATTAGGATAAGGCAGCCGACACAATTCGGCACAGTAGTGCCGATAGGGAATTAAAAGTGCGGGGGCAAAAAGTATACAGACAACAAACAGTACCTGGGTTTGTGAGATATAGCTTTGGGGGGAAGGGGGCTTTTATACACCAAATCTAAAATAAAGCCGAACTATATAACACGGTTAACGGATATTTTCGTTCTCCCAAACCTGCATCCTTCTTTTCCCTACATGTTTCAGTTCTCCTTAACACTTTATCTTCTGACAAGAGCTTGGATGTTTTTAATGCTCTCTCAGCAAATTTCGACAGAGAGGTAAAGACTGAGAGTTTACCAACTTAATTGCGGTAATCTTAGGTTTTTGAGATTTTGACTCAATACTATACAATATAACTTTCTCTAAAGGAACAATATTTCACATTTATTACAATTAAAAAGAAATACGGCCTGATTATACTGCCCTCATTATTGCCTCGCTAAACCCAGCCAGTGAGCGAGAGATCCCAAGGTGGACCGTTCGTTCATGGCTATCGTTTTCTAGAGGCATTTAAGGGAAAGGGGTTGATGACCAGGCGAAGAAAATAAATTTTAAAGCAACACTCTGACATTTATTGACATAAGCATATCACAAAAAAAATCCTTGATGGTTTTGTTTACAATGAACTTTCATAATATTCTTTTCTTCCGCAGTGTTTGAGAATCACACGTATTTATCGACATCCAGCCTTATTGTTCTGGAATGAAAATCAAAGAAAAATTAGGCCTCTACTGCCTTTTTAAAATTAAATACTTGGCTGAAAGAATTCAAAACTTTAACAAAAGGGTTTTCACAAAATAATTAGACAGCTGTCTCGATTATGGTTCCACAATAAAAGTTGCTAGAGGTTTTATGAATTAAGAGTAGTCTCAACACATGGTTTAAGCTGAATTCTGATAAATTTCAACATTTAAAATATAAAACATTTGTCAATTACACCAGCATAAGCTTTAATAAGAATCAAAGTTAATTTCAAATTTTCCTAATTAATTAATTGTTATTATTATTATTACTTTTATTCTCTAGCCTTGTTTGAGTAACATGTTCTTTACCATCACTCGATCGTGTTTCTAATTAATGTATCTCACTACATTATCCGCATGGCAATTATAATTTATATTTTAAATAATTATTCTTCAGTTAATTTTTGTGACTCATTATCATTAGAATTCAAGATAATTATGCCGTTTGTGGACATTTAATTCTGACATCTGCATGGCATTCACATTTCAAATTAATTTTAAAAAGTTTCGAAATTTTAAACATAAATGTCTTGGAAAATGTTGTTATCCACGTGTGAGCTAATTAAATAATTATTTACTTTACAAATCGTTTGCCTTTGCGAAAATAACGAGATGATCTTTCCTTTTAAATCATACTAATCAACAAAATAAAATCCTCTTCTAGTATTCCTCGACTTAAACTTATTAAATTTTCCCTTAAGGGCGCAAAAATAACTTCTCAAAGTGGCACACAACGATGAACATAATCTGTGTCGGCACAAGTACACGACCAGATAAAATCAAATGGAACAATCTAGATACATGGAAAATACTCGTATTTACACACACACACACACCACATTCATACAGGGAAACACGTACTTTTATATACATTATTGACATCGAATCCTGCACTTATAAGTTTATTCCTTAATTTTAAGCATGGTCACGTCAACATTCAGTAGAAGATAAATTCGTGTACGGAGATTATTCTATCATCAATAGTGACTAGTGATCGAAATTAGGGATATCACTTGGGTTGAAATATTCTTCTCACAACGATGGAGATCCATCTAAATTTTGGAAATATAATTGATGATTCCAATAAAATCCATAATCACTACCAGCACATGGGTTACAAATCGCAACTATTGCGTTCGTGAGCCTCAATCGCATTATTATTATTTTTCCCTATCCGTGAAATACACACGCAACACGTGCTGTACTTACAATAAGTTCCCTTGTTCTCCCAATGACGCAAGAACAAGTCAATTACCACAAATAAATTCTCCAATTGCTCAATTACATAATAAATATCCCGCAGGATTTGCCATATTCCAGACACTTCATGAACAGAGCACATTAGATCTCACATATAATTAATCTAAGATAAGTTATGGCTCATGAGCGTTTAATTCTCTTTTACCCGATATTTAGTTAATGTTATTATTACTCAAGTGATTATTACATCTATCAATTCTCATGAAATATCGTAAAATTAGATGACTCGATCCTAAAAAATAGAAGTGATCTTAAAAAGACACTAGGTTTGACCCTATATCACAAGTTGTACACGTAAATTCAAGTCCGATTAATTTCAATATTACAAAGAAATAAGGTTCATCGCGTGGTCAGTGATTTTTAAATACCTAACTCATATGTATGGGAAATCATTCAAAGACAGACTACACATCTAATCTAATAGGTTCCAAATTTCATTCACACACATGACTCGACCATCACGACACCTCAAGAAATGGAAAAATGAAACGTTTCTAACTACAACAAAACTAATAGATCTACGATTTAAAGAAGAAGACCTCTAGTTTTACAAAGATGAGACAGAAATAAAACTGTTAAATGGTACTCAAGTTTTAGATGAGGTTCGATCCCAGGTAGTAGTCAATCATTCCAGCATTTCCCCGGTCAGTCACCTCCTCCTGACCAGATACGCCTCACATTTTAGAAATCCATGGAGACACTGCAGTAGACGTCCCACAATGAAGTTGAGGTGTAGATTCTTGAAGAATTATCCATCTTGATGTGCTGCGATCTTCAGGTTGACTTCTGTTGCGTTCCAGACGTGAAAGCTGTAACTGAGATGGTAAATGTTAATATAGGCACAAACACACGCAGAATTACTGAATATTCTCCTGGGTAGTCACACTTAACTTGGTTTTTAAGTTGAATTTTACTCCATAGGAGTTAGTTAACTATTCCACTAAATTGTGTCAGAACGGGCGTCTGCTCATACTGCAAAGTTATTTCCCACGTGGTTGAGTAACGTAGCGTCGTAGAGTAGAATCGCACAGCAGAGAGTTATCCAGCAGAGAATCGAACATCCAAGAGAGTGAATTACTCTTAACAAGGCTTTTTATATCCTTGGCTTGGGAGGCGTGTACTCTACGAAGACGATATTGTTTATCGGGTCTCTTGTAAATGGCTCAGACTGTTCGAGAAGCTGGCTGTCAGTCGTTCGCGTGTGGGAGGTCAGCACATGGGCTCGTCACGTGATTTACCTTAGCCTTGTCGAAGCTGGATCAATACATCGTCCCTCTGAATGAAGAAAAACTGATTTGGAGCTCACTGACTACTTCCCAAATGACAAATTACAGCTCCCGACAGACAATAAAACTTTTAATATTAATTTGTTGGAAATATTCTCGAGATCACCAAATTTGACGGGGACAATACAATTAAAACCAATTAGTATTTGACTACACACTCAACAACTATCAGACACTAAAGAGACTGCCAGACTGACGAATGCGCGGCAAGCAGGTGAATCATACCCCGTGCTACCCTTCCTCATAGCACAGGCAAAGTCTCCACTACTTGCTATGGCGCTTCCGGTATACAAATCACTTAGCCAGGACGAAGGACATTTTGTGCGTATTTCCGCTATAAATTTTGTTTGTGATTAAAGAAAATAAAGGAAAGATTTAGCCGATAAGACAATAGGGCTTGTTCAAATTGCTATTTTTTAAATAATGTCTAGTTTCATCCAGCTAAACTGGAATAAAAATGCAATAGTTTCTCCACAAAATGTGTGGGACCAAGATCCCATTGGCATCGAGTTGTCCTTGTTTGCTCTGCACTTAAAATCTCTCCAATACGTACTGAACATGACGTAATACCATGAAAGTTTATTTTGGTGACTACTTGTAATTCATGTCAAATATCCTCAGGTAACTGGTGATGTGCATACTTCAAACAGTATGGGTACTTGTACACAAATCTAAACAAATCAATAAGCTGTATTTGAAAATCAGCCGCAAATTTTCTGCACGAATTCATCGTTTGGATGGAATGTTTAATGTAAGGTATGAGAATGCACTCACATTTAGTAGTCTGGTATCATTTTATTTATAAGAGGTAGATGGTATGAGAACTACAAGTGACATACAGTTAACATCAGTGTTCTTTGCAAAGGTTACATCAGTGTAAGTTTTGCCTTGAATAGTGAGGTGATTGGGATTGAATTTATGTCACATATAGTCGATGAGACATCTGTTATTCCTGATGTCAGTACTGAAATTACCAGTGAAAATGATGGTTCATTTTACTCTTTGCACTCTCCAAAAAAGGAACATCCGTATCGCATACAAAACTGATAATATTGCTAGTAAGATGATTTTCAATTGAGAATAAATGTATATTTAATAAGTCGAAAATTTTCAAATTGGCATGCAAACACGTAGGCAGCGATACATAGGAGTTTTGCTGTAAGGCACAGATAATATGCTAATGCAGCCAATATTCGGTAATAGGAGAGCATATGGTTGAAAAGAATAATAAATCTACAGACACTTCTAATGACATGGAATTCATATATTCGGCCAGAAAGGGAAAAATTTATGAATATTTCAGAGGGTTTAGAAACATATCTTGCTCAAAAACTCGCTTTGAATGAACGAAGTGCAGAAGAGAAACCTACTGTATAAACTAGATAAAGGAGAAGAAACAGGTATGACTTGAAGAACTTAAATTTATTTAGGTATTCTCATTAAAAATCATCTAAGTAATAACATTTTATGTAATGATAATTTTCATTGTATTTCACGGATGTTTGTTTATTCATTGATAAGGTGAATTATGATATACAGTAATACTGTAAATTTTGGGCTAAACAAAAGGAAGTGTTACATTGTTTTACTCTTTGATTGGAATGCACTATGTTCCTGAAACATGTATGAATAAATAATTTTCAATGATAAAAGTTATTGACAAGGTGGACCAAGCACATACTATTTTAAATGGTTTTTAAGTAGTAGTCGAAGAGCACCACATGCGAGAAGATTGATCGACTCAAAGAACACATTTGTACGGTTGTAGACAACGCCAAGAGGAAATCTCGCTTTGTTTTTACCCAACCCCTCAACCAGTCACCTGTCTTTGACTATTATCTGCAATTCTCCTTCTATAATTGACAATGATCAGTGGTCAGCAGCACGTGTGATGCTGCTACTTATGCTGTTGGTAGACATTGCATCACAATTGTCTGGCAGTAATTTCGAAAACTTTCATTACGAACCCAGATAGTTGTGCAAGCTGAGAGTTACCCATGAAGTTTTACTCAACATCAAGTAATTCGAAGTTATGAGGATGTAATCTGCTTCAATGTATCTTGTATTAGCAACGAGACCTTGCACTCTCAAATATAACTAAGCTTCTACTTGTTAACATATTTTGTTCCTGACCTCAATCCTTAATTTTCGGGGTCAGCACTAGATATGGGCTTCTTCTTCATGTGCCATGTCCTTGCAGAACATTGGCGATCAGTAGCATGATCTATTGTTTGTTCATAGCTGTTCTGAACAGAGTAAGCTTTGTCACCCCAAACCACTGGCTCAAGTTGCCGAGCCATGATGTCCTACTTCTCCCCGGACCACGTTTTCCATTAATTTTCCCCTGGAGTATTAATTGCAGAAGGTGGTATTTACAGTTCCGCATCATATGACCAAAGTATTCTAGCTTCCTTCTCTTGATGGTAGTGAGAATTTCTGGTTCTTTGTTCATACGGTGCAAAACGTTTTATGAAAGGATACACTTCCTGATGCCAGTCTTATGTGAATAGGTGTATTTACTATTGCATGCTTCTGTGGTGGTTTGTAGTGTAGTGTGGTTTAACACACACACCCAGTCCATGAGCTGGAGGAATTAACCATTTATGTTCATCTTAGCTCACCTCTCATCATCAACACACAATCGACCCTCAATGTAGGGTTGGCATTTGGAAGGACATCTGGCCATAAAAGTGACACAAACGAACATCAAGTGCATGTCTCAATAAATAGCGACGAGAAGGCCAAGAAGTAGAAGATGTTAATGTTGAAAACATGTCTTAGCACACAAAGTAGAGGTCTTTATAGTATGAAATATGTAAAATTAAGCAATTTCCTTAATTGTGCCAAAAGTTGAAGGGTTAAATGGCCCGGAAATTTTCAAATTGTGGGTCTTGGGTAGCTCTATCAAAAAAGGAAAAGAATAAAGGATAATAAAGCAAATTTCGGAAATAACTTCCGGTCTAAATGCTGTTCTGAAAAGCAGCCTATAATCGCTCGTTTGTTTACTCATTTTTTTATTCAGATCCTAAACAAATTAAATTATTTATATAATTCTTTCTGTAATGTGTTCTTTTGTTCAAACGTCTCAGGCGTTTTTGATTTTTTGAAAAATGCCCAGACCAATTGCAGTTATTGGGACTTAAGTGATACTCTGCATTGACTCACATTAGCACTCAGAGTGGTAGTAAAAGGCAAACAGTCAATCTAATCAACCGTCACTAATATGTATTCTACGATCCCCACGAAAGAAACTCTAAATATAATTAAGAACAACTTAAAGACACACAGAAAACTTAGTAACCATGAAATAGAAGAATTTATGTTACTCCTAGAATTTACACTTAACAATAATTACTTTTCCTTCAATAACACAGTATATCAACAAAGTATATCTCCAGCGTCAGGTATCCTTGCTGAAATATACATGGATCACTTAGAAAAACATAAAATTTTAAATGATGAAAAAGGTATCATTATCTGGCTAAGGTTTGTCGATGACATCTTTGCAATTATAGATGAAAAAATCAATAGTAGCACTAATTTATTAGACCAGATCAACAGTTTAGACCCTTTCATAAAATTTACGTTAGAAACCGAGAACAATAAAAAACTAAATTTCCTTGATTTAACAATCGAAAGGAAAGATGAAAAGTTGGCCTTTACAATCTTTAGAAAACCGACTCAAACTATAAATACCATACGAAAAGACTCGTACCATCCTGAGGCACATAAAAGGAGTTCCTTTTTAAGCATGATAAATAGAGCCTTTAACATTCCCTTGTCCAAAAACGACCTCCAAAAAGAAATTAATCTCATTTACAAAATAGCGATAAGCAATGGATACACAAAACACTACATAGATATATTAATGAATAAAATGAAGAATAAACCTCAAACGCAGCTGGTAAAAGAACATAAAAAGAAAAACTTCGCCACCTTTACTTATAATAACGTGAATATTTACCAGATTACTAACATTTTTAAGAAATTCAATTTTAAAATTGCTTTTCGCACCAATAACAACAATCAACGTTTAATTTTCAATCATCAAAGCATTGCAAGTAATAACAAATATTTAAATTCCGGGATATATAGGCTTAAATGCTCAAATTGTGCCAATTCTTGTATCGGACAAACAGGCCGTAATTTCTTAGTAACATATCAAGAACATATTAATGCCGAAAAACATAGGAAGTAATCGGCCATGAGTCTTCACATGAGCGAACATAAACACAGTTTTATATCGATAGAAAGGGACTTAACCATTCTACGAACGCTAAACAAAGGCAAATTAATGAATATTCTTGAAAATATCTATATTGAAATTGATCAGAAACGAAATCCCAACCAGAATGTTAACGAAATTACGGAAAATATAAATATATTATTAGAAGAGGCTACCAAATTAGATTAATCTAGAAAAACCATCAAAAAGAATCCCAACAAACAACCAACACACCTCCTTCCGATTAGCTCCACCCTACACAATTGTCCTCCTACCTTTCCTTCCGTTTCCCCTAGCCTATCACAACGCCACTCCTCAGTTAGCTCCACCCTACACAACTTTTCACCCGCTCTCCTCACGTCACTTACCTCTCCTTCCAATACTCCCCGCCCACCGCAAGTGCCTTACACACGTACACAGAACTCAGTTAACAACACGACATAACGGAGGACGTCAAATACGACACGACTGACTATAAGGTAATCAACTCCATTATCCTTCATTCTCGCGAACATACATTTTTAACAAGGTTTTCTCCTTAAAATATTTTCTATTTTACTCATTCTTTTCTCGTTTCAGACTCATTTCAAAAATCTAACCACAACTCAACTTCAACTACGGTTATTTTATCAAGAGATCCCCCGATAAATATACATTAAGAAAATCTTGTATTTCTCCAATTTATCTTCAAGATTAACAAAATGTACACGTCTCCAACATGAAGAAGAACCTTATCGCCATTTTTACTTCGTCATTTGAACACTGACTTGTTGAATTTTTAACCAACATGAATGAACTTTATTTCATCATCATAATTATATGTTTTAATCTTCGTGCCATTTTATCACATCTTTTAGCTTTTGTATCATCATAACATCAATGTGTTTTAATTGTCTTGCCATTTTATCAAATTTTAGCTGAAGATGTTCCATAATCGGAACGAAACATGTACTAGAGATTATATAGTTTATATTATGTAATTAATAAACCTATTATATAGAAATTGATAAGTATTGGAAGGTGGGAACCTACTCATAACTTAACCTTAATTGCCTATCTCACGTGATGATCTCATTTGGTAATATTTTAGTGATAAACAGCCATTGGTACTGACACAAACTGCCAATTGGATTCGTCAATATTCAATGCGTATATATGTATTTTGGGTATTCAGCCCGAAGGCTGGCTTGATCCTCTACAAGTACGCCAACAGCTGTCATAGAAAGCCTAGATCTCAATGAAGAGGCATACTAGGGAAAAGGGGAGTAGGGTAGTTTCCTGTTGATTTCCTCACCGGGCCAGAAGATGGTATTAAATATCGTCCTGGAAAGGCAAGTTATTGTAGGTGACATTTTCACCAAAATTGGGGTTACGATGTTTATACTTCAAACGGATACTATTGCACATGTTGGCAAATTATCGTAAGTGTCAAATGAATCCAGTGTCAAAACAATGTCAAAAATAAATTATCATAACCATCATCAGTAAGATACAGAACACCAGGTTATCGTGGGCAACAGTCAATACATCTTAATAATAATGCTCTTTGCTTTACGTCCCACTAACTACTTTCATGGTTTTCGGAGACTCAGAGGAGCCACAATTGTCTCCCGCTGGAGTTCTTTTGCACCAGTAAATCTACCGACACGAAGCTGACGTATTTAAGCACTTTCAAATATCACCGGACTGAGCCAAGATCGAATCATCCAAGTTGGGGTCAGAAGGCCAGCGCCTGAACCATCTGAGCCAGTAGCCCGGCCATTACATCTTAAGCGCCTGTATTGGAATCTTGTAATTTGCGTACAGATTATCGTACGTGACAAGTTTTAATTCTGAAGGGAACGTAAGATGCGTCAGTTTCATTGATCGTGACTGTTGTCGATCATTGCTGTAGTACATGTTTTGTAACTGCCTCAAGTCAATTTGGCACTTGGAACATAAGGCGAAGCCACCGAGCACAGAATAACATTCTGTGCTCGATGGGCGAAGCCTACTGGCGGACCTATCGCATGCTTATTGACAGGTAGCACACTCGTGGAATGCACAAGAAGGGCGTAAAGGGAAGAGAACTTCTTGTGAGACTTCGTGTGAGAGACTTGACTGAGCATGTACAGTCAGTAGCTAAACAAATCGGTTTATTGTCAGGTCTATTCCTACCATTCGTACCTGAAATGGATTGTGCCACTGAAAACTCTAAACTGAAGTTCGCGACAAGAGTAGAAACGCGAGAGAATGTGCAGTGTTAATAATTTTATGAATAATGAAGCTGAGGGCAGAAAAAATAAAACACAAGAGCAGTATAAAAGGGAGTTGTTGAATGTAAAAATTAAATAAAAAATAGCAGATGCAAAAAGAGTGTTGCAGAGGACGGTCATGAGAATTTTAACCAAGCAAGTAGGCCATCCGATTATAGTTGTGCAGCTGTGAACTTGAATTCAGGAGGTAGTGGGTTTTTTTAAATCTCACTGTCGGCAGCCCAATTCTAGCCTTTTCCCCATTCCTCCATTGCCATAATCTTTCAATGTGTTAGTGTGACGTTAAACGAATAGACGAAAATAGAACAGAGACAGCACGAAACTGAAAACTTCACTTGGTACACCAGGAAAATCATGGAAAGGGGAAATGCGTGTAACAGATTTCTACGAGTTTTAAGATTTTGATGCACAACTGATGAACTTTATACTGGTACTCTTCAGAAAACCGCTCCATCAATTCCTAAATTAAGGCTTGTGTCAGAAGAAAGGAGTCATTTCCAAGTTTGAGAAATATTGTAATTAGGCTTTGATTGGAAGAATATTAGAAACAATAAAAGGGTTTTAATCAAGGTTGCCTATACGGCAAAAGACCTGCATCGGCACATGCCATGACATGACAGTTGTTATCTTGTGAATAAATTTGTGAGCGAGTTGCTGCAAAAACTTAGTCTACTTCTGACGACTGATGGGTGATATCCAACAACGAGATTAGCAGGCGACAAAAGACGAGTATCTAAACATTACTTACGACTCCAAACACAGTGATCTATTACCACAAACCGATGAGAAGGACTGATAAAAATGTTCTTCTCTGAATAATCTACTGTAATCAGTGCAATTTTCACTTTCATTCTCTTATTGTAGTGTAACAAGTCAATTTTCGTATCGTTATTATCTATATTTCTTTATAGAATTATTTAAGGAAACCTCTTATTATTCTCATGCCTTATACTCGTTCAAAGCAATCCCTCCAAAATATCATAAGCACTACAGAAAGTATCGTAAGAGGACCACTTTTTTAAACATTGCACTCGACAATACCCAGCAAACAATCGTAAGTGACATTCATAACTTCAAAATAAGTTCCTTTTTGCTACGATTGAGTAAATGCATGACAATTAGATGAAAAATTCATTTCTTGAGTGGAATAAAACAGAAACTGCCTATACTGTATGTGACTTGCTAATAACTGTTATCATCTCCTGCAAAATTAATATTTTGTTGCTTGGACAAAATAAGACTGGAATTCGTACTGTGATACAAGGAAGGCAGCAAAGCGAACAACCGCAGCTGCAAAGTCAGTCCGTTTCAATGGGATATGTGAGAATCTTGATACATCAGCTGGAGAGCAAGATATCTACGTAATTTCCAAGGAATGGCATAGACGTACAGCCGATAGAGCAAAAAATAAAGTCATCATCGTTTAGAATGTCTAACTCATCACGGAGCTAGCAAAGAGTTCAATTAATTGCATTTAACCTTCAAGCAACAGCAAAAATAACGTGTTTTCGAAACATCAAACGATTGTGCCTCTGTAAGTAGTGAGAATAAGACACAGTTCATATGATATTTTTGCCCATGGTATGTTCAAAAATCAGCAGTGCGATTGGTGCTAATTTCCCTTGAATCACTGTGTATCTGATTACAGTAAACAAGAATAGCGCAAGAGTCACAAACTTCACTTTCTAGAAAGGCATCAAATGAACTGTAATTTGTTCTTGAAACCCTCTCCAGGAACTAACGTACAGTTATTTACGTCTTTTGGAATGAAATAAAAATGCAGGATTTACGAGATGAACCTTATGAATTCTTTTATTGTAGGACAAATATGTTTATATTTTATCTGCTAAAAACAGAGCCAAATACTTGAGAAACTTCCTGATATTTTTCTTGATGTTTGTCCTGGTGGTGCAGGGTTCGCCCTTTGGAACTTGTTGGTCACTTATACAGTTTAAGTGTTAAATTGGACACACGTTGATCTTCCTCACGTCTCTGTTTATGGTGTCTTGCAAATCGTGTTTCAGTCGGCCACTTCGTCGATGCCGATTGATTTTCAAGTAATGCATGGATGTAGAACAGCCTTATCAAGGCGAACGTTGCCAATTACCCTTAGGGGAGATAGTAAATCCTAAAAGGCAGATTCAGGGGAGGGAGACATCCTTCAGATACCTCAGAGGTGAACCCGCAACTCAAATCTTGGGGGGTTTAAAAAAACTGGGACACGCTCCCTCTGATGGATGTCAAGCTCAGAGTAATGTGTAAATACCACAATAGAAACTACAAGGAGCAAATGGCTTTCTGATGTGTAGGTTGATAAAGAGGCAGCCCAGTACTCAGTATTGGTGTGTAGATATCAGTTCTAATGACAGTGTCTGACCTGGAGCTGGTGGCAGACACCCCATGTTGGGGTCGGCCTATTTTCTTTCCAATGTCAGGCTGGAGCAGCAGGGCGATTGTTCAGTCTGTCCCATGAATGGATCATAGTACGCACATCATTGATAACTGAGGAATCATTAGGAAGATAGAAAGCAAGCACAATGTTCTATTCACAGATTAAAATGAAAAGCAAACAAAAACCTGGAGTGAAAAACTATTGTAAATGAAGCCTTGTCATACCTTCAGAACAGGACTTAGTTCTTATGTAAACTAATTGCAACATGAACATTCGTATGTTTCTCAACGGCACTGTGATTTACAAATCTTTTGGAGCAGAGCGAAAAGTAATACAGGTATTTACCAGAAAGGGTTCACACATATTATGGGAAGGGCTCGGATGTTTAAGACCTAAAAATAGCCCAAATAATGAAGCAAATGTGACCTCAAAAGAGACGAAATGTGACCTCAAAAGTGACAAAATATGACCTGAAAATGATTAAATATGGCAATTTTAAAATAAATTATACATCGAAATAGCAATTCCTTTTATACACATTTGTTAACGAAATTCTTTGTTTTAACATTTATATTAATATTCCGAATATACATGTTTAGCAGATATTCGCAGTCTATGGTCCTTCATTCACTTATCAAACATTTGTGAATATGTACCTATGAAGTACTAAGTTTGCTAGGATTATCAAATAACACAACACTTTAAAAGGCAAAACATGTTTGCACCCTGCATTGGAAGTTTGAAATATGAGAAAACTAGCAATCAGCCTACTTAAAAAAAATAATTTTGTACGTTTCGGCCCAGATTTCATTAATATCATTCAAATGCGTTAATGTTTAAATTGAGCACCACAAAACGAATTAAGTAGGTGTCATTCAATACAATATGGTATAAAAAATGTATTGCAATCTATGCCTAAAGCTAAAATGGTTTTATACTAATTTGAAACAAAATAAAACAAAAATGCATAATTTTACAAACACTAGAAGTTCAGAAGTAAGTGAAAGGAGGTTGAGGTTCTAATATTTGAACAAAGACAAGTTAGCGATTCCCAGAAGTAATTACTTCACTGCTGGGATGGGCCTTTGACATTTATTCTATATAAGGGTATCCCACTTATATCAAAAGCAGATGTGATACTGAGAAGCAGTTTTGTGAACACTAGTTCGCATTTGGTAAGTTGAAGATGGATTTTGCACAGCAACAGCTGATGTCAAACCGCCGAAATATGACGTTCCAACAATAAGAACTCAAAATATGACCTTATGAAAATAAAGCCAAAATATGCATTTATATGACAAATAAAATACACTTAGTTTTGGCGATAATCACCTGATTTGCACCCAAATCTCAGCAGGCAAGAAAATACAGACAGGGAAAAAATAGAACTTTTCCTAAACATCCGAGCTCTAGTTATAAGAGAACTGAGATGAGTGGAACGTTTGTGGCAATGAAGAGCATGAAAGAAGGCGTTCCCCCCGTGTGGATTTACACTAAGCTGAAATGACGAGTGAAGAACTATTTACAATACAAACAAGAAAATCATTACCCTCTGGAAATAAGCAACGTATGTTCAGTCAGCGTGCGTTTACGAGCAGAACTGCGGCCACAAGGCTGGCAGGTGAAAGGTTTAATTCCACTATGAATGGTTTTGTAGCTTTTTAACGAAGAAGAACTTGAAATGCACATAAATTGACCTGTCTTAATTCACAGTCAAACTTCTGTATCACACGTGAATGGTGTTGAAATTTCTAAGTCTGATACGAAGCATCGTAGCGTTATTCTCATCACGCAGAATTTTCAAACACTCAACGAGAACCGAACTCCTAACTCACATCACGACGGTGTAGAACCATCAGTCGACCGTCCTGCCTTAACTGTGGTACATAGATGACTGACTTGACATGCAAATATGCCTTCCTTATATACAAGATTCTGGAGAATTGAGGCCATTATATTTTGTTAAATATCTCCCTTAATCTTTGTTGAATTTCCTTCAAATTTGAAGACTATGATGGTAAAAAAAATCGGTGAATATGATTATGTTGTTCATATGATTGTACTTTGATCCAAACAAAAGTTATTAATGATAGAACATTTAAAATGCTCTCTCAGCTGACGTAATTTAGCCTTGACAGAGATATGCAGCACGTGACGTCACATGCTCCATGTTGCTCGCAGCTGACATGCTTGTAGCCAGCTGGGTGATAGCGCACGGCGCGGAGTTCGACTTTAAACCTCGAGGAATCTGTCTTGGACCAGCCTTCCTGGTACATTATATATGTTTGAAAAGGTGGATCAATCTTGTTTAAGTTATAAATGCTATTATAGTGGCTGAGGGATATCCCGATGTTAAGATAAATAAAATCACAGCTGTCCGTAAGGGCAACAAGAAGAGAAAAGATAGGAAGACCTTTGACGGATCATAATAAATTTGTTATGAGCTCCAAAATACATAAATGGGAAAAGTGGCTCACCCCTCAAGGTTCCAGTGGTGCACCTTATGTAGATGTTAGTGTTGTGACGGTAGTAGCTGCCTATGGAATGGTGGAAAAGAGAATAGAAGACAAGGGAAAAAGGGAAGAAAGGGGAAAGGGCAGGGAAAGTTGGAGAGTTGAAAAAGAGAGAGGGAGAAGGGAGAAGAGTTTGGAGGATCATTTGTGGGATGTATGTTAAATTTTCTGTCATAATATTTGAATTCTTTAGAAATTATTGACTCCACAAGAACATTAGTGCTTTCAGGAAGTCCATTCATATTCAACGCAGAATTAGTGAACAGATCGAAGGAGATAAAATTTGATTCTAAGATGCTGAGAAGAGGACCTCTTGAATAAATTGGCTGAAACTAGTACTATTCAATGAAATGTTGTGTATTGATTAGGTGGTTAAATAACGGCTTTTAGTAAGAAAAGTAAGTCATATCAATCAATACGGGCCTAACATTGAAGTTCATTGCTAACACCTAAGTTGAATACATATTACTACATTGTATCGCCAGGATATTTAGCAGTTATTTCCATCAGAATCCTACTACATCCTATCCGACAATTGTATGAGATTGTCTCCTACTTTATAGGGTAAATTTCCCCACTTTGAATATTGCTACATAATTTCCTCTTAAGATTTGTGTGTGATATAGAATTGAAATCCCCTTCTGCATATTAAAGGACATGCTACCGGGAAAAATGGGTAAACCTTTGCCTTAACAGTGGCATAGCTTCCATTCTAATAAGCACTGTCCTTCCCCAATTTATGTTTATTGAGTTTCAGATTGTTTCAAGATATTGTTTTACATCTGTATACAGGCTATTGCTTGCGTTCAATGCTTCCAAGTTTTACATTTCATCCTCAACCCTTGGTACTTATATTTCTCTTGTTGAAATCCTATTTCTTAATCGCCATTAATAGTTAGTTGCCTACAACCTAATGCATTGCTCTAAAAAGAACCCAGATCACTTATTTAGATGTTCGTAAGTACACTGCGAGAAGTGAGATTGAGATTCAACTATTACAGCAATAGCATGTCCTGTTCAGTGTTCATGTCAGTTGAAAGATATGGGTTCCTTGATTCAAAGTCTGTGCGAACATTGGTCTCTGTGAAATACAGTGTTTACAAGACACGGCAGATCCTGCAGACTGGAGCAGGCAACAGGGGAAGCAGTTGTCATCGAAAGAAGCCAATGTAGACATCACATTACAACCATAGTCCTGTTTGCCAGTGATATTAGCGAGTTTATAATTATTAATAATTTTCATTAATTTTCTATTATTCCACTATCATTTATAGCCATATTACTGAGTGAAGTGGCTGTGCATATTAATATGCTATAACTATTAAGGCCACGGCCGTTTCCTTCCCAGTCCTAGCTCTTTCCTGTCCCATCGTCGCCATGAGACCTATCTGTGTCGGTGCGACGTAAAGCCAATAGCAAAAAATATGCTATAACTATGGAATTAAGCCTTGAATTCGGGAGACATGTTGGTTCAAACTCTGTCCCGGGAATGGCTTCCTCTGGTTTCCCATTTTCACTTCCAGGCAAATGCAGGGGTAGTTCCTAGTCATAGGCCAGAGCTACTTCATTCAACCTTCTAGCTCAATTTCATTCACAATCATTTATTTCGTCTTCATCGTTTCCTCAACCGAGGTTAGCATCAGGAAGGGCATCCAGCCATAAATAAAATATGGATTATAAATTCACCTCACCTCATCCCGAACCCTGCATTAAGAATATGACTAAGGGACAGACAAACATTTATAGCCAAACTAGATTACAGAAGGGTAATAATAAGTACAATGGTAATGAACATTATTCAATAATAGTGGGTTAAATTCTGTGCGTATGACAAGCGACAGTAGCATCCCATATCCCAGGTATTCATTTGAAATGGGTTGATCGGGATCATGAAATAATTTCTAGCATCTCATGAACCAACGAAATAAAAGTCCTACAATAAAGAGAAATCTATTACTTGTTCTGAGATGGTGCAGCCTTTTTGAAGGCTTACTTCAAAGGAGATGAGCTTCCAGTACCAGTGGCGTGTGCTGCCATCAAGACATGAGCTATCACTAGACTTAGGTTTCCCATTTTCGATAGTTGGTTTAGTGAACGCCAAGTCTTAAGGGTTTTGAGCTGCAGTTAATAGCCATCGGAGTAGCCTGCTGTGTTAAGGATGGTTCACAAGTCCTAGCCTCTGCTATTGTAGATGGTAGCTAAAGAATCAGCCTCCTCGTATTCTTAATTTCCCTAGCTCGGGGACTGGGTGCTTATGACGTCTTCACCATTCATTTCATCAGGTCACCATCAAGCCTTTCCAGAGGCTATGCATTATTATTATTATTATTATTATTATTATTATTAATCCGTTTGTCCTCGAGGGTTAGTTTTCCCTCGTACTCAGCGAGATATCCCACCTCAAAACTCAAGGCCAGTGTTCTGGAACGTGAGACTTTGGGTCGGTGGGATACAACTGGGAAGGAGGACCAGTACCTCGTGCAGGCTGCCTTGCCTGTTATGCTGAACAGGGACCTTGTGGGGGATGGGAAGATCATAAGGGATAGACAACGAAGAGGGAAGAAGCAGTCGTGGCCTTAAGTTAGGTACCATCCCGGCATTTGCCAGGAGAAGTGGGAAACCATGGAAAACCACTTCGAGAATGGCTGAGGTAGGAATCGAACCCTCCTCTACTTATTTGACCTCCCGAGGCTGAGTGGACCCCGTTCCAGCCCTCGTACCAATTTTTAAATTTCGTGGCAGAGTCGGGATTCGAACCCGGGTCTCCGGGGGTGGCAGCTAAACACACTAATCACTACACCACACAGGCGGACATTATTATTATTATTATTATTATTATTATTATTATTATTATTATTATTATTATTATTATTATTATTATTATTATTATTAATCTCAGTTGCAAACAATAAGCATGGCCAACAATAAAGTTTGTGAAGTTTGCATGAGCCACATAACCACAAATACTTTTCATATTTATTTACGTTGAAATACCCTTTGTATGGATTCTTGTTCTTCTCCTGTTCACACTGTAACTGAGTAAGAGGTGGGGTAGGCTTACATTATTTTAATTATCAGCAATTTATCTTCATATTTCAGTTGTTAGAATGGTTTATCCAACTTACACATGGTTCAGCCATTTCACAGAAATAACATCACAAGGTCACAGTCACGTTAAACACTATAACTTCAGATAAACTAAAATATTGTTCTGAGATCAACTGAAATATACCAATAATTTCCAACTATAAGCAACCCATAAGATGTCCTGCACATGCAAAAACAAACTCATGATACTGTAGCACATGGGTGAATCCCATCAATTCGGACACTTCTGGAGAACTTAGAGTCTTTGGGCCTTCTCTTTTCACCGCTGTCTCTCTCGTTAGCGGCGGTGATTTGACGGACCGAAGCCTAGCCCAGCTCAAGGTTAGGATCCCCTCGTTCCCCGCACCATTCTGACATTCGCCTGCAAGCCACGCGCTGCGGGTCGAGGGGAGTGGGCCGAAGGCCTGGGCTGCGATGTTGCTCTCCGATGCCTTGCTCTCAGAAATACGAGCAACGTTCTTCCAGCAAGCCTCACGCGGCGGGTCGAGGGGAGTGGGCCGAAGGCCTGGGTTGCGATGTTGGTCTCCGATGCCTTGCTCTCAGAAATACGAGCGACGTTCTTTCTCAATGTTTTCAAGTTTTGTAAATGGAAGAATGTGTCAGATGCTTACATTATAACAAGATTTAGATTTCCATCATTCTCATTTGAGGCTTGGGCTTCACTGATAGCCTTGGTAGCCCTCAGTATATGCCACTGTCCAGTACCTTTTCAACTAATTAGCAGCCCTCCTGCCAATCTCCACTTTCTGACAGTACTGGGAATCAAATTTCAACCTCTGAGGATGGTAGATGATAGTGTTAACCGTTACTCTATGGAGGTGAACAACAGGCCTGTTAAAATGAGGGGAATATCTATCACAGGTAGGAACAACTGCTCATTACCCGATAGAATGCATGATGTCACATGCTGACTCTGACTCTGCTGCCATCTAGAAAGAAATGTGAAATATTACTGGACAACTCCTATGACTGAGTTAATTAAATTGTTGTACGGTAAAACTGATATCACCACCAAGGATCTGTAACATGCCATCAATGACCTGAAGTGCCAAGATTTTTGAACATTCTTAAACAATTGGCAAACTCAGCCAGGGCTGAATCAGTAAACAAGGAATCATGAGTCTGATACCCTACCACCGAGCAACAAGGCAACTTCTAACTTTAAAATCACTGAAACGAAAGTTACAATAATTAAATAAGAAGGTAATACTCACGTCCATTCTTCAGGAAGAGTTTCATCTATCCTCACTATGTCAGGTCCGCCATTCACTACCTTAAAATATATAAGAACATAACCATTATTATAAAGTGGTGGAATAAGCATGATGTGAACATTACTATTTTCAAGACTATCTGATGACAGCACGGAATAGATCTGAGAGAATGTCAGTTCAGAAAGACAGGACTGGAACAGGTAGGTCATTTCAAGTATTTACGATGTGTGTTCTCCCAGGTTAGTAGTATAGTAAGTGAGACTGAATCAAGGCGAAGTCAAGCTAATACAGCGAGGTTGTAGTAGTGATCAAGAGCAGCCTGGAAGAATGGAGTCATTCCCTGGATGAAACCATCTTAACATCACTCTGTTTTCTGACCAACATTATTAATGTATCCTCACTTTTAGTAAAAAAAAAAAAGCTGAGAACATATTGTATTGCCTTTTGATGCATCCACATCCTTCATATATTTTAGTCTCCATACTAAACATCAGTTGTAACCCTCGTACTAGCTTCCTTGTGCTGATAACAGAATACAATCTGAAGAGATGTTTGGGTAAAGCAAAATAAAATAAAGCTGTAGAAATAGACAATATTTTGGCTCTAATTATTAAAGAAAATATTGAGTCATTAAAGAACCATTAGTGAATATTATCAAAGAATTATTCACCTTAGGTTACATTCAAAAGCAGCATAAAACCACAATAGTAAAACCCTTTCACAATTAAATGAAATAATTTTCATTTTTAACCCTTATTGTCAACCTTAATTGTTATAGATATATGAGGAGAAATCCACTGTCACAATACTGGAAATGATATATCCCTTCTTAGAATAACATTATTCATTCTTAATTGCATAACTTTGTTTAATTATTTTTCAGATCTTTTCTAATTTTACCATTCTTCTTCTTTTAGACTTCTTCTCCCTTTTAAGTTTTCCATTCAGTATATGAAGTTTTCAATTATACCAAGCCTGACAATTCAACACTTAATCACAATATTTTGAGAGAAGTTCCCCTATGAATTAAGCTCAATTCAAATTAGTGCTAGAGCATCAAAAACTGCAGCTTGTCAGCCAAGTGTTGGAACTATCATTTAACATTTTAACTTAGCAATTACAAAGCCTTGTAAGAACCATGATTTTGAAGAGACTGTAACCAATTTTAAACTTTTCAGATTTTGGTATTTCATATGATCTCTTATGGAGACCCAAAAGCCATATCTTAATTAACTAAGTTTTTACTTAGATAAAAGCCCATTGACAGATTTTTAATTATGTTTCTTAAGGGTATGTATATAATAGTGGCAATTTGATTAGTCTATAGAGAATAACACAAGATGACTAAGATATGTTGCTCAAGAAATAATTTAGTGTCTTTTAGGAATGCTTATGTATCTTTGCTATTTAATTTTATTCCTTGAATTGGTGAAGATGTTTCTTAGAGAAAGATGAAACATGTCCCATTGATGCTATTATAAGAAGGAATAATTTTTAGTATTGTAAAGGTGGATTTCTCCTCAGAATTGAGAATTTCTTGACAGATTGAATACAACACATTAAAACTAACCAATCTCTATGTGCACTGAAGAAGATAATTAAGGATGTTCCTCAGAACACAGTATTGTTCATTGTTTAGTTTTTTATTCATGGCCTACAGAAACCTGAAACAAATGATGAATACACACACAATTTCAGAATCTCATAATTGTACAGAAATATGTAAATTAAAAGTCCACTTTACTCAACACACAAATTTTGATTAGAAACCCAATTGAAGATTATACCAATTAAGCTAATACAGTGAGGTCACAGTAGTGATCAATAACAGTCTGCAAGAAAGGGGTCAGCCCCTGGATGTATCACTGTAACAAGGAAACCAACCAGCAGAGAGAAGTTTCAGGAGAACACTGATTGCTACATGGAGAACTAATGAATAAGGCTTTAGCTATGATTATTGTCGCGGCTACCAAATTAGGCGGGTGAGGAAAACTGCGCTGTCGTCAGATATGGAAACGGTGAAGAGTGATAGAGTGATAAATAAGTTACAAGATTGTGAGCGACTGCTATGTGACCTCGAAAATGTTGTGAGATGGACAGCAGGCAATGGTATGTTGATAAACGGGGTTAAAAGTCAGGTTGTGAGTTACACAAATAGGAAAAGTCCTCTCAGTTTTAATTACTGCGTTGATGGGGTGAAAGTTCCTTTTGGGGATCATTGTAGGTATCTGGGTGTTAATATAAGGAAAGATCTTCATTGGGGTAATCACATAAAATAATATGATTGTAAATAAAGGGTACAGATCTCTGCACATGGTTATGAGGGTGTTTAGGGGTTGTAGTAAGGATGTAAAGGAGAGGGCATATAAGTCTCTGGTAAGACCCCAATTAGAGTATGGTTCCAGTGTATGGGACCCTCACCAGGATTACCTGACTGGAAAAATCCAAAGAAAAGCAGCTCGATTTGTTCTGGGCGATTTCCGACAAAAGAGTAGCGTTACAAAAATGTTGCAAAGTTTGGGTTGGGAAGAACTGAGAGAAAGAAGAAGAGCTGCTCGACTAAGTGGTATGTTCCGAACTGTCAGAGGAGAGATGGCGTGGAATGATATTAGTAGACGAATAAGTTTGAGTGGCGTTTATAAAAGTAGGAAAGATCACAATGTGAAGATAAAGTTGGAATTCAAGAGAACAAACTGAGGCAAATATTCTTTTATAGGAAGGGGAGTTAGGGATTGGAATAACTTACAAATGGAGATGTTCAATAAATTTCCAATTTCTTTGAAATCATTTAGGAAAAGGCTAGGAAAGTAACAGATAGGGAATCTGCCACCTGGGCGACTGCCCTAAATGCAGATCAGTATTGATTGATTGATAGATGGTCGAGATTCGCTTACCTCCGAGCACGGATTGGCAACGCTGATCGTACAGTGCTGTCTAGTTGAAGCCCATCCGCTCCAGGCCACGCTACACGAGTCATTCCCTGTCATGCGGCTGTTGAGATCGCACCGTAAGTGCAGTTACCAAAGATGGTAGTGAATGTGTTCCGCCTGGTGTTTCTTCGGACGAAGTAAGCGCGAGAAACGAACAAGAAACTCCTCTGAAGCGTCGTCGGTTGGAAGGGCTTAAGAAGAAGGATTTAGCCAGCCAGACAAAATCGGTCATTGTGAATGTATTGCAATACGTACACAAGTTGGCCGACTCATGAGCTTCAAGAAAAGTCAAGAATTGACTGCAACAATGTGTAATGTTAGCTTTCCCTCTATCCAGAGATGTGTTCACGAAGCGAAATATTCACCCAACCATAAAATACTTTCAACTTCAAGGAAAACTTGATAAATTAGCTCTCTCTTGGGGCCATGAGGTAGTAAGGTTGCCACCCTACCACTGCCAATACAACCAAATTGAAATAATTTGGGCTCAAGTCAAGAGAGAAGTGGCAGAGAGGAACAAGATATTCAAAATAAAGGACGTACAAAAAGTCGCGTCAGAAGCCACCGTCCGTGTGACTGCTGCAGACTGGGAAAAGTGCTTCAATCGCGCAGAAAATCCTCAAGCAGACGATTGGGCTAAGGAAATAATAAGGGAAGAAACAATGGAGACATTCATCATCAGTGTAAATGACGACTCGACAGATAGCGAGATGAGTGATGACAGTGACTAAGAAATCTTAGACTGCCTTTTAGATAGAAACCGATTCTTATTCATTGTAAATTAATGTAAACCGATTCTTTAAAGTAGTTCTTTTTCTATATTACTCTGTCCAATATACATTACTCAAATATTCAAAGTTATAATGTAAGAAAACCGATACAGATTAATATCTAATCCGAAAGTATTTACAGCGTCCTGCAGCCTGTGCTGGCGCGCGCGCCCCGAACTGTCTCAGTTAGTGTCATTTACATGATCGCTTTCTGGGCAATTTTCCAGGAAAACTACAAGACTCACAGAAATATATTTCAGATAAAAAAATGTAAGTCAGACAATTTTTTACATTTTCCCCGCAGACAAAATTTTATTGGCCCAAGAAATAAAAACTTGGCCGCTTACTGATATATTCAATACATTCATTCATTCATTTATTTCAATTAATTCCAACGAGCCTGCAGGCTCATACATAGGAATTGTACAGGACATTACATACTGGCGGGCACTTACACATCAAAATATAGTTTGTGTATATAAGATAATTAGTAAATGGTTGAACATATAAACACATACAATATATAAAATATGTACATCATCAATATGAGGATTACAGAGAATTATTTCTGACTGTATTTACATTTACGTAACATGAAAGTTGCAAAGGTACAAGAATGGATTATGGAATATTTTCATTTACATAAGAGTTGCTGAAGTACAAGAATAGATTTCAGATTATTTACAATTACATAACACAAAAGTTGCAGACGTACAGGGATTGATTACAGAGTATTTACAGTATATATACATAACACAGAGTTGCAGAGGTACAAGAACAGATTACAGAGTATTTACATAACATAAAAGTTATAGAGGTACAAGAATAGTTCCGGACAGTTTGCAAGATTGTTTGGGAGAATGCCTTAAATGACATCTGATATTTTGATTTAAACAGCACTGTACCTTTCCCAAAAATAATGCTTGACTCTTTGTTTGGCTTTTGCCAAAGTTGGTGCTGTTTTTATCTCCACAGGGATGTTATTAAATAACTGGATCGCAGAGAACTTCAAGCTGTTTATACCATATTTATAAGAGCAAACGTTGTATAAGGCAAAGTCATTTGCATGCCTAGTACTATATGAATGGTTGTCAGAATTCAGAGTATATGTAGTGTTGTATTGTATAAATTTATGTTTTATTTTATACATGAGTACAGCTGTATTGAATTCTGCACTCATGCTTAGGGGTGGTATTTTAGCACTTAGGTATAGATATTTTATTGGTGTTAAGTAGGGAAGATTAAGTATATTTCTAACAGCTCTATTTTGTACTACCATTAGCTCACTCAAGTCGGACTTCTTACAGTGCATCCAGATTACATTCAAATATTGTAGGTGACTATGAATTAAAGAGTAGTAAATGTGTTTTAGAAGATGTTGTGGGATCATTCTACGGATTTAAATTTACTCGTTCAAGATTTTATTTTTAATAATTATTTAAAATGGTTTATATGGAAAATAGTTATACCACTGAAATCAGCACTATTTTCTGAAGCTTGTAGTATAATTTGTATCGAAACATCATATTATGTAACATCAGGAACTTGAGAGAGAACAACCTGCCTCGCGCTCCGAAATGATGTGCTCAGTTAGACACTACTTCGCCGGTTGCTACATAAACCTTGGCAACAGCATAATTTCTCTGACCCGCCTAATTTGGTGGCCGCGACAATAGTGCAAATGCACCACATGGCACTTATTGGATTTGTTTGTTACACAGCCGCACACCTAGCAAAACACGGACCTGGTGAATTCGTGCAACCTCTGATTAGAAACACAATTAAAGATTATTGACTAAGGTGGACTTTTAATTTACATATTTCTGAACATACACATATTCATACATTGTAATTTATGCATTTGATACAGTCATTTACCCTAGTGTCCAAAAGTTAAGCATAAGTTACGACGTATACTCCAACCAACCTTATGTGTTCGCTCTGTATAAGGAAAGGCGTGTTCCTTGCTCTGACTAGCGGCATAACCACAAGGAAAACACAGCCAGTGCCTGCGCCCCATATTACCTCGGTCGTGTTTGCCCTTTTATAGTGTGCGGAGTGTAGCCTTGTGGTGAACGTGACAACATAATGGCACGACGCCAATTGGATCCCATTTTGCAGGGTAGAATAATAGGCCGCCTGGAAGCAGGCCAGACACTGACCGAAGTCGCCGTATCCTTAAATGTGCCGAAAAGTGTCAATTTCCAGGCTTTGGAAATGATTTCGAGGCACAGGAGATGTTAGTCATAGGCCAATACCTGGTCGACCAAGGGTAACCACCCCACGGCAGGACCGATATCCGGCCTTAACCGCCCGACGAAATCGGAGTACACCTAAAAGACAACTGCTAGCGGAGCTTGCAATCGTCTCAGGGGTTGCCGTTTCCCGGAAAACTGTGTACCAGAGGCTCAGAACAGCAGGGCTGTTTGCCCGTCGTCCAGTGGTGTGCGTCCTGCACACCCTAGCACAGAGATGGGCACGTTTACTGTGGAGCCGTGAACATCGAAACTGGACCATTAATGAATACAGATGAATCCTGCTTCAGTTTGCAGAATGATTCCCATCACACATTAATCTGGAGAGAACAGGGTAGCCTATACAACCACAGGAACATTGTGGAACGGGTCCAGTAAGGTGGTGGTGGCGTCATGGTGTGGAGCGGCATCATGTTGAATGGTCGTACGGACCTACACATCTACATGGGTGGTCCTACGAACACTGTTAACGCTCGGAGATAGAGGGATGAGGTACTGAGACCACATATTCGACTCTTCAGAAGTGCGGTTGGTCCAGACTTCCTCTTAATGGACGATAATGCCCGACCGCACTGCGCAGCTCTGGTGGATAAATTTTTGGCTGGGAAGATATTCAACTCATGGACTGGCCAGCAAGTTCTGTGGATCTGAATTCTATAGAACATGCCTGGGATGCACTGGGGAGGCGAATGGCATCCCTTCAGCCTCCACCGAGGACCCTCCAAGACCTTCCATTGCCCTTTCAGAGGAATGGGATCAACTGCCACAATAGCTCTTGGACCATCTGATAGAGAGCATGCCACATTGTTTCAAATCATGTGTGGCCATTAAGGGTAACCATACACCCTATTAACAGCATATTTTGTTGTGGAAGACATTGCCAAGTTTAATTAGTTGTTGTCAAAGGTGTACCTTAGCACTCAAACATTTCTGACACTGTTTTTTTTTTTTACAAATTGTGTGATATATGGTGTGTGATTCAGCTTCCATTTGTTCAGGAATCCATCTGACATTCCCATTAGGCAGTATGGCCACGTTTAGTGATTATGCTTAACTTTCGGACACTAGTGTATGTTGACGGAAAGAGCTGGAATCTCATTAGACCATGAGCAACTCACAAACTGCATAAGTTGAGTTGAGTCACTTCTAAATATTAATTGTAAGCTTAGAGTGGGTTACAAATGCATTGCATGTAAGCTTTGAAAAAAAAAACTCTTTCTGATTAGATTAGACATGTTTGCAAAATTAATAACTGGTCTGATAGAAGTCCGTTTGGGTTTAGGAAAGGTTATTCCACTGAAGCTCAACTTGTAGGATTGCAGCAAGATATAGCAGATATCCGGGATTCAGGAAGTCAAATGGACTGTATCGCGATTGACCTATCTAAGGCATTTGATAGAATAGATCATGGGAGACTACCGGCAAAATTGAGTGCAATTGGACTTGATGAAAGAGTAAGTGAATGGGTGGCTATGTTTCTAGAAAATAGAACGCAGAGAATTAGAGTACCGGTAAGCAAAGCTTTAACTGTTCCTGTAATAATTAAGAAGGGAATTTCTCAAGGCAGTATTATTGGACCTTTATGTTTTCTTATACATATCAATGATAAGTGTAAAGAAGTGGAATCAGAGATAACGCTTTTTGCAGATGATGATATTCTGTACAGAGTAATAAATAAGTTATGAGATTGTGATCATGTGTAAAATGACCTTGATAATGTTGTAAGATGGACAGTAGGCAATGTTATGATGATAAACTGGGTTAAAAGTCAGGTTGTGAGTTTCAGAAATATTAAAAGTCCTCTCAGTTTTAATTACTGCATTGGTGGGGTGAAAGTTCCCTTTGGGAATCATTGTAAGTACCTAGGTCTTAATATAAGGAAACATCGTCATTGGGGTAATAATAATAATTTCGTGTGGCTATTTCTAGCCGAGTGCAGCCCTCGTAAGGCAGACCCTCCGATGAGGGTGGGCGGCATATGCCATGTGTAGGTAACTGCGTGTTATTGTGGTGGAGGATAGTGTTATGTGTGGTGTGTGAGTTGCAGGAATGTTGGGGACAGCACAAACACCCAGCCCCCGGGCCATTGGAATTAACCAATTAAGGTTAAAATCCCCGACCCGACCGGGAATCGAACCCGGGACCTTCTGAACTGAAGGCCAGTACGCTGACCATTCAGCCAACGAGTCGGACGTCATTGGGGTAATCACATAAGTGTGATTGTAAATAAAAGGTTCAGATCTCTGCACAGGGTTATGACGATATTTAGGGGTTATAGTAAGGATGTAAAGGAGAGGGCGTATAAGTCTCTGGTAAGACCCCAACTAGACTATGGTTCCAGTGTATAAGACCCTAACCAGGATTACTTGATTCAAAAACTGGAAAAAATACAAAGAAAGGCAGCTCAATTTGTCCGGGCTGATTTCCGACAAAAGAGTAGTGTTACAAAAATGTTGCAAAGTTTTGGCTGGGAAGATTTGAGAGAAAGGAGACGAGCTGCTCAACTAAGTGGTATGTAAATACGAAATATGTTACAATTGTTATTTTTAATATCCACCTATTCAATACAGCATACTGTGTATTTATGTACATTTCAATGCGGACCAAACATGGGAATTATGTGTAAGTGGTATGTATGGAAATTTTAAGTTCCCATAAAGGGAATTAGATATTTTTCCACCAACAAAGCATGTCACAATACAGATCAGATGTAAGGCTTTTCAGGCGTTTGCTCTATTAACCAGCGTTTCGTCTTAGGTCTGACACTAGACTCATCACAGTGGGATGTGTCAGACCCTACCCACTGACGCTGGGGTGTATGCAGGTGAACTTATCAGAAGCCCATTATAAGAGGCACAGTCTGATAACTGCATACGGGAGATAAATCTCCACAATGCAATTATTGCCCGCCTAGCAATTCCGTGTGGAAATTCTAAGTTCCCATAAAGGGAATTAGATATTTTTCCACCAATAGAGCATATTGCTGGTAATATGCCTGTATAGTTTTCAAATACAATACCAACAGCACAATCGCAAGGAAAGAGTTTCTGAAGGTCTTAGCCAAGCAGTTCCTCACCTACTATTTGAAATCGAAAGTTTAACTTGAGCACATCGCAACTACAATCAAGCTTCACCTTCAGGAAACCTTCCGAATTTCTCATGTAAAACCTCCAACGAGGCGTAGAGTAAAATCGACCTGGGGGAGGTGCAATTTCTGCGATCGAAGGAAAAACAGACCAACAAGGCTCCAGTGCATGGGTTGTGAAAAATACATCTACCAAGCACATGCTCCCGCACACTTGTACAGTGACTGCTGCAACAGAGCACACATTATAATCAAAATGGAGTCAGACGGTGACGAATAAAATCCGAATCAATTGTATTAACTTGTACAATCTATGGCAGTGGAATCCGTCGGAAGATAGAGTTAATTTTTCTGTTCATGATGTGCAAGTCTGAAGTGTAAATAGAAGTATTTGAAATTGTCTGCGTAAATATCTTTGCCTTTTCTACTGTGTAAGGGTTATGTATTTTGTATGTGATACCTACAGTCAAAATAAAAAGGTGGATAGCTGACGAGACTGATTTGCGGTTTCCCTGTTTACGATTCTTCACATTCCATTACAACTTAATCGCGTCAATTGTCTCCCACAATAAATTTTGTTTACTATTACACTTTGTACCTTAATGTAAAAATGCCTTGTTTATAGTTTAGATCAATTATTGATAATTTACAATTAGTTTTGCTAAGTCCTGTGATTTACAGTTCATAACGTTTCGAATTTATCCTAAAGGATTGAAATGTTCCTGTAAATATAGAATATGTAAGAATTTATTAATAAACATAAAATCAAAATAAAGCAATTACGATATAAGATAGATTGACTAAAGAGAGAAATAAGGAATCCATGGGAAACGAAGTGAAATGAAAGGAAAGGAAGCTTACAAACAATTGCATACTGTCACTCCGCACGTGCGTAGTGGTGTTACAAGAGAGTGCGCGTATAAGAGAGGGTTCATTTGTTATCCACTTCCTGGGGTTCACAGACGAGTTTGTCTGTCACGTCACCTTCCATCACGTTTCCTTGATCCATGCACTTCTTGAAATATTGAAGTTCTGCATTGTTTTTCCACCCTTCCCCGTAGTGAAGCATCTGCAGTTTGTTAACATCATTCATCTTTTCATCTTTGATGGCTGCACCAAGAGGCAACTGAATTTTATCGAAAGGTACTGTTTTTCCCATTTCAGTAATCTCTTTGAAGTCAGTTATGTCACTCCCATAATTATGCCTTCCACGAAGAAGAATAGAAGATTTTGCTATCCTAAATACAAATCTCTTGCAAGATTGTATTTTAAAATGCCATGACTCTGGTGCTTTCAAGTCATACATCGGACAATCAACACCTAACGTTTTCACCGTGCCAAACTGATCGAAAATTTTAGTGTAGGTATCTGGTTTTACAATAGTGTCTCTCACTCTAATCTCCTTCTCAATTCTCTCAAAGATTCTGTCTGGTAGTATGAAGGAGTGGCCTACAACGGGGAAGACCATCTCGACTTCTTTAACCTGTGCGGGGAAATCGTTAAAAATCCAACAAGAAACCATTCCAATCATGATACCATTTTTATTTTGACCTCCGCAGCCATCAAAAACCAGATAAACTATTGTGATATCTGTAAGATCAAGATGATTAAGTCTGTCTTAAACACAGGAAGCTATTTCGTTAGATCGTTCGGAGGAGATGATTCCAGCCACTGGTATATAAAAAGTGTTTTGTATAGTTTGATGCTCATGCGATGTTCCTACACAGATTATAACATTGTACATATACAATTGTCTGGAATAATACGTTGCTTGGTCTGGTAATTTTGGTAAAGGTAAATTATTTTGTCAGTCGAAACTTGGTATCTTTTCATTATTTTCTTGATTACTTAGTGCACTATGAAAAGCGTGTGCCCTAAGAGTATGTACTCTTAATTCGGTTGTGATATTACTCTTTTCTTGAGGAATGTTTCAGTTACTAATCTTAACATTCAGCAACAAGCATTTCAAACAAATATCACTCCCTAGCGTGCCAAATCCAATATTGTTTGTCCGACAGAAATAAGGTCTAAAGTAAGCTGCCTTAACTTGTAGCTCGGCTGATACTGACTGTTTCTAACTTTTCCACAATTTACTACTGCTCAGCTCACTTGACAAGTACTGGCGACCCTTCACTTGTCCTCTACAATGGTGTAATTCACTGACAACAGTGAATTTATCAATGAACATTTTAATTGCTGGTCTTTTATTTTCACTCTGTTTGCTACGAGTATCTGCTCATCATTTGTCTATAGGTGGAAGACCAGTTTCAAAGTGAAGCTTACAAGCCAGGCCTATCCTGTCTTTACCGGGCGAGTTGACCGTGCGGTTACTGTAGGTTTCGCGCAGCTGTGAGCTTAAATCCGGGAGATAGTGGGTTAAAATCCCACTGTCGGCAGCCCTGAAGAGGGTTTTCCGTTGTTTCCTATTTTCACACCATTCAAATGCTGGGGCTGTACCTTAATTAAGGCTACGGCCGCTTCCTTCCCCATCCTCGACCATTTCTATCCCATCGTCGCCATAAGACCTGTATGTGTCGGTGCGACGTAAAGCCACTAGCAAAAATAACTACCCTGCCTTATGACATCTGTACGATTCCTAGAAAAGTCACCCCCCACACAGGTACAAAATGTTGTTTACTGGGTTGTTTTGTTGCCATCTTCACAAAATACTTTATCGACATGTTCTTATTTTTATTGGTGCTTTTACTCCCAGTTCTCGTTGGAAGTGTTGCTTCTGTGTACTTGATTATAAATGCGCCTGGGTAAGCTTCATTAGTGTGCTGTAGAATATGTTATAATAATTTCGTGTGGCTATTTCTAGCCGAGTGCAGCCCTTGTAAGGCAGACCCTCCGATGAGGGTGGGCGGGATCTGCCATATGTAGATAACTGCGTGTTATTGTGGTGGAGGATAGTGTTATGTGTGGTGTGTGAGTTGCAGGGATGTTCGGGGCAGCACAAACACTCAGCCCCGGGCCATTGGAATGAACTAATGAAGGTTAAAATCCCCGACCCGGCCGGGAATCGAACCCGAGGCCCTCTGATCCGAAGGCCAGTATGCTGACCATTCAGCCAACGAGTCGGGCAGAATATGTTATAAAAATGTTTGATATTGCTTGTTGTCAGCGTCTGGCACTGAAATGCTCCCTTCTTGTAACTGGATGCCAGTAATTTTGGGGGCTGTGAAGCAGTGTATCTTCCACAAACACATTTTAATATAACGATTATGTATCAATTATTGCTAAGCAAGTAATAAGATGCTCACCTTTCCCTTTTTTTTGTTCTCAGTCTAGTTTTCGGGGTCACGGGAACGTTTCCTCCCACGACCAGGTACAGCAGGTTATACTCTTAATACATTTTCCTCTATCTTTGGGAGAAGCACTGAATAAATCAAAGGTCAGTAGGCGATTGAACTACCGAGCCAATGAATACTGCGTAAAAATATTGGATTGTCACATTAGAACAAGCTTGGCGGGAACACATAGAATGAAGTTAATTAGCGCGAATATTGTTAAGTACTACAATCATCAAAAGTGTGCGGGAATACACTGTCTATATATAAAGCAACATAAATGTCGAGTTTTGGAACACATTTTGGAAGTTACATGAACTTCCTTATAGAAAATGTTGGATTTCGGAACGAAGTGCAAATTACATGTAACTATTCTCATGTTTAGACCCGTATTGAAATTTGCTATAATTTGCATACATTTTTTTGTTTTTTCTATTCCACATATTCAATTTATTTTTGTTGTTAGAAATTAATTTTACTACAACAGTACATTAAAAGGAACATGTTCTGCTCGGTTGTCGAGCATCCACAGCCTTTGTAACAATATGAAATGATTCACTTCATCCGAAATCCCCAGAACAGGTAAACATTTTTAGCTTGGTCTACAGAGCTTTCAAAAAACCCTTATCACTCGCGAATTTAACGAAGGAACTAAATTTCATAAAAGAACTAGCACTGGTTAATGGATACAAAATAGAGATGGTAAATCGAATTATCAACGAAGATAAACTCAAATTAGCCAGAAATCCTACCCCAGAAAAGACTAAAAAATCAAAATACGCGATTTTAACTTACACCACTCCAGCGATCCATCAAATAGCAAACCCATTGAAAAAACGGAACATACAAATAGCTTTCAAGACACACAACACCAATAGAAACGTATTCTTTAATCACAACATAGTAAACTCCAATAATAACAAATATCAAGATTCTGAGATACACAGACTATCGTGCACAAAGTGTAATTTTTCGTATGTCGGCCAAACTGGCCGCAGCTTTTTTACCAGATACATGGAACACTTTAATGCTTTAAAGCATTATAAATATTTCGCAATGAGTAACCACATGAAAGAAACTGGCCATCAATATACTACAATAGGCTGAGACCTCAAAATCAAAAGGAATGAAAAAGGGAAGTTAATGACTGAGTTTGAGAATATTTATATACCTGAATGACGCGATTGAAATAAAGAGTCTGTTAATAGAGCAATTGCCAATATTACTACAAACTTTAAAATCAGATAATAGTAACTTATTTAAGACATTTAATCTGAAAACTCCCACCACTAATATAGACACAAAGACTCCCCTCCACACAATACGCCAAGGTCCAACGCCCCACCTACCGTTTCTTCCCCTACCCCCACTTTGACAACGCATGAAGACTCCTCTCCACACGATACGCCAACGTCTAACGCCCCGCCTACTGTTTCTTCCCCTAAGCCCCGTACTCGCCCGTCACAACAGCTTCTTCATATGTATAACACAAGAAGTAGAAACGCGAAAGCATGTCACCGTGATGTAACAAGCACCGCGAGGCATTATAACTCGCCAGCGGCCATAGTAGCAGTCAAAGGGGTAAGTGACACACACCAATTCGATCACTGTGAAAGCACAATAACACACAACATTATCACGTGATTCCTTTGTTACAGACGCACCATCACTTAAAGATTGTGAAAAAGGATTATACATCAACATTTCAAGATTTTCAGATTGACGTCCCTTTTGACTAAGCTCTCATAAAAACGAACTGCTTCCAATGTAAAGTTTGCCTGCCAAATCACGACCAGTTCGAGGAAGCTACCAACAAGTTGCATTTTACCATTTACAATTCATAAATTACAGAAGCATGCCGCAAACCAAGACATGATGCAGAATATTTCCAACCTCTTTGACACGCTTATTCAGACTTTAAGCTTTAGATAGTATCAGGGGCGATGCGTGGTATTGTTGCAAAGTCGCACAACTCCCAATAATTTTACACTAGATTTATTGTCCTTTCTTCTAATTTTTCAGTTTAATAAACCTAACATATATTCGAAAACATGTTAAAATCAACCATCTTTGATTGCTGTCTGTACTAATGCTTCGTAAGGGACCAATAAACGCTGCTGGCTACGGAACAAACTCAGGGGGTTTGCTTTCCTACAGCAACGCCCTAGCGCGGCGCAATGTACCTCAGCAGGGACGAGCCTAAGCCTGTATAGCAACAGGTAGCACACTCGCCAGTATCGGTCTCAGTGAGTTGCACGAGACTAGCAAGTCCCCTATCGAGAAACAGTTCCATATGTCCTCGTTAGCTTGCGCCACTCTGTGGAGATTACTTCATTCCTACTTTCTCTTCTCTCACAGAGGTAATTTCATTTCCATGTTTTAAATTTACACCATTTGCTTTACGTTCTACCGACGCAGATATGTCTTACGGCGACGATGGGATAGAAAAGGGCTAGTAGTGGGAAGAAAGCGACCGTGGATTTAATTAAGGCACAGCCACAGTATTTGCCTGGTGTGAAAATGTGAAACCGCGCAAAACCATCTTCAGAGTTTCCGACAGGGGTATTCGAACCCACTATCACCAGAATGCAAGCTCACAGCTACGTGACACTAACCGCACGGCCAACTTGCTGGGTAATTTATTTTCCACGCCATACCAGACCACCCACAACATTATCAGCATCTTGCTTCAATGAAAAAACAGGACGGCAAAAAGTGACTGTGCGAGGCTGAGTGGCTCAGACGGTCGAGGCGTTGGCCTTCTGACCTCAACGTAGAAGGTTCGATCTGGGCTCAGTGGTATTTGGATGTACACAAATACGCCAGCCTCCTGTCAGTAGATTTACTGGCATGTAAAGAACTCCTACGCAACTAAATTACGCCATCTCGGCGTCTCCAAAAACCGTTAAAAATTCGTTAGTGTGACGTAAAGACAAAAATATTATTATTAAGAGTAACTGTAGTTATAATGTGTGATTAGCCTCTTATTTACTGGGTTCTAATTGCCAGATATATTTCAGTATTAGTAGGAATGTAGTTCATTACTTAACAATAATAGGGTTTCTTGTTATTTCTGTAAGCTATAAAAATGTGGCACTGTGAAAATTTTGGTGCAACACCCAGCTTCAGATACCACCAGCCGCCACTGGTTAGTATTGAGTTTTAACAGGATTTATGACTCAAATTGTAATGTATACAATATAATAAGTCAACTAACAACTGTTTTAAAAACAAAGAACTTGGGAATTTTAGCTAATCTTATTACTGTGAGGATATTGCTGTATTTTGGACGTCAGTGTTATTAGAATCGAAGTCTATCCCAATTTTAGCACTGTCATTTAAAATCATCAAACTGTCCATTGTGTTTACACATGCATATGTTCACGTATTATACTAGTTAGTTTTAGAATCATAATTAAGTACAAATTAGTTATAAGCAAATTAACAATGACAGGTCTTATCTTTGAGATAAGTTACAAAGGCTGAGTATGCTCGGAAACCGAGCGAAACATGTCCTATTTAATGTAGTGTTGTGGTAAAATGAATTTCTAACAACACAAAATCAATTGTATTGAATAGGTGGAATAGTGAAAAAAAAAAAAAAAATGCGAAGTGCAAATGTCGGATTATGGAATAAACTTAATGAAGCAGATGTCAATTTTGGGAAATAAAGTCAAATATTAATACTGACTTTTAACCACAAATATTGAGTTCTGGAACGTCTTATGCTATTCATTTGATGTGTTTCTTGAAGAGGAATACGAAATTGGAAAAAAGAAAAAGAAAAGGAAAAGAAGTAAGATTTCACTAGGGCATAGGTTATTAGGTCTTTAGTTTCATTAAGTTTATGTGATAACCAATAATATATTTTGATTCCTGGTTTGATTTCAAAAATGTTCTTATTTTATTCCACCCCATTGTCAATGCTTGAACAAGTTTGTCTACGAAGCCAGTGTGTCGCTTAGTCCTGTAAATTAATATTTGCCCCAATGATATAGGAGAATTTGTAATCCTAGTAATCCAATGGAAATGGCGTATGACTTTTAGTGCCGGGAGTGTCCAAGGACAAGTTTGGCTCGCCAGATGCAGGTCTTTTAATGATTTGACACCCGTAGGCGACCTGCGCGTCGTGATGAGGATGAAATGATGATGAAGACGACACATACACCCAGCCCCCGTGCAGGCGAAATTAACCAATTAATGTTAAAATTCCCGACCCTGCCGGGAATTGCACTCGGGACCCCCGTGAACAAAGGCCAGCACGCTAATCATTTAGCCATGGAGCCGGACAATAAAACATGATAATAGGATATATTTATGAACTGGCAATGTATTAATGTTAGGAAAGCTGCTGGATGTGATTCTAACAGCTATCCTCAAATAGTTTCCAAGTTTCTTATTGAAACCACACGAAAATTCTGGGAGTGCCCTTCTAATAGATCTTTTCCTTATAATTTTAGCCTCCATTGTTTATGAATTTTCGCAGTAGGATTAAATTGCTGCAGCTGCCTTTGGATGGTTTGAGCGGTACTAGTGGAAAAAACGTAATGTCACGATCAAAACTAAAATCTGCAACTCTCGCTTGCTTATACTTCCAGTCTTGATGTATGGTTCTGAAATACGGACATTGCTAAAAGCAGACATGAGTAAACTGGAAGGATTCCAAATGCATTGTCTTAGGTGAATAGTGGGGGTCCTTTTGCGTAACTTGCTTTGCAACTGAACCACTAGACTGAAGTGCGAAAACCAACGAGCGATGGAAGAATTAATTTCATATCAGAGATTGCTGTGTGTGCAGAGTGTCTCAAGTATGTTTTTCTTATCAATTACTCTGATGACCTGCTTAAATGAAGGTCCGAGGAATGGCTCCCCAGCAAAAGTGGGCAGAGAAGATTGAGGATAAGCTCAAAAAAGCGAAGGCCCAGTCTTCGCGACGTCAAACACAAAACCCTCAGCTGCTGGGCCTGGTAAATTTTTATATGTAATATTTGTTATCCGTTATTCATGCAATACATTGGCTTTGAAGACAAACTTGTTCAATGGGATAGAAGAAAGAGAAGAACATTTTTGAAATCAAATCAGGAATCCAAGTATATTATTGGTTATCATATCAACTTAATGAAACTGATATCCTCAATAACCCAGGCCCGAGCTATGAAATCTTACTTCTAGGTTAAGCTGATATTCAAACACCAATAACAATTTCAGATACCATATTTAAATTTTGAGCATGAGGAGTAAAACTCTTCTTTGAATTCATTTTGCCCTATGGCTGAGGCATTGTAGCCAATAAGCTGATACCCCACACACTGTGTAGTCAGTGCAATATCATTTTCCATGCTTGCACTGTAAAAAAATGAGCTGATGTGTTTTTATATTATCTCCTACATAATCACGTCTTCTAGACAGTGGTACATGCCACTTAGTTTTAGGTACAATGATCAATGATCTGCATTTAAAGGTGTCACCCAGGTGGCAGATTCCCTTACTGGAATAAATTATCACGGGAAATGTTCGATAAATTTCCAAGTTTTCTTGAAAATGTTTAAGAAGTATATTATTGGTTATCATATAAACTTAATGAAACTGATACCCTCAATAACCTAGGCCCCAGCTATGAAATCTTACTTCTACTTATATCATTACCCGCCCACTCTCCAATGACAGCTCAAAACATACCACATAGTTGAGCAGCACTTCTCCTTACTCCCAACTTTTGGAAAAATGCTAATTAGGATTAAAAATTATGAATAACTAATATAATATTACAAACTGATATTAATATAGAATGATAAGCACAGATTCATTCATCAGCAATCTATGCACGGTTGAAGTCACTCTTCTTTCACATTTACACTTAGGCCTATGTCAGAATTGACTGACCTACATTTTTCCAGGAGTCTCGTTCAAGTATTCAGAATAGTTGGAGTAGTAACTACTGCAACTGGTCACAAGGGCCATGCCAGCCAGCAGATAAAAATGCTGTGTGAGATTCAAAGGTATTGGTGAGCAAGACAAGTGTATTGCAGGATGGCTGATGGGCAAAGAAGGTAGTAAATTTTTTCTTGAAAATAGCCACCAGTACACCAAGTCTGTCCGCTTCTGGTTGAAGGAGGCTATTATTTTTTTAATGGGAACTTATCATATACAATTTAGGCTCTGGCATTTTTTACCTCTGTTCTGTTTTGTAGTTAAATGATGAAGGTAAATCTGTAGAGAACTAGGGGTTTTGCATATTTTGTCGCTTCCTGTTAACAATTAGAATAGACTTGAATTTTTTAAAAATGTTTAGTCAACACCAATGCATATGGTACCAAATTTAGCTGAATATAAAAATATTATTCCAGATTTCATCTTGGAAATGAGTTAGGCTGGAGTTACTTTATGCACCGGTAAATCTACCCAAACAAGTTTGACATATTTAAACACCTTGAAATACCACCCGATTGAGCCAGGATCAAACCCACCAACTTCAGATCACTGTAAGTACCTAGGAGTTAATGTTAAAAAAGGAAAAGTGTTCCACCTTTTCAATACAATAACACTGTTGCACGAATCAATGTAGCAACATATTTAATTTATTAAGGGACCGGTTTCGACATCTGTCCATGTCATCATCAGCCTACACAATATTAGGAAAGATCTCCATTGGATTAATCACATTAACAGGATTTTAAATAAAGTTTGCAGACCACTTCATGTAGTGGTGATTGTGTTTAGGGGTTGTAGTAAGGTGCAGGAGAGAGGGAAGGTAAGGCTTTGGAAAATAAGACCCCAATTACAGTAGCTACGGTTCAAGTGTATGGGACCCTCGCCAGGATTACTTCATTCCAGAAGTGTTCTGGGTGACTTCCGACAAGAGAGTGAAGTTACGAAAATATTGAAAACTTCGGGCTGGGAGGATTTTGAGGATGAGGAGGAAAGCTACTTGATTAGGTGCGATGTAATATACTGACAGAGTAATTTCATTGGGGACGAAGAATTCAGGTTCTCTAAGGGAATCAATATCCATATCAGAGGTGGGATGTTCTGGGCTATCAGTGGAGATATCCCATGAAATTATATTAGTACACAAAAACGAGTGAGTGGAAGTTAAAAAACAAATATTACTCTGAAAAATTTAGAATTCATAACAAGAACCCAAAGGAAACGTGGAAAATAATCAATGAAATCATACATAACAGAAAAACAAAAAAAGGCGATAATTGTACATCTCTGGAAATAGATAACAAGATAATTACAGACAGTCAGGAAATATGTGAATCATTAAATTTATATTTTACAAATATTGCTAAAACCCTGGCTACAGCAATCCCTCCCCAGAGCACTGAAACACTTGCAGTTCCTAGTTACTTGAACTCATTTTACCTATATCCAACTGATGAAACAGAAGTAAGATCTATAATATCAAATCTAAAAAGCAAGAGTAGCTGTGGGCAGGATGGTATAACTGCCAACTTTCTAAAAGAATTCCAGGATTCTTTAAGTGGGATGCTAACAGATATCATTAACGAATCCTTGGCATCTGGTACATTACCTAGTGAGCTAAAAGTAGCTAAAGTAGTTCCTGTCTTCAAGGGTGGGGACGGGAGGAATCCTAGTAACTACAGGCCTATCTGTATTCTTTCCATAATCTCCAAAATATTAGAAACTATTGTTAAAAAGAGACTTCTCACTTTTTTAAACAAAAATAATTTCTTTTACAATGCACAATATGGCTTTCGTGAGAACTCTAACACTGAAATAGCAACCGTAGATCTCATAAATATGCTGCAAGAGTCAATAGATTTTAATAGTTTTGCTGGTGGGCTGTTTATAGATCTAAAGAAGGCCTTTGATACAGTAGACCATGAAAGACTGTTAGCTAAATTAGAGAGAGCAGGAGTTCGTGGTGTTGCATTGAAGTGGTTTGATAATTATCTGTCCGATAGGAAACAGTATGTAGTGCTGAATAACTGTAGGAGCTCAGCAATTAGGGTAACCCATGGCGTTCCACAGGGGTCAGTATTAGGGCCGATTCTCTTCCTAGTCTACATCAATGATATTGCAACTTGCCGCTTGAAAGGACGTATCACACTGTATGCCGACGACACAAACTTGTTCTATACTGGTAGTAATATAGACTCCATTGTTAAGGATATGCAGGAAGACCTCAATACTCTGTGCTTTTGGTTTCAAGCAAATAAATTAACTATTAATGTGCAAAAGACTAATTATATGATAATGACAAAACAAGGTCAGAATGAAATCCCACACAGTAAAATATATATGCAGAATACTGAAATAAAACTAGTTAGAACTGTCAAATATCTTGGGTTGGTGATTGATAGGAACTTGAACTGGACAGACCATGTTGCATACATTACTAAAAAGATCACACCTGTTGCAGGAATTTTAAAGAAACTTAGTTATCTTGTCCCACAACATCTGCTAAAACACATCTACTACTCTTTAATTCATAGTAACCTACAATATTTGAATGTAATGCGCTGTAAGAAGTCCGACTTGAATGAGCTAATGGTAGTACAAAATAGAGCTGTTAGAAATATACTTAATCTTCCCTACTTAACACCATTAAAATATCTATACCTAAGTGCTAAAATACCACCCCTAAGCATGAGTGCAGAATTCAATACAGCTGTACTCATGTATAAAATAAAACATAAATTTATACAACACAACACTACATATACTCTGAATTCTGACAACCATCCATATAGTACTAGGCATGCAAATGACTTTGCCTTATACAATGTTTGCTCTTATAAATATGGTATAAACAGCTTGAAGTTCTCTGTGATCCAGTTATTTAATAACATCCCTGAGGAGATAAAAACAGCACCAACTTTGGCAAAATTCAAACAAAGAGTCAAGCATTATTTTTGGGAAAGGTACAGTGCTGTTTAAATCAAAATATCAGATGTCATTTAAGGCATGCTCCCAAACAATCTTGCAAACTGTCCGGAACTATTCTTGTACCTCTACAACTTTTATGTTATGTAAATGTAAATACTCTGTAATCTGTTCTTGTACCTCTGCAACTCTGTGTTATGTATATATACTATAAATACTCTGTAATCAATTCCTGTACGTCTGCAACTTTTGTGTTATGTAATTGTAAATAATCTGAAATCTATTCTTGTACTTCAGCAACTCTTATGTAAATGAAAATATTCCATAATCCATTCTTGTACTTTTGCAACTTTCATGTTACGTAAATGTAAATACAGTCAGAAATAATTCTCTGTAATCCTCATATTGATGATGTACATATTTTATATATTGTATGTGTTTATATGTTCAACCATTTACTAATTATCTTATATACACAAACTATATTTTGATGTGTAAGTGCCCGCCAGTATGTAATGTCCTGTACAATTCCTATGTATGAGCCTGCAGGCTCGTTGGAATTAATTGAAATAAATGAATGAAATGAAATGAAAAGTTTCAAATTCATGAAAGATCAAAATGTGAAGATATAGTTGGAACTGAAGAGGACAAACTGAGGAAAATATTTGGTTATAGGAAGAGGTACTGGGGATTGGATTAATTTACCAAGGAAGATGTTCAATAAATTTCTAACTTCTTGAAATAATTTAAGAACAGACCAGGTAAACAACTTATAGGGAATCTGTCACGTGAGGATCAGCCGTAAATACACATCAGTGGTGACTGACTGATACCTGTTAGGCAGGCAAAGGCAGGAAATATGGTAGAAGAAATGTTACCAACGTCTAAAAGGTAATAATAATAATAATAATAATAATAATAATAATAATAATAATAATAATAATAGTAATAATAATAATAATAATAATAATAATAATAATAATAATAATAATAATAATATTCTTTTACCTCTTTTTTCCACACCTGTTGGATCACGGGTGCGAACTGTGTTGCACATATGGATTTGGTCCCGCCTGACGGCCGGATGCCCCTCTTGACGCCAAACCCTTATGGAGGGACATTCTCACTGTTGCATGTTTGTGTGGTGATTGGCAGTGTGGTGTGTTGTCTGAAGAGGGAAAAGTTGGGACAAACAGTAACACCCAGTCCCTGAGCCAGAAAAAATAATCAGACGCGAGTAAAATCCCCGACCCGGCCGGGAATAGAACCTGGAACGCTCTGAACCGAAGGCTTCAACACTGACCATTCAGCTAAGGAGTCGTATAATAATAATAATAATAATAATAATAATAATAATAATAATAATAATAATAATAATGAATATTGAATTTTTACGACAGCGTTGTAATCGAAATCGACTTTCAACCTGTTAGGTCGTGTTACGTACCGGTACATTTACTACGTAGGATGCTAAAAGGTTTGTTTTGTCACCTATTCAATACATATAAATTTTACAATTTAGGAATTTATTATTGATAACACTTGAGACATGTTTCACCCTTCATTGAGGGCATCATCAGTCAAATTATCTCCTCAAGGCAAAAATCAGGTACCTGGTTAGTAGTTGACATGCACAAATTAATACACATTAATAATTATTAATAATATGTATAATTAATAATTATTAATAATTAATGTGTTTAATTAATAATTAATAATTATTAATAATGTGTAATAATTTGTGCATGTCAACTACTAACCAGGTACCCTGCTTTTTGCCTTGAGGAGATAATTTGACTGATGATGCCCTCAATGAAGGGCGAAACATGTCTCAAGTGGAATCAATAATAAATTCCTAAATTGTAAAATTTATATGTATTGAATAGGTGACAAAACAAACCTTTTAGCATCCTACATTCAGTATCTTCAATACGGATAACAATGATTTTTATCACTTGCAACATTTACTACGTGTTGAACAGATCGGGAGGTTGTGGGTTCGGATCCCACTGGTGTCCTATTGGCCATTTTTGTTCTGCACTTAACATCTCTTCAACACGTACTAAATGTACGTAACACGACCTAATATGGTGAAGGCCGATTTCGATAATAATAATAATAATAATAATAATAATAATAATAATAATAATAATAATAATAATAATAATAATAATAATAATAATAATAATATTGTCCCGGGCATGACGTTAAACTGCGTCCACAAACCGAGTGACCACCGGTACAAGTGGTCCTCCTCTACCAAGTGCCAACGGCCTCTTCGGAGGGCGGATGAGCGGGTAGAGATTCAGGGCACTCTCTTGCCCTTGGGGTGGGAAACTGCCCCTAAAGGCGGAAGAGCCACTAGAAGGCCAACGGCATAGGATAGTAATAAATCCAGTAGCGTCTGTTCACCTATTTGGTGCGGCAACTGGTCAGCGTCTGTACTCCGAGTTGGAGCGGCTGCCTCAGAAAACCTTCAGAAACTCACCCACTTGATTGTACTCCGATCCCTCGGAATCAACCCAATCGCTTGAGAACAAGCACACCATGATTCGTGCAAGTAAGAACAACATTACTCCAGGTGGTAACCAACCCACCCGCCAACTGAAAACGAAGGCGGCAACCGGCCACTCGGATTCTGGAGGAGCCGGGCTGACACGAAAGAGAGAGTCGGAGCTCTCTGGCAAACTTCCCACTAAAACGCCCTTCTACATCGGCACGCTAAACGTAAACACACTCATACAAGTAGGAAAACTTCTCAGATTAACATCAGAATTAGATCAGCAAAAAATCCAGCTACTCGCCGTACAAGAGACCAGACTCACTGAGTCGGAGACGTCAGCATATGGTAACTACCGCATTTTCAAGAGCAAAACTACACGAACAGTAGGAAAAGCCACAGCAATGTTAGGCATGGCCTTTTTGGTACACAAAAAGATCGTGAACTCCGTAGAAGAGATCATACCCATAAACAACAGACTAATGACCTTACGACTTCGCTGTGCAAATCGCCACTACACCTTTGTAAATGCCCACGCACCCACCAACGACTGCAAAGATCAGAAACAAACAGAAAACGTCTGGAACAAACTTGAAACCACACTCATCAAAATACCTGAAAAAGACACCATCATTCTCCTCGGCGATTTCAACGGTAAAATTGGTAAAGAAAGGTGCTACAGAAAAACCGCAGGAAGATTCCCAGCACACGAAAAGACCAACAAAAATGGCAAATGCCTCATCGAGCTCTGTCAACAACACGACCTGAAAATCATGTCAACATCCCTACGGAAAAACCTCAATAAGCTCTTCACATGGGAATCACCCAACACCTGCTGCGGCAAACACCAGATCTATCATGTCGCCATCTCCTTCCCAGCACAAAAAGTACACAACGTTCAAGTCCGCAGAGGAGCCAACATTGACTCGGACCATCATCTAACAAGAATCAAAGTGAAATTTACCCCAAAACGCTTCTACCAGGAATCCAAGACAAACAAAAATTTGGACACAGCACAAATAAAAACATCAAATCTCAGGGAAACATGGGAAAAAATCCCAGCCAAAACTTAGAACGAATTCCACGACAAAATCATGAAGAGTGCATCAGAGCAAATCCCACTACAGAAAAAGAGCAGACACCCGTTTTGGAACACCGAATGTGACCAAGCCATATTGAATAGAAAAAACGCATACCAGAAGTTCATCAGCAACCGTACACCTGAAAACGAAGAAAAATTCCGCGACGTCCGCAGACAGACCTCTAAAATAATCAGACAAACCAAGAGGAAATACCTGGAGGACCAACTGAAGTCGGCCGAACAGGACTTCCGCAACTACAACACCAGAGATTTTTACAGCGTCTTCTGCAACAGATTAAATGGGTTCACGCCCAAGAACCTCTGCTTCAGAAAACAAAACGGGAAATTGGCACTCACAGATGTCAAAAATACCAAGGAACTCGCGAGATACTTCGAGTCACTACTCAACCGCCCAGAACCAACTGAGAGGTTTCCACTTAAACCCCACCCCACCCCACCCGAACCCAAACCCAGACTCATCCCCACCTACACAAGAGGAAATACACCGACACATAGGCCTACAACGACTGAAAAACAACAAGGCATCCGGAGACGACGGCATCATAGCAGAGCTTCTTAAACATCTAGGAAAGAATTCTCTCCAAGAACTCACACAAATCATACAAGAAATTTGGACAACGGAAAAACTACCAGAAAATTGGACAAGCGCCCTCCTCATTCCACTTCACAAAAAAAGGTGACCGAACAGATGTGAACAATTTCAGGGGAATTTCCCTGGTGCAGGTCACATACAAAATCCTCTCTGCAGTCCTCCTCCAAAGAACACAGGAACAACTAGAACCACTCATAGGCGAATACCAAGCGGGCTTCAGGCCCCACAGATCCTGTGCAGAACAGATACTCAACCTGAAAACCATCTTGAAACTACGACACACAAGAAAACAACCCACAATCTGCACCTTCGTGGACTTCCAGAAAGCATACGACTCCATTGACCGGCAATCTCTCTTCCAAACACTGAGTGAGTACGGAGTGGACAACAAGACACAAAAAATCATCAGACTAACTCTCACCAACACAACCTCCCAAGTAAAATTCATGGGAAATATATCTGAAAAATTTCAGATAAAAACCGGTGTCCGACAAGGAGATGGACTTTCCCCACTACTCTTTAACATAGCCCTGGACAAAATCATGAGAGAATGGGAACAAGCTCTAAAAGCTGAAGGAAATTGGCAACCATTAAGTATGACAAGAAGACATGTAAAAATCTCCTGTCTCGCTTTCGCAGATGATCTCGCGATCCTTGCAACAAACGAACAACAGGCAATCAGCCAAATCGAAACTCTCAAGAAATGCTCAGTAAAGTTCGGCCTACAAATCTCCTTCTAAAAAACCAAGGTCATGTGCAACCACTGTAGCCTCCAGAATTTGAACACGAAATTTGGCACAATCGAAAAAGTAACTGAGTTCCGATATCTCGGAGAAATTATAGTACCAACAGGAAAAGAACAGAAGGCCCTCGAGGTCCGCATCCAGAAAATGAAGAGAGCCCTCGACCGAACGCAAAACATTTACAACAAAAAATGCCTTTCAATCTTCACCAAAATTCGACATTACAACACTGTGATCAAACCTGAAATACTATACGCGAGTGAAACACTGGATCTCCACAGGAAAACAGTACTCGAAGACATCCTGAAAGAGGAACGTAAAATCATCAGAAAAATTCTCGGTCCAAAACTGACTGACGAAGGATATAGACTGCAATCTCGTACGAAAACCGAGGAGCTCTCAAACCTTGCGGCCGACATCAGAAAAAGACGCCTGAAATTTTACGGACACATCAAACGCCTTCCAGAAAACAGACTGACAAGAATCTTACTTGAGGCAACAGAAAACATCAAAACAAATAGGTGGACAACGGAAATCCGCCAAGACCTGGAAAAATCAGGAATCAAAGTGGCCGACATCGCTAACCGAACCTGCTACAGAACGAAAATCAACAAGTGGGAAGTAGAGTCAGAGAGAAACCACAAGAAGAAGACAGGAGCTAAGTGGACAGAAGAACGAAGAACCACAATGCTTCGAGCATTGAAATAGATAGAGAGGGCGCTCCGTATGTTTCTACCGGCCAAGCGTGGCACCAACATCAAGCTCTGAGCGATCAGCTGATGTAGGGCAAAACAAAGCGGTCTCCCATAAGAAGAGCATTGCAGTGTGTTTTTAAATCCCGATTTAAGCGTGCTCCTTATTATTAACTGATTAAAACTATTGAAGATGGTGATAAACGCAATTCCATATGAATATTTCCGTTCCTGTTTGTATGAAAATTGTTACGTATCATTTTATATGTGTGATATTCTGATGTGTTTATGTATCAGTTCATCGATACGGTGACGTGAACAGGTCTCGTGTTGTTAACCTATTTTAGTTACTTGTCTTCTAATTTCACAAGTTTAATTTTTCTCCGTAATATTTGTCCAAAATAGTTATTCTTAAAATATTTTCACAGTGCTGCAAATAATAAACTCAACAAAACATACCAATACGGTAGCCTGCATTTCTAATAATGCCAATTTTATGCTGGTTAAGCCTTATAAATCAAGAAACGTGACCGATAATAGCGCAATCGTCCCCGTTGCACCTATAATAATTATGGTCAAAGAAATTTTGAAATTACCAATACTTAATGCAGCTGATAACCTCAAGGTTCTGTCATTTTAAAAAAACAGCTATCACCATCATCACACTTATTCACAGACCTTCACATTTAGTTTATAGATGTACATTTAGGCATGATGATAATTATTGTTTTACAGGGCCTAACATGTAGGTTACCAGCCACTATCAGATATGATTAAGCACCCACACACACCAAAAGTTGTTCAACTGTTCTAAATGCTCAGGCTATATCAAATTATAACCGAGTTAGTTAAGCCTAATGAGATGTAACATTCACAAAACTATCCTTAAAAATGTACATTATGATGAGAGGCAGGAAGCCATGTAGGCTACAAGTTGCCAAAACAGCTACAGCCAGTTAATACACGAATTTATGATAGAACACAAAACTATAACTGAATTAGTTAAGCCTGATGAGAACTATCACAGAACTATCCTTAAACATGTACACTATGATGAAAGACAGAAAGCTATGTAGGCTACATGTTGCCAAAACAGCTGCAGCCAGTTAATACACAAATGTATGATAGAACACAAGACTATAACTGAGTTAGTTAAGCCTAATGAGATGTAACATTCACAGAACTATCCTTAAAAATGTACACTATGATGAAAGACAGGAAGCTATGTAGGCTACAAGTCACCAAAACAGCTGCAGCCAGTTAATACACAAATGTATGATAGAACACGAAACTATAACCGAGTTAGTTAAGCCTAATGAGATATAACATTCAAAAAACTATCCTTAAAATTGTACAATATGATGAAAGACAGGAAGCCATGTAGGCTACAAGTCACCAAAACAGCTGCAACCAGTTAATACACGAATGTATGATAGAACACAAAACTATAACTGAGATAGTTAAGCCTAATAAGATGTAACATTCACAAAACTATACTTAAAAATGTACAATAACATAATTTACAATATGATCAAAGACAGGAAGCCATGTAGGCTATAACTCATCAGAACAGCTGCAGCCAATCAATACACAAATGTATGATAGAACGCAGGAAACAAATATTTACATGTAAGTTATTCACCATTCTTCTCCTGACTGAAGATCAGGAATGTTTTGAAAACCAGAGAACTGCATGTCTTCACAATATTGCCCTAAATCACTGATGATTGAACAATATGTACTTGTTCAATACACTTCTTACTTTCTTTCTATCTCTTTTCTCCTCTTCCTTGGCACATTCATGTCGCATTCTGGAATTGACATAACACTTCACAATTAACTTAACCAAGTCCATTTCATGGCTCTGCGCAAATTCTTGCTCAAGTAAATGATCCTTTATACAATAAAACAAGGTTCCATTCACTGACCTCAGCACCCTACAGAGGACCTTCTGATGAACTTCTTTGCTCCTCAGTACATTGATATTTCTAAGTGCACTTTCAGTCAACTTACACAACACTATCACATCTTTGGAGGGCACAATTAATCCCTCACCTCTAGAGTACATCTTCTCCTTGATTAAAGCATAATCTGTGTAGTTCTCTCTGGCACTTCTCAGAGCACTCAAGCATACTGCACATTTGATAAGGCATTCCACCTTCCTCACCACAAATCCAGCAATATATGCCACAACATCACTCACATATGGGGACAACTGTTCAAATGCTGGATGAGTACAGTAGTCATGATCAAAATCTGGAATGAGTGGGATATCTGCAACCCTATCCTGTGATACTGTGAGAATTGCATGACACTGTAAATCTGAACTGGGCTCGGAGCTAGATACACTTAATATATTAATTTGATCCAAGGCAATGCAGTTGCTTGAATCTGCTCCTTTTACCTCATGGTGAACCAGCAATCTTTTGTATGCAGCTTTAAACTGAGCAGCAGTAGGGTTATTGTTATCACCACCTCTCCTTCTAATGGCAGAGAACAATACCTCCAAGTGGTCCTGACTGAATTTGTACAGTAATAAGTATTTTAGTTTAGGCTGCTCACTGAGGACTAAATAATTATAGAGGCCAAGGCAACTTTTTATGCACACCAAAAATCCAAGAAATCCAGTCTTTTTTCTTGAGTGAAGAAGAGAAGAGTCTGATGAACTTGATGTTGATAGCCGCATGATGTATGATTCTGCCTTGCTGAGGAAATCCTTTAAAAAAACCTCTGTTTTGGGAGAGAAAGCACACTTAAATCCCTTTTGTAATATATTCCTGCTGTTCAAAATGTCAAATATGTTATTAAAAATTTCTACGAATTCAGCTGTAGCTTCACAGTCTTCAAATAAATCATACCCTGAATTTTTCAAATACCTGAGTGCCTGAGCCACACTGTTACTCAAAGTTTGGGCTGCTAATTTGACCTTCATCTTTTCTGATTCCCAATTAATGTGGCGCTTACGAATCTTAGTAGCAAGTGTTAATCCCTCTTCTAGTTTTATTTCCACTAGTTTTTCTATGTATGTCCATTTTATGGCCTTACCTTCACTGTTAAAAATTGTGCCCAAAGAAGCCAAAGAATTCCTCACTAATTTCAGCATGTGGCACACATCTAAGAAAATAAACACTGGCTCTTTTGTCACTGGGTGCTCAAATGAGGTTTTCTCATTGGCATGGTGAATATCTAGGCCCAGAAATTTTACCATTGACAAGTTGCTGGCTGCCCCATCAAACGTTAAACTGACTACATGAATACCAGTGTCATGCAATATGGTGAGAGCGGTGGTTACTAAATTTGCCTTATCTTCTTCTGACAAAATATCAATTAAAAAATAAGCTATGGGAACCTTCCAATGGTCATTGATGGCATTTACCAGAAACACAAGGGCCTCCTTTGCTTCTGGGAGTGAATCATCATCAACATCAATCCCCATGTCCACATAACCACATGTGACCTTTCCATCCCATTCTATCTTGTTCCTGATGGACATTTCATCAATGATGAGGCTACAAAGAACAGGTTTACCTGTGGCATTACCCTCTTCCACTTTAAGCTTTAGAGCTGTTAGAGCTTCTTTTGTGAAGCCAGGAGAGCCATCAACATGTTGGTACCATTTTCTAAGAGTGCGTGGATGAGGTAAGCATACATTGAACACCTTTCTTACATAGTCGTAAGCCTTACTGGAGTAGAAGTGCAATGTAAGGGCAAAGCATCGCAAGCCTTCAGAATACTGTTGCTGTTTGTTCCCCAACATTTTCTGGAACAGTTCTTCAGCAGGACCTGAGAAGGAAGCCTGTAAAGGTAAAAAAGATTGTAAGTAGGAATAAATAACTTATGCATGGCTATAGAAAGTTCCTAACATAAAAAGAACGTAGTTGTTGGTTATAGGACAATAATCAATCAAGTATTTTAAGATCACAAATTTCTCTTAAACCAACAAATGTAGTGAGTATAAAAAAGTTTTACTGACCTTTAACACTGCTGCAGCATTTTCATTTATCATTAGTTCCTTCTGTAAATGAGCCACCAATGAATTTAAAGAATTAATTTTTTTCTTAATTCTTGTATTTTGTTTAAGTAGATTTTTCAGTCTTTTCCTTTGAGAACAAATTGTGCTGCGTGCATTGAAAAGACATCTCTTTGCCTTTTTGGGGGAATTCATGTCACTTTCTTCAAAATCACCAATGTAATGCTTTCTTTTTCTAGACTTGCCTAGAATGTTAGAGCTAGTACTGGGAATGTTTTCGGTGGATGGAGTCTGCTGCTCAGTTGAATTATCATTACTTTCACTTACTGGAAGTGAAGATGAAGTGCAAGAAGTGTTTTGACTTTTAGGTGGCTTTCGATGTTTTTTATTCAGGTGTTCTGGAAATTCAAAAATAGTCGGAACTGATCCTTTCAGAAGAAATGGATGGCCAAATCTTTCTTTGTCGAAGCAGCTAGGTTTAAAATGCTTTGAACAAAGTTTACTATATTTTGATGGCTGAAAACCCTCTCTCTTCATATTCATGACCCATTTCTTCAACAATTCGGGGTCTGAAGGGAAACTGAAATAAGTGAAGAACATAATCAGTTATGCTTAGAAGGTGATATCCAGCAATGTATCCCACAATAACCCATTGTCAACCCCACTCCTGCAACATTTATATCTTACATTAAACAAATTATGTTTTTAAGGTCTAGGATTCAGGTAGGTGGGGGAATGGGGGCTTTAAACAAGGTACCATCCCGGCATTTTCTTGGAAGGAGTATTGGAAAACTCGGGGAAAACCACTACTCTAAAGATAGTCAGCACCTGGATTCGAACTTTCTATCTCCGGACATTCGGCTCAGCCGCGTAGTCATGGTGCTTACGTACGGCTGTGCTGTGTTGTCCAGTACTCTTTTAGAAATAAATTTAAGCTACCAGGAAAAACGAGTGTCAACAAAGTTCAAAGTAAGATAAGTCCACGATGTAGTTATAAGTCAGAACTAAACTATATGTACCTAGGCCTAATATTCCATTTGGACCCAACGGTACAAGTAAACATGTTAATATCTATGGGAGAAGAGTACAAGTCGTTTTCTAACTTATACACGTTTTCCCCGGCAGCCTAGATGCCGTATGAAATCAAGACAGTGTCTTTTCAGTTACAGATTTTAATCCTTACCTGTGAAAAGATATCTTACTCCCCTTTTCAAATCTCTGACTGCAATTGTAAGCAGAGCAAGATATGACCATTTTCGCTATATTCTTTCAGACTGGTGTAATTCACTTATCACATCAACGAAACTACGTGTTTTTTTATATTTGTAACACATTAAAATTGCATAGAAAAAGCCTGGTTTGTCGACAATGAATCCTTGAAATCTCCCCGCTTACACCGATGGCCCGCGCAATATTTACGATAGGTGCCCAACATCAGCTGATTTGTATCTTGGCGCCACGTTCTGCTGGCAGCGCCCCCTCTATCTATTTGTATGCTCGAAGCCACAATGAGAGAAAAACTGAAGGCTGCCTGGCAAAGAAGGAAATGCACAACTTCTAAGTGAGCTTTGCGTGATCAGTTTTCTGGTCTTTTTCGCATATAATAATAATAATAATAATAATAATAATAATAATAATAATAATAATAATAATAATAATAATAATAATAATAATAATAATAATAATAATAATAATAATAATAATAATAATAATAATAATAATAATAATAATAATAATAATAATAATAATAATAATAATAATAATAATAATAATAATAATAATAATAATAATAATAATGTCGCAACAACTACTTTTACGGTATTTGGGAACACCAAGGTGCAGAAATTGTTTTACTTGCCGGTAAGTCCACTGACGCATTTAAGCTCCGTCAATACTACCGTTTGAATGAGGCGGATCTATCTTAGATTTGTAATACGGTAGTAAACACTTGATGGAAGAACGTGCGTTTCTTGTCGCTTTATGATATTTGTAACATGCATTTCGTTCGAACTGAACGTTTTGCCATTGTTATCTGTTGATATATTGAACCAAGACAGACTCCAATCCTCAGACCTTAATGTTACTCTCGATCGTTCGAAGATGGTGAATCGAGTAGCCGGAATTGTTGGAAATCTGGGTTTGTTTTGGTTTGTTGTTATTGTATGTAGTCTGTGTAGTTTTATGAAATTTGACGATAAATGTTAGTTTCTTTGTAGAATATAAGTGTGCGAGTATATTTATATGACTCAGTGGATACATACGATCTGTAATTATACACAGTAATTTGAGAACATGCTTCCTTTGATCGTGCTTTACCCGTTAAAGAACATGAGTGCGGCGATTCATCATATTTGTGTGGTATTCAGTGAGAGTGCTATAGTGGAATACAGTAGTGTGTGTCCCAGTCAAAGAATCGGTTTTTCAAGGATTGAAGTGTTCATGTGTTGTTGTTGTTTGAGTCATCAGTCCATAGACTGGTTTGATGCAGCTCTCCATGCCACCCTATCGTGTGCTAACCTTTTCATTTCTACGTAACTATTGCATCCTACATCTGCTCTAATCTGCTTGTCATATTCATATCTTGGTCTACCCCTACCGTTCTTACCCCCTACACTTCCTTCAAAAACAAACTGAACAAGTCCTGGGTGTCGTAAGATGTGTCCTATCATTCTATCTCTTCTTCTCGTCAAATTTAGCCAAATCGATCTCCTCTCACCAATTCGATTCAGTATCTCTTCATTCGTGATTCGATCTATCCATCCCACCTTCAGCATTCTTCTGTAACACCACATTTCAAAAGCTTCTATTCTCTTTCTTTCTGAGGCAGTTATCGTCCATGTTTCACTTCCATACAATGCCACGCTCCACACGAAAGTCTTCAAAAACATCTTTCTAATTCCGATATCAATGTTTGAAGTGAGCAAATTTCTTTTCTTAAGAAAGCTCTTCCTTGCTTGTGCTAGTCTGCATTTTATGTCCTCCTTACTTCTGCCATCGTTAGTTATTTTACTACCCAAGTAACAATATTCATCTACTTCCTTTAAGACTTCATTTCCTAATCTAATATTTCCTGCATCACCTGCCTTCGTTCGACTGCACTCCATTACTTTTGTTTTGGACTTATTTATTTTCATCTTGTACTCCTTACCCAAGTCTTCATCCATGCCATTCAGCAACTTCTCGAGATCTTCTGCAGTCTCAGATAAAATAACAATATCATCGGCAAATCTCAAGGTTTTGATTTCCTCTCCTTGGACTGTGATTCCATTTCCAAATTTCTCTGTGTATCCAATGTTATTCAGCAAGTAAGGAAGTATAGAGTGATATAGTGGAATACAGTGGTGTGTAACTCTTTCAAAACATAAAAGCAGTTTTGCTAGGATTGAAGCGTTCAGTTGTACAAGTGTTACTCAGGACGTAAGGGATTATAGATTGGGTGAAATATGTTAGATAAAGCCCAAAAGCATCACCACCAACAACAACAACAACAACATGAGTGCACTAGGTGGACCAGGTTTTAGTCTAACTATGGCAATGCCTCTCATACAACCATTCTTAAGTTTCCTATGGAGTAGAACATTAAGATAGAAATGAGTTAGGAATATACATCGCGATTATTTTAAAGTCCATGACAAAACTGTAGCGTGCATAGGGCCTACATCATTTTGACAATAAGTCTGAGGTTAGGGAAGCCATTTCTCTACTTCCAAACTATTCGTGTTCCTCGAAATATATTAATTTAGATAGAATATAATTGATATTGTGTTATTCCATCAGTGTCTATGTGCTTCAAAGTGTCGAATGATTTAGATGCAAGTTTATTTTACAATAATCTGTGCTTTGCCTGCGGAAATGTTTGGCTGGATCTTGGAGTATAACAAAACTTATAAGTGTGACAGTTGGAGCAATCTGTATACTGTTACACAGAAGAAGAAAGAGTGACTTAGAGGGATTAGCTGGGTTTGTAACGTAGGGTTTTACACTACCAACACCTTCCGATTCATGCTGTGGTTATCTGTCATCAAGCAGACTGCGCCGAACTGAAGCTCGTGCATGTGGTTAAATATCAATGTTTAGTCAATACAGTTTTTGCACTCATGTTCTTTAATGTGTAAAAACCTATTATATCTTTAGTGTCTGAATGTTTCATTACTAAGGTTACTATCATTGCGTGAAGTGCTGCTATGCCATATGTCAACATTATGTTAACATTACCAGGGCCATTCATTGGGTTAACATAATCATTTCGGGTGTACTTGGGCTGAGTGACTCAGATGACAGATTCGATCCTGGCTCAGTCTGGTGGTATTTGAAGGTGCTCAAATACGTTAGCCTCGTGTCGGTAGATTTACTGGCATGTAGAAGAACTACTGCAGGAGAAAGTTTCGGCACTTCGACGTCTCCGAAAACCACAACAAATGTAGTTAGTGGGACGTAAAGCCAATAACATTATTATTCCGGGTGTACTTCCTATTCATTGGTTGCTGAATTTAAGAAAGTGTCCACCACTTCAAAACTAAGGCAACAAATTGTATTTCACAATTCTCATGAGCGCGAGTAAATCGAGGAATTTTGTACCTTAATTTATTTTGAAACATTTAAAATGATATTAGAAGTATCATTTTAACAGTTTTATCATGTAATTTTATCTGTCTAGCGAAGTGAAATCTAAGAAAAAGTGTTATTTGACAAATTGAAATTTCTAAATAATCAGTGTGTTGGTCTCTTCTCTAGCAGTATATATGTGATTCTTGTTGGCGAAGCGTTTTCATACGTGTAAAAGTGATTTTCCTTATGATGTTACATTTATCATGTTAATTTACCGCCGTTTATATAATATGTATGAGATAGCCAATACCAGCAATCCGGCTACTTCGGATGCCATGTTTTTTATATATTACGGTCTGAGGATTAGAGTCGGTCTTGATTGAACTTGGGCTGTTTATTTAGTACGTCAAATTATATACCGTAACATATTTATGAGTACTATTCATAGGATTTTGAAATAACTAATTTATTTATGGGAAGTGGAAAATACGTACCTAGGTCATATGAATAATAATTAACACAGAACCTCCATAGCACAGTACAAAAGTCCGTTTGCATTAGTATATTTCAAACGTGATGATGCAATCCAAACAAGGTTTCAAGTATGTATGGTTGCCTTAACACACATTTCAAATTTAAAAATATGATGGAAATTAATATTTTATATTGGTACTGGTATATTATTTACTTTCCTTAAGATACTGTGTATCTCTTTGACAAGGCAAAGATACATCTACCACAGTTCAGAGGTTCCCCTGAAATGTCAATCTCAGTTACAGCTCTGACAGCACGTAAACTGTTAAGTTATGGTGTTAAGTTATGACTAAAGATGCCCACAATTTCGATTTGCCTACGACGGCCAATACGGGTCACTTTTATCCTTGTTATGTGAAGGTTGCATTTGAAATAATATACGCCTATTTTATTAATATAGTGGAATACATTTATTTCAGTAACTCTGTGTGTTTGTCCAATCCTTGTCTTCCTCCTTAGGCAATGATCACCCAAATGGGCATAAAGTTTTTTTTAAACTTCTACTATATTCACACAGTGTGTTTGATTGTTACACCACACTGATGATTGCTGTCACATCTCCAAACTGAATTAATTACTAATAAACAGAACAGCGCACAAATGTGCAAAGTTTATTCCTTGCTGTAATCTATCAGTGACTTTAATATTTTTGCGCAGTTGCTGAAACAATATAATTTTGTTTTTTGCTAGTGGTTTAACGTCGTACTTTTCGGCGACGCAAGAATGGGGAAGGATTGGGAAAGTAGCGTCAAGGTACAGACCCAGCTGCCCCGTTTCTCTACGGGGTAGGGTATGAAGTGAGATCAATTTTTGTAGCGAGCTTTTAACGATCCGTTGCCCTTTCTTAAATGAATGACGTAATACATGACAGTAGGGAGCACCAAGAGGTCTGCTCAAGGCGTAACGTCTCCATCTGATAGGTGACGTTCAGTTAATTTATCAATTGGTTTCTTGCTGGCATTATTGTCACAAAATCTTTGTGTAGTATCCATTATTTCCTTCCTCTGACATATATATACTTCCATAATTGAATATGCTACTCTCTTTCTGACCGAGTTCAATAGCTGCAGTCCCTTAAGTGGGGCCAGTATCCAGTAATCGGGAGATAGTGGGTTCGAACCCTACTGTCAGCAGCCCTGTAGATGATTTTCTGTGGTTTCCCATTTTCACACCAGGCAAATGCTGGGGCTGTACCTTAATTAAGGCCATGGCCGATTCCTTCCCATTCCTAGGCCTTTCTTATCCCATCGTCGCCATAAGACATATCTGTGTCGGTGCGACATAAAGCAAATGGCAAGAAAAAAAAGGACTCTCTTTCTGTTGATATTTCCGTATTACTTCACATTTCTTGATGAGATAAAAGAATGGCTGAGGGAGGATCATGTAAGAACTGTTGGTGTGAGTGGGAACTTAGAGAGATGAGGGATGAGATAGCAAGTTTGAAGAAGGTAATTAGACTTGTAATGGAGGATAGGAGTGAAGATAAGTCTCACTCAATCAATGTACAGGATACAGTAGTTAGGCAGGAGAGAGGGGAAGGAACATGAGAAGTTGTGGAAGTCAGACGGGCTAATGCTTTAAGAGATATAAATTACATTATGTCTGATCCGTATAGAACTGTGATAACAATAGTGTTTAAATATTTATTATTAAGGTCCACCTTTTCAATACAAACTCTACAATGTTTTACATTTACGTTCGGGGACTAGTTTCGACCTAACTGTAGGTCATCATTAGCCTTAAAGCAAATCAACACAAATATATAAAAAAAAATAAACAACGTAAAGACACAAAGGTCTTTAAAAATGTATGTGCAACTCATAGAATTGAAGTTAAGACTGGTTACATAAAATAAAATTCCGTTGAAAGTTCAAGCAATTTAAGATACAGTGCAGTGTCAGTGACATAATAATAATAATAATAATAATAATAATAATAATAATAATAATAATAATAATCGTATGGCCTCAGCTACCTTGTGCAGACATTTCAATTTGATGCCATCTGGCTGTCTGCTCATCAATTTCGATGTTTCGTTTTACTCTAGGCCCACTAGATGGCAGACCGAGTAAACCGAAATTCTCTTGGGTGTCTATGGCTGAGATTTAATGAATTTTGTCGGGTAAACACCAAATGTGTCACCAGAGATCTTTTACATGCCAACATCGTACGACATGGAGTATTGAATGGACTTTTTTCCGCCCTTCAAAAATCCTACTACCTCTGCTGGGTTTCAACCCGCTATCTTGGATCCGGAGGCCGACACTCTACCACTGATCCACATGATATAAATACTATGTAAGAAATTAAGGTTCAAGAGATACGCTGCACTACATTAAAAAGTTGCTCCTTGATAGAGATTCATAAAAATCCAGTGCGCTGTACTACATTAAAAAGTTGCATACGATAGAAATCCTTAAATTGCTAGTCAAGGATGATGTGTGGAATTTCAATAAAGGCTGGTTCCTTAAATATGCTGCTTTCTATTCAAAGTTCAACTGAGCCGAAGTCATGCTGTCTTCTCAAGATATTCATATATTCAGTATACATGACTGCAATGCATGATGTTAGAAAGGCTCTTCTGTTTTAAGAATCTTGAAAGATGATGATTGTTGCGCATGGAGGTCTAAATACATAATAGTAATTAAAGGTAGTTGGATTTCGCAGTTCAATGCGGACTGTACAGTTGAGCTGGATAAATTACAGCTAAGAGAGAAAGGGTTATGTTAGGGGGAAGAATATACTTGAATGACATATGTCGTATGGGAATCACCTCGTGCTTCATTTCCAGCTACGCTCAACTTGTTGCAACACATCTACAAAAGCCATATACATGGGCTTGTCTTTCTTCATTTGGTCCTCTAAGATCAGACGTAAAGTGAGAATTGCTTCACATGTTTCCACATTTCTTCTGAAGCCAAATTGATCATCTCCCAACTCAGTTTCAAATTGTTTTTCCATTCTTCTGTAAATAATACGTGTTAAAATTTTGCAGGCGTGAGATACTAAACTAATGGTGCGGTAGTTTTCACACTTGTCAGCACTGGCTTTGGTGGGAATAGGTATAAATCTGCCCAAAATCGGATGGCACTTCTGTATCATACATCTTACACATTAAACCGAATAACCTGTCCATGCAGGTTTCTCCTAAGGCTGTCAGTAATTCTGAGGATAAGTCATCAATTCCCGGTGCCTTGTTTCTGCTTAGGTCTCTCAATGCTTTGTCGAATTCTGGCCTCAAAATTGGGTCTCCCATGTTGTCACTATCAACAGCATCTTCTCGCTTCAGAACCCTATCATCTATATCTTTATCTTCATATAATTGTTGGATATATTCCTGGCATCTTTCTAACTTGTCTTCTTTCCCTGGAAGTGGTTTTCCATCTGAATTCTTAATATTCATACACCTAGTTTCCCTTTCTCCAAAGGTTTTCTTGATTTTCCTGTATGCAACATCTACCTTTCCTAGGACCATACAACCTTCAACATCCTTGCACTTCTCTTTCAGCCATTCTTCCTTAGCTCTCCTGCACTTTCTTTCTACTTCATTATTTATTCACCTATATTATTTTCTGCCCTCTTCATTTTTTGCATTCTTGTACTTTTGTCGTTCGTCAATCAGGTCTGATATCTCTTGAGTTATCCATTGTTTCTTAGTTGTTCTTTCCTTTCTTCCCAACATTTCTTCAACAGCCTCACTAATCTCATTCTTCATGACTGTCCATTTTCCTCTACTGTGTTTCCTTCAGCATTTTTATTTAGTCCTTGTGTTGCATGTTCCTTGAAACAATCCCTCACACTCTTTTGTTTCAACTTGTCTAGGTCCCATCTTGCATTTCTTCCTTTCTTCAGTTTCATGTGGCATTTCATGACCAACAGGTTGTGGTGAGAGTCCACATCTGCTCCTGGGAAGCCTTGCAATCCAACACCTGGTTTCTGAATCTCTGCATAATCATAATGAAGTCTGTTTGATACCTTTGAGCATCTCCAGGTCTTGTCTATGTATACAGCCATTATTTGTGTTGTTTGAACCAATTGTCAGCAAGGACTAAATTATGGTTGGTGCAGAATTCAACCAGCCAGCTTCCTCTTTCATTCATTTGTCCCAATCCAAATTCTCCTACTATGTTACCTTCTCTTCCTTGGCCTACCACTGCATTCCAGTCCCCTATCACTATTGGATTCTCATCACCCTTTACATATTGTATTAATTCTTCTATCTCTTTGTATATTCTTTTGATTTCTTCATCATCTTTACTGAACTAGTAGGCATATAGACCTGCACTATTTTGGTGGGCATAGACTTGGTGTGTATTTTGTCAACAATAAACCTTTCACTATGATGGTCGTAGTAGCTTACATGCTGCCCTATTTTCTTATTCATTATTAAACCAACTCCTAACGGGCAAGATAACCAAGCGGTTAGGGGCGCGCGGCTGTGAGCTTGCATCCAGGAGATAGTGGGTTTGAATCCCACTGTTGGTAGCCCTGTAGATGGTTTTCCGTGCTTTCCCATTTTGACACCAGGCAAATGCTGGGGCTGTACCTTAATTAACGCTTTGGCTGCTTCCTTCCAACTCCTAGGCCTTTCCTATCCCAGTGTCGCTATAATACCTATCTGTGTCGATGCGACATAAAGCCACTAGCAAAAAAGAAAAACAACTCCAGCATTTCCCCTGTTTGATTTTGTATTGATAATTCTGTAGTTACCTGACCAAAAATCCTGTTCTTCCTGCTGATGTACTTCACTTATACCAGCTACATCTAACTTTAGTCTATCCATGTCCCATTTCACATTCTCTAATCTACTACAATGATTTAAACTTCTAACATTCCACACTCTGACTCGCAGAATGTCAGTATCCATCTTCCTGATGATTGCCCCTTCTCGTGTGGTCCCCACCCTGAGATCCGAATGAGGGACTATTTTACCTCTGGAATATTTTACCTAGGAGGAAGCCACCATTGTATATCATTCATACAGAGAGAGCTGCATGTCCCTGAGAGTTAGTTACGGCTGTACTTTCCCGTTGCTTTCAGCCGTGTAGCCATACCAACATAGCGAAGCCATGTTAAATAATATTACAAAACCATATCAGTCAATCATCTAGACTGCCGCCCTTGCAACTTCCGAGAGGCTGCCACCCCCCCTCCCCTTTTCAATGAACCATTTGTTAGTCTAGTCTCTTGACAGATACCCATCTGATATGGTTGCACCTATGGCTTGGCTACCTGCTTCATTGGGAAACTCAATCCTCTCCACCATGGCAAGGTCACATGGTTCACAGGGGAGGAATGTTCAATAACAGATCCAGTTATAGTGGAATTAAGTGGTATGTTCCGAGCTGTCAGTGAAGAGTTGGCATGGAATGACATTAGTAGACAAATAAGCTTAATGGGAGCTTTTAAAATTAGGAAAGCTCATAATATGAAAATAAAGTTGGAATTCAAGTTCACAAAATCGGGACAAATATTCATTTATCAGTCTAGGAGTAAGGGAGTTGCTTAATTTATCAAGGAAAATGTCTGATAAATTTCCAATTTCTTTTAAAATATTTATGAAAAGTTTATAGTTGGCATCAAATCAAGTCCTAAGTGGTCACTTTGATGGTACACCAAAAAGTCAATTCAAGATCCGAGGAAAATATCCTTCTGTATGTGAGCACTTCCTCTCTTTTCCATTTTCATTCTCCTCTTGAACGTGGCGGGTAATGCAAGCAGCTTTTGTATAACTACAAACGGACTGCTTAGGACTTGAGTTGCCTTCAAATATAAGAAAGCAGTTGATAAGGAATCTGCCACCTGGACAACAGCCCTAAATGCTTGATTGATTGGTTGGTTGGTTGATTGATTGATTGAGTGAGTGAGTGATTGATTGCTTTAATTGTTGTTTGATTGATTGAATCACTAATGACAGTGTCATATGTCCTTCAGCATATGAGCACTACGGTGATGTTTTGAATCGAATCCTGGCTTGGCATGGAATCTAGTGATTAGGAATGTATACCACTACCTATCTTACCTTGCCAGGAAACATTCTGATGTTGAAAATATTTTGACCAATGGGACTCGAACCAGCTAACCATGGTATCAGAGTCTTGTTGACTTAATGCTTTAAAGATCGTGGCCACCAGGCGGGCTGTTTCAGTTACACCATGAAATAAAAGTTGATCCACATTTATAGATATGCAACCAGTGACAAATTCCAGCTCTTTAGCTTTCTGGGAAGTGTGAGAATGATATTGAAATTATGTACTTACCCCAGTTTCACCCATCTAATAATAAAATATTGTAATGAGACATTTTTACTTTTCCTAGTTGATTTATGAAAAATATATGTGCCAAATTGCAGCTCCCTAGTTTTGTGGGAAGTGTGAGAATTAAATATTGTAATTAGGGGAGTTAACCCTATTTCACTTCCTTAACCACAAAATATTGGAAGAAAACTTCCTTAAATTCCTTAAATAGCTTGTAAGAAACACTTGCGTCAAATTTCAGCATTTCCTTTATGGGAAATGAGTGATTAAGTGACATTGTGTTTTGGTATTTATCTCAATTTCACCTCTTAAATCACAAGGTGTTGGAATGAAATATTAACTATCTTATAACTGATGCCAAATTTCATACCTCTACCTTAGTGCAGTCTGTGAGAATTAATGGTAATATAATTGTGGTATTTGCTCCAATTTCACCCCTTTAGTCACTAAAATGATCTTATAAGGAATACTTGTGCCAATTTGCAGCTCTATAGCTTCATGGGAAATTAGTGATAATGTAACACCTGTGCCCTCTACCTAAATGTGAAGTGTAAGAATTAGTTATGAGCCAGGGCTTTTGCTGTTATTGTCTGACGTTTCATAATAGCGTTCACAAATTTGTGATCCCTATTTCCTCTCATGTAAAATACATTTTCATGCATGGTCATGAGAACAAATACATCCCTTTATCATTCCACATCACGATCTTCAAATGGTGGGGTTAATTGTTTGAAGAGGAAGTACATCTAGGCAGCCATTCTCTAAACAGCCCCCTGTGGGTGCAGGGGGTAGAATAACACCATGGTATCTCCTGCCTGTCATAAGAGGTGACTAAAAGGAGCCCGAGTCTCTGTTAACTTGGGAGCATGGGTTGGTGACCAGGGAGTCCTCAGCTGAGTCGTGGCTCTGCTTCCACTTTTGTGAGGTTCCTTCCTTTCCTCTATACTCTCTTGGTCAATTCTTCTCTGACCCTGACGGTATTATATTGACGGCTAAGGAGTCTTTAATTTTTCAAGCCCTTTGTGGCCCTTATTTTTCTCTGGCTGATACATTTTTCAAAATGTTAAACCCCTTCCATTTTACCCTCTGGTTAGTGTTATATAGAGGGTGGTCGCCCAGTTGTACTTCCTCTTAAAACTATAATCACCACCACCACCTGTCAACGATAGTTTACAGAAAGTTGAAGAGGTCTAAGGATAATAAATTAGGGTATCAAGGAAAAAAATAGGACCACAAAGGGCACAAAATGAAAGATTCCTGTGACCTTGAAAATCTAATACCATCAGGGTCTGAAAGAAGAAGATTTGATAAAGGAATCATGGCTAAAGTATGTTGAAATATGTTCAGTCTCAGCTAGGGCTTCCATGGTTGCCATTCTATGCTCCCAAGATGAACCCACTATCTCCCAAATGCAAGCTCACAGCTGTGCACTGCTGACCACATGGCCAACTCATTTGGTCATTGGGGACTGAGAACGAATGAATGTAGAAGAATGGTGATTGAGGGCTATTTATTTGAAAATGGCAGTGAGATTGTCCTTGTACTTTCTTGTTTTCATGTTTGTTCTTGTTTCCTCTTTCTGACCTGTCATTTTGTTATCCCATTACTTATTTTCATGTTACCACCTTTCTTTCCAGTGTGTAAGAGAAAGAATTTTTTTTTAGAATTTGTTTTACGTCGCAATGACACAGATAGGTCTTTTAGCGGCAACAGGATAGGAAAGGCCTAGGAGTGGGAAGGAAGTGTCTGTGGCCTTAATTAAGGTACAGCCCGGGCATTTGCCTGGTGTGAATATGGGAAACCACAGAAAACCATCTTCAGGGCTGCCAACAGTGGTTTTTGAACCCACTATCTCCTGGAGGCAAGCTTGCAGCTGTGCATCCCTAACCACACGGCCAACCCGCCCGGTGTATGAAAAAAATGAGCAAAATTTTTATGACATGGGTTCCTTAAATATAGAGAATATGAAAAGGTTAAATCAACATGGATTCAGAAATTCTTGGTTGCTGCATTATTGTCCAGCTCCACGGCTAAATGGTTAGCATATCGGCCTTTGTTCACAGAGGTCCCAGGTTCTATTTCTGGCAGGGTCGGGAATTTTAACTATAATTGGTTAATTTTGCTGGCACTGGGGCTGGGTTTATGTGCCTTCTTCAGCACATTTTTATCCTCATCATGGGTGGGTTGTCTACGACCTGCATCTGGTGAGCCAATCCTGTCCTCGGACTCTCCCGGTTCTAAGCACCATACGCCATTTCATTTTCTTTTGCTACATTATTGAGGCTTGCAGATAGCATCAGTATCCTTTGCTTGCTGAAGGGAATGTGAGACAAGTGTCATTTGTTTTTATAATGTGCGAGGTGAATAATATACAGTGATGGGAACAGTACGAGGGCTTGATTACAGTTACTCAATTACGAATTACTTTTTCAAAAATTAATCACTAAACTTACGATTACTTTACAGAATGTTAGTCTAAAGGAAATTATTTATTCTTTTTTGTTTAGGGCTGGAATAATACAAAAGTTTGTAATGAAAAGGAATGTATTACTATATTTTGTGTTTTTTCTTTTAGCATAGAGACATTAAGTGAGCCTGAACATGATACCTTGGAATTTTCAAAATGTTCTTTTTCCCATAATTTTTATATTGTTTATTGACTTCCAGAAGAGAAAAGTGGTATCAAAACAAGCCTTCGTAAGAAAAACTTATTGCTAAACAACCATCTCAGTTTGGAGACCTGAAGATCATTTCTCAAGACCTTTGTTTAGAGTGTGCTACTGTATGGATGTGAAACCTGGACATCAGGGAAACAGGAAGAAATATAACTTGAGGGTACAGAAATATGATTTTGGAGGAGAATTACATTAACAAGTTGGATGGATAAAAGAAAAGACCTTGTTTTAAAGAATGTAAATGAGGATCAATGTTTATTAAATATGATAAAGAAGAAGAAAATGAAGTTCCTTGGACACGTTCTGAGACATGACTCTTCTCCAAATCATCATTGAAGGTAAAGTACTGAGAATGAGACCCAGGAGGTGACCAAGGATGTCATATATCAAGGACTCCATCGGTGAACTGGCATGTTGTTTTACGGCAACAGGAAGAGGCTAGCAGTAGATCATCAGATGTGGTTACAGCAACAAGGGATTGCCTTTAGTGGATGATGATGATGGCTAACATTTCAAATGATTTTCCATTTACTTTGCAAATAAATTAATGTGTTCTGAAAGTTCTCATCGCTAATCCTCAATGTCTTAAGGGGGAAGTACATCTTTACATTTACTGAAAAGGTATCCTACAGCCATGCTTGAAGAAATACCCACTTTTAATTTTAAGAACATGAATGGAATATCTTTGGAGGTACCTGATCATGAACTGGTTCTGTTGTAGTAGAAGTGAGAAAGTTATCTTGATCATTATTTTTTCACATTTCTGCTTCTGTGTGATATATATCAGTTACTAGGATGTAATGATTACAATGTTATCTCTAGAAGCAAATTTCAAGTAAAAATTACTTCTCGTTAAGACTAATGGTTACAAGTGCAAATTACTGATAATGTAATTGTTACAAGTAATTTGATTACTCTTACTCAATTACTTCCCAACTCTGATAATAAAGGCTTGATTTTCTTAATGCCTGCACATGTATTCCAGTCCTACAAACAAACATACTCTCACGTTCTTGTAACCACTAATGTGGTGACCAAGTACGTGTGGTCGTGAATATTGTTTTAAGAGGAAGTACAAGCAGGCAACCATCCTCTATATAACACTAATCAGAGGGGGGAAAATGGAGGGATCCAACACTTTGAAAAACGAAGATATCGGCCAAAGAAAGACAAGGGCCGCAAAGGGCATAAAAATTAAAGACTCTTTATGCCTCAAGTACTCGAATACCATCAGGTTCAGAATAGAATAAGAATTGATCATAGGAGGTCAGATAGGACATATGAAAGTGAGGAGCATGACAGAACAACAAAGTACTTCTGGATCATGTTGAAATAACTTTTTTCTTGTCTGCACATGAGGAATCCACACCTAACATTTTCACTACAGCCTGTATATGACTTGATTTAGCATGGTTTCAATACTTTTCATTAATTATTGCCTCAATAAATGTAGTACTCAATTATAAATAATTTATTGTAGGTTATATTATATACTTGTCTTCATTTACTTGTCACTAGTTTTCAGAAGTATGTTTACCAATTTCTTCTTTTCAACAGTCTTTCCCAGATTGAGCACCATGGTGAAATCCTCAAAGGAATTCTTATCTCAGAAGATTCTAGCTGCTTAGGTCATCGTAGTTACATCTGAAAACAGGTGATAAGCTACCATTATATTGAAATGTAATGTGCTGAAGTTTGAAGTATCTCACTTTATTTACATACATTGCTCATCGTTTTATGTTGTTATAGATCTTGTGAAATATGGAGCAACCCCAGTTCATTAAATGTGAGCCTGACTGGCAGTCAGATAGCGGCGAATCCTACAACTGTGTGAGTAAATAATGGAGCTCATTAAAGTTTGTAGCTGCCCTTATATTTCATTACAAACCATCACCAACATATAACAGTTAAAGGTACCAAATATACAAATACTTGCATATAATAATTATATGTACTAAACATATGATCACTTATACAGGGAGTATAATTTAAGACTTCACACTTCTGGTCACAGACTGCAGGAATCCCAAGCCAGTACCATATGGCTTGTGTTAATCTTGGCCTGACAAGAAGTGGTGAAGCTAATGCAGCAGATACACTTGGCTGTCTTGCTTATTTCGTTAGTTACTGTTAGATTTTTAAGGTGTGTTATAGGGTTATTATCATGATGGTCAAGTACATGACAGCGCACAGAATATTTTTATTGAGTGTTATTTGCACAAGTAGAAGAAACCAGTTAGAGGGTGCCTTAAAAAATTCCGTAGACAGTTTCTCGGTTCTACAGTACTATCAAAATGTTATGTGCAACAACTTGTTCATATGTCGCATAGTACTGTTTCCATAGCTGATAAGAAAAAGCAGTGAAAGAGAGCAGCTCTCACATAAGAGAGGTTAGAAGATATACGGTCAAGACTGCAAGTCAGTCTACGTAGGTTGCTTCGGAGAGTAGCTCAGAGAAGTGGTATTTCAAATTCGTCAACATGTAATGCAACAAAGTTATTACATTTATGATCTTACTGGTCTCATTCAGTCGATAACGTACAGGCTACAGATTTCATTGCAAGAATACAGTTTTGCAATTGGCTAATGAATAGTGTCAATGTTGGTATCATGGATCTGAACTTTGTTTTTAAATATCTATTTATTTATGTATTTATTTATTTATTTATTTATTTGTTTATTTATTTATTTATTTTATATTTATTTATTTATTTATTTATTTATTTATTTATTTATTTATTTATTTATTTATTTATTTATTTATTTATTTATTTATTTATTTATTTATTTACTAGCTGATGTACCCGTGCTTCGCGACGGTATTCTACATTGTATACAGAATTCTAGGTTAGGTAGTATACATGTTGTGAGCAAGATTGCATCAAATTGCATAGCTCTTAACGTTACCCTAGAAATGCAACAGGGTAGTCACCAAACGTCTTTCCTCATATGATGACTGGGTTAGGGAATTTTCATTGTAATGGTAGGCCCACTTGCCTATCATCAGTTACAATCAGGTTGGGTATTTTTCATTATAATGGGAGACACTCCCTCTCCACCTGCCTTTTTACATCCTGAGAAAGACTGTCTTTGTGGTTTTCCCAACTGAAATCAACATAGGTCATTACAATGACACCAGAAGGAATGTCACAATTAAAAGCAATGCTATCATATGATATACTCAATCAAATGAAGAACCACACATTTTCTCACTTTTTACAAACAGTACTACGCTGCCGATCTAACAATTCAAAGTTTCAGAGTTGGAATGACCAAGCAGCAGACAGCCGTGATCTGAACATTCTTTGTCTTTTTCCGGGGGGCGGGGGTCGAATAGTGGAAAGTCCCTGGGCAAAAATTATGCCCTCTTACTAGTGTGTTTCCTAGGAGCACCCAACAAGTCGGAAAATCTCAATTCACTACACTGGCTGCGGAGAAATCTGACTTGGAGCCAAATTTTTCTTCCAAGCCAGAGGAGAAACCCCCACTTCACTGCTAATTTGGAATGAAATGTATGTAGAATTTAATAAAAATGAAGAGGAAGAAGCTTTTCTTAAGACAGGGTTGATTTTTTAGTTATTTAGTGAATTGTGGTACTATAATTTGGAATAGGCCTAAATTGTTATTCTAGACCAGGTCATACTACTACTACTACTACTACTACTACTACTACTAAGTGAGCCTCTGCCTTATGTGTGCACACTGCTCATTCTAAAACAGCGCATCAGAGTAGGGATCAAATAGCTGGGATAATATTATGAACCAGTATGTTACGTACCAGCTGTATCATAAAATGTATGAACCAGAGGAATGGCTTGCTAAAGAAGAAAGTTTCCTAACTCCCCAGGTATTTCCCACCAATATTCAGTCAGGCTGTTATACTTGGTACACAGCTGTAATCTTATCTATCGGAGTTGAATGGCAGCATAGGAGACAAAGAACATCACAACAAATAATGGTCATTGTAACGTAATTGTTGATCAATGTTATGGGCTTTCGATATTGTAGGCTTCACACTTAGTTTTCGTCCGACTCTGAAATATCACTCTTATCATAGTTGGTACGTTAAAACTGAATAAAAATTAATGATAGGAAATTGTTTTCTCTATAACCTTTGTTATGTAGTACTTGTCGATAGGATCAATAACATAGGTATTTAATAATTAAATTTTAGGTGCCTTTCCCTAAAATATAATTTCATCCAGGGTGAATAAAATTGTTTACAGCTTAGACTGTAGTCTCTTATTCCCTGACTCTATATACTGATTTTCATTAAATCCTGTCATCCCCTTTTCTTGTGGCTCGGCGTTGATTTGGACTTAGCAAAAAAAAAACACAAATTCATGAACAAATATGTTATCATAGCCGGTACGGTAAAAATGTATAAGATATAAATGATTGGAAATTTAATTCTATATAACTTTAGTTATGTAGTATTTATTGATAGGAACACTAATAATATAAATATTTGAGAATTAAATATTTGGCCTTCCACTAAACTACCATTTCACTCAGCGTGAAGAAAATGATTTTTAGCCTAGATTGTAGTAGCTTATCCCCTGACTTCACATATCGATTTTCATTAAATTCTCTTCAGCCGTTTTCTCGTGATGCGTGTACATACATACTGACAGTCATACATACAGACAGACAGAAATTACAGAAAAGTAAAAAGTGCATTTCTTTGTTACTGTGGACGTGACCGATACAGAAATGCCATTCTTTTCAAATTCTGAGCAATGTACAGACAAAACACTTATTTGCATATACATGATATTTATATATATATACAGGGTTATTCATCTAACATGTTACACGCAAATAACTTCTAAACCATTAAAGATATCAGCATTCTGTTTTCATATTTGTAAATGGTACGCAGGGTCTTATAAAATAACGTGCTACTTAGTCTCATGGGGTGATTAACAACTGAGATATTGATACTAACTCCATATTTTTAAATGGAACGGCACAGATTTATACAGCTGGTTTAAAAGTTCATCTGCGTACAAGTTCAAATATGTAAGTATTTTCAAAATTGGACAATTACTTTTTGAGATATAAGTAAGAACAGCATGCGCTGTTTTGCATGCTGCATCCGAAGGCGTGAAGCCGGGCAAGGACATATTGAGGTGCAAGCTGCTTCCTGGCCTTGATTCCAGCCACAGAACGGATACCAGGCATGTACTGTAAACACAATGTGATGTACCGTAACATACCCTGGGTGTGCAACGTTATTGTATGACTGGCGAACACACAATGGGGAAGGGAGATTAAAGTTGTATTGTTTAGTTTTGACATGTAATAGGCTGCGCTCAGTTTAGCGTTTCTTTCTGACGGATGGGAATGGGAAGGATTTGGAAAGAAAGTCGGCCGTGACCTATCACAAAGGTACCTATCTGGTTTTTGCCTGGTGTTGAACATGGGACACCATGAAAATCAATATCAGGTTGGGCGAGGCAGGACTCGAACCTACGCTCTCCCGAATGCACGCCACTACAGTTGCGCTGGAGCTCTGCAAAGATTAATGCGTGTAAAATAAAACATAAATAATTGTGCTCAGCTCTGAACATTTGCTTTTCTAGAAGGAGCTCTTCTAGTGTTTTGTGTTATGTTTATTTCTCAACTCATAGAGTAGTATGAACTGTACACTAAAACCAGCGACAATTATAGCTTTCGTTATGTTCCTCTCAAGGCAAAGTATTTATATTATTCATTTTAAACACATCAACCCTTTCTGTCCTGTCATGTGTTCGCCTGTCATGCACACTTCGCAAACCCATCACATGTGTACGAGGTGCTTACATGCCTGGTACCCATTCTGTGGCTGAACTCACTCCCAGGAAACTGCTTGCGCCTCAATATATCCTTGCCCAACTTCACGCCGTCTGATGCGGCATGCAAAACAGTGCATGCTGTTCCTACTTATATCTCAAAAAGTAATGGTTTGATTTTTAAAATACTTACATATTTGAACTTGTACGCAGATGAACTTTTAAATCAGCTGTATAAATTTGTACCGTTCCATTTAAAAAATATGGAGTTAGTATCAATGTCTCGGTTGTTAATCATCCCATGAGACTAAGTAGCACGTTATTTTACAAGACCCTGCGTACCATTTACGAATATGAAAACAGAATGCTGATATCTTGAACGGTTTAGAAGTTATTTGCGTGTAACATGTTAGGTGAATAACCCTGTATATAATTCGCTGGGGCCATCAAGAACCACATTAAGTCTTGTTGCATTTGACACTGAACTTGGCCTTCTTTAGAGCCCAAATTTCCCTCATTCTTTGTGAGTGGGCCTGCTTACGTTCTTCTGTACAAAGGGCACCGTGTCTTCTCTTCGGTTGTTCGTCTCGGTTTAGCTCGTTCGCCAATATTTTCTTGCAGAAGAGATCTCTGTTAAGGGCGTCTTCAGCTGAGATATGTAGCATTTGCAGGTCTTCTTTGGTGTTTCTAAACCACGGAATTGTGGTTTTGGGGTTTGAATCGAAAAAGTGAAAGATTTCTGCAGTTAACTTTCTTCCGTCCATTCTTTTCAGATGACCGTAAAATCGTGCCTGTCTTTTTCTGATTGTGTCGGTAATTTTCTCTATTTTGCTGTAGACTTCCTCGTTGGATCTCTTTTGATGGATTCCATTTCTGTACTTTGATCCCAATAGTCCTCTCACAATTTTGCGTTCTTTTTTCTCCAGCTCTTCAAGGAGTCCTTTGTTGGCATTTAGAGACAGGGTTTCGGCTGCATATAGATCTGCTGGCTTCAGAACTGTTTCATAGTGACGTATCTTGGTGTTTTGGGAAAGGCATTTTTTGTTGTAGATTGTGCGGGATGTTTGGTAGGCTATTTCCAGTTTGCGTACTCGCTCCTGAAGTGTTTCTTTGTCCAGTTCATTTTTCATGATGATCTCACCCAGGTATTTGAATTTGTGTACTCGGGTGATGTCCCCGTATTTTGTATGGAGTTTTGGTGGAGCCTCTTTGATGTTAGTCATTACAACGATATCTGCAGACCAGTTTGTTTGGCAATTTCCTTTAAAATTTCAACTTGAGCTCTAGCGGTTTTTATGTCGTTTGAGAGAACAGCAATATCATCGGCAAATGCTAAGCAGTCTGTTGCGATCCCCTTGGAATTGGTTCCTATTCTTAATGGACTGTAAGTTGGTTTCCTGTAATCTCACCCACCAGGTTCTGATGATCTTTTCAAGAACACAGTTGAAGAGTATCGGGGATAGCCTTGTCGGACTCCTGTTTTGATGTCAAAGGAATGCGAGAGACATCCGTGGAACTTCACCTTGGATTTTGTATCGGTCAGGGTGGCTCTAATTAATGCCAGCAGTTTCAAATCAACTCCAAATTCATTTGAGATATTTAGCAGGACTTCCCCATCAATGGAGTCGTACTCTTTCTTGAAGTCCACAAAGACAGACACATACTGCTTGGACCTTAGTGTATAATATCTGATGATCGTTTTGAGATTTTGGATCTGTTCGGCTGTTGAGCGACCTTTTCTGAACCCTCCTTGGTATTCACTTATTTGATGTTCGACTTGTGCTTCCAAACGCTCCAGGATGGCAAGTGATAGAATTTTTTAAGTCATGGGTAGCAAAGATATTCCTCTGTAGTTGTTGATGTTCTTCATGCTGCCTTTTATTGTGTAATGGATGGATCAAAGCTATTTTCCAATCTTCGGGTAGGGTCTCCTTGTTACTAATTTCTTCTATTTGCTTTTGCAAGATGTCAAGTGATTCCTCTGGTGCATATTTCCATAGCTCTGCTACTACTGAGTCTTTCCCCCGGTGCTTTGTTATTTTTGAGACTGGCAATGTGGCGCTTGATTTCATCTCTGCCGGGTGGTCTGGAATCTGTGTACCTGTGTAAGGGTTCCTTGGTCTCAATGGGGCTTTGCGGTTTAGAGTAATTAAGTAAATTCTTGAAGTAGTCTGCCAGAATGCTGCAATTTTCTTCATTTGACGTCACCAGTGTGCCGTCCTTTCGCTCAAAGCATAGAGATGGTGGTTTATAGCCAGTGAGTTTACGTTTGAAGGCTCTGTAGTACTCTCTGCTTTCATTCTTCCTAAAGCTTTGTTCTTTCTTTTCAATGGGAGATTTTTGTATTTACGTTTCTCAGTTCTGAACATCCCAGCTGCTTGGGCACGTTGGGTTTTGTAGGTTTCCCAATTATTTTGTGATTTCGTAGAGCAGTGCTGTTTCCACGCATTGAGTCTTTCTTTGAGGACTGATTCACAGGTACCATTCCACCAGGCATGCTTTTTGCTTCTCTTGATTTCTTCAACGTCTTTGGCGGCCTCAACAAGGAGACTTTTAGTGTTGTTAAAGTCACAGTCATTTGGTCTAGCCTTCTCCTGGAACTCCTTGGCCCTTTGCCGAAGTTTGTCATTGTCGAAGTGTGTGATCTGTTTGGTTGTCTTCCTTGTGTTTGCGGGAATCGGTTTGAATTTGATAAGAGACATATAGTTATATGAGACCACATTGATGCCTTTCTGTACCTTGACATTCATAATCTCAGGGCTGTTTCTCCTGGAGATTGCAACATGATCTATTTGGAACTCTCTGAGAGTTTGGACGGGAGAACGCCAAGTCATTTGCTTTCTGGGTAGATGGCGAAAGTGGGTCGACATGACCTGCAGTTTGTGATTTTCGCAAATGGACAGCAGTTTTTTGCCATTGGGATTGGTTCTTTTGTGAGCAGGGTAATTTCCTATAACTTTCTTGTACTTTTGTTCATGACCTAGTTGGGCATTGAAGTCACCCAAAATTAGCTTGACATGGTGTTTGGGGATTTTGCTTAATTTTTCATCCAGTAGGTCCCAGAAATTATCAACTTCGTCTGGATCAGACTTGTTCTTATCGTTTGTAGGAGCATGTGCGTTAAGTAGGGCGTAGGTTTTGTTTGCACATTTAATTGTGAGTATAGATGATCTGTCATTCACAGGTTTGAAATTTGCAACTGATTTAAGGATCTTGGTTCTAACAGCAAACACGTGTCCAAGCATCACAGCTCCATTGAGGATTACTCTTTGCGCTTTGCTCTTGAAAAATCGGTAGCCTTCGATTAAAAAATCTCTTCATCTGGGTACCTTGTTTCCTGTAGGGCCATTATGGATATCTGATTTTCGTGAAGAGCTTTGGTGAGGGTTTTCAGCTTGCCAGTTTGTATAAGTGAATTTATGTTGAAAGTTGCTAGAAAGGTTTTGGATTTTGGCCTGAGTTTTTGACTCTTCGGGGTACATCGAGACGCTCCAACTCGTCTCTTGCATGATGTCGTGTCTCCCCTAGAATCCAAATGAGACTTGTGCACCGTGGCATTCACGATGAGGGATTTATCCGAAGATTTACCCCCTGGGGTATGTTTCTTGAAAAGTTGTGCCATCATGCTTCTTGACTTGATATTGCTTTGGATGGGTACCCATCCTTTTACAACTAGGGTTGTTAGCCCTAGAGGTTGCCTCAAGATGTTTTCTGGCTTCTGGTCATTTACCAGTCTTCGCCGTAACCCTGGCAAGGTACCAGTTTTTTTTTTCACGGCGGTATTTTATTTCCCTACTACCCTCTGACTCTGCTGGCGGCAGAGCCAGCAGGCTTCCCCAATTCCAATGGGACGCATCCGATGGAGGTAACTGGTAAATCCCCACACGGGTACATTATATATATATATATATTTAGTTATTTATTTATCCTGAGTTTGTATATAACTGATTATAATGCTTGTTGTTAAAGGGGCCTGACATCTAGGTCATCGGCCCTCTATATAACTGTTGAGTTCAGTTCTTTTTAGATTCTATAAGCATAATCATTCTCCTTCTTTGAGATAATTACATCTGCTTTCTATTGCGGGTACTGCGCTCGCTGTCTCATCTTCCCTGTGCTGCTATTCCTCGGTACTCCACTAAGAAGTCTTAAATTATACTTCCTGTATATACTGGTTAGAATTACTAAATATACAAACAAACAAAGAACAAACAAACGGTCATATACTTATAATAGTGTAAAAGTACTGGATGAACAACCAAATAATCACTTACACAAATAGTAGACCTGCCTCCACATGGTGCACTCTGGGTGTTCTGGCATAACTGCAGTTAAATAGTCTGGTGACGGACCAAAATCTCTATTTGAGGATGTCCCACCAATTTAAAGATAAACTTTAATTCCAATTGCTCATAATAATGCTGAAACCAGTCATGTTATTTGAAGAGAGGAGTTCATGCCGAGTTCTTGCAAGATATGTCTCATCTGATGAACTAGGATCACTACATATAAAACAGTGGTCTTTGTCATAGAAAAATTCTGCAATACTTGCACATTTTTAATAGTTTTCCCAAATTATAGGTTAGTTATTATATGGTCTGTTATGATTCTGGTATTCCAACCCTCTCATGTGTATCGGTGAAAAGCCTTATGCTTGAAGAATGTATTTGTGACTGCTAATCCCATACTAGCACAATTTCAGTAAACACTTCCCATTCCAATTAGCTTCCCTATCTTTCCCACATTTACTCATTACCATCTGATATAATCCAGTTTTATTTCCAACTCTTGTATTGAAATTACCCATTCGCACTATCCTATTCTTGTTTAATTCCTCCAACTGCCAAATCTACCCACATCATTTGCTCATTCACGTGCCTAACAGAAACTATGTTGCACACCGTGGTATTCCTAAAGAAGAGTCCTACTCCAAACTCTGCCCTTCCCTTTTTAACACCTGTTAATCTGCCGTTTTTTCCTCATCTCCTGTTGTCTGAATATCATTGACTCCTAATATATCCAGACCCTACCTCTTTGTTGACTCTACCAGTTTTGCTTTCTTTCTTTAATATTGATAGGTCCCCATCAAATTCCACTTTGTTCGCCAGCTTGTTTCCAAGGAGTCCCTTTCCTGTCAAATGGAAGTAGGTCTCTGTTACTCCTGTAAGTCTGAGGCTAGCATAAGATATTCTGAGCTTGGTAAATTATGTGAAGCAGGATAGTAGCTTACCAGTGAGAATCTTCTGTAACATATTAGGGACTATGGGTGGATTTTTTAGTCCTAGCTGCCCGAGCACAAGGAAGGCCATGACTCAGAATATACCTGAGAAGCCCACTCCTGTTCCAAACCAGCTTGTATCTCGACTCTCAGGACCATTTACTAGGTCATTCAGCTGTTGCCCATGGTTTATAAACTAGGACGTGACTACAGTAACCCATACTCTTAATTTGTCATTTTCAGAATCATTCTGTAGCATTAGTGATAGTAATTTATAAAAGTAGGCTAGTTTTTGTGTCAGTTATTTAGAGAAGAATATTGTTCTGTAATGTTAGTCAAGCCCTATGCAATTTCTGTGCTAAAACAGGCAATTAGGGATTTATTTCTCTGAGAATAAATGGTTACCTTCAATCTCTTCTATTGAAATTAGCTGCATATAATTTATTTATGCTTAACTCTTTACATTTTTGGTATGTTTAGATGTTTTAGTAAGACAAATGTATTCACAAAAATTTTAATTTTGCTCGCAAGTCAAAACTTACTGTTGATAAACTTAACCATAATAAGTATTTGCATTTGTTCCTGTACTGACTTGTCTAAAGCTAAGAAAATCTATTTAAAATAGTATGTGCTTGGCCCACCTTGTCAATACGAGGACGGTTTGAAAAGTTCTCGGAATCACCGCTAGATGTCAGTGCTAGAGCAATGAGGTTCCCGCACAATAATCACACATCCTTTGTGAGTGAACACGTGGTGCGTCAGTGCTCTAGCTGCAGGAGTGTGGTAGCGACGACTCTTTGTTGTTGTTCCCGCGTAGTGATTTGTGACAATGGAAAAAAAATTGAGATTCGAGCGGTGAATGAATACTTTGTAAAGAAAGGTATGAAAGCAAAGGAAATTCATGCCGACTTTCAGAAGACACTGGGGGACTCTGCTCCTTCATTTTCAACTGTTGCCAAGAGGACCAGCGAGTTTAAATTTGGTCGGGAGCGCTTGGACGATGATCTGACTAGTGGACACCCAAAAAGTGTTACGACCCCAGATTTTATTGCAAAAGTGCATAAAATGGTCGTGGAGGATCGTCGACTGAAAGTGCGGGAGATTGCTGAAGCTGTAGGGATGTCTTCTAAATGGGTATATTATATTTTAACCGAAGAATTGGGTATGAAAAAATTATCCGCAAGATCGGTGCTGCGGCTCTTGACAATGGACAATAAACGCACCAGATTGGAAATGTCCAAAGAAAGTCCGGCCGATTTCAGTGCAACCAACAAGATTTTTTGCGCTGGTTTGTGACTACAGATGAAACTTGGATCCACTACTACACCCCAGAGACAAAACAGCAAAGCAGTGGAAACATGCTGATTCACTGCCACCTAAGAAAGCAAAGGCAGTGCGTTCAGCCAGAAAGGTCATGGCCTCAGTTTTCTGGGATGAAAAGGCATTCTGCTGATAGATTATCTTCGTACTGGCCAAACAATTACGGGGCAATACTATGCAAACCTCCTAGACCAACTACAGAAAAAGATACGCAAAACAAGGCCTGGTTTGGCAAGGAAAGAGGTCATCTTTCATCAGGACAACGCTCCGCTGTACACAAGTGTTATTGCCATGGCAAAACTTCATGAACTGGGGTACGAATTGTTGCCACATCCACCTTATTCACCTGATTTGGCACCATCAGACTTTCATCTATTCGCCAAGCTGAAAATTTTCCTCGGTGGCCGGAGACTTTTTACAAGGGAAGAACTGACAGCCGAATTGGAGAGATATTTTGCAGGCCTGGAGGAATCTCATTTTCGAGATTGGATCAAGGCTTTGGAACATTGCTGGACCAGATGCATTAGTCTACAGGGAGACTATGTTGAATAATAAAAGCAATTCCACCGAGGTAAGATACTTAATTCTAGTACATTCTGAGAACTTTTCAAACCACCTACGTAATAAAAAACTGGCGTGTTCATAAACTTTTCGAGCGTGTTAATAAAAATATCTTTAACTTTAGTGAATGAAACTTTTCATTACCTGGCGAGTTGTCCATACGGTTAATGGCATGCAGCTGTGAGCTTGCATCCGGGATATAGTGGGTTCAAATCTCACTGTCGGCAGCCCTGAAGATGGTTTTCCATGTTTTCCATTTTCACACCAGGCAAATGCTGGGGCTGTACCTTAAATAAGGCCAGTGTCACTTCCTTCCAACTCCAAGGCCTTTCCTATCCCATCATCGCCATAAGACCTATCTATGTCTGTGCTACGTAAGGCCACTAGCAAAAAAAACCTTTTCATTAACTTTTCGCGTTTCTGTTAACATTTCAATTCACACATGCGCAAGGACGCAATTATACCGTGCAAATTCGTAGTGCAGAATACAATGATTTCTTATTGCTTCTAAAAAATTGACCACCAAATCGCAAGCGAAAGATCTAGTATATCGTACCTTTAATTCTGTATGAAATTCTTTTAGCTGTGTTCTAATGTAGCTTCATTTCCAGCTTCGCTCCTCGCTGAATAATCTAACCTCCCATAATCGCTTGTATATCATCAAAATAATACTGTCCTAACTATGTTAAATGAAGATTTTCTTTATGTTATACCTTTACATTTTCTTTGAGATTGTTGTTATAAAGCTTCAAACACCTCAGACACAATAACTGAAATTGCTTGTTTTGATACTGTAGACAAATAGGTGTAGAAGTGAAATGTCTGAGTCACCATTTGCTAGGAAACTTTAAGTTATACCTACAAAAGAAATAGCCTGTCATTAGTGGAGCCAGCTTTCTGATAATCTGTATAATTACTTGGAATTTCAGACCCATTTACTGTCAATAAGAACTGAAAGTCATGTGGAGGCATTTTTAATAAAATTTTGAACGCCTGCTGCATCATGAATTAAAAGTTCGACATATGTGTTCTCTCAAAGCTTAATTTTACTCGCCTTTCCAATATTTTTCTTTGCCACACTTCACATCTGCACTTTTTTTTATATTACTCACTAAAATAATGAAAGCTGTAGCTGTAAGTATTTTCTTCTTCCTGACCCTATCCATTGTAACCTCACAAACGGCTATTTTGGTGTGGACACAATGTTGAAGAAGTTTGTTAACAAAAATTTATTAACAAAAATTTGTTAACATGTTGAGAAATATTTTCATTAATATATTGTTAACACTGTTTATTAACCTTGGTGTGGACTAACCATTATGATTGAATTTTTTTATTCTTACATATTTCAGGAGCATAGTACATTTCCTTCATCAGTGATGTCCAGTCAAAGAATAAAAACAATATAATACTATATTTTGTTTAGCCCACAATTTAAAGAAGCATTATATCATAATTCACCATGTCAAAGAATAAACAAACATGAATGAAATATTATGAAAATTATCATTATGTAAAATCACGTTAGGAAGGAAATGATAATACTTGGAGATCTTAAATATGTTTAGGTACTAGCTGTTGTACCCATGCTTTGCTATGGAATTCTACATTGTATACAGAATTCTAGGTTAGGTAATGTACATGTTGTGAGCAAGATTGTATGAAATTACATAGCTCTTAACGTTACCCTAGAAACGCGACGGAGAATTCACCAAACATCCTTTCTCATATGAAGACTGAGTTAGGGAATTTTCACTGTATTGGTAGGCCCGCTTGCCTACCATCACTTACAATCAGGTTGGGGAGCTTTCATTATAATGGTAGACACTCACTCTCCACCTGCCTTTTTACATCCTCAGAAACACTGTCTTAGTGGTTTTCCCAAGTTAAATGAACATAGGTCATTACAATGACGTCAGTAGGAATGGCACGATTAAAAGCAATATGAAATACTCGATCAAATGAAAAACGACGTGTTTTCTTACTTTTAATGAGCAGAACTAAGCTGCCGATCTAACAGTCCAAAGTTCCAAAGCTGGAATGACCAAGCCACAGACTGCCGTGAGCCGTGAACACTCTTTATCCCTTTTCGGCAAGAAGAGGGTCGAATAGTGGCGTCTCCCAGGGCAAAAACTATGCCCTTTTACTAATCTGTTTCCTATGAGTACCCGATGAGTCAGAAGGTATCAATTCACTACTCTGGCGGTGGAATAATCTATCTGACTTGGAACCAAATTCACTGCTAATTTGGAATAAAATGAATGTGGAATTTAATAAAAATTAAGAGGAAGAAGCTTTCCTTAAGAAACAGCAGGGTTGAATTTTGAGTATTTAGTGAATTGTGGTGCTATAATTTGGAATAGCCCTAATTGTTATTCTAGTCCAGGACATACTACTACTATGACTCTACTAAGTGAGCCTCTGCCCATTCAAAACAGCGTGTCAGAGTAGGGATCGATTAGCTGGGTTACTATTATGAACCAGTATGTTACGTACCAGCTGTATCATAAAATGTATGAACCCGAGGAATGGCATGCTAAAGAAGAAAGTTTTCTAACACCCTGGCTATTTCCCACCAATATTCAGTCAGGCTGTTATACTCGGTATGCAACAGTAATCCCATCTATCGAAGTTGAGAGGCAGCATAAGAGACAACGAACATCACAACAAACAATGTTCAATGTAATATTATTGTTGATCAGTGTTAGGCTGTGCGCTTTCAGTATTGTAGGTCTTCACTTTTAGTTTTCTTCTGACTCTGAAATACCACTCTTATCATGGTCGGTACGTTAAAACTGAATAAAATATAAATGTCCGGAAATTGTATTCTCTATAACTTTTGTTATGTAGTACTTTTCGATAGGACCAATAGCATAAGTATTTAAAAATTACATTTTAGGTGCCTTCCCCTGAACTAGAATTTCAGCCAGGGTGAATAAAATTGTTTATAGCTTTGACTCTAGTTCCTTATTCCTGATTTTCATTAAATTCTGTTAACCCATTTTCTCGTGGTTCGGCGTTGATACGGACTTAGTAACAAAAATACAAAGTCGTGAACATCTGTGTTATCATAACCGGTACATTAAAAATGTATCCGACATAAATGGTCAGAAGTTTAATACTATATAACTTTGGTTATGTAGTATTTATCGATACGACCACTAATAATATAAATATTTGAGAATTAAATTTTAGGCCTTCCACTAAACTACCATTTCACTCAGCGTGAATAAAATTATTTATAACCTAGATTATAGCGACTTATTTCCTGACTTTGAATGCCAATTTTTATTAAGATAGGACCTCTAAAAACATATTTGAAAATATTTGAAAATTAAATGTTAGGCCTTCCCCTAAACTACCATTTCAATCAGCAGGAATAAAATTATTTATAGCCTAGATTGTAGCAACTGCTTCCCCGACTTTGCATACTGATTTTCATTAAATTCTCTTTAGCCGTTTTCTAGTGATGCATGTACATACATACAAACAGACAGACAGAAATTACAGAAAAGTAAAAAGGGCATTTCCTTGTTACTGTGACATGACCAATATGAAAATACCATTCTTTTCAAATTCTGAGCAATGTAGGTACAGACAAAACTCTCATTTTATATATAGATTTTCTCTGCCCTATCCAAGGCTTTTGATAAGGTGCTGGCGAGATGTAGTGTATAAGGTGCACTATGTCTTCTGGTATGGGCTATATCAAATTTGTTACTTTCATCGATCTGTCTCAGTCTCATCCTTGGCTTTGACAATATGAATGTGACTGAGGTATGAGTGATGCTAGTAATACCATTGTTTATGTAGCCAGTCCCTGTTATGAATGGTGTGAAAATATCACTATTTGGGCTTGGCAGACTGATATGTAATAGCAACGGCTGGCTCGGTGAGGAAAGCAACAGAAAACTACCTCACTCATCATTTCCCTAGTATGCCTTTTCAGTGACACCTAGGCTATTTATGACAGCTGTTGGCGGGGCTGCAGAGGATCAAACCAGCCTTCGGGCTGAATGCCCAACATACATACATACATAGATTCTCTTTCAACATTATCCAAATAAAAAAGATTATTTAAATAAAGTTTTCAGTTTATGAAACATGTATTGACAAGGTTGGCCAAGCACATACTATTTTAAATAGTTTTTAATGGTTTAACAGATTTAACGGGAGCCTCCCAGTTTTTCATTGTTCTTCCCGATCTTCCGATCGCCAGGACCAATCCCCTGATTTTCAGAGCAGTTTCAGTAATTTTCATATTTTAAACTCCCATGCATTTCCTTGTTCTATCGATATATGGCTGAGTATGGCTGGTTGATAATAGTTCTAATAATAAAATCAGACAGCAGTATGGGGCACGGTGGCCAGTCATGTGCTCCTCTTTGGACTATAATGCAGTCAAATACTCATTCTATTTGGTCAAATACTCATATAGCTTAATAGCAAGTGGAAGTCGCAAGCGAGTGACCTAACCTCAGAAATAGCACACGAGGCAGGACCTGCATAAGTGCTCGTGTTGTATGTCTTAACATTTGTTTTGGCCAGAATTTTAGAAATATGATGCATTGTTTAAAAGAGGTTATAGGGATAGTTTTCCTTGTTTTAGTGAATCCAGAAAGGGACCAACATTCACATGCTGTATTATATGTAGGTGTGATTTATCAGTTGTGCATGGTGGGAAGTGTGATATACTCAAACATTCACAAATGAAAAACATGAAGTGAGTGTCCGGTATGTAGAAAGAAACCAGAAACTGAACTTTTCATGTAAAAATCAAGATGTAAATCCTGTGAAGAATGCCGAGGCATTATTTACGTCATTCATCATTTTTATTTTATTTTGCTAGTTGCTTTACGTCGCACCGACACAGATTGGCCTTGTGGCGACGATGGGACAAGAAAGGGCTAGGAGTGGGAAGGAAGTGGGCATGGCATTAATTAAGGTACAGCCCCAACATTTGCCTGGTGTGAAAATGAGAAATCATCGAAAACGATTTTCAGGGCTGCCGTCAGTGGGGTTCGAACCTACTATCTCCCGAATACTGGATACTGGCCGCACTTAAGCGACTGCAGCTATCGAGCTTGGTGTCATTTATCATAGAACAAACCTGCCTGTAAATTATGCCGACCATACGGGACCTTTCTTTCGCAAAATGTTTCCCCATTCGGAAATCGCTAAATGATATGGGTGTGCTAGAATGAAAATGGCAGCTATCATTACAGAAATGTGCATGGAAGAAAAGATAAAAATTGTACCACATTTGCAGGTGATGAATTTGCTCTTGCTACTCATGTTTTTGTTTTATACATACAAATTTTCAGGAAAACAAATCTTAAAGAGGTGATTTTATGTAATTGTGTTCAATGTCTGCATGCTTTAGACCTCTCTGCTAGAAATTCAACTCACACTGTAATTGAATCTGACTTCATTGGGTTCTGCAAATAATTCAGTACATTGGACAGTAGTTTGAACTTTGAATTTCCAGTGTGTATTATATATATATATATTTTTTTTTTTTGAGGATGTGAACATGCAAAGACATTGTTCACATTGTGTGAATTGTTTCCTTATTTTCTGTTTTCCTTCAGGAATTAAATGAAGAGGCTGCTACTGATAAGCTAGTGGAAGTAAAATGTGAACCACCTGATAAGTTTCTTGATTCAAAGATAGGAAACTTTGCAGAAGAATTCATCAAAGAAGAACATGAATTTCAGGTAATAAAACTGTTTAATCTCAATTAATCAATTAGTGGATTTTATATTTTCCATTATAAATTTTCAGCTGGGTTTAGGCAAATTCTCTCACCAGCCTAAGAGGCTCAGTGAAGCATTGACTTTCTCAGCGCTAGTTGATGGCTTTGATCATAGCTCAGTCAGGTTGTATTTGGAGATCAGTAGACTTACAGGTTAACAAAGGAATTTCTCAAACCATAATTCCATCACCTCAACATCTCCAAACACCATAAAAGTAATTAACAGGCTTTAACATTATTATCATCATCATTTGACTCTCTTCTTGCTGTCACACACCATCACCATGATCAAGTCTAGGACATGTTTACTCAACAAGACCAATCTTACATAATGTACTTTTTCCTGGCCTCCCTTTCATTTCAGAAACCACTAGACGTCATACCAGTCTTTTGGTAGGTTAGCCCTTTAGGTGGTGAATGGATGAAAGTAATCTAATTAGCAACTGGAGTGAAGTTGTGGTTAATGGCAATGCTATCGCATGAAATGCTTAATGAAATGAAAGGCCGCACAGTTTCTCACACTTGTGATATATGGAAGCCAAGTACTAGTGCTGAAATGTACTGGCCATGGCCAGCGGTAGAGACTGTTCTGAGTTTGGTGTGTAAACTCATTCCTATCAGTGCTGCCATAGCAGTGATCAAATACCTCAAATACTATGTTAGGCTCACTACGCTGAAAAACAGGAGATAATAGGATCTGCCTTGTCAGTATACAAAAAACAGTTTAATCCATATTATTTACTCATATATATATATATATATACACCGAGAAAACATCATTCTCTTTTTCAGTGAAAAAATTATTTATGAGAATCCATTGACTTGATTTGAATGAAAATTAATTAGTTGTTCATTTATTACTTGAAACAAAGATCTTAGCTTGATAAAAGGTTCCATTCAGAAAAAATGATACATTAGTCCTTCAGTATCTTTTTTTGGTGCTAGTTAAAATGCTTATTGTTGACCCACTGTTTTTTTGTTGCTCATGGCTTTACGTCGCACCAACACAGATAGGTCTTATGGCGACAATGGGATAGGAAAGGCCTAGGAGTTGGAAGGAAGTGGCTGTGGCTTTAATTAAGGTACAGCCCCAGCATTTTCCTGGTGTGAAAATGGGAAACTACGGAAAACCTTCTTCAGGGCTGCCGACAGTGGGATTCGAACCCACTATCTCCTGGATACGAGCTCACAGCCACGCGCCTCTACGCGCACGGCCAAATCGCCCGGTGACCCAGTGTTCTTCTAGGACTGTGAATGTAGATGAGCTATGGTTTGCAGTATATTACAGGTAATGGAAAAGTATTGGGGTTATGAGCTCTTTACTCTTATTGGAGGAGTTTTCAAAAACTTAACCCATTAACGCCATGCGTGATCATATGATCACGCATCGCAATGCCTTATATAATATTGTATATTTTCAAATCCTTCGGGTTTAATCTACTAATTATTGTTATATTCTCTTTGACGTACATCTGGCAACTCAGCCTGATCGATATATTATGTTATAGTTCTCATTTGGCAGCATTATTGCATTGTGAGTTGGAGTGTGCCTGTGTGAGGATCAACAATGGATGCGTGCTTCAAGTAAGTAATTGTTTTCTAGTCCTGTTCACACATATTAGCCCATGAAAAATGCACCGATATATTTTATATAAATCATATTGAATGCTGGATAATTTTCAAGAGGAAAAATGTTCTTACTACTCTATTATATGCCAAGAATTTTTAGTGTGATCGTACAAACACGCTAGGCTCTAGCGGTGGCTTTCGGTTTCATAAAATATCACACATGTAATAAGCTAGGATTTTACGAGAATATTATCAGGGGTCTCTGTTTTAACATTTTAAAAGTTATTTCTCCTACTCCCACTGCTATTGTATGTTGTTTTATGGCATATCTGTGCCCTAATCTTCGCTTCTACATCTCAATAACGGTGCTCGAAAACATACCTACGGTAGTTGCGAATGTATCAGACATTTCTATTAGTCCATAATATAAGTAAAAGTACGTTTAGGCTGTAAATAGCCTGCTTTCTTTACACATGTCCTGATTTTTTGCAGGGATATAACTCTAATGGAAGTCCTCGATATTTTGGAAGCTGATGACAGTGAAGAGGAAACGGTGAAGGGAATATTCATCGGACCGCCTGAAGTGAATGTACCATCTGATGAAGATTCAGGTGACGAAGATGTTGGTGGTTTAGTTGACAATTTCACTGGCCGTCAACTATCCAGCAAGGCAGAAATTGTGTATACAAATAATGTACGTTTGGGAGGATGTGCAACAGATGATACTGAACAAGCAGACACTTCTGCCAAGAAGAAGAAAACAAACATTTACTCGTGGAATAAGTGTAACGTACTAAATCAAGAGAGTGTTTTTCCAGAACCCGACTATACGTTGTTTCGTGATAAATCCCCTGTGCAGTGTTTTAAAACTTTCTTTTATGGTGAAGTTATTGAACTGCTGTTGCAAGAATCAAGAAAGTACGCAATTTTTAAAAATTCCCCTGATCGTAATTTCTTGCCAGAGGAAATGAAAGTATTGCTATTCTGTTGCTGTCTGGTTGCAACCCTGTTCCCAGTAAACGTTCGTACTGGGAAGCAAGTGAGGACTTGCGCAATGAACTAATTGTCAATGCTATGCACAGAGACAGGTTCTTAGATATGTGTAAATTTATTCATTGTGCAGATAGCACCCAGCCAGTTTCCAATGACAAGATGTGGAAATTACGCCCCCTTATGGATCTTCTGAAAAAGCGATTTGTTTCCATGTTCAGGCCTGAGCACAATCTCAATTTCGACGAGTGCATGGTAAAATACTTTGGCGGGCATAGCTGCAAGCAATTCATAAGGGGGAAACCGATACATTTCGGTTACAAAATCTGGTGTTTGAATACATCCTCTGGATACCTTATCAATTTTGATATATATCAAGGAAAGAATCCAAAAGGAAACTCTGAATACGGAAAGGCCTATGGTAAATGTGCAGCTCCCATGATGCTGATGTTAGATGAACTGCCAGAGGACTTCAAAGTACTGCCGTTCCGCCTTTACTTTGATAACCTCTTTACAAACATGACACTTCTTCAAGAGCTGAAGCGCCGTGGCTATGGAGGGACTGGGACTATCAGAGAGAATCGTGTTCCCAAGGAATGTCCTCTTCCCGCAGTAACGGAAATGAAGAAGAAGCCCCGTGGAACATTTGAGGTTGCCATGCGTGTGGAAGATGGGATTGGAAATGTAAGATGGGTTGACAATTCCATCGTAATCATTGCATCCACGTGCTACGGCACAGATACTGCCTCTTCCGTTTCACGGTACTCTCAAACAGAGAAGAAGAGAGTGCGTGTGAGACGTCCCGCTGTTTTCGGGGCATACAATAAGAACATGGGAGGAACGGACAAAATGGATGAGAACGTCTCCGACGACCGCATAGTCATACGGGGGAAGAAGTGGTGGTGCTCCCTATTTATGTGGATGCTCGATGTTACAGCACATAATGCCTGGCAGCTTATGAGAAGATCAGGTGCTGACATCCCTCAGCCTGACTTCCGCCGCCACATCGTACAGACATACCTCAACGCGTACAGGAATCCATCATCTGGGGCAGGACGTCCCATTGGAACGGTTCATCAAGGTCGCACCCCCAATGATATTCGCTTAGATGGCAGAAATCATCTAGTAGCATCTGGTAATCTTCGCAGATGTGCTGGAATTAACTGTTTTAGCACTGTACGTACCCAGTGCTTGAAATGCAACGTTGGACTCTGCATTCCTTGCTATGTTCCTTACCATACAGTTGAATAACGCTAAGAAAAGACAACCAAATTGGTAAACAGTGATAGAGTGATGAACAAATGCTTTTTCTTATGGCTCTCACGTTTTTAATTTCATGGTTTGTTGTACCCATATATTTTACACAAGTGTTTTTGTACATTATATGTTGAATTTGTAGAATGTGCTTGTCACATATTAAAATAATAATACATTTACAAAGATATTAATGATAAAATGAAATGCTCCCACTCCCGCCTAGCGTGATCATATGGACACGGTCCCTCGCGGGGAAACTACTGGGCGAAAATGCATAAAACTTCATATACATACTCTAGACACAATCAGAAGCAATATGTATAACAGGCAAATCAAAATTCTAAACAAAAAAAAAAAAAAAAAAAAAAAAAAAAAAAAAAAAAAAAAAAAATTAAAAATTCCGGCATTAACAGGTTAATAGGGAGAAAGGTTATAGATTCATTATTTTTCCTTTCTTCATTTTTAACAGAGGAGTGTGTATTTTAATTGCTCATTTCAAGTAATATTCATTTTCATTCAACTCAATTCATTGGATTTTGGTAACTTTTTTTTTTTTTTTTCTGAAGAAGAGAATGATGTTTTCTTGAAAAATGTACAGTTAAATGATGTGTATTAAATAGTTTTTCAGTGCAGTGAGATTGTCACTTTAAGTAATTAACCCATATCTGCCCAAATTATTTTTTTGTGGAATATTGCAATATATTTCGTATGTACAATTGTTTGTAATCAAAATGAAAGGGTTATGATGATTTTAGGTTCCATTAACATATTTTTGCGGAGATTTACCGTGTCGACATATGTTGACAGTGAGCCTGGACGGGTAGGGTAAAAGACATGCTTAATAAAGGAACTTTTCTTCGCATTTTAAGCTCATATGAATTTAATAATTAATCACATAGTAAATATTAGTCACACAAGTGTTGAATAAGCACAAAATATTACAAAATATGTGATTCAAAACGTAAATGAAGAACAGTTTTGTCTCAGTTTGGAATGCACACTGTTTCAAAATAAAAGGACAATATTCGTATGTTTGTAGTTTTGTTATACACACAATACCAAATTTTAAGCAAGTATGATCACTTTAAAAACAGCAAAAAAGGAAAGTTACGAGTAGAACTTCAAAATAGTTTAGTGTGTATTTTGAGGTTACACTCTTCTTTTCGCCATCCAGTCTGGTTTAGCGTGAGTGAAATGCCTCGAAGCAAAGGACGTGGCAGCTAACGTTAAATTTTTTGCACTGTTTCCTGGCAGCTTTAGCACATTGAGCGCACCGCAGCTGCTTCCCTCTTGTTTCGAGGTAATGGATTACCCCATCAAAACACACTTCTGGCAATACACATGAAGATAATTTCATACTCGGCCTTCCTGCGTTAGGATGCGTAGCAGCACAAGATCAAATATATGCCCTAACGATGTACCGTGTGAAGGCGAGAGGGTCTAAATTTTCCTCTTTGCTGTTTGGTGTCAAACAGTAAAGTTCACTTATTTTTGTACACACTGGTTCAGCACCAGCCCGGAGTTGATTACCAGAAAGTTTGTTTATATCTCCACATGACTCATCATCATCACTAATCCCCGTCACTATGGAAATCATTTTCAGGTGGTTCTATGCATATATATTAGCATCTAGGATGTCTTGTGATTCTTCCAGGATGCTTATGATCTGCTCGACGGTCAGTCTGAGAAGAATAATTGAAAATTCTATATCAGTACTGAGGCAGTCCCATTCGCGCCCACTGTTGACATATGTCGACGTGGAAATTTTGTGCTCTGCTAGTCAAAAGCAACTATAAATCAGCCATAAATGAATTCAAAATCTTTTAAAGGTATGTTTTGTTGTTACGTTTAACACAACAGTCCGATCTTACTTTCCACTGTAACAATATTATAAGAAAATATTACTCACCGCGATGGAAGCGTCATCCTCTTTACTGTATAGGGAATGGTATATCATACACGGCCACGCGATAAGGCGCGAAACCGAGTGATTCTTGTTTTTGTGCTGTGCAGTAAGTATCAAACAATGAACTGTAAACAATACACCTCAAAAATATTCTTCCGGTTTACAGATATAAGATCAACAATATTCAGATATTAACGTCGACAAATGTCGACAGTGGGCACATATGTGTTAATACTGGCCATTATAGGCTTTCAGTATGGTCAGTTTTACCCCTTTAATACTGCAGTGGGTCAGTATATCAAGTACTAGTATCTATCAGAATAAGTCTGTGTGGAGAGACAGAAAGACAAAGATGAAGCCCCTTTTTATATATGACTTTTATTCACAGATGAGCAATTGAATGAAAGATAGCTGCCATTTTTGTCAAAATTGCACTGTTATCGTCCCAGTGATATGGGACATGACTGTGATGTCATACTGGCTTTGTGAGTAACAGTAGGATGCAGAATGGGTTAGATACAAGATCTCTCGTGCGTTTAATCGTGGCGAGATTTTTGGTGCTGTACGTATTGGCTATTCCATCTCCCGCAGGCAGTGGGCATTCGATGGTCTGTTATGTGCTGAGTGTACCATGAATATGTAGATTCGGGCAGAACAATTGTTCACAGGGTCAGCTGTTATGGAGTACAACATGTTGTTGACAGGGGCACGTGTCAACTGACTTGGATGGTAAGAGCAGGGAGTTGGATCACACTAGAGCAGATTACTCGCAAGTTCAATGCTGGATAACATCAAAATGTGAATAGCCTTACCAGCCACTTTTTCGAATGAAGTGCAAAAGCCACCGGCCAACTTGGTACCACTGCTCACCACACGTCACAAGGCAGTGATACAGGAACACCAACAATTTTCAAAACATAGAGCTAGACTGCTTGACGTACAAGTTACTAGATACTGATAGCAGAGTATGGATTGTCTTGTCAGCTGGGTAGAGCTGAGGCTTGTGGTGTTTGTATCATTATAAAGGGACAGTTCTTGTGGGATGATATGAAAACCCTGGTACATCTGACAACATCCCTCACCGATGAATGATAAAGGAACCTGCTATCGGCCACTTCCACAACACTGCAGGAGACCTGTACGTACAGTAAGACAATAATGCGCCTTCCATTAATTCCTATTGTGGTTGATTGTTTTGATGAACACTTCACAGATTTGAACATGCTTGCGTGGTTCCCAAAGTCATCTCAGTCTGTTGAGAGAGATGAGCGCACCATTCACCCTCCTCCAAACAGTCTCTGTGCATTATGTGAGGTTGTGCACTAGTTGTGGAACTGTATGACTTCCCATGCTTCCAGTATCTTGTTGAGCTTCTGTCACACCACATTGCCACTGACATCAAGGGGAAAGTGTATGCTACATGCAACTAGCAAACTACCACCTGTATTCATCTTTACCCTGTGTTTCTTGCCTTAGACTTCATTCTGATTGACTCCCTTAATCTTTGGTCCCTTCCACCGTTGAGATACTGTTCTCTTCCGGGTGGTTTACATTACCTTCTCCTGTGCAGTGGTCCTCGCCATTGTCAGTCATGATATCATACACTGCAGACATTTTACTGTACTAAAACTGATACTAACATGGTGATAGATACCGCTGTGTGGATTAGAGTGACATTTTCTCCACTCAGGGTACCATCACCCCATCTAAAAGGACTCACCCACCCAAAACTGATGGCCTCTTTTTGGAGTCGAGTTGTTTACAGTTGTTCGATACTTGGCATTGAGACACTGCTGTATGGTCTACTCTATTACTGTAGTGAGGTTATCCAGCTAGACAATGTTTATATTATTATTATTATTTTTATTATTATTGCCTCTGTGGCTCAGGCGGCAGTGTGCAAGTCTCTCATTTCTGGCTTCCGTGCTTCAAATCCCGGTCACTCCATGTGAAATTTGCTCTGGACTAAGCGGAGGCGAGGCAGGTTTTTTGTCTGGGTACCATGGTTTTCCTGTTATTTTTCATTCCAGCAACACTCTCCAGTATCATTTATTTTCATCTGTCAGTTATTACCCTTTGCCCCAGATGAGTGCGACAGGCTTCGGCAGCTGGCACAATTCTTATTCTCGCTGCTAAATGGGGCTTCATTCATTCCATTCCTGACCTGGTCTAATGACTGGAAACAGGATGTGGATTTTCATTCATTCATCATCATCATCATCATCATCATCATTATTATTGTTATTACATTCACTTGTACACCATCTGAGTAAGAGAAAATGTCATTGCCTAAACATTATCAAGCAGTTCTTTTCTACATTTTTGCATGGTCTGCCCTCTAAAGTGCATGATTCTCATTTGCTAAAATGTAGTACCGTAAGTTTAGAGAAATATGAATATTTTTTGTCTCTCTGTAGGATGTGAAAGAAACAGACCAGAATGAAGCCTGTATCTTGGGCGGGTCTCCTCCTTCTTGGTAAGTTCTTGTCTCTTTTAGTACAAATGGTTACATTTTCTTAATTATTTATGTGTGGTGGTATGTGACAATGAGAGGGAACTCTTTCATTTATTTATAAGAAATTGCAGCAGCTTAATTTACACCTCAGTGGGTACATTATTATTATTATTATCATTGTTATTATTATTATCATTATTATTATTATTATTATTATTATTATTATTATTATTATTATTATTATTATTATTATTATTATTATTTGCGTATGGACCCTGTTGGATCACGCATTACATTCATGATTCGCCTTTCTAACAGACCATATTGCTTTCATTCTTTTGCTGTGTGCCTGTTTTCTTTCTTCTGACCACTTAGTCCCCGATCTTTTAGGGACTTCATTCTCTGGCTTTACTACCCATCTATGTATCTTGTGACGGTAAATGTTTCTGTCCACTATTTCTGATGGTTCTGTCTGGGCCTTTTCCAGATCATTTTTGACATCTTGTATCCATGGTACGTTCTTCAGTTTTTCGGTGTATGTCAAAATCTTGTGGGTTAGCCTTGAAGACGATAGTCTGTGAATGTGTCCATAGAATTTCAGTCTTCGTTTTCTGACGTCTGCGGCAAGGTTAGACAGTCAATCCGTAGCTTTGCGTGATTTGAGCCTATACCCTTCTTCCTTTTTATCTGGACCCAGAATTTTCCTCAAGATCTTCCTTTCCTCCTTCAAAAATGCTAAAATGTAGTACCGTAAGTTTAGAGAAATATGAATATTTTTTGTCTCTCTGTAGGATGTGAAAGAAACAGACCAGAATGAAGCCTATATCTTGGGCGGGTCTCCTCCTTCTTGGTAAGTTCTTGTCTCTTTTAGTACAAAGTCCAGATCACCTTTATTATTAAGAACCAAGATTTCACTTGCATACAGCACTTCAGGTTTAATCACCGTATTATAATGTTTGATTTTTCTATGTATGGACATGCACTTCTCGTTGTATATGTCACGGGTTCTCCAATATGCTCTTTTGAGTTTTTGTAATCGAACTTTCTGTGCTTCCTTTTCCAACCCTGTTGGTTCTAGGATCTCACTGAGATATTTAAAGTATGGAACTCGTTTGATGTGTCCATATTTTGTTTGTAATTCCTGAATGTCGAATTCAGTGCAAATAAACTTGGTCTTCTCGAATGAGATTTTAAGTCCAGTTTTCTCAGCGCATTCCTTGAGGATTTCAATCTGTTTGATCACTGAAATTTCACTGTCTGTTAGTATCGCTAGGTCGTCTGTGAAAGCTAAACAACTGACCTTAATGTCATCGTTCTTTCGGCCAAGTTGAATGGGTTTCAAGTGCTTCTGAACTTTTAATTCCTTCTCCCATTCCCGAATGACTTTGTCTAGAACAAGATTGAAAAGCGGTGGTGACAGTCCGTCACCCTGTCGCACGCCGGTCTTAATGGCAAAGGGCTCCGATACTTCACCGATGAATTGAACTTTTGACTTTATGTCCGTGAGTGTTTCCTTGACGAGTCTTAATGTCTTTGGGTCAAGCCCTTGTTCTTCTAAGATGTTAAAGAGAGACTGTCGATCAACCGAATCGTACGCTTTCTTGAAGTCAACGAAACTACAAATAATCGGGGAGTTTCGGATTGCGCTATATTTCAATATCGTCTTCAAGTTAAAAATTTGTGCAACACAGGACCGCCCAGGTCGGAAACCGGCTTGATATTCTCCAATTTTGTGTTCAAGCTGTTCTTGTACTCTTTGAAGAAGACACACGGAGAGAATCTTGTAGGTGACTTGAACGAGAGAAATCCCTCTGTAGTTATTTACATCGGTTTTGTCACCTTTCTTGTGTACCGGATGGATAAGTGCACATTTCCATTCTTCAGGTAGCTTTTCTTTTTCCCAGGTGTCCATGATTATTAGTGTGAGCTCCTCAAGCGTATTTGGGCCTATGTTCTTTAATAGTTCTGCAACTATGCCATCTTCTCCAGGCGCCCTGTTATTTTTGAGTCTGAAGACGTGTCTCTGGATTTCTTCTTTGGTAGGTGGTGGAGATTAAGGGTTTACGTGTACAGGAGTTTCTTTGGGCCATCATAATGTTGGCTCCTGGCAATTCAGTAATTCAGAGAAATATCGAGCCAACTCCTTACAATTATCCTGGTTAGACAGCGCGAGTTTTCCGTCTTGTTTTCGGAAGCATAAATTCTGTGGGGTGTATCCATGGATTCTCCCTGCGAAAGTCCTGTAGAAGTCTCGCATATTGTGATCTTGGAAATCTTTTTCTATAGATTCCAGTTGGTCCTTCATGTATCTCCTCTTCGTTTGCCTGATTACTTTTGACGTTTCCTTCCTTGTCTGAAGATAGTGTTGTTGAGCCTCGAGTGACTTCTTACAGTTATATTTCTGAAAGGCTCTCTTCCGCTTTTCCAGTGCTTCTTCACATGCAGAGTCCCACCAAGGGTGTTTCGTATTCTTCTTCATTGGAATCGTCTCTTTAGCTCTTGTAATGATCTTGTCATGGAACTGTTGCCAGGTGTCCTCCTTTTCCTTTTCCCATTCTTCTTTTATGTTAGTTTCCTTTATGTTTTTCGTGTCGAACTTCTGAAGATGACATTTCTTATAGTGGTTCTTTTCGGGGTAAATTTCACTTTGATACGCACTAAATAATGGTCAGAATCAATATTCGCTCCTCTTCGAACTTGAACATCATGAATTTCTTTCTGTAAAGGATGTGTGATGGCTACATGGTTAATCTGATATTCTCCAAGAGATTGTAAAGGTGATCTCCAGGTCTTCTGTTTTCGAGGATGCTTCCTCAGAGAGGTGGACATTACCATCAAGTTGTTCTGTTGACAGAGCTCAATAAGTCTCATGCCATTCTTGTTGGTGAATTTATGAGCTGGATATTTGCCTACGGTCTTTTGGTATTCTTTTTCTCTACCAATCTGTGCATTGAAATCACCTAGCAATATCTTTGTATCTTCTCTGGGGACTGCTGCCAAGATTTTTTCGAGATTAGACCAGAATTGTTCTACTTTCTGCAAGTCCTTCTTATTTTCGATGTTTGTGGGGGCATGTACATTAATTATTGTGTTGAGACAGTATTAAAACACTGTCTCCTTGTTTGACATTTTCGAGTTGGAGTCTATCTCCGTGGAAATTATTTCACTTTATCTCCCTGCGAGATATGGACTTAATCCTCATAGTAACTTAAATTAATGAACTGCTTCCTTCTCCTACGACTGTGGGTGAGTTACTATTTATTTGAAACTTGATTATACGCAACTACTCGAAGTTACATCGGGTCTGTAAACTCTGTTGGTTAATATGCCCTACCGGGAGTCGTTTAATTTCCGTGGACTGTAACCTACTGCGCAACCTCTGGCGCATCCCGATCCTGGAGTAACGAAAGCCAACTTCCGCTTTCCGTTGGAAGAGGAAGAGAGAGGTGGTCTGCCGAGAACATGGAAGCCGAACAGACGTGCATGTATAGCTCCGCTATGATGTTCAACTTCAAGATGGTGCCTGGTTGATCCAGTGCATTTTTCGGGGTCACATTCCCCGATTTATGAGTTCCTGTACTCTGGACGAACTTTTGGAGCATCGCAGATGTTGTATTTTCTACTAGTTTTATTTGTTTGAACTTCGGCCTAATGTAAGTACGGGGTCCTTCCTCTACGTCACCGCCAAGACTGTAAGTTATAACTTTTCCTCTAACTTCATCTACAATTTCGTCGAAGTGATTGTGCTAGTTGGGTTGTGATACATGGAATGCCTCTACTGGAATTACAAATCGAAATTTACCTGAACTTGAATTTAATAATAATAATAATAACTTTTTCGGCGGTGTGCTGTGATTAGAAATCAGTTCCCATGCTTTGTATCGTTTTCCAAACTAGGAACTGTTCAAAATTGGAAACCTTAAAAATGTGTTACTAATATTGTAAAATTTATTCTGGTCACCTTTCCGTTATTTCATTTTCAAAAAGGTGATGTCTTAAACCCTTGTTAGAGGGCCTACTCTTGGGTAACGAAAGATGCTAAGCGAGGAAGTTGTATAAGGTATTTCTGTGCGAATTTTCTGCGTATTTCTGGCTTTCTTTTTAGACTTCTTTTCCCTTTGAGAAATTGCGGTTTTCTTTTAAAGCGGTCTGTTTTGCCATTGTTGCGTTTCTCACTGGGATTGGTTCACTCTCTTTGAAGTGAATGTTAATTGTTGTTGTTGCTATGGAGACGGATTTGAGGGTTGTTGACAAAAGGTTTTATGCTCCTGTGGGATGCTGTAATGTTGAAAGCTAATATTTGTCCTTAATTTTTGGCTCGCTTATCTTTGGTTATTGATTTTTCTCTTGGTATCCCCGTTTACCCGCGTGATATGATTTTCCTGATTTATTCTCAATTTAATTTCGGGTTTTTCCTTGTTTTCCTCTATTTGGGTGTGGGTACAATGAACTTTGTACCACCTCCTCGCTTAGTACCTCAAAGAATTTCTGTATTCGCTTAGTACCTCAAAGAATTTCTGTATTCGCTTAGTGTATTTTCTAAGAGAAGAAAAGTTAACTTAACAAATTTATTTCATGCAAATTAACTAAGTTAATGGTGCGAAAATAATTAATCTAAACCAAAAGACTTTAAAACGTATCATGATTTATTGGTAATTTATAAATAAGAAGGTAGGTTAGGCTAGTACTGAAATTTTATATTGGGTCCCAATAAGTTAGGCCGGTTCGAAACGTAGGTTAGTTGTGTTTTGGTATTATTTCTCTTTGAATATTTTTCTTATTCCTGTTGATGTTCTGAGTCCAGAGTTATCTTAATATTACTTCTTTCTCTGATTAAATATATTTATTTACTTCAAAAGAACCTGGACGTGTTATTATTGTAGTATTTGAAACCATACAGTGATAGTTATTTTCATTCTTTCCATGGCCTCTGGTCGCTTGTCTTATTCGTGGTAAGTACCTTTGGTGATGGTTTACTTTTGGATAATTTTGCTTCCACCTTGTTTGGTTTTTTTTAAACCTATATTTCTTGTCTTGTTGCTACCTGTGCGGACACTGTGGGGATGGGTGTTTGTGCGGCACAGTCAGTGGTAGCTCCAGAGCGTGGTTGTCATTTGTTTTCCCTTCGCTCTGGGCGGTATGCGAGCTGTTCCTTCAGAATTGCTCGCCTGTTAGTAGACCCTTGTGTTATTGTGTTTCGTGGTGTCGTAGCTCACCCTCTTGGCATCCCCTTAACGTTGTCACTGTATGGTTTTAAAAGGTGTGTCTGGGTAATGAAAGGCATGTTAAGATATCTATTAAAAAATGTAAAGGAAATGCATTCATCTTGTTTAACTGTCCAAAAATTTGTTTCATGTTAATATCTTCGGGGTGTTTTGTCCGGTTCCCTGTCGAGCTGTGTGCTACCTTCTTGGATTGTGTACGTGATGTTGGTATTGCTCTACCAGCTGCTGTTCGTGTGTTTCCCGCCTGCCTGCCTTACTGCTTTCAGGTGCCTTGTATCATTCCCTTCTTTGTTTCTTCGTAAATTGGTGAGTTTGAAGTTTATCAATTACTCTAAATTCTGAATGTATCATCATTTATCTTAAAAAATTGTGAAATGACCGACACTTGAGCACGAATCGATTGGCTTTGGGCTACGAGTGTACCACAGTTTGCCGTGTACTCTGTGATTTTCTTGGTGGTTATTTGTTCAGTATTTTCATGGTCTACCTGCGAAAATGATTTAATCTGTGGTTATGGAATTAATTGTGTTTAATCGAGTTATTGGTTTTGCTCGGATATGTTGCGTGTGACGTTATTTGTTTTACTGGATTATGATCGTTGGCCTGTACTCTGGGAACTTATTACATTATCTGTCCTGACGTTTTATATTGTTTCCCAGGTTTGTTGTTATTCTTATTATTTTACCTGACATGATGCTTCGATTGTGCTAAAATCATCCTGCGAGAAACTATCGTTGTTGATTTTTACCTACTGCGTTGCTAACAGCGTGTGAACCTTGCATGTACTTAATCTATTGGCATGTGTACCTTGTGCCTGGTCAGTATGGGTGTGATTTACTGCTGAACTGTTGGGCATTTCATCGTATCCTCCCATCGTTAGTGCCTATGAACCCGTTTTAAACTTTTCCTGGTTTATGTGATTGGCATGTATGTGTTACTGATATTTGCTCTGTGCGATTGAAATTATGCCTTGCTACCTACTTTGGCCTAAATGGGATTGTGTGCATGCCGGTAACTGTTTCTTTCGAGTATTTCATTCTTCATTATTGTTAAACTTTGAAATTAATCCTGCCTGTGATGTTTCTTTACATTGGGCCGGTTGTTACCTCGAAAATCTTTACCTTTACTTTGTCTGGTAAATGTTTCCTAACCTTGTTTGGTTACCATTAGTCCCGTGGGGAACTTGTCTTTAAAGTGTAGAGCCTTATATCTACTTGGAAGTCATCATTTATGTTTTATACAACCAGTCCGTGGTGATGTGTTTCCATTGTTTCCTGTGCAATCGCTGATCAGAGCTAGCTGCGAGACTTGGCTGTGCTTTTTGCATGAGTGGTTTCCATTTTTACCTTGTCTTGCTGTTGGTGTCCGTTTGGTGTGTCGTTAGGTGGTGGACGGAGGCATGTTACATTATGTCATCTGTTATTTGGTAGTTATGGGCTATAGTTGAACTCTGTTAATCGGTGATTGGGTTGGTGACTTGTTGGCCACGTGCCTGGACATTTTAGTGTCTTTGCTTGTTTACCCTTTTCCCAACTATTGATTGTATGTGGTTCTCTGTTTCATTGTGTTTTGTACCCTATTATCGGTTGTATTTGTTACCTTGTTGAAAGTATTTGTACGGTGCGGCCTGCCTCAAGTGTTCCTGCTGATGAATTGTCTATGGTGGAATTATTAAACTAGCTCGTTCTGTCTGAAATTTGTGACCTTGTTGTCATCCTGATGTAAATTTTTGATCATATATGGAGGTTCTTGTATTTGGTAGTTCTCGGCATATCTGACATGGTACCCTGTTGAAGTCATTATGTGTCTAGGTATATTTCTTCTGCAAAATTCATTCAACCTATCCTTATTTGCCTAGTTCCATTTCGAGTTGTGAGTTCTGTGAAACCCTTTACCTTATCTACTTATTGATTTGGAGTTGAGTGATGCAGTAGGGTCATAACACCTGAGGACTGAGTTCCTTTTAACCTGTAATGGTTTGGTCGTGATCCTGTGTTTGAAGGAAAGTGTACGGTACCGTAAGTTTGATTTTGGGATTTGCATATTGATTACTGAGCATGTTGTTGAGGATGGTGTATTCCTTTGATCCCTTTAAGGGCTAACACGTGGCTTGGGGTAGTCATTATGGTTTTACTATTATTATTGTAGTGTGTGTAATTGTGGTTATGGCATGTCAGGTATGGGCGATGTGTTGCCTTGATGTTTTACCTTGTGCCTTTGTAGATTTGGGAATAACCCCTCGCATGAATTTATTTCTCGTTTGGAACTATCTTACCTTGTTGTAACTTCCTGGTTTCGTGTTTCATGGTTTCTTCATTTCCTGTCACCCTGCATTTCTGGTTGATCTGATGTCATCGTATCTGTTTTTGGTTCTTCTGTAATGCTCATTTTAAATTTTATCTGCCACTCTATGGTGTTCTTATCCCAGTGGTTCTTTGGTGTCTGTAGACATTGGTGTTGACCATCTTACCGTGCTTTGAGTTTGCTACTCTGGTATGGGACGGATTAGGATTCTCTTAGTCGGTACTGGAATCTTCCTGCTAATAGATTATGGGGTCTATTAGTTGAGAACTGCCTTCTTCATGCTTCTGTGAGCATTTTCCATGGACTTGCCTCGTATTCCGCCACTTATGTTTTATTTGCCTGCTCCCCTGGGAGATAGGGGGAGGCACCTGTTGGCTGTAGAGCGACAGTGTGATCGGAAAGTCACGTATTTATAGACCAGGTAATGCTGAGACCCTATTGGGTAACCGGTAGTGTACGCTGTGTTGGTCAGTGCTCGTTATTTTCCTTTCGGGGTCTTCTGATCTGAGGTTTTAAATTTCCTTTTAATTTGTTTGGGTGTCCCTTTGTGGAATGAATTGTGATTATGTTTCCATGCAGTAGGTTAGTTACCTGATTCCAGATTTTGTTCCCTCCTGAGTTTCTCCTGTCCCTATTTCTGTCCTGTTGCTTCCATGGAGCTAATTATGGTCCTGTGTTGTACTTAATTTTGATCTGTAAGTTTTGGTAGCTTGGTGTTTGTTGGTTGGTCCGTTGTTGATGACAAACTGAAACGCGTACCCTCCATCTAAATGATCTTTAGAGGTCTCCAACTGATCCTGCCTACTCTTCCCTTGCTATGAATTTGTTTACCTTTTTAGCCTTGGATTTCTCCATATTTTATATCCTATTTTCGCTTACCTGAAACCTTGCTAATTGATTGTGTATTGGTTGCCTCTCCTTGTTCTTGTTCATCTTGGTTATGCATGGTGTATTTGGAATGTTGAGCCTCATTGGTTGGATATTCATTTGCATCTTTTCTGGTGTATTTGTGAAATTTGGTATTTTGCGAGCTTGCTGTGTTGAAGGTCAGCCTCTGTTCTGTTCTGCTTGTTGGAGTTAGTTCTGGTTACCTTGGTTCTGCTTGTGTTATGCATTATTTGGGGTATTTTGTGGTATACTCGGGCCCTAGTTCAATCGAGCGCAAGTTAAAAATTTAAATTAAAGCTAATACTTGGATCTTGGGTATCATGTAGTTCTGCATACACCAATTTATGATCCTTTCTTGTTCCCTGTTCCTTGCTCCCTTGCGTTCCTTTCTTTTCGGGTGGTAATCTTCGTTTATCTTGATATTGAAACAAGAAGATTGCATTTCTTAGTAGGTAAAAGGGAACTCTATAAATAAAACTGATATTAAGATTGAGAATATCTCTGTTACTATCTCAAAAGGTTTAAAATTGATGTTTGGGAATTTTCCAATCGTTAACTGAAACATGTTCTGGTACAGAGGTGATATAATTATGGTAAAAGAAAATTACCAAGATCTTGCAAATTAATTTTCTTTTGAAGAAGATAATTCCGGGTATTCATCGTAATACATATCTACTGTATGTGAACTATGAACCAACATGTTGGTTATATGGCTGGTGTAGTATAACAGTCTTATTATTCTTGTGATATCTGAACTAAACAAGCATTGGGTTTAAAGGTACTAACTACAATTGGAAGGCATATACATTGGTATGTTGGCGTTCCTGAGGCATAATGCAGTCATCTCGGTGTGTCGTTTACTCATATGGACTCCTTCACCAAAATTTAGTATACTTCTGGACCACCGCAGTATGTGTAACATAAAGTACGAGTGTACGTGTAGTTTCTGGGCGGGAGGCTGAGACAGTATTAAAACACTGTCTCCTTGTTTGACATTTTCGAGTTGGAGTCTATCTCCGTGGAAATTATTTCACTTTATCTCCCTGCGAGATATGGACTTAATCCTCATAGTAACTTAAATTAATGAACTGCTTCCTTCTCCTACGACTGTGGGTGAGTTACTATTTATTTGAAACTTGATTATACGCAACTACTCGAAGTTACATCGGGTCTGTAAACTCTGTTGGTTAATATGCCCTACCGGGAGTCGTTTAATTTCCGTGGACTGTAACCTACTGCGCAACCTCTGGCGCATCCCGATCCTGGAGTAACGAAAGCCAACTTCCGCTTTCCGTTGGAAGAGGAAGAGAGAGGTGGTCTGCCGAGAACATGGAAGCCGAACAGACGTGCATGTATAGCTCCGCTATGATGTTCAACTTCAAGATGGTGCCTGGTTGATCCAGTGCATTTTTCGGGGTCACATTCCCCGATTTATGAGTTCCTGTACTCTGGACGAACTTTTGGAGCATCGCAGATGTTGTATTTTCTACTAGTTTTATTTGTTTGAACTTCGGCCTAATGTAAGTACGGGGTCCTTCCTCTGCGTCACCGCCAAGACTGTAAGTTATAACTTTTCCTCTAACTTCATCTACAATTTCGTCGAAGTGATTGTGCTAGTTGGGTTGTGATACATGGAATGCCTCTACTGGAATTACAAATCGAAATTTACCTGAACTTGAATTTAATAATAATAATAATAACTTTTTCGGCGGTGTGCTGTGATTAGAAATCAGTTCCCATGCTTTGTATCGTTTTCCAAACTAGGAACTGTTCAAAATTGGAAACCTTAAAAATGTGTTACTAATATTGTAAAATTTATTCTGGTCACCTTTCCGTTATTTCATTTTCAAAAAGGTGATGTCTTAAACCCTTGTTAGAGGGCCTACTCTTGGGTAACGAAAGATGCTAAGCGAGGAAGTTGTATAAGGTATTTCTGTGCGAATTTTCTGCGTATTTCTGCCTTTCTTTTTAGACTTTTCTTTTCCCTTTGAGAAATTGCGGTTTTCTTTTAAAGCAGTCTGTTTTGCCATTGTTGCGTTTCTCACTGGGATTGGTTCACTCTCTTTGAAGTGAATGTTAATTGTTGTTGTTGCTATGGAGACGGATTTGAGGGTTGTTGACAAAAGGTTTTATGCTCCTGTGGGATGCTGTAATGTTGAAAGCTAATATTTGTCCTTAATTTTTGGCTCGCTTATCTTTGGTTATTGATTTTTCTCTTGGTATCCCCGTTTACCCGCGTGATATGATTTTCCTGATTTATTCTCAATTTAATTTCGGGTTTTTCCTTGTTTTCCTCTATTTGGGTGTGGGTACAATGAACTTTGTACCACCTCCTCGCTTAGTACCTCAAAGAATTTCTGTATTCGCTTAGTACCTCAAAGAATTTCTGTATTCGCTTAGTGTATTTTCTAAGAGAAGAAAAGTTAACTTAACAAATTTATTTCATGCAAATTAACTAAGTTAATGGTGCGAAAATAATTAATCTAAACCAAAAGACTTTAAAACGTATCATGATTTATTGGTAATTTATAAATAAGAAGGTAGGTTAGGCTAGTACTGAAATTTTATATTGGGTCCCAATAAGTTAGGCCGGTTCGAAACGTAGGTTAGTTATGTTTTGGTATTATTTCTCTTTGAATATTTTTCTTATTCCTGTTGATGTTCTGAGTCCAGAGTTATCTTAATATTACTTCTTTCTCTGATTAAATATATTTATTTACTTCAAAAGAACCTGGACGTGTTATTATTGTAGTATTTGAAACCATACAGTGATAGTTATTTTCATTCTTTCCATGGCCTCTGGTCGCTTGTCTTATTCATGGTAAGTACCTTTTGTGATGGTTTACTTTTGGATAATTTTGCTTCCACCTTGTTTGGTTTTTTTTTAACCTATATTTCTTGTCTTGTTGCTACCTGTGCGGACACTGTGGGGATGGGTGTTTGTGCGGCACAGTGTATCTTTTGTTCGCACATTGTACGCGCATCGTCCTTACTCTATTACTTATGGGAGTGACTTCTTTGATCGAATCAACAATGCTTTTATGGACTACAAAAGCCATGCCCAAAAGAGGGGTGGCACCTCTTCCTATTCGTTTGTCTGTTTTACTTTTGAAAATACGATAATTACCATAGTCTAGTGTGTTTTCATCCGTAAGGCGTGTTTCCTGGAGAGCTAGTATCTGTATCCTTTGTCGATCTAGTTTTGATGTTAAGGTGTGTAGTTTGCCTGGTTGTAGTAACGTGTTAATGTTGAAGGTCCCGATGTATGTGGGTTTCTTTCATGGTAGTTTGCCAGAGAACTCCGACTTTCTCTGTGATCGTGGTAGTCCAGGTCCCCCAGAATCCGAAGACCTGGTTGCCGTCCATTGACGGGTGGATTGGTTACCACCTGGGGTAATTCTGAAATTACTCTCACGAATCATAATTGCTTGTAATCAAGGATTAGTCCAGTGTTTCCGCTGAGAGTTTAGGACCAGGGATTGCTAGTTCCTGGAACGTAATTTGTACAGCCGTACCTACTAGGTAAACAGACGATGACCACTTTGCCGCTCGATCCAAGTCAGACGCGAAGTGGATTTCATTTTTGGTTCTTCCGCCCTCTCTGCCATTGAGACATAAGTCCTCTTCTGCCATCGAAGCCATTGACCACAGTTCTATTCAGCTCAGTTGATCCGCAAGTACTTATTTGACTAGGTCTTATTCGCACCTGTCCTGTATATCTACAGGAAACTTCCCCTATTAGCCATTGGGACGCGCCGTGTCGGGGTTGAGAGCCCCATCCAGTGTTTCACGCAGGGTTATGCTTAGTTCGTACTTAGTTCGGAACTAAACCCCCACGTGAACTGACCAGGTAATAATGTAGTATGCTATCCAGTACAGAAGTGTCACATTGCCGGTCATAAAGATGGCTGACAATAGTGGCCGGCTGTGTGACCTAGGTAACGCCGAGAATATAAAGAATAGTGCATATCTTATTCGAGGTTTCTATGGAAATAATGACAAAGGAAACAAAAAGGGGGCAGTAAGGTCGAAAGTGCTATTCAGATATATGGAGTGCCCTCTAGATAGTATTATCTATGGACTATTTGCCGCAATTACCAAGTTGGCGGACATTTATGGCACAAAATTCATATTAAATATTACCCCAAAAACACTATTATACAAGAACAAAATCACAAGATAACACTTACACACTTTTAGCACCGAATGTTAAACCACTATTATTCCTCGGAAGCCACAAACAAAGTACAGTTCTTCTGTATAAGCCGATACAAGACGCAGCACCATTATACATGATCTTACCCACTGGGCACGGATTATCATTGTTAATATTATTATTATTATTATTATTATTATTATTATTATTATTATTATTATTATTATTATTATTATTATTATTATTATTATACAGTATTTTCCAAAATGTGTGATACAGTTTAACCCAGCATTACTCGCTGGGTCTTTACCTGCACTGTTACTCGCTACTGAGTACAGGACCTCACCTTTATGTTTAAAGGCCATATGAAGATGGAAGTATTTTTAATACATCAGTTTGAGATAGTTACTTACTTAGGAACATGAGCAAGTGGAGTGGCCACGCATGTTAACCCCCTACGACTACGATGCCAAGCTCTGCATTTAGTAGACGACTGTGTTGGTACCTCACCGTCAGCTGTCCTGAGATTGGTTTTCTACGGTTTCCCATTTACATGTCCAGGCAAATACAGGAACTGTTCTTATTCATTGGCCACAGGTGATTGCTTCCAGCTCCTTACCTAGTTTCATTCATATTCATTCATTTCATCTGCATTAGCTACTCAACTGAGTCTGGCATCAGGAAGGGTATCCGGCCAAAAACGTGCGATATAAATTCATCTCACCTCATTCCTTACCCTGTATCAAGAAATAGAACTAAGGGGTAAACAAACAATTTATTTAGGAACATGAATACTTGAATATAAAGAAATTTGAGATGCATGGAATACAGTCTTCAATCAACGAGAATGCACCTTCTTCCTCAGAACGTGGAGATGCTCTGTTTCAGAGTTATAATCACTTTCATAAACCTTGTCTGTTTCATTACCATCACTTTTGGTACTGAAGTCCACTTCCTCCAATGTTTCACCCAACCACGAAATTATCTCATCAGTGGATGCCGTTATAACATGTATAAATTCACTGACAACAGTCACAATATAAACATATCACATTAAACACAAACATAAGAGAAACGTTGACTTATTACAATGCACAAAATGTGACTAGCTTTGTTACTTGCTACTGAGCGTACCGCTCATCAAATATGCACTGTTGCACCTATTAGTGGATTGAGGGTCTTGGTTTTTAAGATATTGCAAATAACTGACACCTTCTCTTCCTATGAATCTGTTTGAAAGGTATATGGTGTTTCAAAAGCATAGGTATTGTAACATTCAAACAACAAGCTGTATACTGTGCAGGTGAGCACCATGTGAGTAACCACAGTTAAGGATGGAAGATGAATGGCAAGCCCCACTTACACATTCATGTTTCCTACCTCGGGGAAGGAACTATGTACTAAAAGTTATTGATGATGATGGTGATGATGATGCTTGTTTTAAGGGGCCCAACATCGAAGGTCATCGGCCCCCTAAGTTATTAACCCTCTTTGAGTTTACATTGATTGTGCTAAGAATGCCACCTAGCTTAAGACCTAAAATCATGATTCCTCAATTATAAAACCAGAATTTTAATTTGCATTGAATTGTTCAGAAGGATGTCTGTATTAACCCTAGAACTGGCAACTGTCAAATATTCGACACTGTGGTCCGTGCTGTAGTGGCACTCTCGAATAATCGACATATTTGTATTTCTTCTCTTAATTTCCTCAATTATTCAGCAGATGTCATGAAAGTCTACTTCTTCTCATTCTTGATGCTCACAGCAGCTGTAATTTCAGTTTCTTCCATAGCTACAGCCCCTATGGGCACACTTCTACACAAATACATTAGTGCAGTTCTCCGACGACCTGTTTGAGCGCCATTTCAGTAGTGTTTGTAAACAAACCTCCACGGGCTCTTCTTGCAATTGTATTTCATTTTATTTTGCAGTTTTCCATTCGGTGCAAGTTATTTACTGCTGTATACCATATACGTATATATTATTTGATTGTATGCATTTTTAGTACAGTGTGTGTCTAAATATGGCATCTTCACTTCATTATGGAAAATTAGAAATGAAATAGTGCAAACATTTGTTGGAAAATGAAAGTGATGGACCTGACTTTGAGGTTTACTGGGCATGAACAGACAGACTCAGGGTCACATTTAGAATGTTTATTCTTATTATTTACCTTTCAGGGTGATGAAACCTTTGCTAGTGCATCACAGATTCGTTGTTGACAATCTGTATTTCTCATATTGTTTGTGACATGTTCGAATTTTGTGTACATATGATTTTAATTTTTGTTTTTATTTTGAATTTAAGAACAGACTACATTTTTCTACTCAAAACATTTATGCAATTTTGTGTAACTACAGCAATCCTTAGTGTATTACCTTTACTTAGACCTATAAAACTTCATAGATTCATTTTGTGTCTTGCAGATATTTTGTATTTTATTTAGACACGTAAAAGCTACCAAATATGACTGCCACCACAAGATTTAACATTACCAGTTCTGGGGTTAATGTTGACAATAATTAATGTGAACTAAGATCCAGTCTGAGGAAGAAAATATATTTTTTGGGAAAATTAGTGTAAAGTGCCTTATAATTTTTTAGATTTGGACCAGTAAAATGTACTTAATAGATTTAGGCCCTACTTAGGGTTGAACGTGTACTTGTAGTCAGATGTGGAGAAACAGAATTTTTCACAGAACATTGTTTTAGGTTGCATCTCAAGAGAATTTCTTTTAGCACTTATGTATGATTGGGATTATACTGATGTGTCACTGGTAAAAACTTCTTTTCCTACATCCCTTCATCTTTGAGAGTTTTGAGGTTGTAAATTCTATTCATATAATTTTTTACTATTACAAGTTTCTTTATACACATAGCAACATTTTGATGCCATTACACAAGAAAACCAGAGTCAATTTGTAAATAATATTCCAAGTTCAAACACTGATAACTTCAGAACAACAATGCATAGTGATAAGCTATAAGCAATAATCAGTATCGCACACCTTTCATATTCCACAAAAACTAGCTTTGACTAATATCAGTGAAATGTTTCCTGTCCTGAGGAAGGAAGTATGTATTGAAAGTACATTAAAAAAAGGTAATATATCAGTGAGACAATACTCAGTAATAATTATGTAATTAGGCACCTGCAAAAAGAGTCCTATCATGCTTGTAGACACCAGAGTATATACACTTTCGTATTTGAAATAGACTTCTAGTTGAATATATTTAGTATGTGCCAAACAAATTATAGGTACAAAATGATCATGGCCAATGAGACAACAGTACAAGCAAACCCCAACCATTTCAGCAATAAGGGCTTTAGGCCTTGATAGCTCAGATGGAAGAGTATTGCTTTCAAATATAAAGGTTGTGGGTTTGGTCTTTTTCAAGTACAGTTCCAGTAATAAATTGATTTAACTTTCACAATCTCCCCCCCCCCCAAACCCTTTCACTCTCTTGTATACAACCTTAAAGATACTCTGTTTTATTCTACCTGTTTTTCCATTTCAAAGTCCTAATTCCTTGGCAGTTTACTGTCTCAGTGCTATTGTTTGTATTGGGACCTTTCCCATCACTTCCCATAGCTCATGGGACCATGTGACAACACAAATTTACCCCTATTGGGTCTTAACACATGGGACCACACGCTACAGAAAATAACAGTCAAGGGACCTTTTCTGCCTAGTGACAAATGTTGCCTCATTTGGATTTTAATAACTAATCTGAACACATGAGATGACAAATGCCCATTAGAGCATAGCGAGGTCAACCGCTACCCCTCAATTCCAAGATATGAGCACAAGCCTCTCAAGGGCATGGTGCATCTGCGGATGCGAACTAGAACCAACTTAGCTTATATGCATACCCTGAACGGAAGAGGTCATGGATGCTAATTATTGGCAAAGATAGGGACAAAATAGTTTTTCAAAAAATATCCGATCAAATTAATTAGTTCAATAAAATGCAAATATCAAACAATATCAAACACACAAAAAAAAAAAAATTCACAGGAGCCTAGCTAGTGGCTGGAGGTTTGGTATTTGAACCTAGGGACAGTGAATTCTTTACACACATCCAGATACAGCCACATCTTAACCTATCACGCAATGAATTCTACTACTATACGTTAAAAGGAGAGTGCTTCAACTACCCCACATTTATATTGTTCACAGGCACTTGGCAAAGATCCTACCGTTGCATTACCCTGACTCATCTTGTATAGTCATTCAGATGAAAGTTACTTCTTTAACCTACCAAAATTAACTACTCTCTTCCCCCATCTTCCTCTGACAGCACTCTTAAATATCCATAACATGCACATGCAAGGAAATAAATGGGGCCAAAAATACGTACAATTACCCTAATTTGTTTCCTTCCCATATAACCTGAAATGACTAAAAGTAAAAGGGACCACTCTAAGTGAACTAATCTAATATTCAATATTAAAAATTATCCTAATCCTATCCTTACATTTTAACATATTTACTAATGGAATACAAGCATTACAAAGTCATAGCTTAGTACTCAACAGCTGGTTTGTCCTCCATCGTCCGAGCCCACGAGGGACCCGCCTGCAGTGTTTACTCCATGGTGCTGAAATGGGAAGTCCCGGGTTCTAGACGTCCCTCGACGCCTTTTGAGTAATCCATGGTATTAGGGTTGAAATCAATGGAAAGATAGTAATCACACTGATTTTCACAATGGCTTCTTCTGCACATGTCACAGTCAAATTTCCCTTTTTCCTCTGACGGAATGAAAGTTACGTACTTATTACTTTGATGCAGGGTGTAGCTAGTCTACCTCAGTCCAACATGCTAGTGCAAAAACTCGTGGTGTAGTAAATGCAATAGTTCGTCACTCTAAATCATTGAGACATTGGGTATCTATATTTATTTTGAAACCCAGTCTCGTTCGTCTGTTTCTCTGTACTACTACAACTACGCCATCATTCAGCACGATAATTTTGTACAGGAAATCTGTTTATTATCTAACACAGATTTTTGTGCTACCTTTTCACACGTTTGCCTTCACACAGTTTCAAAATGAATATTACACCCCATGGTCTCTCTCTCGCACACAGGGGAGATTAATTCAAGGATAGTCCTCTCTGTCTGATATTTGTCACATCAGAGCGTCACAGTTATGTGATACGTACATATTACGTAATCATGTAATTCACGATCTGTAATTCCTACAGCACTATCGATCAGTTAGGTTCTCTATTAGCACTTCGTATGAGAAATTATATGTAGAGCTCTCCCGTTTGTTTGGACATTTTCTTGTACAAAGAATAGGCAAAACCAACCACCGACCGACCGTCTTTTCACCTCCAAGACTGTCTCCAGACTAACAAGCTACCCTGAGGTGTATGTGCATAAATGGCCTCACATGGAGTGGGCGTTAGACAGAGGAACGGCTCCTGACTATAATTTTGAGATCTCCAGATCCACCAAGTTTATGGCAATCAGCAATGCGGCAGATTGTGTGGCTCGCTAATCACAAATAATAGATGTAATGCAGAATACGGAACAATCAGTGGTTTTATAGAAATTCATCGTCTAAATCAAGAGCCCAACGGGGAATCCCTGTTGGCTGTCTGATTTCACAGCTAGCGTTATGATGCCAGACCATCTTACGTAACTTCCTTAAGATGTAATTTCATAAATAACATTATTTTATTTTGATTTATAATTTTGTCAATGATCCATTATTCCAGTTATTACTTTGACATGCGCTTCATGATTAATTTAAACGTTATTATCCCGAAAGTACTACTTCTAAAATCACCTCCTCATGTTGGCTCTACTGTGAGTTGGCATTTGTTTTAGAGGCAGAGTGAGCAGAAACTATATTTTTTTCTCTTCTTCCCTCATCACGTGCACTCAGTTCGGGGGTTTTATAAGCCAAGGTAGGCGCCAGGCCGGCGAAGAAGTTACGCAACACAATGCAACCGAGCCCCTGTTCTAACAAAGAAAATCCAAGCATACACACTTCCACATATATATATTTCCGAATAAATATTCAATGTGACTATACGGTCACAGTATTTCTTTAAAGTTAGGGCTAGGGTTAGGAAAGAATAAAGTTATTTTAATATGATGTGTGACTGGATGTAGGCGGCAGGGAAAGTGCCTAATTGCACATTCATCAGTAGCCATGAGGTGCCTGAAATGCTTGAAAATGTTTCAGCTCTCTTAGAGCTTTCAGTTGTTTTAGATCATATGATCCCTTTCATTTCAGTTATTGCAACAAAAAAATTTATGCTAGGAAATGGTTGTTTAACCCCAGTAGAAAAAACTGAGTAGATGGTATTAGATTGTTTGACACGGATGAGGATGTGGTAAAGGTTGATTTTGCCAGCTGTTCTAATGTCAGAGGTTCATAAACCTTGATAATATTAATATTAATAATAATAATAATAATAATAATAATAATAATAATAATAATAATAATAATAAAGGGGACAAGCAGGATGTCAACAACTATAGGGGCATGTCCCTCAGCCCGATGGCCTATAAAATTCTCTCAAAACTGCTTCTTACCGGGCGAGTTGGTCGTGCACGTAGAGGCGCGCGGCTGTGAGCTTGCATCCGGGAGATAGTAGGTTCGAATCCCACTATCGGCAGCGCTGAAGATGGTTTTCCATGGTTTCCCATTTTCACACCAGGCAAATGCTGGGGCTGTACCTTAATTAAGGCCACGGCCACTTCCTTCCAACTCTTAGGCCTATCCCATCGTCACCATAAGACCTATCTGTGTCGGTGCGACGTAAAGCCCCTAGCAAAAAAAAACTGCTTCTTAATAGAATAGAAGCCAATCTGGACCAACAACAAGGGGAATACCAAGCAGGATTTAGGAAAGGCCGCTCCTGTATCGAACAAATATTCAACCTGAAGTCAATACTCTGCCACAGAATATTGAGTGGTAAGAAAATTGTGGTGTCATTTATAGCCTTTGATTCGGTGGACAGAGAGACTTTGGATAATATCATTAGGGAATTTAGAGTCAAAACGAAACTGGCAAATTTAATCAAAGAGACCCTAACAGGCACAACCTCCAAGGTAAAATTCTTTGGGCATCTTTCACAATCATTTGAAATCAAGACAGGTGTGAGGTAAGGAGATGGACTATCCCCACTCCTGTTCAACTCTGTCCTAGAAAAGATAGTGAGAATATGGAACTCAGAACTTGAACATCAAGGGATAATCCCGATCTGTCTAGGGAGAAAATCAGGTGGGGTTAAAGTCAACTGCTTGGCTTTTGCTGATGACTTTGCTATACTATCAGGAAGTCCAGAGGTTGCAACCATCCAGATTAACCTCTTGAAAAGAATCGCCAGCCAAACAGGACTGAGGATCTCAGCAGAAAAGACCAAATTCATGACAAACATCAAAGATGACCCAAATTCCTGGAAACAGAGATAGGACGGGTAGAAAGGGTCAAGAAGTTCAAGTACTTTGGTGAGACAATACAGGAGAATAGACTAGAAAAAGCTGCAATGGACGATCGGATCTTAAAAATGGAGAGAGCATACGGCTTGACAAAAAACATCTACAATAAGAAGTGCTTATCTCGGAATTCCAAATTGAAACATTACAACACCGTGGTCAAAACAGAATGCCTGTATTCCAGTGAATGCCTAGAGGTCCTGGAAAGAAGGATCCTCAGAAAAATTATGGGAGCTGTCCAAACTGAAAGCGGATGGAAACTTCGGAGTAACAAAGAAGTTTACCAGAAGGTGGAAAGAATCTCAGAGACCATGAAGAAAAGGAGGTTGGCATTTCTTGGACATCTGTACAGAATGAATGCATACAGACTTACCAAACAGATATTTGATTACTTCTTGAGAGACCACTACAGCATGGATTAAGGAAACAAAGAAGGATATGGAAAGGTTAAGCATCTTGGAAGACCAGCTGTTAGAAAGGAGTACATTTAAGAACACACTGAAGCATTTGGAAAGTGTTCAAGCTGCAGGAAGAACTAGGAAGACCAGAAGAGCCTGGACAGATGAACAACGAAAGCAGGCCAGCGAACGCATGAAGGAGTATTGGACACAGAGAAAACTCCGCATGAAGGGAAAGAAATGAAGTTGTAGCATGATCCTTAGTGGTCCATTCGCATGTAAAAAAGTAATAATAATAATAATAATAATAATAATAATAATAATAATAATAATAATAATAATGTTCATTTTACATCCTACTAACTACTTTTAAGCATTTTGGTGATGCTGAGGTACCAGAATTTTGTTCTTTAGGAGTTATTTTATGTGCCAGTAAATCTATTGACATGAGGATGATGTTTGAGCACCAGTACACTGAGCTAATCACTCCGTCACCTCATATGCAGTTGTACTGCTTAAGTGTTTATCCGATGACAAGCCCTTGTTCTCTTCCAAGGAAATTCACCACTCTGTCCTATTTGCAACTTCTTATTTAGCTGCTGTATGTCATCTTCCTCCCTTTATTCTGTTCATCTGTAAACATTATCCTTATTCTTTCCATTTCCCTTCTTTCCTTCAACCTGACCTCCAGCATTATCATTCAGTAATCTATTTCTTCATGTAGATCACCGTCGAATTGGCTTTTCATCATATAAATCTTCTGCAAATTGTTCTTTGGTCATTGACTCCCATCACAACATCCTCATTGCCCACTTGATCTGCCCATTTGATCCTCTCTATTGTGTTTTGACTCCACATTCCAAACCTTTTGATGTATTTCTGATCTGCCTTCCTGAGATTCCTTGTTTCTTGACAATACAGGACAACACTTCAGACGAGGTTCCTACATGACAAGAAATGTTAAGCCATTTAAAACCATAAAACCATGTATTAATTGTACAGCATCTTTGTCAGGCCAAAACTGGAATATCTGAGTGTGGCATGGAGTTGTGGGTATCATCTTGGAAGGGTACAAAATAAATACTGAAAATATTTACATTCTATAGGAGTATCTCAATATCCACATATGGTTTCGTACAACAATCTTTTGCTAACTTTAGAATCATTCCAGCTTGTGAATAACAATGTATACCAATGGCAATTTTTGCTGAATGTTGTCTTAGTTTCTTCTTCTTCTAGGAGCAAGTTGTTCTTGTCGTCATTAAAACTGCATTGTAATTTGATGGGTATTTATGGCTGGTTGAACATATATATGTGGAATTAGTTCTGTTTACTTAAGTTCTTGTAAATTTTAGTTTCTATTTGGACAGGTGGAAAATGAATGTAGTTGAAGTTTGGTTGGTAAGTAGTGTTATTTTTTGGTAATAATGTTTTGTTAGGAGTTTTCCTGCTGGTCCTGCTGAGCTTGCTTTGCATGTGCTCAATCGTCCATGTGAATATTCATCAAATTACAATAGAGGGTATTAATGACAATAACAACTTGCTCTTGCTCCTAGGAGGTGAGAAAGGAAGGCAATGCTCAGAAAATGTTTCACTAGTGCACATTATTCTTCATAGATTGGAATGTTACCATGCTTTGTTAAGTGTCACCAAACATTTTACTAGTGTTCAACATATTTTAAACAATCTTAATTCACCTAGTGTTTTGCTGTCTCTGTCAGTTTTTGTATTACACACTATGTCCTATGAATCAGGATGAAATATGTACTAATTAAACCTTGAGCTAAGTCCATAGTAGACAATAAGTTAATTTTATGTAATCATAGATTAGCCATTAAAACTATTTAAAGATGGAAATCATCTCTTAAAACCAAAGTGAATATGTCTTCATTGCATTCAGTGACAAGAAACCAGATACTATCAGCACGTCTCTTAACTTTCTTTTGCTTACTTTTAGATATGACTGTGATTTGTAGGACTTGACCATAGTTTCTAATATGTAGATCTCAGTCCTAAGGAGGCCTTCACTTTCCTTTTCAGTCAGGCTTATAGATCACTAGCTGAAGTCCTTAGTGTTGTGATCCGGACAGTCACCTAGCATATGTATGTTTGTCAACCCATAATGTCTGTGGAATTCTGAGGCTCTTGTGGTGTGATGTCTCTCCCTGTTAGGAGCTTGTCATGTCATAAACCTATCTTGGTTCTCTCTTACACTTTGCAGTTTCATCTTCTCCATTCTCGCTGCCCATGATTTGAACTCTTCCTTCAGGTATAAAAGCCATGTATTACAATAATATTAAGGAAGTCGCAAGCCTTTAAAACATTGCTGTCAGCCCTTCACTTAAATTTCACATGACTGTCACTGATATTTTTTGTAATTTTTCATTGTATTGGAAAAGTTATGGCGCACAGTAGTTAGTGAAAATTACTCAAAATAAATTTCATCAAGAATAATTATTTGTGTAAAACAAACTGTGAAAGAGATACATTGAGTTTTATGTTTTAGGGCCTTCTCTATTCCTCATGCTGAACCAGTTGTAGCTTAAGTCCTCCTCCACATTTTTATGCTAAACTTAAATACCAAGATTAATCTATTTTCCTGTGATTTTGTAACAAACAAGAATTAATCTTTACCAAATCATATCTAGTAAAGGGAATATGTACCATTTAATGTACAAGAAGTGTCTTATGAACATGATTTATATATAATCCTTTCCTGTGTAGCATGCTCATAATGCAATAGTTCTGTATTTTATGTTACAGCTTTCATCCTTCATCTACTGAAATTGTGGAGAAAGAAATGGGTAACTCTGATGTTCATCACCTAAAAGAAATAAATGGGCCCAATCATAATGAATGTGCTTCTTGTATTGTTGGACCTGTGGCTCCTCTGTTACCAGATGAAGGTCTTGAAGTCAGTGACAATGCCTGCTCCACAGAAACTCTTCTCGAGAAGCCTGAGTCAGGTTTGTTTGTTACGAGTGCTGAAAAGAAATGTACACACTTATTTGAAACTGTACGAAAGAATATTTACTGCTGCAAGATCTGTGATTGTCGTGTGTATCCCTGTAGTATGTGTGATAAATATTTTATTAACAGGTCAAGTATGTACCGCCATCAGCGGAAACACTCTCAAGATAATTGGCTTTGCTGTAACTTTTGTGGTAAAGCCTTCAATGACAGGTCAAATCTGGGTAGACATATGCTATCCCATGGGGAGCATAAGGGATATGAATGCACTACGTGTGGTAAAGCTTTTTCCCTGAGATTTCAACTAAAGAATCATATTCTGATACACGGTAAGGACAGACCATTCGTTTGTCAAATATGTAACGAGGGATTTACGCGCAAAACTACATTAAAAAAGCACATCCTCACGCATACTGGTATTAATGCTTTTAAATGTACAAAATGCGATAGAACTTTTGGAAGGCCCTCTAGTCTCCGGAAGCATTTGTTGGCACATACAAAACCACAGTTATCTTGCGCTTGCTCTGTCTGTGGAAAAATATTTAGTAAACAGAAGTATCTGAAAGCTCACGTGCCCGTACACGAACTGAAAGATCCGTTTCCTTGCGAGAAATGTGGCAAATCATTTAACAATAAAAATTATTTAAAGAGACATATTTTGCGACATTCTGCAAAAGTACCTTAATGGTAGTTAATTTGCATATACTGTAACCTTGCAACTCTGGTTCATATGCACATACTGAAAATGCATCCCATGTGTTTGCCATGTTATACTACAATTGAACAAAATGGTAGGTAAGGGTTATTCTGCCCGAAGGCAGGTCCGAACCTCCGCAGAGGTGTTCCTGAGCCGGAGTTTGCGTGCAGTAGGGTGGCCAATTCCTTTCCGCTCCTCCATTCCCTTACCCCCCACCAACAGCGCGTGGCAACCCATCCAACTTCTGACCACACCCAATGTTGCTTAACTTCGGAGATCACATGGGATTCGGTGTTTCAACACGGTTACGGCCGTTGGCTAACAAAATGGTAAAACACTAAATATGTTAGCATTTGGTGCCATTTACCAAGTTTGTGTGCTGACATATTTTCATTGGATATCTTGGAGAGAATAATTTTCAGATAGATTGAACTATGGGTTTCCTTTTTATTCAGTGAAGCAAAGGCTTTCGACAATATTACATCTTGTTTTAGGATAACTCAGTGACTACAAAAATAACAGGTTGTTACTAAATTTAATTAAAGTGGGGCTGTATTACTCGATATGGAAGAAACCTTAACTTGTTAAAAATTGTTACGTAAGTGGCTGGTATGCTGTTCTGGACTAAATAAGTTAACAGATACAAGATGTAAAATTAATAAGGAATTATTTTTGCCCTAATACATTTGGAAAACATCTTAACTTGTACAATCCCTAATGTTACCTGTTCTAGGCTGCTGTGACAGCTTGCTTACTGACATCTTGAGACAATTATGACATGCTCAGATGGAGCTTGAATACTTGTATTATTATTATTATTATTATTATTATTATTATTATTATTATTATTATTATTATTAGATTTACATTTATGCTGTGCAATGATTGTCACATTTCATTAGTTATCATGGCAGCATATGCAGCACAGTATTCACATGTTGACCCTTTTTCTGTGTGGTTGTAAATTGGGGTGAACTGAATTATCTCTCCTCATATAACAATACATGATCAGGCTCCTCTCTAACCATAGGTCTCTAAGGCTCTGCACTGCTTACAACTGTTCCTTCATAGTCACTGCCCATTAGGTTGTGAAATCCTACCCACATTAGATTTGAGTTCTTACAAAAAGTTTTCGGAGTATTGCCAAAATATCTGCCGTGTGCAAGCAACTGAGTTATATGCTGAGTGAGTGAATGTTCACATTTCTGTAGCTTTAATACATTATATTAAAATATATTAAAATCATATAATGTATATAATGTATATTTTTAATCTACCATTGTAATCGCACCATAAGAGTCATGATCTATACTTGTCTTTGTTTAATTATTCTCGGCTGATGATGACAGGGAATCTGTTGAAACTGGAACCGAATGAACAAAAGTTGTGATGTTTTAACTGTTATGTAAAACTTTCACACAATATATAGTATTGAAAAGGTGGAACTTATTGTCCTTTCTTTGATGTAAATCTTGTTTCAATATAGAACCTAAGTATGAAATTCTTAATGTTAAATCATATCACCAGACAATAACCCACTTCACACAAGAATATCACGACTGGCTTAGGTCTGTGTTTACTCAAAGAAAAAAAGAAAAAGCATTGGAATGAACCCTCTGTTCAGGTAGTCAGGTTGAGGGACTGTTCATTTATATGCCATCCATGGTTTACACCCCGAACTATGTCTTTGTACAAATGTAGCGCTAAATTCAAAACAACATTTACATCACAAGACTTTTAACGCTTTAACTCAGATACGGTCTCCCACATGGGCAGCTATTAAATGCTTTAAGTCAGTTGCACAAGTATAGATCTTCTTTTTTAAAAGCATCTGGGTGACCTGTATCACCTGACCAGCTTGTCCGCTTGGTGCCCTTCCTCTTAGCCTTTCACCTTTGACTGCTGCCTGAACTATGGCCTCCTCTATGTTGTCCCCATTGCCCTTTCACTGTAGATAGTGCAATACTGTCACTGTTACAAATCACAAGCAGGTACTGTCTACGTGCTGCCCCGTTACCATGTAATTTTGCATATTTCTTGCTTCTAATGTGAATGCTAAGTCATAAAGAAATCTCTTATCTACATCATGTACAGTAAATTATCACTACTGGAACTTGCTACTGATTACAAAGTGATATTCTCCATATTAGTCTCTAGAATCATTTCATTGGATAACACTGAAAAAATATGCTTCTTTGGATGAGGTTTTAAAACAATATGAACATTCTTAAGACAGTAAATTCAGGCCAATAAATATCAAATATTTGATGACATTGGAAATATGAACAATATTTTATTCAGAAAATTTGAGGAATGGGAAAAAACTTCGTGTGGGAATTGATAAGAAATTGTGTGATGATGTCAACATATTTCAAAGTGTAGTATTCTATGTAAAAGCATAAAGGTGGTTGCATCAGGTGCAATTGTAAACTTTATTGTCAAAAGTTAAGATGCATTTAAAAAACCATATTGAAATTAAATTTTAACTTAAATTTTCAGCAAAATATCAGGGTGCATCTTATAGTCCAAAGAATACAGGAAAGGAATTATTGTTTCACTTTGCCCTGTCTTAGGTGTAAAGCAGCTAACCCACCTGTCCAGATAGCAGGTTATTTGGGTTGAAATACAAAGGATGGTTATCGCTATGCTAGTGACGTGATTCGAAAGGAACATAACTGGTGACATGGCATCTGAGAGACGTCTATAATTTGAGCAATTTTAATGAAATTATATTTCATAAAGGCAAGGTTAATTCATTTTATATTGAAAATGCATATTTTAAAAAATGTTTTAACACATTTTATTACCAACTCCATTGTACCAACATTTTCTTTAAAAAGTCAAAAGCTTTATGAAGAAGATCGATAAAGATAAATGTTTTATTGGAGTAGTTAAGACCATTAAGCCTTCTCTTACACCAAACCAATTATTGTACATACAATCACAGTTAACACTACCACAATTAATACTAAATATAGCCCAGTTAAACACAATCAAAATATTATAACAGAAATAAAATCGCCCCCCAGTGAGATATACATACTTACAATAATAATAATAATAATATTAATAATAATAATATTAATAATAATAATAGCTAGTGATAATAATGTACTAGAACGATCAATAAAAGACCAGCAATGCACAGTTCATTTGTATCCTGCTGTACCTCTTAGGGCTCTGTTAAATGATACTGAGGTTGGTATTCCTCTGACGTCATCCGGTAAACGGATCCATTCTCATATGCTGAACACAGAAAATGAGTTGTTTTTCAATGGTGAGGAATGATGAGCTGGTTTGATGTTTGAGCGCTTGTATCTCTGTTATGCACATTTGAGTAGCAATGGAAGCAAGAAGTAAGATGGGGAAGATGTAGTAAGGACTAAATCTATGTTTGAACTAAAAGCGTATCGGCATTCCTCATATGCCTCTGAATGGCTCTATAACTATTTCTACCGAGCTCGATAGCTGTAGTCGCTTAAGTGCGGCCAGTATCCAGTAATAAAGCCGGTTACACATTGCTCTAAGGTTTATACAGAATACTGCAGATGCAGGAGGATATATGAAGAAAGAAATTAAAGAAGATATTCATAAAATGGTGAGTGTCATCATAAGCTGTTTTGATGAAATGAAAACTATGCTTGAAAATAACAGTGCAAGGAAACAGACTCCTCGACATGAGGACAATGAGGTTAAATAAATGATATGACGGCAATGTCAGATAGTTTAACTGCAGGACAGGTGGCACCATCTCTTGGGAACTCGCAAGAAACAACTAGTAGCACGCAATATCCCGATTGGCCACAGAGCAGTCAAGAGAATAACAGAGATAACTCAAAGATATCATTCTCCGAGCAACGAGTTGAAGTTATGAATAATGACCAACATGATGAGGGACAGGTTCTATCTAGCGGACATCCGCAGAACAGCTTTAGGGACAGCAGCGATGGCACAGGGAGAACAACCTATGATCAGAGAGATGAGATATCGAATCTAGAACAGCGCCAACAGGGCCAGATGCCATCTAGAGGTCAGCAGGGCAACCTCCAGCAGGGCAACATAGTCAGTTCCTCAGAACATGAAATGGAAGAAAGAATCACCAGAAAAATTACACAGGACTTACATGCCATGATGGATACTTTAACTGCCAAATTAACGAGTATGTTACGTGAGGAAATTAACATGAGAATTACAATCCATAAGGGTGAACTCATCAATCGAAAGAGTTTGAAGGATATTCGAGGTAATAATTCATTCATAACGAACACAGAAGCGGATCAAGCAACTTCCTCAAACGTCATCCATGGAAATCACAACGCACCTCATCCGCACTTACAAAGAAATCATGGAAGAGTCACAATCCACACAAAAGACACCAACGCCTTCCAACATACAGCCGACAATCTTGACAACAGCAGATGCACGATTAATCAACTCCAAAAAGGCCCTCACAATGAATGAAACAGAATTACAAGCAGCAGAACCCAGAGCTTGGATATACATAGGGCGACTCCACCATAATACCACTGTAGAAATGGTAAAGCAACACCTAACCAAGTTAAATGTGACAAATATTATTGAATGTGAAGAATTACAAACTAATAATTCACTTAAAGCACTAAGAGTAATTATACCTTTACATGAAATGGGGAAAGTGTACGCTCCAGAAGCATGGCCTAAAGGCGTTGTTGTGAGACGATACCGTCTTTTGCGCTCCAGAGAAACAGGAGTCAAACTCCCAGCCTAACCTTCTTCGCATCTTGTTATGGAATGTAGAAGGTCTAAAGAGCGCCATACAGTTGACAAACAACCTTCTACAATCACATGATATTCTCATACTACTTGAGACTCTATCTACCAAACCCACTGAACTAAGCACTTCTATGCGCAACATTTACCAGGAACACAAGGACCAAGAGGGAGACAAATGCGCGGTATTTCATGCTACTATAAACCATGACTAGGTAAAATTTTATGTACACACCAAGAACAGGACACAATGATAATAAACTTTAAATGGATCTCCGTGATAGCAATATACACAGAAGAACTAATAGCAATCATCATGTCCTCCATAATGCAAATAGCTCCGGGCAGAGACATAATACTTGCCGGAGACCTAAACTGCAGACTTGACAACAACAATCATAGAGCGAAAGAGCTCCTGGAAATGATGTCTGAGGAAGGTTTCAACCTTGTTAACAACTTCGAAGATAGAACGTACTTTACATATACAGGGAGTAGTACTATAGACTTAATCTTTTACAAAGGTCAAAACATTAAGCTAATAAATTACTCCGTGTGTTTCACTACAGAACAGGCGATGATAAGGAAACACTGTCCTGTCTTGACGCATTTTTATGTCTCAAGAATAGAGAAGAGAGAGAACTATGCTGATTGCAAACCCTCAAGACAGATAAATAAAATTGTACTCAAACAACAAACCAAAGAACGGAAAGAACTTGAAAAGAACATAAAGAATAATTACATAGATGCAGCCGCACTATCCCTGGAGAAGACAATCAAATCAGCATTTGTGTATAAGTGTAAGAGAAGATCGCAAATATGGTTTGATAAAGATTGATATAAGAAGAGAAAGAGCACTATTAAGGCCATGCATGCGGCAAAGAACAACAAGAGCATTGAGACAATAAGGCAATATTTCGTCATCAGGAAGGAATACTAGAAACTGCTGTCGGTAAAACGAAATGAACATATGGAAAAGGAAGCGATAAAAATCGTGAAGGATGTCATCAAGGACCCGTTTGTAGCATTAAAGCCTAGGAAAATGCAAAGCAGTCGAATGATAGAAATAGATACATGGGAAGATCACTTTAGGAATATACTAAATATTGATGAGGACGTCAATACTGAGGCAGTGATAACAGGATCATACCAAGAAGTAACTAACCCGTTCACAAAGGAAGAGGTGTACGAAGCTATTATGTCACTTAAAAATAAGACCATAGGACCTGATGCCATATACATCAAACACATAAAAGATTCATCAGAAACAGTATTACCGGTGATTTCAAACCTAATGAACCTCTGTCTAAAAGTATGCAACATCCCAACATCTTGGAGAACCTCGACTATGAAAATGTTGTACAAGGGAAAAGGCGACCAGTCAGACCCTAAGTCATATAGAGGAATAGCTATAGAAAAGTGCATGCTGAAAATAATGACACAGCTTCTCACAAAATGAGTTGCAGACGCAGTAGAACACAAACTCCCAGAGGAACAGTTTGGATTCTGTAAAGGAAGGAGCACCCTCCATGCCATTAACAACCTCATCAATGACATTGAAGAAGCCCTCAGACATCCAAGAGGCAAATTCCATGCAGTATTTGTTGATTATGCAAAAGCTTTTGACACGTTAAGCAGACCACTAATAATCGCGAAGCTGGAAGCAATAATGGGGAAAGACAAGCTCACGACTCTGATAAGTAACATACTGATGACAAATTACATACAAATTGATGACCAAGTTGCGACTTCAAAATTGATCATGCAGACCAACGGAGTACTCCAAGGAGACCCACTAAGCCCCTTGCTGTTTAACATTAGACGTATGATGTGGTAAAGGTTACTCAGCAAGGAATAGAAGATTTGAAAATATATGCAGACGATATGGTCATTGGATCAAGTTCCCTACATGATGTGCAAAAAGCTGTAGACAATCTAGACAGGTGGGCAAAAGATAACAAGATGAAAATTAACACAGAGAAAACAGTGAAAAAGTCGTTTTGGAAAGGTGGCCGAGAGGCCGCAAGTGACAGGATATACTTAGGATTTACAGTCCTCAAGACTGACAATACATTTAAGTATCTAGGACTGACCATGCAAACAACAGCAACAACCTATAGGATTCACATAAAGTCTAGAGCAACGGCGGCCACCAAAGCAATATATGATATTAAAACAATTACCAAGCTTTCACTAGAAACTGCTATGAAACTATTCGATGCGAAAATTGCACCAATTGCCACATATGGACTGGACATTATATGGAATAAATTGGGTCTGGCTGAGCTGAAGACAATTGAAGCAGTCAAGTCGCGCTTCCTGAAAGCTACACTGGGAATATCAAAATACACAAAATCAAGGCTTGCATATGAGCTTGCAAAGGAAACCTTCTTCATCGAGGACCTCCGAATGAAGCGAGGGTTTCCATCCTCAGATGATTGGGAAAAATTAATGCAGGACAGAGTCAAGAAGAGGGAAGAAATCTGGCTCGATTTCTACTCAACGGAGGCGATGATGAATAGAACATGGACAAAGACCAATCAAGACATGCGACATTTCGTTAACTCGATGGCAGTCCATGGGTATCACCATAAACTGTGCAACACCGAGTACTTCCATGCCTCGACGAAACCTGTGTTTGCAAGCTGTGCAATGAGCATTGCAGTTGATATCATGTAATCACATGCTAAAACCGGGGATTATCTATTGTGAACTTTTGTAATAGTGAGAAGTGACAGTACATATGACAAACTTTGTTTATACAATGCGCAATTTGTGTGCTGTATCTTTATTAATTAATGATGATCAATAAAGTGTTTATTAATTATTAATTTCTTTTTTGTCCAATACGCACTCGAATCACATATTATATTTGTTTCCATGTTTTCACTAATCAATGGTGATGGTGATGCTTGTTGTTTAAAGGGGCCTAACATCGAAGGTCATCGGCCCACACTAATCAAGAGAATGTTTTTACTTCCTACATAGGACTATATTATTTTCTGAACATTTTGGAGCAAAAGCGGCCAAAGTGTTCAAAATAAGAGGTGATCATATTCATACTAGGCCTATACATATCTTGTGAAATTTCATAAATGAAAGAGAAACTGTCTTTATCAGTATGGCAGACGTGGAATACCACTGACACTGTCACTCACAGGTGCATCCTTTACACAATTTATGCATATTTTCCTTCTGCACTCAACAGCAAATGGATATCTTGTATTTGAAATGGCAGTATGATATTCTTCTCTTTTTTGATGATGAACTTACGCAACAGGCTTTCCTTGTTTCAAGTTTTTCTTCCTGGTCTCCTAGTGGCATTTTCAGAATAAATGCTATTCCAGTTATGTCCCTTGAAATTATTTGATTTGAGAGTCTCCTTTCCATATGCTGTTGGGCTAACTGAGTTAATAACGATTTCAAGGAGTTCTGAACTTTTGGGGTAAGACAGGAATAAAGTATAAGCATTAGCTCCTGCAGTGTCAACTATCCTGGAAAAGACAGCCATGGGCCATCTTCTTGTCCACCGCCTTGATGGAAAACTAGCACATTTTCCATCCAAACTGAAAATATTCCCCTTTGTTGTGTTGTACATACCCATCAATTCCTCTTTTCTTGTTTCTGTACAAATATGCTTCTTGTGATGCACAGATAATAACAAAATGATGGCTTACTTCTTATTTGGAACAAATGACAGAAGTGTCAGCCTATTTGTAAATCTGTAGAGAGATGAACCAACTTCTCTCGGCTATAATGGCAAGAACGCAAGAAGGTATCTCTTTCTTTTCATAGCTCCCAGGCAAGTGAGGTTCACAGAATTTAGCTTCTCCGCAAATTCAACAGACGTAAACCAGGTATTGAAAGTAACATTTCTCTTCTTCCCTTGGATTGGTTTTGACAGGCAAACAGCTTGTGTAGGCTTGCTTAGTTTTCTTTCTTCATCTGATAGACCTATTCCATCTGTATCCCTGGCAGTTGGAATTCAAGAGGACAAATAGGGGCAAATATTCATTTGTAAGAAGGGGAGTTAGGGATTGGAATAACTTACCAAGGGAGATGTTCAATAAATTTCCAATTTCTTTGAAATAATTTAGTAAAAGGCTAGGAAAACAACACATACGGAATCTGTCACTCAGGTGAATCTGCTCTAAATGCAGATCAGTAGTGAATGATAGTGATTGAGCATACAGATATCCACTGTAGAAGTAATCTGTCCACGCATCGGTCATGCACGTGAGTTTTAGACCATACTTGTCTGGTTTGTTCGGCAAAAAATTTTCATGGCAGAGCATCCACGGAAAGCGACTGGCATTTCATCTATGCAAACATTAGCTCCCAACAAGTACGATTTCTGTAAATTTTTTATTAGCAATCCTAGAAGTACAGACACTGCTGGTGTGGGGTTTTGCATATGCCTTTGTGTCCTATCTTCTGCATTGTCAAATCATAGCACTAGGAGAAGTGTAAGAAACCTTTTCAAGACGTGATGAGGCTTCTTCACTGTTTGATTTGAAAGAAGCAGTGTAGAGAAATAATCATAGAAAAGCTTCAATTTCTATATAATCAGTGCCCTGAATTTCGGGACAGTCCATGCATTTGTATTTCTCTCTCATATTCTGCATTTTGATATTAGTCCATTTAACTATAAGTTGCACCTTCTCCCTGGAAAATATAAAATTCCAGGTAAGCAAATTATGTTATGACTCAGGGTGCGACCGGGCGAGTTGGCCGTGCGTGCTTGCATCCGGGAGATAGTAGGTTCGAATCGCACTATCGGCAGCCCTGAAGATGGTTTTCCCGTGGTTTCCCATTTTCACACCAGGCAAATGCTGGGGCTGTACCTTAATTAAGGCCACGGCCGCTTCCTTCCAACTCCTAGGCCTTTCCTATCCCATCGTTGCCATAAGACCTATCTGTGTCGGTGCGACGTAAAGCCCCTAGCAAAAAAAAAAAAAACTCAGGGTGCGCACATTTCTAGTAGGTTCTTTTGCAGACCACATATAATGATTTTTAACATAGTAATAATGCTGTTATATGGATTCTTTATCTCCTTCTTCCTCCCAATCAGTACTATGATCACTTTCAATAGCAAAGTCATTGCCAACATCATTCTCATCTCTGATTTAGTTGCTCATGTTCATTAATATCTGACTCCATGGCTAAATGGTTAGCTTCTGGCCTTTGGTCCAAGGTGTTGGTAGTGGTGGTATCGGTGGCAGCACTGGTTGATGCCATGGCAGTAGCACTGTCCGGTGTACAGTTCACTCACAGTAATGGCAAACTCGTTAATATGAGCGTAATCACTGTTCACAGCACTCACACTACTTTAGCACTGTAGCACTCGTTATATTCTAATATGAACGTCTACTGATGGCGAGCGCTAACTGGTGTTGGTACACCTGGAGGAACCTAGGTGCACCAAGTCGAGGCAGGAGACACCTCTAGCTGCCCTCCGTGGGACCCTACACCGAACAAGACTGTCCTGGGGTGAAACCCCTCGAGTGCCGCTTCGTCCACCTGTCCGACTGCGTTTTTAAGCTCCACTGGGGAGCCGCACCGGCTTACGGTGTAGGGGCCCTCGCTGGACGGAGAGAAAGTAAGAGAAGGCAGCTTACCGTTCTGTATGCGAGGTGATACCTGCTGCTCCGGTAGGTTGCTCTGCCGGGTGGTTTTCGCTGGCTGGCGGTTCGTCTCCGGTTCGCTAGGAAGCGCTGGCTGGCGAGGAGATGTTCTTCTCCTTCACATCTGCTCCTTTTGGGAGGCTGTGCTTTGCTTTTGTTAGGACGCGCTGGCATTGAATGGACGCTCGCTTGGAGCGCTGATGCAAACTGTTGATATGTGCGCGGCCCATATTACCGCGACTGTATTATTCCTTTAGTGGTTCCATTTTCTGATTCCTTCGATTATGTGTTTCACGTCACATTATTTTTCTCAAACGAATTTGTAAATTCTATGTTGTCATACGTAAGTGTGTAGTGCGATCGTGTGTACTGGCGGCCTGTTACATGAAACTTACTATGTCATTGAACGGGATACTACTTGATGTTTCAATTTTCTACAGTTATGTAAGTAATTTTTAATGCAGCCTCACATTTCTATTCTCATTCTATATTATGTGTGTTTATAATAAACCCCAGTTTCCTTGATCCATTCTTTTATTCATGGGGAGTAGTATAATTGGATGGTTCTGGCGCCTCCTCCCGCGGGAAATTTGAATTCTGACGGGAAATTTGAATTTTGGCGGGAAATTTGAATTTTAAAACAAAGCCACGTGCTTTTTGACAGCTGTCATCGACAACAACGCATCGCTAACCTCACTGCTGCCATCTTGACGGGCCTAAACCTCAGTAGTGCCAACTTAACCTAACTAGCGCGAGGTAAACAAAGCCACGTGTTTTTTGACAGCCACGTGCTTTTTGACAGACAACAACGCATCGCTAACCTCAGTACTGCCATCTTGACGGGCCTAAACCTCAGTAGTGCCAACTTAACCTAACTAGCGCGAGGTAAACAAAGCCACGTGTTTTTTGACAGCCACGTGCTTTTTGACAGACAACAACGCATCGCTAACCTCACTGCTGCCATCTTGACGGGCCTAAACCTCAGTAGTGCCAACTTAACTTAACTAGCGCGTGGTAAACAAAGCGAGTGCTTTTTGACAGCCACGTGCTTTTTTGACAGCTGTCATCCGCCCTGTGCTGCCCTCTTTATCGCAGTAGCTGCAAATTCGTCACCTGTCATCCGCAGTGCTGCCATCTTGACGGGTCTAAACTTTAGTGCTACCAACTTAACCTAACTAGCGCGAGGTAAACAAAGCCACGTGTTTTTTGACAGCTGTCATCCGCCATCTTTAATCTATAGAGCACAGTGCTGCCCTCTTTAGCTACTTACCTTTGAAATGTGGTGGCGGATAATTTGAAAAATGCTTTTTGACAGCAGCAATCTTTAATCTAGAGAGCACCGTGCAGCCCTCTTTAGCTAGATACCTATGGTGGCGGGCAATTCCACATGACAGCAGCCATCTTTAATCAAGAGAGCACCGTGCTGCCCTCTATGTGGTGGCGGCAAATTCTACATGCTCTTGTTTGGAAACAAACTCACGCGCTTTTTTTGACAGCCGTCATCCGCCATCTTTAATCAACAGAGCACAGTGCTGCCATCTTTAGCTAGATACCTTTGAAATGTGGTGGCGGCAAATTCCACGTGCTCTTGTTTGGGAACAAAGCCATGTGCTTTTTTGACAGCTGTCATCCGTCATCTTTAATCAACAGAGCACCGTGCTGCTATCATGCGGGCAATTTCGTCAGCTGTCATCCGCCATCTTTAATCCACAGAACACCGTGCTGCCCTCTTTATGGCTACTACCTTAAGCACGTAGTAGCGGGCAATTTGAAAAGTTCTCTTAGCTATCATCCGCCATCTTTAATCAAGAGAGCACCGTGCTGCCATCTTTAGCTAGATACCTTTGAAATGTGGTGGCGGCAGATTGAAAAATTTCACGTGCTCTTGTTTGGAAACAAACTCACGTGCTTTTTTGACAGCTACCATCCACCATATTTAATCAACAGAGCATAGTGCTGCCCTCTTTAGTTTGAAATGTAGTGGCGGCAAATTATACGTGCTCTTGTTTGGAAACAAAGCCATGTGCTTTTTTTTGACAGGTGTCATCTGCCATCTATAATCAACAGAGCACCGTGCTGCTATCATGCGGGTAATTTCGTCAGCTGTCATACGCCATCTTTAATCTACAGAGAACAGTGCTGCACTCTATGTGGTGCTGGTAAATTCCACGTACTCTTGTTTGGAAACAAAGTCTATGTGCTCTTCAGCTGTCATCCACCATCTTTAATCAAGAGAGCACCGCGCTGCCCTCTTTGTGGTGGCGGATAATTTGAAAAATTCTTTTCGACAAGCAGCCATCTTTAATCCAGAGAGAACCGTGCTGCCCTCTTTAGCTACTTACCTTTGAGGCGGTTAATTTGAAAAATTCTTTTCGACAAGCAGCCATCTTTAATCCAAAGAGAACAGTGCTGCCCTCTTTAGCTACTTACCTTTGAGGCGGTTAATTTGAAAAATTCTATTTAACAAGCTGCCATCTTTATTGAAAAGAGCATCGTGGTGCTATCTTGTGGGTAATATTTTACGTCACAGCTGTCATCCACCATCTTGCATTGCTAACCTTAGTGCTGCCCTCTTTAGCTACTTACCTTTGAAAAAAAAATCTATTTGACAAGCCGTCACCCGCCATCTTGCATCGCAAACCTCAGTGCTGCACTCTATGTGGTGGCGGATAACTTGAAAAAATATTTTTGACAAGCAGCCATCTTTAATCAACAGAGCACCGTGCTGACATCTTTAGCTACCGCCATCTTACATCGCTTACCTCGCTGCTGCACTCTTTAGTTGAAATGTGGTGGCGGTAAAATCGAACAAGTTTAATCACGCATCGGGAAAGCTAGAGTAAGCACGTGCTGCAGTGATGACGTTATCATGCATGTTTGGACTTGGCCGTTTTCTTAAGAGTAAGTCGGTGTAAAGGAATGTGGTAGCGGTAAATTCGGACAAGTTTAAACATGCATCGGGAAAGCTAGAGTAAGCACGTGCTGTTGTGATGACGTCATTGTGCATGTTTAGACCTGATCGTTTTTCTTAAGAGAAAGTCGGTGTGAAGCAATGCAATAAGTACAACATTTCTGAATGCGATCAAATATTTATTTACAAATGTACTACAACAGTGTTCGTTTTTGCGGCTGACAAGATTGGTGTGCTTCTTAACAACGTATGCTTCTGAAATGCCTCCTGCAACATTCAAATTAAACAAAACATTTGGAAATATATTATACTAAGTATGTTATGCTTTACAGAGAAGATCATATACTTCTTACCCTGCTGTTATTCCTTTTCGGAATCATCATCATCATCATGAGGTACTAGAGAACGTTCATTCATACACTGTGTACAGTGTTCAATCCTCGGATTTGGTCCATCCCAATCATCATCACCATTTTCTCCTCGATGCTTGTAATGTCGTTCACAAGTTCTGCATAAAGCTACTTCGATCGACATCTTTCTGTGTAGAGGAAGGATGTCCCAAAAATTATGTACGTAAGAGGCAGCGTACGTATATAAAAATCCTGGTGGTAAGTATTGAATAAGATGTTTCGGCATCGACGATCTATGTTTATAGAACATCTTAATAGCCTCACTCACTCGTGAAAGATAAATAAGATGTTGCGTATGAGCATGCAAACAGCATGCACATTTACAGTTTTGTTCCATAGCGTACGATGTCGAAGCACACACTAATGAAAATGATAAAGATCTATTCTTATTTATAGTCTCGTAACAATATTCGTTAGCGGATGGTAAGTAACATCACTCATATGAATAATAAGACAATAGGCTGCTGTGTTAGCAGGAATGTTTTCAGATGTTTCAAATTCTAAACGAATATCAACTGGAGATTCTTTTATAGATTCTTCATGATAAGAACAGTCTATAACTACAATCGGAGCTTTATTTTTAAATTCTTGAGGTGTATATAGCGGACGATCTTCTTTCTGATAATACGATGATTGAAATTTACAAAACATGTCATAGAGCATCCCAAAATTATTTTTCTCAAAGTTAATGTCGATGTTTTCGTAGGGATACGTAATTCCGTTGAGATATAGTCTAACGTGTCTTAATTTACAGTGATCAAACAGTGAGCTATCTTTTTCGTGATTGAATTTACGATTAGTTTGAAATCCAAAAATAATGTACAAGGGCTTCTCAGTAAAACGTGATGTTATAACAGCCCAGCTATGCTTGTTTGTAGGTGGTAACACAGGATATTCATGCAGCTCCCAACTTCTAAAACGTATAGGTAATGGTGTATCATTTTCTACAATCTTGAGCAATCGATGTTTTTCACGATCAGATAAGGGTTACATGTGGAATCCGCCACAGTATACGATGCAGTGTTATTTTCGATTCTACTGGTGTTTCTACTGCTTTAAGAGAATTGTAATCACTTCGATCACGGATTAGAATAAGCTCTTGTTTTGCGTTGATTATAATACGTGTAAAGTCTTCTGCGAATCCAAAAATATTTTTCAGTGATAACATACCCGTAAAAGTTCCATCCTCATTAATCATCCAGTTGTTAGTAGCTTTTGGACACCATCCAGCCATCCGCAAAAGATTACTTTCTTCATCACAGAAAGAAGGGTAGAGTTTCATTGCACTTGTAATACCAACATTCTTCGTTCGATCTATTTCAACAATATTTACTTCATATCGCACTTCAGAAAAGAGAAAAGCTAGAGCATGGTTGTTTAGTTGTGAAGTGCTTGGTCCACTTCCATCAGACTTTTCTAGTCGTCCTTCAATATAGAGGTAGCTTTCGTGTGGTAAGGTGTAAACATCTTGCTGATTAATAATAAAATGAATTTCATCATTGTTATTTAATCCAAACGTAAAAGGTTGATAGGAATGAAGCTCACTTCGTACTACACCTTCACGACTTTCTACTGTATTCGTAATGTCTAGCATTTCTTCCATTCTGTTGTAGTAGTGTATATCCTAAATCTTGGAGTATCTGCTTATGGGTATCTGTTAACTCGATGAGTCTCTGCACACATGTAGTATGTCTTCGGAATGTACACCGTGTTTTATAGATGGTTTTCATACTGGTTTAAGGTGTAGTTTTTAAGCTACGTACGCGTGCTGATCTAAATGAATAAGCTGATTATGTTTATTTACAAGTCTAAGAGTAATGTTGCTAATGTGTTTTACAGACACAGGATGATAAAGAACTACTGCTGGTTTCTCACAAATAGTATATCCACGTTCCTCTGTAACAATAAAGTCGTGCAGGACGTGCGAAGGTTGTAGATTACTATTCAAGTCTGTAATAATATTACAAGTAATGTTCACATTATAATCATCGAAGAGTTTTATAGGTTGATCAGACTCGTAACGTACGTTCGGTAGGAGCTCCCTCGATGAAAATCCAAGCAGTGGTCCAATCGAATCAGGTTGTGATTTGAAGTCAATCTTAAATGATGATTCAATAACACATTTATGTGTAATGTTGCTTATAGTGATTGAGAACTTGCAATTATGATTACTAAAACTATCTTCCCCAAACTGATCAATTAACGTACTTTCAATATAGTCGTGAATATCGTCTACTGTATAAGTACCTGAGGGTAGTGTTAGCACATACTCATCGTAATAGAACTTGTTTAAACCATCACGCACATTATAGATTTTATTGTAGCTTTCAAACGATACTAGTCCAAGACTATGCGGCTGATAACCAAGTTCGATTGGTGGATTAAAATAGACGGTTGTTTCAGGTCCTTCTCCACGTACAGCAAACGTTCTTTCACTGTTCGTCATCACGTAGACACTAATGCACTTTCTCTACTGTCTGGGTTTGATATAAGAACATAAGACATAATCGTCCGCACATGCGTGTATTAAAGTTTTGCACACGGTTTTTATTGTAAACAATGTCTACACTGCTTCCGAAATAACGTATGAGCTCAAAAGGAGGAGGTAAATCTCCATAGCTATCAAAATACCATACTTTAGATTTACGTTTTACATAAGCAACGTAATGAGTTCCAGGTCCACGACTGTCGTCCAAGTTAATTACGGCACTTTCACGTGGGCGCACTGGTAGTTGATCGCGCATATACACTCCTCGAAAATAATGAATTCCTAGTTGTTTAGCAAACGTAAAATCATCATGCGTTAGAGCTCGATATGGCAGTGCATTCAGTAGACGTTTTTTGGAGAAATGTAGATACCAAGCCCTTTCTTGTATGGCGCTAGCTTCATGTTCACACCTTTGCCTCGTAACGCAATTGCCTCCATCGTCTTGTTATGACGTTCACTCTCTTTCAACTGTTGTTTCGCTTCTTCTACAGCTTTGACAGTTCTCGCTACAGCACTAGCACCACCTAGCAATGACCCTAAAGCTGCTAAGCCAGCAAACAGCGCAGGAAGAAATCCTCCTCGTTTTGGTACAGGAATAATTCGTGCACGTTTACTAAATATTGCTCTGCACTTTGGAGAAATTCTCGCTCTTGCTGCGCGTAACGCCTTAGTAATAGCCACACGAGGATTGTATTCCCCTCGAATAGCTTTTTGCGCAGCCTTTATAACATCTTTCCATCCAACAGTTTTTACTTTCTTCTTCTTCTTCATGTCGTTTGGATATCGTTGTTTCACCATGCTGGACACGACTTTACTAGTCAAGAGCAAATCATAAACTAACCGTTGCCTCTTGTTTCGTTTAATATATATATTACTATTACGTACTTTATGATTCAGTTATCATGAAAATTATAAAGCAGCAAGACACGCTACCTGTTACCGACATTGTACCACATCTCTTACCTAGTTCTAGTACAACTACGAGAAAACGTCATGGAACGTTGTTTCCTTTTACTGTTCGATGTATTATATCAGGTCCGTCGAGATGCGGTAAAACAAATCTTTTACTCACACTTATTACTTCTGTAAATGGTGTACGCTTCGAGAATATTTACGTTTTCGCAAAGTCACTCTATCAGCCGCTATATACTATTCTACAAACTGTAATGCATGATCTAGTTAAAGATGGAATAAGATATTTTAAATTTAATTCACATGAGCAAGTACCATCACCAGACGATGTGCTTCCTAATTCTCTTATGATCTTTGATGATGTCGCAACAGAACAGCAAAACGTTATTCGTGCATTCTTTAGTATGGGTCGGCATAAATATGTTGATTGCATCTATTTGTGCCAAACCTATTCTCGTGTGCCTAAGCAGTTGATACGCGACAACGCAAATGTTATTGTGCGTTTTCGGCAAGATGAGCGCAACATGCGACATGTGTATAACGATCATGTTAACACGGATATGACATTCGATGACTTTAAACGTATGTGTGCTAAATGTTGGTCATTACACCGTTACAGCTTTTTAGTTATTGATAAAGAAAGTGATGTACAGCATGGACGATATCGCATGGGTTTCGACCATTTTATATGCATTAACACAGAATTAGAGTAACTACTTGATTAAAAACCATCATCATGTTAACATCTAGCAAGGAGATCACAAAACATATCATCCAAGCTCGAAACAATATTCGACGGAAATTTAAAGAGCTTAAACGTATTCAAGCAGACACGGATTTATTTTTAAAAACACAACTAAGTACACCACTCAAAGAAATTTTTAATTCTACTTCATTACCGCAGTCTACTTCAAGTTTTGCTTCTATGCAAACATCATATCATAAAGAGAAGCATGAAGAAGAAAAGCATGAAGAAGATACGGAAGAGAAGAAGCAGGATGTAGATCAAGAAGAGGAAGAGGAAGATAAGGAAAAAAAAGAAGAAGAAGAACTTAATGATACATCACCATCTAAGCGTGTTGAGTTTTTAACTACAGATGTTATTGCTGAAACACCTACTACATCGACGCAAAATCTACCATCTTTGTCTGAGGTTATGATTACACCAGAGTATCGCAATCAGTTTAGAACTTTTATTCAAGATACCTATGGATCTCTCTTTGCACCTTATATAGAAAACTTTTTACAGGACAAACTGACACTACCTACGGTATTCGCTACGAAGATGACTGTTTCCGGATAGGAAATTCAAATGTTAAGATTAATAACAACAAACTCATTGTAAAAGGTGTTACCTATAAACCTACGAAAGGACTCTTAGAACTTCTTTTCTCACGAATACCTGACAAGGATATAATTTTACAAGATGATCTTAAAAAATATAAAGCAATACTTTTTGCTACTGACGCAACACGACGTAATTACAAGAGAACAGAAGCTGTAAATGCGAATAAGAGTTACAAGTATCGTGAGATTATTTCTAAGCTGTTTCCGACTGCACGTAGTCTAGATGTTATCTACAAGCCTTTGTTGCCGTATGTGGATGTAAGATACTGGAATGACCCAAACTTACTCGTTGAACGATTACAACTTTTAAGAACATCGCAACAAAAGGCTGGTCACACTGGTCACGGATCAGAAATTCTAGAAATAGAAAGAGAACTACGTTATGCCGGTATTATTTTGTAATGGCTCGTCAAGAGAAGATCTCACCTGTAAAGGTAAACATCGCACATTAGTTACATAAACCAGCACGTCGCACCTACTGTCGCAGACGCGTTATTACACGAGGAAAAGATGATCTCTGGCAAGCAGACTTAGTAGAAATGATTCCATATGCTTCTAGTAATAAGGGGTATAAGTATCTACTTACTGTTATCGATGTGTACTCGAAGTTTGCTTTTGCACAACCCGTGCGTTCTAAAACAGCAGCTCAAGTTAAAGAAGCATTTAAACATATTGTTGAAGAATCGAAACGCTGCCCAAGGCTTCTTCAAACTGATCAAGGTAAAGAGTTTTACAACAAGGATTTTTCTTCTTACCTCAAGTTACTTGGCATTCAACACTACTCTACGTTCAGGAATCTCAAGGCAAGTGTTGTAGAACGCTTTAATCGTACACTCAAAACAATGATGTGGCGAGAATTTACAGCGCAAGGTTCATATCGTTGGATTGATCTGCTACCTAGACTTTTATCTACCTACAACGATACACCTCATCGCACTATCGGAACAAAGCCACGTCTTGTTACAAAGAATACACCTCGTATAAATGCTATTCATCTTGTAATTAAAACAGCTGAATAACGTCGCCATCGCTTTAAAGAAGGTGATTTTGTTCGCATCAGCAAACACAAGTCTATCTTTGCAAAAGGATACACACCTAATTGGAGCACTGAAATTTTTCAAATCAGAAGTGTTAAGCTTACTAATCCAGTTACGTATTTACTTCGCGATCTCAGAGGACAGCCTATTGAGGGAGGATTCTACATCGAAGAACTGCAGAAAACAAAATATCCTGATCACTATTTAGTTGAACGTGTTATTCGACGTCGTGGCAATAAACTGTATGTTAAATGGCTTGGTTTTAATAACAGCTTTAATTCATGGATTAATAAACAGGATGTACTTTAAATCTTATGTGTGTTTTCTTTTAATCCTCTACGTTTCCTTTCTTCTAAGTCACTAGGACATGCTGTAGGATTAAACAACACCTGTAATATGTTTTGACAATTCATATTTATTTTAGAATATATATATATATATATATATATATATATATATATATATATATATATGTACATTTTATCCTTTGTTTATTTTGCAGTCTTTGTCACTCAGTTTTCGTTTTATTACACCAACAACGACAAGTGCTGCTATATTCTTCTGAGCAGCTAAAGCACTAGGTAATAACACACACACAGCATAACTTTACGAAGCAGATTTTAACAGCTACACGACATACTCTATGCAGGCAGCATGTAACTTTATGTCAGGCGAACGTGTTCTAGGGCCGCAGGGGAGATGAAGCACGAAGAAAAGAAGATCAATCACTCTATTGATGTGTCCACGCCCAACATGCTTCCTCATCTTTCTCCCAGCACGTTTCTTCACCTTTTCCTTGTTTACTCTCTCCACAGCCATGATAAGTGTTTATAAGCGAAGACAACTCGTTAGTTTTAGGTCCGTGATACAGTTTAATTAGTTGACATGTACGGCACTGTCTCACAGAAGGTCGTCTACCTAAACTCACGTGTTCATGATGTAAACTACACGTTTGAAGCTCTGACAAAACAGGATCTTGAGTCCACTCACGAGGCACCTTATCCCAAATCTTCTTTACAGCATTCGCAGCTACATTAACCAAAAATGCCTTTGGTAATGCATTTAACTCTTCTTCAGTAAAAGTGTTTAGTTTCTTTTTGCATGCATAAAACTTTACGATCGCCTTTTCAACTGCGTTACACTTAGTATCTGTTAGAAATGACATGATGTCTTTACTCTACAAATGTTTCTTTTACACTAAGGTTATTTCGACACTGCAGTTTACATATGTTGTTCACTTCCCGACATGCACTGCGACACAACCAATCAAAGAGCATGCATACATGTTGTAAAGACTGTTTAGTTGTTTCTCTACTATGCTCTTTCGGAAGAGTTTTAAATGATGGGCACCCTAATTCATGCATGTCGATAATTTCACATGATGATGGTAGAAAATCACGCAACCATTCTTTCTTTTCACAACCCTCTAAAAGAACAAGATCTGCTCTTGACAAATGTGCATTCATCATTAAAGGTAGAAAACGATAAGGTATTCCTTTTTCTTCCCACTTCAAACCTAAATTGTTTTCAATCCACTGAGTGCTTTTTATCTTCATCTGTTTGCAAACAGTAAGGGAACGGTGGACTAAATACTAAACTAACAAGTTTTGGAGCCCACAACACACTGCAATCTAACACAGCCACCTCTTTAAACACAAATTTGTTTCCGTTTACTTTAAAGCCTTGCACATCAACTATTAATGTTTTCGTCATGCACAATGACGTCATCACAACAGCACGTGCTTACTCTAGCTTTCCCGATGCGTGATTAAACTTGTTCGATTTTACCGCCACCACATTTCAACTAAAGAGTGCAGCAGCGAGGTAAGCGATGTAAGATGGCGGTAGCTAAAGATGTCAGCACGGTGCTCTGTTGATTAAAGATGGCTGCTTGTCAAAAATATTTTTTCAAGTTATCCGCCACCACATAGAGTGCAGCACTGAGGTTTGCGATGCAAGATGGCGGGCGACAGCTTGTCAAATAGATTTTTTTTCAAAGGTAAGTAGCTAAAGAGGGCAGCACTAAGGTTAGCAATGCAAGATGGTGGATGACAGCTGTGACGTAAAATATTACCCGCAAGATAACACCACGATACTCTTTTCATTAAAGATGGCAGCTTGCTAAATAGAATTTTTCAAATTAACCGCCTCAAAGGTAAGTAGCTAAAGAGGGCAGCACTGTTATCTCTGGATTAAAGATGACTGCTTGTCGAAAAGAATTTTTCAAATTAACCGCCTCAAAGGTAAGTAGCTAAAGAGGGCAGCACGGTTCTCTCTGGATTAAAGATGGCTGCTTGTCGAAAAGAATTTTTCAAATTATCCGCCACCACAAAGAGGGCAGCGCGGTGCTCTCTTGATTAAAGATGGTGGATGACAGCTGAAGAGCACATAGACTTTGTTTCCAAACAAGAGTACGTGGAATTTGCCAGCACCACATAGAGTGCAGCACTGTTCTCAGTAGATTAAAGATGGCGTATGACAGCTGACGAAATTACCCGCATGATAGCAGCACGGTGCTCTGTTGATTAAAGATGGCAGATGACACCTGTCAAAAAAAAGCACATGGCTTTGTTTCCAAACAAGAGCACGTGGAATTTGCCGCCACCACATTTCAAACTAAAGAGGGCAGCACTATGCCCTGTTGATTAAAGATGGTGGATGGTAGCTGTCAAAAAAGCACGTGAGTTTGTTTCCAAACAAGAGCACGTGAAATTTCCAATCTGCCGCCACCACATTTCAAAGGTATCTAGCTAAAGATGGCAGCACGGTGCTCTCTTGATTAAAGATGGCGGATGATAGCTAAGAGAACTTTTTAAATTGCCCGCTACTACGTGCTTAAGGAGGGCAGCACGGTGTTCTGTGGATTAAAGATGGCGGATGACAGCTGACGAAATTGCCCGCATGATAGCAGCACGGTGCTCTGTTGATTAAAGATGACGGATGACAGCTGTCAAAAAAGCACATGGCTTTGTTCCCAAACAAGAGCACGTGGAATTTGCCGCCACCACATTTCAAAAGTATCTAGCCAAAAATGGCAGCACTGTGCTCTGTTGATTAAAGATGGCGGATGACGGCTGTCAAAAAAAGCGCGTGAGTTTGTTTCCAAACAAGAGCATGTAGAATTTGCCGCCACCACATAGAGGGCAGCACGGTGCTCTCTTGATTAAAGATGGCTGCTGTCATGTGGAATTGCCTGCCACCACTGGTATCTAGCTAAAGAGGGCAGCACGGTGCTCTCTAGATTAAAGATGGCTGCTGTCAAAAAGCATTTTTCAAATTATCCGCCACCACATTTCAAAGGTAAGTAGCTAAAGAGGGCAGCACTGTGCTCTATAGATTAAAGATGGCAGATGACAGCTGTCAAAAAACACGTGGCTTTGTTTACCTCGCGCTAGTTAGGTTAAGTTGGTAGCACTAAGGTTTAGACCCGTCAAGATGGCAGCACTGCGGATGACAGGTGACGAATTTGCAGCTACTGCGATAAAGAGGGCAGCACAGTGCTCTGTGTTTTAAAGATGGCGGATGACAGCTGTCAAAAAAGCACGTGGCTGTCAAAAAGCACGTGGCTTTGTTTACCACGCGCTAGTTAGGTTAAGTTGGCACTACTGAGGTTTAGGCCCGTCAAGATGGCAGCAGTGAGGTTAGCGATGCGTTGTTGTCTGTCAAAAAGCACGTGGCTGTCAAAAAACACGTGGCTTTGTTTACCTCGCGCTAGTTAGGTTAAGTTGGCACTACTGAGGTTTAGACCCGTCAAGATGGCAGTACTGAGGTTAGCGATGCGTTGTTGTCTGTCAAAAAGCACGTGGCTGTCAAAAAACACGTGGCTTTGTTTACCTCGCGCTAGTTAGGTTAAGTTGGCACTACTGAGGTTTAGGCCCGTCAAGATTGCAGCAGTGAGGTTAGCGATGCGTTGTTGTCGATGACAGCTGTCAAAAAGCACGTGGCTTTGTTTTCAGATTCAAATCTCGCGCCAAATTTCAAATTTCCCGCCAAAATTCTAATTTCCCGCCAGAATTCAAATTTCCCGCGGGAGGAGGCGCCAGAACCATCCAATTATACTACTACTATGGGGGTTACGGGTTCATGCCTTTCTGTCCTTTCGCTTCCCTTTGTCTACGCATGGATCCAGCTCCGAGCTGTTTTAGCTCGTTCCAGTCCATCCACGGCAGTTTACGGAGAGAGGTAAGTGAGGTAAGTATCTGCGCGTATATGTCGTGTACTGTGTTGATGTGTAATGGTAGCAGGGTACGGGGGTGGTAGAAATGGTAGGCAGAGCGTGGTTCGTGACTGGAAGGTTTCATCGAGAGGTTGAATTTCGGTGAAACAGAGCTGGATTCGTTTGTAACTCAACCTCTTTTCTTTATGTTTGAATGACACTACTGTGAATGGATCTTAAATTATGTTATTCTGTGACATACTTTCCCTTGCATATTGTGTATAATTTCAGTTTTTAAGTTTACCATTGTTGTATATTATCCTCCCCATTATGTATTCTGTCTGACGATATGGAGAATATACAAGACCCTGTGTGTATAAACCCTACTTGTGTTGATCAACAAAACGTTTCGAGCGCATCAAACGATGGCTCTTCCATTCATTCACATAACGAGAACAACAATGCCAATGCTATGGTAAACAATCGATCTAGTGCATTTATCTCTGATACTAACAGTGAGCCTGTTTGTCGTACTTCACACCCGGTTACTAACTGTACGCCCCTACCTAACATTGCTCTTGATATTATCTGGAAGTGGAATATGAGGTTCTCCGGTGAGGAGAAAGGTTTTTCAGTTATTGAATTTTTGGAGAAGGTCAAAGATGTTGCTGCATGTGCTTCGATGCCCCTAGATTCCTTTATCCCTGTTATTCCTGGTATGTTAGAGGGATGTGTGAGCAAATGGTTCCGTCTGGTGAAATATAAAATTCATAGTTGGTCCGACTTTACTAAGGAGTTTAAAACTAGGTTTGGTTTGTTGGACATGAATTTCATTTTAAAACAGGAGATTCTTCGTAGGACACAGGGTCCTGAGGAACATATTGATGAGTATGCGACCGGCATCCTCACTTTGTTTAATCGCTTGGATATCGAAGTTCATGAGACAGAAATTTTTGATACATTTTATCGAAATCTTGCCCCAAATTACAAATTGTTTATCAAAAGGTCGGAAGTAAACTGCGTCGACGACATTGTGAATCTAGGCCGTTAATACGAGTCTACTCTTCAGTCGCATCACCTGTACCAACCACCGCCCCCGCCATCCAGTTGCTCGTTTCTTGACGTCGCCTGTCGTTCTGCATCAAAATCTGTTTCCTTTGCCAAGTCACCTGCCCGTGCATCATCTACTGAACGCCCTAGCGACCGTTTGGAGTCCCCTCGCTCACCCGGCCGCGTAGCCAGTGCGCTCCCTGATCAGAATGTTCCCCGTCGTAACACGGCAACTTCTATCAGATGTTGGAATTGTGGAAAAGGTGGGCACGGCTTCAAACAATGTAATTAAAAACCTTCTGTGAAGTGCTATCAATGTGGTCTAGCCGACGTATTCCGCAACATTTGGCCCCGATGTAACGGAAACCAGGGAAACTAACCCTGCACCGACGTGAAGGCCCGCCGTTGGTGCCTAAAACCTTTGCTCATCGCCAAATTTGTGGACTCCCCTTTTCGTCATCCTGGGCCAAAATTCATTCTGGTTCACGCACTGTATACGCTTTGCTTGATACTGGGCCTTCTAGTTCATTCGTAAATCAATCTGTGTTGGAGGGAATGAATATAAAATATCTTCGAGATCGCGAATGTTCTATAACCTACATGTCAGCCGACGGTCGTCGCATGTGTCCTAAAGAACGTACCAAAATCCATTTCAAAATTCATAACTTTTCTTGGGATTGGAATTTCAACATTGTCCCCGAACTGTCTGTTCCCCTGATCCTTGGTGCTGATTTTATGTTAGCCACTGGATTGTTCATTGACTTTATCAGCCGCTCATTCGCTTTTCGTTTCCGATCTAATGAGAACTTTCCATTTGAGTACCCTACCAATAATATACCGTTATGTTTTATGTCGAACCACAGTCCTCTAATCGATTTATCTGACCTGTCCAACGATCAAGCCTCCGTGCTTAACGATCTCCTAAGTGATTTCCCCGATGTGCTTACCGCAAAATTAGGTTGTGCTAAAGAATTTTCGTACTGTATTAGACTGAAAGACCCTACTCCCGTTTTAGTTGCTCTCTCCCCCCCCCCCAAGCTTGCTGCCATGAGGAAATGCATTAATGAATTGTTGGAAAAAGGTGTCATCAGCCCCTCTAAGTCCTCCTTCAGTAGCCCCGCTTTTCTGATTCCCAAGAAAGACGGCCAGCCTCGTCTCATGATCGACTATCGATCCCTGAACTGGAATGTGGTATTCGACAGCTTCCCTCTTCCGACCATCGAATCTGCTTTCCTCTGCACACTATCTATTTCTTTTATTAGGTATTCTTGGTGAGGATCCCAAACACTGTTTGCATATTCCAATAATGGATGAACCATACTCAAGTAACTTTTTTCTTTTATCTCTTTGTTGCATCATTTAAGTAGCCTCATTATGACATGTAACGATCTGTATGCTTTCCCAACAATGTCATCAACATGACCCTTCCAGTGCAAATTACATTCAAATCTCACACCTAAGTATTTGCACTTGCCATCTTTTGGGATAACTACTTCATCCAAAGTATATTCAAATTCAGTTTTAAAGCTCCTGTTTGTAAAAGTTGTAACAGTTGATTTGCCTCCATTAACCTTCATATTATTCTCTTGTGCGGGAATGTAACATGAGGAGGGATATATTATTGCTTGCCTTCTATGTTATGTTATGTGGATGTAAGGTCACTGTTGTCACATTCTGTGATATGTTTCAGATATGGTGTATGCATTCAACATGGTAATTTCCTCAGCTATTTCATTGCAAAATCAAGAATCAAGAATCTTTATTTGCCATTGATCATATACAACTGATAATAATTTAGTACTTAATATTACTAAGGCTAAATGAACATACACCTTTTATTAAAACTTAATACTAACATTATGCATTTCTAAGAATTCAGAGGTATTATAAACTGGATTTTCTATTAACCAATCATACATTTTTCTTTTAAAATTACATAAAGGAGTGGACTGTGCACAATGTGGTAATTTATTAAATAATCTTAAACAACTGATTTTATGTGAGTGAGCAGTTTTTGACAGCCTGTGAATTGTGATGTCAATGTCTTCTTCGCCCCGAGTATCATGAAGGTGAATTTTCCCTAGTAATGAATTCATTTATGTAGTTTTTAACATATGTCAAAGATATATAAATATACAAATTTATAATTGTCAGTATTTTAAGCTTAATGAAGAGATTACATGTGATAAATATCATTTCTGATCTGTATTGATGATATTTGATTGAAATATTAACAATAAGTTAATTTATTAATTTGACCACCTAATCAATACTATAAGTCTTGTCTTTGTTGATTTACATTGACATGTTAACTAAAATGGTACATGTTTCGCCTGGTATATAGGCACCATCTGCCAATGCCTTAACTTTGAAATAAACTCAGGCACCTGATTTACATATAAATGAAATAAAACTAATTTATAAGAAGCCCTGAAGAGACTTGACCGACCAGCAGTTACAATTAGACAATGACGAGAATGACGATCAAAATCATATTTATTCAAAAAATAATGTTGAATAAAATAACGTTGAAGGATGGTCAAGTAACCTGTAATTATTTGAAACCGACTTTCAACCTATTAGGTCGTGTTACGTACATTTACATACATTTAGTACATTTAGTACGTAACATGACCTAATAGGATGAAAGTCGGTTTCGATTACAATGCGGTCGTGAAAATTCAATATTCATTGTAATTATTTGTTTACATGAGATAAAAGTTGAAAGTCAATGGCATATGGTGAAGTTGTGGTTCACTTTGATGAAAAATATCAAGTTGTAGTTGAAGGTTGATGAACAATGTTTAAATTGGACCACTATGGATACGATGCTAAAACGTTGTTAAGAATATGGGTTTATTGACATTCTGGTCGAAAAAGCAATGTGACAGTTGAATCTGTAAAAGGAAACCAGAAGCATGGTGTTAATTGTGTGAAAAAATTGTAATAAAATGTTTAAGTGGAAATCGTGTGCGCTTACCATTTGACGATGGTGAGGGTAACTTGTAACGTTATGAGCTAAAAGTTATTGACGACTGTCGACTTCTTACTACGAGTGTTATAGCTGTAGGTTTAAGTTGGAGGGGGATCTGTTTGCCAAGGCGTGACCATGGGCTTGTTTGTAGTACTTGGAGGGGAGCTACTATTGGTGGGAAAGAAAGAGGAAAGTATATTGCTGCGCGTATTGTAACAGTGAGATGCCGTTGGAGGGAGCGATATTAGCATGGGTGTAGCTATGGGTCTATTGGTTGCTTTTGAATTAGAGGTACTGGCAGTGAGGGAAAGGGAGGGGAGTGTATTAGTTGTAGAGGAGGTGGGAGTGCTTGTTAATTTGAGGTTGAAAATGTTTAAGAATATATTGGTGAGGGGAATTGATTCTTGTAATAGAAATAAAATCTGTTCGGACAATAGGCTTTTTAAAAAATCAATAATGTCGTTTAAGTTCTTATCTTTGTTAAAATGCTGGTCGAGGAAAATGAATAAATTTTCGTATTCTGTCATGAGTTTACTTTTTTCGACTCTTTTGAGGATATGAAGGTCTTGTTCTTGTCATATCGTACAACCTGTTATGATGCATCAGTGATGACATAATTTGCATCAATTCAGAAATATTTAACACATTATATTACACAACATTATTCAGTTTCAACTTGGCTAACATTTAATTTCTAAATTTATCAGTCCACCAAAAGAAATTCAAGATTAAGAAAATGCCAGGAATCACCTGGAAATGAAAACATGTTAATAGAAAAACAATCCACTAAAAATTACTATAAAATAAATGTGTAATTAATAAGAGAATGATATATTTCATCCTAAAGGAACATCAGATTCTATGAAATATTGAAATGATATATGAGTGATGAAAGTTATTTTATATATTTGTTTAGGAATGAAACATGTCTTTCTGTTTTTAATAATAATACTGGATTTACATCCCAGTAACTACCTTTTTTATGTTTTTTGAAAATACCTAGGGACCAGAGTTTTGTCCCACTGGAGTTCTTTAATGTTCTAATAAATCTATTGCCATCAGGCTGACATATTTGAGTACCTTCATATATCACTGGACTGTGTTGAGATTGAAGCCCCTATCGTGAGATAGGAAAGCCAGCACTTTACTGCCTGAGCTACTCAGCCTGGCAATGCGGTCTTTTCCAGGTATATTCTAGTATTTTTTTTTTCCTTTTTACAATCTGCTTTACATCACACCGACACAGATAGGTTTTATGATGATGATGATGATGAGTACAAATTAACTGTCTGGTGAAAAAATGGGAAACCACAGAAAACTATCTTCAGGGCTGCTAACAGTGAGGTTCGAAACCACTATCTCCTAAATGCAAGCTGATAGCTGCGTGAGCCAAACAGTGCAGCCACTTGCTAGGTAGTGATTTATTAATCTTGCATTCATTTTGACAGGCTAAAAAACATAAGGTTATATATATACAAAAACTAAAATTCTACACACATAAGAGTTTTAGAACTATAACTCACACCAAACTGCTTTGGGTCCCTTCAGAAACTCTGAACTAAATTTTTCTCAAAGTTTTTGCCTTGCTAAACATATTTTAAGTTTAAAATATGTTTCCTAAGCATTTCTCGGAAATCATTGATCTGAACATTCTGTCCATTTATATGTGCTTAAAATCAGTCTCACAGTTAGCACGGCTATGTGGATATGATGAAAAGTAGAAACACTGTTTTAGTGATTGTGTCATATTATGGAACACCACCAGCTGATTTATCTACTGTGCCAATTCCCACTGTAGAGCAATTATTTTTGTTACCGTGTTTTTGTGGTAGTTAGAGGTGAAAGAAGGTGCGAGGTGGTGAACAGGTCTCAAGCTACGAAAGTAAAATTAATTTAAAATTTAACAAGGTTATATTTTCTTTTCAAACTCAGAAATAACAAGAATGGCAGGTACAGAGTAGCAAGGCAACAAGGAGCAACAATAGTATTTACAAGTTTTGGGCTTCGGGCCCCGAACTTCCAATTCTCGAGCAGTTAGCCCGAATTTACATGTACATAAGGTTTAGCAAAGGGGCAGAAAACCCCAATCATGCCCAGGAGCACTTACACAGTAATACCTCCTAGAGGCACGCAGAAACAAATTGCAAAAGAGCGATCCGCTCTCAAAGTTTTGAGCCTATCACAAGGTCACACCTAACTCTACTTTCAAGCTGTCCTCTAAGGACGTAAGCACAGGGGTAAAATACCCAACCTACTGAGGTCTATTAAGCGATAAAAGGATAATTACATGACCTCTAAAATACCAAGTTGAGAGGAGGCGAACTGCACTCCTAATACATTTGCTTTTAAAACCTAATCTGGCTCTAGGCCACAAATGCAAGGGCTAATCCCATACTAAAGAGGTGACTTTAGAAAGAAACAAATTTACATAATGTTAAGGAAGAATAGGTTGAGAAAATAAGTTCACCTCAAAACAATATGAGTGGGAGCTCGAGAGGGTTAAGCACTCTCTATCCCAATATGTAGTTTAAAAGATAGAATAGATACAAGTTTCTTTACATTTTAAGGAAGGTTACATAATGGAAAAACTTCGGACCCGCCCCGAGAGTTAAACTGCTGAGCAAGCAAGAAAAGAAGTAATTAATCGGCCATTACCTGGTTGTTGACTGCCGCCGAAGAAAGAGGCGCTTCCCGCCCCCTGCTATGGTCTTTACACACGAAAAGATGGAACAGAAGTGGCGCAGAGACCCTAAAATCAGCAGTTTATATACTCTTGTGGAAAGTTCGAGGCGTTTTAGGAAGGAAAACACCCGCCCACAATCTTTTATTGGTGGTTAAAGAAAACCCCTACACAAGATGAAGAAGAAACACATCATTGGTGGAAAACGAGAGAAACCTCCCAGTAGGGTGTATTTGCATGCGATATTGTTATACATCCGGGTGTCTCCTGGGCAACGGACTAGGACTCTTCCTAGACGGCTGATTCTCTCACACCAGAAGTAACAGAGCTATTTAATATGAGATCCAACAAACGGTTCTTTTCAGAACCAACCTTAACAGTCATTTCTGTTAACATTGAAGGCATAACATCTTGTAAAGAACAACTTTTGTATGAACTTTGTCGCGACAAGCAGTGTGATGTTCTATGTGTTCAGGAAACACACAGAGATATGAAGCAGAAACGCCCATTTGTTCCTGGCATGAAACTGATCGCTGAAAGACCACACGCTCTGTATGGAAGTGCCGTTTTTGTGAAGCCGAACTTAGAAGTCAGAAGTGCCTGCCAGTCAGATGAAAACAATATTGAAATTATCACCGTTGAACTAAGTAACTGTGTAATCACCTCAGTTTATAAACCACCTGCAGCAGAATTTTCCTTCATTCCACCCCACAATTTTGATAAAAGTAAAGCCTCCATTGTTATAGGTGATTTCAACAGTCACAGTCATGTATGGGGTTACGCACATGAGGACAAGAATGGTGAGACAGTTCTGTCGTGGGCTGAACATTTTCAACTCGCCCTCATCCATGATAGCAAACTCTCTCCTTCTTTTAACAGTGGAAGATGGGGACGAGGCTATAATCCAGACCTCCTTTTTGTTAGTGAAAGCATTATGCATACATGCACAAAAGCAGTATGTCCACCAATTCCAAACACACAACATAGGCCCATCATGTGCCAAATTTTGCCACCAATAAGACCTCAAGAAGTCCGTTTTAGGCGAAGATACAACTTTAAGAAGGCTGACTGGGCAAGATTTTCCAGCATATTGGATGAGAAGATTCTGAGCATCGCTCCTGTTCCTGAAGAGTACGACAAGTTTGTTGACATCGTCCAATTTTCTTCAAGGGCATCAATTCCAAGAGGTTGCAGAACCAGTTTTATCAAAGGCATTAAACCTGAAACGGCCACTTTGCTAGAAGAATATTACAAGAAATATGAACTTGATCCTTTTAGCGAAGAAACATCAATCCTTGCACAAAGCGTTCTTTCCTCAGTATCACTGGCTAAAAGGGATGAGTGGATAAAATTAATGACAGATTGTGACATGAGCAGGAGCAGTCAGAAGGCCTGGAGACTTTTACGTCGTCTCAATAATGACAATACCCAAGCCAGCACATATGCTAATATAAAGGCAGATCAAATTGCCCATCAGTTGCTAGTAAATGGAAAATCAACCCGATCTAGAAAGCTAGATAAGAAACCAATAACACGGAAGCCAAACCAAGAGAACAACATACTATCTCCACCATTTACTGAAGCTGAACTGGAATCAGCACTGAGGAAGTGCAAATTGGGAAAAGCAGCTGGACTAGACGACATTCGAGTAGAGCAGATCAAAAATTTTGGTCCTGTTACGAGGCGATGGCTACTGGAATTAATGAATATCTGTGTCCAAGAATGCAAGATTCCCAAAATCTGGCGGAAGGCTCGAGTCATTGCTATTCCTAAACCAGGCAAAGACCGGCTGGATCCCAAAAGCTATAGGCCTATTTCCTTGCTCTGTCACCTGTACAAGGTCCTGGAGAGGCTCATTCTTGAGCGACTGATAGGAAGGGTGGAGTCGTCTCTTATTCCACAGCAAGCTGGATTCCGAGAAGGAAAAAGTTGCACATCACAGGTATTAAACTTGACACAGCATATTGAGGATGGCTTTGAGAATCGGCTCATTACAGGCGCTGTCTTCATTGATCTTTCTGCAGGTTATGACACAGTCAACCATCGGCTTCTTCTAACAAAATTGTATGACATCACCAAAGACTTCCATCTAATGTGCAACATTAAAAATATTCTCCAAAACCGAAGATTCTTTGTGGAATTTCAGGGAAAAAGAAGCAGATGGAGAACACAGAAGAATGGGTTACCGCAAGGCAGTGTGCTCGCACCACTGTTATTCAACATCTATACTAACGATCAGCCTCTACCTGAAGGTACCCAGAGTTTTATCTATGCTGATGATTGTGCAGTCACTGCTCAGGCCAACTGTTTTGAAAAGGTAGAACAGACTTTATCCAAAGCTCTGAAAGAATTTACGAACTACTACAATGAAAATGACTTGAAGCCAAATCCTGCCAAAACTCATAGCTGTGTATTTCATCTCAATAACAAAAAAGCAGCTAAAACCTTACAAATCACCTGGGAAGGAATCCCTCTTCAACACTGTTCGACTCCAAAATATCTGGGAGTGATTCTGGACCGTACGCTTACGTATAAGAAACATTGCCTAAACGTGAAACAAAAAGTGTCTGCCAGAAACAACATAGTGTGGAAACTTCGAGGCACCCCCTGGGGAGCTCACCCTTGCACTGTGAGGGCAAGCGCGTTAGCACTGTGCTACTCCACTGCTGAGTATGCATGCTCCGTGTGGCATAAGTCCAGCCATGTCAAAAACATAGATGTAGCACTAAATGACACCTGCCGTATTATCACAGGTTGTTTAAGACCTACTCCCATAGATAAACTCCACTGTCTCGCTGGTATAGCACCACCCGAAATCCGACGTGAGATTGCTGCTAGGCATGAGAAAAGCAAGGCTATGACTATGGAAGCCCATCCTTTGTATGCCTGTCAACCAGCACATCCTAGGTTGAAATCAAGAAAGAGCTTCTTGACAACCACTGAAGCTCTTAAAGGAACACCACAACAAGCAAGAATCTCAATGTGGCGGGAAAAATGTCAACATTTGAGAGAATGGATGGTTCCAAAGGAAGAACTTCCTCCTGGACATTCTGAACAGTGGACAACATGGAAGGCTCTCAATCGATTACGCTCCAGCACCACAAGATGCAAGACCAACCTACAGAAATGGGGCCTTCCTGTGGAGACAGTTTACTGCAAGTGTGGTACTAAGCAGACTAACGAGCATCTTCTACTGTGTCCATCTTCTCCAGCCACTTGTACCATTAAAGATCTAATGAGGGCAACTCCAAATGCGCTTGTCGTGGCCAATTTTTGGTCAACCAATATTTAAAATTACCTTTTTTATTTTTTGTCTCTCTTACTTTGTACTTCTGACACGATAAATAAATAAATAAATTGGTGGAAAATTAATTTAAGAAATTCGGGATTGGCTAAATTCAAAACAAGGGGAAAGAAAGGGTTAATATTGCCAACTTAAACAATGACTGAAAGAAATTTAGCAAAGAACAAACTTTTGAAATTAAATTTTCTCCAAAAAAAAAAAACAGTTCTTTCACTCCGCACTAGGGTGCACTATTGTTGATCTTCAGTAGTGTCCTCTAGAAGAGAAAGTCCACACTTCTTACTACAAGCAAAACAAAAATACGTCGAAAATGACACAGTTCAAAAACTCCAAAATTTCCAGGTAGTGACATCTTCTGAGAAAGTAGAAAATTAATACCGTAGATAAAGTTCAGACTTCCTCAAGCAGAGGAGTTTCAACTGGCGCAAATTTTAAATTAGCGGCGTGGAGGTGTACCGCCCGGTACAATTTTCATTTTCTGAAAGAGTGGGAAAAGCATAGAATTAAAAAAGTACAGGAATACTAAATCACTATCACCAGTGGCTGGGTCTGTTTCAAACATAAGCCTTCCCATCATCTGTCTGGCATCACTTTGATCCAATACTCCCCTATTTCCTTCACCCACTCCTCCACTACTTACAGCCATCGGTCCGTTGATTTTCGTCTTGATCTCCAAACTTCTGCTACAATACAGGTCGTCTTCTCTGAAGTCAATACTGGAGCAGAGCTACAAGTGTTCCATTTAAAGAAGAAGTGCATTCATTTTTCTAGTCAGGAAAGTCTGGTTGACCAAAGAGAGTGATGTGGAAGAACCTCAGGAAGAAATCTAACTTTTTTTTTGAGACATGTCTTGGAATATGTTGAAAAGTGATGAAGACGTATCACAGAAGTGGGTAAATGATGTTTGCAAAGCACAATGAAGTACATAAAATTGAGGAACTTGGAAAATCCGTGTATTTTGTGCTTAGGGTTCCTGGTTTAAAGTTTATTTGTTCAAAAAATATTCTCCTCGATGGCAAACAAGGAGATCTATATGAAAAGATGCTCAGTATCCCTAATAAAGAGTGAACTTCCAATTTCAACAAATTTGAAAAAGGCCTGTCAAGAAGATGAAATAGCCAAATAGCAAATACCTGGAAGAAAGAAGATGAGTCAGCCTCTTTCTCAAATGAGCAGTTTCCATTATTTCCATAATATGCCCCATATTTTCAGTGACAGGTTCTTTATTTCATTTGGTAAAGGTGGTAACCTTCCTCACATATCTTCTTGGGTACTTCCGCATTCTCTTCGCGTGCCCATACCATATAAGCCTTGATTCCAGTATCTTATTCTGCACTGCCTCCACTTGCAACAGTTTGCTAACTACCTCATCTTATTACCTTACTGAATTTTTGTTACTAATATTCCACTTCTGTGCCGGCCCCATGGTGTAGGGGTAGCATGCCTGCCCCTTACCTGGACGCACCGGGTTTAATTCCCAGCCAGGTCAGGGACTTTTACCGGGATCTGAGGGCTGGTTCAAGGTCCACTCAGCCTGCATGATTACAATTGAAGAGCTATCTGACGGTGAGAAGCTGCCCCAGTCTAGGAAGCAAAGAATAACGGCTGAGAGGATTCGTGGTGCTGACCACACAACACTTCATAATCTGCAGGTTTCAGGCTGAGCACAGGCCCTGATTTACAGATGGGCGAACTGGGCATTTGTCCGGGGCGCCGGCCGGCGGATCGAGTAATTATGGCCTGCGTAATTACGTCTTAAATTCATTACAGTGAAATTAATTTTACATTCCACAAATTATTCCAATTATTTTATTAGCCTATATCAAACACTTTAAACTATTCTAACTTTAAAACCTGAATTTAATCTATATATTTAAATTTTATGAAGAAAATGAGTCTTATTGCTAAAATTATTTACTTACATACAAACTATCAAACTGAACCAACGGCTTTCTAAATAAAAATAAAAACAGCCCGTTTCTTATTTGGCTGTTACCTTTATTTGGCTTGATAAGTTTAATTATGAGAATTAACTGTATTTGCATAATGTGCTATTTTAAAAGTTATAATCTTGAAAATTGTAATATTTAATTTGTAAACAGTTATTTTTTAGAGGAACAGGAAAACGAGCAGAGAGGGGGTGGGGCTGCTAAATATTGCTTGCCCAGGGCGCTAACTACTTGAAATCGGGGCCTGGCTGAGCAGCAGTCATTTGGTAGGTCAGGACCCTTCAGGACTGTTGTGCCATGGCAGTTGGATTCTTTTCTATTCTACTTCTAAAAACTTTCACCAGATGGCCAGGACCCTGCTTTTCTCTCTTATCCTGATTACAGTACATCTGGTATATCACTCTTTTACTCCCCACCAAGTTTCTAACATTCTTTATGAGATGTTGCTGTTTGTCTCTCCAGCTTACTTATATCATTTCTGTTTTTTCTATTTTCCTGTACTAAGCTGTCCAGCTCTCCACTATCTCTATCAGTGGTTATGCTAGTTGTTGGTCCTGCTCTCAAAACTGAGATACTGGTCTACATGATCAACAGAATCATCAGAGTGGGAGAAAGGATAAAGTATTGAGAGTCTGTTACTTAAATCAGGAGAGTTCGAAAGTCTGATATAAGAATTAGGGATAACATTTCTGACATCTGTTCCATCCCTGTGGTGTAGGAGTAGCATGCCTGCCTCCTACCCATAGGCTCTGGGTTCAATTGCTGATCAGGTCTGGGATTTTTACCCAGATCGGAGGGCTGGTTCGAGGTCCACTCAGACCACATGATTACAACTGAGGAGCTACGTGACAGTGAGATGGTGGCCCCGGTCATGAAAGCCAAGAATAACGGCCGAGAAGATTTGTCATGCTAACCACATGACAGTTCATAATCTGCAGGCCTTCCGGCTGAGCAGCGGTCCCTTGGTAAGCCAGGGCCCTTCGGAGCTGTTGCGCCATGGGGGTTTTCTGACATCTCACTGCTTAAGGAGTGTTCATTTCCAGTATTTACCAGTGGTGGTTCTTCTTCGGAGTTGTTATCCTCACAGATGAGGAATCATGATCCTATGACATAGTTAAATCCTGTGACTCCGCCTCTCCATTGCAGTCAAACTTCTGCTTCTCTGATGGAGATCTGTAAATGTATTCTTCTGATGCATTTAATTTGACCCACTTTCTATCTTTGACAATCAGTTTCTTAAGACTAGTTTGTAGTTATCACTGCAAAGCCAAGCAAAGCAAAGTCATCTCCCTAAAGGCCATGAAGGCCCTAGGAAAGATGGAATGTAAAAGCTTCCACTATCCGTAGCCTCGGCACTTGATGGGGTAGAGTGGTTAGCTCTATGCCCGGCCGCCTTTGCCCCCAGGAATTAACCTGGTACTCAATTTTGGTGTGTGCACCTCCGGAAGTGGAAATCTCATTTCTTAAATTGTATGACTTCCTGACAGGGATTCGAACCCACTTTCTTCCAGGCAAACTGAGCACGCCTTTACCGCCTCGGCCAGGCAGCCCCTGTAGTTATCACTGGCTAATACTAAATAAAATATTATTGAGTTGACCATCTAAAGTGTCTTTCATTTCACCCTAGATCGAACTTGTGCAAGACGACATTGTCATGAACACCCAGCCTCAACTGCCCCCCACCCGTATATTTTACCGAAGTGCTATTTTGTCCTAATCTGAAGTATTCCAATGTGGTTTTATCAGAGAGAGTATGTCAGCTGTAACTACATTGTTTATGACACTGCTCCCATTAATTACATTATGTTTATGTGGCATAAATTGTTAGGTTGAAGAGAATTCACCAATATACCATGATATGAAAGACACTTGAAGTAGACTTTTAGTTTCCCTACAATTTGATTTACATCGCACCAACACAGATAGGTCTTATGGTGACGACAGGAAAGGTTCAAGAGTGGGAAGGAAGCGGCCTTTATTGAGATACAGCCCCAGCATTTACCTGATATGTTAATGGGAAATCACGGAAAACCATCTTCAGGGCTGCTGACAGTGAGGTTCGAACCCACTATCTCTGCACCCACAGCTGCGTGCCCCTAACCGCATGGCCAACTCACCCGATAGACTTTTAACTTATTAGGTTGTTTCATGTATATAAGTGGCGAGTCTCTATGGCAAAATGCGGGGAGGTGACTGGGACAATGATAAGGAGGATAGTATAGCAAGAATTAAGGTCCAATACACTACCACTGTTTGTTAATTACAATTTATCAAAGTTGGAGAGCTTGCATCTTGTTGCATCCCCTCTACCAAGCAGAACAGGTCTATTCCATGCTGACTACTGCGAACGGTAATGGCACAATGCTATGACATTGCTTCTCGCCTGGCCTAGCATTATAAAAGACACATTCATCAACAGTCTGCATGCAGATTGCAGTACAAAAAAGGTTTCATGCACATTCACTATTCACACTTAGGCTTGTGTGTTGCTAAAGACTAACAGTTGCTCTAGGGTCATCAGATGCACAGTGCTTTCTTAGTAGTGCACAGCAGTCAACTGGACTATACATCGTGCCATTATCTTGGTTACCATCTCCTTATGCCTGCGGTGGAGAGACCTAGTGTTTACAGTACACTATGTCTTCTGGTGTGGGCTAGAGCAACTGTGTTACTTTCAGTGACCTGTTTCAGTCTTATCCTTGGCTTCGGCAATATGAAATTGACTGAGGTATGAGCAATGCTAGTAATAGCACTCCTTATGCAGCCATCCCTGCTATGAATGGTGTGAAAATGTTGCTCGTAGGATTGGCTGGTACATGCATTTCAGTGGACTTGTCAGACTGATAGGTAATAGGAACTTCTGGCTCAGTGAGGAAAGCAACAGGAAATTATCTCACTCTTTGTTTCCCTAGTACTCGTCTTCAGTGATGCCTAGGCCATCTAAGACAGCTCATGGTTTAGCTATTGAGGACCAACCAGCATTCAGGTTGAACTGAACATACATAATTTCTTTGCATTTTCGTCTGTGTAGTACAGGATGAAAAGGTGTTAAGTACAGAATAAAATTGGCCAACCAGATGCCAGTGGGAACCAAATGCATAAATTATGGATTTAAAATTCATAGCTTTCCTGGTTCAGTAATGGTGGCTTTGATCATTTTTTTCTGATAGCAGTATCTGACACTGTGGCCAGCTACCTGTAATTCAGACTCCTGCCAACAGAAGTAGCTCAACCAGGAGAATCAGATGTCAAACTGAAAGGATTTGCATGTGTGGTATTCTCAGAGTGAGGTAAATTTTTGAACAAGACTCTTATGTGTTTGACAACACATTTATTACGTGCAATAGACTAGACATGTAATTTAATGTAGAAACAAGGTCTCAAGATCACATCTGAACTTTTTTAGTAAAGAGGTTAATCAAACATCCTTAGCACTTTCAACATTATGCCCGTATGGAATATGGGTGCACTGCATTCCTGGTTGTGGATGGCACCAATATTCCATACAGTATGATTTTCGCTCTTGTTTATTGGCAGCTGCATGTATCCTGTATGGTTCCCATCCCTTGCTTTGTGGTAGTAGTTTATGTAGTGTCACTAGAATGCAGCAGTTATCAGGAATTTCAAACCTAAATGATTAAAAAAGTAGTTTCTTCTTGCCGTGATCCCTACCAAAAAATTTGACGTGCTGGGTGCTGAGCGCACCAAATCTGTTGCATAGTCAGCTGTGTTACTGTACAAACACGTCCTCATGCTGGCTCAATGATAGTGATATCTTGGATATTTTATAGGGAGTAGCAGGTTCAGAAATGGATTATGGTGATGTAGACTCCACTGACGAACCAGATAAAATGATAGTTCAGACAAGGTATTTGGACTTAGCACACCACCCAAGACGCAAGGCTAGTGCATACCGTGGAGGCCACTGCATAGGCTATTTGAAGCCACCAGCAGTGCCAATGCACTATGAGAGCTATGTCTCACTTCCAAAAATAGATGCCTGCCTGGCCATCAAATGATGTAGATGTTGATTCCCATAGGGAACCTAAAATATTTGTCCTGAATGAGTAAATTTATAATACCAATATAATGGTCCGTTATTGGACATTATAAATTCTCCAGCTAACTCGTTCTTGGTTGCCTGCGTTTCACCCTCGTGTGTTAAGTTAGGCTCGTCAGTTGGGACTTAGCACACCACCCAAGACGCAAGGCTAGTGCATACCGTGGAGGCCACTGCATAGGCTATTTGAAGCCACCAGCAGTGCCAATGCACTATGAGAGCCAAGTCTCATTTCCAAAAATAGATGTATTTGTTTGTTATGTCACTTTTGAGTGCAAGATTTCTTAGCCGCACATTTTACTCCAAATACAAACGATAGAAATACTTTGGCCCTGCAGAAATTTGGGCTTATTTTTTCATTTAGACGAAGAGACACAGGCCGATGATTCACCTGTACTGCAAAATAAACTATATGGTGGTGCAAGAAGTGCAAGACTGAACTGTGCATAGTCCAATGTTTTCAAGGCTACTGTACCAAAACAAACTGATCCTACATAGATAAATTATGTATTTCAAGTTAATTGTGTTTATTTGTAGCTTATGTTGCCATGTTAAATGATTCATTTTTATTGTTTGAGCAAGCTTATTGGTGAAGCGTTACTGTAAAAGTTTTTCTCGTACATTTTAAGATGTTTTTCATAGCCTAGTGTAATTAAAATTCTCTAGATATGCACTTCCTGATAACATCTTAGTTTTGGAAGGCTGACACCATCACTTGATACAAAAATCAGTTATTTACTATGTTTTTCTGTTGTGTAATAATCTATTAAAATTCAGAAAAAAGACCCAGTTCGCTGCTAGGGTGCATGCTAAAATGTGGTAGTGTTGAAAGTGTTAATAGAAAGAATAAAGAAAATAATATCACCTGAATTTCAATTTCTTCATTGATTAATTCAATTTTTTTATCTTCCACATTATCACCATGAAATTTTTCATCTGATTCATCCTTAATTTTAATCTTGCATTCACTGACTGATTCTAGCTGTGATTCCTAAAACAGATACAAAAATAAGTTTAAAATATCAAACGTTCATAGAAAACTTTAACTCAAAAAAATATTGAACAAATCAGGCATAATATGAAGTAACAATATTCTAAGTAATCAAAATTGACTTTCAACATATTAGGTTGCGTTACGTACGTTTAGTACATGTTGGAGAGATGTTGAGTACAGAACAAAAATGGCCAACTGGACACCAATGGATACCGACGAGAAATCGGGAGGTTGTGGGTTCAGATCCCACTGGTGTCCAGTTGTCCATTTTTGTTATGTACTTAACATCCCTTCAACACGTACTAAATGTACATAACACGACCTAATAGGTTGAAAGTCAGCTTCGATTACAATGCAGTCATGAAAATTCAATATTCAATATTCTAGGTACATTAATGTTTTTCATTGTATCATGGTATAGTATCCTTCCTCAGTAATTGGTGGTGTTAACAGCTGATACTGAGTTGCAACTTGGTAAGAGAAATTTATTCCTGGAGAAGGTGCATAAGAATAACCCCGTGAGGAGGTCTACATGGTGTTTTAGACCAGGTTAGGAAAAAAAATAACACAAATTAACCCTCTTGGAGCCAGGCAGTAATGCGAGCAACCGCCCTTTAAGTTTCCAAAGCAAATCAGGTCAGCCTTTAAAATTCCAGTCGGAAGGTGCCAGAGCCGATTACATTGGCTGGCTTAAAATTCTGTGATATACATAATTTTGTGGCAACCTATAGTACAGGGGCTACCAGTTATTGTGTGTCTGACCTTGCTTTCGCAGTTGTAAGAGGGTGTTTTACATTTGACAAGAGTCGTTTCCTGTGTTTACAAATACCACTAACCGGTCAGTAAGAGATTGCTCCTTGAAGTGAGTGGATTTGTGGCAGCAAAATTGCAAGTGGTGCACGTGATATTTCTTCAGCAGGTATCGATGATGATAAATTAATGCAGTATTTGGAACAATGCAAAGTTAACGTGGATGATTTATCGGATAACGATAGTGAATTTAGTTCAGAGAGTAGCGATGAAATTATACCGGACACGCCCTCGGAATTACCGCAGCTAAAGAAGAGATGTTTATGTGTTTCTAATGGCACTAAAGCTACTGTGAATATAGTGGTAGGTGAAACTAGTGATAACAAAGATGGTAATGTCTCTGGACAACATTTTGTGGAAATTTCTCCCAATGAACTCGATAACATTCCTCAACCTCCTGTCTCCTTCATGGAACTTCTTGGACCTAAACATGCCGCTCCGTCTGATTCTCTGCCCATATCATACCTCAATTTAATTTTCACTTTCTCTCTCCTAAATCTTATAGTCACGTATGACCCTCTACCAATACATAAATGCTAGTCCCCTCAGGCCAAGTGTAGCATGCCTGCCTCTCACCCGGAGGTCATGGGTTCGATTCCCGGCCAGGTCAAGAATTTTTACCTGAGACTAAGGGTTGGTTCGAAGTCCACTCAAGCCAAGAGACCCTAAGTGATTGCAATAGAGGAGATATCTGAGGGCGAGAGGGGGACCCTGGTTTAGAAAACCAAGAATAATGACCAAGAGGATCTGTCTCACTGACCATGCATCACCTCGTAAACTGCAGGTCTTCAAACTGAGCAGCGGTCGCTTGGTAGGCCTAAACAATTCAGGGCTTTGGCACCTTGGATTTTTTTAATGACATATATTCTATTTTATTGAAATATTCCTTTTGAAATAGATACTAGAACCGAAAGCAAGAAAAGGTTTTCCAAAAGTGAGAAAAGGTTTCTGTGGAAAACAAAAACTATATCAACTATTACTTTTTGTTTTTTAATAATTCAGAATTTTATTTTTAATACTATGTAGTCCGCATGTAGAAAATTTCTTATCAGTATTTGCCATACAGCAGTAGAATTTTAAAATACATGTATTTCCACTAAAATGGTCTGGCACTTTACAGTAGTAGAGTGGAAGCGGGGCTCTGGCCTCTTCCAGCTGATGATGTGCGGCCGATCAGATCGGCTCCTGGCTCCAAGAGGGTTAAGCAAGAAACTATTTTTAATGTTACAAGGTAAGGGTTTTTCTGCCCGAAGGCAGGTCCAAACCTCCGCAGAGGTGTTCCTGAGCCGGAGTTTACGTGGGGTAGGGTGGCCAGTTCCTTTCCGCTCCTCCATTCCCTTACCCCCACCAACAGCACATGGCAACCCATCCAACTCCTGACCACGCCCAATGTTGCTTAACTTCGGAGATCTCACGGGATCCGGTGTTTCAACACGGCTACGGCCATTGGCAATGTTACAAGACTAGTAATAATTTTGAACCAACTTGTAAATAATGTTCAAAGGTGTTTGAACAAGGTAAAAAAATTGGTCGTTAAACAACTGACGTTCATTCTGCGTTATAACTTGATACTTGTCTTTCTGTACTACACTGAATACATGTCACTACCGAGTGTTCTTTGCAGATATGTCACTGACATAGTCTTGGTTTTTCTGTTTTTGTTTTGTTTTCTCAGTTGCAGTCTTCCAGGTCCTTCTAGTTCTTGTGGAGCTGCAGAGGGCTGCCCTTATTCAGGCAATCCTAACAATTGGTGAATGTTCCTTATCTAAAAGTTTTTTGATTTCTCATGCCCTATTTCTATCCATAATGTGTTGGACTTCAGTATATATAAAGGCACTATTTTACACAAAAATAAAACAAAACTGACACATTCTTACTATATTAAATGGAAAAGTAAAATCAAATTTAACTCACGAACACACAGACGTCATTGGGCGCACCAACAGTTTTAGACTGGGCCCACCAGACAATGCACTTAGGCTTAAACTGAGGAGCGAGAGGGGTGAATTGTTTACGCACACTGATAGTGGGCGACATAGTCGAAAAGACAGTGACGCACCCTCTCCAGTGTTAAAAGGGTCCCCCATTTGTTGACCCCAAAAATAATTGAATTGTACTGATGCTTGCCTTGGCAGTAATAATGTGATGTAAAAAAAAGAAAGTGAGATAATCAGAGATTACTCTTTATTCAAATATATGCACAGTGTTAACAAACTTACTCTGAATTGAAACAAAGCCCCATGGTGAGCAACAGTTAGAGTGCTTCAGTAGCTATAAATTATATGGGACCTTGAAGAAAGCTGTTGTTGTTTTTACTATCTGGCATCAAATGTACCTAGTCTGATTATTAATTATTGTAATAGTGGGTAGAACAACAGGGCAATTAAGGATATTGCCATAAGTGCATTTCAAACATTTCTAAAACTGACCATCGGTAGAATTCATAGAATAAAACTCTACATACAGTGCTAACCCTAAGGAATTGGGAAAGCTGGAAGAGAAGAAGAAGAGGGAGAAATATATGCAAATGAAGCCACATATCATAATGAAACTTAGTAATTATATGTTTTAAATATAGAGGAGACAACAAAAACAAGCCCTTAAAACTAAAAGAAAAATAGATCCTACCCGGCTGATCAACAACAAAAATTATCAGAAAGCAACTGAAAAAATAAAAATCACAGACAAACTTGAAGACTTAGTACACAACCTTAAACAAATTGCAGAAGACCTAGCTCCAATTAAACCACGTAAAAAACACCAATGGTGGAACAGTGAATGTGATGAAACAGTGGAGAAAAGACATCAGGCATGGTTATTACATCAGTCCCAAAAGACAGAAATATCCTATCAAAAGCTAGTAAAACAGAGAAAAGAAACTACCCAAGTCGTAAGAAGAATAAAAAGACAACATCATAAGGACACCCTGCAGTTAATTGAAGAACAGTTCAGTAAAACTAAATCAAGGGACTACTACAAAACCTTCAGAAAGCAGCTCCAAAAATATGAACCCCCGACCCTACTGATGAAGGATGAAGATGGTAAGCTGGCCCATAACAATAAAGACAATGCAGAAATTCTGGCTAAACATTTCAACAAGCTTTTAAATTGTGAGGAACCTACAGAACTCCTTCATTTGGACACCAACACCCCGATAAAAACATCACCAGAAAACATCAATCCCCCCACAATAAAGGAAGTCTACCAAGCTCTGAATAAATTAAAAAACTACAAAGCGCCAGGAGAAGATCAGACCTTTGTGGAAATCTGGAAATATGCAGGAACCTCAGCAAAAGTTGCCTTCCATCAACAACTTGTCTCTATCTGGATTAAAGAAGAACTACCAGAACACTGGACAACAGCCCTCATTCATCCTCTGCACAAAAAAGGGGACGAAACCGAGCCTAATAACTACAGGGGAATCTCGCTCCTAGACATAACATACAAAATATTTTCAATAATCATCCTTAATAGGATAAGTTTACAACTTGAGAAAGAACTAGGAGAATATCAAGGAGGTTTCAGACCCTGGAGGAGCTGTCCTGATCAGATCATGAGTCTTAAGTTGATAATGGACTATAACAGGAGAAAAAACAGAGATATGGTGATAACATTTGTAGATTTCAAGAAAGCTTATGATTGCATCCATAGAGAATCTCTGTTTAAAATTTTAAGACACCTTCAACTACACCCCAAATTAATAAACATGATAAAATTGACTCTCACCAATAGCAAGTCAAAAGTGAAGTTTAGGGGTGAAACATCAGAGACATTTGAAATTAAAACAGGACTACGGCAGGGAGATGGGCTCTCACCACTATTATTTAACTGTGCTCTAGAAATGGTAATGAGGGAATGGTTTAGAAAATGTCCCCCCAAAATAAAGATTAAAGATTGGCCAAAAAATCAAAATAAATTGCCTGGGTTTTGCTGACGATTTAGCATTACTAGCAGTGGACATAAAAGAAGCAAAAACCCAGATATCAGAACTTCAAAACATTGCAAATAAAATTGGCCTCAAAATATCATTTGAAAAAACAGAAATTATGCCCCAAAAACCAACACAGCTAAAAGAAGTCACCATAAATGGTAATAAAATCAAAATAGTAACTCAGTTTAAATATCTTGGAGAAGTAAGAAGACATAACTTAAATGAAAAAATCTCAATCCAAGTAAGAACAAAGCACAAAAATTAACATGGGATATCTACAAAAAGAAATGTCTTTCAATAAATACAAAAATAAAACACTACAACACAGTTATAAAACCGGAAGCTACATATGCAGCAGAAACACTCTTTTACCTGAATAAACAATCAAAGACTGACAGACTTCAGAAAATTGAAAGGAGGATTGGAAGAACCTGCATCAACAAAAAATACCAGAAAGATGGACAGTGGCGGTTAATACCTAACAAAGTCGTGTACAAAGAGCTAGAACCCATTACGGATACTATGCGTAAGAGGAGACTGGGATTCTTTGGACATATCATGAGGGTGCAGGATTCAAGACTTCTGAAAAAACTAGTACAACACAATCTCGTCTCAAAAAATACCAAACAGGATGTAAATGGATCAGAGAAGTAAGAGAGGATCTGAAGGAAGTAAGCCTTACAACAGAAGACACCACAAATAAGATAAAATTGAATACAAAACTCAAGAATACAAACCTCCACTTTACCCTTACACAAAACAAACCAACAACAAGCACATTTTCAACTGAGGAAAGGGCACGAAGATCGGAGCGTCTGAAGAAGTACTGGGAGGACCGCAAAGCCCGAACAATCCCTTCAAAGAGACCTGAACGACGGACTGGCTAAAGTGATCCTATGTGGTCATAAAAGAAGAAGAAGAAGAATTGAAGCTTATTTGATTGTGTACACGTATGGATATTTTACAGCATTTGTGCATTATTTCAATGTTAAGAGCATATTTGGTGCATATTTATAATTTCTTGTGGTGATGCCTGGACTTCACAGTAAAACACATAACTATGCAGCAAATCATCTTTAATTTTGTGTGTGCAATGCTGCAGTAGTCTTGACAATACTGTGCGCAGTGTGTGCAGTTATCATAGTCTGATCATCTCTGCAATTGGAAACAGAGAACACAGAGCTTTCTGGAAGTTTCAAGGTGCTTGATGCTGCCATCAAAAGTGTGGATGCAGCTAATAGAAAACTTAGCAGTTATAACAAGCAGAAAATATCCTTCAAGGTTCTGATAATGATGTGGACATTAGGATTAACTAACTGCCTGACTTTAAATTTGTCTCTCTGCTTGTGATAATGAAAAGATATTTTCTATTACAGATAGGTGGAATAAGCTGGAACAAGAAAAATACCGTAAAATGGGGTGAATGGGAACGATTTTATAGTATTTTCTGTCGCTGTTTTCTTGATTTACATAATTTAATAAATTTCTTCGTGTAGCAGTATTGATAAGGTCAGATAGCTAGTTATGGTACATGAAATGAACAGATTGGTACAAAAAGTTACGTGATATTGACTGAAAAATTAGTGTTCCCATTCACCCCAAATATGGGGTCAATAGGAACAGATACTCAAGTGACCCGTCTAAACCTATTCTCCTCATACTGGGGTGAAAAGGAACACTGAAAACCTTTAAAAATGTTATTTAAGATCTGAAAAATGCATAAACAGTAAGAAATAATACAATAAGGTAATTGTCAACCTAAAACATGCTCCAAAATGTTACCATACGTGGAAATTTACATCGAATTTCTGGAGTCCCCTTCTAAAACGATTAGGGTGGTGTACCACACCAACAACGCTTGCCTTATCAATTTCACAGACATTTTCATGTTCGGACCACTTAAAAATTTGTCTCCTCTCAACTTTAGGTGCACATACAGTAGGCCTACTTCAGAAACGTTACTGTGAAGCATTCATAGTCCAACACTGGTGACTGTTTCAATGAAATAGGATTACTCTGAAGAATTTGGGTGATTTGATTAATGATGTGGATGGAAGTAAAATCTACCATAACCCAGACACCTTCTTCAATTCGTGCTTTCTTGTACACATCTCTCATTATTTTTATAACCGGATGTAGTTCTCAGTTGCAGTCCTGCCTTAGGTGTGATTTAGGGTTCTGATTCTGGCGTCCTTTGGTTGGGATTGGCAACTTTCTTTTACTAGCATGTTTATCAGTAGGAACTTCATTTTATTTTGAGATCTCCTTCTGCTGTTGCTAATCATCTGACAGATGTCCTTCTTGGCTATCATTTTCCACGTCGTCAGCTTTCACACTCTGACCAGGAGGAATGTTTAGCTTTCTCTTTCTAATTTTTACTGTCCCAGGACTGAACCTCATATCATTGAGTACAGAAACAATGCAGTCATCAGTGATACCATTGTTTTCTTCAACATCATCCACCGTTTCTTCTGCTGATGAACGGGGCAAGCGACTTAGAATACGGTCTCTGTTCTGTTCAGATACATTTGTTGAGATGAAACATTTCCATGACGATTAAGGAAACTGAGTGCAAAGTCATAACCTGGCATATTGTTTCTGAACCTCTTCACAGTGACTCACATTCTATCAAGGTAAGCCTTAACAACACAGCGGAGGTCGTTATGCATCAAATAGGTAATCAGAGGAGAACACATCACCAGCTGATCAACCAAATGCTTTTCAGTATCTAAACAATGTCTGTCCAACTTTTGGCTATATTTCTATTCCTCCTTCACTTTTATTATATTTCATACATCTGTTTAACACTGTTGTAGGAATGGCATACTTCTCTGAACATTTTCTGTATGATAATCCTCTTTTAATATCCTCTAATGCAGCAGAAAGCGTTTCCGTTGGGTCTTTCCTGTGGATTTTGCCCCTCTGATCTGGTTTATATTGCCTTGGCATCTTTCTTCATCAACTGGAATACAGATAAAATAAGGGATAGAATTACCGAATAGTATTTATATGAAGACTGTATTCACATTTAATCTCATTTTACACATCATCTGTGTGTTCCCATTCACCCCATTTTTCAATGATTTTGTTCATTAATTGTGCATAGTGTTAACGTAGAAAAGTGTGCTTGTATGTCATGGTAAAATTATGTTTAATTGTATCAAAACATGGCATAGTTACTTATTCTAGACATTAAAAGCACTTACCTCCACGTGATTTTCTAATCCAGAAGAAGATTTTATGGTCTTTAATAGCTATAAAAAATTCAAGGTTTCCTTATTGAGCACTATTGTTGCTAAAAGTTATTTTTATCCTTTCAGAGCACATAGAAATGGCGGGAAATAAGGATAGGGAATATTTTAGGTGAAAAAATCCCACTGAACTGCTTTACATACGATGCAAACCTTCCATAAAATAAATTCCCTACTGTGTGTTCCCTTTCACCCCCATGTTCCTATTCACCCCATTTTACGGTATGGAGAAAATGACAGCACATCAGAGTTACACATAATTAATTTTGATAGAATATGAAGAAAGGGCATGAATAATGTGTCCATATGTGTATGTAACACTGTGTTTATCATAACTATTTAAAAAATGAATTTTTACAATTGGCTTTACATCGCACTGATATGAGGGATGGCAATGATGGAAGAGGAAAGGCCTAGGAGTGGGAAGGAAGCGACTGTGGCCTTAAATAAGGTACAGCCCCAGCATTTTCCTGGTGTGAAAATGGGAAACCATGGAAAACCATTTTTAAGGCTTCCGACAGTGGGGTTTGAACCCAATATCTCCCATATGCAAGCTGAAACCTGTGAGTCCCTAAACATATTTAGTTTTCCCATGTCCCCTATACAACAGAACATTTGCGGACTCCAAGTTTTCTGCATGTATATAAGTGCATATTTCAGCAATTCAGAGCACAGATTAAAGAGATTATTTAGGGATTTTTCATGCACATAGTTCTCAACACTAGTAATGACAGTTATGAAAGCAACAAAAAATCTATGAAGGAATGAAAATGAAGGTAATGCTGTATGCTAATGATATTGTAATCTAGGGAAAACGGTGAGGGTAAGGCATAAGAACAGATGACTAGGGGAAAGAGAAGAGGATGAGGAAGAATGCAAATTGGAGGCAGAGATCCAGACAATGTGGAACACTTTACGTACTTCAAAAGTGATCTAATGGGGAATGGTAAACTGGATATGGAAATCCGCAGGAGAATACGAAATGAGAAGTGTTCTCCACCACATCACAAGAAACCCACTGTGGAATAAAGATATACCAAAGAAGGCTAACAAAATAGTGTACTGGATATATAGTAGAGTCTTAATGAATAACAATGTTATTGGTTTTACATCTCACTAACTAATAATAGATGTAATAAGTCCATATTACAGGAAATCAACCCAGGCTGTTCACTGGAAGGTCAAAAACTCAGATAAAAACTAAAGTACTTTAGTCATGTTGTGATAAACCATAATAAATAATAATAATCGTATGGCCTCAGCTACCATGTGCAGACATTTCATTTTGACGCCATCTGGCTGTCTGCTCGTCAATTTCGACGTTCCGTTTTACTCTAGGCCCCCACTAGATGGCAGACCGAGTAAACCGAAACTCTCTTGGGCGTCTATGGCTGAGATTTAATGAATTTTGTCGGGTAAACACCATGTGTGTCACCAGAGATCTTTTACATGCCGACATCATACGACATGGAGTGTCGAATGGACTTTTTTCCGCCCTTCAAAAATCTGACTACCTCTGCCGGGTTTGAACCCGCTATCTTGGGATCCGGAGGCCGACACTCTACCGCTGATCCACAGATAAACCATGATTCATTGCAAAAGACCTTAATGCTGGGGAAGACTGATGGTAACAAGAGAAAAGGGCAACAACGAATGAGGTGGATTGATGGCATCAAGGAGGCCACGATTCTCAATTTAGAAAGTCTTCAGAAAATAGTACATGACAGAAAGGAATGGCACATTTTGGTCTATGGGGTCACGGAAAGTCGGAAGCGACCAAATTACCAACAACAACAAACTAATTTTACAGTTTTCGGAGAAGCCAAGGTGCCAGAGTTTTATCCCTCGGGAGTTCTTCTACATGCCTGTAAATCTACCTACATGAGGCTGGTATATTTGAGCACCTTACAATACAATCAGACTGAGCCAGGATCGAACCTGCCAAGTTACAGTCAGAAGGCCAGTGCTCTACCGTCTGAACTACTCAGCCCAAAAGAGTCTTGGTTGTTCAATTTAATATGGACCAAGACTACTTCAGACGAGCAGCAACTTTGGAATAATGGACTATTACTTATAAGCTGTGTTCTGATTAAAAATTGGACACGGTTTACTCATTGGACTAAAGAGAATGAACAAATCACGTTAATATGAACTCTCACATTGTCTTTTCCACCAAACTGACTGAGAGCAAAGATTGTACTTACATTACTGACAGTTCTAGCAGTAAAATAGCAACTGGCTGGTAGTCAGTGACAAGTGACTTGGGCTGCAAAACAACTGAGAAGTTGCCATTATCTGGCACCATTATTATATAATTACTTTTTCATCAAGCTCAGATAACATGGAACCTCGGAGACTTGGATAATCAAGACTTTATTGTACTCTATATCATCCTGATGACTTGGCAAATGACGAAGAAAAGATGAAAATTACATCCAAGCAACTGAAATTAATTTACTGACAAATATGGTCCAGAGGACAAAAAGGGACAGAGTTAAAACTGAAGAGACAGCAAAAGCAATCAAAACTCTGAGATTTGGTGATGGTATTCTAATATTATCTAAGTCGGTAGCAGAACCGGAACCGGGCGAGTTGGCCGTGCGCGTAGAGGCGCGCGGCTGTGAGCTTGCATCCGGGAGATAGTAGGTTCGAATCCCACTATCGGCAGCCCTGAAAATGGTTTTCCGTGGTTTCCCATTTTCACACGAGGCAAATGCTGGGGCTGTACCTTAATTAAGGCCACGGCCGCTTCCTTCCAACTCCTAGGCCTTTCCTATCCCATCGTCGCCATAAGACCTATCTGTGTCGGTGCGACGTAAAGCCCCTAGCAAAAAAAAAAAAAAAAAAAAAAAAAAAGAAGAACTGGAGATATTGCTGAATGATATGGACACAGTCTTGGAGAAGGAGTATAAGATGAAAATAAATAAATCTAAAACAAAAGGTATGGAGTGCAGATGAATACAGCCAGGTGGTACAGGAAATAATAGAATAAGAAATGAAGTATAAAAGGAGGTAGCTGAATATCATTACTTGGGTAGCAAAATAACTAACAATGGCAGATGTAAGGAGGACATAAAATGCAGACTAACACAAGAAAGGTAGGCCTTTCTTCACAAAATAAATTTACTCTCTTCAAACATATTTTGTTTTTAGAATTTGCATTACATCACACCAGCACAGATAGGTATTATGGCGATTATGGGATAGGAAAGGGCTAGGAGTGGGAAGAAAGCAGTCATGGCCTTAATTAAGGTACAGCCCCAGCATTTGCCTGTTGTAAAAATGAGAAACCGCAGAAAACCAGGGCTGCCGACAGTGGGGTTTGAACCCAACACCTCTTTAAACATTAACAAATAAATTAGATAAATAATTTGAAAGACTTCCATCTACAGTGTGACATTGTACGGATTTGAAATACAAATAATAACTAGTTCAGAAAGAAAGAGAATAGAAGCATTTGAAATGTGATTTTAGAAAAGGACACTGAAGGTGAGATGGACGGACCTAGTCATGAATGAAGAGAGAGTGAATTGAATTGGTGAGTGAAAAAAAAATTTGGTGTTAGTTGACCAGAAGAGATGAAATAATAGAACACAACTTAAGACAACCAGGAGTTGTTTAGTCAGTTTTTGAGGACGTGTGAGTGTAGGGCTAGACCAAAGCATGAACTAGAGAAGATGTAGGGTATAGTAGTTCTTTAGAAATGAAATGGTTAGTACAGCAAAAGGTATTAGCATGGGCTGCATCAAAGTAAATCAATTACAGTGGAGAAGTTGAATGATACAATTAAAAGGAACAGATGAGATGGTGTGGACACACCATATAAGCCCTGGAAGGTGACAGACAATTTTTGAAATGCAGCTGGAGGGAGGGGGTGGGGGGAAGGAGACAAAGAGCATGAAGGATGGATTTAGTGAAGAACTGTCTTTAAAAATGCAACGTGCACTGGACCTTCTTCTTCTTAAGATGCCGTCTCCGTATGGAGGTTGGTGATTCATATAGCCAGTTTTGATCTTGACAATGTAGCATGAAATGTTTCTTCTGATGTACATCTGTGCCATTTTCGAATGTCCTTGAATTTTATTATTATTTATAAATTTCATTTTCCGTATTGACAGATTCAAAGTATAGATAAGAAAAGTGTTTTTCCACCAATCAATACACAATTTATTTTAAATAGATTAAACTAGTACCGGTTTCGGCTCTTTAACAGCCATCATCAGCTAGTACATGATTTGTTTCCAGCCATTAGACAATTCACAAGTTGTTATTGTATTAGACATCCGGATGTCTAATGGGGATGGAAATGTATACAGTAGCATGTAATTAAAATATCAATAGTCAAGGTAAAAAGTTACAATAAGTTAGAACATGAGTATGTAGGACATATTAAAACATATGGGCCATAATATAAAACAGTTAAAAAGTTTTAACACATTAAAATTTGGTAAGTATAGGTAGACACTTGTTAAAAATTTTTAGTTCATGTTACATAGATTCTATTCTTCTATCTTCTGTGTAGTTCCTTTGCTTTTATGTTATGTTGATTTTAGCTGTGTGTGGTAATCTTTGAGAATGTTCTGAAGCTGGTATGCGTCATATTGATATGGACCTTTGTCATGAAGAAATTTTTTATATTGTGTTATATATTCCAACTTGTGATGTACTCTGGTAAGTTTTAATATAGTAAACAGCAGGTCTTGAGTTTGAATTTAGCAGTAGTTGGTGGCAACACCTCTCTCGTCTACATTTGTGGTTGTAGTGATAGTTGTTGTGGAAGTCTTGTGCCAATGTGTTTGAAGGCTTGTTGTGTCCTTGAAGTTTTCCATCTACCAAGGTCCGTTTCCCTTGTACCTTTCCTTCAATAATTAGCTGTAATAATTGATATTGCTCACCCCTTATAACAGGACCTAAGTACTGTGTTTTCCTCTGTCTTATAATAAGTAACAGTTCTTTTTGTTTTTCCGTTGGATGAAGGAGCGTGGCGCTTGAAATGTTTAATATCTGACGTAAGCGCACGAGGCGGCGATACAGATACATTTCAAAGGCGTCTATACATATTTAGTGCTTGGATTCAGGTTGCAGCTTTCACATCCATATAGGAGAACTAGCTGATGTACCCATGCTTCGCTACGGAATTCTATATTGTATACAGAATTCTAGGTTAGGTAGTGTACACGTTGGTAGTAAGATAGTATTAAATTGCATAGTTCTTAACTTAACCTACAAACACAATGGAGAAGCCACCAATCGTCTTTTCTCACATGAAGACTGGGTTAGGGGATTTTCATTGTAATGGTAGGTCCGATTGTCTACCATCAGTCACAATCAGGTTGGGCAGTTTTCATCATAATGGCAGACACTCTCCACCTGCCTTTGTATATCCTCAGAAAGACTGTCTTAGGCCCGGTTGTATAAAACTTTTGATCTGAGTTTAAAGAGGAAAAATGGCTGCCAGTCAAGTTGAACTTCGATTTTCCGTTGTATAAACGCTAATCTAAGATCATCTCGTCTTGATCTAAGTTCAGATTTGACTGCCGAATATTCGTCGGTTAATCTCCTTGAACTTAGATCATTATCATTCATATTAAACATTGAACTAGACCTGAAGACTTGAGAGTGTTTCCTTGTATCGTATCTGCGTAAGAATACCGTACCTTAATAATATCGAGGTGCGTTATAAATATATTGAATGCTAGTAGTTAAATAATATTGCTAAAGATCGCTCGATTTTTTTCAGAAGTGAGGTTATGTGAATATCATATAAACAATAGCCTACTGCTATACCAACATGTTGTTACTTAGTTTTCTATTATGTTTCAAGTTTACAAAACAAAGCATATATATTTTCTTTAGCAGGGATGTCAGATTATCCCGACTTTTCGTCTGATGAAGAGTTGATTTTACAACGAGCTCCTCGCGTCTTTCGGCACAGACGGAATCCGATTATTGAATTGTGTGAAATGTTCAAAATAAGATTTCGTTTATCGAAAGATGTTGTGGAACGACTGGAACTAAAGTTAAGGGACACACTACAAAAACCTAGTCAAATAAATGATCCCCTGTCACCCATGTATATGTTCCTAACAACTCTTAGGTTTTATGCTACAGTAAGTTTTCAAATGGTGGTTGGAGAGCTCTTTAACATTGACAAGTCAACGGCTTTCTCTTTCAACTTTGATGTCACCATATAGGTTATTTTATTTTCTATTATATGTTTGTACCATGACAGTACAATATCCACCAGATCGCCATTTTTTTCTGTGTGAAGTTCCTTCCATGTTTACTTCGCGAGATTACAATATTATCTTCTTCTCCTTCGACAGTCACGGCAATTTCGTACTTCATTTGTTGACAGTCACGGCCAGGTCAATCCCACTATTTAAGTATTATCCAACGGGCCGAGCTATTTCGTATTTCATTTGTTTTGCGGTGTTGCCACGTCCAATTTTTTGAACTCCGATTACATTTGAACTATACATGTGTAAATCGAGTTCAGTTTTATACAACGCGACGAGGTCGTAATCTCAGTTCATTTTCAGAACTAAGTTCTTAATTGATCTCCAGTCAGATGTCTTTATACAACCGGGCCTTAGTGGTTTTCCCAACTGAAATCAACATAGGTCATTACAATGATGTCAGTAGGAATCGTGCAATTAAAAGCAATGCTATCATATGAAATACTTGATCAAATGAAAAACCACACATTTTCTCACTTTTAAGGAACAATACTAAGCTACCGATCTAACAGTCCAAAGTTCAAGAGCTGGAATGACCAAGCCACAGACAGCCGTGATCCATGAACACTCTTCGTATTTTTCGGGGGGAATAGTGGAGAGTCCCAGGGCAAAAATGATGCCCTTTTACTAATCTGTTTCCTAGGAGTACCCGATGAATCGGAAAATCTCAGTTCACTACACTGGGGGGAGGAGGGTACAGGCGAGTTGACCGTGCAGTTAGGGGGGCGCAGCTGTGAGCTTGCATCCGGGAGATAGTGGGTTTGAACCCCACTGTCAGCAGCCCTGAAAATGGTTTTCCATGGTTTCCCATTTTCACACCAGGCAAATCCTGGGACAGTACCTTAATTAGGCCACAGCTGCTTCCTTCCCATTCCTAGGCCTTTCCTGTACCATTGTCGCCATAAGACCTATCTATGTCAGTGCGACGTAGAGCAAAAAAAAAAATTTTACACTGGGGGGTACTATCTGACGTGGAGACAAAGTTTTCCTCCAAGCCAGTGGAGAAACCCCTCTTCACAGCTAATTTGGAATAACATGAATGTAGAATTTAATAAAAATGAAGAGGAAGAAGCTTTTCTTAATAAATGGCTCTTTTCAGGGTTGAATTTTGAGTTATTTAGCAAATTGTGGTGCTATTATTTGGAATAGGCCGAACTTGTAATTCTGGACCAAGTTACCGAGGTCATACTACTACTACTAAATGAGCATCTGCCTTAAGTGTGCACACTGCTCATTCCAATCTGTGCGCCAGGGTAGGGATTGAATAGCTGGAATATTATGATGGACCAGTGTGTTACGTACAAGCAGTATCAGAAAATGTATGAACCAGAGGAATGGCATGCTAAAGAAGAATGTTATGCAATTCCCCAACTATTTCCCGCCAATACTTAGTCAGGCTGTTATACTTGCTATGTAGCAGTAATGCTATCTATTGGAGTTGAGCGGCAGCACATCACAACAAACAATGGTCAACATAATGTTAGTGTTGATCATTGTTATGCGCTTCCGATACTGTTGGCCTTCACATTTAGTTTTCTTCCGATTCTGAAATACCACTCTTATCATAGTTGATACGGTAAAACTGAATAAAACGTAAATGATTGGAAATTGCCTTCTCTATAACTTTTGTCATGTAGTACTTTTTGATAGGACCAATATCATAGGTATTTAAAAATTAAATTTTAGGCATCTTCCCCTAAACTACATATCATCCCGGGTGAATAAAATTGATTATAGCTTAGACTCTAGTTTCTTATTCCCCAGCTCTCTAAACCAGTTTCTTTAAATTCTGTTACCTTTTTTCTCATGGCTCGGCGTTGATATGGACTTAGCAACAAAAATACACATTCATGAATATCTGTGTTATCATACTCGGTACGGTAAAAATGTATAGAAATACAGCAAACTACCGAATACAGGGTGAACTTTAATAAAACCGACGAACTGCAGGGACTGATTCCTGACTGGAAATGGAGGAAAAAATGTCCTACAAACATGTACCTGAAAATGGACGGTTTGCGTGCAACGACAACAAATAGTCCCGGAACACAGTACATAGCTGAATCACATCCATGTCACAGCAGATGTTCATAGTGGCCTCCATGGGATGCAATGCACGCATTCAGACGTCGTATAATGGATTACCTCACTCTTTCGCAGGTTCCAACCTCTCGCCGAATATCGTCACAGGTGTCGTGAACACACTTTTGAAGGGTCTGCACATCAGGAACTGGTTCAGCATACACAATGCTTTTCAGATGTCCCTAGAGGTAAAAATCCAGGGGTTTAAGTCCAGTGATCTAGGAAGCCATGCATCAGGCCTTCGTGTCCTATCCAGCGCCTGGAGAAGATGTTGTTGAGGTGTTGGTGAACTTTAATGGAGAAGTGGGGTGGTGCTCCATCATGCAGAAACCACATAACCTGTCTTATTGCCAAAGGCACATTCTCAAGCAATCCAGGCAGAGTATTCCACAGAAATTCCAGGTACGTTCCTCCGTTGAGGCATTGTGGAATAATAACTGGTCCAAGTATGTGGTCACCAACAATCCCTGCCCAAACATTGATGCTGAACCGATGCTGGTGAGACGCTTCAACCATTCCCTGGGGATTTTCTGTAGCCCACACATGACAATTATGCAGATTGGCGATGTCATTTCTGGTAAAGATTGCTTCATCGGTAAAGACGGCTGACGACAAAAATCCAATAACTGTGATGGCCTGGTGCAAAACCATCGACAAAATCCTTCCCGTAGAGGGAAATCCGCTGCTGATAATCCTTACACTCGTTGGAGGTGATATGGATAATAGTGGTTGTCATGCAGAATACATATAATCGTAGTCTGGCTTACACCATGTTGGCAGGCCACTTGCCTGGAGCTTGTACTAGGGTTCATCTCAATGTCCTGTAGAACCTGTTCCTCCAAATCTGGTCTACGCACAGTCTGCCACCTCCCTGCATGTTCAGCTGTCTGAAAGGACCCATGATCACACAAACGCCTAAAAATGGCTTGAAATGTGTGTTGTGGTTGGTGTCTGTGAGGGTACTTGTTTTGGTATAGCCGTACTGCCTCTCGACTATTTCCACTGTCTTGGCTGTACACAAACACCATCTCGGCTTGTTCCCGACATGAATACCGGATCATTCTGCTTCCGACAGTACGCTGCTTCAGTCACACCATCTTCAACAGAAGAAACACATTGCAAATAGTCAGAGAAAATTTCATTCATCAGTGCCATCTATCATCACAACGATGCATTTCCAGACACATGTTCATAGGACACTTTTTCCTCCATTTCCAGTCAGGAATACGTCCCTGCAGTTTGTTGGTTTTATTAAAGTTCACCCTGTATATCAACAACTCTTTTGATGAAATAATTTTAAATCTTACATCTTCAAAGTAACCGAAAAATGCTCTAAAAGGAATGATTTAAGAATAAACATACATACATTCATTATCATTATAGACTGTTATGCCTTTCAGCGTTCAGTCTGCAAGCCTCTGTGAATTTACTATACGTCGCCACAATCCTCGATTTGCAACTAGTGTTGTGGCCTCATTTAGTTCTATACCTCTTATCTTTAAATTGTTAGAAACTGAGTCTAACCATCGTCGTCTTGGTCTCCCTCTACTTCTCTTAACCTCCAGAGCAGAGTCCATTATTCTCCTAGGTAACCTATCCTCCTCCATTCGCCTCACATGACCCCACCACCAAAGCCGGTTTATGCGTACGGCTTCATCCATCGAGTTCATTCCTGAATTAGCCTTTATCTCCTCATTCTGAGTACCCTCCTGCCATTGTTACCAGCTGTTTATACCAGCAATCATTCTTGCTACTTTCATGTCTGTTACTTCTAACTTATGAATAAGATATCCTGATTCCACCCAGCTTTCGCTCCCATAAAGCAAAGTTGGTTTGAAAACAGACCGACGTAAAGATAGTTTCGTCTGGGAGCTGACTTCCTTCTTACAGAATACTGCTGATCGCAACTGCGAGCTCACTGGATTGGCTTTACTACACCTTGATTCAATCTCACTTACTATATTACCATCCTGGGAGAACACACAACCTAAATACTTGAAATGATCGACCTGTTCTAGCTTTGTATCACCCATCTGACATTCAATTCTGTTGAATTTCTTACCTACTGACATCAATTTAGTCTTCGAGAGGCTAATTTTCATACCATACTCATTGCACCTATTTTCAAGTTCCAAGATATTAGACTGCAGGCTTTCGGCACGGTCTTTTAAGAATAAAAGCTGTGGAAATAAATGAGGCCACAGAACTAGTTTCAAATACAGGATGTGGATGCAGAGTCTTGCAAATTGAATTCTGTAAAGGGTATGCAACAACGTCTAATGAACATGTATGGATCAACAGCATAATCCTTCTGAGCAGGAGCATTTAAAAATCTAGCCTTCACTAGATGTGCGAGGAGCTTTCAGTGTATCAAACTGTTTTTTGATACCATATCCCTGTTAATTTCCATCCAATTTTGATTATATTGGAAATAGCTTTTTGGTCCATGATATATAATAATCTTTAGTCTCGTTGTTGTTGAAGTGAGGTAATTTACATATGGATTCAAGTTTGTCTAATGATATGAATCAAATAGGGGGCGTGACAATGGTACAATTTTTCGAGAAGTAAGACCTAAAATTTAGTTTCAGTACTATTCCCATCTACATGAAGAGGGCTAAGATAATATACTTCTCATTTTCATTGGCTGGAATCAACTTCTTTATCCTAGAACAAAATGGAAATAACATTCCTCGGGACTTCACGCACCGATAAGTGTAGAGATTTGTTTCCATTACACTTAGCTGGACGAGTTCAAGTGAAAAAGAAACATTTGGAAGATTTTACTGGTTGCATGACATTTAGAGTTAAACCTTGGGATGAAAAAACCTTACAAAATGTTTATTTCTCATGTAATTATCCATGTCATCCCAGTAAAATTTACATGCAGCACTACCAAATCTAGCACAAATAATGTCGGAAACAACATTCTCTTCTGTATCAATTCATCCTCATCACGGTCTAATTCTGCAATATCAACATCGCTGTCATCAGAATCATCGCTAAAATTATAACTACCGGTACTATCCTCATAATAACTAAGACATTCATTTAACATTTCTTGCATAGCATTGCTAGAAAAATGATTCTTATTTACCGATGCCATTGTGAGAAAAGTACGCGAGCGAATAGTTGATCAATTTTACACATCGATAACTTGGTGAAAAATATTTAAAATGGATCAATAGATATGTGAAACGAAAGAATGAAGCTTTATCTAGATGGCTGTGAATAGACCTCGGACATAGTTCGAAGCAAACTCACGAGATGGAACGATGACGCACATGCGGCAGAATGCATGTAAGACACGCCACTCCACTGCAGCAGACGGTATGCTACAAGTCGCTCCACGCTGTCGGGTTAAGGAAGTGTTAACATACAGGCCAAATTCTTCACTGTGCTGAACTAAGCGATTGACCATGCAATGAATGGTGGGCAAATCACCTGCAAACCTGATGTTGTTAATAACTTCCCCATTTATCTTGATCCCAACATATTCTGTCAACATTACCTTAAAACTTACCTGAGAATAAATGTTAAAAATAAAAGAGGTGACAATACACAACCCTGATGGACACCTTTTCTGGTAAAAGCTATTTCTGAAGTTCCTTGCTCGGTTTTGACATATGCGGTTTGATTCTAGTACAAGTTACTAATTTTGTGTAGATCATTATGGACTGAATGAGGACAAGGCAAAATCAGGGTGATAGGGCTTGCACTATAAATACAGCGAAGTACTGAATATATTGAAGACTTTTTTTTTTCTATTTGTTTTATATCGCACTGACACAGATGGGTCTTATGGTGACGATGGGACAGGAAAGACCTAGGAATGGGAAGGCAGCGGCCGTGGCCTTAATTAACGTACAGCCCCAGCATTTGCCTGGTGTGAAAATGGGAAACCACGGAAAACCATTTTCAGGGCTGCCTACAGTGGGCTTCGAACCCACTATCTTCCGGATGCGAGCTCACAGCCGCCCTCCTAATTCCATGGCCAACTCGCCCTGTGACGACTCTTTTGATGAAATAATTTGAAACCTGACATCAGCAAAATAACTGAGAAATGCTCCAAAAGGAATGAGTCAAGGATAAAAGCTGTGGAAATACATGAGGCCACGAGCTAGTTTCAAATACAGAATGTGGATGTATTTAGTTATTTACAGAGGCTTGCAAACTGAATGCTGTAAAGGACATGTAACAATGTCTCATGAAAATATAAGGAACAAGAACATAATCTAAAATATTCTCCTTACACTAATTCTTATAATTTCTGGACTGCGAATTATATTTTTAAAAGAGCTAAATTATTTGCCTAAAAGAAAGGAATAAAAATCATAAATAAAATATGCTTCTTTTTTTTCTCTTCTTCTTGGCTATTTTTCCAATATTTTAGGATCAGCATATGATGCGGATCTGTCCCCAGTCTTATGGCTGGGTGACCTTCCTGGGACCAAACCTATCTGGAGGGATGTATTCACCATTGCATGTGTCTGCAGTGGTTGGTAATGTTGTATGTTCTGTGCAGAGGAAGAGATGTAAACAAACACCCAGTCACCAAGCTGGAGGATTCAACCATACACAGTTAAAGTCTCCAATGTGGCCAGGATTAAAACCAAGGCCCTCAGAACTGAAGGCCACGGTGCTGGCCTGATGTCAGCTGTGTACACAAAATATCTTCAATAGTTCTTTAACCCTAGAACTGGCAATGTTAAATCTTGTGGTGGCAGCTTTTACTTATCTCAATAAAATATCCATGAGGTATGAAATAAATCTATGAAGTTTGTTGTATCTCCATAAGGCTAATACACTGAGGATTGTCATATTGACACAAAATTGCATAAATGTTTTGACTACAAAACTACAGTCTGTGTTCAACATGCGTAATTCCTAAATTCAAAATAATAATAATAATAATGATAATAATAATAATAATAATAATAATAATAATAATAATAATAATAATAATAATAATAATAATAATGATAATAAAATTCTGACTGTATGTATACAAAACAAAAATGTCACAAATAAACTGAGATATACAGATTCTCAATAATATACTTGTAATGCACTAGTAAAAGTTTCGTCACTCTGAGAGGTATATTATTAGACTTTAGACCACGTTGTTACGATAGGTTGCTGTATGACAGGCTCGTCACCACATTCACTTTTCGATATTTGATGCGAAGAAATAGCTGATACCCATTCCAAATTGGTTCATTCTCAATATCCTCAAAGTCGGATTCATCACTTTCATCCTCCAAGAAATTCTGCCATACTTCATCACCAATTTTCCAATAATGAAGATGCTCTATTTAGACACGCACTGTTATAAAAATGTATGCAATCAATAAAAGAAGAATATATACAGAAGTAAATAAACAATTCCAAACATAAAACTATGAATAAAATGAAACAGAAAAATAAAGCAGAGTCCGTGAAGGTTTATTTACAAACACTACAGCATTGGCGCTCAAACAGATGGTCAAAAAACTGCACTCATTTATTTCCGTGAAACTGAGGCAAAGAGTTTGTAGCTATGAATGAAACTGAACTCATGGCTGCTGCGGACATCTAGCGTAGACCATCGTGACATCTGTTGAAGAACTGACAAAATTATGTGATGAAATACGAACATGTCGAATATTCGACAGTGACACTACAGCAGGGACCAAAGTGTTGAATATTTGACAGTTGACAGTTACATTCATAGACAATTATAAAAATGTGTTTTGAAGTAGAGGTGAATCAATCTATTTTGATGAGAGTGAGTGTGAAAATGTGAAATTGTCTTTCTCTTATTTCTCTCCTCACACTGATCTGTGTTTGTCTTCCCATTTGTGTCCTTATCTTTCTACATATGACTTAATTTACACTCGTTTATATATTTTCTTCTAGATTTTTACTAGTGGTGTACTGTTGCAGTAACACATACAAGGTTTTTGATGATGAAATGATGGGGAAAGGATTAAAGTTGGGAAGCTAATTGCCTTAATTATGGTATTCTCCAGTACTGCCTGGTGTGAAAATGAGAAACCACAGAAAAAAATCTTTAGGGCTGTTAACAGTGGAATTCATACCCACCATTCTCAAACGCTAGCTTGCAGTTAATTGAGAGAAATGAATCAATGATTCCACCTAATTTATACTGTTTATTTGCCTTTGGCAAACAAAAAGCTATAGTACCGGTACATGGTTTGTCTGGTGGCTAGATATCATCAGTACTTCTTGTTTAGGTGTAATAATTACAAGAAATAATGAGATATTCATCTTGTCTTAAACTTAAAAAGACATTTGTGAACCTTAAAAATAAATTAACTTAGCTCAAAGTAAAGGAATGGCTATGTAGGGGGGGGGGGGGAGGGGGTGGAAGCGATGGGTGAGTACAACACCAGATAGAAGGCTGATGCAACAGCTAGAAGACCAGTCCCCAGAAATGTAAAAAAAAAAAAAAAAGAAAGAAAACACCGGGCGAGTTGGCCGTGCACATAGAGCTTGCATCTGGGAGATAGTAGGTTCAAATCCCACTGTTGGCAGCCCTGAAGATGGTTTTCCGTGGTTTCCCATTTTCACACCAGGCAAATGCTGGGGCTGTACCTTAATTAAGGCCACGGCCGATTACTTTCAACTCCTAGGCTTATCCTATCCCATCGTCGCCATAAGACCGATCTGTGTCGGTGCGACGTAAAGCCCCTAACAAAAAAATAATAATAATAATAACACACTGGATGCTGAGGGATCAAGTTGCAAACCACCAGCTGACTTATAAATGCATTCTAATGCCAACCAACCTTTAAGATTCTCCTATGGAATGCGAGCTCTAATGTGGTTAAAATTTTCACCAAAACATGCCTAATATAAGTAAAAATTTTAAAAAATTTTCTCAAACAACATCCAGTGTCATAAGAAGATAACAACTCATCACATTCCCAGAATATCTGAGACTCAAGCTATCATAAGGACTAGTTAACTTTTAAACTATATTGAATATTAGCTGATGTACCTGAGCTTTGCTATGAATTCTACATTGTATACAGAATTCTAGGTTAGGTAGTGTACACCTTGTGAGCAAGATTGTATTAAATTGCATAGCTCTTAGCGTTACCCTAGAAACGCGACTGGGAAGTCACCAAACGTCTTTTCTCATGTGAAGACTGGGTTAGGGAATTTTCATTGTAATGGCAGGCCAGCTTGCCTACCACCAGTCACAACCAGGCTGGGGAGTTTTTATTATAAAGGCAAACACCCACTCTCCACCTGCATTTTTACATCCACAGAAAGACTGTCTTAGTGGTTTTCCCAAGTGAAATGAACATAGGTCATTACAATGACATCAGTAGGAATGGCGCGATTAAAAGCAATATGAAATACTCGATCAAATGAAAAACCAAACATTTTCTCACTTTTAACAAACAGTACTACGTTGCTGATCTAACAGTAAAAAGTTCCAGAGCTGGAATGACCAAACCGCAGACAGCTGAGATCCGTGAACACTCTTCGTATTTTTTTCGGCGGGGAGAGGAGTCGAATAGCAGAGAGTCCCAGGGAAAATCTATGCTTTTACTAATCTGTTTCCTAGGAGTACTCCATGAGTCTGAAAATCTCATTTCACTACACTGGTGGCAGAAAAATCTATCTGACTTGGAGGCAACTTTTTCTTCCAAGCCAAAGAGGAGAAAAACCCTTTTCACTGCTAATTTGGAATAAAATGAATCTAGAATTTAATAAAAGTAAAGAGGAAGATGCTTTTATTAAGAAACAGCTCTTTTCTGGGTTGAATTTTGAATTATTTAGTGAATTGTAGTGCTATAATATGGAATAAGCATAAATTATAATTCTAGACCAGGTCATACTACTACTACTGAGCCTCTGCCTTAACTGGGCACACTGCACATTCAAAACAGCGCGTCAGAGTAGGGATCAAATAGGTGGAATACTATGATGAATCAATGTGTTACGTACCAGCAGTATCAGAAAATATATGAACCAGAAGAATGGCAGGCTAAAGAAAAAAGTTTTCTAACTCCCCAGCTATTTCATGCCAATATTCAGTCAGGCTGTTATACTCGGTATGCAACAGTAATCCCATCTATAGGAGTTGAGGGCACCATAAGAGGCAAAGAACATCACAACAAACAACGGTCAATGTAATGTTATACCGAGCTCGATAGCTGCAGTCGCTTAAGTGCAGTCAGTATCCAGTATTCGGGAGATAGTAGGTTCGAACCCCACTGTCGGCAGCCCTGAAAATGGTTTTCCGTGGTTTCCCATTTTCACACCAGGCAAATGCTGGGGCTGTACCTTAATTAAGGCCACGGCCGCCTCCTTCCCAGTCCTAGCTCTTCCCTGTCCCATCGTCGCCATAAGACCTATCTGTGTCGGTGCGACGTAAAGCAAGTAGCAAAAAAAAAAAAAAAAAAAAAAAAATGTAATGTTATTGTTGATCAATGTTATGAGCTTTTGATATTGTAGGTCTTCACATTTACTTTTCTTCCGACTCTGAAAGACTACTATTTTCATAGTAGGTATGGTAAAACTGAACAAAACATAGATGATCGGAAATTGTATTCTCTGTAACTTTTGTTATGTAGTACTTTTCTATAGGACCAATAACATAGGTACCATATTTAAAAATTAAATTTTAAGCACCTACCCCTAAACTACCATTTCATCCAGGGTCAGTGAAATTGATTATAGCTTAGACTATAGTTTCTTCTTCCCCGACTCTATATACCAATTTTCATTAAATTCTCTTCACCCGTTTTCTCGTGGCTCGGCGTTGATGTGGACTTAGCAACTAAAAAAAAATTCATGAATATCTGTGTTATCATAGCTGGTCTGGTAAAAATGTATAAGACATAAATGATCGAAGTTTAATTCTATGTAACTTTAGTTATGTAGTATTTATCAATAGGACCACTAATAATATAAATGTTTTGAGAATTGAATTTTGGGCCTTCCCTTAAACTACCATATCACTCAAAGTGAATAAAATAATTTATAGCCTAGATTGTAATGGCTCATCCCCCGACTTTACATACCGATTTTCATGAAATTCTCTTTAGCCGTTTTCTCGTGATGTGTGTACATACAGACAGACAGACAGACAGACAGACATGACGGAAAAGTAAAAAGTGCATTTCCTGGTTACTGTGGACATGACCGATACAGAAATACCATTCTTTTCAAATTCTGAGCAATGTACAGACAAAACTCTTATTTTATATATATAGATGACTTTTTTTAGCTATAAGCCATTTTCACCGTTGAAACTTTTATTTAACCATAATTGGATAGTTTCGCACATGCGACTGTGAGCTTACATACGGGAGATTGTGGGTTCGATTCCCACTGTCGGCAGCCCTGAAGATGGTTTTCCATGGTTTCCCATTTTGACACCAGGCAAAGGCTTTGGCTGTATCTTAATTAAGGACACAGCTGCTTCATTCGAACTCTAGGCCTTTCCTATCCCATCATCACCACAAGACCTATCTGTGTCGGTGTGACGTAAAACAACTAGCAAAAATAAAAATATTAGTTTCACATATCCCCCCTCTGCACCCCTTTCCATAACACATTTCTTTAGTTTGAACTAAGTTAACTATTTTCAAAGTTTTCAAATATCTTTTTAGGATTAAGAAGAAATGAATATGTTCTTACTTCTTGGAATTATTACACCTAATCAAGACGTAACTGATGATGGCTAGTAACTAGATTAAACATGTTCTACAATTTTTAGTCTGCCAAAGGCAAATAAATAGTATTGATTAGGTGGAGTCATTGATTTATTTCTCTCAACTGAATGTCACATTGATACGAATCATGAAGATGATAGTTTTCAAGCTCACAGCTATGTGAACCTAACCATGTGGACAAGTTGCTCAGTCTTTCCATCACTTATTTTGAAGTATTTGAGGTATTCGGAAAGTATTTTATGGAAAAAAAATACACGTTTACCTAAAAATGTGTACCTCACCTTGAATAAAACATTTATTCAAAGCAAATTAAATAAATCTTATTACTTGTCCAACATTAACAAATTCTTCTGTATCAGTTAACCATTCTGGTGCACATTTTACAAAGTGCAGGTCATTCATAATTTACGAGATACATCTGCATGGAATAAAATATTAATATTTACATTCACTGTAGAATAAGTCAGTATGTGATGTGAACACTCTAGTTTCTAAAACCTGCCAAATTCATCTGCTTATCATTGTTTGACATCCTGGCATCATTCACTGATTTTCTAAATTTCCAGTCAAACAGTCCCAACAATGCACCCAGTATACGATAACGAATGAATGAACAGAATACTTTTCTCACCCAATCACCAATGGGAACCAGCTGGACACAGAGTATTCATTTATTGTATCATAATACATGTAGTTAATTTTTATAATACAGAGTACAAAAAAATTAGGGGAACACGATTTCGAACATATGCCATGCTCCACAAAACAATACTTCACACTCAAGTATATTACCAACTAAACCTTTATTCTTTACCGTCGAAGTATACTAAAGAACATTGATGGATTCATGTTCATTTTCAGAACACAAACAGAAATGTTCAAATAGGGGTGAAGAAAAAGTGATAACAGTCCTCCAGGGTGGATGTTTATCACAGTTGGAGAGCTTCAGTATGGTGTATGTCTTCGATGAGCATTTATCACAGCTTGGCACGTACCTGGCATGCTCCGTATAAGTTGACGGAGGTCACGTTGTGGTATCAGGTCCCATTCTTCAATAAGAGCCTATTTGAGGTCTTGGAGAGTCTGTGGTAGAACAGGATGCCCATGAATACTTCTGTCAAGCCTATCCCACACATGCTCAATGGGACTGAGGTCAGACTCACTGCTGGCCATTCCATCTCTTGAATGTCCAGTTCCCGCAATACAGCTCAGGTGATGTGCGCTACATGAGCCCTGGCGTTGTCGTGCATGAGTACGAATTCAGGGCCAACACCATATGCAGCAACCAACACCTGCTGTAGCAGCATCTGCTCGATGTACACCTCAGCAGTAAGATTACCACGGATGACAACAAGATCCGTATGGCCATCAATACTGATGCCACCCAACACCAACATAGAACCTTGTCCGAATCGGTCACCTTCCTGGACAACATTTGGCATGTACTGCTTATCATGGCATCTCCATACACGTTGAAGTCCATCACGCTGTGACAGGGGAAATCTGGACTCGTCTGTGAACAACACAGGTCTCCATTGGCGAAGTTGCCAGTTGACATGGGTATGGGCAAATAGAAGGTGAGCTGCGCGATGTTGCTGCGTTAAACCCAGTGGCGGCTGGTGGTTTAAAAGTTCAGTGGTGCACAATTTTTACCAATGATATACTGTAATATGACTACAGGCTAATTTTCAAATCTAGATACATCAAAAATACTTTTTTATTATTAAAAAGTAAAACAAACATTTCACACTTCTATTTTCAGGAATATTACTACAACCCATTAACATTTTTTCATTTAAAAACTCTTTAACCATATTGAAATGAAACACTTTGAGGTAGCCTAATTCCGATTTTGAAAAAAATATCCTTTTGTAATGTAACTGGTTTTGAAATTAAACGTCGCGTGGGCCTACCCATTCATTTCACCTCAGATTTTTCTTCGGCAGTCCGTTGCGGAAACGGCCTAGACATCAAAGACTGCACTGAATTCATAACTGATAAAAACGCACTATAATAAGACACACACCTGCTGACAATGTTTACACAATTAAATCAATAAGCTGCTTAGCTTGTACGCACATAACAAAGCTCACAACTATACTGAAAGAAATGGCGGGTTTTATTTTCAAATTTAGACCCATTAGTTATATATCCGTTATATATCCAGACACGGCCGACTTGATGCGTCGCTCTAGCTAGCTCCTTACGGAGCGCAGCGTGGGATCCAACCGGCCGTGATCCAGCAGATGAACTTCCACCCAGTGTCGCTAGATGACATTCCTGTTCTATAACAGAATCTCACACTGAACACCAACGGTCGAGCGACTTTGTAGTAGCCTAGTTGGTTACGTAGGAGCACGGCTGACTGGAACCCTCGCTGCCCTCAGCCAGAGCGACGCATCAAGTCGGCCGTGATAGGAGGAGCCAGGTTGATAAACCTCCATTTAAGCAATGTATAAGAAGCCACGCCTATCTTTTCCTCTCCCTGCGCACCCCTCTAGCAGTCCTGGTTTCATCCTACCTCAGGTTGACTTCCCGCTGCAAACTTTTCGGCTCCTGCAGTGAACATCTGAGGGTACCGGCTTGTAAAGTACCTTGTAGTCAATATTTGCTCTTCAAGCTCTTGAAAGGATTGTCTTGTTGAATGAAAATACAGTAGTTGAGTAATCCAAATTATAAAACTTTACCTAAAATAAACATAAAAATTTAATGGGGGTAGCGCAAACCTGCAACCTTATGGAGAAACCGCCCCTGGTTAAACCTGTTCCTTACTGTCAGGTCAGACACAGTGACTCCAGTGACCCTCCTGAGGTCTTGTTGCAGTTCTCTGGCAGTTGCTGAATGACGCCACAACGCACAGATGGTCAGATGTCGGTCATTCTGTGGGGTTGTCATGCGTCCATGACCTTGTTCAACCCTCTTTGTGAACTGGCCTGTCTCACTGTAGCAATTCTGCAAGCAGTGAATAACTGGTGAAGAGACATTGAGATCCACAGCAACACGATGAAAAGTGCATCCTTTCTGGAATAAAACAACGGCTCTCGAGACTTTAACCTCGTTAAGATGTCTCATGGATGTGGTGGTTTATATATAATATGCTCAAATGACCGCAGAAGTATGCGTACTTCACAACATCACAGAGATGCACCTCTAGTCACTTTTGTTTTGAGGGGTCACCTGACATTTTAATGCATGGCTACGCCTACAGATGGAGTATAACCTCGATTTGACATACCCTGAAGAGTTAAGGTCTCAAGGTATGCTGTAATGTTCACATGCCAGACGTTACAAAACATGTTCCCATAATATTTTAAAACTGTGTACGGTATATTAAAAAATATTACAACTAACAAAATGTTACTAAAAGGAATTGAAATATAGTTTCTTGAATTACTATAATTATATTTCATAAATACTTCTTAGACATGTCTTTAATGGTTAGACAAACTTGTTCTTTCAGGTTTTTCAGAGACTTTCACAAAGTCTACCCTACCTTCTCATGCATATCCTCATTATTAGTTACCTGCATCTTCTCTGTTTATATTTCTGCTTCCAAAGAATTTCATAATTTTCTAGACATTTCCAGTGAGTGTCCTTCATGATCACAATTGCACTGAACCTGGTAATGCATGACTTAAATATGATCTGATATTTGGACTGCCAGAACAATAACCCAACTGGTCTCATCATATTATTAGATATAATGATCTACAAACAAGAGTTTATAGCAAGCTCAAGGGAGATATGCACAACAAGCTGATGGGAAGGATAGGCTGTATTACTCCTGCTCTCAAAGAACAAGGAACTACCTGGCATGGTTCAAAAACTTCTCTCTCCCATCCTCTGCTCTGTAAGGCTCGGTCATTAGTAGTGCTCTGTACTTGTGTTAGCGAATATGAAATTTACTGGATGCACTCAGTAATTGTGATTATCACATGCACAGTAGAAAATATCCATCGTGATTAAGAATACTACTGAACAGCAAGTGTTTAATGTCAAAACTTTTAAACACAAAATGATATGGTAGGTGTATGTCAAAGTATTACAAATGATTCTCGGAAAGTTCTGCATCATCAAAACCATATATACATGGGGAGATTTGCAACAGAAAGTCCATCCGAACAATGGGTAGGTAGATAGATAGATAGATGTATAGCTGATGCCCTAGGAGAGAAAATTAGGAGAGTAATAAGTGAAATAACAAAAGACAAATTATGATGTTTATCATGGAACTTTCTTTGACAATCCCAGATCTGCATAAACAAAAATAGAAATTTTTTTCAGCAGCTTGTATTACATTAGGGTAAGAAAAGGAAAGTTGCTTGCTGTTCATTACTTTCCTGTTTTTAAACATTTAAAAAAAAAAATGAGGCAGTTTCTTAATTCCTTCTTGTTGAAGAGAAGTTGTTTCCATCAGGAAGGATCAGTAAGTTTCTGGGGGTGTATCAAGTGGCCATGTGCCCTTCACTTGAGTTTGCCGTAAACTCTTGCTTGGTAGCCACCGTGTAATATTGTGTCGATCTACACTGACAATGACAGTCTTTACTGTTTTGTAGTTTTGTAAGTTACATTTCGTGTTCGCTGTTGACCACTCTTTACTCAAAGTAACATTCTAACATACTTTGTACTATACTACACTAGTGTCCAAAAGTTACGAGTAAGCAGGGCAACAGGAAATAGACCGCAAATCACACGACACATGCACCTACCAACATTACGGGTTCACTCTGTATAGGAAAGGAGTGTACCCTGCTTTAACTAGCGGTGTAACCGCAAAGTAAACACAGCCAGTGCCTGCGCCCTGTGACATCATAATGGCACGACGACGCCATTTGGGCCCCGTTTCGCAGGGTAGAATACTCGGCCACCTGGAAGCAGGCAAGACACAGACCCAAATAGCCGTATCCTTGAATGTGCCACAAAGTGTCATTTCCAGGCTTTGGAGACCATTTAGAGACACAGGAGAAGTTAGTCCTAGGCCAGTACCAGGTCAACCAAGGGTAACCACCCTAGAGCAGGACCGATATCTGGCCTTAACCACCCGATGAAATCGGAGTGCACCTGCAAGACAATTGTCGGCGGAGCTTGCAGCCGTCCCAGGGGTTGCCATTTCCCAGCAAACTGTGTATCAGAGGATCTGGACAGCAGGGCTGTTTGCCCGACGTCCAACAGTGTGCGTCCTGCTCACTCCAGCGCAGAGAAGGGCCCATTTACTGTGGAGCTGTCAACATCGAAACTGGACTATGAATGGAGACGTGCTCTTCACATATGAATCCCGCTTCAGTTTGCAGAACGATTTCCATCGCACATTAATCTGGAGAGAACCAGGTAGCTGATACAACCACGGAAACATCATGGAAGGGGACCGGTATTGTGGCAGTGGCATCATGTTGAATGGCTGTATGCATATCCCTATGGGTGGTCTGAGGAACACTGTTAATGCTCGGAGATACAGGGATGAGGTACTGAGACCACATGTTCGACTCTTCAGAAGTGCAGTTGGTCCAGACTTCCTCTGAATGGACGATAATGCATGACTGCACCGCGCTGCTCTCGTGGATGAATTTCTGGCTGGGGAAGACATTCATCGCATGGACTGGCCAGGGAGGTCTGCGGATCTGAATCCTATACAACATGCCTGGGATACATTCGGGAGGTGAATTGCATCCCATCAGCCTCTACCACGGACCCTCCAAGACCTTCGCATTGCCCTTTCGGAGGAATGGGATCGACTGTCACAAGAGCTCTTGGACCATCTCATAGAGAGCATGCCACGCCTCTGCAAAGCATGTGCGGCCGTTAGGGTAACCATACGCCCAATTAACAGCATATTTTGTTGTGGTAGGCATTGCCAAGTTTTGTTAGTTGTTGTCAAATGTGTACCTTAGCTATCAGAACATTTCTGACACCGTTTTTTTAGGTTATGTTGTGTGGCATATGGTATGTGAGTCAGCTGCTGTTTGTTCAGCAATCCATCTGACATTCCTATCAGGTGGTATGCACTCGTTTAGTGATTATGCTTAACTTTGGGATACTAGTGTATAAGTGTACTGTGATCGTCTAGCAGGAACTCACGTGAATGTGGGATACGAGCTGCAAGCGGCAAGCATGACTGCCGAACATGCGCCCAACTCAAGTCTCAATGCCTGATAAGAAATATCTGTTCCTTCCTCGCTGACTCTTGTAAACTTAAGTGCTGTTGTGAACCTTCAAAGTGGTAGTGCAATTGTGCCTTCATTACACATTTACTGTACATACTGCATTATGAACAGTTTAATAAGTAATATGCTTTGATTCAGACAGCTTACAATGTCTCACACGACTGATGTTTGTAGCTAAGGATGTAGTATGTGTTGCTCCTGCCGAACCTACAAGCTGCCGTGACTTATTGTCAGACACAGATAGTAAACTGTCACCAGATACTTTCCAACTGCAAGGTACTTTTACAAAAAGAGCAATAACAATAATAGACATTCCTCATTAAAGAAACTGAAAAACACCTATTCACAAATGAAATTCGTGGGGGAAAACTCTAGATCGTTTGAGATTAAGACAGTTTTCGTCAAGGAAATGGACCCTCATCCTGTATTTTCAACTGTGCTCTTGTAAAGGTCATTTACAAGTGGAGAAACAGACCACCTAATAATGGAATTAGGCTGGGCAATGAATCCAAAGTAGTGAACATTGACTGACTCTAATTTGTAATAATAGTAGTAATGTTATTCATTTTTATGTCCCACAAACTACTTTTATGGTTTTTGAAGACTCTGATGTGCCAGAATTTTGCTCCACGAGTCCATTGACATGCCGGTAAATCTACAACATGAGACTGACGTACTTTCAAATACCACCTGACTGAGCTAGGATCGAACCTGAGAATTTGGGTTCAGAAGGCCAGCCGTCTAACTTAGAAAACTGAAGTAATGTTGTCTGACCTTCATAATAAACAGCATATTTCTACACCAAATATAGGGAAACCAAATGTTACATTAATTTTAAGTATCTTCGGAGAAACATGTTCTGAAATATTATGCTAAACACACCAGACTCACAGTATTAGTCCAATGGATCTCATGGCAGGCCAAATACTGCCAATACACCACAGCAGTATGTCCTGAATCCTTATATGCTACTAAATGCCTGGACTTCACTCACCAGAGTGAGATAAAGAGGAAATTTTTAAAGAAGATCCTCAGAAGATCCTCAGCCCATGTCAAAATTCTGAGGGCGAATATTGCCTGAGGTCTAATCCAGAACTGTAGTTTAAATTTGAAAATCTCCCACTATATTTGATGGACATCTGCCTCAAATGCCTACATCAGTATATCCTGAAGAATTCTTGATCTTTTCACGACCTGAAAATGTATCACTCCATGGACCTGGGTACACAGTTTAAAAGATCATCTAGAATGAATGAAAAGATGAAATGATGCAAAGTGCTGCGAAGAACTACATTTTCTATCAAGATAAGGAGAAGCAGAAATCCAGAAAAGTTGCCAAGTGTTAACCGTGGTCCTAAGAGGCTAGTATTTAAAAAAAGAAATTCTAGTAAGCTAACCGCAAAACACCAGTGCATACTGCACAGAAGGTATATTAAAAAAGAAACAAGCTGAAGGCTATAAAATGAAAACCTGAAGTTATATTTTAAAAGTACTGCCCAGCACTGTTGAGGCTCTTATCCCTCTGTGACACGAGGTGGTGAGAGTCTCATGAAATTCATGGGGCTGTGTTGTGAACCAGTTCCAAACCTACTGCTTGTTGTCGGGGTCCAATTACAAGTAATGAAAATCATTTTATTTTCCGTATTGAAAGAATCTCAATAATAATATAAAAGAATTTATTGGACTTCAACCTATTCAATACATTACAGGATGTTAAAATTTTAATGATGTTTAGCTAAAAATGTTAACATCCTGTAATGTATTGAATAGGTTGGAGTCCAATAAATTCTCATATATTATTGTCGGGGTCCAAGGTAAATCATTTGCCTCTCAGAGCCTCCTTTAGCTCACAATGGATCTTTTGGATCACGGCGACCCTGCATGCTTCCATTGGAAACTTTGTCAGTTTGACTCGGGTTCAAAGCAATGACACTATGTCTTGTCTCCAGTGACCACTCGTGACAGGAACTCCTTGGCATAGCGCAGGGCATGTTCAACAAAGAGGTCCATTCCATGGTTGAATACTGTGAGGCACCAAATGGGTGCACTTTTAGCAAAATTTATTCTGTTCTTAATGATGGCATTAACACTTCTGACGCTCTCTTCGACCTCTGCAGAAATGGCTGCTACCATAACTTTTCCTGTCTTACATAATGAGGGCTTCCACCTGCTGGACAATGGCATCGGTAATGCGGTGTGGTGTTACAGACTGCACCATCGGCCAACAAAATGCCTCCCTCCCTGAAACTTTTATGCCACGCCTTGACACATACAATGGATATGCAGTATTCTCCGTGCACTATTAGGACTGCACCTTCTTCCACAGGCAATCGCACTGTGATCCTTTCAGCAATTTTCATTTTATAGCCACCAGGTCATTTCTTTTTAAAAGGCCCTCATACATAATGTCATCCAACCGTCTTTTATTCATAAACAAGATTCTGTTCACTAAAATGACAATGACATCTACGCAGTGTTAACATGACCTGGAAAAACTGGAAATGAAATGTTACCAAATCCACTCCTTTTCACTTTAGTGAGTTGTAATTTTAACAACACTCAAGTCATATAATCTTCCCTTTCAATCTCTCCTCATTCCACTGTTCTCTACCCGCCATGCTAATGGCATGGCCTCACATGGTTAACCATGTAACAAATGTAAGATGCCATAACCATGGTGTCGATGAATATAACTGAGTCACAATGCATCCAGGGCACCATGGGATACCTAATGACACCTGATAATTACTGTTAGTGATTGGTTTGCTGCAAAGCACTGTGATAGACATAGGCAGATTATAGTTCAGTTAGGCAAGGTAAAGTCTTTTGTGCTTATTACTGCCCATGTCAAAAGTACTAATAAGATGGTTAGGTTATTGTGTGAAAAAATTACTGACTAAGAGGGTTAGGTTACTGTTTGTAAATAAATTACTTACAGTGATAGGCTAGGTCCCGTTAGCCTGTGGTTAAAACCACAAATTCCATCAATCATGTCCACCCTCACAGTATTGATCAAATTATCTTTTCTTGCCTTCTTTGGCACAAAGAGGTTCCTGCTAGGAATCTCACTGGAGGGGATGGTGATGGCTAATATTAACTTGTGTGTTGATTATTGATTTTGTCTTCTTGCCTCTTCACTGACTAAATTTTGTGGCACCGACAGTTAATTCTGACACCTGCTTGTTCCAAAAGTACAGGATGTGAATTTTGTTATAAAAAAAGTTTTTGTAAATGTTTCTTGCACTTTGGTGCAGCTTTAAGGGAAGGGATACAGTCACTTAAACTTTTGTGCAACCTGATGTTTCTGAAATGTATAAAATTATTTCCTTAACCCTCGAGTGTTCGCTATATGAGACTTTCTCTCACATTATTTTTTATAGTGATATTACTTCACAGTGATGAAAGGGAGGTGACTGTTCCCTCTTCTAGCTGAGTTTATAACTGTCGTGAGTAGAGCGATTCACATTTGAAGGGTAAGCATCCCCTCTCCTAGTCAGAACAAAGGTTCCTATGTGCCCGTGCACGCTACGTGAGAGTTTCTCTCATCGCACGACTAATGACGTTGGTGTTATTTTAAAGTGGAGCGGGAAACTTACTCCTGTTGTACGCGTTAGTATTTGTATTATGAGCACTTCTTGTTTTTGAAAATGTTATTGTGTTCAGAAACCTTGCTTTGTACGAAAATATTACTGCATATAATGCGTGTGTGAGATTTTATTTTTTACAACTTCAGGACGGAGGTTATTTTTATGTACATTGCATATGTTATTTTAAGTAGTAATTTGTGTCTTTAATAAACAGCTAATCATGTCCGGCTCCATGGCTAAATGATTAACGTGCTGGCCTTTGGTCACAGAAGTCCCGGGTTTGATTCCCAGCAGGGTCGGGAATTTGAACCTTAATTGGTTAATTTCGCTGACATGGGGGCTGGGTGTATGCGTCTTCTTCATCAACATTTCATCCTCATCACGACGTGCAGGTCGCCTAAGGGCGTCAAATCAAAAGACCTGAATCTGGGGAGCCGAACTTGTCCTCAGACACTCCCGGCGCTAAAAGCCATACGCCATCTCTCTCTCTTGCACAGCTAATCATTTAAATTTTATCTAAAATATATAAGGTAGAACTTACATTTCATTTCAGTAGTAAATTTCAGCCTGATGCCCCAAAACACTGTGAAAAATGTGATATTTATTTTAAGGTGAGAGAAAGTCTCACGTGCAACCACTCTCATTACATTTCGGCTAGCGACCACTCGCGGGTTAATGGCTGAAGATGTTTCTTAAAAAGACAAAAGATGTACTGAAAATGTTACCCTGGTAAGGAATAGATGAATTTGGTATTGTAAAGATGGAATTTCCTAAAAAAGAAACCATAACATTTTAATTATTATTATTATTATTTATTATTATTATTATTATTATTATTATCACTGTTATGATTATTAGTAATCACAAATGGTCGTCTCATCACACTATTTTAATCCATAACCGGTTTTTGGATTCTAAGGTCCTTCATCAGTGTTAAAATTATTTATGGTTATGGACTAAAATAGTGTACTGATACAACTGTTTGCGATTAATAATAATAATAATAATAATAATAATAATAATAGACATGATACTGTATAGGCTTTTGGGCTTATGCTGTGTCAAGAAAATAAGGTGAAATTCTTTACGTTTCACAGAGAACTGTGCTCTGTGTCCTCAGAAGAAAGAGTATTGTTTAAGAAGCCTTTCTCTGTGAAACGTAAATAATTTCACCTTATTTTTCTAGACACAGCATAAGCCCAAAAGCCTATACAGTATCATGTCTATTAGTACGGGCCGTGAGGGCATAAATGGCAATAATAATAATAATAATAATAATAATAATAATAATAATAATGAATACTATCGTCAGCACTGTGACTAACATACCTCTGATATTTTATACTGATTATAACACTTGTTAATACAGAAAATGTTCACAATTTGCATGTTAACACAGTTTAGGTGTTAATTCTTCTGTAGGAGTAAGAATACTTTTAGGGGCTGTTTGCAGGATCTCTGAATAGCATTAAAGACCTCTCCTCACTGCTCTTACTTCACATCAGTTTTTTTTGCTAGTTGCTTTATGTCGCACCGACACAGATAGGTCTTATGGCGACAATGGGATAGGAAAGGGCTAGGAGTGGGAAGGAAGCAGCCGTGGCCCATTGTGAAAATGGGAAATCACGGAAAACTACCTTCAGGTCTGCCAACAATGGGGTTGAACCCACTGTTATCTTTCGGATGCAAGCTCACAGCTGCACGCCCCTAACCGCACGTCCAACTCACCCGGAACACGTCAATTTTATGCACTATTTTTTTCTTTTTGCTTCCTAAACACGGGTAACACACTGAATCTCCTTTTACAGCTAGTGGCTTAATATTGCACACAGGTGGTAAATAGGACTGAGATGTTCGCAGCGATGGTACAGTCCCAGCAACTGCCTGGTGTGAAAATGAGAAACCACGGGAAACCATTTTCAGGTCTACTGACAGTGGAGTTCGAACCCATTATCTCCCAAATGCAAGCTCGCAGCTGTGCGCCCCGAACAGCACGGCCAACTTCCTCAATCATCACCACAGTACACGATCTTCTCTACAACGACTCTTTCACAATCTTTGCTGCCAGATCATCCAGTTCCTCTCAGCCAACATAATGAATGACACTCTTAAAAAATTTAAGGTAAACTGCCGAAATTTCTTACTTGATTCATCAAATCGACTTGTGTGATGGCCGAAGTTTGAACGTTGAAATATTAACGTAACTTACTTATATTATATTTATTGTATATACTACGGTGAATTTCAGAATTACTGTTTTTCTGACTTCATTCATATAATTATTAGTTGTGGTTCTAAGAATGTTATTGATTTAACGTCCCACTAACTACATTTACAGTTTTCGGAGATACCGAGGTGCCGGAATTTTGTCCTGCAGTCCTTTTGCGTGCCGTGAAATCTTCCGACAAGAGGCCAAAAGAGGCTGACGTATTTGAGCACGTTCAAACGCTACCAAACTGAGACAGGATCGAACCCGGCAAAATGGGTTCAGAAGCCTAGCTCTCTACCATCTGAGCTACTCAGCCTGGCAGTTAAAAGTTCTTTTACGTCAAAATAACATAATATTCATATAGTGAGAGAGAAAAGAACAACCCACCAATCTAATCTTAGGTAAGAGGAGATCTCAGAGGGATTGGTTTCATGGATTCACTCACTGGTGCGTCCTAGAAAATCTATATTCAATTTCGGGTTCAAGTCTTCTTCGATGCTCAACAAGGATGAAAGAAAGGAAGTATTTCGCCTAACACGCAGCAAAAGCATAGTTACAAGACAATCTGTTCGAAAGAGAACTCTCGCTCATGTTAGATGTATACGGTCTAAATATGTTTAACATACATGATAATAATGTAATGACGTTATCACCTTACTTGTATTTGTCTTTTTTGTATTCTCAAAACTGAACTAAATGTACCGGTACTTGAAAATCATATCTTCATAATCTCAGTCTGTATGCGTGTAGTATTCGTTACGAAACTGCTATCACGTAACGTGTTACAAAAGTCTTGGCCTTCTCTGCTCTCAACAACAGAAAATGTACCTCATTTTTGGCTAAACAGTGGTCGTACGGTACCGAAGTATTTTACACCATTGAAATCTATGGTATATTGGTACAGAGTTTATCTCTGTAAGTCGCTCCAAAGAAAGTGAAACGTCACCCTGCGACGAAGTGGGTCGGTGAGTGGTAGGCCTAAAGCATGACAGCTAAATGTCAGTGGTGTTCCACACTATAACATTGAGTAAAATAACTTGTATTTCAAAATGGCAATTTCATGCTGTGCATACGGCTGCTCCAACAGGATGAAGAAAAAAAGTGATGAAAGCGGTAGTACGACAGTTCACTTCCACAGGTTAGTAATGTAGTATTTCATTCTTCATTCATGTTGTATGCGTTCCGATTAGAGAGTATTTTAGATCGAGTTTGAATTTACTTTACTTATTGTTCTCGTGATATTTTTTTCGTTTTACAGTTCTGTTAAGGGTAAAAAAAAAAAAAAGAATTCAAGTGTAGCCAGCCCTAGTGTTCCACGGTACATGATCATGCACTACGGTATCTTATATCGTGGAACACAGCGAATATGGATGGGAAACGGGTTTAAGTACGTACTTGAAATTAATTTTAAACGCACTTTTCATCATTAAACATTATGAGAAATCTTTTCGAACATATATAAAAATATAGTTGGATATTTTGCTATAGGCCTAATAATAAAAACATCCAGGGAGAACTGCTTCACAATTACACATGCAGCTTTTTCATACCTTGGCATGGGCAGTTCCATAACAACCTTTTTTCATTGTCTATTGTGTCATTTTTGCAGTAGTTTTTATATAGGCTTATTTAAACCACTGAGTGAGTTGCCTATGCGGTTAGGGGTGCGCAGCTGTGAGTTTGAATTCAGGAGATAGTAGCTTCGAACCCCATGTCGGCAGCCCTCAAGATATTTTCTGTGGTTTCCCATTTTTTACACCAGGGAAATTCTGGGGCTGTACCTTAATTAAGGTCATGGTCTCTTTCCCATCCCATCGTTGCCATAAGATATATCGGTGTCAGCTCGACGCAAAAGACAATTGTAAAAGAAAAAAATAAATAAATAAAGGTATTTGAACCATCTTTTTTTTTTTTTTTTTTTTTTTTTTTTTAAATCTAACATTGGGTTATAGCAAAAAGTTAAAGTTGCAGATATTCAAAATTTAGTTAAATATCTTCACAGAGTAACTTCGCATTGTCAGTTTGCAAGTTTCTCTGAAATAAATTTTAGTTTCTGGAAGACCTATAACTGGTTCAGTGGCTTTCTTTGAACCAAGAGAGTGGCTGCACAGTTTGGACCACGTAGCCATCAGCTTTCATTCAGGAGATAGTGAGTCTGAACCCCAGTGTTGGTGGCCCTGAAGATGGTTTACCGTGGTTTTCCTTTTTCACACCAGGCAAATGCTGTGCCTTTACCTTAATTAAGGCCACAGCCACTTCCTTCCCACTGCTAGCCCTTTCTTTGAGGCATCCAGATAAACCAAACTCTGTTGACGCATGAATTACTTCACGACATGATCTAAAAATACAAGTGAAGAAACAAGCGATGTTCCATAGTACATGATATTTTGTTTTCCACTGTATCAGAAGGATGCACGTTTCAACAAATATATTGCTCCCTAAGTCAGAGGTGTAATAAGTCACTGAAGTCGGCATAACTGATTTATTTATTAATCAGAAACATTGCAACCAAAACAATTTCTTTCATTTCATTGTTACAAAAATGAGCAAAATATTTATTTTTGATTCTTAGCACTTTGTATTGACTACAGCATCTGTGCTTGTTAACAATTCAGTTCTAACATTTTTATGGAGTTTGAGTTTGATAGATAGCAATGCATATCAGAACAAAAATGTTCCAAGGGACCAGTAAAACAGTCACTCACTACATTTTTGTGGTAATTTTGTTAGAGTGTTAGGTAAATATGTTTCAGGTTTCCTTTCAAACGCCCAGAGATTTTAAAGAAGTGGACGGCAGCTGTGAGAAGAAAGAATTGGGAACCAACTCGGTACAGTTATTTATGCAGTGAGCATTTTTCTGAAGAATGCTATAAGCCTGGGAAAAGCAAGGATAAACCTCTCCTTAAAGATGATGCTGTTCCTAATATCCCTCAACATTTCCTCCGGCCATCGAAGAGGAAAAAGCTTGGAAGCCCGATCTGTGATGATTCTCCACCAAAGGTAAATAAATAATGTTCATAATCTGATTTGTTCCATGATCAATTATTGGATTGCTTTGACACTGCTGTTATGACAGCCTAGCCTGTGCCAACTTTTACACCTCTGTGTATATTTGTTGCACTGTGTATATATTCTAATTTGTGTGTCATATTCTTGTCTTGGCCTCGCTGTACCATTCTCACCTTTCCCAGTTCCCTCCCTCCTTCTGATACGTGCCTCCTAAAATTAACTGCACAAATCCTTGGCATGTCTGATGAACTTGATTCAGTGCAGTATCTCTCCAGTGGGCCTATGCATGACAACAACCTTTCAAATTCTTCTGTATTACCTCATTTTAGGGACATTTTCTGATTTTTTAATGCATTTAATTAATTAATGAATTATTAGATACACCCTATGGAGGGCAATTTTATAATAACAAAATAACAAATTTAAATAAGTGTAATAAGATATCAATTGGTATATACTACAATATTTAAGTATCAACAGTAAATAAATAACAATGTAACAACAGTGGCAGCGATAACTGACAAGGGTCGCTTAGAGAGTTAGCAAGAAGAATGGTCTTTGATTGGAAGGGTGGAAAAAATGGAAACCTGGAGAGGACATCAAAGGAATATTTTAATTTTGTGTTTGAACAGTGCGAAGGGTATGAATATGTCAATATTGTGTAGTGAGGTACCAAGAGTTGAGCGGGAGGGTGGGTGAACATTTATAGGGAAACATATTGGAAGAGGATTTCATTTGGTATAGCCATTGCTTATTTTATGAAGGTAACAGATCGTAGAGCTGTAAATGGCTGTTATGAGTAGGCACCTTGGCATCACACTTCCCTCTCTCTGACAGACCGAGTGGCTCACGAGGGGAACCCGCCAAGTGTAACAGAAACTTCGCTCAGTGAAGGAGGGGTCGAAATAAGCGAACACATGTTTCAGATTATCCGGAGACACTCGACTGTACTGAAGGGAATGACGGTTGAAATCTCTGACATGCTTTACGCGCCCCGAATGCGTAAGAATTTTAATTGTGCCGGTGGCAGTGTTGCCAACTCCTAAGTTCAAATTCACCGCAGATCACTTCTAAAATCCCTCTAAATGAGACAGTAACCCCCTAATAATAATAATAATAATAATAATAATAATAATAATAATAGTTACCAAGTTTTCGTGGATTGCAGAGGTCAAAGAAGGTGCAGCCTGGAATGGGTCTATCTACGATAGTCAAAGATGAATTTAAAACTTTAAAATAATGGTTATATTTCTTTTCAGATCTTAAATTTTAACAAAACCCTTCGCATGGTGAAAGAACAAGATTTCAGGTAAGAAGCTATTTTGGTACAAAACAGAAAAACCAAGAATTGGTAATTTACAATTTTGAGCTTAAAGCTCATAATTTACAAAGTTCCCAACATCACTAATGTTGCATTTAGGTAGATAGACAAGGAGGGATATCTCCCAAAACACAATTTTCAAAAGTACTTTGCTCCAACGGTTACAAGTTATGGCCTTTCAAAGGCACCACTCAATATTACATTACTAGAAACAACTTACATGCTGTACAAATTCTACCAAGGAGGCTGCGCTCCCAAACACTTACGGCCTACTCAAGGGAACTTTTAACTTTTAGCTATGCATAATACAGTTTCTGGCCTCTCTAGGCACAACCTACATTTGACAAGACTGTAGCAGTTGGATTTGAGAAACAATACAGAGGTACCGAGTACCCATACTACTGGGCCTTCGTGGATAATAACAGGTTCAATTACTGGCCCAAAAATAAAAATGTATGGAGGTGATCACTTGCTCTCCTTGTAATTAGAAATTAAAACCCTACTTGGGTTTGTGGCCCAGTTAATTTACAGTTTACAAGAGAAAAGCAGTTACAAAATCATAGTCACCTCAAGATAAATTGAAGGGGAATTCGAGAGGGTAACACACTCTCTAACCCCGATTTACATTTTAAGTCCTTAGGACTTAAATGAAATGTTACTTGAGAAGGAAGAAAGTTTACATTTTAGGAAATTGACTGTTAAATAGTTAATGATTGGAACCTTCCCCTCGATTCAGCTTGCGGAAATAACTACAGAGATAGAAAACTGGTCGCCATTACCTGGGCTGGTGTTCTGCCTGCCGAAGAATGAGGACCCTCGCCTCATCTCTTAATACACACACTCAGTAATACGACGATGGATAAGACAAGTTAGGTCGAAAACGCGTCGGCTTTTATACCTGAGAGGAAGGTTCGAGAAGGGTCTGGACTAAATCCGGATACACCCTCTCATTTTATTGGAGAGTCAAAAGTTACAATAAGCGTATGATTGGCTGAAAATTAAATACACAAAATTTCTGATTGGCCAGACTCCCAAGCTGGCGGGATGAGTAAGAAGTGTTGCAAACCTTAAAGTATCAAAAATAAGGAATAGATTCTGTTCAGAAAACCTGTAAACACAAAATTTCTTTAAGTTTCTAGTTATTCCACTTTTCACCAGAGAGTATGACATTGGTTTTTTAATAGAGGCATTTATGGAGAAAAGTCCAAATTTCTTGAAATAGTTGTTGCAACCAGTGATACACCAAAACAAAAGAAATCGAGTCATTTTAGGAAACTTTAAAATAACATATGACTCTATCATGTTAGTAGTGACGTCTTTTGATCAACGTCCGAACTTCTTGTACTAGATGTTTCAATTTTTATATGAGAGATAGCGTTCTTGAAGGCGCTTCATTTAAATGTACGGGGAAGAGGTGTACCTCCTGGTACAGACCTCCCTCCCCCAAAAGTTCTTCCCTGGTTGTGGCACACAGTAGAACTTTACAAGAAAAAGTTGTTGGAAAATCACCGATGGAAAATTATTTGCTGAAAGTTCATTTTAGAGAAAAATATTTTGAAACCCCATGTTGAAGTCTTCCCACAGTAGTTTAAGTCTGTGGTGCCTAGTTCAAGTATGACGGCAAAATCAGCCGTCTCTGCCGATACCAGGGTGATGTCCTTCGGACCCCCTAGTACCCTCAGATACACCTCTCCCGTAACTACGAGAGGAGTAGTCATGGTGATGGTCGCCGCCTCCCAGATGTAGAAGTACTGTTCCAAGATGGGCTGGCGGTTGAGTTACCGCACCTCAGCCCTTGCCGGAAAAGAGGATCTCCGGTGCGCCTTTCAGAAGGAGACTGAACTGGAGTGAAGAGGGTCCTTACCCCATGCCGGCATCGCTTGCCAGATGTTGAAACACGCCCGCCGACAGCTGATAGGGCACTGAAACAATAATTAACTTGGCGACAGTGGTTGTTTGATGGTGTTGAGAGCACAATTTTTTTAAATTGTAGATTGTAACGAGGCAGGTGGCGTTGAGGATGACTGTGTATCTGTAGGCCGGGATTTTGAGACGGAGGTTAGGTAATGGCCACCAGGCCATGGCAAACAGGCACATTTTTAATAGAGAGGAAGGTTGTACAAGACAATTCCCTTATGGTCGGGTCAGAAGGCCTCCATATTACAATATTAAGTTACCTAATAAATTTTAAAATTCCAAACAGGTATGAAAGAAAAATAACCTTCTCTTACTGCCAAGATTTAGTGACCTAGGTGGAATTTATACTGGTTTCACCTGAGAAAGGTGAACGCTAAGTATCTTCTCAGTGGCTGGGTTGCTGACCAATAAAGTGACAGGGGTTAGGAAATTTAAAATAATACATGGCCCATGAAATTTGTGGGCAAGCTCGCCCGCAGGTACAAATTTTTTTACCATAACCTGATCTCCAACTTTTAAATTGGTGGGCCTCCTTCCATAATCATATCTTTCCCTATCCTTTTCATGAGAAGCTTTAAGGTTACTTATAGCCTTTTTCCATACATCTCTAATATTATCGGGATCTATTGTCTCTGGCAATATGTCACTAAGTGACCAAAGATTAGAGAGCGGCGTGGTGGGAACAAACTTGAACATGACAGTTGCCGGAGTGAACTTGCGAGACTCATGAAGTGCTGAATTTAAGGGAAAAGATAACCAATGCAACGAAGTATTCCACCTGGAATGATCTTCATGATAAAAAGGGACCAACGCAGATCGAAGATTACGATAGACTCGCTCAGCCAAAGGTGATTGAGGGTAATAAGCAGAAGTTGTTACATGTGAAATGGACAGGTCAAAACATAAGTTAGATGTGAAAGCCTTAGCATTATCAGAAACAATATATTGACAGGGGTCAAAAGAAGCAATGATATTAAGACAGGAAATCATAGACTGAGCTGTTGCCAGCTTAGTTGGAAACAGCCATGAATATCTAGTGAAGCCATCTACACACACCAGAATGAATTTATTTCCTTTACCCTTTGATTGGGGGAAAGGTCCGATGTAGTCTATATATAGACGTTCCATGGGGCGAGACGCTTGATGCGAATACAATAGTCCTAGCTTAGTAGACAAGGTGAGCTTTCTAAGCAAGCAAGATTTACAATTTTTACCATTTCTCTTAATTTCACCACAATACCCTTCCAAATAAACATTTCCCTGATCTTTTCTCAAGTTTTGAAAATGTTTAAATGCCCCCCTGATGGGGTCTCATGATAGTATTTGAAGATCATGGGCACAAGCACAGCTGGAACCACTAATTGGATCTTCTGATCGTACCTTGAAGGGCAACACAAAACCTCGTTCCTCAATACATAAGGGACAACATGTTCCCCAGAAGAGAGGGTTTTCATAAAGGGAGCCAGCTCTGGATCTTCACATTGATATATCTCAATATCACAAAATAACATAGGGGCATCAGTCAGAATAGCATTGTTACACGAAGGTATGGGTGTGGGAAGAGAAGAATTATCTTCGTGTTAGTCCATCAGCAACTACATTTTTTGATCCTCTAATGTGTCTTACATCAAACTGGAATGCAGAAGTCCTGGTAGCCCAACGGGCAATACGTCCAGTATGATGAAGCCTAGCTAATACCCAGCTTAAGGCTTGGTTGTCAGTCTCTTGTTCAAATTTGACATGTTTCAAATGAAGGCAGAATTCTCTAGGGCAAACAATACTGCCAAGCCCTCATATTCATAGATTGAATATTTGGCTTCTTGAGCCGATAAGGTCCTAGAAGCATAGGCGATGGGCCACCTTCCGATTTTGGTTTCCTGAAGAAGGACCGCGGCAACAGCCGATGAAAAGGCATCTGTTTGGACTATAAATTTCTTAGAAAAATCTGGCATGGCTAATACAGGGGCATTACAAAGAGCTAATTTCAGGTCTTCATAAGCGGCTTGCTGCGACAGCCCCCATTCAAATTTGACTCCTTTCCTACGCAATACGTTGAGGGGCGCCGCCCTGTTAGCGAAGTTAGGAATAAATTTCCTGAAGAAATTCACCATGCCTATGAACCTGGCAATACCTTTGATGTCCTTAGTAGGCTTGAAGTCACGAATAGGGTGTGTTATAGAATGGTCAATGGAAACAGCATTGGGTGACACGATATGCCCTAAGAACGACATAGAAGGCTTAGCAAGAGCTACCTTAGATAATTTAACAGTCAACCCAGCTTTTGGAAAGTGATTGACTACTTCCTTTAGATGATCTAAGTGTTCTTCAAAGGTCTCAGAAGACACGACGATATCATCGAGGTAATGATACAGATATTCAAATTTGTTGTCTGAGAAGACCCCATCTAGCAGAGTGGTAAGAACAGCTGCACCCGTGGAGAGCCTGAAGGCATGCGGTTATATTCATACAAGTTCCAATCCATGGTGAAAGCCGTTAGATGTTTCGATTCTTCTGTTAGAGGTAACTGGTTATATACCTGATTAAGATCAAGGATGGTAAGGAAATTGGCCTTTCATAACCATGAAAAACAAGACTGAAGATCAGGAAGGGGCATGGATTGTAACACCACCTTACGGTTCAAAGCCCTGTAATCAATCACAGGCCTGAAGCCACCTTGCGGTTTCGGCACAAGAAAAATGGGCGATGAATACACAGACTTTGAAGGTCTAATAATACCATCCCTTAACATCTAGTCGATGATTTTCTTAAGACCTTCATTTTAGATAGGGACAGCCTATAAGGCAGAAACCTAACTGGAATAGAATCGGTCAACTCAATCTTATATTCAATAAGGTCAGTAAGGCCAAGTGTATCTGAAAATACATCAGGAAAGGACTGACACAACCTTCTAATACTTTCAGCCTGATCCTCCAGTAGATGCCTAAGATCTAGCAACATTTTACTCTGGATAGGCGAAATAGATGAACATGATACAGAATTACATTTCAAAAGGGGAATATTATAGTTACTAGCAAACTTGAAGGTTAATGACTTGCTCTGAATGTCGAGCACATGACCAGTGTTAGACATGAAATCGGCCCCCAATATTATAGGGCAAGGCAATTGTTTAGTGACAAACAACTTCACTTTCCAGGTAAATTTTGAAATACAAACTTTAGCAAAAATGAAACCTAAAATTTCTTATGGAGATGAGTTAGCCGAGACACATTTAACAGAAGATGGACAATTTACAACAGGTTTTTAATTTAGAATACTATTCTTCAGAAATAATGGTGCTCACACTTGCATAGTCTAATAGATCCATGATGGGTTCGTTATTTTTCTTTAATTTGAGAAATGCCACGAATCCAGTTGTCTTTGCCACAATTTTGACGCATCCTCTGGGGCCTTCAAATGATATATTAGAAGAAATTTCACCCGTAACAGAACTTTTACTTGATTCAATGGGGACTGAGCCTCGGGAAGATGAACATACTGACTCAGCCGATTTTCTATTATCAGGTTTAGCAGACATAGCACCCAAAGTTGGGCACGATAGTGTGTTGTTAAGGTTAGTGTAATTCTTGGGCAAGATGAATAAATGAGCCACATTTAAAGCAACCTTGAGATGGACATGCTCTGTTCCTAGTCCCACTAGATTTTATCAAGGGGCATTTGGTTCAAAGATGTTCAGTTGATCCGCATACATAACCTTTGCGAGTGAGAATTGTTCGGCGACGTGTTGGCCGAGAAGTGTTAGAAGACGGAGGGGTCTCCTTGGTGACTCGTAATGTGTCGGCATACCTTACTCCTTCAGCCGACACAGCCATGGCCTCTAATTCAGAGAAGGTTTGGGGTCGAGATGCAAAACATAGATACGACCTATAGGGTTGAGAAATGCCTTCAACTATCGTCTACACAATTTGGTCTTCGCGGAAATGAAGAGCGAATACCCTGGTGTAAAACTTAATATCCTGAATAAATTCAGCAAGGTTTTCGTCCAACCGCTGTACTCTAAAGTAGTACTTTTGGATTAACGATGACTTGGCTCTATCCAGAATGAAGTTAGCCAGTAGATGGGCGTGGAATTCTTCTGTAGATGATCGATCAGCTATTACTTTAACTATTTTGTCCAAAAGGACACCTACAGTATAAAGATAAATAATTTGAAGTATATGGGAATGAGAGAAAACAACACTAAAGCATGTTCTTGAAACTCCACTACAAATCTTAAGGAAGAAATGACCTCATTAGTCAAATTTACTGAAAACTTGGAAATGCCCTTAAGCAATATAGCCAATGGGTGAGGCAACCTACTGAAACCGGGTGACATAATAGGTGACGGCATAGGAGGTCGAGAAGGCTCAAACACTGCATTAGTCAAAAAGAAAGGTGGAAGTTGTCTTGGATGACCAGACTCGGTTTCCGATGTTGCAGATGTTTGTTGAGTGGCGACGGATTTCCTACTCTCAATAGATTTACTAGGATCCTCTTCCGTAGATAGGTTTACCGTAGGAACTTGGTTGGCCTTAGGAGTAGCGGCCACGGTCATCAATTGACTAACTCTATTAGACATATCGGACAGATGTTCAACCAAATTGCTAGCCTCCTTAGCATGATCATCCTTTAATTTTAGAGACATTAGATCCCTAGCCCTATTGTAGAAATGAGACAGCCTAGCCTGTGCTCTTTTAGGTTGGTTGGCAGATGGATCACTCACTTCCAAAAACTAACTATGGACACTAGTTCGGTGGTATTGTCAGTGATAGTGGATAGAGCTTCATCAATTTCTTTCTCCCCAAATACTGGGATGCAAATAGGAAGTTCTAACGACTCTTTAAGTTCGGCATTATCTGCCACAACCATGCCTCCAGATTGACCTTTCTAATTAAAAGCTCGTGAATCAATTCCTCCTTGCGCATGTACCCAGGAGTGAGGACTTTGCGAGGACCAGACATGTTGGCAGAAAAATTTAATAATTTGGAAAATTTCCAGCAACCGAGAACATTCTTGGAGTTCAGAGCAATTTCTATGTTTAGATGTCAAAAGGGGCTTTATCTAGACCCATTCTACCACACTCCGCTACCACTTGTTACCGAGTTTTCGTGGAACGCAGAGGTGAAAGAAGGTGCGGGCTGGAATTGGTCTGTATACGATAGTGAAAGATGAATTTAAAAATTCAAAATAATGGTTATATTTCTTTTCAGATCTTAAATTTTAACAATACTCTTCACATGGTGAAAGAACAAGACTTCAGGTACGAAGCTATTTTGGTACAAAACAGAAAAACCAAGAATTGGTAATTTACAATTTTGAGCTTCAAGCTCCTAATTAAAAAAGTTCCCAACATCACTAATTTTGTGTTTAGTTAGATAGACAAGGAGGGATATCTCCCGAAACACAATTTTCAAGAGTACTTTGCTCCAACAGTTACAAGTTATGGCCTTTCAAAGGCACCACTCAATATTACATTACTAGAAACAACTTACATGCTGTACAAATTCTACCAAGGAGACTGCGCTCCCAAACACTTACAGCCTACTCAAGGCAACTTTTAACTTTTAGCTTTGCATAATACAGTTTCTGGCCTCACTAGACACAACCTGCATTTGACAAGACTGTAGCAGTTGGATTTGAGAAACAATATAGGGGTATCGAGTACCCATACAACCGGGCCTTCGTAGATAATAACAGGTTCAATTATTGGCCCAAAAATCAAGATGTATGGAGGCGAACACTTGCTCTCCTCGAAATCGAGCTAACTTGTCTTATTGATCATCGCATTACTGAGTGTGTGTAGTAAGAGAGGAGGCTGGGGTCCTAATTCTTCGGCACACAGAACACCAGCCTGGGTAATGGCCACCAGTTGGCTTGTGGCCTGATGATGCAGAGGCTAACCCCAAACTACTGAGGTGACTAGATTGACAAGTTAATTTACAATTTACAAGAGAAAAGCAGTTACAAAGTCATCATCACCACAAGATAAATTGAAGGAGAATTCGAGAGGCTAATGCACTCTCTATCCCTGATTTACAGTTTAAGTCCTTAGGACTTACATGAAATTTTACATGAGAAGGAAGGAAGTTTACATTTTAGAAAATTGACTGTTACATAGGTAAAGATTTGAACCTTCCCCTCAAGTTCAGCTTGCAGAAATAACTACAGAGATAGAAATCTGGTGGACATTACCTGGGCTGGTGTTCTGCCTGCCAAAGAATGAGGACCCCCGCATCCTCTCCTAATACACACACTCAGTAATGCGATGATCAATAAGACAAGTTAGCTCGAAAAGGCGTCAGCTTTTATACCTGAGAGGAAGGTTTGAGAAGGCTCTGGACTAAATCCAGACACACCCTCTCATTTTATTGGACATAAAAAAGGTACAAGAAGTGTATGATTGGCTGAAAATTAAATACACAAAATTTCTGAATGGGCAGACTCCCAAGCTTACGGAATGAGTAAGAAGTGTTGCAAACCTTGAAGTATCAAAAATAAGGAATAAATACTGTTCAGGAAACCTATAAAGACAAAATTTCTTTAAATTTCTAGTTATTCCACTTTGCACCAGAGTGCATGACATTGGTTCTTTAATAGAGGAAAGTCCAGATTTCTTGAAATAGTTGTTGCAACCAGTGATACACCAAAACCAAAGAAATCCAGTCATTTTAGAAAACTTCAAAATAACATATTACTCTATCATTTTAGTCCTAAATGCAGATCAGTAGTAATTGATTGATTGATTGTTATGGTAGTTATTTTGGATGATGATGATTCTTGTTGTTTAAAGGGGCCTAGCATCAAAGGTATCGGCCCCGGTAGCTATTTCTGGAAGATTGTGGGTTTCCCCTCATGTTCTAATAATAACTATCCTTTACTGCCACTCACAACAATCAACAAGACTTGTAGAAGCGAGTTCTGAAAACCCAGTAGTCAGCGAAGATGCAATAACAAAGACATCCTCCTTAACTATACTCTTAATACTGATGTTTTGAGCCTGTTTATAACTCTCGGCAGTCAGTTTAGCCAAGTAGGCCTGCGATGGACAGTTGAGTTGTATTCTTAATATTGTGAAGGTCATTGTATTTTGGTAGCTATAATTTTAATATGCATTTCTTTTGTGTGCGTGTGTGTGTGTTCAAATCATATAAGTGTATTATTCTTATTCCTTTGGATTGGAAAACTAAATTATGTAATTATTATCATTGTAGTCGTCGTTAATTTTAATAATGTACAAACTCGTAACTTTCCTTATCGGGAAAACGAGGGGCCCTTTTTCAGTTATTGTTGGGGATCTGAGATTCTTCTCTTTTTTTTTTTTGCTAGTGGCTTTACATCCCACTGACACAGATAGATCTTATGGCGACGATAGGATAGGAAAGGCTAGGAGTGGGAAGGAAGCGGCCATGGTATTAATTAAGGTACAGCCCCAGCATTTGCCTGGTGAGAAAATGTGAAACCACGGGAAACCATCTTCATGGCTGTCGACAGTGGGATTCGAACCCACTATCTCTCGGATGCAAGCTCATAGCTGCGCGCGCCTAACCGCCTGGCCAACTTGCCCAGTCGAGGCTCTTGGTGCCACTACTGGCAAATAGGCTCATAAAACACATCGGAAACTTCGCCCGTCATTTACTCAGAAACGGTTGAGTATCTATGGATAACAGTTAAATTGAAATAATAAATATGGTAGTTCAACCTATTCAATACAAGTAAATAAGAGATGTAGAGATTACATTCTTATTTAATTAAAAGTGGAAATGGTACCGGTTTTGACCCCAGTCTGGGTCATTATCAGCCGATTATAACTCTAAAAACAATGCATAAGTAAGAAAGAAGTTAACAATCAAGTTCACACAAACATTGCGTGTGCCGTGCTGATGCTCGGAAGAGTACGCATTACTTCTTTTATGTGACTTACATTCCACTTCATCTGAATTTTACAGTGCCTACCCCCGTCATATCGCCTCTTCAACTGATATTGTGTGAACTTGACCGTTAACTTCTTTCTTACTTATGCATTGTTTTTCGAGTTATAATCGGCTGATGATGACCCAGACTGGGGTCGAAACCCGTACCATTTCCACTTTTAATTAAATAAGAATATAATCTCTACATCTCTTATTTACTTGTATTGAATAGGTTGAACTACCATATTTATTATTTCAATTTAACTGTGATACTTTTCAATACGGAACAATGAAATTTTTATCTTTAAATATCTATGGATAAGCTGAAACATGTGATCACTTATTTCGATCGCTCTTTCACTGAGCCAAGTTTCTGGGAAATCAGGTTATTAACACTTGGCGGTTTCCCCTCGGCAGGCGGTTGAGGCGCTGGCCTTCTATCGCAGGTTCGATCCTGGCTCAGTCTGGTGTTATTTGAGAAGATGCTCAAATACGTCAGTCTCATGCCAGGAGATTGATGTGCACATTAAAGAAATGCTACGGGACAAAATTTCGGAACCTCAGCGTCCCCCGAAAGTGTGAAAGTAGTTAGTGAGATGTAAGAGCATTATCATCATCATCATCATCATCATCATCATCATCTTTGCACTGTCAAAGATGCGAAACTGCCTTCCCGCTGCATTCTGCTCTAATAAAAGGCCAAAGCAAAACACTACAGAAATTAATAACTATATCTTGAGTGTGAATAATTGAATCATGTTGAAACCCAATGAAAAATAATAAAAATAAACAATGCATATATCTTACAAAGAAAATGTTTAAAATCTTCGTTAGAAATACATTTGTTAACTAGAATATTTATAGAGAACCAATTTAAAATGGCAGGTTCTCGTAAGTTACATCCATTTGTTTTTAAATTTGACTAATGCTTGATTTTGTAATAGTTGCAGTTGAATTTTCAAAAACCGGCATGTGCTGTTTAAATTAGTCAAACCCCACTGTCGGCATCCTTAAAGACTGTTTTCTGTGGTTTCCCGTTTTCGCACTAGACGAATGCTGGGGCTGTACCTTAATTAAAGCCACGGCCACATCCTTTCTACTCCTAGGCCTTTCCTATCCGATTGTCGCTATAAGACCTATCTGTATGCATGCGACGTTCTGCAAATTTAAAAAAAAGTAAAAGAATAACCATTTTATGTTTTTATTTTTGGGGGGGAGTGACAGGAGAGGCAAAATCGTCTTCTTGGTATGGCCTTGTGTCTAAAGTGTATAATAGATAAATGAATAGTATAATCACCTAAACCAGTCTTGATGTAGATGTAATTGACCGAGAAAAATTCTTTGAATATATTCTGGACCCCACCATTAGATGTGAGGTTGACTCAAGTCAGCCAGCAAAGGTAAACGCGGAGCAGCGAGTGATGTATGAACCAGCCATCAGCTACTTCAAAGAATCATACATCATCTCCTGTATAAGGGTTGTAGGACATTTCATCGGAGCAAGAGGAACCATATCAAAATTCTTAGTTGAGTTCTTCAAAAGTGTGGGCATTCCCAAGAATCTGTACTATGATTTAGCCATCTTGGCCATTAATCACTCCACCCAAATTGTTAGAAATCACCTCTATAGCACTGCACACGAGAAGGATTAACTCGAGAAAACTCTTCAATATTCAAATTTTATGGTATACTGTGTCATATTTAGGCAGCCTATCATTGTAGGAAGTACAGATAATAATAATAATAATAATAATAATAATAATAATAATAATAATAATAATAATAATAATAATAATAATAATAATAATGAGAGCCTCCGTGGCTCAGATGGCAGCGCGTCGGCCTCTCACCACTAGATACCACGGTTCAAATCCCACTCACTCCATGTGTGATTTGTGCTGGACAAAGCGGAGGCAGAACAGGTTTCTCCTTGGTTACTCTGGTATTCCCTGTCATCTTCCATTCCAGCAACACACTCCATTATCATTTCATAACATTTATCAGTCATTCATAAATCACTTGGGAGTGGCAACCCCATTTTAATAATAGCCTATATATGGTTCATTCATTACATCCCAGACCCGGTCAAAGACTGGAAACTGGTTGTAGGTTTTCATTTTCAATAATAATAATAATAATAATAATAATAATAATAATAATAATAATAATAATAATTGCACGATACTTCTCAAAACTTCTTAACTACACTGAACCCACTGAAAGATTTCATGAAGAAGCATCCCGTTTCACTCACACAGAATCACCTCCACCAAACCAGGAAGAAACTCAGAGCCACATTAAATGACTAAAGAACAAGAGAACCTCAGGAAGAGACAGGATTGTTGCAGAATTCCTTAAGAATCTTGGTCCAAGTTCACTCAAAGAACTGACAGAAATCATACAGAAAATCTGGAAAAACGAAAAACTTCCCAAAGACTGGAAATGTGCCTTGATTCACCCACTTCACAAAAAAGGAGACAAAACTGATGTCAACAACTAAAAGAGAATCTCCTTCCTTGAAGTCGGCTACATAATTTTCTCTGCATGCCTGTTGAAAAGAATACAAGAACAACTCAAACTTAAGATTGGTGAATATCAAGCTGGGTTCCGCCCTCACAGATCGTGCACTGAACAGATCCTCAACCTCTAAACCGCTTTAGAATTCAGGGCCCTCATAAACTTTCCAATCATCTGTACCTTCGTAGATTTCAAAAGGCTTATAATTAAATTGATCGTCAATCTCTGTTTATCATCCCGAAAGAACAGGGACTAGACTCTAAAACGCTAAACTTGAGCAAACAGACCCTCAGTGGCACGAAGTAAAGAGTGAAATTCATGGGAGAAATCTCAGACGAATTCCTGATAAAAACTGGTGTCCTGCAAGGGGATGGATTGTCACCCCTCCTCTTCAACCTCGTCCTAGATAAGGTGATGAGGGTATGGGAAAAAGAACTGAAAGTGCAAAATAGCTGGAACCCAGTAAACATTGGGACACAAAAAAATCTTGAAATTCCATGCTTAGCCTTCGCGGATGATCTGGCCCTCTTGTCCATTGATGAAGTTGCAGCGATAAAGCAAGTTAAAATTCTCCAAGAATGTGCCAGAAGGTTTGGACTTCATATACCCTTCCGGAAAACTGAATTTTTCTGTTCAAAACTAGACATCCATAGTCTCAATACAAAATATAGACAAATCAACTGAGTCCCTTACTTCAAATACCTGGGTGAAATCCTCAAACCAACCGGACAAGAAAAAATAGCCCAAAACAACCGTGACCAAAAACTCAGAAGAACATATGGGAGAACAAGAGAAATCTACAACAAAAAATGTATGTCTCTCCACGTTAAAATTAAACATTGCAATACTGTAATCAAACCTGGGGCTTTATATGCAGGGGAAATTAATGCTTCATAAAAAGGGCGACCTGAAAAATATCCTAAAAGAAGAGCGAAAAATCATGAGGAAAATTTTAGGACCAAGACACACGGACTCCAATCCCGAAAATCCACAGAAAAATTATATAATATTGTGGCTGACCTTAGAAAAAGAACGCTAAAATTTTATGGGCATGTTAAGAGGTTTCCAGAAACCAGACTAACCCACCAAGTTCCTGAAAGAGTTGATAAACTGAAGAATTACCCTTTGATACAACAAACAAAAGCGGACATGAAGAACGCACAAATTTAACCTGAAGAAAGTTTGACTTGAAATATATATAGAAAGAAAATTGACAAGTGGGAAGTTACTCCAAAGAATGAAGTACCAAAAAGAGCAGGTACCAAGTGGACGGAAGAAAGGAAGAGGATCTTTATTCAACAGATGAAAGTATTCTGGATCCTCCGCAAATGAAATCATAAATAAAGCTTTGTGTGTTCCGAAAGTTACCATTCACGCATAATAATAATAATAATAATAATAATAATAATAATAATAATAATAATAATAATAATAATAATAATCATCATCATTCTGTTGTCTCTGATACCATGGTGAACATCTTTTGATTATATGCCATCTATGCTTTTTGCATGTCAGTTTCTAAGTTCCATTACACTCCACCAGAGGGCGATATAGGCATGAAACATTACTTAATGGAGTGCCACATGGACTTTCTTCCAACCTTCCAAAATCTGACTACTTCTGTCGGTTTTGAACCTGCAATCTTGACAATGTGAAGCTTGATGCTCTGCCACTGATCCACAGCTTGTTGTAATGTGCAAACTTTCAGTTGAAATGAATAGAACCCTGCTGCGATGAATTAACATAGCCTATTGTTGGGATGCGAAAACATGTAAAAATAAACTCGCTTTATATTTTTAGGCCTACTTAGCTTCCCAACTGTACATATCCAACACCAATCCTGGAAAATTTTTCCGATTTTGCTTGTTGAAGTCTAAATTTGTCTGTCGTAAGCAAGATGCAACTAGCAAAAGGAACAAGGCTCAGTCGATGTACCGGTATTATATCAAACCATGCGGAGATCAAAGAAAAGCACAGGCCACATTCCTATGTAGAGCTAATGCATTGCTCAAGTGGACCAACTTGCATGATACATCTCGTTCATGTGGCTCTCTAATGGTCATTTTTACATGTATTTTTATAGTCTTCGAAGTGTTCTAATCGGGTCCAACGGACTGTTAAAGTCGAAGGTTCTTTAACTGAACTGACTCTGAAAAAGAATTGCTGCATTCTTTATAATGTTATTTGCTCTACATCCGACTAACTATCTACTTTTACGGTTTTTGGAGATGCCGAGGTGCCCGAATTTTGTCCTGCAGAAGTTTTCACGTGCCAATGAATCTACTGACATGAGGCTGATGTATTTGAGCACCATTAGATACCACCGGACTGAGCCAGGATCTAACTTGCCAAGTTGGGGTCAGAAGGCCAGCGCCTCAACCGTCTGAGCCACTCAGCCCGGTGCTTCATTCTTAACATATCTGTCCATAGTTGAATTTCGAAGTATACACTACTGAAAGAGAATGACACGATCAGACCAACACTATTCTATCTGGAGAAGAAATTATCAACCACTGTCACTTCTTAGGAGGCTTCAGTTGATATGTTTCTTGGAATTCGCACTACTGTTGATTAAAAAATGTGGTTGTGGAGGGGCGGGGGAGGGGGGTAAACTTAATTTTCGTGGGAAAGTTTTGTGAACATTTAGTCATCTAAATATTAAGTGTTATAAGATTAATGAGCAGCTAAGAATGAGCAGAAAATCTCTGAATTAGTTCTTCATTCGAGTTACTGGATGCAGAACTTACTTGAATTTAATATTCTGTAATCAAGATAATCTCTCGGGATTTATGCTGCATGAAATTAGAGAAATTGATTGAAGTTTAGCAAAAACTTTGTCATTTTGTAAAAAGAAATCCATAAGACTGGAATTAATTCCATGAAAAGCTATCTCTACTTCATTTACATGTTTTGGCGTTATTCGGACAGAATGGGGTGATCTCGAGGAAGTGAAACATCAAGCTCTCCAGCCCAAAGACATACCATAGAATGGAAGAGTGACATTACGGTATTTGCTGATTATAGTTCACTTCGGTTATGACGGTATCATATAATTTATTAGTAGGCCTTTCGGTTATGACAGTATCATATAATTTATTACTAGGCCTTTCGGTTATGACGGTATCATAAACTGGTCTCTTCAGTTTGTCCATCTTAATGTCATGGCGCCGTAGCTGTAATTTCCTTTCGCGAGTGTTGTGACGAATAGACCTAAAGAAATCGAGGGGCATTGAGGAACCATCACTGATGTCTGATTGCAATTTTGTGAGTTTTCTTCTCGAAGTGCTTGCAATGTAATCACTATTTGGAGTGAAGGAAGTCGCAGTTAAAAATGTTTGCACATAATGTTGAAATTCTCTTCTTGTGAGGGATATAGGTTATTTTTATAAGTTAAGCAAGACGGAGATATTAGTTTTGTTTAGGCTCTGTTATGTTATAAAGCATGACACTTTGCATTTTGTTGCATTCGTGTTTCATTATAAGATGATCTCAGGGCAATGACAAATGGCAGTCAAGTTTGGTGCATGTGAATTCAGATAGTTACGGATTGTTGGCACCTGACATTTACAGGAAGATGTTTCTGAGGAGCTTGCCGCGTATTTCAAACGTAAAGTCTGGGATGTGATATCTGAAATTATAATGTTCGTTTCGCACTGAAACTGTGCTAGGGAAGAATTTAAACAAGAAACTCTTCTATTATTTTTTTTTATTTTCATGCATTCATGACCAAATTAGCCATCCTGGTAGCCATGATCGTTAAAGTGTCAGGTCTGTGTGGTCTGACACCGTGGCTTGCCGATTTGTGTCCCGTTGGTTGAAAACATGTTCACCATCAGAATGTGTGTTGGCAGGGCAGGAGAGGTGGTAGTATACAATTTCTAATCACTAGATTGTGTGCCAGAAGCCTGGATTAAGTTCCAAACCTCCCTGCAGTGTTCATATGGAATGAGGTCATATAACTCTGTCCATGCGGATTCCTCCGCCGAATAGGGATGTTAAGCCTTCAGCCAACTGCTTGATGTTATTTGGCAGAAGCAGGCTGTGTGTTGGCACTGGGTTACACCCCCTCCCTGCCCCATAATCATCCCACATCTAGAAACGTAGGTTGCCCAGTGGCAAGCCAGGTGAGTCAAATAAGCCTCACACACTCCCGGCCCTAATAGTCATGTAATAAGTAAGTACCTATGACCAAAGTGTATCCAGTCACTTTACATCGTGTAAAGTAAAACTTGTGGTAATATTGTAATGACTGCCTTTAATTCTTGTTCACTATTTTTTTTATTATCTGCTCTTATAATTGAAACAAATATTTTAATTTTAATATGCATTGTAAATCTGGCATTATTATTGTTTATTGAAGATATTTCCTGGACAGAGTGTTTTCCAAAGTTGCAGATTTTGCACGACACTGTTTTTCTCTAAATAATGTTTGGCCATGAAATGTAGTTAGAGACACTGAGGTTAGACCTGTGATCAAACAATCATAATTTCTGTCAGAGGTTTGGCAATTCATTATCTCCAGTAGGGTAAAAAGGAGTCTTGCTACTTAGCTGAATGGTCAGAAGTTCAGAGGGTCCTAGGTTTGTTTCCCAGCCAGATCAGGAATTTAAGTTCATATTGTTAGTTCCTCAGCACATTTCTCCATCTACAACACAACACGCTATGATGACTCGGCAGTGAATATATCTCTCCCTCTATGTAGGGTCGGTGTCTAGAAGGGCATGAGCCAGATACTCATGAAGTGCTGACCGTAACAAAGAAAACAAGAAATTGTCTCCAAAAAGTAAGGAAAGCACAAAGACATGAAAATGAAAGACTCTCTGAGCCTTACTATCTAATACCATTGAGGTACGAAAAGTGCAAGGGTTGACAAAGAGAAATAGGATATAAAGTACAGGAACCTAGCAGATGTAGTGCCTCACTGAACGGGAAATTACGTCAAAGACCCTGTAGATTCCCTGCTTCAGTCACAATTTTTTGACAGGCCATGGTTTTATTCCATTCCTCCATCCACAGGATGGCAGCACATCAACAACTCACCATGCCCAGACATGGCACAGCTGATCCACTCACCACTGACAACAAAACCACAAGGTCTACAGAATGAAACTATCATTTATATTCTGTCTGGGCTAATTCTATCATAGAGGGTCAAAAGGAATAAGAATTTATGAGCTGGTTCCATCATATACATGTAAGGTACTGAGTAATTTACCGTGTGTGAAAGTGGTTCATTCCTTTCGACCAGTCCCAGGCCGTGCTACAGGCAGCACAGACCTATAGTTTCCTAAGAGATAAATTATGGGTTACTTTGATGTTAGATAAGTTAGTCTTGTAAGTGCCAGGATGACTGGTTCAGATGGAACAGCACTGGCCTTCTGAATCCCTCAGGGTGTGTTTGATCTCAGCTCATTCCAGTGGTATTTGAAGAAGCTCAGGTGGGACAGATCTTTATTGCATATTTAAAAGGAAAAAAAAAAAAAAAAGAAAATCTTTAAATATAAAGGAGGCAATACATGTACACATTGCAAAAAAGGCAAGCAGTAACTTCAACGATCACACATACACATAAGAGATTCCCCACCATTTCCACTAGGAAAGTAAATCACATATCAGTAAAGAGCAAATGTTCACACTCCATTATTTTATATAATTAATTCACTAATGTTATTTAAACATCCCCTAAATCATATCCAAAGCAATTTTCACTGTAGTAATAATAATATTAATTAAATGTGTGATTTGATACAATCTGATGATGTTCTGTTGAGAATGAAATGTGTCATTGTGGTTTTAATGAATGGTACCTCTTTCAGGTATTACTAATGTTATTGTTAGTTTTCAACAGACTGAAAAGTCTCATAGTTACATAACAAAGTAAAATTGAAGAAAACTGGCTTGCATTATAACATACAGTATTTGAGGATTAGAAATAAAAATAATTTTGAAATTAAATTACAATGATGTAATGGAACCTTGAACCTATGCATTTATCATTAAAGAACACTGCAATATCAAAATTTTTCTCCTAGTGCTGCATTCTGTTGCAGCTTATGACTAGGCTTTGTAAACTGAAATTCCAAGATCTTGAAAATTGAAGCCCATCTAAAAAAAAGTCCCAATAGATATTGATTTTGTTCTTGTGTCGATTAACCTTATGGAAGCTCGGTAAGAGTTCTTTCTACCACACTGTAAACTCTCCCTTTTAGCCAAGCTGGTGATACTTAGCTTCCACTTATGATGATAGTGAGGATCTCACCAAGTGTGAGAAATTTCTGAAAATCAGTCTAGCAAATCTCTCTATGTCATTGTCTAGTTTCCTAACACTTGCATGTTCATTATAGTGCGAAGGGAATAGAATTTACACTTGCAGGTAGTTTGTCTCCAATATAGCTACCATGAAGTTTACCAGGAGATTCAGCTTTATCAACAATAATAAGTATCATATAGCCACAGTTACTCCATGCAAGAATTTTGTTTTGACACCATTTAGGCTGAAATGAATGTTAACATTCAATCAGTCAAGGAGTACTATTTATTACATACTAATTCACATTTTTCATGTATCTCTCGGCACAGGACAGAGCGTAATGTAGCTTCCACTGAAGTTTGAGTCTCATGTATGGTGGTTTTAGTAAGGAAAAGGATGTTGCTGAGAACTGACACCTGAGCATGGCTAGTGTGTTGTGATATCTATTTTGTCAGAATGCACCTGTTTGAATGCTGCATTGATATTTGTGTGATTGGCTGTGTCATTGAATAGTATTGTCTCTTCCTAATGTACGTAAAAATAATCCTTTTCTCGAGATCCACATTCCTAATGTGGACAGGTCCAACATCATTCATGTAATCATTTAGAGTAATGAAACAATATGTTTATGTCACCTGAATTGCAGGGGCATCGCCATTAGGTCCGATGTCTTGATATCCGTTTTCACTTATATCAATGTTATCACCAAAATTATCTTTGTTTATATGTTCTTCACTCACTAAAAATTCACTTCCACCACTACTCAGAAGTTCTATATCACTTTCTTCACCTACATGCAGCTAAGTTTCAATATCCGCAGTACTAATTCCTACCATGTTTACAGATGAAACAGCTGACCTCTACTTGCTGAAGTTCAAGATGATTATTGCTCTTCCTTTATTTCCTAAGATTTTACTGTGTGTTCATAAGTTCCTTATAAACATTTCATCATCATCATCATCATCTGTTTACCCTGTAGGTTCGGCTTTTCCCTCGGACTCAGCGAGGGATCCCACCTCTACCGCCTCAAGGGCAGTGTCCTAGAGCTTCAGACTCTTGGTCGGGGATACAGCTGGGGAGAATGACCAGTACCTCGCTCAGGCGGCCTCACCTGCTATGCTGAACAGGGGCCTTGTGGAGGGATGGGAAGATTGGAAGGTATGGGCAAGGAAGAGGGAAGGAAGCGGCCGTGGCCTTAAGTTAGGTACCATCCCGGCATTCGCCTGGAGGAGAAGTGGGAAACCACGGAAAACCCCTTCCAGGATGGCTGAGGTGGGAATCGAACCCACCTCTACTCAGTTGACCTCCCGAGGCTGAGTGGACCCCGTTCCAGCCCTCGTACCACTTTTCAAATTTCGTGGCAGAGCCGGGAATCCAACCCGGACCTCCGGGGGTGGCAGCTAATCACACTAACCACTACACCACAGAGGCGGACTTATAAACATTTCACTGCTGAAAAAACATGAAACTATCACATGGATCATGGAAGTGTGCAGCTAATGTGGCTGGGCACGAAGGACCAGATGCAAAGTGAACAGATGGGCACTAAAGTGGAGAAAGAGTTAATAAACACATTCATACATATGTGTTTTGAGGGCTTCAACCAAATAGCACCAGATATAGGAGTGCTGCATGGTCAGTGTGACAATATGCATCATCATACCAAATAACCATAGCCCTCAAGAAAAATATGCTCATCAACTTCTCAACTGTAAACAAACTGGGTCAAATTCTACCACTCTCAGTCAGTATACAGATAAATTGGCTTAGCTGAGTGGCTCATATGGTTCAGGTCCTGGCCTTCTGGCCTCACCCTGGCAGGTTCGATCCTGGCTCAGTCCGGTGGTAACTGAAGGTGCTCAAATACGCCAACCTCATGTCAGGAGCTTTACTGGCACATAAAAGAACTCCTGCGGGACAAAATTCCAGCGCCTCTGCGTCTCCGAAAACCATAAAAAAGTAGTTAGTGGGACGTAAAGCCAATAACATTATTATTTATTACAGATAAATTGAAAGAGACTCATGTATTTAAAGTTTACTGTAAATGCTGGAAAATAAGAATTGAAAAAGGATCAAAGGGGACTCACATTTCTTTCCATATTAGAAAAATGTATACCCATTTTACATTTTCAATTTTCAGTTAGAGAAATTGCCAATAACATTGTTTCTCTTTCCATTCAACAGCTTTATTGCTTGTTTCAAGTAATAGGCCCAAGTTGTAACTAGCTGCCTTTTTGAAAAGTTTGAAGCTTTTTTGTAATCATTTCTGTGCTTATATGTTCCTGTTTTCTTCTTCTTCTCCTTCTAGGACTCTGAAATCATGGGGGAGCCACCTTTCATCAAACGTGAGCCTGATTCGTCAGATGTGGAAGAACCTCAGACTGTAGTAAGTAGGGCTTTAAGAGGTGGCATTTCACATCAAAAAGTGGAAAATACTATTTTTGTAATTTTTGCAAAGTTATCATGGTTTCTTGTTGATATATCTATTAGCTTTTTTGTTTTGCACTTTTGAATTTGATGTGCAAGTTGGAGGTGGCATACAACTCTGTTTTTAGTTTTATCTTAGCCTGCATTTCCCAATGTTTGCAGTTTTTTGTGCCAAACATGCATTTTCTCAGGAGGTATCTTCCTTCAAGACACATTTCTCAGCATGAGTTCTTTCATAGTTATGCATCAGTCTGAACTGGAAATATTTTGGTAAATGTATAACATTTCCATAAGCCAAGACTTGTAGAGCCATGCTACCTTCTTCACCAAGCCAGATGGCCATGCAGTTAGCGTTGCATGGCTGTGAGCTTGCGTTTGGGAGATGGTGGGTTTGAATCCTATCCCCATTTCTACACCAGGCAAGTACTGGGGCTGTACCTTAATTAAGGACATGGCTGTTAGCTTTCTAATTCTATTTTTTTTCCTATCCTTGCATCACCAAAAACCTTCAGTGTATTAGTGCAATGTTAAACCATTAGCAAAAGAAAGTTCCATTCTTTCTAGTAACATTATTTCCTTACACAGTAACAAGCTGTTGACTAAACACTCCAAGGTGCAAGTATTATTATTGTTCAGTACACATCCTGGACAGTGACAAAACCCATTGTTTGTGTAACATAGAGCCTCTCTAAGAGCATGTGTCCAATACATTAGGAATGTTTGTTTCTAGTCAGACCATTGGTTTGCAGTGAAGGGAGTTTTATAGTTTAACATTTGGTAGTGAATTCTCATCTGTGTTGAATTCTGAGGAAGATGCAGTATTTAATAAATATCGGTTGGTGGGAATGGTTCGACACATGAGATGTGTAGAAAATATTGCACATGTTTGATATTTTACTATAAAAATAATGCTATTTCTAGATGGGTTGGTGAGTGGACTTGTTTGTATGTTTTTCATTTTATACAAGGTAAGATTTTCAAGATTCACATTCCTGAACTGTGTACTTCATGCTGAGAGCAAATTCTATATGTTTACCAAAGGTAGTAATGTAATAAAACAATTCTACAAAAAAAGGTAAGGAAATTCAGCTTAAAATGTATTTTTGTCAAAAAATTAATTTATCAAGGAAATAATAATTTTGTTAGATTAGATTACTCTCAACACTCTGAAGATATATCAGTAAGAAATTGAGATAAGTTGCATGAGTGGCTTCACAGATAATGAATGATAATTAATTTTTGCAACCCTGAAGAAAAATATTGTTAAAGAAAGAAATTATCAATATCTAACTTTACAAATTAAGTTAAAAATTGAATCTCACGATTTCCAAACTTGCCATATCAATTTTTCAGTTGTTTTTCAACCAATTGGGGAAATTGTTTCATTTTTGCATTTCTACAAATTGACCAATCATTTCTATGCCAACTGTTAGTTTTACACCAACTTCAGTTATAAAGTAACTAACTGTCTTCTTAATAAAGAAGAATTCTGGTTTTAAATGCACGACCAGGTAAGTTTTGATCTGTTAAAGTGGAAATTATAATTTTTGCAACATGGATTTTTTGTTTGAAATTAATTCTTTTCCTGTTTAGAACAGTTTATTTAATATTCAAAGAGTAATTTTGATATTACAACTAACTAATAAATGGAGTATTTAAACAAAGAAATGCACATTAATGCACTTTTAGGTAGGTAGTATGTCTGTCATCTTAATACAGAATTTATTACCTGGTTCTTGCCAACAGGCATGATGAATGTCGCAAAGGTGAGGTCCTCCATTGGTTGTACATTGATGAGGCGAGTTTTGCTGTGTAGGTCGTTTAGGATCAACTTGCAACAATGAATATGTCCCTTTGCTTGGAGTTGTCATCAGGAAGGGCATTCGGCTATAAAACTGTACCAAACCTGCATTCCTTGCCAAAGTAAAGACATTTGGAATTAGGACATAAAGAGTGTTATATTTGATTCATTGAGTGAGTATTAACGTTTATCCCTCGTCAGTTGGGTGAGGCCCGACTTTACTATATTCGCTTTCTGGTCACTTGTTGGGTGAGGCCCAATATGACATTCTATTGCCTATCTCTCTTCTACCATCTCTTAGCTGACAGAATACACGATGATGAACTGTACTGCCATCTTCTGGTTCAGCATGGCACTTTGTAAAATCCAGATACATGACAAAAAAGATAAAGACACCTCCGTACAGGCAATGAAGGCCCTTGGAGGAGTGGAAGGTAAAGGCTTCCACCATTGTTAACCGCGGCACGTGATGGGGTAGAGTGGTTAGCTCTACGCCCGACCACCTTTGCCCCCAGGAATTAACCTGCTACTCATTTTTGGTGTAGGCTGAGTAAACCTCAGGGCCATATGCACCTCTGGAAGTGGAAATCTCGTTTCTTAAATTTTACGACTTCCTGACGGGGATTCGAACCCACGTCCTTCTGGGCGAACCGAGCACGCCTTTACCGCCTCGGCCAGGCAGGCCCTAGATACTATATGACAGTCAGTCAAATATCTATTATTTAGTTCGCAGTGTAGTCGCAGCCGTGTCCAGTCCACTCATGCACATGGAGGCTTGAACGATTATAAACAAACATGGTTGCCATGCGCTCTCTTAGTCATACACAATGTACTGTTCAATGTTGCATATGTATTTTTGCACCTCTACTCCATCCTTGTACCCTAATGAATATATCTAATAGCATTTGACGGTGTCTACAAGTTAACTGGCGATGGTTGGCTTGTGTACCATAACCCAACACGTAGCCGATGCTGATGGCTGGCGCAATTATAAATCAACAGATCCTGATTTCAAGAAATCACGGTTTGCAGCAGTTTGAGGCTACAAACCACTGCAACGTATGAAACCAGAGACTGAATTAGAGTTTTACAAAGGGGCCAATGACCACAATGTTACGCCGCTTTAAACAACAAGCATCATCATCATCATCATCATCAGAGTTTTATAATTGTTCTTTACCGATTCTTTTGTTTTGTGAAATTCATAACAGAACCAGTCGGTGTGCTATAAGGATAGTAATAATAAAAAAGGAAAATAATTTGCTTTAGATTGTACATATTGCTTTTATTTGCTCCAGTGTAGCTTGCTATGAACATTTATAGGCCTATATATATATATATATATCATTTAAGAGCAAGTTTTATCTCTATAAGAATGAAAGACGAATGCAGATCATGTGAGATAGAAATTCACATTTAAAATACGAGTATTAGAGGCAACACAGAGAATTTTAATTTGAGGGGTAGGGTCTAATAAACATATTTAAACCCATCTGAAATTGAGGAACAAAATTCATCCATAAATTAATTCATCTGCAATTGTACGCTGCTGGTGATTGTTATTTTTGATGTAATTGGATGTCTGCCTGTTGATTTTCAGGAGGCATTCAGTGAGAATTTTATAGAGATGAAGATTGAACCAGCAGATATCATTGATAATCCAAGTGGAGAAGAGGAAATCAAGGATGGAGTCAAAGAAGAACTTCACATTCAGGTAACTGCCTATTTTTTTAACCCCCATTTCTGATGTTTATTCTCCCAGGAGGTAGTATACTAAGAGAAATTGAACATAGGAACAGCAAAGTTAATAGTATGCTCAAGGGCAAGTTGGCCATACGGTTAGGGGCGCGCAGCTGTGAGCTTGCATCCGGGAGATAGTGGGTTCGATCCCTACTGTCGTCAGCTCAGAAGATAGTTTTCCATGGTTTCACATTTTCACATCAGGTAAATGCTGGGGCTGTACTTTAATTAAGGCCATGGCCGCTTCCTTCACATTCCTAGCTATTTCATAGTTGCCATAAGATCTATCTGTGCCAGTGTGACGTAAAGCAAATAGCAACAAACACTGTCAGTGGTGTTCTGTATGATTCGTCTTGGAGCTAACTTCTATCTTTTTCAACAGTCCGTTTTCAGACTGACTTTGTTGTACAGGAGAGAAAGCTGAGTGGACTGAGGATATCCTGTTCATAAGTTGGAAGTCACAGACATGATGGTTGAGAGAATGGTTGTTGGTACGAACAGGTGGGAACAATGACAGCAAGATACTGAGAATATTCTAATAAAGGCTAGGAATTAACTCACTAGATGAAATTGAACCACCTCAACTGCTATGTTATGTGATGATCAATTAACCTTCCTACTCAATTTTTTTCAAAACCGCATATTTCATGAGTGGGTCGGAAAGACCCATCAAAATTTTATGTGGTAATAATGGACAAACAAGCATGTCATTGATTATTTATTATTTAAATTAATTGAAATCTTGATCTTAACATATATGCAATTAATTATGTTACTCCGATTTGCTGGGTGACATAATTTATAAACAATAAATGACGTAATGAGACATACAAGAATGGCTGGTCTCCATCATCTGAGTCAATGCAAGATGTGCTATGCATATTGACATGCTCCTGATACAAGAAAGCTTTACAAACAGCACATTTCATTTTTTTGCAGTCCTTCCATGGTCAACATACAGTGCAACAACCACGCTTTTTGTTGGTTAAATCTTGAGAACTGGTATGCGCAACTTCAAGGAGTTTTACCTTCACTGCTTGTGAAACATCTCTCTGGATTCATTCTCTGTGTTGTTGTTTCGTCATTGATTTTTCTACTTCTTTCAGGAACAAATGTCTTTTATAAAGTTTCATTGCATTGTAAGTAGGATTCACATGTATGTAGAGCACAGAAGCATTCCCCTCTTGCAAGTCCGCAAATCCTGTCCGCACCACCTTTCATGGCGTTCTAATCCAATATGATTTTTGGCTTATGTGGGGTGAATTAAAGATACTGTTTTTGTGGTGCTTGGTGGACAGAAGTATCACAGTCTTATTCTTTTTAGGCACATAACGACACTATGGTAATGTCTCACCAGAATCTAAAAGTTGATGACAGCGGATCCCGAGATCGTGATACCATAAATTCAGAAGAAATATCAGACTTGTCCTGTGGACTGTACCAACCAGTGTTAGTTTCTTTTTCAGAAGCTCACTTGCCAGGGTAAAGTCAGTGAAGAAATAGTCTGTAGTGACATTTCTCCCTGTTCCCTCAGTATCCTTGACAAGTCTCAGTACCACATTTCTTCCCTGGTTCACTCCTCTCTGTCCTATTACTCCTTTACCGGTGTAGCGGCACACACATAAGCCTTGTCCATGTCCGAGAGGAGCCATAGTTTTATTCCCTTTTTCCTCTTGGTTTGGTTGGTAAATACTGCTTAAAGGGGCAGTTTCCCCTAAAGGCAACCTTCTGTTCATCCATAGTAGTATTTTCGTATGGAACAAATACTTGAGGTAGTTGTGAAATGAAGAAGTCGAAGACATCCCTTATTGCTGCTAACTTGTCATTACGTCTGCGGCTGAACTGACTTCTTTATTATCGAAACTCAAAACTGGGTTATCGTTTGGCCGTTGGAGAGATATTATAACTCGAAGGATAGGGTGACCATCTGCTTTATTCCATAATTCTTGAAGTGATTCGCCCACTGATTTGTAGACTCCGGCCAGCAAAATCAAGCCTGTAAATACAGATAGCTGCATGTCATTGTTGGTTGTGATTATTAACGGTCAGCAGTAAAGACAGAAACTGCTACTGTTACTAAGATATGTAAATTGTACATACCTAAGACTGCTTCAACCTGTATCGAAGAAATTGTACGTACCCTCTCCATTTCACGATTTGTTTCCCATAAAATGGTTTCCAGCATTTTATCAGTGACGAATAATTTCATTGCTGACATCTGAGAATCATCTGTCCTCGGAAGAGCATATCTCGTGTGTCCAGGTGCAGTTCTCATTATGTTACCCAATCCTAAATACGCATTATTGAAATTTACGTCTCTCTGAGGTATTATCAATATAACCTACTAAAATATTGATGAGCTTATAGGCCTATAGATATAGGTTATACATAATTAAATGAAGCAATAACATAGTTCATATTATATGTTGAATGTACCTTACACGTGATTGTCAGTAGGGTTGTTTTCTCCATTCTGTCCCATTTCAGGACATGTACACTTCTTGATGAACAGAGTCAATCTAATCTTGTAGTTCATTATCAGATACTTGGAGCTCATCATTTTCTTCTCCCTCGAGAGGAACGTGATCTTCACCTTCAATTTTTTTTGGGAGACACAAAATCAGGACCAGCCAATGCTTCATCAGCTTCCTTTTAATGTTCTCTCTCACTAATTTCATACAATATATTTCGTATAGATTTCTCACATAACTGTTGATCACCAGCTGTATTTCATCACAGAAACAATGAACATATTACTATTTTCCTTACTGCAGCACTCTCTAGTGGAGGTAGTCGAATATTGTTTCAGTAGTGACCGGCAGGTGATACAGCATTGAAATTAATGGATGGGTTGATTTGACCCATTCATCATATATGTAATTTATTGAACAGATAGAGTAGTCAGCAACCGAAAAATATTTTTAAACACGTCAAAAACTACTAAAGAAGATGAATAAATACACACAGTTTTGTGGATATACAGTCCATATTTTATCAGTTACAAGGAATTGAAAATTAAATCTGGGTGGATTTGACCCATTCAGAGTAGAAGGGTTAAAATAATATCAAAAAATTAGGGTAGAGAGTCTGAGGAAGAATTGCCTTAAGTTTGGAATGCTATACGTGTTACATTGCTATGTTCACAGTTTCTCTTCCTTATAAGAAGTTCCTGGACCTACCTATTGAACCCGAGTGACATAGGTCTATAGTCAGTCATGATTTGATTGATAAAATAATATATGGTACATTTATTGAAATACAGAAAACTTATTCCGTACAAGCTTTGTTGAAATAATAGGTTGAGTACGCGACAAACTGGAGCCGTGAGGCTTAGCTCGACACAACAACATTTAGCTACTTCACAGCAGGGGATCTCATTAGTTGGCGAACAGGGAAAATACAAGTCCACAAATAAGTCTTGGTCAGAAAGAGAAGGGGGTAGTGGACACAAAGGAAGCTCGCAACATGAGTAATGCGTTGGGATATTTTTGGCGGACGGAGATTTCAGTGACGTCATGGAAAGGTACAGCGGTTGCGAGGACATTCGCTAGCCTAGGTTCGGGCAGGTGGAAATTTTAATCACGTGACCACTTGCCGGCCAATCGCTAAAAATTGATGGAAGACTCAGGGATACCATCTTAAGAGATGATGGATGAGATATTCTCGTAACTTCAAAAGTAATCAGTAATAAATTATTGTGAGTACACGGAGCAATGTAATGAATTTATTAGATGTCACGCATGGAAAAATAATCAATAATTATTGGCAAATTAAATAAATTGAAGGCTGGATTTCTTGGAAACCAGACAGCTTGAATGTCATTGGCTGGATGAAAACCACGTTGTAAGGGACGCTTCCAAAGGCGCGAAATGTGAGGAGCTAAATCCACCCGTATCTCCTAAATCTGTGATCGCCAGGAGTTCATATTTAATCCAGCGAATAAGCTAGAGGAGTGGATTAATTTGATATAAATTTTAATGTCAAATTCGGAGTGCAAGTGCCGATATTAAAAATCCACCCCCTCCCTCAAGGGGATGACGTCAATGAATCCGCGAGGGAAAGCTTCATCCATATATACGAGCGCAAGGGATACTCGCCACCACACTTGAAAGGAATCTCTGGAGCTGAACCGTCATTCGCAGCCGACTTCAAATCCGTCGGGCGTATAGTAACTCAACATTTAATGGCGCGAGCATCCGCCAGTACTTATAAAATGTGATCGCGCTCAAGCCACATGAACTGGAAGTAGTTAACTTAGGACAGTGTTTGTCAGTTATAAATATCATAGTGAAGTCAGTTAATTGCATTGTAAGAGTAAGTAATATAAATTGCACCGCAATAAGTACGTAAATAACATACTGTGTGACGAACAGTACTTTGAGGGAATAATAGCCTGTACTTTGGAATATAACCGATATCATGAACACTTCAAGAGGGCCGTATGAAACAGACGTATCACGTCGGACGACATAAATCGCGACGGGCGTAGAATTCGACACACCGCCGTACGTGTCCATGTCCATTGTGCGGTAATTGGACGAAGTTTAAAACAGTAAAATATTAAAAATTTGGGTCTAGGGTATTAATTTGTTTTATAAAAGTAAAATGTTCAGTGTTAACCTTGTCAATGGTAAATCTATTGTGATAATTAAGGTATTAGTGTAAAATGGTAATGTGCCAGGAAATCATTTGTGGAACTACGCCATCAAGAATGGAGGAGTAAGAACGGCGGATAGGGGCCGAAAGGAGCCTCTCATCTGCCAAGCTGCAATGGATTACCGATAACTAAGATGATTACTAAACTGTAAATAATATTTGGGAAATGTTAGCGTGATTGGAAGAATGGGAATAATTTGATTAGATTTGGTTACCTTCTGTAACAAGATGAGTCGCTTAACGACCCCATCCTAAATTTGTAGCACGGACAGTATCAAATAATAACAATGTAAATAATCGGGTCCTTTTATGTATTCAGTTTGTTGTAGATGTAAATTTTGTAGATATAGGGTAGTACGTTAAGTCATGCATGTATTCTTATTTTCTTTGTATTCAAGAATAATTTTCTTTACATTTGATTTTGTTATCAGAGTCAAATAGACCCGATCTGTGCTTTTCTGTTAGTCATTTTGACGAGTTATGTAATGACATTGAAGGGAAGTCCAGCCTTGTCATACCAAAGTGAAGTTGTTAAATTTGTGAGAAGCGATATAATAATAATAATAATAATCATAATTCATGAGATATTGGAATTTTAAGTGATCAGTGCGTAATAATAAAATTTAAGTGATCAGTGCATAATAATAAAATTTAAGTGATCAGGTGTTGAGTTGGTCGGAAATCATTTAATGACGGGATGTCGTTTTTAATTCGGAATTACAGTGTGTGGTAATTTAACTTGATAAATTAATAATATTGAAATTTAAGATCGGTGCTAATAATCCGTACATGTTAATGAACGTGTGGTTTAAATTACGGTCCAATATTTTTCTTTAAGAATAAATGTCGTGTCTTAAATTTGCAATTCAGTACCCGGAACACGTAGGACTAATATAACGAAACCATGATTGTCAAATTTTGGTAAATATAATTTCAAAATCTTACGATTATTTGTGGAGAACGAACTAAGGCGTAGATCAAAATGAGATAGAAAAATGTTAAAGAATCTGCAGTCAGATAATAAAAGGTCGTACGATGTCAGACGTGAATAAATAAGTCAGTTGATAATTCTGTGAGAAATATATGAATCAAGGAATATTGAGATAGAAAGGGATATAAATTCCGTACGAGAGACACTTAGGATATAAATGAGTGTAAAATGTACGGGCAGTGTCACAGAGAAATACTGAGTTACGTAGCGGGGAGAATTCGAACCCGTGACAGCATGTACGAAATAAATAGACTGCACCGCTATTCGTTGAGATACTACGGATTTAAGGATAATGAGAGTTCAGATTCCACATAAATGATCGGATATTGTAACCATTGTAATGACGAGTGATGACAATCATGATGTCGTGATAATAATAATAATAAATATTGCAGATAAAGGATTGGACCGCCTTAATTAATTGAGCGTTGATAAAGATGTTAAATGGGAATCTAAAGGATAATATGCAACCGATAATCATAATAACAATGTTAGGACGATGTCAAATCGTCGCGGTCAGATTAATAATAAATTGTCATAATAATAACAGTAATGATGTCGTTGGTTGATCAGTGAAATAATTGTAATTGCGACCGATATCCTAATGCATTTTTTGGCGGAAGTGACCGATTCATTAATAATAATAATAATAATAATATCTGGAGTCACCTATTCATTAATAATAATAATAACAACCACAAGAAGGATATACTAATAATAATAACATTAATAACCATCTGTGTTTGCGTCCCGCATAATAATGACGATATTAATCAAACGTGACAGTGCCAGGAACCGTTGAGTATAATAATAATAATAATAATAATAATAATAATAATAATAATAATAATAATAATAATAATAATAATAATTTTCAAGGATGATAATTTCATGGATAAATGAATATTCTGACGATAGTGAATTAATTAATTAATTGGTGACAACATCCCTCGATTCGTATGTTTGAATAATAAGAATGATAAATATTATAGTCGTTTGTTACCTTGTTATCATACGGTTTCCGCACGGGACGAGTTACAGTAATACTTGGTGTGTTTGTTTACTTCGCCCGCGATGCGAGGGGAGGTCATCAGCACGGTATTTCCCACCGCTTCTTGTTATATCATCTGTGGCAGTAGTCTACTGAGGCTACTTTGTAATATCTCAGATCATGTGTAAATAAAATGTAAATGCTAATTCAGTGGTATGGCATCAGCTGGACATCGTAAGATAGGATCTGTCCGTGTAATCCATTTTTCGTAATTCATGAGAAACATTACCCAGTCCGAGTACCGGTCTCGGAAAAATGTATATAGCCGGGGTACATCATCTTAGTTAAATCGGGAAGCCGACCGTAACATGGGTTATGCTCGGGCTCCCGATAGAAGGAAGCTATATCCTTGAACAACGGTTCGATTCAAATGGAATCGACCCATAACTTATACTCCAATTGTAATTTCTTTCAGAAGCAACCCAGCAAGATATTGATACCACTTGCGGTATAACAAGTGATTTGTTTATGTAACATGTGTGGAAATTTAAATATCATTGCCAAATGTATCAAAGTTTCGTACGCCGGGTGGAGTAATAAACTGCTCCTTCTGGCAATTATTTCAAAGGAAACCATTCTCATAATCTTTTTATTGTAGTTAGATGAGACCCTTTTTAAAGTTAACAGTCACTTCCTAGTCCTATCATGGAGTCCTTAAATTCAAGTTTACACTCGAGCTTTCCCCATTTTAATTTTAAATTGCTCTGTTCATTCCCGTGTTCTATTATGCCTCTATATTTATATATTCATGGACTTAAAATAATGAACCGACACCCCTGAGATAAATGCTAGTCTGGGACTCGGGAGGTGGACGGGTGCACTATTGAGAATGGTACTCTTTCAGCAATAATCAGTTCTCACCCCACTAATCCATTGTCATGTTGCATAGTTGCTGTAGATAGTATTTGTAGTGTTGTGCATTGTTTGCATGTTGTCTTATAGTAGTGGGTCAGTACAGTATGAAAAGTCCCTCATTTTGAATATTATATGTGCTGTTGGTCACAGTTTCTTAGACTAGGCAGTGAAATAGTAGTACACTGGAAAGGACCACAGATGGTCATTCAATTCTCAAGTGTACTCTCCTAATGAGATACCTCACCATCATTATCAGTCATGTCCGGCTCCATGGCTGAATGGTTAGTGTGCTGGCCTTTGGTCACAGGGGTCCCGGGTTCAATTCCCAGCAGGGTCGGGAATTTTAACCATCATTGGTTAATTTCCCTGGCACGGGGGCTGGGCGTATATGTTGTCTTCATCATCGTTTCATCCTCATCGCGACGCGGAGGTTACGGGTGCCAAATCAAAGGACCTGCACCTGGCGAGCCGAGTCCATCCTGGGATCTCCCGGCACTAAAAGCCATACGCCATTTCATCACCAGTCATGGTCTGTTAGAGGGGGGTCTATCACCCAACATCAAAGTCTCCATTGAAGTAAACACCTGTGTAGCACAGGCATGTGAATTCTTTTTCATTCCTTCCTGCAAGCTTTCGTTAAACCATCCAGGGAGCATGGACGGCGATGTTGGAGATATCTTTTCAACAGTGTGTCTTTGGGTTCTTCACATGAATGCTTTTAAATGGAATTACACAAAATTTTAATTCCCCTTTCATTTCCTGATAAAAAATGTAGAGATCCTCTGGGGGTATGAGTTGGGGTGTTGCTAATATAGATTGTGTCTGCTCCAATGCTTTTCCGATAGATTTCTATCATAATGGATTCCTAGAATTATCTTATATATATTTATATATATTTTTTTTCTTCAAACTTGCATATCATCAGTGTATTTATATATCTCTGACATATTTAGTATTAAAAAGTATTTAGTATTACTAAGCATTGTAATATCTCTGACAACCATAGAACCACATAGGAAGCTTTCCTGGCAATGCCATATAAGATTGCTTTGCCCCTTCTCATTGTAATTGCTCCAATGTGTCCATTACCAGTGAGATGGACGTCCTTGTCACTATGTGTGGGTGTACAAAAAGCAAGCATGGAAAAGGGCAGCGATGGTTGAGTTTTTATGGCATTTCACGACACTTGGACTCTTGTATGTGAACCGTGTCAGATGTAACACATCTCATGACAACAGACCTATGATGGTTGCTCACTTGGTGTTGGTATTGTTATAGATTTGGTTGGATAAAACCAAACAACCTTCGGAAGCTGAGGAAAATTATCTCCACACTGCACTATCAAGCTCATCTGATTCTGAAATGTGTACTTCATCAACCTTTTTTATTTATTTGCCCACATATTTTGGCTACCGTACTTTGACCGAATCAGCCAGCACGTGTTATGTGAAGCGATGGTGGCACTGATCTGCAAGTGAAATATTTGACTGATAATTTCCTTCTTTGAGACTTCTAATGGATGCATGGTTAAGTTCAGATCTTAGGATGCTCACAGCTAGCATGGGCCTCGTGGACAACTTTCCAGGCTGTGAGGAGGAAGGAGAATAGACACCAAAGCAATGAACTTGCCAATGCCTGATAATGAGTGGCTTTGTGGTGGGACACTATACACACTTGTGCTTGGAAATGAGTTTATGTTACTTGATGAAGTCAGTCCTAGCTAATCTTGCCAATCACTATTTGCCCTGGGTATACCAAGGTTACTAGACCCCATTGAAGCACGATAGGTCTAGGAAGCAATGAGAATCTGGGAAAACCAAGGTCAAATGGCCACAGCAGAGGAGTGGATCTTACACAGTAGAAGGAATAGAACAATTACCTTAAATAACAACATATGCCATAGTTGTAGAGACCAAAATTTAATGTAAATAAATCTAGAATATAAATTAATTAAATAAAGTTTTAGCAATAAAATAAATGGTATCTAGTGTTATTTTTTTAAAAAAGGAAACATATTGGATATCATACTTCTTAAAATGCCATGTCTGCACACATAATTTAGATAACTATCAGGATAGGAGAAAATTAAGATGGGTTGTAAACCACAGGAATGACAATTAATACATCATTACAGTGTAGAAATGAAGGCACTTCCATGTGGGGCTTGCCCTTTCTGCATCTACCTCCTCTAAATTGTACATGTATAATTTAAGGAAAATAAATAATAATAATAGTAATATTTTTAGTACCTTCTAAGCTCTGTATTGAAAATTTTAGAATTATGCATGCGCTTCATATTTACAGTAGTTAAATACATATTTTGTGCACAATATACTGTACCACTCATATTTACAATTTATGGGTACAGCAGTCCCTATATTTTTTCCTGTTGATTTATCTTGTTTTAGTTAGTAATTTAGTTAGAACAAACTTATCAAATAGTTGGTTTTTACCAGAAAGAGACCTTAGTGAATACAGAAGGGTATCTGCAAGAGTCAATAAAAATATAAAACACATACAAAGGGAAGAACCAAGAACCGAGATTAAATAAATAAAATACAAATAGATAAATTAAAGATAAGCAATGTCAAAATAAGAATTGACACCAAGAAATATAAAAGAACAGGAGGAAACTAAATTTTAACCCAAGAGCAGAGGAAATACTTAAAATCCAGAAAAATTAAGTAAAATGCATAACTGTGACCATATTCAAAACATTAAAACATACCGACACAAGCATATAATGGACAATACAATGCAGATCAAGACATTCAATAAGCACCACGACCATGGCGATTGCAAGAATATGAAAGTAAGAGGGCATTATCTAATCATAAGGCATCAAGGCAAAATCTCACAATAATGGAAATGGAGGTGTCACGCCAGGAAAAGAATGAAAAGAAACCAGAGTATAAATCACCCAAAAGTAATAAAATAAATAAATAAATTTAAAATAAACTGGAAGGTGAATTACGAAATGAATATTCAAAACTAAGCTCACTTCGGTATTCATTTAGGAACAGAATCACAAGTATCCAAGTATTGCTATTACATATTCGCGAACACTAGCAGAAGATAGATTACTGAATACATTGTATATACCGCTAAGGTGGTCAGCCTCAAGACTCGGCCACTTAATTATACATGACATAATTTAAATTTCACATGCTGAAGGGATTAAATGAACAGTAACAATAATATGAAGTTAATTTTTAACCTGTCACAGAAGGCAACAACCCAATCATATATCTGTTATAATGATATGTCATCGAGCTAATAAGTAACTGAGTCCCAATTTAAAGTATAGCAATATTAAATTTGGTATGATTCTTAGTGAAAGCATTGAATTTCACTCTCATAAACTATTTCCAGCACCAAACCATTAAATTTTGAATGTTTGAGAAATATGAATGTGGATGACACGTCCATTCAAATCTCAGCAATAACTTAACACAGCCAGTGTGACATTTTGTTCAGTAGTGAAAGGAAGCTCCTGCATCATATGTAGTTTGAGATGAACAGTTGTATAAAGGTTTTTGCAGGCTCAACTTACCAGGAGCGATGACGAAGATGCGTAAGATGTATCCATATAAGACTTACCGACAGTAATCCAGTTGATGCTTTGGCAGCAGGCTTGCACAGGAGACATAGATCAAGAGTAGTGACATCGTATTACAGAATGAGATTTAGAATTTAGGAATTAATCAATAGAATTTACCATAAAGATTTTGAAATAAATTATAAGTCATTATATGCCGATATATCACACTAGGGTTGTGTGAAAGTACAATTGGAATCGGTACAGCCCATGTTAGGCAGAGATTTTGCACCACACATCTTGTCAATCAGAGGTTCATGGCGCATCTGCCTGCGTCTTACACCTGATGCTAGAGTGCACCACACAAAACAGTTGAAGTTCGAGCAGCAGATTTAACCAATTGCATGTTCGTAGACAACAATGTACTTTAAAGTACCCAATGGTGGATGGCCCATAGTTACATTGAATTTTAGTCTAATCACTAATTACGAGTTTCAGACAACAATAATGTACCGAATTTAAATGTGTTTGAGCAGAGACTTAACAGACATATGGATAATAATAATAATAATAATAATAATAATAATAATAATAATAATAATAATAATAATAATAATAATAATAATAATCTTGCTATAGCATGGCAACATCATATGGACATACAGAACATCAAGGTATTACAAGGAACCAACATAGACTCTGATCTCTACCTTTCAATTGTCAAGATTAATATGCAACACTTTAGGAAAACACCAAATCTCCAAAGTAGTCATAAGATACCCAGGTTCAACACTCTGCGACTGCACAATGAGGATTGTGATTTTCAGAATACCCTCAGGAAGAATACAGAGAAAGAAGGATGGCCTGGCTTACAAAAGGCCTTGCTGGATGCCGCTCAGGAAACTATGCCTGCCTCATCAACCAAGTTTATAGAAGAAAGGCGTAAAGCCTGGACTAGGTGGAACCAACATAAAATTGAAGCCATTTATGAAGCCTTCCTCATGCAAAGAAAAGCTACAGCTAACACCATCTGCAGAGCCAAGAAAAATTACCTCAGGAGCCTAAAGCAACAGACTGAAAATGAGTTTCAGAGAAACTCAAGAGACCTGTACAAAGGACTTAAAAAGCAAACGACCCAGTACACCCTCGTCCTCCATGGGCCAGATCGAAAACTTCATCTGAACAATAAAGACTGCACAAAAACTCTTGCAAATTATTTCCAGAAGCTACTAAATGCAGAGGAACCTAAAGAAAAGCTTATTTTCCATGAGTCTTCACACAGGAACCCTGATTCTTAACCACCTATGAGAGAAGAAATAATGGACATCATCAGTGATCTCAAGAACAACAAGGCTTCGGGTGGAGACGGCATAGTTGCCAAGATGTGGAAACATGAAGATGACCAGCCTTTGCAGAGTATCTGTCAAATCATAAAGGACATATGGACAACAGAGTCCCTATCCGAAGGATGGACATCTGCTGTGATTCATCCCCTCCACAAGAAGTGAAGTAAGACAGACCTCAACAATTATAGAGGTATTTTCTTGTTACAAATTACCTACAAGGTCCTCTCTGTAGCCCTGCTCAATAGAGCCACCACACAGCTGGACTCACAATTAGGTGAGTACCAACCTGGTTTCCGTAAGACTAGATGTTGTCCAGAACAGATACACATTCTTAAGACAGTTCTCAATTACAAAAGCGGAGGTGAACATCTCTGGGTGGTGGTCCTAGTAGATTTTCGGAAACCTTATGACTCTGTGGACAGAGACACCCTTTTCTCTATACAATGGAAACTTGGTCTGGATGAGAAGACCCTAAGATTAGTTCAAGCTACTCTGAGGAACACGGCGTCCAAAGTCAGGTTCAAAGGTGAATTATCCGAAAGCTTTCCAGTCAGAACAGGATTTAGACAGGGTGATGGTCTCTACTGCATTCTCTTCAACTATGTCCTGGAAAAGATCATTATGGAATGGACAATGATGCTACCACCGGGAGCTGGACTGAAGCTTGGGTGTAAGAGAGACAACCTCATTGTCCCATGTCTAGCCTTTGCTGATGATATCATTCTACTGGCAAACGATATAGAGGAGGCTACCTACAACTTGCAGAGTCTTTATAGTGTAGCATTTAAGACTGGTCTGAAGATTACCATCCAGAAGACTGAATTTATGTCCAATATCAAGGAGGACTTTTCTACAATTCCTCTCACAGACGCTACCATACGAAAAGTACCTGCAGTTAAGTACTTGGGAGAATGGATCTCTGCGAATCAGAGCGAGAACCTAGCCATAGATGCCAGATGTACCAAGTTTGAAAGGGCTTATCACTCGTGTCGTAGTATCTATTCATCTAAGTGCCTCTCCAAGAACCTCGAACTCAGACACTACAACTTGGTCGTCAAACCATCAGTTCTGTATGCTTCTGAGTGCCTTGTAATGGCCAGGAAGGGCCCACTCAGAAAGCTGGAGTTAAAAGTGAGGAAGATCCTGAGGAGGATATTAGGACCAATCAGAGAGGAATGAGGCATTTACAGAATCTTCCATAATGATGAACTGTATGAACACAAGGAGGACATCGTCACGTCTATAAGGAAAAGGCGCCTGACCTTTTATGGACACTTGGCCTGTCTGGATTTCGAAAGACTCGCCAACAGGATATTCACAGTAACAGGAAGAGGCAAGGGTTCTAAGAACAAATGGATCACATCAGTTAAGTCGAATATGGAACAACTAGATATCCCACTGGGACAAATCATGACTGACTACTGTTCCGTCAGGCCATCCGACACAGAGCTTTTCCAACAGCCCTTGCAAGTAAGAAGACTACAGGAACTAAGTGGACAGAGGAGAGAAAGCTGGCTCATAGTCAGCAAAGGAAGGAGTATTGGAACAAGAAGAAAGCAGCAATGTTACCGAAGAGTACATATGAGCCCCATGGTCCTCAGTATGCCTAAACGACAAATAATAATAATAATAATAATAATAATAATAATAATAATAATAATAATATTGTCCTTTTAATTGTAATGTCACCCCATCAATTTTGGAGAGTGATGGCACAGATGAAATGATTGAGGAAGTGCATTATCTGACTTCCATGTGTAAGGAATGGTTTTGTAGGTTATTATTTATCTCTAAAAATAATGTTTCACAAGGTACTATTTAGTTCATTTCCACATTTTAATTCTAAATCATTATTGTTCGTTTACATGCTAACACACATTAAGATGCTTTCTTGAAATTACTTAAGTGATTTTGGAAGACTTCTGCATTCATAATTTTGTCTCACTTGTTCATAACATCACCATTTCATAACCATTAACAAATTCATGTAATATAGACAATATTGTATGTATATATACATGTTTAAAAGTATGGTTGGGTCACACAATGCCTCACTCAAATGAAAACTGTAGCAGAAGTTTTCATAGAAGCAAAACTTCCTCAAGAAAGACCTAAAAATACCATCCTTGAAAAAACTAATTGATATCCAGGCAAAATGAAGGATGCGGCAAAATGACAGGATGGTACGGAAATGGTTGATGGCAACTCATCAGTCTTAAGACTATGAACCAATGGTGTAAAGCAATTTAATCTGTGAATATTTTGTAATATAAAACAAGTCATTCTTGGTTTATTAATAGGTTTTGTATTTTTACAGGAACATTATAGTATTATAATTGGTATTTTGAAAGACAGAAAAGTTTTAAAGTTGTATTTGTCATTCTCAACTCCACTCAGCATCAGAGTTTTCTTCCTTGTGATATTGCCTTTGGCTAACAATAATTATGTTATTATCCCTTGTAAAACATAATCTCTGAACGATGTTCATTTTCTTTCAGAATTTGAGGGACTTGGGCAGTGACAGAAGTGTTATTCTATCAAAATTGGAAATCGTGCATTGTTTGATAGGTTGCTAAGGACAAATGAGTTTATTTTTACCTTTAAGTAATTGGGTTCTAAATATGATGATTTTATGCGGTTCTCAATATCAATTATATCATGTACCTTATTCTATAATTATATAAAATATTTGAATATTCCTTTTCCGGGGGTGCAGAGGGATGGCCAGGAGTGCGAAACTGTTAAATCCACCACTGTTTCTGTCTCGTAATATTTCATATTTGGTGTAATTTACAAGTGTTATTACTGTGCTTCTCTTTCTAGGAATCTCACTGCATGCTTAGTTTTGGTGGTGTGGGTGATGATGAAATAGAGCAGGATAGCACAGGTTCTGTACCTAAAGCTGAACATCCTCACACTGGATTGTATGATTATGAAAATTGTGAAGAAGATGGGGTAAGTTTTCGAGATACCATTATTGATAAGTAAGCAGAGAATTCCTTTGGGGATGATTAATTTTAACCCTTACCACTTGTCTGTCAGGGAGGCTCGACATTAACATATTCCCTTTCCGGTTGTGTGTCAGACTGGGCCCGACATGAAATTGTATTGCCCACTGCTAAACTGAAGTCTTCTGGGCGACGAAATACACAATGCTATACTGTCCTGCCATAGGTTGATTCAGTGTGGAACTTTGTAAAATCCAGATACTATTTGACAGTCAGTCCAAAACTCTGTTACTTAGATGGCAGTGTAGCTGTGTCCAGTCCACTCATGCACGTGAAGGTTCAAGTAATAGTAAACAAACATGGTCGCCATGCTCTCTCCTAGTCATACACAGTGTACAGTTCAATGTTGTATATGTCAGGTAATTTTACAAAAAGCAAGTATTTTCACACTTCTACTCCTTCCTTGTACCCTAAAGAATATATCTAATTGTATTTGATGACACCTATAAGCGAAATGGCGATCGTCAGCTTGTGTACCATAATCCAACACATTGCTGATGCTGATGGCTAGCGCAGTTATAAATCAACAGATCCCGATTTTAAGAAATAGCCGTTTATAGCAGTTTCAGGCTATAAACCACTACTAGTTATGAAAGCAGAGACTGAATTAGAGTTTTACAAATTTATTTAACTGATAATTTGTTTAGTGAAATTACTAATGAAGCCAACTGGTTTGCGATAATGATAATAATAATTTGTCAGATTGCACATATTGCTTTAGTTTGCTCCAGTATAGCTTGCTTAAATGTTTTCAGCCTAAATACATATAGCAAGTGCTATATACAAAATCATGAAAGATAAACATAGGTCATATCAGATAGAAAGTCACTTTTAACACATTCACTCCCGTAGACGCTTTAAGGTGTTTAAAAGCTGCCTATGTGCGGGACCGTATCCGAGCTAAGGCGTTTAAGGCCGCGCGATGTAAACGTCGTTTGAATTTAGCGCAAAATTTGAATGAAATCTTAGTTCATGGTGAAAACCATAGATGGCATATAAATGACCAGTCCCTCGCCCTGACTACCTGACCAGAGGGTACAATCCAGTGCTTCCCTTCTTTTTTTTTTCTTTGAGTAAACACAGACCCAAGCCAGTCGTGATATTCTTGTGAGGGTTTATATTGAAGTGAGTTTTTGTGTCGCAACAAGATGACAAGTTACAAAGACAGTATTCGAAGTGAGGAAATTGAAGACATACTACTGAACTATGATTCTGGTGATGAACTCCTCCCTGATTTCAATGATAGCGATAGCAATTCCGATGATGACATACCAAACTATGGGCAAAGTGAAATTCAGCACATTCAAATAACTGATACGCATCCGTCTTATCGCCCACCTCCAAACAATTCACTGGCTGGGTAGGATTAAATGTTGAGATCGAAGATAGCAATGAAATTATGTCCTTCGTCATTTAATTGTAAAGTATTTTAATTGTAAATGACGACTTCCTTGAATATATATGCTATCAGACAAATCTTTACGTGGAACAAGTTTGTAGTGCAGCGCCGCGTCCTTTCACTAAACCTTCTATATTTCAGACGTGGAAACCGGTCGACGTAAATGAGATGAAAAGTTTTTAGGACTAATGTTTGTAAGGGGAATAATTAAAAAACCAGATTTGAAAATGTACTGGACAGAGGACACTATTTTCGGGTCGCCGATTTTTTCGAAAACAGTGGCATGAACCCAGTTCTAAAACATTTTGTCATTCTTGCACTTTAGCGACAGCAGTCATTATGAGGAGAAGCACTACTAGTTATCATCCTAAAGGTATGTTGAAAATTTCAATATTGTACTTATGATAGTTTTCTTACAGTAATATTTCATATAACATAGTGCGCTATAGAGCTGAGGGGATTTAAAAAGGCTGGGCTGGAGGTTTAAAGCACCCATTGAGGAGCCGGTAGTGAATGTGTTAAAATATGAGTAGCAGAGACAGCACAGAGAACTTTAATTCATCGGTAAGGGTTAAATGGAGAAAAACAATTTTGTTGTAGTTATTTCCAGCAAGATGTTGGAGATTTTTTGAAAAGCTTTTCTGAGTTCTCTTATATTTTCATTAAGGTATTCAAACACAGTGCACCCTAAATCCAATTTATCTAATGCTTTTCATTTGTTTTGGTGAATGTGGTAAACACACAACTCTAGCTCTGCCTAGAATTGTTCCTGACTGAACTTTCTTAAGTGCTGTGAGGTGGTCACTTCCCTTCCTCCAGTGATGTGAAAGTCCTTCAGATTGAGGTTGAGAGTCTCTGGCAAGAAATCAATATGAAGCTTTTGATGTAATGCAGAAAGCGATTAATTAATTAGTTTATCTGACCAGTGTTGATGTATCCACTTGACCTAGCTGGAGTTTGGAAGGATTTCCAGAAATTCCTTGATGAAAGCTGATAATGTGATTAGAAGCTTATTAAGCAAGTTCTTCAATTAATCGAAATTATTGCAGTCAATCGACAAAGGAAGATAGGAGAAATCATTGATACTACGGTTCATTTCCAGATATCAGGTATCCAACCACATGAATATGACAATCATAAAAAGGATTACTATGAGTCAACTGCGCTGCCTGATCAAAGGTATCCAAACACCTACCTAAAAGTGAACTGAGAATTTACCTATGTCTTGTTCTCTATTATTGGACATTAATATGGGGTAGGGCCAAACTTCACCTTTAAGATGGCTTAACTCTGCTTGGGACGTGTTAAGTGAGGTGCCTCAATTCCTGGGCAGAAATGGCAGCCTATTCTTCCTGAACAGGTGAAACCAAGGAAGGTGGTAATGTTGGATGCTGGGGTCTGGAGTGAAGTCAACAGTCGGAATCATCCCAAAGTGTCATTGGGTTCAGGTCAGGACTCTGGGCAGGCCAGTCCATTTCAGGAATGTTATTGTCCACAAATAATTGCCTCACAGGGGCACCTTTATGATAGGGTGCATTGTCATGCTGATACAAGCAATCATCATATCCGAGCTGTTCCTCTACTGTATGCAGAACATAATGCTTTAAAATGTGTTCATATCCTTCTACATTTAGAGTTTTTTTAAGTGCAATAATGCAACCGCAACCTAACCATGAAAAACATCCCCATACCATGACAACACCTCCTCTTTATTTCACTGTTGGCACTATATATGATTGCTGGTAACTTTTTCCAGGCATTCACCGAACCCAAACCTTTCCATCGGATTACCACAGGATATAGCACGATTTGTCACTCCTAATCACTCATTTCCAGTCATCCACTGTCCAGTGGCATCACTTTGTATACCACCTTAAGCATCGCTTTGCACTGACTATAGAAATGCTTGGCTTATGAGAAGCAGCTCAACCATTCTTTTTAACTGGCTGGACACATGAGTGATTCCTTCCTCTGTTTCCTTGTGATGTTGTACAACCACCCTGTGCAATGTTCAAACGTCCCTCTCCATTATTAAGTGAGATCTGTCTCGTCTTGTTTTAACTGTGGTTTACAATCATAGATGGTTATGAATTTCATGTTTTTGGTCCGTATTGAACAATATATAAGTAATAATAATAATAACTTAAATGTTTCCACCTTTTCAATACAATATATTCACAAGATTACAAAATTATACGGTACTAGTTTCGACCCATCTAGGGGTCATCATCAGCCGTATTGGAGCAAAGATCATTTGTGGCGAAATCCTAAGACAATATTATTTTAAAGAATAACAAGTGAAATGAGATGTTATGGTAATAGTTAATAATACAAGGAATATACATAATAAGAGGTTTTTAACAAAGAATAAAGTATAAATGGGGTGTTGTAAAAATTATAATCATGGAAATCAGTAAGTTCTTGTATTGAAATGAAATATGGCTTAGGAAGAGGGCTTAAGGTGGGGCTGAAGGGTGCGGGAGAAAGTGTAATTGTCTTGGAAAAGTACCTTTGATTAAATTTAGGATTGAGTTTAGGTTGGCTGCATTATTGTTTCTGAGGAAAGTGATAAATAGATCGAAGAGTATGTTGGGTTTCTCTGAGATTTCATTGAGATTGTGACTGGCATTAAAGTATTGGTCTAGGTGTATGTAGTAATTTTCCATTATGTTCAGTAAAGGGCCCTTGTTTGCTAATACGAGGATGTCCATGTCTTGTTCAATATTGGTGAAATTATGGTTATAATCTTGCATGTGTTGGCCGATGGCTGAAAACTTGTTGTATTTTATTGCGTTAGTGTGCTCGTGGTATCTGATAATGAAGTTTCTCCCGGTTTGCCCGATGTAGGTTTTTTTACAGGTGGTACATTTGATCCTATAAACTCCTGATTTTAAAAAACTGCTGGTCTTGTTGATGTGTGAAGTATTGTATAAAACATTCATGTTCTTATTGTTGGTTTTGAAGGCTATTTTAACGCCTTGTTTCTTAAAGATGTTGGTTAACTTGTAGATATCATTGTTGAACGTGAAGGTGGAAAATGTTAGAGGTTTGGTTATTTCTTTTTTGAGGGTAGTTTTTGGGCGATGTTTGTGTTTATTGATTATCCTTTCTATAAAATGATTGCTGAAGCCGTTGAATTTTGCGATTCCGCGGATTGTGTTGAGTTCGTTTTTTAGATCTTTATTGGACATAGGTATGCTGAAGGCTCGGTGAACTAGGCTGTTGTATGTGGCTCGTTTGTGGGACTGGGGGTGCACTGAATCTTGGCGAATGGTGGAGGCTGTTTGAGTGGGTTTTCTGAAAATTTTATAACTGAAAGAATCTGAGTTTCTAGTGATGGTTAAATCTAGAAAGTTGATTTTTTGATTTGATTCGGATTCTAGTGTGAATTTGATATGAGGATCAATATTGTTGAGTCTTAAGAGGGTGGTGGGTGCGTTAATTGATTTCTCATTCATGATTACAAAGACATCGTCGACATATCTGGCCCAAAAGAGAATGTTTTCGAATTCGTTGTCAATTTTGGTGTATTCGAGGAAGTCCAGGTATATTTCTGCTAAGATACCTGAGGCCGGTGACCCCATTGCCAAACCATTTTGTTGATATATGACATTGTCAAAAGTGAAGAAGTTATTGTCGATGATAAGTTTTAATATTGTGATAAAGTCTTGTATCTCTAGTTTGCTTAAGTGGCTGTTTTTGTTTAAATTGTTTATAATTATCGGAATTAATTTTGATACTTGTATGCTTGGGTACATGTTTACAATATCGAAAGAGTGGATGGAGTGATCCGGTTGCAAATTGAACTTGTTTAGTTTTTCTACTAGCTCAGATGTGTTTTTAATAGACTTTTTGGATAAGAATTGATAATTTTTTCTTAAGAAACATTGGATGAATTGTGATATTCTGTATAAGGGGCTCGGTCTATAGTTGATAATTGGCCGGATGGGAATTCCGGTTTTGTGAATTTTGGGAAGAGCTTTAGCAGTGGGGAGTCCTGGGTTCATATGTATGAGTTTGGATTTTTCCTGTTCGGTAAATAAAAATGAAGTGTTTTTAAGAGTTTGTTTAAGTAGTTTTTGAATTTTTTGGGTGGGGTCTTTTTTGATTATGGAAAATGAGCTGTCTGTGAAAAAGTTTTTTGTTTTTTCAATATATACTTTTTTATCCATGATAACTGTTGCATTGCCTTTGTCAGCTTTGGTTATGATGAGTTCGTTGTCTTTAATTTTCTTCTTGAGGGCGTATATGCGCTTTTGTTCAGCAATTTTTTCTTTATTATTGAGGTTATTTGCGGGGTTGGTTAAATTGTGGAGGATATCAGTCAGTTTCCTTTTAACATCGGTTCTAACCTCATTTTGCGTGTCTTCCGGTATTTTGCTGATGGCTAGCTCTGATTCTGTGATCATAGTAGCGGCTATGTTGAAGCTGTTCAAGTTTGGCCAGTTGTGTTTCGGTCCTTTGGATAAAGTTAAGTGTTCACTTTCACTTAAGGGCGTGTTAGATAGATTTACAACAGCTGGATGAAACTGCGTACGAACGAACGTGTTACTATTGGAGTTTCTAGTTTGTTGGTTATGTAGTTGGCAGTTTTTTAGCCTGTTGAGTTTATTCTCCAAATTTGACTGTTTTTTGGCTAGTTCGTAGAATAATTTGTTCTCTACTTCTTGATAGAATAGTGTCCATTGTGCGTTTGAAAGTAGTTTAGTCGCTGCGAGGTGAGTGTCGTATAATTTCTGATTCAAAAAATATTTCTTCCTGTACAAGAATTTAATTTCGTCTCTTAACCATATTTTGTTTGTTTTGTTTTGAGTTTTGATGGTTTGAGGTGAAGTCCGATGTTTCTTTTTATTGCTTCTTAGAAAATTAGGTGTCAAGTTAAGTGATATACATTGCTTTAGGAAATCGATGTCTTTGCGTAATTTGGCTATCTTTAATTTTAGGCCTAGATATTGAAAGGCTTTCTGTTTTGCCTGGTAAGCTACCGGAAGACACGCAAAATGAGGTTAGAACCGATGTTAAAAGGAAACTGACTGATATCCTCCACAATTTAACCAACCCCGCAAATAACCTCAATAATAAAGAAAAAATTGCTGAACAAAAGCGCATATACGCCCTCAAGAAGAAAATTAAAGACAACGAACTCATCATAACCAAAGCTGACAAAGGCAATGCAACAGTTATCATGGATAAAAAAGTATATATTGAAAAAACAAAAAACTTTTTCACAGACAGCTCATTTTCCATAATCAAAAAAGACCCCACCCAAAAAATTCAAAAACTACTTAAACAAACTCTTAAAAACACTTCATTTTTATTTACCGAACAGGAAAAATCCAAACTCATACATATGAACCCAGGACTCCCCACTGCTAAAGCTCTTCCCAAAATTCACAAAACCGGAATTCCCATCCGGCCAATTATCAACTATAGACCGAGCCCCTTATACAGAATATCACAATTCATCCAATGTTTCTTAAGAAAAAATTATCAATTCTTATCCAAAAAGTCTATTAAAAACACATCTGAGCTAGTAGAAAAACTAAACAAGTTCAATTTGCAACCGGATCACTCCATCCACTCTTTCGATATTGTAAACATGTACCCAAGCATACAAGTATCAAAATTAATTCCGATAATTATAAACAATTTAAACAAAAACAGCCACTTAAGCAAACTAGAGATACAAGACTTTATCACAATATTAAAACTTATCATCGACAATAACTTCTTCACTTTTGACAATGTCATATATCAACAAAATGGTTTGGCAATGGGGTCACCGGCCTCAGGTATCTTAGCAGAAATATACCTGGACTTCCTCGAATACACCAAAATTGACAACGAATTCGAAAACATTCTCTTTTGGGCCAGATATGTCGACGATGTCTTTGTAATCATGAATGAGAAATCAATTAACGCACCCACCACCCTCTTAAGACTCAACAATATTGATCCTCATATCAAATTCACACTAGAATCCGAATCAAATCAAAAAATCAACTTTCTAGATTTAACCATCACTAGAAACTCAGATTCTTTCAGTTATAAAATTTTCAGAAAACCCACTCAAACAGCCTCCACCATTCGCCAAGATTCAGTGCACCCCCAGTCCCACAAACGAGCCACATACAACAGCCTAGTTCACCGAGCCTTCAGCATACCTATGTCCAATAAAGATCTAAAAAACGAACTCAACACAATCCGCGGAATCGCAAAATTCAACGGCTTCAGCAATCATTTTATAGAAAGGATAATCAATAAACACAAACATCGCCCAAAAACTACCCTCAAAAAAGAAATAACCAAACCTCTAACATTTTCCACCTTCACGTTCAACAATGATATCTACAAGTTAACCAACATCTTTAAGAAACAAGGCGTTAAAATAGCCTTCAAAACCAACAATAAGAACATGAATGTTTTATACAATACTTCACACATCAACAAGACCAGCAGTTTTTTAAAATCAGGAGTTTATAGGATCAAATGTACCACCTGTAAAAAAACCTACATCGGGCAAACCGGGAGAAACTTCATTATCAGATACCACGAGCACACTAACGCAATAAAATACAACAAGTTTTCAGCCATCGGCCAACACATGCAAGATTATAACCATAATTTCACCAATATTGAACAAGACATGGACATCCTCGTATTAGCAAACAAGGGCCCTTTACTGAACATAATGGAAAATTACTACATACACCTAGACCAATACTTTAATGCCAGTCACAATCTCAATGAAATCTCAGAGAAACCCAACATACTCTTCGATCTATTTATCACTTTCCTCAGAAACAATAATGCAGCCAACCTAAACTCAATCCTAAATTTAATCAAAGGTACTTTTCCAAGACAATTACACTTTCTCCCGCACCCTTCAGCCCCACCTTAAGCCCTCTTCCTAAGCCATATTTCATTTCAATACAAGAACTTACTGATTTCCATGATTATAATTTTTACAACACCCCATTTATACTTTATTCTTTGTTAAAAACCTCTTATTATGTATATTCCTTGTATTATTAACTATTACCATAACATCTCATTTCACTTGTTATTCTTTAAAATAATATTGTCTTAGGATTTCGCCACAAATGATCTTTGCTCCAATACGGCTGATGATGACCCCTAGATGGGTCGAAACTAGTACCGTATAATTTTGTAATCTTGTGAATATATTGTATTGAAAAGGTGGAAACATTTAAGTTATTATTATTATTACAATCATATCACCAACAGTCGACTTGCGCAATATTGTTAAATTAGAATAATAAATATGGTAGTTCAACCTATTCAATTCAAGTAAATAAGAGATGTAGAGATTACATTCTTATTTAATTAAAAGTGGTACCGGTTTCGACCTCAGTCTGGGTCATCATCAGCCGATTATAACTCAAAAAACAATGCATAAGTAAGAAAGAAGTTAACGGTCAAGTCCACACGATATCAGTTGAAGAGGCGATATAAAAATGACGGGGGTAGGCACTGCAAATTTCAGACGAAGTGGAATGTAAGTCACTTAAAAGAAGTAATGTCTAATCTTCCGAGCATCAGCACGGCACACGCAATGTTTGGCACTGTCTCACAATGTTCACGAAAAGCAGAGAACAGTTAAATGAGCCAGACTGCTTTTTGTGAATATTGTAAGACAATGCCAAACATTGCGTGTGCCGTGCTGATGCTCAGAAGATTACGCATTACTTCTTTTAAGTGACTTACATTCCACTTTGTCTGAATTTTACAGTGTCTACCCCCGTCATTTTTATATCGCCCCTTCAACTGATATTGTGTGGACTTGACCGTTTACTTCTTTCTTACTTATGCATTGTTTTTCGAGTTATAATCGGCTGATGATGACCCAGACTGGGGTCGAAACAGGTACCACTTTTAATTAAGTAAGAATGCAATCTCTAAATCTCTTATTTACTTGTATTGAATAGGTTGAACTACCATATTTATTATTTCAATTTAACTGTGATACTTTTCAATATGGAACAATTAAATTTTTATCTTTAATTGCGCAACATTGGTGGGGTTGAAATAACCCCAATATGTTTCTTACTCAGGTGATATCCAGTGACTAGTCGACGTTCGAAGTCACTGAGCTCTGCTATTAATGCTTCTCTACTGCCAACGCAGTACTCCTCGCCTCCTTCTTATGCCAGTAGATCTGCCTCTCATGACATCTAGGCTTCAGTTCCGCATTACATAAGGGTGTCCAGATACTTTTTGTCAGACAGTGAATATCCTACTTTTTTCAATAAGAATGAACTTTAGACAATTAAAAATTAATGCTATTTTTTCCATTAACTCGCATATATATTACAAATTGCAGAAGTGAGTTCAAGAAAATATTTTAACTAATATAACCAGTGATCAGAGTCTGACTCGTTGACTGAATGGTCAGCATACTGCCCTTCGGTTTAGAGGGTTCCGGGTTCGACTCCCAGTAGGGTTGGGATTTTAATCGCTTCTGATTAATTCTTCTGGCCCAGGCACTGGGTGTTAGTGTCTGTCCCAACACTTTTCTCTTCATTTTCAGACAACACACCACACTACCAACCACCACAGAAACACGCAATAGTGATTACATCCCTCCATATAGTGTTGGCGTCAGGAAGGGCATCCAGCCGTAAAACAGGGCCAAATCCACATGTGTGACGCAGTTCGCACATGCAACCCCACAGGTGTTAGAAAAAAACGGTAGGAAAAGAACCAGTGATGGGAACAGTGTAAAATGAAAATAACTGGGCTGAATTGCAGTTACCTGATAAACATTTTACTCGATTACGAATTAGTTTTTTGTTGCAAGGATAAGATGTATGGAAAGTACTCTAGAAAATATGTGTTGTTATTTAGAATCTGTCATCTTGAAGTTCTAGGATAAATGCCCCATTGGGCGTTTACTAAACCTCGTGTCTTAGAAGTATGATTGATAGATATGTGTGTGGATTTTACCGCAAGGAACAAAAAAAAAAAATTACATTGTTTACCATGAAGACAACAAGAAATTCAATTCAAACATGGACACAGAATCATACACAGAGACCTAAAATACACTCAGTTAAAAAAAAAAATACTTAGAGTATATGAGTGCCAAATGTGAATTAAATGTTAGGGTCTCATGTAGAGATTATTACATGAGGATTAAATGATTTAGCAGTCTTGTGGGGTACTATCAATGCTTCTGTTGACTAACATCTTCTTTGAAAGTGTAAGAAGAGTTGTGTAAGAAAGTAGGAAATTAAATAACCAATGAGTTCAGGAAATGTTGTGGAGCCTGTACAGGACTGTCCTGGTCAACGTTCCTTTCTACCCAGTCACTGTTAGTATCAACATCATCACTTATCACTTGCTTGGGTATGTACATTCCATGCAGGTAATTCATTGCCTGAAGTGAAATCGGCACCTGATTCATCACCATGCTCGGAATCACAGTGCACAAAGTCTGAGAGGTCACCAATTTACTCGGCAGTCATTAGCTACCACAAAATATAAATTTCTTGTTTCCGTATTGACAGCTAAACTAATATTCTTTAAATCACTATAACAGTGATTTATTCAATACCTTATTGAATACCTTATGGTTAATATGAATTTAAAAATCGTAAATTTCACGTTTGTCTCTCATATTTCGATCCTAGTTTGATCATCTTCAATTATCTTCAAAATTGACATTACGTATTGTAGTTCAAAACATTTGAAGCTGAAGTAAGAATGGTGTTATGAAAGTTAAAATATTAAAATAATCTTATTAAGATAAAGTTTATGCTCATATAAGGTACTGGTTTAAAATCTTCAGTGTGTACTGTATCCTCTTGCCGTGATATTCTCATGATGTTATCTCTAGTTGAGAGTCTACTGCTTGGATTTGTTGGTATCTCAGTGTTCTCCCTAGGACCTTTCTAATGAGCGCGCCCAGCCGTTTTCACTGACTGCCCGGCTATGATAACCTAGATATGTGATAGTTATATAACATTTCAAGTTGCTTTACGTCGCACCAACACATATGGGTCTTATAGCGACGATGGGATAGGAAAGGGCTAGGAGTGAGAAGGAAGCGGCCGTGGCCTTAATTAAGGCATATTCACGTAGTATGAAAATGGGAAACAATGAAAAACCATCTTCAGGGCTGCCAACAATGGGGTTTGAACCCACTATCTCCCGAATGCAAGCTCACAGCTGCGCGCTTCTATCCACACGGCCAACTGGCTCGGTTTACGAAATATTAATATATATTTGAGCTATTGTGTGTTCCAAATTAAAATGTAAATACTGTAAATTATTTAAATGAAAAATCTTCATTATTTTCAGCATACTTGCACAAGTTACATCGGAGTTTAAATGTTTAGCTTATCACATAGTGTCGTACACAAGCGGTGTCTGGATTAGTGTGGAATCTCATGCGAGCACTCGATTCCCTCGGATGTAACAAATTCTTCTGGCACTCAACAGCAACCGAGTGATAATGAACGAGTAGTAGAACAGTAGAAGTTCAAAATACTCTGTTATGTCTTCTTTGTGATAACACTAAAATTGTTCAATTTTGCAGCTAATGTCTACCTGTCTAATATTATGGTAAATGCCCTGAGGGAAATAAATGGAAATTTTATCATATTCATTTTTTACGTCATATTTCCCGCCCAGCTACTCATTTCTGCCACCTAGCTGACAAAAAATTTCTGGGGAGAACATTGTATCCCGCCAGTAGAATTACCACAATTGCATATGTCTCATTAGCATGATTGCCTTCTTTGCAAAGTTGGACAATGTGTTTACATGTGCTGTTTTGTGCACACAGTGTGTCATACTGTAAGATTGGATATTTTCAGAATATGTTATATAATGTGAACTGATGAAATTGTTCATGATTTCTTTTAGGATGTGGAAGGGGTTGGCTGTGTTGATTCTGACATTCACGGATCAGAGTAAGTACTTATCTCTAGAATTGTGAATGTTTGCTATGCCATTGTGTTCTGAGGGCAGTAGGTTTCCATTTTTTCCAGTCAAACTTAATAAGGGAATGTATGCCACTTTTATTGATTGTACTGTTATTGCAGCTCACCAAACAACTGAAAGTGTAGGGATCCTTTTGTATTCAAATTTAATTATGCAGCGTATTAAATTGGAATTTGTGGTTAATTTGATTATTTTCATGGATCCTTCATGATAGAACTTACCCTCTCAGTGTTACGCATATTTCTAAGATACTAGCCAAAAGTGCCACACTTTTTGTCCAATTTGCAACTCTCTATAGAAAAAGTTCAGTACTCTTTCAATTTTTATCCATTTTCAATGAAATTTTTTTCTGTTGTATAAGAGGAATGACCCTTTGAATTAATTTCACTTTATATCTAAGAACATTTGTAGTTAAAATTAAAATAAATCATGTATTTAAAAAAATTTAAATTTCTATTAATGAAAATCCATATTTTAAGGCTAATATTTAGTTCTAAAAATTAGTTTAACTCATCATCAGTTTGTATTTCTTGTAGAAATCAAGAAAGTTAAAAATAAAAATTGCTGCACACATCTTACAACCTAAATTAAACACTCACTTTAATACTATATGTACATTTCACTCTTGGCACTTACGGAATCCCATACATATTCCATGTAATCCCTTGTCACGTTTTACACATACAGTGTGAATTTTTTTTGCAGGCCCCCAATCCTTTCTGCTGCAAACTGCACAACGTTTCAGTTTACAACCAGGAATTTTCTTCAGTAGTTCCCCTTCCAATGAAGTGTGAGATGAACTTGCCCTGGTTGTTTAACATTTTTCATATAGCAATTCTATTTCTATTGCTTCTATGATACGAGAGTAGATTTTAGTAATCATGAGTTTTTCCCTGCATTTTCTTTGTAGATTATATATGAATTTGGTGCCATCCTTGGAAAGGTACTGTACACTAACCTCTTCCAGAATTTTAATGTTCTCCTACCATCTAATTGTAGACCATCATGTCTGATACATCTACCCCATCCATGACTTCATCAGGCTAGTTTATGTGTTTTTTGGCCGTAGTGTGATTTTGTGCTGCAGTGTGTTTGACAGAAGTAGAACTGGATTTTTCCTTTTTCTGTTCCCTGTAACCACATACATTAACTTCCTTGTCTCTAAAATACTTTATATCCCTCACACCAAACTTTCCTTTCAGTGACAAGGGGATTTCCTTCCTGTTTCTTCGTAGGGTTCCAGTAAGATATATGTCTTGATCATATAAATAACTAGCCAGGGGAATACTTGTGAAAATGTTACTGGGGATGGCGTAGTAGCCATTCCTTAGGTGATTGCCTATCATTAATGACTTTCTCACAACAACATGAGCAAATCCGTGTTGTGCTATTTCAGCCTTTTCAAAATTATTTCGAGTCCCACAATAGCAAATGAAACACAGACAATAATCTACAACTGAATTGCACATCATATTGCATCGGTGAGGAATGATATTTGGTTCCAACTAGAAACTCATCGAATGCTCAGGTGCTGTTGTGGAATGTAATTATGTCAGAATAATAAATTTGCATGTGGGACAATTGGATCTAATCTTGTACATGGGTCATATTGTGGGTGGCCAGGAGGAAGAGAGTATTATTACCAACCAAGTGGAAAAATTTTAGAATCAGTTGAAATCTATTTCTGGAGAACATTGTAGAGAACTATGGGATTCGCCTTGAGGTTTTAGTCCAATAAGAAAAAATGCCAGGTCTGTGGGTTATGCCCATTTCAGACAAGACAGCCACAAATGCCTTCATTTCACTTACTGTCACAGGTCACAAATGTAGTGCTCTCGAATGTGGTGATGGTTGTAAATTTGAAAAGATCTGGTTTGCATATCTGTTTGTTTCTTTTACCATGAAATTCCACAATGTGACTGTGAAAAATAAATAGGGAAAGGTAAGCTGTAGGTTCAGCATCGTGAGGAGAGACATGTTTTGGTTCGGGTAACTGAAAGAAAGGGTGAGATAGTTGGTATTGTAAATTACTATCAGGGTAACTTCACTGAATCCTGGCAATATGGTGGTTTTAGTGTTAAAATCCATATTATCGTGGAAATCTTCGTCACTTTCCGATCAGTGACTAATCACAGCAATTGGTAGAGTTCCACTTATAAGATCATTTTCTGAATCACCCTCACTGACTAAAACCTCAACAGAAAAATTTTCAACACTACTATCAAGTTCCTGTTCTCCTTCTCTCTCTACATAATCATTGTCTTTCCCGAAACTGTTTATATAATCAGCTATATCAATATTGTTTGTAAATACATCATCACATGATCCCACCATCACTGTTGACATGTGGGCGAGATATGGGGACAGCACCTTCACTTTTTAAAATTTTAATCACATGAAAATAAATAATTTTAAGCAGCCCCTAGTGATAAATTCAGAAACTACATGCCTTCCTTCATAAGAATATACTGATATGTGCTACTATCTACAGGAAAACTAAGGGATTATGATGGTTTCTAAGCCAGTCTGCACGAGGGATGATATATCATTCCTGGCACTTCAGGCGAGTTTGCAGAGGAAGGAAAAATCATCTCTTCGTACTTAACGAGTTATCCAAGTTCTAGTGTAGCACTAACTTAAGGGGGCTCATTCACTGCGAGACGTCAGTTTACACATACAGATATATATTACATTATAGCTTCATTAATATGCGACATAGAATTTAAAAAGCTGACATATTTTAAGGAGACAAATATATCTTCTATTTCATATATGAATGGGAAGAGCATATTTGTTATTACATGAGCTATTTAACCCAATGAGTGCTACGCCCACCTATAGACGGGCTGATGCGGCTGGTCCACCAGTGCTACGCCCGTCTATAGACGGTGCGTGAGAATTTTAATTTTTCTAGTTTCCTGGTTCACTTTCAAGTGCGAATTTGATCTCTGACATGTTCTGCCATATGTTGGGCATTATGTAGAACTAACTGATCAGAGATTATAGCTCCAGAAGTAACTTACAGAGCTTTTTGTAGACGTCGGTAGAGTTGTTCATCTGTGATGTAAACAAACATGGCGAAACAACAGTTTAGTTGCTCTTGCAGTCATGTTATTTTGGATCACAGAATCTTTCAGTTATTAACCACAGTGGAAAGTGATGATGGAAATGATCATTTTAAAGAATTGTTAAGCGATTTTGAAAGTGAGAGAGAAATAGATCCTCCTTCTAAACGAAAGGGAAACATGGTGAGTACAAAAGCTATTTTATCACTAATTTCTTGGCGGACGGATTATTTTCTTCACCGGAGTTTCAGGTAACTGTGACAGGCTCTGAGGGCCAAGTAGTGTTTGATGACAACCCAAAAATCATTGATTTTTTAGAAACTTTTGTGCCAATGGAGTTGGTGCAGATAGTTGAACAAATCGGCATCACAAACAACCAGTAGAAAAACATTTAACTATCACCACATTCCAGGTTTGGAAAGTATTTTAAAATATCAACTTGTATACTTCTAAGGAGTTACATGGATTAGTTCCCTATAGATTTTTGGAAATAATATTATCTTGCCGGGCTGAGTGGCTCAGACGGTTAAGGCGCTGGCCTTCTAACCCCAACTTGGCAGGTTCGATCCTGGCTCAGTCCGGTGGTATTTGAAGGTGCTCAAATACGACAGCCCCGTGTCGGTAGATTTACTGGCACGTAAAAGAACTCCTGCGGGACTAAATTCCGGCACCTCGGCGTCTCCGAAGACCTTAAAAAGTAGTTAGTGGGACGTAAAACAAATAACATTATTATTTATTATTAATATTATTTTGGACTCTTTACTTTGTATAAAGATAATGCAAGCATGGGCACATACATGTAATTTTGTTTTCTCTCAAAATAATATTGAATGTATGTGTAGGATTTTCCATTTGCATGTAGATTTATAAATAACCAACATTTGTAAACATTTTAAGCTAATCTTCCAACTGATAAGTTAAAAACTGAGGCTTCTACAATTTTTTTATGTACAAATGAAAAAACTCAGCACTGAGGTATCAAACAGTGAACTGGTAAGTCTGCACTTAAAAGGTTAAATAATGTTTGCAACTTTTTAAATCACAAAAAACAAACAAACAATACATACTGATCTGCATTGATTGATTCCTATTTCTCATAAAGAAGATGCTTAAATCTAAAGGACGAAGCACTATGAATGTTATAATGGAAATTATTTTTAAAATTTAAATTGTCTCTTAAAAAATTTAACAGTTTTTTCTTTAATTTTCTAAGTATATCTTAGTAATGTTAAAATATAACTTCATGAACATGCTTCATCCTGTAGAGGTCATTAACAGAGATATTTATGCCAAGTGTCATGGAATTTTCTCAAATAGTTCCAGAGATATTGCTTTATCCCTCAAAAAACACAGATTTTCAGGAATATGGCTTTAAATGTTTGATTTGATTTGATTTGTTTATTTATCATCAACAGGGTTATTGATTCTCCAATTACAGTTGATATAATACATTCAAATAATAACAATATTAACAGAACTTACTACTTGTAATAGATAAGAAAAATGTTCCACCGATCAATACATTTATTGTTGATGAATTATTACACTAGTACCGGTTTCGAGCTATCTTGGCCATCATTAGCTAGCACACAAATTTACAGTCATGGGATAAATTACAAAGAAGTTACTTAAGAGCATCCGGATGTCTGATAAAAATGGAAGTAAAACATATTGCAGTATGTTGCGTTAAAATAGCTCTGATTAAAAATAGTGATGGTTAGAATAAACTAAAACCTATTGATTGAGCATGGACATGAGTACATAAACACATTAAAATATATATGCCACATCATAAGACACTAAAAATATATAGCACATTAAACACATTAAAACATGGTATATTTTAAAAACGTCTATTAAAATTTGAGTTTATGTTGCGTTGCATTCATTCTTCAATCCTCTTGTAGTTCTTGTGTTAAGTTGAATATCGAGAATGTTCTATGGTTGATATACTTTGTATTGGTATGTTATAAGAACTCTTGTCAGTAAACTTTGAAAATTAAGTTGATGTAGCAAGATAGGTGTTAATATCAGAGTAGTTGGTGGTGACACTTCCTTCGTCTATGCACGTTATATGGTCGTTATTGTTGTTGCTGTGGAGGTTGTGTACCGATATGTTTGGATATTTGTTGTGCTCTGCAGAGCACACGAGAGAAGTGTCACCACCAACTACTCTGATATTAACACCTATCTTGCTACATCAACTTAATTTTCAAAGTTTACTGACAAGAGTTCTTATAACATACCAATACAAAGTATATCAACCATAGAACATTCTCGATATTCAACTTAACACAAGAACTACAAGAGGATTGAAGAATGAATGCAACGCAACATAAACTCAAATTTTAAAGACGTTTTTAAAATATACCATGTTTTAATGTGTTTAATGTGCTATATATTTTTAGTGTCTCATGATGTGGCATATATATTTTAATGTGTTTATGTACTCATGTCCATGCTCAATCAATAGGTTTTAGTTTATTCTAACCATCACTATTTTTAATCAGAGCTATTTTAACGCAACATACTGCAATATATTTTACTTCCATTTTTATCAGACATCCGGATGCTCTTAAGTAACTTCTTTGTAATTTATCCCATGACTGTAAATTTGTGTGCTAGCTGATGATGGCCAAGATAGGTCGAAACCTTTACTAGTGTAATAATTCATCCACAATAAATGTATTGATCGGTGGAACATTTTTCTTATCTATTACATTGAATCCAATCAATACGGAATATGAAACTTATAAATAATAATAAGAACTTACTACTACCACTAATTATAACTAAGCAATATGTAATATATATGCATATTTACAAAACACATAAGGAAGGAAAAACAACAACATGAAAACAGAAAAGTGTTTATACATTTGAAATGACCGAAGGAAGGAAGTATAACTTTCAGTTACTAAATGGGCAGAACAAGATACAAGGAACACACTGTCTATGAAGCGTCCATATCTTCGTATCTGAAGATGTGTACATGGTCTCACATAATACTCTATATTTCTGCCAAAATTCCAAATTTAGCTATGAAACTTAACAGATGGAGTAAGAAATGCATGGTCTTTCATATAAGTGTAAAAAAAAAAAGAGAAGACAGAAATTTTGCAATCATGGGTGTATGATCCCTCTTAATGCGAACAAAGAAGTGAGATGTTGTTAATTACATGCGGCTACATATGTTCAAGGTATAGATGCTGATATCTGAGAAATACTGCTCCATTGGCCAGGCTGGAGATTGACAGCAAATGTTCAGTTCTTCTTGCTTGAGGAATGAGTGTTCATATTTGTATTATTATGCTTTTCTTCATCTGGATACAAGGCGTCACACTACCAAGCGCCACAGAAGCATGCAGTAATGAATGAATATATTCCCTGGCATCTGGCTCTAAAACTTGGCTAGCTCCACATATAGTGCAGCCCCCAGTATTTTGAGAAAAATGTGGGGACATAATCATCATTCGTTTCCTCCATCAAGCCAGGTGCAGTTCTGTACAAACCTCCTCCACTTTGTCCCATCCATCCACAGACGTTCATATACCTGACACCAGTTTATATCTCAGTAATTTCAAAGTCCTTGAAAATCTGCTACCAAACATCATGAGGTCTCTTCCCAGAAACACCACGGTCAAGATATGCTTGAGGAATCGTGTGGGAATTCATTCTTTTCATGTGACTGTATCATTGCCATTGCCTCTTCAGTTCTAGGGGCCTCCAGCAGGCTGGTTTCTAATCTGTACTTCTGTTGGACATCCACATTCCTTATTTTATCCATTTCTGTTTTTTGAAGACAAGAACGGAGGAACTTCATTTCTGTTGCCTGAAGATGGCTCTATTGATCCCTTAAGTGTTATTCCTTCCAGACCATACATCAATATATGTATCAGATATATTTTGTACCAGCTGATCTTATATAAATTGGAAAATTAATATTTTTGTTTCACCTATTCAGTATCAGTTTATTTACAATTCAAAGTTGTTAAAGCATCTTATTAAAATAACAGGACATGTTTCAGCCACATTATCTTCAGCTGCCTAGAATTAACTTAACATTAAGATACTAAACATTAAAAAAATTGAATCTCATGATAAATGTTATTTATAAATTAAACTAAGTTGATGTTGAATCATCATCATCTCTTAAGTCTTGCTTCACTACTTTTAATATTCATCTGAGTAATTTTTCACATGACCGCACTAGAGTTCATTTCTCCTCAATAGTCTGGCTGGCATTAAGTCAATTTGAACTACTTTTGTGAATTCATAATATTTTTAAAAAATTTATATTAAATGAAACAACAAATTTACTGAATCAAGTAACATTATTTTTTGCATGAAACAAATTTTAAGGACAGAAGAAACTTTTAATTACAATATTGCCATTTAACATAGAACTGTACTAACTTCATCACATTACATCAGGTGACTTTTTGATCACTCATGCAGATACCGGCCAACCCTGTGAGCCGTACATCATCAGTAATGGTGTTACTAACATGGCTCACGGTTCAATAATTTTCATACGTTCCTATTCAAGGATGAGACTGGGCCAGGACAAGTAACCAACTTGTCACAGTCCATCCCAGAAGATAAAAACTGTATCTTAACAGAGGTGAATCCACACTCTCCTAGGGAGCATGGCTTTTGACAGTTTGTTAATGATGTGTTAGAAATCTCTCTTGGCTTTTCTGGGAACACCTTTTTTTTAAATTGTCCTCTTCTCCTCTCTGAATGGTAGTATCATGTTTTTCGGCCTGCCTTGAGTTCTCAAATCAGATCTTTTCTTTACATCAAAAAACTCATTTCTTCCCATTCTTTGTTCCCCACTCTGAAGGACAGAAAGGGGTTCTTTTTCTCCATCCCTTCCTTTCATCCTTCGTCGTACCTTTATAACATTGAATTTTTCATTCACATCATCTCAGATTTGGTTAATAAACTGTGATTTTGGAGTGTCTGGTTTCCTTTTTCCCCTCAACTCTTTCCGATGTAGTGATTCACTTTCTGCATCACTTTTACCTTTTGATTTGAGGCATATTATGTATAATCTGCATCACCCTGCTTAATGGTTTGGCATTACCATCACAGTGGTGCAATTACAAACCATTACTCTCATTTGTGTTCTGTATTGAGAACAACCTATCTAGTCTATTGAAGACAATTGCCTCAAGCTAATATATGCTCGAATTTTCTAACGAAGAAGCTCCACTCCAGTATCAGACAGGAGTTGTTTTTTTAGAATTTGATATGACACAAATTTTCTTTTGGACAAAGATTTAAAATTGTTTACAATGGCTTTAATTTGTGTTGTATATGTCATGTCTCAGCATCATATTTTATAACTACTATTCCTTAGTGTTTTTAACCTGAAGAAATCACAGTTCTCTAAATAATCTTTGTTTTAAGATAGAAAAGGCTGATGATGGCCAATAAAAGAAGGGCAAAACACGTCCCCTTAAAATTTGGAATTTCTAAGTTTATTTAACCACATAACATGGTTATTAATTGTATTGAAATGGTGGGGTAATGTATATACTCTTTTATAAACTAAGTGAGAATGTGGTGCAGCACGTAAATCACTTTTTTTGTCGTAGTCCTGTAGTCTACTAACAGATGCCGTTATCGTCCTTATTCCCATTTGTGTGCTTAGAGGCATAAACTGAAGTTTGATTGCTGTTGCATTGTGTTACCAGTGTACGTTTGCTATGCAGCAAGTGTACAGGAGAATGCCTTCCACAGTGTGCAAGAAACAGTTAAGGCATTCTGTCTGCACAAGCATCCAATAATCTGTCCCCCAGTTTTAATAACTCCTTGTTATCAACTTCTCTAGCATATGTAAGCTCATTTCATTAGTTATTTATGCTGTTTAAGTATTTCCATTCATCTCTAATACCACACCTTGAATGCCTCTAACCTGCTCTTTTCCTTATTGTCAGTAATAATCATAATCTGGTTCTAAGAATACATTCTTGGTTATTTAAACAAAAGGAATAATACTTTGTATTACTTCCAGGTACAGGCCTGCAGACACTATTCCTAAGATGAATGTTGATGAAACAGCTGAAGAAGCTTCTGCTTCGTGCAACATAGATCTCACACCTCTTGTGCTAGTGCAGGAAGGTATTACCACGATGTGTCGTTTTTGTGGAAAAACCTTTAAATCAGAATTTCATATGCAAGAACATATGTCAGTACATTTTTCTGAGAGCGAACCTTCAACCCATCCTCTTGCAGACCTGACCCCTGGTAAACCAAGCAATAGCAAGAAGAACTTGCGATTTTGTTCTGAATGTGGCAAATCTTTCGCTAAACCATATGCCCTTCAAAGACATATTCATGCTATGCATGGAGATAAGCCTCATAGCTGTCCTACGTGTGATATGAAGTTTGCGCACTCCTGTCGATTGAGGGAACATATGCTCATACACAGCGGAGAGAATCCTCATGTGTGTAACATCTGTGGGAAAACTTTCAAGAAACGAGGGAACCTTAATGTACACCAACGTGTACATACCGGAGAAAGACCTCATGTTTGTAAAACATGTGGTAAGGCTCTCACTACCAGTACACACCTGTACAGACATATGCTGACACACACTGGCATAAAGCCTCATGTCTGTCTTACATGTGGCAAAGCCTTTACTCATAGAGGATCGCTTAACGAACATAATCTGTCTCATACAGGAGAGAAACCGTTTGCCTGTAATTCCTGCACAGAGACCTTTGCGAGACGGTCTTGTTTGATAAGACATATGATGACGCATACAGGTGTCAAACCCTATCCTTGTAAATTGTGTACCAAAAGCTTTGCAAGCAGGTCCAACCTCACTCTCCATATGTCAACGCATACGGGTGAATTACCTTATGTTTGTACCGAATGTGGAAAGGCATTCGCGACAACCTTTCGTCTCGCAAGACATATCACTACACACTCCTTGAAAAAGAAGCGTACTTGATGAATATGTGGCAGTGATAACTGCTCTTACTTGCCATATAGTTTCTTGTGTATCAAATAAATCTCACGGAATTCACCCTAATGCTATATTTTACATGATACTTGGGTGAAATATTTGATACAGATATTTGTGTATGAAGTTTGTTTTCTAATTATTAATGAGTGACTTTTTCTGTTAATGTTAACATTTGTTGCAGGTGAAGTATAGGTAAAGGCTTGTTCATGTTTGTTCACTTGTGTGCCAAGTATGCATTGTGAAGTTCTTGCATTGGTGGGTTTATTTTAGAAGTGTTTTGCATTATTTCCTTTGTTTGGTATTATGGTGGCCTGTTGTAAAATTTTCCTGCCATTTTTATATTTTTGTTGATAGTGAATCGATGAGGCAGCTCATATAATGAAGGAAGCTCAGTGTGTGTCCTTAATATTATGCTGTAAAACTTGCCTGCTATTTCTGAAAGGATACTCAACATATGGTATACAAGATGCTACTCACAATTTTCTGATAATCAAATGTTTAGTTACATTAATGCCTAATTTCCAACTGCACCTTCAAAGTTGACACACTGTTCTTCAGTACACTGCAATGCCAAGAATTTAGTTTTTGTGGAAGTCTTCTGACTCCAGCGTGTTCAGCACCTTCTTTGATTCTACTCAGATCTCTTTACTGAATTCAAAATGCAGTCCAATCAACGAATGTTTCACTTTGGGAAATAGAAATTGCAGGTTAATGAATCTGGTCAGCAGGCATTTGGGGTTGGTGGGTCTTTTTTTGTCAGCAAGTAGTCCACAGTGAGCAAAGTGAAATAATAATATTAATGGTTTTTTAGTTCCATAACTGCAATTTTTTGTTTTTGAGAATGTTGGGCTGCTGGAATTTTGTATCATAATCATCTTTTTATGTGCCAGTAAATTTACCAATATGAAGCTGACATAATTTGAGCACCTTCAAATACCAGTGGGATTGAACCTGCCAAGTTTGATGCAGAAGTCCAGTACTCTACCATCCGACCTACTCAGCCCAGTATGAGAGAGGTATGTGCATTTTCATGAAGCAGTAACCAGAGAGGCATTCTTGTTGATTATATTCTTTTAACAGGAAGTACAACTAGGCAACCATCTTCTTTAATACATTAATCAGAGAATAAAATTGGAGGGATCTGACACTTTGAAAAATGAAGGTATCATAAAAAAGACAAGGGAAAAAAAGCATGCTAATTATGGACTCCCTAGGCCTCAATGACTGTTATGCTCTAGGTGTTGACCCAGGCAAGTTGGATAGGATTGGCAAAAGTGAGGTGCCTCTTCCAAGTAAGAGGAAGCAGTGCTTGGACTCAGCTTAGGGCCCTGTTGTCATCAACACATGCTGCCAAGTCAAGATACCCTGAGGCCCCGTTTAGTCACCTCTTACAACTGGCAGGGAATACTCTGTATGTTATTCTAATTACCAGATGCCCCCGTTGGCTCATCAGGATGTTTCCATCTCACATCTTGCTTGCAGTTGTGCATAATGATGGTTAACACACATCATTTTCCACGGATTCCCATTCTTCTTTGAAGTACTTTTTAACTACTCGCGCATTCTTGTTTGTTTTAGAGGTAGCTCAGCAATAGACTCCTTAAGCATTCACTGGGTTTATGCTTCAGTTGTACTGATCCTCAAGTAAAATGTAATAGAGATTCATTCCTGCATAGAATCAGCCATTTTGAAATTCACCCAACCAGAAAAAAATTATGTAAGGTAAAGAAGTGAAATTCAGAAGTGCATTCACTTATGACTGTGTCAGTGATTGAGCCACAGCAAGGGGCACCTAGCATCAGAACTTAGTTCTGCTACTCTTCATGTGAATTATTAAAATTGTGAAATTCTGGTTAAGTTATTGTACCCAGAAATAACCATATTTATCTCCTTGTAAATACACTTACTAACAAATATTTTCAGGCATGTAATGTAAGCTGCTGGTGAAGGTGAATATGATTGTAAGGCTTCTGACAGGTCATATAAAATAAGGTTTAAGAGTTTTTTAACACAGCATTTAACAACTCCATGGTAATCTTTGTGCTGTTTGTCCTGTATTAGTTGTGATATTCAAATACTCTCTTTTATAATTTATTAAGGCAGAAGGGAAAATCAACATAGTCAAGAATTGTCATTTTATGACGGAGATGAAATTAACTTGGATACCTTTCTTATAAATGTTGGTAATTTATTATTTTTTCTCCTTGTGTAAAAAAGACATTGTGTTGTTTAACCCCTCAATTATATAATAAACAGTGGCTAGATGCACTTGGTAATTTGTCAGGCTTTTGTCTAAAGACAGAGGATTGAAGTTATTATGTTCCATCCCTGAAGCATTTCTTAAATTATTGGTGTGTGCTCTGTCATATGATCAGGAGCTTAGTAAAATGTTCATACAATCATTGATATTCAATATGAAAGCAGATTGAGAAATATCTTAGTGCCTGCACAGTGCTTTACTTCCTCAAAATTAATTCAACAACAAAGTACTGACATAGGAAAACTAACTACTACTGTGTAATATCATAAAATATCATAAAATTAGACATAATAATCTTTTAGATTTCTGCTGTGTTTAAGAAAGAATTTGCAGGCAAACTTTATGTGTCACAAAGATTTTGCTCTGCATCCTCAGAAGGGGCCACAACTAGGATTCTTCTAAGATTGATGGCTGAATCTTGAAAATTACTTGAGCAGTGCTGTATTGATTAGGTGGTATTCTCATTTGTCACTAGGTGGCTCACTGTGCACTGTTCCAAGTAGCAACTGATGTTGCTGTAAAATCTCTAAGTAAGATATTTCATTTTCACCCACTTGTGTTGTTACATGGACAAAAATCCAATCAAAGAAATGAAAAATGGTAAGAGGAAGAATGAATATAATAGAAAAATAAAATCAAGGGAAGGAAATAAACAGACATAGAATGAAGAAGAAAAGAGAAATAAGTCTAGGACAGAGGGCCGAGTGGGTGTGTGGACAGGTGTAAGAGGGTAATAATACAAGGAGACAAAAGTAAAAGCAAGAATCAGAAAAATAACAGATGCACCTAGTTGGTGAATATAAGATTCAATGGATCAGCTGTATACTATTCAGGAGACTATGAAACTGGAAAAGAAGTGAAACAAAATGGAGAAAGGGAAGAAAAATAACTACCCTTGTCTCCTACCGGCTTGCAGCCAGGTATTATTTAATTGATAGCTGATGAACCTGTTGAAATTATTATGGTTTTTCCCCCACCATTTCTCACTTGATCTTAGGTCTCCCACCGGGCGAGTTGGCCGTGCGTGTAGAGGCGCGCGGTTGTGAGCTTGCATCCGGGAGATAGTAGGTTCGAATCCCACTATCGGCAGCCCTGAAGATGGTTTTCCGTGGTTTCCCATTTTCACACCAGGCAAATGCTGGGGCTGTTCCTTAATTAAGGCCACGGCCGCTTCCTTCCAACTCCTAGGCCTTTCCTATCCCATCGTCGCCATAAGACCTATCTGTGTCGGTGCGACGTAAAGCCCCTAGCAAAAAGAAAAAAAAAAAGATCTTAGGTCTATTGTGTTTTATGTCGATAAGTGCTCAAACATATTGAAACACAATCCTGGCTATTACTGACTTGTTGTACCGGATAAGTTGGGTATATCTTTGGTGTTCTTTGATGCAAATAACAATGGACCACCATGTCAGGTTAGTGTATACATTGCTGGAAGTACACGAAATTTTTTTAAACTTCAGTGTGTAATAGTGGGGAGAATTTATCCTTGTGTATAGTTCAACTGCAATATTGACAAAGACAAATTTTATGTAGGGCTTTGGAGGTTGCTAGTAACTCTTGTTGAAATGCAAAAGGATAAGCACTTTTCCTTTTTCTAATTTGCAACGGGTCGCATGACGGTCCCTTAGATTGGGGGCATATATTCTTTGGCAATAGTTTCATGGTGTAGAGCTTCCTCCCCTCCTGTACCTTTCAGTGGACTCATTCTCTGTACATGTTTATGTTTGATGTTCCCCCTTCTGGCATCATTTTGTGAGTGGAGAGCATTTTCTGTAAGCCTGGTCATTTCCACCATGTGTGACTCCTTTTGTTGTCTTTCTTCCGGGTCCTTTACACTCTGCCGGGCTGAGTGGCTCAGACAGTTAAGGCACTGGCCTTCTGACCCCAACTTGGCAGGTTCGATCCTGGCTCAGTCTGGTGGTATTTGAAGGTGCTCAAATACGTCAGCCTCGTGTCGGTAGATTTACTGGCACGTTAAAGAACTCATGCAGGACTATATTCCGGCACCTCGGCGTCTCCAAAAACCGTAGAAGTGTAATTAGTGGGATGTAAAACAAATAACATTATTATTATTATTCCTTTACACTCTTCATGATTCCTGATGTTCACTATTCATGGTCTTGTTGCCAGTACAGTAGTTTTTTTAAGGTTTATTTGTCAGTCAATTATTGTTGTGTTAATTTATATGTTGAATGCTATATACAGGTAGTTGCATATACTGTACATTGTATATACTTGGCTCTGGAGCACAGAGTGAATAGAATTTTATGAGTAATCGAATGTATAGACCTGTGAACCCGGGAACTATTCCATAACAAAAGTGCAATTGAATTTATTGATGTTGTCGCTTCAGATGATGAAAGAGATTATAATTTAGAAGTACATGAACTAAACAGAGCTAGTGAGCAATCTGCTGAGAAATTACAAGAAATAAGAAGGACTCCTATGTGTGAAGTGCAAGATGCAGCAAATATTACTGCTCTTCAATATGTCGGGAAGGACAAAACCAGTATGGGATATTTGTCCTCCGCGAGAGAGAAGATCATCTGCCGAAAACATAGTCTGACATTTTCTCCGTGCAAGACTAGGCATTGCAATTGATTCACCAGTTCAAGCTTGGAGACTTTTTTTCCTGTACTAATAGCCTACTACATGTTTTGCAAGAAAACTGGTATTTTGTTTCATGGGTACATTTTTCATTACTGGTACAATGTCTTTGGCTATAAAAACTTGTACTGGTATTTTGATTCATAGATATGCTTTTCTTTAATAATACAATATGTTTGATTACAAAAAGTAGTATCTTATACTCCCTGATCAAATCAGCCGTGCACAACCCACCACGCAACTCATTAGTGGCTTAAAAAATGAATTGATGATGATGTTTGTTGTTTAAAGGGGCCTATATTAATAAAAGAAAGAAAATAATATTATTTGTGAATTTACTTCTAAGATGAACTTTCATTATCAGAAATATAATCTTCATATTTAGATGGCAAATGGTCTGTTTCAGTTATTGCTGTGTTCAAGATGGATTCTGGTGGTTTTTCCACTGCATGTTGTTTCTTTGATCTGCTATACCCTGTACTCTATTGGGTTTTCCTCTCTAATGATTTCACATGATGAAATAGTTTGAAGAACAATATGCAGTGGTTGTAAAAACTCATTTTTATTAGTTTGGTCTTAATTGGTTTCTCTTTTCATAGCCATCAAATATCATTTGTATTGTTTTTGATGGTTATTTATTTTTAGTTTGTTATGAATGGCATGAGAATTACTTATGTAAATATGGCTCGAGGAAAATAAAAGAAATGAGTTTATGTGGCTATTGAGATTTTTGTTCATAATGATGATAAACAGAAATTTCATCCTGCCACTGATATTGTCTCACAATCTTCTAAACACCAGTTTTACTGATACGCATCCCTCTGACACTTTATGATAGTAATTCTGTTCTATTTGGTTTGTTACAACCGCTGAGGATCACGAGTGACTTGTTCAGCATGTTCTCTTTCTTCCCAGTACATCTTCATTCTCTCACTCCTCTTTCTCTCTGCTTCCATGATCTGAATCTGGATCCTGGTGTCCATCCATTTGTGACCTACCACGAGCTTTCTGTATTTGGACCTACCCTGTACTGTCATCAGTGAATATTTTTCCTTTTTACCAATAGTCTCCCAATCTTCTGACTTCCTTCACTTATTTCCAGTTAAACAGGTTGCAACCCATATCTTCTTCATCAGCTTACTGTAATCCATCCTCATCAGATCTCCAACAAATCCTAACCTTCTCTTTCTTATCACACTTGAGATTGGTTCTACACTCTCATATAGTTCCTGCCTTGATCTGTGTACCCAGATTTCACCTTACTTTTTGGTGTCCCATATATGTCTCAAGATTCTTCTATCCACCTTCTCCAGTTGTTTGCATGCTGTCTTGGCCAGTGTCAGTGTTTCAGTTGCATATAATACAATGTTCCTGAAGATTATCATGTGTCGCAGTTTGTCATTCCTCGAGAGGTTCTTCTTTCCATACGTAGTCGTAACTGCATATCATAGTTCCAGCAGCAATTGAGCTCTTTCTGTGGTACTTTTGTTGCTTTGTAAATTACACATGATGTTCTCTCCAAGGTACCAGAAGCTGTTGACTCTCTCTACCACTTGGCCTTTTACATTCCAATCGGTCTTCATATTCAGTACCTTCACCTTGTAGGCTATTTTAGACCATTTTTTGCTGCAGTCACGGCTAGATTTGCTAGTGCCAACTTCGCGCCTTCTTCCTTCTCATGTAACAACACCATATCATCTGCAAAGGCTAGGCAATCGATTATGACATTGTTTTTGTTCTTATATCCAATCTGTACACCTTCAATTCCCATGGTTCTATTCAACTGTCTCCACTGCTTCACCACTTCATCCAAAACTAGGTTAAATAATATTGATGACAGACCATCCCCTTGTCAGACTCCTGTCTTAATTTCAAAGCTGTCTGACAACATACTCCAGTGTCTTACTGTAGCAGTTGTAGCCTTCAATGTTTCCCCCACCAATGCATTTGTTGTAGAATCCAATCCTTTGTCACATAGGATGTTCAGTGGTATGTTCCTGTCTATTGAGTCGTAGGTTTTTGTGAAGTCTACAAATGTCACTGTTGTGTTATTTCCTTTCCTGTGTCTGTGTTATATGATTCTCTTGAGTCCAAAGATCTGTTCTACGCAGTTTCTCCCTTATCAGATTTGGAAATAGGATTTGAAGACTCATGGTGCTATTCAGATATTGCCCATTTGACACTTCTGATTCTCTTCTATGGCACCGCATTTTCTTCAAGACCAACTTATTTATGTAATGCCCTCCTCCTATCAAAATAATTCATCATCATTATTCTGGGGATTTTGTGGACCAGAGAGGTGTAAGAAGGTACTGGGGGTGAATGGGTGGACAGTGAAAAGATCTAAACATAAAGTACCAAATTCTGAAATTTTATTTCTTTATTCTTTCTGAATGTAAATTTTGATAGATACCCTGAATAAGCAACAACAAATAACAGTTAAAGTGCTCGGATAACAAAAATCAGGTACAATAGAGAAGACCTTTGACTCAATAGTTTACAAAGGAATGAACATTGTAGCTCTAAAAGTTCATTATTTCAAAGAGCTTTTCTGCTCCACTCACATCGTATAGTAGTTTTAGCTTCCATCGTTAATACAATCCAGCCTCTTAAAGGCACCCGGTTTTTACACAAATTTACACCAGATACATTTCATGAACTGTTTCCCGTCATTTCTGCTTGACAATTACACACTCGTCTATAACAGGGACAATAAAAGCCCTTTCTAAATGGCCTCAGTGTACAAAGGAAAACATTTTAGACGATCGGCCATGAACCAGAGTGCTAGGAGGTGAAACAATTGCACTTCTTTGAAATACACCTAAAATCCTAAGTGGGTTTCTGACCCGAAGTTGTAGAGGCTAAGGGTATACTACTGAGGGGTGACTAGAGGCGAATTAAGTTCCAAAGCAGATAGAAGAATTCAGAGTTTTAGAAAATGATAGTCACCTCCATACCAAATTGAGTGGGGATTAATAGAGGGTGAACACTCCTTATTTCCTAAGTTACATATTTCCTAGCAGGTATTTGAACAGATTCTTTAGACATGCCAACGTCTTAGACCTACAGTTAAACAGAAACTTTAGATATTTACATTAAGGAAAGTAGTTTGAAACCTTACCCTCAAGTTATCTGCCTGGAGCTATCACATGTTAAAGATGTCTGCCGTTACCGTGAGTAGCTGGGCCTTCCGACGACGGCAAGGCCTCCCCTGCCTTCTATAACACCGTATACACAATAGAGCGGAGCGATGGAGATGACAATACGACCTTAAAGCACTCAGCTTTTATAGCAAGTCGGAGGGGAAAGTTACATAACTGTCTTGACCTAGGCAGAATACCTGTACAAAACCACAAATTGAATTGGCTAGGAAAATATACACAAACATTCCTTAAGGAAGAAGGAAGTCGTAGAAGTACTGAAAACACAGCACATAAAAACATCTGCAAACATAGAAAATTCCCTTAAAATTAATTGCCGTCCTCCCGCCAGAGGGGGCACATAGGCCACTACTAGAGACAACTAAAGATTAAAGGTCCAAGTATCTTCAGATACATAGTTCAGGGTTCACATCACAGATGGCCTCCTAGAAGGTGCGCAGTTTAAATGGACGGAGAAGATGTACCCCCGGTACAGACCTCCGCCCCCTAAGGTTTTAGCACAGTGTAAACAGATTTGAAATCTTGCGGCAAATAATATTTGAAATTTGGCCAGTCGGAAGGTACTTGATGGAGAGTCTATTCAAATAGTATTTTTGAAGAAAAGAATTCTTCATGTAGTTGGCGAAGTCATAGAAGTGCGGTCAGTTATGCTCAAAGTTGACGGCAAGAGCGACCGCCACTGCTGGTATCAGGATGGGGTCCCACGGACCCTCCAACCACCCTCTGATACATTTCTCCTGGTAACTGGAGAGGAGCAGCCGTGATGATTGTCACTAAGGACCAAGTAGCGTAGTTCCGCCTAATGATGAAGTGGGCTGTTGGGGTTCAGCATCCAAGCTATTCCCCATGATGACCGTGCACAAGTTGGCCGTCGAGAAGGAGACTTGCCCGGAACGAGGCGAACCCATACCCTGCGCCGGCATTCCTCGCCAGGTGTTGCGACTTGGCCTCTGGTGAAAGTAGGGAACTGTAACAATTGAAATTCTGGGCGAAATGAACTGATGTGTAGACTGCTGTATATGAAGATGTTAAGGTTGGTGGCTTGCAGGACTTGTGCACTGAATTTCTGACTGAGGCTATGAGGCAGGAGCGGTAATGGCATACAGGAAAAGAAATTATTGAAGGGAAGGTTTTCACAAATAATTACAACAAGATTTGAAAATCATAAGTACCTACAATTTTCATCACCAACAGGGGCAGATGGTCCCCTTATTTAAACTTCCGCGACAAAACTTTAAACTAGTAAGACTCTAAGGAAAGAAATATAATTAAATCGGGAATACCATGACTTGGCGGCCTGCATCAGTGTTCACACAAGTTTTACTTGGGGCAGATGAACACGAACAATCTATTTCAGGGTTGCACGCCAAGAGGGTGACTGGAGTTAAGAAATCTAATATTACACAAGGTCCATGACATCTCGGGGCATGCCTGCCAGCTGGAACAGAACATTTTACCATGACTTGATCTCCAACTTTTAACTTTGTGGGTCTCCGTCTACGATCTTATCTTTCTTTCACTTTCTCTTGAGAGGCTCTAAGATTATTTTAGGCCTTTCTCCACAGATCCCTGATATTATCTGGGTCTATTGTCTCTGGTAAAAGCTCATTGATAGACTACAAATTGGACATAGGAGTGTTGCGGGAGAAAACTTGTGTGACTCGTGAATAGTCGAGTTAAAGGCAAATGATAAATGATAACCAGTTCAATGTAATGTCCCAACGAGAGTGATCTTCGTGGTGGAAAGCGATCTGGGCAGATCGAAGATTGCGATTGACCGGTTCAGTTAGAGGTGGCTGTGGGTACTATTCTGACGTCGTGACATGTGGTATGGATAGATCAAAACATAATTTACGAAATAAATTAGAGGTGAACGCCTTAGCGTTATCAGAAACAATGTATTGAGAAGGTCCAAATGATGCAAAAATAGTATTTAGTTAATAAATAGTGGACTGAGCGGTGGCAAGCCTAGTCGGAAACAGCCATGAGAACCGTGTGAAAGCATGTACACATACAAGGATTTATTACCATTCCCCTTAGATTGAGGGAAACGCCCGACATAATCTATATAGAATCGCTCCACAGGGCGAGATGCTCGTTGTGATGACTATAGCCCTACTTTAGTAGACAACGTGGTCTTGGTAATCGAACAAGATTTACATGCTTTAACCACTTCCCTACTCTCGCCGTCCATACTCTTCTAAACAAACACTTTCCTTATCTTCTCTCTAGTTGTGAAAATGTCCCCCTAATGGGGTCTCGTGGTAATACTTGAAGATCATAGTCACAAGAACAGCTAGAAATACAATTTTCATTTTATGGCCGTGCCTCGAAGGGCATCACAGAACTCCACTCCTCAAGATATAAGAGACAACAAGTTCCCAAGAAGAAAGTGTTTTCAAAATAGGAGCCAGCACCAGATCCTCGTGTTGATATTTGGCTATACCGTGAAATAGCATCGGGGCATCATCAAAATGGCATGTATACTAGGAAGTATGGATATAGAAAGAGAACTTTCCTCCGTGTCAACACAATCGATATTGCCAGGAAACATTCGGCTTAATTCATTATCGACCACATTCTCGGATCCCCCAGCTCAGAGCTTGATTGTCGGTCTCTAATTCAAAATTAACATATTCAAGATAAAGAAGGAATTTTACCAAGGCAAACAGGACGGCCAGTCTTTCTAACTCGTATATAGAGTACTTGGCTTCTTGAAATGATAAAGAACTCGACGCATAGGCAACAGGCCCCCTTCCGAGTTCAGATTCCTTAAGATGAACAGCAGCGAACGCAGATGGCTGGGCATCTATCTGTACAACGAATTTCTTAGAGAAATCTGGCATAGTCATGCCCGGGGCGTTACAGAGAGCTAATTTCAAATCCTCGAACGCAGCTTGCTGCGATGGCCCACATTTAATCTTGACATCTTTCTTACGAAGGAGGTTTACGGGTTTCGCCCTGTTAGCAAAGTTGGGGAGGAATGTACTAAAGAAATTCACCATACCAGTGAATTTAGCAACCTCTTTAACACCTTTGGGGGGTTTAATGTTACGACTAGCTTGCGTTCTGGAATGAACGACTGAAACTCCATTAGGTGACACAATATGCCATAAGCAGCATACCGGGCGAGTTGGCCATGCGGTTAGAGGCGCACAGCTGTGAGCTTGCATCTGGGAGATAGTGGGTTCGAATCTCACTGTCGTCAGCCCTGAAGATGATTTTCCGTGGTTTCCCATTTTCACACCAGGCAAATGCTGGGGCTGTACCTTAATTAAGGCCACGGCCACTTCCTTCCAACTCCTATGCTTTTCCTATCCCATCGTCGCCATAAGACCTATCTCTGTCAGTGCGACGTAAAGCCACTATAAAGAAAGGTCGTAGATGGTTTAGCAAACGATACCTTTGACAACTTGACCGTCGACCCAGCCTTATGAAGGCGATTTAGAGTTTCCTCTAGATGAGCTAAGTGTTTTTCGAAGGTCTCAGAGAAAATAACAACCATCTAGATAATGGTACAAATATTCAAATTTAATCCCAAAGAAGACCCTGTCTAGCAGCCTAGTAAGAACAGGCGCGCCAGTGGGAAGTTCGAAAGGCTTTCCCTTGTATTCATATAGGTTCCAGTCTGTAACGAACGCAATCAGATATTTCGATTCTTCCGCCAGAGGTATCTGATAATATGGTTTGTTAAGATCTAGATTGGTGAAGAACTTAGCCTTACGAAACCAAGTAAAACATGAATGCAAGTCAGGAAGAGGTACTGATTGTAATATATGCTTACGGTTTAATGTCCTGTAATCAATTACTGGCCTAAAGCTGCCTTGAGGTTTCGGCGCAAGAAAAATGCGACTTTGAAGATCGAATGATACCTTCCTTCCACATTTGATCTACGATTTTCTTGAGGGCCTTCATTTTAGGTTGCGATAGTTTGTATGGAGGAAATCTTACAGAAACCGAATCCGTCACCTCGATCTTATATTCACTTAAATTAGTGACACCAAACTTCCATGTAAATTTAGAAATACGAATTTTAGCATGAATAAATTCCAACATTTCTAGAGGGGAAGGATTAGCCGAAACATACCAGAACAGCGGAAGGAGTGAAAATGACACCCATCTTAAACATTTCTTTATTAATGAGTACACTCTTAATTCGTTTCTCTTCAAATATCTTGATTTTTCGTTATGTTTGGTTCTGTTTATGGTCATGTATCTCATCCAGCAAAATGTTTAGATTATCACAGCTCTTTGATATCGCATACCCTGGTCAGCGGAAGTGCAATTTTGACACCTGTACAACTTATTACAGGGCAGGAGTTTATACTGCCAGAGAACAATATCTATCCGGCCTGGATTATTACTGAAGTACTGTTGAGCTCTTACTGCCAGATGAATCTTCCAGTTAGCGGGAATATCTTATTCATCTCGTCATTGAGAAGGTGTTCTCCGTACAGACTTTACTTACGATTGTCTTTCGGCTGAAGTGGTGTCTCGTATGCTAGAAAATTCCGTTGTTGAATTTCAAAGTGAATTATCTGATTCAGATGAGATCTTTTGCTAGAGACAACCGAAACTAGTGAGGGCGTACGTAGTGAGGAAGAGTATAAACTATTAACAGGAGAAGTTGAAAGTGGTAATCTACCTCCGAACTCGACTCAAATGTCTCAATATCAGGTGTTTCGTCAGTGAAGGTGGTCGGTGGAGACGGAACCTACTGGGAGGCCTTGTATTCAAACTCAATAAACATCTTGCGACCACACAGTGCACCTTAACAGTGTACCAAGGGAAGAAGAACAATAACATCCTTCTTAGCACATGGTGCGCTCATCTACGTAGATAGATAAAAACAATTAGTTGCACTAACGCCCCGTAGCAGCGCGCTGTGTGTCACAAACGTGGGCACAGCGGAGAAAGGGATAGATATAGCCCACACGTCTGTTAGGCAGGTCGCTGTGGTGTATTGTCTAGTATTGTGTGAATAGTGGCCAAATGCAATGGCGCGTCAACTGGACGTTCACTCCAAATATGAAGTGCGTGCGACAATCCGATTCCTATGGGCCAAAAGAAAGAATTGCACGTACATTCATCGTGAAATTAGTGCTGTGTATGGGGAGCGGGCCATTTCCCGGCAAGGTATCGTAAAGTGATGTCAGTAGTTCGAAGCCGGATGCACGGATATCACTGACAACCATCGCCAAGGCAGGCCCGCAACGTCCAGGACCCGTGCAAAGGTCAACAGAGCGAATGCGATCTTTAGATAGAACCGACGCATTAAACTAAGAGAAATCGCGACGCAGCTTAACATGTCGTATGGCAGTGTGTTCGCCATTGTTCACGAGGACCTTGCATATCGTAAGTTGTGTCAAAGATGGGTCCCACGTCTTCTCACCGATGAGCTCAAGGGACAACGTTTCCAATCCTCCCTGGCATTTTTGCAACGCTATGCCGCAGACGGCAACGGGTTTCTGCGGTGAATCGTCACAGGTGACGAAACGTGGGTCCACCATCAATGGAATGGGCGCACTCCTCATCACCACAACGAAAGAAGGCCAAGGTTCAACCTTCAGCCGGTAAGGTTATGGCGACAGTGTTCTTTGACATGGAGGGTGTGCTGCACGTGCAATTCATGCTGAAAGGAACGACGATCAACACGGCGTCGTATTGTCAAACGTTGCACCGGTTTCGTAAAGCGATTAAAGAGAAGCGCCGGGGGAAATTGAGCGCCGGTGTGATTTTGTTGCACGATAACGCAACACCTCACAAGGCGCGCCAAACGAGAGAACTGCTGCTGTGTTCCAAGTGGGAGGTTTGGCAACATCCACCCCACAGTCCCGACCTAGCGCCATGTGACTTTCGTCTGTTCGGTAAGCTCAAAATGGAGATCGGTGGTCGACGTTTCCAGACCGATGAGGAGGTGAAGGCTGCTGTCTCCGAGTGGTTGCAGAACGCTGGAGGAAATTTCTATGCATCCGGCATCGACAAGTTGGTTGTGCGTTCGCAGAAATGATTGAATTCTCTTGGAAACTATGTGGTTAGTTTCTCTATCCGATCCCATCAATATGTATGAAGTGCCAGATATGGAAAAAAAATGTCCATACCACGCCTAAACGCGGAAAAAGAGGGATACATTTTGTTGTGATTCCAAAAATGGTTTTCACGGCCGCAGATCTTAAAATATCGGGAATAGAACCAGCTTTTGGGTGTTTAGGCCGTGTGCGTTTGTAGAGTTTCTGCAAGACGTGCCATTTGGGCTCATCAGTTTGATTGGCACGCCCCTCCAAAACTCACCATAGCAGTGGCAGACCAACTGCGTGGTCGCGCCGTCTTAGCTGATAGGCATTGCTAACCTGCTACAGGAGAAGTGAAGTTTCCGTTTTCAAAAAATGTATTCCCCATGGAGATACAGTTCTCATTATTTTAAAACTGTGGCCGTGAAAGCCATTTTCAGAATTGTATCTCCATGGGCAGTATATGTTTTTGAAAACAGAGCGGTATATCTAGTATTAAACGAATACCAGGAACGACGTTAAATTGTTCTAGCGTGTGTGAAAATACACTTCTTTCCTTGGAAAAAAATGGAAATGTCGTATGGCTTCTAGTGCCGGGAGTGTCCGAGGACAAGTTCGGCTCGCCATATGCAAGTCTTCTGATTTGACACCCGTAGGCGACCTGCGCGTCGTGATGAGGATGAAGTGATGATGAAGATGACACATAAACCCAGTCCCCGTACCAGCGAAATTAACCAATTATGGTTAAAATTCCCGACCCTGACGGGAATCGACCCCGGGACCCCTTTTGCCAAAGGCCAGCACGCCATGGAGCCGGACACTTCCTTCCTTGTGAACTTACAAGATACTCACGGTGCAGTGGAAGGCGATAGGCGTGTGTGGGGGGGGGGGAAGATGGGAATGAGATATGTAGATCCTAATGAGTAGGTAGCAGATGGAAATCTACGCTCTGATGGACTACAATACGAGTAAGTTAGGGGTGTTTGTTTTTCAGAGCTATAGGGAGGTACGGTGAGATCTCTCATCGGTTGGCCGGCAGGCGCGCCCAGCTTATCTGTCTCCTGTTGACTCATTACTCCCCGCTCCGCGGTATAGTTCACTTTATCCGTGAATGATGTGAGATAACAATTACAATTAAGAAAATAAAAATTAATAAAATTAGTAATTGAGAATTAAGGACAAAGAATCTCATACCTTATGACGGCAGACGTCAGAAATTTTCTGCTATGGCATCCACACATTTCCGGCTCTGTCTTAGGAAACTCTGATTCACACAGCTCTTCGTAACCCCGGCTTCTTCTTGAAGTCGTCTTTGGGATTTTGCAGGTGTATGTTCTAATCTTTCTGCGATTTCATTTTCCTTTTTCCTCCTTAAAAGCACTTTTTTTTACACTTGGCTACTTATCGAATAAAGAACCACGTCCTCTCAATTTGTTTACATGTTTCGGCACGACCTCTCTATGTGGAGAACGTACATCTGAAAATTGTGTTACAAATCGCTTAACAACTTCCCTGCAAGACTCTGTTTTCACATAATTATTGTACATACGCTAATTACCCTTTATTCTACCGTGTACACATGTGGAGGCATTATGAGAATTATACCCCGAAGTAACACTTCACAACTCGAGAACAGTTGGAGCGGAAGATCAACACTTTACGCATTCGCGTCATATGACGAGCTGCGGTGTTTTGGCGCTTGAATCAAATGACGAACTCAGCTCGTAACGACGCAGTGCCTCGCTTATATTTGTATACTAGATTTCCTTTACTATATAATTTCTAACAATACACATTGTAGGGAACTATAATTCGCACGGCTTTACTTCTAAATTGACGTTTCGCAAAACAAATGAGCATCGCGATACCTCTGTTGCCAGCCTGCTACTGCCGCGAAAACAACTGAGGCAATACGACCGCTGTAAACAGCCCTCGTTAAATGCAATACCGTACTCAGAAACGCTAACGAATTGGGATTGGAAACGAATTCACAAAAGCACACATACTAACAACATCAGACGTTAAAAAATGCATTATTAAGAATGAAAGAGAATGAGGAAACAACGCATCACTCACCGCCAATGGCTGGCACAGGAAGGACGCAATGACCTACAAAGGGGACGCTCCACTGATCTCAGAGTCACTCTTTTACCACTTGTATTTCCTGAATTACACTGATACATTCTAAACACGCACGAACAATGTACACTAACCAATACACGGATATAAATGAAACTACAGCTATACCGTACACTGGATTATTAAACCTGACTTTATTAACTTAGGCTATGATAAACTACTATACTAGAGAGATAAAGACTAGTATGAAAAAACAAATTTCTGAAAAAAATGCAAAAGAACGCGCACCGAACCGAATACCATACACGCTGAGCGAGATACGTTAACCACGTGGTAAATGTAAACATTAGAGTTGGCAACTAGGTTTCGAGATCTCACTCTGCCGATATAAGTGGATATGAATGGCAGCTTAGGATTGGTTGGATGTCTATGTTTTAGCGCAAAACCACCAGACCGAGCCAAAATCGGTCAAAACGTCAATTTATAAGTAAAGCAGTGCGGAGTATAGAGACATATACTGTTGGTAAACAATGCTCTCTGTATTTCTCTGTGACCCTGGGATTGTTGAATAACAGTGTATTTTCATCGGTATTGAGTGTCCATTATGCAGTAGAAGCGGTTTCGTGGTAATGTTGACGAAATATTGAAAGCGCTTGTAGACATTGTTTAGATGGTGATTATGGCAACAATTTGGAAAGTGAATCCGAGTTCGAAGATAGTAATAGCAACAGAGAAAGTTACTGAAGTGAGCACAATATTGTAGAATGTGAGAGTGAATGTGCTGCGCCAGGTTCTCCCAAACGCGCGCGGCCAGTGACGCCATAGAACCGTAGTAATTGGAAATCGGAGAAAGAAAGACAATAATCTCGATATATATCCATTTCATGGATACAGGGGTGTTTCAGAAATAGTTACGTCTACTGCATGAAAGAGTACACCTTTTTAATATTATTTCAAATGAAACGTCTGTATCACGGCCAGCAGTCACTCAAGGGATGAAGAATGGCATGAATGCGAAATTTGATTGAATTATCTGCATTAGTTTTTATTTTATACATCATTTTGTGTAACAGGCACGCTCAAACTACGGGTGAGCAAATTAAGTCTGATTCCACAGTCAACAATGTGGCCTTTTATTGTGACTTGAATGGATTAATACACATTCTAAGCTCGGACCTGAACTTCGAAGTGCGGGCATTCCCGTGGTGTCGTTATGCTGTGCAACGGGAAGTGATGAGTCAACGGTAGCCAGATAAGCTGGGCGTGCCTGTCGGCCAACCGGTATGAGAAACTCATTGTACATTGAGGGGAATGGGCTGGACTAGGGAGGGGTGATGAGAGTAGGCCTATAGCGAGATGGATATGAAGTAAGGTTGACATGAAGTTGTTAGTGTTGAACTGTAGAAGTAGGCCTATATAAGGAAAGGAATATAATTAATACATATGTATACAACAGGTTTTGTAATAGGAGACGAAATCATGATTGTGAAGTGTTATTATGGATGTGGAAATTTTCTGATGGTACTGGAGAGTTTATTGCAATAGTTTATTGTTATTGCAATAGTATAGCGTGCACATTTTCTATATAGTGCATTTTATGGCGAATAAGAATCTACAGAGTTGAATCGACATATGGTTGGTATACTATATCCTGTAAAAATAAGCTTGCTTCTTTATATTTGTACTTACTCTCCCTACTGAACTATTCAACACCAATCCAGGAAAATTATTTCGATTTCGCTTGTCGTGGCCTAAATATGGCAGTCGTAAGCAAGACGTAACTAACGAAAGGAAAGAGACTTATGCTTCAGACCTGTGTCCGGCATAGGGTTGCCACTTTTTGATATAAGAAATAAGGGACATTTACCTAAAAAACGGAACTTTTCACGAAAATAAGGGACAGCTCATAAATATTAGAAAATCAAACGTTAGGTATGAATTTCAATTAAATTATAATTAGTGTCATTGAAACATAAAATAATTATTGAAATTCGTAAAAGAAACTAAGTTACGCCGTTTTAACAGTACATACAGTACAATGCACCTGACATTTTAACATTGATGTCTTCGATGAGCTTTAATAACTTCACAATAATTTACGTAGATTTAGTCTCAAGCAGCATGAACAATCACGTTGGAAACCGGAATGGAAGACCTACGGAAGTGCGCGGAAGCTCAACTTTACCAGCAAATGGTGAGACATCACGAGATTTTCATCTTCTGAGGCTCCAAAGAAAACAATAATGGAATTACTTTGAACTTCAATGGTACTCGAATCAAATGTGGCTTCTAAAATATTTAGGGACAAAAAAAAGAGAAACGCTTGATTTTACGGGACAACAGTTATAATTATTGAAATTCGCAAAGGACGGGATGCAAAATTTTCACCTCAAAACGGGATGTTCCTTACAATGCGGGACAGGTGGCAACCCTAGCCCGGCCTACACTTCAACAATGCTAACGAATGGCGGATAGTGTATAGTCACGAAATACGAGGCTCGCGGTTTGTGCGGCATTAGGAGGTGAATTTTAGCAGTTTGACAGTCTTAAGTGTGATACACTATTCTACAGTTATCCACATCAGAGTGTTCGTGAAGTGTTCAGTGAAATCTGAAGCGCAATATCTACAAAAACAACCATGCCCCCGAAGTTAAACAGGTCCCAATGGAAGCCATTGTGAAGCAAGCGGTGCATGAAGCGCTGAGCAATAAGGAGACTCTCAACACGCTTGCCAACCTCATCCAAGATTAGGTGACGAAGACAGTTGTAGAGCAGCTGAAGGAAACCATAAATTTCAATACGAGTGTGATCGAGGAACTAAATCGTACGCTTTAAGAAAGAGACACGACAATAAGGGAATTAAAAAGGGAGCTGCATTTTAAAACAGACAGTTTAGAGCAGTATCAAAGAAGACAGTGCTTGCGTGTGTTTGGTGAGGAAGAACCTGCAAGCGAAACACGAACAATATTGTCATTGAAATTGGAGTGGAACTCTCAGTGCATAGGGTTGCATGTTTCGTACCGGAAAAGAAATGCAATGTTTGTAAACAAAAAGAAGCTCAAGGGTACAAACAGAACAATTAGAGAGGACCTAACCCCAGAGAGACTGCGGCTTCTGCAGGACGCTATAAGTAAGTTCAGTGTACGAAACGTGTGGTCGAAGGATGGCATAATTTATGTTAAAAAGGGTACTCGTAAAATGCCTGTATCAACCCGCGAAGATCTCCATCGTATTCGCTAACCATGAGTCGACATTCTGTAAACTATATACCACTGTATATAACTTTAATTAGAATTTCAACTGTAGCTATAGCCTACATTTTTATCATTAATTTCGGTTTTTAGTTTCTCAATTTTATCTAGTGTAGTTTTTCCTTTTATATCTACAGTTAAATTTCAAGTTGACAGCAACAAGCAACCAGGAAACAAATGCCTCTAGCTTCAGCCTCTCCAACCCACAGTCCCAAGCAGGTCACTACTTGTATCTCCCAGCCCCTACGCTAAGTACCGCTAATCACCTTCAAGACATTCTTTCGCCTTACCCTACCTCCTTACAAATAGCTCATGTAAACACTCAGAGCATTCTTTCACATTTTCCGGAATTCTCTGAAATATTTTCACCCTGCAACCTGCATTCTCCGAGTCGTGGTTGCGTCATTCTATCCCTTCATCTCTTGTTAGTATGAATGGTTATTCATTAGTTAGGTTGACAGGAGCGGTAAGCTCGGTGGTAGTGTCGGTATGTATGTACGGGATGATGTGAAGTATAAGGTCCCCCAGTGAGTTCTCCAATAGCCCTGAATTCATGTTCGTTCAGCTCATAGTTCGCGGTACGAAGTGCTTACTTGGTGTGGTATATCGTCCGCCGAAGACTGGTAACATCACAAATCTAGAGGAAGCCTTACATGACGTAACACCCAGGTATGAGCATTTGATTTTAATGGGAGCCTTTAATACAGACTTGACAAACAAATCTACCGAAACAAAACGATTGACTGAGATCTTTTCATCCATTAATTTGACAATACTACCCCTAAACTCTACACATACTTGCCAACTCAAGTTCCTCGATTTAACAATTACTAATAATACCAACCGAATCCTAACTCATGGACAAAAGCCCGTTCCCGGTTTCTCCCGACATGACATGGTTTACGCTGCGTATTCTTTGAAGTGCCCTAAATTCAATCCGAATATGTAATTGCATATAGAGATTTTAAACACTCTAATGAAGATGCTCTAAACACACCATGGCACAATATTAAGTTCATAAATGATATTGACGGAAAAGTAAATCATTTTAACGAACTACTTCTGACTTTGTATGACAGACATGCACCACTACACACTGTTAGGGTAAAGAGACCTTCAAACCCCTGACTTTCCCAAGAAATACGCGACCAGATGAAAATAAGGGACGCAGCCTACAATTATTACGTGAAATATCCTACATCTGACAATTTCGTAAAGTATAAAAAACTGCGAAACAGAACAATACAGTTAATTAGAAATACTAAAATACGCCACTCTTATGATATTTTGAACACTCAAAATTCCAGTCAGGTTTGGAAATCTGTTCGCGAAAAGGGATTATGCAAAAACAAGATAAATGACAACTGTAATGCACCACTAGCTGAACTAAATTCATATTTTAACTCACGATCCTTTCAGAATGACGAACAGACCAAAGGAGCTGTAATCAACAGAATATCGTCAAAAGTAAGTCATAATGGCGAGCAGTTCTATTTTTCTCATGTGCCCCCTAGTGACGTTAGGGGCGTCTTCAGTGAAATAAAATCAGGGACCACTGACCATGATGGAATCAACCTGTCTTTAAAAAAATCATAGACATTATACTTCCAACAGTCACGCATATCATTAATAACTCACTGATGACTGGAGTCTTTCCTTCGAATTGGAAACATGCAATCGTCCGACCTTTCCCTACAAACAACAACCCCAACAGCCCCGAAGATTATCGTCCTGTTCCAGGAACGTATGGTAGCAGGTATGAATGAGTTGTTGTACGAGTTACTGTGATGAATGGGAATGGACAAGAGGGAACGTGTGGATGACCTTGAGGGAGCTCTATAGGAAGGAGAGAGGTCATCATAATTGGTACGTATAAATCTCATGCTAAAATAGAAAACACATCTATACCCAATGTTACGCTCAGTGGAATACCAGTAACATTTAGTGATCATATTAGTAAAAATGTTGGAGAAAATAGTACATAAGCGAATGACTGAATATCTTATACAATACAACTTACTTGACAAATATTAATCGGGGTTCAGAAAAAACTACAATACTACCACGGTATTAGTTAAAGGGACAAATTGCATGCAACTGCGATAGATAAAGGACAAATGACTATACTTGTTCTCTTGGACTTAAGCAAAGCCTTCGACTGTGTAGATAGAGACACTCGCTAAACATAAGACGCTGATATTCTCTTACAGCACTTTAACCTGGGTACAATCATATCTTGGTGGTCGTCAGCAGCGTGTATCATTGGGAAACGATACATCTTCGTCGCAAACCACTAAGGTGGGCGTGTCACAGGGTGGAGTATTGTCACCTCTTCTGTTGTCATTATACATGAACGACTTATGTGAGATGCTGACCCATTGTAAATATCACCTGTATGCAGATGAAATTCAATTATATATTTCACACAAAGCCTAATGACTATTCAACTCAATCACTAAGTTAAACGAAGACCTAGCAAATGTTAATGACTGGATTAGCAGACATAGCCTGAAAGTGAACCGATCAAAATCACAGGCCATCATAATTGGTACGTATACGTCTCATGCTAAAATACAAAACATATCTATACCCAGTGTTACGCTCAGTGGAATACCAGTAACATTTAGCGATCATGTAAAGAACCTTGGAGTAGTCTTCGATAAATATTTAAGTTGGTCGGAACATGTCACAAAAATTTGTCAAAAAGTATTCTATTCATTACATTCTGCAAAATGGATGAGGGACTTCCTTCCAAGAAGCACAAGAAAATTATTAGTTCAGAGTCTAATATTTCCAATATTTGACTACGGAGATGTAATTTATAATAGTATAAGCAAAATACTTTCATGTCAACTACAGCGAGCCTACAATGCTTGTGGTCTATTCGTATTAAATATCCCAATCCGAACTCATATTAGCCCTTTCCTCTCTCAGCTGTCATGGCTAAGATTGACTGAACGACGTAAATACCACGCTTTTTCCCTTCTCCACAGTATTCTGCAAACGAGCAAACCAGACTATCTTAGAACAGACTTTAAATACCTCTCCCCTTCCGATAGAGCTCCCTCAAGGTCATCCACACGTTCCCTCTTGTCCATTTCCATTCATCACAGTAACTCGTACAACAACTCATTCATACCTGCTACCATACGTTCCTGGAACTCAATCCCAGCTGAAATTAGAGGTATAGGCAGTCCTGGGCTATTTAAAAGGAAATGTTTAATGTTGTGCTTAAATCTGTAAAAAGTAGATCCCACTAACGTAAATAAGTAATATTTAGTTCTTAATTATCAATAAGAAAACAAAACTATACACAGGAACCTTAAATTAATTTTAGTGATTTTGGAAGTATGTCTAAACAATTATTTTATGAACATTATTCTATAAATTGTATAAAGCTGTTGTACAATATGGTTTGTCATAATAGCAGGCTTCATAGCCTGAGCCCCGCCATGTAAGAAAGGCAATAAACTGAACTAAACTAAGGTCGTAAGTGGATCATCTTTTACAATAAAAGATGTGTTTATTCTTTTATCAATCGCAGGTTTTCTGCGACGGAAGGACGAAAAAGGGAAGATACAGCCTCAGGCAACATTTGCCTTATGTGAAAATGGGACACCACGGAAAACCATATTCTAGGTTACCGACTGTGGGATTCAACCCCACCATCTCCCGAATGCAAACTCAGAGGTAAGAGGTCCTAACTGCACGGCCAACTCGCTCGGTTATATGACGGCAATCAGGGTTTCTCCTCTCGATCATGTTGAACTGAAATAAGGTTCTATCCCAAGTTGAATTTCAAACTGCACACTACTGAAAGAGGACCAAGACTATTCCTGTGTTTCTCGGAGTGCACACTATTCTTGACGAGAGAAAAAGGTAAGCTTCGCTCATCTTGGGCAAGTTTTGTGAAAATTTAGTCGTCTAAATATGAAGTGTGGAGAGAATTCCTTCTGTGAATGGCGAGCTTAATCAGCAGAGAGGATTACCGATTGTTTGTGACGATGGTGAATGGTTGAAGGAATGGATAGTGTTGTTGGGATTGAGATGCCATATATAGGACTACGAAGTGATGCAGCTAGTCAACTCCCCTTAAACGGGAGCGAGTTTGCTAGTTAGCACATTGGATTAGCACCATATGGAATTCCAAAGAACGGTGTAGTAACCGAGCATTAGTTCCAGGGATGTCATCGAGTGGTAAACATGGTGTATATAAATCTATTTGTATAATTATTATTCGCGGTGTGTGCAGAAGTGACGATAAGTATAATGCGCGGTATTATTATATTTTTTATGGTAAAGATTGGAGTGCAGTACTCCAAAAATGCTATAGTCGCTTCAGAGAACCATCCTGGGTACCTGAATTGTGAATAATTGTAAAATGTAAGTATGCAAATAAAAATCTATCACTTTTCTCCTTCAGAGCGCGCAGTTTTATACGACCTGGACAGTTACAAAATATCCACGCATTGTTTGAAAGCCTTAATCCGACCATCGTGTGTGTTAGTGAGACGCGGTTGCACAGCGATGTTAATGACTCAGACGTGTTTCCTGACTCGCTGATATTGTCCATACGGACCGGCCCCACGCCTCTACGGGGGGGGGGGGAGTTCTAATTGCTGCTAAGCCAGAATGTCATCCAACTCGAGTTCGTCTCCTGGAGACAACAGCCAAAACACTGCGGGTAGAAGTGGCACTCAACAAACACAAATTCATTATTGAATCAATTTATTGTGCCCCTAACTCGTCTCCAGGAATGAAGGAAGGTGTGAAACATGTACAAAAATATACGATGCCATATTGTCGGTGATTTCAACCTAGAAATTACGTGGTGCAGAAACGCTGCCCCTGTTCTAAATAGTTCCCTCGGCAATGTTTTCCTTTCTGTTTTCTATGATTTACTCCTTCATCAGTCAATATTAGAAGCCGCGTGTATTATGCAAGCAACCTTGATCTTTTCCTAAGTAACATACCACATTCCGTCCAATCCCTTAATATTATTCCTGGATTCTGTGACCATCAGGCAATTCTTGCAACAAAAACTCATATAAATTCATCCCCGAACTCCATACCAGAACAGCTTATAATTTTTGCCGAAAAAACTGGAACGATCTGTCCAATTTACTATCAAACTGCCTCCCTGTTTTTACCTAAAAATTCACCGGCAGTACAGACATAAACAAGATAGATAAGACTGTAATAAAATGTTCTTTCAGTGAGTAGATGAAAGCACACCGATAATAAATACAACCAGCGAAAGGAATTCCCTAGGGATCACCAAGAAGATGGTACGAGAGATTCGAAGGTGGTCCGCTTGTTCCAAAAATGGAAAAGAAGCCCAACCGACTGTGAGTGGGAGATGTACAGGCTGCCTAGGAACAAGGCTAAACAATCTATCAGAGAATCCAGCGATTCTTATATTCACAGTCTCAATACCAGCTGGAAGGAACTGTTGGCTTGTCTCAGGAGAAAAGGTTGCAACAGAGCTAAATCTGTATTTAAACATAATGGTACGGCAGTCCCAATACCAAAAGAAATTGCAGAAACCGTCAATAGGAAATTTAAAAATAAGTTCTCCGCCCCAGCTGAGGAAGAGCACACACTCTCTTCGAGGAAAACTGTCCCTCTCTTCCCTGTATTCTTCAACAAGTGAAGTCAAGGAGAGCCCTCTGAAAACAAGACTGTATGCCGCGACTGGACCAGATCGAGTGCCAGCAGCCACCTTGGCGTCCTCTCTTCAACCATTCCACGAATACCGGCGCTGTACCTTTGGAATGAAAAGAAGGCGAACTAGTCCCTATTTTCAAAGGTGGAGACAAGGAAAGCGTAGATGATTACCACTCAGTTTCGATTACATCAGGGGTCTGTAAATGCACGGAACGTCTAGATGTTAAATATATGTTCGATTTTCTCAAGGAACCTGTTGAACTCAAACCAGAACGGCTTCAATCTTGGAAAACCCGTCACAACACTTTTATCGCAAGTCACTCATGACTGGTGGTTCTCTTTGGAGCAGACGGATGTCTCACAAATAGACTGTGTGACTCTGGACTGGAACAAAGCTTTTGACCAGGTATCATATCAAAGACCTGTTAAAAATTAAAAACTACGGCATTTAGGGTAAACTGCTGGCATGGCTGAGGTCATGTTTTGATTGGTCTTACGCAATGTGTTGTATACGGAGGAGCCAAAACAGACCAAGCCACAATTACTTCTGGAGTAATTCAGGTTCGTGTGATAGGGCTCCTCCTGTAAAAGATTTATGCTCCCGAGTTACCGGATTGTGTAAATTCGACCATGGCACAGTATGCTGATGACACAGCCATTTACAGAGCCACGAAAATTAATGATGAACTGGAATAATTCCAATCGGATATGGATAGTATAGCTCTGTGATGTGATGTAAATAAAATGTATATAAATGATAAGAAGTGTAAATATACAAGACTAAGCAGAGCTAGACAACCACTCCAGAACCAGCCTACTCTATGCTGAATTCAAAGGCAGGTTTTGTCCGCAGATGTCTCTCGGGAGGGGGGGGGGGGGGAGAAGTAAAGCCCTACGAGCGGCTTATATTTCTCTGGTGCGGCCAGTACCACTATAAATGGTTTTCCTTCCTGGCACTCAACGATAGCAGAAAATATGAGGAAACTAGAAGTTGTCCAGCGACGAGCACAACGTATGAATCAGAAACAAATCTCTCTAAACACACCCAGGTCATTGCCACCAGTGAACTCGTTACGTAAACAAATAGACGTAGCCTTCTTTAAGAAATCCGTGACTTACAACACACGCTTCTCCCCTTTCCATCGCCTGCAGCTTAATTACCGCTCTGTTAAGAGAGGCCAAGGAGATACTCTTGTCGCACTCCTCGCTGAACGACTTCATATTTACACACGCTCTGCTCATTTCTGGAATCTTCTACCATCTGAAGTAAAACTGCTTCCTCTTCCTCATTTCTTTCATGCAGTAAAGAAATATATGACACCCATATATTATGCATACAGTCCGGCTCCATGGCTAAATGGTTAGCATGCTGGCCTTTGGTCACAGGGGTTCCGGGTTCGATTCCCGTCAGGGTCGGGAATTTTAACCTTAATTGGTTAATTTCGCTGGCACAGGGGCTGGATGTATGTGTCGTTTTCATCATCATTTCATCCTCATCACGACGCGCAGGTCACCTACGGATGTCAAATCAAAAGGCCTGCATCTGGCGAGCCGAACTTGTCCTCGGACACTCCCGGCACTAAAAGCCATACGCCATTTCCATTATGCATACAGTGTGATTCAGCCGCCCTTTCCAATGTGGTTTTATACAACCCACAATATTCATTCCGCCCCAAAAACATATGCCCTGCCGGTATGCTCAGACAACAAAACCGGATATCTTGGTATGTACTGCCCCACCATGATAAGACGCCGTAATGTTGTACTAAACACTAGAAGACATGCGTGTGCTTTCTAGATCATATGAACCTGAAACGCGGGCGAAACACTAGATTGGTATTGTGACCCCAGTGGATCTAATACTTCTTATAAGCTGCCCGGTGTGCCGTACGGAACCGCAGTGTAGTTGGAAAAGGTGTGGCGGAGCGGGCTTGCATGCCAGGTGGGAGGTTCGAGTCTGGGGCGAAGATTACAAATTTTTAAAATATTTGTTTAATACGTACCGTACGCAGTGTAAGTTCAATACCCGCTTTCATGCAAATTGTGTCAGAATGAATGTGTTAGTGGCCCTACAAATGGCCGATTAATTAGCAGGCCGGAAACAATAGGAACACAACTGCCCTGACAATGTTTCATCTCAGCAAATGCTCGACATGACGACTGTTTTGGTTTATTCATATTCGGGCCCGGTGTCCAATAGATCGTCTTGCGCGCTGAAACATGCCAGGTGTAATTGCTCGACAGGCGTCCGTGATGAGTTGCCGGAGCTGATCGGAGATTTCTGGCCCGTGAGTATGAACGACGTTCTTCAAATGTCCCCACCCAAAGAAGTCTAACGGCGTTAAATCCGGTGATCTAGCGGACAAAGGAACAGTGCCTCCTCACCCTATCCTTTCTCCTGGCAGATCATCGTTCAGATGGTTACGAATGGGCAAAGTCGAATGTGGTGGAGCTCCATCTTGTTGCAACCACATCGTCAAACGATCGTGCAGGACACATCCTCCAGAAGCAGTGGGAATTCCTGCCGCAGAAAGTGCAGGTAGCGTGGGCCCGTCCAATGGCCCTCAAAGAAATAAGCTCCAATCAGGCGATCCCCCAACATTCCACACGAAACATTCAACCCCAATCGTACTTGATGGGCCGCCTGTCGCACCCAGTGAGGATTGTCCAGACTCCAATAGTGCATGTTGTGGCGATTGACGTTCCCATTATTGTGGAAGCGCGATTCGTCCGAAAACAAGATATGCGATACGAGTGCTGCATCTTTGTCCATCCTGCCTAATAGCCAACGCCAGAACTCCATTCGAGCTTCGAAATCCCACCCATGGAGCTCTTGGTGTAGCTCAAGATGGCAAGGGTGAAATGTATGTTCATGCAGTATTTGCTAGACGGACGGCTGGCTGGTGATCACCTGTCGTGCAATCGCCCTTGTATTAATGTGTGGATTATTACAAGCTGCCTCCAGAATGGCCTCTTCTGTTTCACCCGATGTAACGGGCTTGTCACGGACTGGCGGCTGGTTGGAAATCACGGCTGTTGTCATTAGGCGTCATTCAACACGGCGGAATGTTGTAGCAGCCGGGTGTCGCCTGTCAGGATACCGTTTCTGGTACAGATGTAGTGACCCGCACGTGTTTCGTCTTGCTTCCCCAAAAATGAGAAGCATGTCTACGTATTCCTCTGTGGAAAACATGCGAATGACAGCAGGTATTACAGTACATTCAGGCCATAACCATAGGAGTATGCGCAGGGCACAAGATGAATAACAGGGTCATTCTACTGTTTGAATGTGGCGAACATGGGTTTATGTTTACGTATTCAAACATAATACCCATTCAAATATATTTCAACGATGCAGGATTCGAACCAGCGCTGGCACACTCCGTCAATTGTTAGGCGAATGCCTTACCACATCCACTACGCTACACTGTTGGAAATATGCTGGTAGTACGAAAAGAGCAGATTACATACGCCATCCGGTTCGGTGTTTGAGACATTAATTACTGCACTGTTACCTAGTTTTAGGCATTGATTCCCCTCTTTGTTACTGTTACGGTGTTTTGTGGATTTTCCGAGGTGAAAGAATGTGCTGGCTGGAATAGGTCTCAACTACAGAATTAAAGTTAATTTAAAACTTTGACAAAGGTTATATTTTCAACAGACAACAAGGTTTAACAATTTTCATATAGACTTTCAAAACTCAACAAATAACAAGTCAGCATCAAGCCAAAATCAGGTACAAAGAAATTACAAGATTTCGGGGATTATTACCAAAATCTGGGCTTCAAGCCCCAAGTATAATTCCTGAGCTCTCAGCTCACAACTACCATTGCTGAAGGGCATAAAACCCCTAAGTACAAGGAGCACTTGCTCCTAATTACAGTGTTAAGAAAAAGAGCAGACCCGCTCTCAATTTGACAAGCCTATCAAAGGCTACAACAAACTTCATTTCTATCTGCCCTTAAGGCACACCAAGAAACAGGGGTATTTGATACCCAACCTACAGGGCCTTTACATGAGGAAAATAAAACATCAGGTTAACTTACTGGCCCATAATACCAAATAGAATGGAGGCGAAGCTTGCCCTCCTAATACACTTTTAAAACCTACTTGGCACTAGGCCGCTTACGCAAGGGCTAATCCCATACTAAGGAGGTGACATGATAAGAAAACTTTATTACATTACGAAGAGAAGAAAAACGGTTATGAAAACGTAGTCACCTCAAAACAATATGAGTGGGAGCTCGAGAGGGTTAGGCACTCTCTATCCCAATTTGTAGTTAAAAAGACGGACTTTTTTTACCAAATGTCTATTATATTTTAAAGATACGTTACATGAGAAATGTTTCGAACCTGCCCCGAGGGTTAAACTGCTGAGCTAGCAAGAAATAAAGTTATTAAACGGCCATTACCTTGTGGATGAACTGCTGCCCGAAGAAAGAGGCGCTTCCCGCCCCCTGCTACATAATCACACACTAAGCAAAATGTCGATGAAGTGGCACCGAGACAAGAAAATCAGCAGTTTATATACCCTCGTGGAACATTCGAGACCTTTCAAGAATGAGTACACACCCCCCCTAAACTTTATTGGATAGCTTAAAGCAACATCTCCATATCGGAGAAGACATACGTTATTGGTCAAAAATTAATGAGAGAAATTCGGGATTGGCTAAATTCAAAACAAGCGGGAAGAAATTATTAATGTTGTCAACCCCCAAACCACAGAACAAAATTTAGTAAGGTTAAAAACTTATGAACACAAAACTTCTTCAAGAAGGTTCATTCCTTTGCAACAGAGTGCGTAATCCCAGGTTTTTCTCTGTAGAGACATCTAGAAGAGAATGTCCACACTTCTTGATACGGAATAAACAAACAAAAATCGAAATAGACACAGTTCAGAACACTTCAAAATTACACCATTTACCGTAGTGACATCTTTTAAGAAATAGTAGAATTAGTTCAGTTTTCAAGGTTCCAAACTTCTCCTGTAGAGGAGTTTAAACTGGTGCAATATTTGAATGAGCGGCATGGAGGTGTACCGCCCGGTACAGACCTCCCCCCCCCCCGAAAGTCCTTCCAAGGGGTGACACCGAAGAAAACAAAATTTTGTTACAAAAGGATCCACGTTTTGCTGATGAGTTGCAGAATTTAGAAGAGAGAGATCAAATTTTGCAGTAGTCTAAGGTCTCAGAAGTTATTTGATATAAGTGGGATTAAATAAAATCCAGTTTTGGAATTTCTTAGTAGTAGCTTTTGATGAAAGGTCTCTATGGTTGTAGTAATTGAATTCCAAAGGAAAACTTCAATTCTTGGAAGAAGAAAAAAGAAAAAAAAGGTTTTTCTAAGTCCACCAGATGTTGATGTTGAAACCAAGAACGTAGTAATTGTGGATATGGCATGTCCACGTGGCTGCATAAGTACATTAGTTGCCGATTAATTTGACGGCCAGACCAGCCGCCGCTGCTTGTGTCCAGAGGAGGCCGCTCGGACCGCTCAAGTACCCTGAGATACACCTCTCCCGCTACTATGAGAGGGGAAGTGGTGGTGAAGCACGCCGCACACGCGACGATTGTTTACAGTCCGCAGGCAGTTAGCAGGTGGTGCACCGCACATCAGCCTTGGCCGGAAGGAGGGCTCCGACTCGCCGTACCCTGGTTGACCTCACTGGAGTAGAGCGGGCCCGTACTCCACCACAGTGGCGGTACGGCGCCGCACGGCTGCGGGGGCACTGAAACATTAAGATCTCGGCGGCAGAATTTTGTTGGACCATTGTATTTAGGGTACGGTCATGTAGTTAAGGATGAGGGGTCAGCGGCGTGCCATTTGGTTTTCCTCATAACGCCACTGGTGTGTTTGAGCAGGAGACGGGAGCTTGATAATGGCCTAGGAGGACAGGACAGCAGTTTAACTGACAGGGGAGGTTGTACAATGAATATTTAAAAACAAAGGACATAATTCCAAGGGCAGAAGGCCTCAAAATTTCTTCCAAAAGTATACGGAGCAAGTTAGCACCGAAATTACACAGGTTTCACCTGCGACAGGTGAACTCTAAATATCCTCTCGGTGGCTGGATTGCTTAGTAATAAGGTAACGGGTGTGAGGAAATCGAGAATAATACACGGCCCATGAAATCTGGGGGCAAGCTTGCCCGCGGGAACAAAATTCTTGACCATAAGCTGGTCGCCTACCTTCAAATGGGTGGGTCTCCGTCCACGATCATATCTTTCCCTAACCTTTTCATGAGACACTTTAAGACTGGCCTTAGCCTTCTTCCAAAGATCTTTAATGTTATCCGGATCTATTGTCTCAGGTAGAATATCACTCAGAGACCAAAGGTTAGAGAGCGGCGTGTTGGGAACAAACTTGAACATCAAAGAAGCTGGAGTAAATTTATGGGATTCACGAACCGCCGAGTTCAAAGCAAAAGCTAACCAATGCAGGGACGTGTCCCACCTAGTATGATCTTCATGATGATAGGCAATAAGAGCCGACCTCAGATTACGATTGACCCGTTCAGCCAGAGATGGTTGAGGATAGTATGCAGAGGTTGTTACATGCGAGATGGCTAGATCAAAACAGAATTTACGGAAAAGATTGGAAGTGAAAGCTTTAGCATTGTCGGACACAATATATTGACACGGATCAAAAGAAGCAAAAATGGAATTTAAACAAGAAATAGTTGACTGAGCGGTAGCCAGCTTAGTCGGAAATAACCAAGAAAATCTAGTGAAGCCATCTACACACACCAGGATGAATTTATTGGCATTCCCCTTTGACTGGGGAAAGGGTCCGACGTAGTCGATATACAGACGTTCCATTGGGCGCGATGCTTGATGAGATGACAATAGGCCTACCTTGGTGGACATGGTGGGTTTACTAAGCAAGCAAGATTTACAAGCCTTTACTAGTTCACGAATTTCACCGTCCATACCTTTCCAGATGAACCTTTCACGGATCTTTTCACGAGTTTTGAAGATGCCTAAATGCCCCCCCCCCAATGGGCTCTCATGATAGTATTTAAAGATCATGGGCACAAGAACAGCTGGAAGCACTACCTTCATCATCTTATCATGCCCCGACGGGCAACATAGAACACCATTCCTCAATACATAAGGGACAACATGTTCCCCAGAAGAAAGGATTTCCATAATGGGAGCCAGCACTGGATCTTCACGTTGATATTTTTCAATATCACTAAATAACATGGGAGCATCAGTCAGAATGGCATTAACCTCAGGTAGTATGGACTCGGGAGGAGAAGAACTATGAACCTGTTCAAGGGGCTCTACATCATTCGAAAACATACGGCTTAGTCCGTCTGCCACAACATTTTCAGTGCCTCTTATATGCCTAACATCAAATTGGAAGGCAGAAATTCGGATGGCCCACCGGGCTATACGACCAGTACGACGCAGCCTACCTAAGACCCAACTTAAGGCTTGGTTATCAGTCTCCAAGTCGAACTTGACATGTTCCAGATAAAGGCGGAACTTTTCTAGCCCAAACAAGACAGCCAAACCCTCAAGTTCATAGATGGAATACTTGGCTTCTTGAGCCGAAAGTGTCCTAGATGCATAGGCGATGGGTCGCCTCCCTAGTTCGGTCTCTTGAAGAAGGACCGCAGCCACTGCCGACGACGACGCGTCGGTTTGGACGATGAATTTCTTCCAGAAATCCGGCATTGCAAGAACAGGGGCATTACACAGAGCTAGTTTAAGATATTCAAAAGCGGCTTGTTGAGAAGGTCCCCACTCAAATTTGACGCCTTTCCTACGAAGTACGTTCAAGGGCGCCGCTCTATTGGCGAAATTTGGAATATATTTCCTGAAGAAATTCACCATACCAATGAACCTGGCAATACCTTTGATGTCCTTGGGAGGTTTGAAATCACGGATGGCCTGTGTTCTGGAATGATCCACTGCGACACCATCGGGCGATACAATATGCCCTAGGAATGACATGGAAGGCTTAGCGAAGGCGACTTTGGATAACTTTACCGTCAACCCAGCCTTACGAAGGCGACTGAGAACTTCTTTCAGATGATCTAAATATTCTTCGAAGGTCTCCGAAAATACGACGACATCATCGAGATAGTGGTACAAGTACTCAAATTTGATGTCGGAGAAGACCCTGTCTAGCAGTCTCGTAAGCACAGCTGCTCCCGTGGGGAGCCCGAAAGGCACGCGGTTGTATTCATACAAATTCCAATCCGTGGCAAACGCTGTCAGGTGCTTGGATACCTCTGCTAATGGTATCTGGTTATAAGCCTGGTTGAGGTCCAAGATGGTGAAGAACTTAGCTTTACGAAACCAGGAAAAGCAAGAATGAAGGTCAGGAAGGGGCACAGATTGTAACACCACGTTCCGATTGAGAGCCCTATAATCAATCACAGGCCTGAAGCCACCTTGGGATTTCGGAACAAGGAAAATAGGCGATGAATACGCCGACTTAGAGGGCCGAATAATACCATCTTTTAACATTTGATCGATGATCTCCTTCAAGGCTTTCATTTTAGGGGGAGACAGCCTATAAGGCGGAAACCGGACTGGAATCGAATCCGTAACCTCAATCTTGTATTCAATAAGGTCAGTAACACCAAGAGTATCCGAGAACACCTCTGGAAACGACTGACACAACTTACGAATACTATGAGCCTGCTCCTCAGGTAGATGTCTAAGATCTAACAACATCTCATCCTGGGTAGGCGAAACAGATAAGCATGACACAGAACTACATTTAAGTAAAGGGATTTTAAAATTAGAAGCAAATTTGAATGTGCACGACTTGCTCTGAAGATCGAGCACTAGACCAGTATGGGATATGAAGTCGGCTCCCAATATAATGGGGCAAGACAAGTGCTTTGCCACAAACAATTTAACTTTCAAAGTAAATTTAGAAATACGAATTTTGGCATTTAAGGAGCCTAAAATTTCTAATGGAGAAGAATTAGCCGAAACATATTGAACCGAAGACGAGCAATAGTCAGGAAGTTTACAAACAGATTTCAATTTCGAATACCATTCAGCCGAAATAATAGAACAAACACTGCCAGAATCTAAAAGAGCAGTTACGGGCTCGTTATTAACCTCAATTTTAAGGAAAGGTACTGGTGCGGCGGAATCCGCCGCAATCCTTAGACATTCCTTAGGGCCTTCAAATGATAAATTAGAAGACTGACATTTCCCCGATCTTTCGCCGGATTTAACCTGGGCTGTGCCTAGGAAAGATGAATCTGCCGACTCAGCCGGAGCCACTAGTCACTTATGCTTGTTGGTGGAAGTTGCACCCGAAGTTGAGCAGGAGGGGGTGCTGTTAGCATTAGGGCAGTTCTTGGCAATATGGGAAAAGGCGCCGCATTTAGAACAGCCTTGGGATGACCCTGCTCCATTCCTTGTCCCACTAGATTTAATTGATGGACACTTGTTCCGAAGATGGTCAGGCGACCCACAAGCATAACATTTACGGGCAGTGATGGTTCGGCGAGGTGTAGGCCGAAGGTTACTTGATGACGGAGGGGGCTCCCTCGCGACACGTAGTGTGTCCGCATACCTAACCCCTTCGGCTGACACAGCCCATGCTTCTAGCTCGGAAAAGGTTTGTGGGCGCGCCGCAAAACACAGATATGACCTATAGGATGGTGATATTCCTTCCACAATAACATGAACAATTTGATCTTCTGGAAAATGAAGAGCAAACACCCTGGTATAGAATTTGATGTCTTGTATGAAATCCGCAAGATTTTCATCCAGTCTCTGTACTCGATAATAATATTTCTGAATCAGAGATGACCTCGCACGCGCAGGAATGAAATTTGCGAGGAGGTGTGCATGAAAGTCTTCAATCGATGACTGTTCAGCTATTGCCCTAACAATCTTGTCCGAGAGGACCCCTGTGGCATATGGATATATAATTTGAAGAATTTGCGAAGCAGAGAGGGAATACACTAGAGCAAGATCCTGGAATTCGACCAAAAATCTCAAAAAAGAAATTACATCACTGGTAGAGTTGACCGAAAACTTAGAAATGCCCCTAAGTAACATGGCTAATGGATGAGGCAAACTACTGAACCCAGGTGACATAGTAAGTAACTGCCTAGGGGGTGACGGAGGCTCGGAGGGAGCATTATTCAAAAAGAAAGGCGGAATTGAGGGTCGACGATCGGGGCCGGTTTCTAGATGGGCAGGTGTCTTTTGAGTAACCCCAGCTGTTCTATTTTCTTCCCCTTTGGAAGAAGTTTCCTCGCTGACAGTGTTTACCGCCATGGGTAGGTCAGTTTTGTGAGTCGTTACACCCGATAGCAATTGACCAACAGTTCTGGACAATTTAGAAATGTTTTCAATGAGGGCACTAGCCTCCTTTCCCTGAATGTCACTCAATTTGAGAGACAATAGATCTTTAAGCCTATTATAAAAATGAAATAGTCGAGCTTGCACACGTTTAAGTTGATTAGGGGATGGATTCCCTTCTTCAAAAAACTAACTACAGATGCTAGCTCAGTAGTATTGTCATTGATCGTGGAGAGAGCGTCGTCAATTTCTTTCTCTCCCAACGTTGGGGTGGTAATAGGCAAATCAAGGGAATCTTTAAGTTTATTGGCATCCAACGCAACCGTGCCGCCAGATTGAACGTTTCTAATAGATAGTTCATAAAGTAATTCCTCCCTACGCAAATAGAAAGGATGGAAGACCTCGCGAGAGCCGGACATGATGGCAGAAAAATTTTGAAAAATTTAAAAAAAAATCCCAGCGACTGAGAAAATTGTTAGAGTTCGAATGAAAAGCAATGTTTAGCCGTCAAAAGGGGCTAAATTGAGACCCATTCAACCACGCTCTGCTACCACTTGTTACGATGTTTTGTGGATTTGCAGAGGTGAAAGAAGGTGCTGGCTGGAATAGGTCTCAACTACAGAATTATAGTTAATTAAAAACTTTGACAAAGGTTATATTTTCAACAGACAACAAGGTTTAACAGTTTTCATATAGACTTTCAAAACTCAACAAATAACAAGTCAGCAGCAAGCCAAAATCAGGTACAAAGAAATTACAAGATTTCGGGGGTTATTACCAAAATCTGGTCTTCAAGCCCCAAGTATATTTCCTGAGCTCTCAGCTCACAACTACCATTGCTGAAGGGCATAAAACCCCTAAGTACAAGGAGCACTTGCTCCTAATTACAGTGTTAAGAAAAAGAGCAGACCCGCTCTCAATTTGACAAGCCTATCAAAGGCTACAACAAACTTCATTTCTATCTGCCCTTAAGGCACACCAAGAAACAGGGGTATTTGATACCCAACCTACAGGGCCTTTACATGAGGAAAATAAAACATCAGGTTAAGTTACTGGCCCATAATACCAAATAGAATGGAGGCGAAGCTTGCCCTCCTAATACACTTTTAAAACCTACTTGGCACTAGGCCGCTTACGCAAGGGCTAATCCCATACTAAGGAGGTGACACGATAAGAAAACTTTATTACATTACGAAGAAAAGAAAAACGGTTATGAAAACGTCGTCACCTCAAAACAATATGAGTGGGAGCTCGAGAGGGTTAGGCACACTCTATCCCAATTTGTAGTTAAAAGACGGACTTTTTACCAAATATCTATTATATTTTAAAGGTAGGTTACATGAGAAATGTTTCGAACCTGCCCCGAGGGTTAAACTGCTGAGCTAGCAAGAAATAAAGTTATTAAACGGCCATTACCTTGTGGATGAACTGCTGCCCGAAGAAAGAGGCGCTTCCCGCCCCCTGCTACATAATCACACACTAAGCAAGATGTCGATGAAGTGGCACCGAGACAAGAAAATCAGCAGTTTATATACCCTCGTGGAACATTCGAGACCTTTCAAGAATGAGTACACACACCCCCTCAACTTTATTGGATAGCTTAAAGCAACGTCTCCATATCGGAGAAGACATACGTTATTGGTCAAAAATTAATGAGAGAAATTCGGGATTGGCTAAATTCAAAACAAGCGGGAAGAAATGAGTAATGTTGTCAACCTCCAAACCACAGAACAAAATTTAGTAAGGTCAAAAACTTATGAACACAAAACTTCTTCAAGAAGGTTCATTCCTTTGCAACAGAGTGCGTATTCCTAGGTTTTTCTCTGTAGAGACATCTAGAAGAGAATGTCCACACTTCTTGATACGGAATAAACAAACACAAATCGAAATAGACACAGTACAGAACACTTCAAAATTACAGCATTTACCGTAGTGACATCTTTTAAGAAATAGTAGAATTAGTTCAGTTTTCAAGGTTCCAAACTTCTCCTGTAGAGGAGTTTAAACTGGCGCAATATTTGAATGAGCGGCATGGAGGTGTACCGCCCGGTACAGTTACATCCGGTCACGAGGCACGATATATTAACATAGTTACGTGGTAAAAGGACGTTACAACATGATTTCAAGGCGTCATGTATTAAGAACGGGCGACATAACATTTCACTAGATTTCAGAATCGTGTGCAAAATACGGTCACTGAACATTAGTACCACACAGTACGCCTGCAGGGGAATAACACCCCTATAACCATGAACATGTTAGTTGGGCTTCACCAAACGATATTGGAAGGGGCTGCTGAAGCGCACTGTGTAACTTGTATAAATTAAAATTTCAAGAATAATATGTGGAAGTACAGTGAATCTATATGCGTGCTGGCGTGAGAGTACTGTAGTTGTGAATGAGTATGTATACAGCGGTATGAGTGAGGGGATAAATTACTGGGTCTTCGTACTCTAATATGTATACAGGGGTATCAGTGAGGGGATAAATTACTGGATATTCGTACTCTAATATGTATACAGGGGTATGAGTGAGGGGATAAATTACTGGGTCTTCGTACTCTAATTTGTATACAGGAGTATGAGTGAGGAGATAAATTACTAGGTCTTCGTACTCTAATATGTATACAGGAGTATGAGTTAGGGGATAAATTACTGGGTGTTCGTACTCTAATTTGTATACAGGGATATGAGTGAGGGGATAAATTACTGGGTCTTCGTACTCTAATATGTATACAGGAGTATGAGTGAGGGGATAAATTACTGGGTCTTCGTACTCTAATATGTATACAGGAGTATGAGTGAGGGGGTAAATTACTGGGTCTTCGTACTCTAATATGTACAGTGGAACCTCCATATCTCGAATCACCTCGGGAGTTAAATTTTATTTGAGTTTTCAAAATTTCTAGGAACAGAGAATATCATTTTTGAGTATGTATAATGCATAAATAAATAATATGCATCTGCGGGCTTATACAGAATACAGTATCTTTGACAGTATTTAAAAGTATACTAACAAACTCGTACTTTACGGCATCACCTTCATTACAACCCTTAGTATAATAACTTTTTAGAAGACAGAATACTGTACATATAGTAGTGAACAAAGGAAAATACCTCCGTTAAAACCTCTGGAAAAATCCGTTAGTCTCTTCTCTTTTCTACTGTTAACATTCCTTTCTTTCATATACTTTTCAACAACATTTATTGCTGTGAAAACGCTGTAATTTACATTCATCTGACTCTGTATGTACAATCGAAGAATAGCCACTGCACTTAACGCCTGGTGTGCTGACGGTACAGCTCCAAATTTCTTCACCTTCTCCTGATTCCTGAGCAGTGTTGACGGTATCTACTGGAGGCTCGCCCACTGTAACGTCAGAGCCCACAGTTATGTAAGCCTCAAAATCGGCTTCTCATTTAACAATGCAGCCATGATTCGTAAATGGAGCTTGTTATCCACGATCTTTGGGGTTGCTTTCGTGCGTGACCGGTAATGAATTCACACCCGAAAAACTGCCTCGCAGATTTTTCGATCTCTGGACGTTTGTTTAATCGGTTCCCGTCACTGTAACCCTTTCTTTACTTGCTAACTGTTTCTCAGAAACCACAAACTCTACACAGCTGTTAATGTAGTCCAACATTTGAGTCACAGAGATTTTTTTTTCTTTGCTCAAGCGGGGAAACGTTTGCTTCGAAAAACTGAGAAATTCGTGTCATCAAATTTGGAGTAACAGAGTAATAAGTAGTCTACACGTGAAGAATAGGGCAAACGGCCGGGAAATTGAAGTTACTTCGAGGTACTGAAAATACGAGTATCAAGGCTCGACTTTATAGCATAAATCAAGATCATTATTATTCTAAGAGTACAGTGTTTGGAGTGTAAATATGTAAATTTGAAATTGTGTTCACATATGTAAATATTCAGTAGAGTTTATGTAAACATACATGTCTCGGCTTGCCCTTTCTCCATCTACCACCTCTAGATTGTACATGTAAGGTACAGTTAGGAAAATAAATAAATAAATAAATAAATAAATAAATAAATAAATAAATAAATAAATAAATAAATAAATAAATAAATAAATAAATAAATAAATAAATAAATAAATAAATAAATAAATAAATAATAATAATAATCCCGTGTGGGGATTTACCGGTTACCTCCATCGGGCGCGTCCCATTGGAATTGGGGAAGCTCGCTGGCTCTGCCGCCAGCAGAGTCAGAGGGTAGTAGGGAATTAAAATACCACCGTGAAAAAAAAACTGATCCCTTGCCAGGGTTACGGCGAAGACTGGTAAATGACCAGAAGCCAGAAAACATCTTGAGGCAAGCTCTAGGGCTAACAACCCTAGTTGTAAAAGGATGGGTACCCTTCAAAGCAAAGTCAAGTCAAAAAGCATGATGGCACAACATTTCAAGAAACATGCCCCAGGGGGTAAATCTTCGGATAAATCCCTCGTCGTGAACGCCACGGCGCACGAGTCTCGTTCGGATTCTGGGGGAGACTCGACATCATGCAAGAGACGAGTCGGAGCGTCTCAGTGTACCCCGAAGAGTCAAAAACTCAGGCCAAAATCTAAAACCTTTCTAGCAACTTTCAACATAAATTCACTTACACAAACTGGCAAGCTGAAAACCCTCACCAAAGCTCTTCACGAAAATCAGATATCCATAACGGCCCAACAGGAAACAAGGTACACAGATGAAGAGATTTTTGAATCCGAAGGCTACCGATTTTTCAAGAGCAAAGCGCAAAGAGGAATCCTCAATGGAGCTGTGATGTTTGGAACCGCGTTTGCTGTTAGAACCAAGATCCTTAAATCGGTCGCAAATTTCGAACCTGTGAATGACAGATTGTCTATACTCACAATTAAATGCACGAACAAAACCTACGCCCTAGTTAACGCACATGCTCCTCCAAACGATAAGAACAAGTCTGATCCAGACGAAGTTGATAATTTCTGGGACCTACTGGATGAAAAATTAAACAAAATCTCCAAACACCATGTCAAGCTTCTTTTGAGTGACTTCAATGCCCAACTAGGTCGTGAACAGAAGTACAAGAAAGTTATAGGAAATTACCTTGCTCACAAAAGAACCAATCCCAACGGCAAAATACTGGTGTCCATTTGCGAAAATCACAACCTGCAGGTCATGTCGACCCACTTTCGCCATCTACCCAGAAAGCAAATGACTTGGCGTTCTCCCGTCCAAGCTCTCGGAGAGTTCCAAATTGATCATGTTGCAGTCTCCAGGAGAAACAGCCCTGAGATTATGAATGTCAAGGTAAAGAAAGGCATCAATGTGGCCTCAGATCATTATATGTCTGTTATCAAATTCAAACCAATTCCCGCAAACACAAGGAAGACAACCAAACATATGTGCCATTTCACCGTTCTACATTTGCATCAGTAGGAAAAAAATGGCGTTCAAACCATTAAAAGGTCAATGTGAAAGCAACTAACATCGGTACGAACCGAAATGATAATCCTTTCAACCGGTAGTCACCGAAAGAACCATCCTTAGAAGGCTGTGAGAAAAGAATGACAGAAGCGGATTATTTAAACCAATAATTAAAAAAAGAGACTTCCATTAGAACATTCTACACAATTCAGCACTACGGCAAGTAAGACGGAGTCGAGCAAAGAAATAAGCCAGCTTATCTGATTTTAAGATCAAATATTGACGGAGAATAAAATCCGCTGCAGTCCGCTCAACGTCAACTTCATAGATTGAAATAACTGCGCGAAATTTAAAGACCAGCAAAAAGGAATTAGCAAGTTTGGTGCAACGAATACGTCACGGCTGGACTTGGAAGTTTTATATTTGTCTGATACTGCACATCGTAAAGAGCAGAGTCCAACCAGCTGTCAAGTGCAGTTATAATAAGCACGGAAAAATCACATTCACTCGGCAAGCGAGAGAGTTTTTACAAATAGTAGCACAGTTAGAACTACTATATCGAAACTAATCGTCCCAGAGCACATTTTATTCTGAATATCATAGGCATTACGAAACGAAGATAAATTGCAAGATGACAACATTAACTAATACATTGTATTATTCTGTTTCCTAACGTACCAGAGACCACTATGATGTTCTAAAAGAGCAAGGCAGAGACTACTCCGACTATGGTGGCGCTTTACGAGGTTGATGACCCAGGAGGATTGGAAATCAGCTGAGAAGACGAGATGGACCAGATTACCTAAAGCAGAACCATGGAGCGAGGCCTACCATTCCCGATGACCAACAGCGAGATGGCAAACAGGGCCCAATAAGCAGAGTTAAGTCCCCTATGAGTCGTTTTTCGTAAGTAGAAACCTTTACTTTTTGGCTAGATGTGATATGATTTGTGGCATTGTGCGTGCGTATATAATATTGAAGTGTAATTACATGGATGTAGGTATTCATCTGAAGTTTCTGTCAATCCCATATATAGGCGTAAAATACCAGTGAAAGCCGTTCGCAAATTTATCAATGTGGTGTGAGAGAAAGTAATAGATATTTTTAATCGTTATCAGTGAAGTGTTAAAGTGTAATATGGATGTCAATACACATGTGTGATGGCTTTATCGGAATAGCAAGCTTAGAGATCGTATTTAGGGAATGTAAACGACGAAATATAGTAGTACAGCTTAGTATTGTGATACACTTTTCTTTGACACTATGACGGTAAGGATTTTTTTTTATATGTGAAGGTTATGGCACATATGTATCGTATTTAATGAGATGGGTGCTTGAAATGCATTGATATGGATATTACGTGATATTTGGAATGGTAAATGGAGAATGAAGTAATAATATAAGCGGATGTTAAGTTGTGATGGTGATATTTATATTTTATTTGAGAGGTTGGTCATAGTAGTCTTCTGTGAGATAATAGTACGTGCAAATTATGCATGCTAAGATATATATTGAAACGTACTGCTTTCAATTGCTGTTTTTATTCCCAGATACACAAAGTAGATTAGGATACGATCTCAATGCCATCAACAAAGAGTTGTTTGAGTATGTAGGATCATCAGATGAGCCAAGAGGCTAATAACGATAATATTTAGGCCTTCACTGAGTTATTTATGACCATTTTCAAGTACTCTCACACATGGTAACCTAATTCCTGATTTTATGGGAGCAGTTTGACACATCACTGGTGACTTGGTCATTCATATATGGATTTTTAGATGAAGGTAGAGTCTTCTAACATGCCAATTTTTCCACTTGTGGTATAATTTGTTAGAAAGTTAATTAAATACACTTGGCAATGCTACATTCAGCCAGACACGCACTTAAAGTGAATTTTAACCATGGATTAAGATAATAATTAAGTGAATTAACCACATAAGCCATATGATAGAATTAATTTGAAATCAATTACGACTTAGAGTGGACCTGAATTTGCTTATATGGAGATCAGATCTTATGAAACATGAAAAAAACAAAGCAAACTTACAAACATATGAGTTAACTGAAGTCCTCAGAAAACAGACATTGCTTTCCCATACGATTTTCTACTGTGTATGGACACAGATGTTAAGTTTAGCACAAAGTGACATTCGTTTCACCAGTCATATGTGAGTTAAAGGTTAAATGATAGAACTTTAAGTAACTTTGAGGAGCAATTCAGCTCAGTGAGAAGAGATTCCAGATCTTAATGAATTATTTATTTGGCTATTTTCACTGCGATCTACATTCTGTTTAAAAACTATAATCTGAAATGATGTATATAGTAGAGAGTATAATTTTTTTTCATTTTTAACCAATTGGATGCATCTAATTCTTACAACTCTATTTAATTTGTTTCATTTGATTTATATATTTTAATTTTTCAATTGATTCTGCGAACATTACTTAACTATAACTTAGATTTTCAACAGGCCAGGGTTAATGAATCAATAATTAAGGCCTAGATTTCAACTACTTATTACGAGTTTTTCCAAACCTATTTTTCTTTATTTCAACTTAATTGCAACTGATGGAGATATTTATACCATTATGAAACTTTCTACGTTGTACGAGGCATTTTTTAACGATATCTTAGATAACATTTCCTTAATATTTGGACTGAATAGTCAATAAAAGCTGAGTAGTGAAATTCTATAATTCTTTTAATGCCTACTTAGTATAAGAACTAGATGTAAGACTGTAATAACTCACTTTTTGATTGCGATTTCGTTAGCGACACGTACGAATCACTTGAAATATCGTAGTAACCTGAAATTTGCGATTAATTTTGGCGACATGCGAGTATGGTATCCGACTGATAGCGTGTTGGAGACGTCCTTCTGCGTAGGTTGAGATTTACCATAGGCCATCGGCGTACTTTCTCAAGCGGAACCCAAAACCCGGCAACATTACTCAGATAGAATCATTTATCAAGAGCTAGTCTGGATCTCATGTATCCTCACCTGGACGCGGGAATGGTGCACATATCACACGCTTCGACAATGATAAACTTCGGCAGAGGGTCGAGGAGTTCCAGGAGAAGGCTAGACCAAATGACTGTGACTTTAACAACGCCATAAGTCTCCTTGTTGATGCCGCCAAAGACGTGGCAGAAATCAAGAGAAGCAGAAAGCTTGCCTGGTGGAACAGTACCTGCGAATCAGTCCTCCAAGAAAAACTCAATGCGTGGAAACAGTACTACTCTACGGAATCAGAAAATGATTGGAAAACCTACAAAACCCAACGTGCCCAAGCAGCTAGGGTGTTCAGAACTGAGAAACGTAAATACGAAAAATCTCTCATTGAAAAGATAGAACAAAACTTTAGGAAGAATGAAAGCAGAGAGTACTACAGAGCCTTCAAACGCAAACTCACTGGCTATATACCACCATCTCTATGCTTTGAGCGAAAGGACGGCACACTGGCGACGTCAAATGAAGAAAATTGCAGCATTCTGGCAGATTACTTCAAGAATTTACTTAATTGCTCTAAACCGCAATGCGCCATAGAGACCAAGGAACCCTTACTCAGGTACCCAGATTCCAGACCACCCGACAGAGATGAAATTAAGCGCCACATTGCCCGTCTCAAAAATAACAAAGCGCCGCGGGAAGACTCAGTAGTAGCAGAACTATGGAAATATGCCCCACAAGAATCACTTGATATCTTGCAAAAGCAAGTAGAAGAAATTTGGAACAAGGAGACCCTACCCGAAGATTGGAAAGTAGCTTTGATCCATCCATTACACAAAAAAGGCAGCATAAAGAACATCAACAACTACAGAGGAATATCTTTGCTACCCGTGACTTACAAAATTCTATCACTTGTCATCCTGGAGCGTTTGGAAGCACAAGTCGAACATCAAATAGGTGAATACCAAGGAGGGTTCAGAAAAGGTCGCTCAACAGCTGAACAGATCCAAAACCTCAAAACGATCATCAGATATTGTACACTAAGGTCCAAGCAATATGTGTCTGTCTTTGTGGACTTTAAGAAAGCGTACGACTCCATTAACCGGGAAGTCCTGCTAAACATCTTAAATGAATTTGGAGTTGATTTGAAACTGCTGGCATTAATTAGAGCCACCCTGACCGATACAAAATCCAAGGTGAAGTTCCACGGATGTCTCTCGCATTCCTTTGACATCAAAACAGGAGTCCGACAAGGTGATGGGCTATCCCCGATACTCTTCAACTGTGTTCTTGAAAATATCATCAGAACCTGGCGGGTGAGATTACAGGAAACCAACTACAGTCCATTGAGAATAGGAACCAAATCCAAGGGGATCGCAACAGACTGCTTAGCATTTGCCGATGATATTGCTGTTCTCTCAAACGACATAGAAACCGCTAGAGCTCAAGTTGAAATTTTAAAGGAAATTGCCGAACAAACTGGTTTGCAGATGTCGTTTGAGAAAACAGAAGTAATGACTAACATCAAAGAGGCTCCACCAAAACTCCTTACAAAATACGGGGACATCACCCGAGTAGACAAATTCAAATACCTGGGTGAGATCATCATGAAAAATGAACTGGACAAAGAAACACTTCAGGAGCGAGTACACAAACTGGAAATAGCCTACCAAACATCCCGCACAATCTACAACAAAAAATGCCTTTCCCAAAACACCAAGATACGTCACTATGAAACAGTTCTGAAGCCAGTAGTTCTATATGCAGCCGAAACCCTCTCTCTAAATGCCAACAAAGGACTCCTTGAAGAACTGGAGAAAAGAGAACGCAAAATTGTGAGAGGAATCTTGGGATCAAAGTACAGAAATGGAATTCATCAAAATAGATCCAACAAGGGAGTCTACAGCAAAATAGAGAAAATTACTGACACAATCAGAAAAAGACGGGCACGATTTTACGGTCATCCGAAAAGAATGGACGGAAGAAAGTTATCTAAAGAAATCTTTCACTTTTTTGATTCAAACCCCAAAACCACAATTCCCTGGTTTAGAAATACCAAAGAAGACCTTCAAATGCTACATATCTCAGCTGAAGACGCCCTTAACAGAGATCTCTTCCGCAAGAAAATATTGACGAACGGGCTAAACCGAGACGAGCAACCGAAGAGAAGACACGGTGCCCCTTGGACAGAGGAGCGTAAGCAGGCCCACTCACAAAGAATGAGGGAAATTTGGGCTCTAAAGAAGGCCAAGTTCAGTGTCAAATGCAACAAGACTTAACGTGGTCCTTGATGGCCTCAGCGAATCATATATATAATAATATAGTTCGGAAAGACGTACTATACCTAAACATTGATCACATTGACTTTTTTTTCGCTATTTGCCTTACGTGTCTTATGGCGACGATGGGATAGGAAATGCCCAGGAAGTGGAAGGAAGCGGCCGTGTCCTTAATTAAGGTACAGCCTTGTGTGAAAATGGGAAACTACGGAAAACCATATTTAGGGCTCCCGACAGTGGGGCACGAGCCCACTAATCTTCCGATTACTGGATACTGGCCGCACTTAAGCGACTGCAGCTATCGAGCTCGGTATATTGACATTTACAACCGAGATAAGTTGAGAAAGTTAATCAAGATATCTGACTCTCTCCAGTCACTAACAGCTAAATCACTGCGTCCAGGAGTAAGAGTGAAATGGACTCAAGAAAGAAAAGACATCTATAGTACTAGAATTAAGGAATACTGAGCTAAGAAGAAGAAAAATCTCACCAGAATTAAGAACCACGTGGTTCATCGTAGACCTAAAGGAATAATAATAATAATAATAATAATAATAATAATAATAATAATAATAATAATAATAATAATAATAATAATAATAATAATAATAATAATAATAATAATAATAATAATAATAATAATTGAGTTGTATGTTAGTGCAGTTGTTCTTTGCGTTCGTGTCGTAGTAAAAGGGGTGTCCTTGAGTCGGACTAATTTAAATATTTTATTTTTGAGTTACTTTTAAATGGTGACGGTTTATTTATTTACTTATTCATTTTATTTATTTATTTATTTATTTATTTATTTATTTATTTATTTATTTATTTATTTATTTATTTCAACACTGTAGTAGCACAGGATTTCTCTCAACAGGTCTTTTTAGGTTTTTTTCGGAAAACATATTCCAACGAAACAAAATGTGTTAACAACAAATATAGTTGACTGATGATGGCATGAAATTTATTTCTGTTGAAAACCACTAGATAACCCGCGCAAATAAATAAATTTTTTTCACCCATCAGGTGTTAGTTGAATATTCATTCAGCATTTTAGATAAGGTTAATATTGAAAATGAAATGTCGTATGGCTTTTGGTGCCGGGATATCCCCGGACGGGTTCGGCTCGTCAAGTGCAGGTCTTTCTATTTGACGCCCGTAGGCAACCTGAGCGTCTTGATGAGGATGAAATGATGATGAAGACAACACATACACCCTGCCCCCGTGCAATTGGAATTAACCAATTAATTAAATTTAAAATCCCCGACTCGGCCGGGAATCGAACCCGGGACCCTCTGAACCGAAGGCCAGTTCAGCCAACGATTCGGATAAGTTAACATTGATTTGCGTATGTTAACTTGAAACCAAGTATTCACCTCGAATTAACTTGCAAGGCGTATTTGTTGTTGTTGATTGATAATTGCATTCACTAGATTTAATGGGATAACAGTTATGTCTTGACACTCTGGTCATATCCATGTGTACTTAAACTCAGTAAGCTTATCATATTGTGATCTTGCTTTGCAGAGACACGTTGGTCATCAACCCCGTCCTTAAAATTTTATTTTAAATGGATGGACATTGTGGTCATCGAGTCCGTTAACTTAACCTCACCGAAGTATCATTTGGGTCAGCAACCATGCTCACTTAATTCATCTTCAGTGATGGGCACTATGGTCATCAACCATGTGTGCTTAACATTATTTTCGTATTAAGGGGTTATGATGATTGGTCCATATTGTAATTGGAAGGGTCCATTTAGCTCATCCTGTGTGATCGTCAGTTAGCGGACGGCCTTAATTAAGAAATGTTTGGAAATCAGTTCGTGATGTTCAGGAATTTCAGCAATAGGAAACTTAATCCACAGTTACTTATGGATTCCTATAGTAATTCTTCCTGGTTGTTGTTGTTGTTGTTGGTGGTGGTCTACATTTAATTTGAGGTTGTTTTTCAACAAATAGCCCGTTCAGGTATTTCATTCTAATAGAATGGCATTGCACCCTGAAATCGTTCGGCCTCGATATGGGAGTAAGGTCATTGATCCCAGATATTTGGGCCGTGGTTGTGTTTAACAGTTTTCATCGATTTATTCTTTTGTTCTTCTTGAATAAACATAGTTTTCCGACGATTTTGATTTCATAGCTTCTCTCTTGATGCGCTAAAGTCATGTCAGCAAGTGACGAAGAGCCGTTAACACCCTGACGCAGAAGAATCTACTACCATGCTCAGGACCTAAAAGTGGTTATAATTAATTAACATGTCGTCTAAAGATTATATACACTGACTGACAGAGCAAATGCAACACCAAGAAGGAGTGGTCAGAACTTTATGCCAATTGCAGTGTAGACTGACGTCACTGAGGTATGCTCATGATGTGAAATGCGCCGCTGTGCTGCGCACGTAGCGAACGATAAATGGGACACGGCGTTGGCGAATGGCCCACTTCGTGCCGTGATTTCTCAGCCGACAATCATTGTAGAACGTGTTGTCGTGTGCCACAGGACACGTGTATAACTAAGAATGCCAGGCCGCCGTCAACGGAGGCATTTCCAGCAGACAGACGACTTTACGAGGGGTATGGTGATCGGGCTGAGAAGGGCAGGTTGGTCGCTTCGTCAAATCGCAGCCAATACCCATAGGGATGAGGCCACGGTGCACCGCCTGTGGCGAAGATGGTTGGCGCAGGGACATGTGGCACGTGCGACGGGTCCAGGCGCAGCCCGAGTGACGTCAGCACGCGAGGATCGGCGCATCCGCCGCCAAGCGGTGGAAGCCCCGCACGGCACGTCAACCGCCATTCTTCAGCATGTGCAAGACACCCTGGCTGTTCCAATATCGACCAGAACAATTTCCCGTCGATTGGTTGAAGGAGGCCTGCACTCCCGGCGTCCGCTCAGAAGACTACCATTGACTCCACAGCATAGACGTGCGCGCCTGGCATGGTGCCGGGCTAGAGCGACTTGGATGAGGGAATGGCGGAACGTCGTGTTCTCCGATGAGTCACGCTTCTGTTCTGTCAGTGACAGTCACCGCAGACGAGTGTGGCGTCGGCATGGAGAAAGGTCAAATCCGGGAGTAAATGTGGAGCGCCCTACCGCTAGACAACGCGGCATCATGGTTTGGGGCGCTATTGCGTATAATTCCACGTCACCTCTAGTGCGTATTCAAGGCACGTTAAATGCCCACCGCTACGTGCAGCATGTGCTGCGGCCGGTGGCACTCCCGTACCTTCAGGAGCTGCCCAATGCTCTGTTTCAGCAGGATAATGCCCACCCACACACTGCTCGCATCTCCCAACAGGCTCTACAGATGCTTCAGTGGCCAGCGTACTCTCCGGATCTCTCTCCAATCGAACACGTGTGGGATCTCATTGGACGCCGTTTGCAAACTCTGCCCCAGCCTCGTACGGACGACCAACTGTGGCAAATGGTTGACAGAGAATGGAGAACCATCCCTCAGGACACCATCCGCACTCTTATTGACTCTGTACCTCGACGTGTTTCTGCGTGCATCGCCGCTCGCGGTGGTCCTACATCCTACTGAGTCGATGCCGTGCGCATTGTGTAACCTGCATATCGGTTTGAAGTAAACATCAATTATTCATCCGTGCCGTCTCTGTTTTTCCCCAACTTTCATCCCTTTCGAACCACTCCTCCTTGGTGTTGCATTGTCACTGTCAGTCAGTGTATATACAACCATTTTACATAAACTTGAACAATTACAGTTTAACATTAAGAAAGCTAACCTTTGCTTTAGACTTGTGACCCCTATTCCTAGGAAATTATTTTATAAGAATTCTGCACTGTGTTCTAGGGAAAACATACTTGTAAATAACCCCAGCCATACCTTTCTGCTATTTGTAATATTTATATTTAATTACTAAAGGAATGATTGCACGAATGTTGTCACTAAAGCCAGAACTTTAATCGGATAGTAGATAAACAAAAGGCAAGGGAAACTACAAAACATTTCATTACTAGTAGTAGTGATAAAAAGGGGACTCTGGGCCAGGGGCTAATGCGCAAGATGGCCGCCGCGCGCAATCTACCTCTAGGGCTACCGCGCAAGATGGCCGCCACGCGCAATCTACCTCTAGGGCTACCGCGCAAGATGGCCGCCACGCGTAATCTACCTCTAGCTACGCGCTACGTCCTCGGACACCTTCAGAAAATAGGATGTCGTTATCTTATGGAATACTGTCGAAAGAGGCTACTAAAAGGGATACCTGACTTGGAAGAGCAAGTGTTAGCGAACTAGGGGTCAAGTAGTGATAAAAAGGGGACTCTGGGCCAGGGGCTAATGCGCAAGATGGCCGCCGCGCGCAATCTACCTCTAGGGCTACCGCGCAAGATGGCCGCCACGCGCAATCTACCTCTAGGGCTACCGCGCAAGATGGCCGCCACGCGTAATCTACCTCTAGCTACGCGCTACGTCCTCGGACACCTTCAGAAAATAGGATGTCGTTATCTTATGGAATACTGTCGAAAGAGGCTACTAAAAGGGATACCTGACTTGGAAGAGCAAGTGTTAGCGAACTAGGGGTCATTAGCTGAGCCTAGGTATGATGTATGCTAAGCTGTTGTGTATAACCTCCCTTGGCCAACTCCTGTAGGTCACTTTATTCCGAGGGGGCGGGGGTTGATCAGAGTAAAGCTCCTCCAGGGGCACCGAGCAACCTGTGCTGTTGTTGTGTCTGCAATGGCGAACTTAGGTTTTTTTACCTGAGTCTAGCTATGATGTGTGCTAAGCTGTCGTCTGTTTAACCTCCTTGGCCAACTCTTGTAGGACACTTCATTCTGATGTGGTAAGGTTCTAGCAGAGTAAAGCTCCTCCAGGGGCACCCTTGCCTTAGGTAGGAGCCGAGCAACCTGTGATGTTGTGCCTGCATTAGCGAACTCGGGTTTTTTAGCTGGGTGTAGGCATGTTGTGTGCTAAGCTATCGTCTATCCAACCTGCTTGGCCAACTCTTGTAGGGAGTACTTCAGCCCTAGAGGAGCAGAGTAAATGCTACTCCTAAGGATTCGAACGTGGAGTTGACATAAACTCAAAACTAAAGAGCTCAAGTGCAATTCAAATATCCTCACCCTGATTGAAATATGTGTACGATGTGGACTGACTACAGTAAATGTGGAGACATGTTCATCTCAGCAGAAAAAGAATGACTTTGCGAGCTAAGCTGTATTTTCCCCTACCTGGTGTAGTACTAAAAAATGTTGACAATATGTTATGATGCGAGACACTTGACTTGAGAGAGAACGCGGAGTCTTCAGCTACAGGTCATAGCTTGTTCGCGATGACGGAACTACAGCTCTTGCTACCAAGATAACGTTACTCTACTTAGATCTGAATTGTTTTATGAGGTAGGGTGGAGGGGTAGATTTTTATTAATGGTATACTGCTAGTCGTAAGGGTAACTAACAGGGATGAGCTAACTCAGGAGAGAGCTGTGCTAGGACACAGAGGTAATTAGACATATACAGAGCCTTATAGACGCATTCTCTAGTTTTCTTCTTTCTTTCTTAACCTGCTTACCATCCAGGGTTGATTTTTCCCTTGGACTCAGCGAGGGATCCCACCTCTACCGCCTTAATGACAGTATTCAAGAGCTACAGACTCTGGGTCGGGGGATACCAGTACCTCGCCTTACATGGCCTTTTGTTAACTTCTTAAGACTTAGCTGCTTACCTGATTATGGTTAAGAGTGCTACGTTAACCCATGCATATGACGCCAGGCTTAACTTTACAAGGGCGTTACAGTCTCAAATTTGAGATTCGATCTTACGCTCAACCCAACTAGACGAGATAAGACATGATCCAGGGAATTGATGCTTGAGATTGGTGGAAGGACTAGGGATATGGTGTGAGGTGTAATACAAATGCTTTATTTACAGACAGCGTAATATTGGGGAGCATCTTCGAAGTTCTAAAAACGGAGAGCCTAGCATAACATAGAAGAAATAACTGCACGTGCAAGTTGACTAGCTTTCGATGTATTTGCTAACACATAGAATACAAAGTATTTTTTCCCTACAAGTTTGCATCTTAGGTACAATCACGCAGGAAGACCTTACCTATCCTTGTACTGAATACCCAATGTAATACGTAAAATTAATGTGGTGCCGGAATATAGCTCTGCAGCATTTCGCGTATTATCAGAATTCCCGAATACAGAATAAAATCCTTACTTACACTTTACGTTCGATACCCCTGCAGGCCTGACGTTGCGCTGACCACGCGTTAACCTCCTAGGCGATGGTGTAAGCCTTAATACATAACATGCTTCGTTCATTGAGACGTAAGGCTGAAAAGCAACCTTAGGTCCAGGGGAGATGAGCGACCGCGCAAGGTATCAGCCAAAGAAAGACAAAGGCTACGAAAGGCGTGAAAATTAAAGATTCCTTAGCCTTCGTAAACCTAATAGCGTAAGGGTCGGAAAAGAACAAGAGTTAACCGAGGAAGGTCGGATAGGATAGATAAAAGTGAGTGACCTAACACAAGTAAGTAGAAGCATGCGTATACATGGGCTCTTATGGCACTAACCCGGTGGAGGCTGTGCTAGGGCTTTTTGCCTTGTATCTAATAAAATCCATGACCCAGCCTGGAATTACCCTAATTCGAGGTTCCATCCTCCTAACCGGATGCCCTTCTAACTTGCAACTCTCGGTGGAGTGATGTAGGAGGGTGATGGAATACTGCTGTAAGAAACGACTAAAAAAGGGGTGCTCGAGGGCTTTTAACTTCCGAGCGTGGTATAAGCGACAAGAGGACCTCAAGCTGAGTCTGGCATTAATTATAGTTGTTTAACATTTTTGAATAGGGAATCGAAGGTTTAGTGACTTGAGAACAATCTTCTACTCACAACCACGAGGCTTCAGGAATCTGCTGACAGTGTAGCCTGTTACGCTATGTAAGCAACTCAGCTGTCGCAGAGATGCATGCCGTTACAATTGACATGAATGAAATATCTGACCCGCACACACTTCGACTCTTTGAATACAACTCTGCATCTGTTGGCACAAAGGGGTCTATAGCTGAGTCTGGCATAAGTCTAACTCTGCAGAGCTACTACAGGGTTTACAACTTGTAACTCATAAGCTATTAGTTTTTATTAGCTTAACATTCGGAACAAGGCTACTATGCAAGATAGCTGCTATACTTTATTCGTTTAGACTTAACTAGAGGGCTGTCTCATAGGCTGACAACTTGTAACTTAAGACCTCATGCATTACAATTGTGTCAAACACGGAATGTAGCGTACAGGACCTGTTATTTCTTTCTTCTTCTCCTCCTTAACCTTTTTCTCAATATATTTGGATTAACACGACGAAAAGCATAGTTCGCAAGCCAGAAAACGTAATCATGCACAGTTATATTTATGACCCAGCCGAAAATTAAATCTAAGCCCTTGTTGATGTAGATGAAGAGAAGTTTATTACGACGGAAACACTTAGTTCTCAAGCCACAAAACATAATCATACGCAGTTAAAATCACAACCCGTCGGGGATCGAACCCAACGCCTTGTAAACTTAAGGTTAGTATGCTAATGATACAACCGAGGAGCCTTGTATCTAATAAAATCCATGACCCGGCCTGAAATTACATCAGCCCTCGACAATACAAACTATTTAGTGAACTACGAGGGGTTATTAACTGTGTGTCTCTTATTACTCTTAGAAAAACTGATAAAATGTTAGGCTCTTCTATCTTTAAAGTCGCAACGATGTCGCAACGTCTATTGGTTAACACTTGGTTTTTTTCGAGCTTAACATTTAAACTATATAGGCTATACTCGTATATATAACCTGTAGTGTGCCTGCCTCTTACCCGGAGGCCCCGGGTTCGATTCCTGGCTAGGTTAAGGATTTTTACCTGGACTTGTGGGTTGGTTCGAGGTCTACTTAGCGTACGTGATTAGAATTGACGGGCTATCTGACGATGAGATAGCGGCCCCGGTCTAGAAAGCTAAGAATAACGGCCGAGAGGATTCGTCGTGCTGACTATACGACACCTCGTAATCCGCAATCCTTCGGGCTGAGCGACGGCCGCTTGGTAGGCCAAGGCCCTTCAAGGGCTGTAGTGTTATGGGGTTTGTTTATGTGTATATAACATTTTACTCTTACGTCTAACTCTATTGAAAAATTGTCGTTCTCTTCTGACTTCAAACTGGTTACCTATCTGACCTTTATTAATTCAAATTTCGTTTCTTCTAATGTTTAACTGCCTGCTGTCATTTCTTGATGGATACAGTACTTTGCATCCATCTCTTGGCACAGGCCAGAGTAAAGTGTAGCTTCCACCGAAGTCCCAGTCAACATTCATGGCTGTGACAATATTGAAGTTGCTGGGGTATGGGTAGTGCTGAGTAATGACATTCAGAGCATGACTAGTGCATCTGAGTGTTATGAAAGTTGCTGCTCATAGGGTCAGTCGTGCTGCAATAGTACTTTCTGACCCAGTGAGGAAAGCAATGACAAACTACCTCACTCATCATCTTGCCTAGTACGCCTCATTACGGTGCTGCCATTGGTTTTTGGGTTTTCCTTACAGCCGCATAACCTTTGGTGGTGCAATTTGCGGATCCAACCAGCCTCTGGGCTGATAACCTAACAGACAAACTAATTTTTAAACTTGCGACTCGACGGAAGAACATTTAACGATTCAGCTGAAGTTGGTACATTTTTGATAGCAGCAACACCCTTATCGATTGTTATCTGCAAGAACGCTTCTACTTTGTTAGGAATAGCAAATTAATCTCTATTGGTAAATGGTTTATCTCTTCTAACTTTAAAACTCGTGACGATGTGTAACCTCTGTTGTTCATGATCAATGACTGTTCACAATGTACCTTACAGTAATGTAATCTATTCGTCTTGTGTATATCTGTGGTTATTCTTCAATAAACAACTGCACTGGATGATCTACTAGACTTATGGTTTCTGTTATAGTCCTTTACTATAAGCAGTTACAACCTAAGCTTCTCAACATTGTATATTATTCCTGCTAAGGTACACGGGAAACTGATAAATGTCTGATTCTAAGAAAACGAAAAGTTTACCGTGCTAATGACAATGAGTTAAAACTGTGTGTTCAGAACCAAAAACAAATTCGTGCTACACACATGATAGTGAACGGAACCCAGGGCTTACGTCTTATTATAAGGCAAAAGGGCTTCCACCTCCTAGCAAAAGAGCAAAAGGGCTTTCTCCTCCTATCAAAAGGGATCCTGCTCCTAGCAAATGGGCTAAAGGGATCCTCCTCCTACCAAAAGGGCAAAAGGGCTTTCTCCTCCTATCAAAAGGTATCCTGCTCCTAGCAAAGGGGCTAAAGGGAAACTCCTCCTATCAAAAGGGATCCTGCTCCTAGCAAAGGGGCTAAAGGGATCCTCCTCCTAGCAAAAGGGCAAAAGGGCTTTCTCCTCCTATCAAAAGGGATCCTCCTCCTAGCAAAAGGGCAAAAGGGCTTTCTCCTCCTATCAAAAGGGATCCTGCTCCTAGCAAAGGGGCTAAAGGGAAACTCCTCCTATCAAAAGGGATCCTGCTCCTAGCAAAGGGGCTAAAGGGATCCTCCTCCTAGCAAAAGGGCAAAAGGGCTTTCTCCTCTTATCAAAAGGGATCCTGCTCTTAGCAAAGGGGCTAAAGGGATCCTCCTCCTAGCAAAAGGGCAAAAGGGCTTTCTCCTCTTATCAAAAGGGATCCTGCTCCTAGCAAAAGGGCTAGAATTGAACTTGAAACGGAACAGTAACACGGGACTAGGAAAAATTGTAAACGATTTAATACTTATGCTTTTCACATAGGGACATAGCGGCTACACATAGTATTGATAGGGCTAGAAAGAATAGTGTAAAGCATAATGCATGTACTTTATTGATAGGGACAGCCCTTTAGCCCCTTTGCTAGGAGCAGGATCCCTTTTGATAGGAGGAGAAAGCCCTTTTGCCCTTTTGCTAGGAGGAGGATCCCTTTAGCCCCTTTGCTAGGAGCAGGATCCCTTTTGATAGGAGGAGTTTCCCTTTAGCCCCTTTGCTAGGAGCAGGATACCTTTTGATAGGAGGAGAAAGCCCTTTTGCCCTTTTGGTAGGAGGAGGATCCCTTTAGCCCATTTGCTAGGAGCAGGATCCCTTTTGATAGGAGGAGAAAGCCCTTTTGCTCTTTTGCTAGGAGGTGGAAGCCCTTTTGCCTTATAATAAGACGTAAGCCCTGGGTTCCGTTCACTATCATGTGTGTAGCACGAATTTGTTTTTGGTTCTGAACACACAGTTTTAACTCATTGTCATTAGCACGGTAAACTTTTCGTTTTCTTAGAATCAGACATTTATCAGTTTCCCGTGTACCTTAGCAGGAATAATATACAATGTTGAGAAGCTTAGGTTGTAACTGCTTATAGTAAAGGACTATAACAGAAACCATAAGTCTAGTAGATCATCCAGTGCAGTTGTTTATTGAAGAATAACCACAGATATACACAAGACGAATAGATTACATTACTGTAAGGTACATTGTGAACAGTCATTGATCATGAACAACAGAGGTTACACATCGTCACGAGTTTTAAAGTTAGAAGAGATAAACCATTTACCAATAGAGATTAATTTGCTATTCCTAACAAAGTAGAAGCGTTCTTGCAGATAACAATCGATAAGGGTGTTGCTGCTATCAAAAATGTACCAACTTCAGCTGAATCGTTAAATGTTCTTCCGTCGAGTCGCAAGTTTAAAAATTAGTCTGTCTGTTAGGTTATCAGCCCAGAGGCTGGTTGGATCCGCAAATTGCACCACCAAAGGTTATGCGGCTGTAAGGAAAACCCAAAAACCAATGGCAGCACCGTAATGAGGCGTACTAGGCAAGATGATGAGTGAGGTAGTTTGTCATTGCTTTCCTCACTGGGTCAGAAAGTACTATTGCAGCACGACTGACCCTATGAGCAGCAACTTTCATAACACTCAGATGCACTAGTCATGCTCTGAATGTCATTACTCAGCACTACCCATACCCCAGCAACTTCAATATTGTCACAGCCATGAATGTTGACTGGGACTTCGGTGGAAGCTACACTTTACTCTGGCCTGTGCCAAGAGATGGATGCAAAGTACTGTATCCATCAAGAAATGACAGCAGGCAGTTAAACATTAGAAGAAACGAAATTTGAATTAATAAAGGTCAGATAGGTAACCAGTTTGAAGTCAGAAGAGAACGACAATTTTTCAATAGAGTTAGACGTAAGAGTAAAATGTTATATACACATAAACAAACCCCATAACACTACAGCCCTTGAAGGGCCTTGGTCTACCAAGCGGCCGTCGCTCAGCCCGAAGGATTGCGGATTACGAGGTGTCGTATAGTCAGCACGACGAATCCTCTCGGCCGTTATTCTTAGCTTTCTAGACCGGGGCCGCTATCTCATCGTCAGATAGCCCGTCAATTCTAATCACGTACGCTAAGTAGACCTCGAACCAACCCACAAGTCCAGGTAAAAATCCTTAACGTAGCCAGGAATCGAACCCGGGGCCTTGGGTAAGAGGCAGGCACACTACAGGTTATATATACGAGTATAGCCTATATAGTTTAAATGTTAAGCTCGAAAAAAACCAAGTGTTAAAAAATAGACGTTGCGACATCGTTGCGACTTTAAAGATAGAAGAGCCTAACATTTTATCAGTTTTTCTAAGAGTAATAAGAGACACACAGTTAATAACCCCTCGTAGTTCACTAAATAGTTTGTATTGTCGAGGGCTGATGTAATTTCAGGCCGGGTCATGGATTTTATTAGATACAAGGCTCCTCGGTTGTATCATTAGCATACTAACCTTAAGTTTACAAGGCGTTGGGTTCGATCCCCGACGGGTTGTGATTTTAACTGCGTATGATTATGTTTTGTGGCTTGAGAACTAAGTGTTTCCGTCGTAATAAACTTCTCTTCATCTACATCAACAAGGGCTTAGATTTAATTTTCGGCTGGGTCATAAATATAACTGTGCATGATTACGTTTTCTGGCTTGCGAACTATGCTTTTCGTCGTGTTAATCCAAATATATTGAGAAAAAGGTTAAGGAGGAGAAGAAGAAAGAAATAACAGGTCCTGTACGCTACATTCCGTGTTTGACACAATTGTAATGCATGAGGTCTTAAGTTACAAGTTGTCAGCCTATGAGACAGCCCTCTAGTTAAGTCTAAACGAATAAAGTATAGCAGCTATCTTGCATAGTAGCCTTGTTCCGAATGTTAAGCTAATAAAAACTAATAGCTTATGAGTTACAAGTTGTAAACCCTGTAGTAGCTCTGCAGAGTTAGACTTATGCCAGACTCAGCTATAGACCCCTTTGTGCCAACAGATGCAGAGTTGTATTCAAAGAGTCGAAGTGTGTGCGGGTCAGATATTTCATTCATGTCAATTGTAACGGCATGCATCTCTGCGACAGCTGAGTTGCTTACATAGCGTAACAGGCTACACTGTCAGCAGATTCCTGAAGCCTCGTGGTTGTGAGTAGAAGATTGTTCTCAAGTCACTAAACCTTCGATTCCCTATTCAAAAATGTTAAACAACTATAATTAATGCCAGACTCAGCTTGAGGTCCTCTTGTCGCTTATACCACGCTCGGAAGTTAAAAGCCCTCGAGCACCCCTTTTTTAGTCGTTTCTTACAGCAGTATTCCATCACCCTCCTACATCACTCCACCGAGAGTTGCAAGTTAGAAGGGCATCCGGTTAGGAGGATGGAACCTCGAATTAGGGTAATTCCAGGCTGGGTCATGGATTTTATTAGATACAAGGCAAAAAGCCCTAGCACAGCCTCCACCGGGTTAGTGCCATAAGAGCCCATGTATACGCATGCTTCTACTTACTTGTGTTAGGTCACTCACTTTTATCTATCCTATCCGACCTTCCTCGGTTAACTCTTGTTCTTTTCCGACCCTTACGCTATTAGGTTTACGAAGGCTAAGGAATCTTTAATTTTCACGCCTTTCGTAGCCTTTGTCTTTCTTTGGCTGATACCTTGCGCGGTCGCTCATCTCCCCTGGACCTAAGGTTGCTTTTCAGCCTTACGTCTCAATGAACGAAGCATGTTATGTATTAAGGCTTACACCATCGCCTAGGAGGTTAACGCGTGGTCAGCGCAACGTCAGGCCTGCAGGGGTATCGAACGTAAAGTGTAAGTAAGGATTTTATTCTGTATTCGGGAATTCTGATAATACGCGAAATGCTGCAGAGCTATATTCCGGCACCACATTAATTTTACGTATTACATTGGGTATTCAGTACAAGGATAGGTAAGGTCTTCCTGCGTGATTGTACCTAAGATGCAAACTTGTAGGGAAAAAATACTTTGTATTCTATGTGTTAGCAAATACATCGAAAGCTAGTCAACTTGCACGTGCAGTTATTTCTTCTATGTTATGCTAGGCTCTCCGTTTTTAGAACTTCGAAGATGCTCCCCAATATTACGCTGTCTGTAAATAAAGCATTTGTATTACACCTCACACCATATCCCTAGTCCTTCCACCAATCTCAAGCATCAATTCCCTGGATCATGTCTTATCTCGTCTAGTTGGGTTGAGCGTAAGATCGAATCTCAAATTTGAGACTGTAACGCCCTTGTAAAGTTAAGCCTGGCGTCATATGCATGGGTTAACGTAGCACTCTTAACCATAATCAGGTAAGCAGCTAAGTCTTAAGAAGTTAACAATAGGCCATGTAAGGCGAGGTACTGGTATCCCCCGACCCAGAGTCTGTAGCTCTTGAATACTGTCATTAAGGCGGTAGAGGTGGGATCCCTCGCTGAGTCCAAGGGAAAAATCAACCCTGGATGGTAAGCAGGTTAAGAAAGAAAGAAGAAAACTAGAGAATGCGTCTATAAGGCTCTGTATATGTCTAATTACCTCTGTGTCCTAGCACAGCTCTCTCCTGAGTTAGCTCATCCCTGTTAGTTACCCTTACGACTAGCAGTATACCATTAATAAAAATCTACCCCTCCACCCTACCTCATAAAACAATTCAGATCTAAGTAGAGTAACGTTATCTTGGTAGCAAGAGCTGTAGTTCCGTCATCGCGAACAAGCTATGACCTGTAGCTGAAGACTCCGCGTTCTCTCTCAAGTCAAGTGTCTCGCATCATAACATATTGTCAACATTTTTTAGTACTACACCAGGTAGGGGAAAATACAGCTTAGCTCGCAAAGTCATTCTTTTTCTGCTGAGATGAACATGTCTCCACATTTACTGTAGTCAGTCCACATCGTACACATATTTCAATCAGGGTGAGGATATTTGAATTGCACTTGAGCTCTTTAGTTTTGAGTTTATGTCAACTCCACGTTCGAATCCTTAGGAGTAGCATTTACTCTGCTCCTCTAGGGCTGAAGTACTCCCTACAAGAGTTGGCCAAGCAGGTTGGATAGACGATAGCTTAGCACACAACATGCCTACACCCAGCTAAAAAACCCGAGTTCGCTAATGCAGGCACAACATCACAGGTTGCTCGGCTCCTACCTAAGGCAAGGGTGCCCCTGGAGGAGCTTTACTCTGCTAGAACCTTACCACATCAGAATGAAGTGTCCTACAAGAGTTGGCCAAGGAGGTTAAACAGACGACAGCTTAGCACACATCATAGCTAGACTCAGGTAAAAAAACCTAAGTTCGCCATTGCAGACACAACAACAGCACAGGTTGCTCGGTGCCCCTGGAGGAGCTTTACTCTGATCAACCCCCGCCCCCTCGGAATAAAGTGACCTACAGGAGTTGGCCAAGGGAGGTTATACACAACAGCTTAGCATACATCATACCTAGGCTCAGCTAATGACCCCTAGTTCGCTAACACTTGCTCTTCCAAGTCAGGTATCCCTTTTAGTAGCCTCTTTCGACAGTATTCCATAAGATAACGACATCCTATTTTCTGAAGGTGTCCGAGGACGTAGCGCGTAGCTAGAGGTAGATTACGCGTGGCGGCCATCTTGCGCGGTAGCCCTAGAGGTAGATTGCGCGCGGCGGCCATCTTGCGCATTAGCCCCTGGCCCAGAGTCCCCTTTTTATCACTACTACTAGTCTATATGTACGTAAGGTTTACTGATTTTTTAATACTGATTGCCATAGTTCATCTCTTATGAAACATATGTATTTTCTCCTTTACTTTCACTGTTTCTCTTTCATTATATCTCAATTCCTTTCCTAAGTGTGTCAATTTAAGACTAGAGTTATTTCTTTTGTGCTGTAAATACACTGCTGTGAAAAACTCAAGGACAAAAATATCTTTTGCATGTTGTGTCACTGCTAAGTAACATAGCTCAGTGACACTTGAACCATACATAGTGTTATGAAGAGACTTTTCATTTTTGTAAAATTATTTCATTAATTGAAGTTGGCACTTTCTAAGCCTATTTCCGATTGGTCAGATGATTTTGTATTGTTGAAAATGGTTACGCATGCAACAGTCATGTCCGTCATCAAGTTGTGATATCGCATCATTAAGACATATCAAATGCAATAAAGTATTGAAGGCACCAAGTTGCTTTACTTCAAAATCAAAAACAAACATTGGCGCCCAACAGCACGGCTCTCAATAACCTGAGATGTTTAATACAAGCAAGATCATGAAAAGTGAAATCCAGAAGTGAAAACAATGCGTCGCAATTGAGGTTAAGCATCGGAGCAAAAATACAACACATCTCGAATTCGTGGAATCATTCACGGATATTGCATTCTCGTTCATAACGAAGATCAGACCGCTGAGGCCAACAACTTCAACGGATTGCAGCATAAATCAGTAATCAGGCAAGTACGATTCGAGTTTTCGTACTTATACATTCTCCTCACCGCTCAAGGCAAGAATCTCCGTGAGAGCGTGAGTCTCTTTGACATATACACCATCCTTGCTATATATACGGTACACTTAGATTCTAGCCTCTTTCTCTCAGCGCACGTTTTCGTAACATAAACATGCAGTGATCAACATAATAATAATAATAAAAATAATTCAAGCCCATTGAACCTCCTGTTGTCATAAATATAAAAGATCCAAATTCCTTTGTCATATAACCTCAATTCAGCAACACGATTCCTTTGAACTTATACATAACCTTCACGCAATCCCTTCGAACTTTCACAGCATAACCTTAATTTAAATATGTCGCAACTAACGAAATTGAAACAATCGCGTAGTCGAGTAAAAGGCACGTTAACAAGAATAATAAAGTCGATTACAGATGACACGTCAAAATCAGAGGCGAAGGTTAGAATTAAAAAATGTGAAGAGCTATGGAATTCTTTTGAAGAAGTACAGATGAAAATAGAGGAAACTGAGATCACTGATGAAACAGCTGCATTACAGTTTGAAGAAGAATGTGAGGGAGAGCGAGAGCTTTTTGAATCTATTTATTTCCGCGCAGTTACACAACTGCAAACGATATTAGATAAAGCAGAGGATGTTCAAAATAATTTACTAGCTCAAATGAACACGGCAGTAAACAACGCCGTTCATCAACAGGAAGTTCCACAACATCATAACAGAAGAATACATAAATTACCAGAAATTAAATTACCGGAATTTAACGGTGAATTCACAAAATTGTTGCTTTTTAAGAACAGTTTTGAGTCAACCATTCATAATGATACTCAACTAACAAATATCCAAAAATATCAGTATCTGATCGGTCTTCTGCAGGGCGAGGCACGCAAAGTCATTCAAGGTTTTACCATTTCAGAAGAAAACTACACAAGTGCGTGGAACTTGCTTGTAGATACATATGATAATCAAATGATGATAATCGAGACACATCTAGATGAACTTTTCAAGTTTCCTACAATTTTTAAAGAGAACAAATCTGAATCACTCAGGCAATTACAATTTCATATTCAAACTCACATGGCTTCATTAAAAGCAATGAAGCAACCTGTACAATATTGGGACACATTGGTTATTCATCTAGCAAAGAAGCAGCTGGATTTCATTGAGCAAAGAGACTGGCAGGAAAGGGTGAAAGGCAACACTCCAGAGAAGATGCCAACATTGGATGATTTCTTGAAATTTTTAACTGAGCGTTCCCAATCATACATGCTTTTAAATCATAACAAAACCAAGGCATTGAACACAAAGGCAAATCCGAAGGACAAACAACCTAGCAAGAAAGTTGTTATGACGACGACTCAGGGAAGCTGTAATCTGTGTGGTGGAAGTCACCCAATTTTTACATGTGAAGAATTAATTAAACGATCAGTTGAAGACAGAAGAAAACTGCTTCGAGAAAAAGGACAGTGTCATAACTGTTTGAAACCAGGACATATTGCAAGAAATTGCAGAGGATCAAAATGCAAGAAATGTGGACTTCTTCACAACACACTTTTACATGCTGAGGAAGATGACGAACAGAAACAAAGTGTTAAAGAAAATCAAGTGCCCATAAACCTGTGTGTCGAATCTCAGCATTCACCTGCTTCACTCAATGTGAGCTTGGCGAAAGGAATAACATCACAAATACTTTTGTCAACAGCTTTAATTGATGTGAAAGATGTTCACGGAAGAAGAATGACATGCCGAGCCTTACTGGATCCGGGATCTCAGTCGAATCTAATAAAGGAAGGTCTGTATAAGAAACTTGGTTTACCGAATGTCAAGACAAACACACAGATCATTGGAGTAGACTGTTCCAAAGTGGAAACAAAAAGGATTACGAGAGTACATGTCGCTTCAAGGAATGACGGATTTGAGCTGGAAGCAGAATTTCTAGTTTTGCCAACTATAACCGGACGATTGCCACAGTTGGAGATCAAGAAGGACAAGATTATTATTCCAAAGGATATTCGCTTGGCAGACCCCACATTCAACAAGCCTGGAGACATCGACATATTAATTGGTGCTGGACTTTATTGGAAAATAGTCATAGGTCCACCCAAGAATGAAGCTGAAGGACAACCAGCACTGCAAAACACCCGATTAGGCTGGATTATAGGTGGTGCAGTTTTTGAGAACAAACAAGGATCAACAACAACATGCATGAAAATTAGCAATCAACAATTATCAGATCAGATGGAGAAATTTTGGAAACAAGAAGCAATTCCGGAGATTCAACATTACACATCAGAAGAAAGAATATGTGAAAGACAGTTCACGGACACCGCTTCGAGAGATACAACAGGTAGATTCATCGTAAGGCTCCCTATCAAGCCAGATGTCATCCTCGGAGAATCAAGAAAGCACGCACTAAACAGACTAGAATCATTAGTCAAGAGGTTAAGCAGACACCCCGAACTCAAGACAGCTTATGCAGATTTCATGGATGAATATGAAAAACTAGGGCATATGAGCTTGATTGAAACAAACCAAAATCAAGATGTACCAAATTCATACTTCATACCCCATCAACCAGTGGTACGTCCAGATAGTGACACCACAAAGGTCAGAGTGGTATTTGATGCCTCGGCAAAAACATCACTCGGGACATCACTCAATGACAAGCTCATGACAGGACCTAATTTACAGCGAGATCTTTTTCACATTGTACTTAGATTTCGCAGCCATAAGTACGTCATGACGGCAGATGTGGAAAAGATGTTTCGGCAAATCCTCATCCATCCTGAAGATCGAGCATTCCAGCAGATTTTGTGGAAAGAGGAATCTTCAGCCCCTGTGAGGATTTATCAGTTGAATACAGTAACATATGGAACAGCATCAGCACCTTACCATGCCATGAGATGCTTAAATGAATTGGCTACTCTTCATGAAAATGAATTTCCAGCAGCAGCAAGGGCTATTCGTGATGATTTTTATATGGATGACTGCTTAAGTGGTGGAGACATTCTAGAAGACGTGATCGGGCTACGGCGGCAAATACAAAATATACTCAAGAGTGGTGGAATGCATTTGAGGAAATGGAGGTCCAACAGCAAAGAGATCTTGCAGGATTTGGAGAGCAAAATCGACGAAGGGACTTTACTGGTTTTAGACAAAGGTGAAGCTAGTAAGACTCTTGGACTCCTCTGGGACTCAGCACAAGATTGCCTTCAGTTTCGAGTTGAGCTGACAAAGCAGTCACCAAGATCCAAAAGAGAAGTCGCCTCCAAAATCGCACAGATTTTTGATCCACTAGGACTCGTGGGTCCAGTACTGATCAAAGGGAAGTTGTTGATGCAACACTTATGGGTAGATGGATTTGAATGGGATCAGCCATTGTCTCGAGAGCACCTTCAGATTTGGAACGAGTACTATACGTCATTAGAAAGATTGAACAACATCAGAATTATGAGAAACATAAATCCTGGGAATTGCTCTGGCTCTTTTGATTTGTTTGGATTTAGTGATGCCTCAGAGAAGGCTTTTGGAGCATGCATTTATGCAGTTTGTCAAACGCAAAGTGGTCTCTACATTTCCAATTTACTTTGTGCGAAGACGAAAGTAGCTCCTTTAAAAACCATTTCGTTGCCAAGACTCGAATTGGAGGCAGCCCTTCTTCTTGCACAACTTATCAAAACAACAGTGAGTGCTTTGAAAGAAAAATTGGTCAGATCAGATTATGGAGTGACAGTACAATTGTTTTGGGATGGATCAACACTGAGCCAAGGCTGCTGAAGACATTTGTGGCAAACAGGATTGCAAAGATTCAAGAAGCCACTGATGCAACCACCTGGAAGCATGTTCCTTCGACTGAAAATCCAGCTGATCTTCTCTCAAGAGGAATTACTTCAGCAGAACTTGAAGATAAAAAGCTGTGGTGGAGTGGACCTTCTTGGCTTCGCACACAACGTCAACAACCAGAGCATTCAGAAGAATTTGAAACAGAACTACCAGAGCTGAAGGTCACAGCAGTTACGTTGACAGCAACATCAACCAGCATTTTACTGAATAAATTCTCGTCATTTCCGAAATTATGCCGTATAGTAGCATATTGTCAAAGATTCATTTATAATTGCAAACTCAAGCCGCCAGAAAAAAGGTTCACTAGAAATACAAGAAACTTGTAAAGCAGAGAAGCAGGTAGTCAAATGGACACAATTAGAAGCATTCCCTCAAGTACTACATTGCTTAATTAATAATCAAGACCTCCCAAAGAAGAGTTCTCTAAAGTCACTCAGTCCTTTTCTGGATAGTGACGGATTGATTAAGGTTGGAGGAAGGCTTCGTTTTTCGGAGCTAACATCAGAACAGAGACATCCTGTGCTTCTACCAGCAAATCATCACATCACCAGAATGATCATGGAAAATGAACATCGTCGTCTGAAGCATTGTCCCCCAGAGCAACTGCTACATGCAACTCGACAACGATATTGGCCTATCAGTGGCAGAAGAGAAGCGAAAAGGATTGTCAAGAGGTGTCTGAAGTGCTTTTGTTACCATCCTACAGTTCCAGAGGTACGCATGGCAGATTTACCAAAAGAAAGGGTTACGTTAGTTGTTCGACCCTTTGTTACCACAGGAGTGGACTATGCAGGTCCAATATCTGTAAGAGAAAGCCACAGAAGGGGCCGCATTCATACTTACAAGAGTTACGTAGCTGTATTTACATGCTTCAGTACCAAGGCAGTGCATTTGGAGTTGGTGTCGGAGCTAACGACCGAAGCTTTCTTAGCTGCATTGCAACGCTTTACGGCGAGAAGAGGGTTGTGCAAGCAGCTTTTCTCTGATAATGGGAAGAATTTCATTGGAGCAGCGAACGCACTACAAGATATCCAATCCTTTTTGGAAAAGGGGTCAACGACCATTACCTCCTCACTCGCACAGCAGCAGATACAGTGGAGTTTCATTCCTCCCCGGTCACCCCACTTTGGGGGATTGTGGGAAGCAGCTGTAAAGATGATGAAAAGACATTTGCTGACTGAAACACAGGGACGTGCGCTAACTTTCGAAGAAACCTACACTATTCTTAGCGATATAGAGGCGGTATTAAATTCACGTCCCCTTACTCCCTTGCCAAATGATCCAAATGATTTAGAAGTCTTAACACCAGCACATTTTCTTCTAAGTGACTCGATCGTGCAACCCGTGCAAAGGGATTTGTTGAGAGAACCCGATAACCGCTTGTCACGTTGGCAGCACTTGCAGAAAATTCGGCAGCGGTTGTGGCAGAGATGGCAGCGAGAATACTTGCAGGAATTGCAAAAACGCGTCAAGTGGCATGATACTAATCGACGTATTGATGTTGATTCTTTGATGCTATTAATTGAGGACAACATCCCTCCTCTAGAGTGGCCCAGAGGTAGGATAGTTCAAGTTCACCCTGGACAAGATGGTGAGGTGAGGGTTGTCACCGTTCGGACGGCTGGTGGAACTTTTACCCGAAGCATCAAGAAAATATGCCCTCTTCCCATTGAAGGGGATGACAAGGAGAACTGAATTCAAGATTTCCTGTGATATCTTTAACTTTGTGTTATTTTTCATCAAAGATATAATTTCAATATTATTTTCTTTTAATGATAAAAATATGTATGTATAGAGTTTTGTATTAATGCATATGTTCAGAATAAGTGTTTTCACAATAGGTAAAAGATTACAATGTTACAATAGTTTAGTTGAAAGAACTCCTTTCAAGGGGGGCAAGATGTTATGAAGAGACTTTTCATTTTCGTAAAATTATTTCAATAATTGAAGTTGGCACTTTCTAAGCCTATTTCCGATTGGTCAGATGATTTTGTATTGTTGAAAATGGTTACGCATGCAACAGTCATGTCCGTCATCAAGTTGTGATATCGCATCATTAAGACATATCAAATGCAATACCGTAACGTATTGAAGGCACCAAGTTGCTTTACTTCAAAATCAAAAACAAACACATAGAAAGAACTACTACAGTATGATACGGTAGACAGCTGAAAGGAATATGCGATAAACTAACAGAAATTACACTTTTATGCAGAGACAATAAATAACACGTAAGGCTCTGAGACTCATACTGGTCCCCTGGATATCACAAAAGAATGGACATGGTTATTAAAAGGATGTGTGATTACCACGGACAGCGATGCGAGCTGTGCAACGTGTTCCCATGCTGGCCACAAGATGATTGGTAAGGTTTTTGTGGGAAGGCTTTCCATTCCTATACCAGCGCGGCTGGTGGTCGTTGGTGCATGTCCCACACATGCTCGATGGGATTTAAGTCGGGAGAGCGGGCAGGCCAGTCAATTCGCTATATATTCGATGTGGTCGTGCAATGTGAGACATAAAAATGAAGTCAGGGCCAAATGCACCTCTGAAATGACGCACATGGGGAAGGAATATACTGTCACAATAAAGTTGACCGGTGAGTTTACCCCGTTAAAAAATTTGGAGGTCGGGAAGCCAATGCAACATTATGCCTCCCCACAACATAATACTTGGACCAACAAAATGGTCTGGTTCTAGAATGCTCCTGGGTGTATCCTCCGTGACTTAGGTGGCAGCGCGTCGGTCTCTCACAACTGGATTCCGTGGTTCAAATCCCGATCACTCCTTGTGATATTTGTGCTGGAAAAATCGGAGGCGGGACAGGTTTTTCTCCGGGTACTCCGGTTTTCCCTGTCATCTTTCACTCCAGCAACACTCTTCACTATCATTTCATTTGTCAGTCATTATTCATTGCCCCAGAGGAGTGCGACAGGCTTCGGCAGCCGGCACAATTCCTATCCTCACCGCAAGAGGGGGGCTTCATTCATTCCATCTCTGACCCGGTCATTGACTGGAAACCAGGTTGTAGGTTTTATCGACAATGATCCTGGGTGCATTACGTGTTCCCACCTCCCGCCAGATGAAGGTACATCTAGAATCACTACTCAGGCTGAATCTGCTATCATCTGAGAAGAGCACGCGATCACACTCCTCGTCGGTCCAGACCTTAGCACCATCGCAAACAGTGCAGCCGATGTGCGGGTATCAATGAAACACAAGGTAATGGTCTTCGGACAAACAGACAACCCACCGTTGGTCGCTCTGCCACTGTGGAACGTGATATTGAGTGACTTACATTCCTGTTAAATGTGTTTGCAACTGCACCCACTGTTTGACGTGAGTCTCTTCTTGCCTCTTGCACAATGTAGCGGTCATCTGCTGCTGTAGTTCACCGTTGTCGACCCCTCTTCTCCTTCGGGTAGCTGTGCCTGTGGCTCAAAATGCTCTCCATGTCCGTGAAACTATGCAGTACGAAACTCCTGGGCTACACTGGTCACACTTCGTCTTCTTCCAGTCTCCCGATGATTCTTCCCCTTGTGAAGTCATCTAAATATTTTCACCGTAACAGCTCACTTATTGACTCACACTGTCTTGTTCCATTCATTCAACCGCCTCGTTTTGTGGGGCCAGACCCATTTGGCGCTATAGTCGCACTGACCTCAAACCAGGTTTATGCACACGAGGGAGACTTCTGACCTCATGTTACTGCACTTACATTCATTTCCACCGTTTAGTTCCTCAGTTCCCTCTTAGCAGTGATCGTGTGCAGTTGAGTGGACAGTCGCTGTGACGAGGTAGAGTGGACGGTATTGAATAGTGATTCTACGAGTGTAATTCGTAAACTATGGGGGAGCAAAGTGGTGGCGAGGAGTCTCCGGATCCTTCAACCCTCACAGTTGCTCGGGAAGAAACAGTTCAAATGGAACAAGATGCGGATCATAGTTCAAGCGAGAATAGCGGTATATTGAGTACTTCTAATACAACAGATGCGTGTGTGAATAATGAGACTGGTGCTACGGTTTCGAAGACTGAGACGCAGGAACTTTACCCTAGTACTCATTATGGACCCTTCATTATTTTTGTGGAGTCCACGGCATCAGGCAATGTTGGTAACATGCACCCCATGACCTTGGGTAAATTTTCTATGAGAAAAACATTCCAGGAATTAAATCCGTGGCCCGTGCAGGCGAATTCATTCTTGAAACACCCTTTATTAGTTGAGCTTAAGCTCCGGGCATATATACCAAGCTCTAATGTATTGCGTGTAGGAGTTATCAGGGGAGTAGAGAAGACGTTAAATGAGGCTACTATATTAAAACACTTAAAGTCTACAGCAGCCATAAAATCGGTACGGCGTTCGAACCGTAGAATTGTTAACGAGGAAGGAACTAAGTATGTCCTCACGGGATCAATGAAAGTGTTTTTTCGTGCGCAGAAACTTCCACAATATGTGTCATTATATCAGGTACCTTTAGAGGTGGAGCCATATGTTTTTGCTCCCATCCTCTGTAAAAATGCCAACGGTACGGTCACGTTGATAAACATAGCTGGGCAACAAGTCCAAGGTGTGGGAAATGTGCATTGCACCATACTACGGCAAACTGTACAGAAACTTTCCTACAATGCGTGCATTGTCGCGGCACCCATTTAACTGGAGCCGTTGACTGTCAAGCTCACCAACAGCAAGTCCGTATCAAAAAGATCATGAGCAATCAGAACTTATCTTTCAAGGACGCTGTACAGAAAGTTCAACCTATTGAATATAATGTTGTGGACAATTCCCAAAATTTTCCCCCTTTAACTGGGGAGGAGCCGATTCCTACACAGGAGAATCCCCGTAAGAGAAAATTTACACAAGTTTGATTGATTGACCAGTACCAGCTCCAGGATATGATCGGGGTGGTTATTATAATTTGGTCAGAGAGATTCCCCGTACGGAGATGGGTGCTTCACGAGTCACAACTTTTTCCAATGGCGCAAGCCGGAGGATGGAGGCATCTTTGGACGAGCCTGCTGCCACTAGTAGCGCACCAATGGCGCAACCGCTTTCATCATTTCATAGGCAAAGAGAACATCTCCAAAGTGGTCTTTCTCAATCTATTCATCAATTGGTGCAATTGTTGGGTGATCACACAGTGTTAGCTCATATAATGTATACCAGCTAAGGGACAAGGTTTGCAGTTTCATTCAATTCTATGATCAGAATAACTCAATGGAACTCTAGAAGTCTCATGAACAAACGTCATGAGCTATTTAAATTAATTCAGGAAACTACCTCACTTTTTAGCCATACAAGAAACTTGGTTTGATCTTGCAACTCGCATCGCGTATCCTAATTATAATGTTTTACGTAATGACGGCCCCGGTTATGGTAGGGTTGCCTTTTTGGTTCACTCTTCAGTGACATATAGAATTCATTCGAATATTCAGGCCATACCCCATACATATGTTATAGGGTTATATTATATGCATATTTTACTTGTGAACATCTATTGTCCTCCTGACGTTTCCATTAATGAAAGACAATGGGATCAATTTTTTCACCAATTTACTACAGAACCATATGTTTTTATATTTGGGGATTTTAATATTCACCATACAGTGTGGGGAGGAAACTTGGATACACCTCAAGGTATGCAGTTCCTTAATGCAGTAAATAACCATTCGCTTGCTATTTTGAATGATGGCTCTCCTACGCGATTGACTGCACCTTCTGCCCCTCCTAGCGCAGTAGATTTAACATTGTGTAGGCGAAGTATGGTGTCTCTCACTACATGGCATATTTTAAGTGATACTTATTCCAGTGATCATTTCCCCATTGCTATTTCTTATGGTATAGGCCGACCTATTTCTCCACCGAAGCATACAGTTCACAATAACATGGTTCGTTCCTTAAGGAGATTTAAACCGCACATATATACCTCTTACATTGAGGATGAGTTACAAAAAATACCGGACAATATTTTTTCATATCAAACTTTACTTCAGATTTTCACAGATTATATTAATCTTCACCACCCCATCATTGTCACACCTCCATTGTCTTCTAGGAAACCTATGAATGTTAAATGGTGGGATGCGGAATGTCATTTATTGATTCAAACCCGCAAGGTGCTTTTCCGACATTATAGGCAGCACGCCACATCTGAAAATTATTTCCGGCTCAAACGACACATAGCACGGACTCGCAGAATTTTCCATAAAAAACGTCGTGTCGCTTGGAAGGAGTTTATATCGTCCTTCACGCGCCAGGTTCCAATTGCAGCCTTGTGGAATGCCATTAGGGCAATCACAAGAGTTTCGCAACACTCCCCTGCCATGACCATCCCAGGTCAGGTCTTATCCGATTTTCTTGTTCGAGAGACGCCAGATTATGTCGTACCACAGTATGTTCATTCACAAGGCCCTCAAGACGCACGATTTCCGTATTGTTACAACCATGCGATTATCAGGAATTAGAGGCAGTTCTACACTCGTGCTCGAATTCATCCCCCGGTCCAGATAATGTATCATATCAAATGCTTAAATTATTACCTCTTAGAGCAAAGAAGGTATTATTAAATATGTACAATGATATTTTTCGCAATTACAGTACCCCAGTTAGTTGGAATGAATTTTTCTGATTCCTATTCTTAAAAATAAGCAATTACCCCCTGAAGCTAATAATTATCGCGGTATAGTACTAGGTTCGTGCCTCCGTAAAGTCTTTTTAAAGATCTTACTTCGAAGAATTATATGGGTACTAGAATACTATGACTTGACGCCTCGATATCAATATGCCTTTTTTAAGGGACGTAGTACATATGATGCATTTAACACTTTTGTTATAGACTTGTTATTAGCTCGTCACAGAAAATATAGTACCATAGCGGTTTTCCTTGATATACAGCGGGCTTATGATTCCGTACCTTTGAATATATTATGGGAAAAGCTTGCGACTCTTAAGATTCCTGAGGGATTTATTATCATTCTCAGACAACTTCTTACATATAGATCACTGAGATTTAAATCGACACATTATACAATCCAACCCCGGCAAGTAAGTAATGGGTTGCCGCAGGGCGATATTCTGAGTGGTATTCTTTTCGCTCTTTTTATGAAGGACTTCGAAACGGTAATTCTCCGTCATGCTCGAATACAGGCGTATGCTGACGATTTTTTGCTTTACTATACACCTGAGAATTTACAGCTCTGTAGGCAACCTATTATTTACACGCTTCACGAAGCTAGAACATGGTTAGAAGCCCATGGGTTAAATCTTTCCATAGCGAAATGTCGAGCGATGATATTTACACATCACCGAACCTATGACCGATCACCACTTTCCTTTGATTAGTATGAAATCCCCGTAGTTAGTCACCATAAATATCTTGCGTTATTTATCGATCAGAAACTGAAATGGAAACAACATTTTTTATATTTGCGTTCGAAAAGCGAACGGTATATTCAGGTAATACAAGCTGTAACACGTAGGCAATGGGGTGCAGATCCAGTTGTGGCGCTATCCTTGTATAAAACCACTATTAGAGCGATATTGGACTACGGATCACATATTTTTGACTTAGCATCATATACGAACTTAAATATTCTTAACATCTGTCAATATAAAGCAATACGCTCCTGTATTGGAGCTTTAAAGTCCACACCTACAAATGCATTGTTGGTAGAATCCTGCGAAGCTCCCTTACATGTACGTAGAAAAATACTTGCTACGCAATATTTACTCAAGAAATTTTCTCTGACAAGTCATCCTTTAATTCCAAAGTTACAGTTACTCTCGGAGTATTATTCCTTACGGCGTCAGGGTTTGCGACGATTGCCAGTTCTGTATCATGCTTTTACCACATTGAAGTCAAAACAGTATACATTAATACACAGTGTTAACTTAATACCCTATACCTTACCCTATCAGGTTTCTTATTATAAGCCTCAGATAATATGGCCTACACGTAGTAGCTCTACTAACGTAATTTGTTTGCAGGAGACCGAGATTCGTCCTGTTAAAAGAGTGAAACTTTCCAGTATCCCACAAAGCATAAACATTTTTACAGATGGGCCCAAGAATATTACTGGAGTTGGGGCCGCTTATTATATACCTTCTCTAAATGTTAAAAAACAATATGGTTTACCTAGCGATTGTTCGATTTTTACTGCGGAGCTATTCGCCACTTTTTGTTCAGCGTCAGGGATATACGCGGGTTACGATCTATACGGATTCGCTGAGTGCATTACAGTCGTTGGTCTCGTATGAGTTATCCTATAATTGGTATGTATACAATGTCAAGAGTCTCCTCTACATGCTTGACAATTTCGGTATTTATATAACATTAGTATGGGTACCAGGACATGTGGGTATCTTAGGAAATGAAAAAGTAGATTGTCTTGCAAAACAAGCTTCTCGTCTCCCTGTTCCGAATACTAACAATATTGTTCCTTCTTCTGACTATGTAGTTGTTATCCGACAAGCTGGTCGTCAAGAATGGCAGAATTACTGGCGACAGACTGCACAAGTCAAAGGTAACTTTTATTATCATTTACAACCAACAATTCCGGTTAAACCATGGTTTATGCGAGGATCATATTCTAGACGACATATTATCAACATTATTCGGTTAAGGTTTAATCATGCCCTTACTCCACAATATAGATCTCGTTTCCATTTAACGCAGGATACAAACTGTACGTGTGGTACAAATATTATTAATGGCGACCCCAACCATATCCTATTTGAATGTTCTTTATATGACTACCCCCGCAAAAAATTTATGACTAATCTCAAGCGACTCAAGCAGGTATTTCCAACCAGTGTTTCTTGTTTGCTCTGTAATCCTACCGTCGAGATTATTAGAGTTCTAAATTTGTTTCTGGATGAAGCCAATATCGTGTTATAATTCTGTCCGCTATATATGGTGAGATGTTCTCATGTTTTTGATGGTTCCATTTGTGTGATTCTTCATATCATTAGTGTATTCCTTGAGAGTGCTATTTCGGATTATCAGAGTGTGTGACACTATAGAAGAAGTGTGATTGCAAGAACGGAAGTTTCCCGTTTGAGAACAGTGTGATGTAGCAAACTAGGGTTATTATTTGATATAGTGAAAAATATTTGTGTAATCTACTTGCAATATCAACCATAAATTATTGAACGGAAGTTTTAATTTATACTAGTGCTATTACATAAGTAAGGGAGTATTGACTGGGTGAAATGTAGACACAGCCCATAAGCATCAGCAAGCAAGCAAGCAAGCTAGTTGCGTTTTCAATAAGTGTCATATACTCTGTAGTTGTCACTGGTAATACGCCCTTTCCTAAATTCAGTTGTTCTACCGACTGATACAAATCAAATTTGTTTTACAAGAGTTTGTTTTAAGGTATTAAACTACATAAAAATTTGAGGTTTTGTGTCGAAGTGTCAGGTATATTGTTTTATAAGACGTGCATTAGCCAGTTGTTCATCTTAATCCGTTAATTGTGCCATAGATTTTCTTCATTGAGGGATTATGATTTATATCTTTTTACACTGTGTCCTCAACCTCGGACATATTGTTGGTAATGTTAAAGTTTCAATAATTTACATTTGCTATACTTGCATATCTCAATTGAGATCCATAAGAAGTTAATACCGGTACCAATTTTTCTCAGTTTCACCATTCTGCATACATTCTACATATTTTTAATACTTTTAATTCTCTTACATTTTATTTGTAATCAAGCATAAAAATGCATATAGAGGCCTATGTAAGTAGCTTTCTTTTAGAAAACTCCCAGCCTTTGCGTTGCAAGTGCCGGCAAGTCATGTGTTGTAACGTACAGTGGCCACAGAAAGTATTCGTACACCAACATGTTAACGTATATCTTGTATATTAAGCATCATGAACTAATATAAACACACCCAGTGAGACATATGTATAAAGAAAAGAAAACACCTGCTGTACAATTGCTATGAGATTTACAACGCTCAACATAATGAACAAATAAACCCGTCTTTAACACAAAAAGTATTCGTCCACTATTAGATAATTCCAAACTTGCCGACGTTTTTGTTCAAACACGATCCTAATATTTTGTATGCATGCCTTTAGCTTTGATGACTTGTTTCAGACGTCCTGGTATTGAGCTAACTAAACGTTTGATGTACTCTTCAGATATGTTGGACTTTGCATCCGAGAGTATCTCTTTAAGATATTCGTTACTAGTAGGATGGCGTACTTGCACTTCTTTGCTTAGATGATCACATAGGTTCTCTATGGGATTGAGATCTGGACTCTGCGGTGGAGTGAGAAGTCTTCTTGGGGCATTGGATAACAACCATTCACGGGTTACCATGGCACAATGCTTAGGATCATTGTACTGTTGGAAGTGGAAGACTCCTTCCAGATGAGGCTTGTGAGCACTGCTGCTTAAATTATGACGCAACACACCTATGTACTTCCTAGCATCCACAATACCATCAATAAATGCCAGGTTTTCCACTCCATTTGCAGCAATGCAGCCCCAAACCATCACACTCGTTCCTCCGTGTTTTACCTACGTGCTGAGGTTCAAGTTCGGCGTTTGGCTTCGGCCAAAACTTTGCTGCTCCTACCAGTTCCAAACTGTGTAAATTTCGCTTCACCGGGAAAAATAACGGTGTTCCAAACGTCCATTGTCTTTTCACAATACTCTTTCGCGAATTGTAGGTGCTTCTGCCTATTTCTTTCACTTATAAGTGGCTTCTTTCGTGGACATCTACTGCGCATGTTTAACTGTGCAATACGTTCCTTATAGTTTGCACACTCACCATTTTGTTGGACCTTGAAGCGAGGTCTAGACGATGGATGCAGCACTTCGAAATGGTTGCTTTCGTGTCGGATGCACAATAATGCGTCGCTCCCGTACTGTCAGCACTTTTGGACGACCAGATCTGGGTTTGTTTTCTGTTTGTCCGCTGTGCTTATATTTGTTAACTATTGAACTCACCGTAGTAAAGGTAATGTCCAGCTGTTTTCCGGTCTGACGATAACATTTACCTTGGTTATACAGTTAACACCATATTCTCTTGTTGACTCAATGAAAGTTACCCTTTCTTTCGCCCCATACTAAATAATCTTACGGCAACGATAGAACAGTGATGACTGAAGAGGAGATAACCCCTCCTGCAGGCACAGCGGCCTAAACCCATGCGACAACTGATTTAACCAGTCACAAAGACAGTACATCCGCACTGTACGAATACTTTCTTGGCGGTACGTTTTGTAGTATGTATACAGTATCATGCCGGTCATGTTATATTTTTAAACAATCTGTATGTTCAGCGTGTATATCTGATGTCTGTCTTTATGCCATTTATAAATCTGACTTCAGCTCGTATGCCGTAATGATGTTCCCTCACATTCCATAGGTGTACGAATACTTTCTGTGGCCACTGTATATCTAAATTTAGTAGAATGAGGAATATCCTGAAGAACTACGCTGGTGAAGAGATGGGGATGGTAGTTTCCAGACAGAAATTACATGATGTGTATAATTTTAATTATTATATTGATGTGTTATTTATCCCTCTGTACGATTTAAAAGTGACGCTGTGAATGTTAAGTTTTTCTTTACATTGTAGGCTGCAAAATATGGTAGCAGGGTTCGAAATCTTGAGAGTTGCTCCGTTTAGTATATCTGTAATATTATCATACTGCATGTAGAATTCTTGTTATATCAGTTTTGTTATGGCGATTCTTCTGTATCATGTCATTGCCCCACAACAGCTATATCCGGTATTTACTCCTGATATTTTAGTTGCCGGGCTGAGTGGCTCAGATGGATAAGGCGCTGGCCTTCTAACCCCAACTTGGCAGGTTCGATCCTGGCTCAGTCCGGTGGTATTTGAAGGTGCTTACATACAACAGCCTCGTGTCGGTAGACTTACTGGCATGTAAAAGAGCTCCTGCTGGACTAAATTCCGGCACCTCGGCATCTCCGTAGACTGCAAAAGTAGTCAGTGGGATGTAAAACAAAATAACATTATTATTATTATTATTATTATTATTATTATTATTATTATTATATTTTAGTTAACAGTAGGCTGTCTTCCTTTTGATCGATATTTCCTGATTTATTGGTGTGTAAAAGATCTTCTTCAGAGGTGAGTAGCATTGTGTTTGAATGGGTTTGAATCCCAGGATCGGAGGCCCTTAAAATCGTTTCCGTGGTTCCCCCATTTTCTTATTAATTAACTCCCCTTCCTTCCTACCCCTACCTACCTGTTCTTTTAGTTCGATTTGTTAGTGCAACATTAAATTACAGATTCTTCTTCATTTTGCTTTTCCAGTCTTGTGGGTTGTGTTGTTAATTATTAATTTTTTATTTGTTATTTGTTTTACTGTACGTCGCACCAACACAGATAACTCTTATGGCGACGATGAGATAGGAAAGGCCTAGGAGTGGGAAGGAATCGGCTGTGGCCTTAATTAAGGTACAGCCCCAGCATTTGACTGATGTGAAAATGGGAAACCACGGAAAACCATTTTCAGGGCTGCCGACAGTGGGATTCGAACCCACTATCTCGCGATTACTGGATACTGGCCGGTTGTTGTTAATTAAGGACCTTCTCAGTTCTCTCCCTCCATCACTCCTTTTCTTCCCCCAATATTTTTTCTACTTTTATTCCTCTCATCTCTGAACTCTCCTTCACCGTATCCATCCACCTCTTCTGATGTCTTTCTCCTATTATTTTCTCTGTAAATACTCACTTTGGAACTCAATCTTTTTCCATTCTCATCATGTGTCCGTACTATTTCAGCTTACTGCTCTCTATTTTGCCATACATTTCAGGGAATATAATTCTCTCCCTGATTCCTATGTTTCCGATTTAATCTCTTCATGCCTTCCCTATAATTCCTCTAAGAAATTTCATCTTTGCCTCTTAGATTCTGCTTTTATCATGTTTTGTTGCTGTCCATGTGCCTGCTGCATATGTCAAAATTGGTGTGTAATACATTGGGTGCAAAATTTTCTTTTATTCTTTCATTCCTTTGAGGTATCCCAGTTCCAGACCATACATCTCACACATTAGTAAAACCCATTGTCATATTCAATTCCCTTTCCAATTTCTTAATTTATTTCCCATCTTCTGCCATTGTTCTCCTTGAATATTTAAAGCTTTCCACAACTTCTAATGGTCTACCATTTACTTCAGTATTCCCAATTCTTTTACTATTAACTCTCATCACCACTTCTATCAAGCACTTTTGCACACTTATTTTCATATCATATTCCTCTGTCTCTTGATTCCTTACAGTATCTTGTGGCAGTGGTAAAGAAGTAGGGGACTGGAAATAATAATAATAATATTGCATTGAAAATTACTCACTTGTGTTTAGGACTCCATTTTGAATATTATTAGGTTCCGAAATGTTGCTTTATTAGTGATTCTGTGCGTAATATTGGTAATGATTGCACTTAAGAAGTAGGAGGATATATTTATGATAGCCATCTTTGTTTCCAGAGATGTTATGGTATAGACTGGTTACTTTGACTTTACAGCAAAGCATGGAACTTCAGATAGTTGAGGAAAGCATGGAGGTTACAATGCAAAGCATGGATGTTACAACATAAAGCATGGATGTTACAACTCCTCTAATTTAGTAGCTGTAACTTATCTTTGCAAAATCCAGACCAGGCTCTGTCATGAGAACAGTGGCCCCCTTTGGGGGCCACACTCCCTTCGAGAGGCTCTTAACTGTAGCAAAGGCTTTTCAGTCTGTCAAACACATAGCAAATACAATGTAAATTAAAACACTAAAAGCATATCTGTAAAGCCTTTGCTACATTTAACTAAGTCAACACTGGTAAACATGGCTTCATTTTTAACAAAAAAAAAAAAAAAAAAAGCTCTTAACTATCGCCACGGCGCATACTGCCCGCACGGCAAGAAAAAAAATAATTTAGTAGCTGTAACCTATCTTTGCAAAATCCAGACCAAGCTCTGTCATGAGAATAACATCTTTGCATTGTAACTTCCATGCTTTATGTTGTAACTTTTGTTAAAAATGAAGCCATGTTTTCCAGTGTTGACTTAGTTAAATGTAGCAAAGGCTTTTCAGTCTATCAAACACATAGCAAATACAATGTAAATTAAAACACTAAAAGCATATCTGTAAAACACACACTAACATACAAAGAATGACATGTTTCGTTCTACAAGAACATCCTCAGATTCTATCAAATCACTTAAAATAAGCTTATATATGTACAGTATTGTTTACGTAGCGTAAACTTGTCAAAGATAGAGAGATAAGTGATAACATGAAACAGTAATGACAAAAAATAAATTATGTACAATTATAATATAGTGAAAAACTTACGTATTTATCTAGACGTAAGTTTTTCACTATATTATAATTGTACATAATTTATTTTTTGTCATTACTGTTTCATGTTATCACTTATCTCTCTATCTTTGACAAGTTTACGCTACGTAAACAATACTGTACATATATAAGCTTATTTTAAGTGATTTGATAGAATCTGAGGATGTTCTTGTAGAACGAAACATGTCATTCTTTGTATGTTAGTGTGTGTTTTACAGATATGCTTTTAGTGTTTTAATTTACATTGTATTTGCTATGTGTTTGATAGACTGAAAAGCCTTTGCTACATTTTACATTATGTTGTAACATCAATGCTTTACATTGTAACTTCCGTGCTTTCCTCACCTATCTGAAGTTCCTTGCTTTGCTGTAAAGTCGAAGTCTATACCATAACATCTCTGGAAACAAAGATGGCTATCGTGAATACATCCTCCTACTTCTTATGTGCAATTATTACCAATATTACCCAGAAAATCATTAATAATGCAACATTTCGGGACCTAATAATATTCAAAATGGAGTCCTGAACATCTGTGAGTAATTTTCAATGCAATATTATTAATATTTCCAGTCCCCTACTTCTTTACCAGAGCCTGTCTTGTTCTTGTACTTCCATTTCATCTTCTCCCCATATTTGTGTGTTATATGCCTCCTTGGTTCCCATATTTTGTTGTGTACTCCTGTGGTAGTCTTCATACAACTTACTCATTTTTCGTTTATGGCTTTTATAATTTGTTCTTCTCCTCTCCCTGGCTTCTCTTTTATCAATCCATCCAAGACCACTTGCTTTGGTATACTGTCACATGCCTTCTCAATATCTATAAATATCACTAAATCCTGTCTAACCTCCCATCTTTTCTCCATTATTTTGTTTGATTCAACAGACTTAGAAACTTAAAAATTACCTTTACGATGAGTGTGGTGTATAGCACCGTATGGATGTCATACAAGGATAAAAGCTGGTATAGAGGAAAACAGCATTAAAGCCTATGAATGCTATATTATTGGAAGTTGTTGAAGATCAATAGAACATGTCTCAAATAAAGAAATAGTTAATCAGCTGGATGAGACGAGAATAGTTTGGGAGAATTTGATCCTAAGGAGGAAAATTTTGATGTGACAAATCTCAAGGCACTGAAGCAAAGTGCAAAGGATAAAAATGGTAGAATGATTCCAAGACTTGGGTGATCAGGGTGATATGCAAATGGAATAGGGACTACAGTTTCAAAAAGTTTTGTGCAATTCAATCACAATCAATGTACATTGTATGTTTAAAAAGAAATGTTATCTTGCTGTGGACACAGTTTGATATAAAACCGTGTATTGTATATTTATGAATATTACATAAGTTTTCATGTAAAACTCGGAGTCCTTTGACTATGACCTTGATGATACAGATGATATAGATAGATCTATATCATCTGATGGCCAAGCAGGCATCAATTTTTGGTAATGAGGCAAAGTCTCTCGTAGTGCATTGGCACTGCCGGCGGCTCCAAGTAGCCTATGCAGTGGCCTCCATGGTATGCACTAGCCGTGCGTCTTGTATGCTAAGTACCAACTGATGAGCCCAACTTAGCACACAGGAGCGAAACACTGGCAACCAGGAATGAGTTACCTGGAAAATTTATAATGCCCGACAACGGACCATTTATATCGGAATTATGATGTTGATATTGACAGATATGTTAAATTAGATTTCCTATGGAAGTGATCACCGTATTAGAAGTCATGTAAAACTGGAGGTCCTAGAGGTATGATCACGATATCAGCAGTCATATACAATTTCGGGTCTTTTCCGTATGATCATTATATTGATGGTCATGTAAAATTACTATCCTTTTGCTTAGTCTGCTGACAAATAACCTAAGTAGCAATGACAGTAGTAAAGTAGTATAATTTTCTGGCCTGTGTTTCAGTGTAAGTTCATTAGAAATAATCAACAACCCCAGTACCTACCAACTACTTCAGTTGCAGTGTGAAATGGACCTGGAAGTAAAGATCAAAGAGGAACCAGCCTGGCTTGAAGGAACCACAAATGCGTCACTTGTAAGTCTCATTCCAGATAACTGTATAGGGATAAGAATTTAACCCTTAGTAGGTGAATGAGTTAGGAGGATAATTTACTATGTGCTTCCCCATTATTAATACCAGCCGTCACCGTTTGCTGCATGGGCATTTAGGTAATTGTCTCTGTTTTGTTTGTTTGTCTTGAAAGATGCCACAGCGCGCTACACAAAGCTGCCAACTCTTAGGAACTGCAAACAACAGTATTGATGTACATCTACAGGTCTAGCTAGTAACAAAATCATTGTTCATGGGAGAAGGAAGGGGTTCTGGAGGCTTAAGCCCTCAGATATGCATAGTGAACTTTTATGTAATATGGATGAATGCACGTTAATAGTTTTAGGTAAATAAAGTATGGAATTGAAATAGAGAATGTCTATTGGATATTATTATGATAAATGCTAATTTAATGAGTAATTGTTGTCCAGATATTATTTGATTAGAGCGTAGAGGGGGGGGGGAATTTTTTAAGTGTGTATGTTCATTTAAGTAGGTTACATTAGCACGTTTTGCAATGTAAATTCTGATTGCTTGCTTTATATTCAAATATTTACTTTTATTTTTGATGTGTAAAATTTTTGAACTGTGTTGATGTCTGTGAAATGGTGTGAACTGTCGTATATGTGTTTCTCGAAGGCTGAATGCCGATTATATCTGATCACGTTTTTGTCTTGTTTGTATCTTGAGTGGTATATTTCATTTGACTTATTTATGTGGCATTGCAGTTCGGGGCTTGGCACTTGAGTTCATAGATGCCTGGCTTTGAGAAAGGGTCTTTCTTGTTTAGGTTGCGCTTGCTGATCTGTCTCTGTAGTGTGTTGTTCATTCTAAAGGGTACTTGAAGACCTTGTTTCTTGAAAGTAATATTTACTTTGTATGTGTTCTTGTTAACGAGTTGAGAACCACATAATTTTCCTTGTCATGTGTGATGATTTCCCAGGGACTTTTCTTATGTTTATCTACTGTGCCTGGAGGTTTGTTGTTTGCTTTAATGATTTGTTTAATAAGCTTTATCTCTTCATTGAAATCCATTGTACTCATATGTATGGAAATAGCTCTGTGTATCATTGTATTCAGTCCTGCTATTTTGGGTGTGTATGGGTGGCTTGACCCAATGATGGTAGCATGCGAATTCTGAGTGAGCTCTCTGTATACTTTTTAAGACTGGTTGTCATTATTCCTGCTGATTGTGACGCCTAAATAGTTTTATTTTCTTGTTACTTTCTGGCTCTGTTGTGAACCTCATGGACTTGTGTAAGGAATTTAGTGTGTTTAATAACTGGTGTGTACTAGTGATGTCATTATCCAATATGCGTATGACGTCCACTACCTATCTGCTCCATTATAAAAAATTTTTGAATGCTGATCCGTTAAGAAGATGTTTTCAATGTTATTCAGACAAGTGTTTGCTATTATACCTGATAATGATGAGCCCATCATTAACCCTTCTGTTTGGCAGTAGATTTTGTCATTGAATGCAAGGCAATTTTGGTGTAGTGTTACTCTAAGAAGACTTATAATCTATTTGGTTTCTTGTAGTGAAGTGTTTTCTTTCAGAAGATTTTTGATAATTTTAATGGATTCATCTACTGGTAAGTTGGTGTACATGTTATTGATGTCAAAGGATATCATACATGTGCTCTCTTGTTATTTTAAGTTTACTTAGTTCTTTAGTTAGTTCCAGGCTTGTTTTAATAGATTAGTTTTCATTAGGTGAGATGCTCTCTTTTAGAATTTGGTTAAGTTGTTTGCTTAAATTGTCACATTGTGCATCTTTAAAATTAATTATTGGTCTAATGGGACTCAAGTTTTTTGTTTATTTTGTGGAGGGCATTAGTGTGGGGGGTTTGGGATTTTTGATGGTGAGGCTTTCTTTTTCTTGTTTTGTGAGAATATAGTCTGTTCACTTTATAAAAATTAAAACCTACCTGTTTTCCAGTCATTGACCGGGTCAGGGATGTAATGAATGAAACATGTATAGGCTGTTATTACAATGGGGTCGCGACTCCCAAGGTGATTTTATTAGTGAGTGATAAATGCTACGAAATGATAATGGAGAGTGTTGCTGGAATGAAAGTTGACAGGGAAAACTGGAGTACCCGGAGAAAAACCTGTCCCACCTCCGCTTTTTCCAGCATAAATATCACATGGAATGACTGGGATTTGAACCACGGCATCCAGTGGTGAGAGGCCAGTGTGCTACCATCTGAGCCACGGAGGCTCTGTTCCCTTTATAACTTGCTTTATTTCATTTTGAAATTTATTTATTTATTGGGTCGCATTGAAGTTCTTGAATTCCATTATTGTCAATGTATTCTATTCTTGCGTGCATACAAAAATCAGATTTCATCAACCACACTGGAATTCAAGAACTACAACTTGACCCTACAAATAAATTTCAAAATGAAATAAAACAGGCTGTCAAGGAAACAGACTTTATTCTCACAAAACAAGAACGGGAAAACCTCACCGTCAAAAATCCCAAACTCCACACACTAAGAGCCCTCCCCAAAATACACAAAAACTCGCGTACCGAGCTCGATAGCTGCAGTCGCTTAAGTGCGGCCAGTATCCAGTATTCGGGAGATAGTAGGTTCGAACCCCACTGTCGGCAGCCCTGAAAATGGTTTTCCGTGGTTTCCCATTTTCACACCAGGCAAATGCTGGGGTTGTACCTTAATTAAGGCCACGGCCGCTTCCTTCCCACTCCTAGCCCTTCCCTGTCCCATCGTCACCATAAGACCTATCTGTGTCGGTGCAAAAAAAAAAAAAAAGAAAGAAACCTCACGTACCATTAGACCAATGGTAAATTTTAAAGATGTGCCAAGTTGCGATTTAAGGAAACAACTCAACTAAATTTAGAAGAGAAAACTCACTTAAATAAGATGGATAAATTAAGACTCGCCTACAACTAATTAAAGAAATAAATAAACTTAAAATAAAAGAGAGCACGCAAATGATATCCTTCAAGATCTCTAACCTGTACACCAACATACCAATAGATGAATCCATTAAAATTATCAAAAATCGTCTTAAAGAAAACACTTCACTATAAGAAACACAGGCCTTCTTAGAACAATGCTACACCAAAATTGCCTTGCATTCAACAACAAAATCTGTTGCCAAAGGGAAGGGTTAGCCATGGACTCACCATTATAGGTTATAATATCAAGCAATCTTCCGAATAACTTCGAAAACATCTTCTGAACCTCTCAGCATTTAAAATGAATCTTACACTGCAGCAGATATGTAGATAACATCATATGCATGCATGATAATGTCATCGCTACAGTAATGCACAACTGTTATTAAACATACTATTTTAGTTTTACAAGTCCATCAAGTTCGCAGTGGGGCCAGAAAGTAACAAGAAAATAAACTATTTTGACATAACAATCAGCAGGAATAATGACAACCTATCTTACAAAGTATACTAAATGTCCACTAAGACGTCGCACGCTATTGATAACAAGTCGAACCACCCATACACACACAAAATAGCAGAATTGAATACAATGATACAAAGAGCTATTTCCATACTAATGAGCACATTGGACTTCAATGAAGAGATGAAACCCATTAAACAAATCCCAAAAGAAAACACCCACCCTCGAGGCACAGTAGATAAACCAATATATAAACATAAAAAAATCTCTGGAAACCTACCACACATGACAAGAAAAAAGACGTGGTTCTCATCTACATTAACAAAATACATAAAACGTAGTTGATATTTTCAAGAAGCAAGGTTTTGAAGTAGCCTTTAGAATGAACATTACACTGCAGAGACACAACAGCAAGTACAATCTAAACAAAAAGACCCTTTTTCATAGTCAGGAGTCTATGAACTCAAGTGCCAAGAAGTTAACTGCAATGCCGTGTATATGAGTTAAAAGAAACATAACTTCCACACAAGATACATAGACACAAAAAACACGATCAAATATAATAGGCATTCAGCATTTGGGGAGCATATGTACGACAGTACAAACCATTTCACAGACATCAGCACAGATCTAAAAATTTTATGCATCAAAAATAAAAGTAAATCTTTGAATGTAAAGGAAGTAATAGAAATCTACATCACAAGAAATGCTAACATAACCAACCTAAATGATCATGTACACTTAAAAAATTCCATGATCTTTGCTCTAGTCTCATAATATCTGGACAACACTTACTCCTTAAATTAGCATTTATCATAATAATACCCAATAGACATTCTCTATTTCAATTTCATGCTTTATTTACCCAAAATCATTAACTTGCATTCATCTATATTACATAAAAGTACATAATAACATGAAGTAGGTTAATAAACTTTTTTCCCCTTTGCACTATTAAAGGAAGGTTCGACAGCGCTTCACTTGCTCCACCCTATTTCCCCCTCTCCTCTCCATGGTGCAGTATACTAGATTTTAATATCCAAAAGGAGGGATCCACAATGTTCCCCACACCACTCCCATGCTTCGCCTTCACCCTCTGTGAGATGTATGCTGTACCCAAATCTTTCCATTTGCCTCTCTATGGCCACTGTCCTGAAATAGTATTTGGTGACAATGGACTTAGCATTGGCAGTGTAGATAAGTACAGAAGTTTTTCTTTATATTAATACTTGCAAAAATATTATTTGTCAATACTCATTCATATTATTACTAAACTCTCTATCATTGACATGTTAACACAACGTAAATAATACAACATATATACGCATGTTCCTGTAGAATAAAACATGTCATTCTTTGTATAATAATATTTCTTACAGCTATGTTTATAGTGTTATAATATATGATAAAATTGTTGTGTTCTTGACAGACTGGAAAGCTTTTATGTTACATTTAACTAAGTCTACAATGAAAAATGTAGCTTATTCTTAATAACATTTCCATTTTGTTCATTGTTTTTCTTCCTTTCCTTAGTTTGGCTACTGTTTGAATTCTTCTATATTGAATGGGATTTTATACTTTAATTCTCTTTCATTAGTAAATTAACTTATGTTAGAATGTAAGCTTTTGATCACAGTCCTTCCTGCACCTCTTTAGTGCTGACAAGGTTTTAAGAATCCAAGTGAGAGATTTAAAGGTCTCGTAGTAAATCATGAAAGAGCTTCTGAAACTGCAGATATACACTCCAACACTGCTGGCTCACCAACGGTGGTGTTCTCATCCCCTCAGTTCTTTACAGAACACTACATAACATCCTTGTATTAGTAAAACATTTCATTTGTAGTTATTTTGTGTTTGACATAGATCACATCTTTCTCCGGTATGCGGCTGTGGTAAGCCTGCTTCTTTCATTTTAATTTTTTTTAAATTTTTATACTTGGAAGCATTGAAACATGCAGTTTGAAACGGAACTGTCCCAATGCATTATGTAGCCCCTGTGACCTCTGCAAGTCCAGAGTAGAGAATGTGATTAAAATATTTCTAGGGTTTTTAATCTTTATGTAAACAAACTCTATTCTGAGAACATAGTATTAATTTTTCTCACTATATGGCAAAATATATAGAACAGTTTTAACAATAGGAAGTGGTCCAAACAACCTCTATGATTTGATTGATATAATTGGACATAGGAGAACAGTTAATATGATTTAGTATTTATATCTGTGGCAGCTTTTTTCCAAAATTCTGTGTGAGATCCCCCAATTCCATCTCTGGCAGGATATCTTCTGAAATGGCTAGAAACTGTTTCTCACTTTATATTTGGTTCTCAGGCTCATCCTATTTCTGACTTAAGGTGTGAGCGAGGATTGTAACACCATTCTCAGTACAGTGTTGTTGGTTTTACCGGGCGAGTTAGCCGTGCACGTAGAGGCGTGCGGCTGTGAGCTTGCATCCGGGAGATAGTAGGTTCGAATCCCACTATCGGCAGCCCTGAAGATGGTTTTCCGTGGTTTCCCATTTTCACACCAGGCAAATGCTGGGGCTGTACCTTAATTAAGGCCACGGCCGCTTCCTTCCAACTCCTAGGCCTTTCCTATCCCATCGTCGCCATAAGACCTATCTGTGTCGGTGCGACGTAAAGCCCCTAGCAAAAAAAAAATTTGTAGATGTGTTATGTGCATACCTAATATATCCTATTTCTCACAGGAAAATATTGAACATGTATTAGAAGTGATGCCTCTGAAAAAAGAAGCCAAATCAGAGTTAATGGAGCCAGGGCCAACACAGGAAAAAACATTTGAGGTAATGTACATGATTTGATAAGGCATTGTCTGATAGTAAAAATTGTTAAAAAATAGCTCAACAGATATCAATGGTTGACCCTTCATTTCAATGCATACGATTGATAGTCCTATGGAAAGTACACATTTTTGTGAGATTGACACCTTACTTACCTAATTTTCACTTTTCCCTCAAGTTGTTCCAAGATCGTGCATTATGCATCATGTAGCAGTTTGGATAGCTAAAAAGGCATTTTCTGAATATCATTTGGGAGCTGGTATCATTGCTACTAATACTTTTGACTTTGTAAATGTCTTCGAACACAGAGTTGCTTTGAGACACATTCTTTTGTTACTGTTCATGGGTATTTTATGAGTTGTATCCAAATGAAACATTTTTGTAATCCTATTGGTTATATTATTGATTTATAGATATCCTTAAAATTATTTGTAGATACAAGTTGTAGGTGATATGCTTGCTTAGTGTGAGTGTTCATTCATATCCTACACACATTTTAAGCATCTCTTGGCAAGTGGAAGACATTCTTGTTCTTGCTAATGTCGTCTGTGGTGCTACTAGTCTATTGTGAGTTATAATATTACTTAAACTTGCAATAAATTAATAAGCCCTTCAGGAGTGATCTTGCCTTTCTGTTTCATACGTGGTAGGGGATAGTGTTTGTGAATGGGCCTTTTATGTTCACCGTTACACACTGAAACATTTGTTACGTGAATTAATCTGTTACTGCCAGGATACATATTTGATCACTGCCATAATCCACTAAATAGCGTGTGTGTCATCTTCTTTTGGTGTGACTATGTTGCTATGGAGTATTTAATTGCCCACATATTGAGATATTCAAGTGTTGATCTCCTTCAGGAGTTCTAGGCTAGCAAGGTGGTGATGGGAGAGGAAGTACAGTCATGATCAGGGAGTGTAGCAGGGTATGGAGTGTCCAAAGGGTCATCATTTTACTTTAGTGAGGGGACATGTGTATGTGTTGTAAGAGTGGTCTATTCTTTGTTGGGGAAGGAATAAGAATCTGTCACTCTTCGGAGGTGACAGCTGCTTCCCAGATTCCACCAAAGTGTAGTGTTGCATTAGGGATGAAATGCCACGTCTGTCCCATGCTTGGAGTTGCAGTGAAGATATGGTTTTCCTCAGGGTTGTTTTGCAGAAAGGCCTTGATTTCTTTAGCTGCTCCGAAGTAGTTTGTGCCGTTATTGCTGTATATGTTCAGGGGTTGACCTCTATGGGAACTATGTCAACAAAGAGAGGCTAGAAATGTAGCTGTGGTGAGATCAGGTATCGTGCCTATGCAGAGAGACTTGGTAGCTACCTAGACTGGTCTTGTTTGATCTCATGCCAATTTTTATGTGAATTGGGCCAGCATAGTCTGTTCTAGTTTTAAGGAATGGGTATGTCAGGGATACATGCACCCTTTGAGTATTTTGCATTAGTTTTTCAGAAGTATCTGCATTCAACTTACAATACTTGAGAGTGGCATTGTTACCATCGTCCTTGGCGTTGGGTTCCAAAACTTGTCTGTCAGAGTTGTGATGTAGAACTGAGTGCCTGGATGAAGTAGTCGCAGATGTTCCACCATCTTAATTAGATTTGTGAGATGATGATATGGATACAGAATGTTCTAATATTTGCACTCCACTAGAATTACGATATTGTGCAGTTGTGCACTGACAAGAAGATTGCCTTCTTCATCTATGATTGGGTTTATAATCTTAATATGAGTTGATAGTTTCCTACACAACATTAATACAACATTTGAGAACTCGGTTCAACTCCAATATGAACATCAGACCTGAAATTCTGTCGTGATCATAAGGATTCGGCAAGCTGGGAACTTGGGTTTGAGTTTTCGGGAGCTTAATCTTAAAATAATAAGATTACCTGTACACATTCACTCTCTTCCTTTCACATGTATTGAATAGAAAGGCACACATTACATATTTACATATATACTTAAGAGTCATGTACAGATACACTTTTTAGCTCTTGGTTAGTGTCCTCCTCAATTCTCTGACTATCCTATTCAGTTGCATTCTATAATACAGTAAGTTCATACCATACAAACTTGGTAGTTACTTAGCTTTTGACTGAAGATTACTTCAATCTTCAGCATCGTCTTCTCTCTTGAATTCTTCTCTATGGCCACGATACCGTTATCTCGTTAAATGATCTCGGGGATGTGTAGCTCCAGGATTTGAACACAACACAGTCATTCTCTGTCGTTCACTGGAATAGTCATTTCCCATACAGTTCTGACTACAAGGTTTGGTTTACTGATAGGACAGGCTCCCTATGACACTCAGCCCTCCTGTCAAACAGTTCGATGTTCGTGTTGTTGCAGCTCAAGTCTTTGCACTAGCAGCCTGCTAATTATGCTGTACACAGTGTTTCCCTCACTGCCTTGTGTAACTCGACACAGTTTCTAGACCGTTTGCTAAGCCACATTTAACTAGATCTGCGGCTCACTGCTACGTACATAACCTACTATGGCTCACAGCCAGACACACATTACTTGTACTGATGCTAGGCAGTTTCTCTCCCTTTGGCGCTCAGCCACAAACACAGGTAGCTATCACAGTAGTCAGTCAGAGTTTCCCTTTGTGACGTACAGGTACATACACGTTGTTAGCATGGCAGTCGGTCAGATTCTCTCTGATCTGCCGAAGTATCATTCCCTATATCTTATGTTCGACATTTCTTGAATCTTTTCCCTCTGTACTCTCTTAGAAATAAGACGTTTTTAAGTCTGATTGGTTCATGAGCCCCTCCCACCAACTAAAAGGGTGTGTCATAGAATTCACTCAAACAATTTTGCTTCTTGCTGCATCAACAGTCTATGCGATATTTCCTTCTATTTGTTTCTAGAAACATTACAGAACAGCTTTTGCATTCTCTGAATTACACTGCCATCGTGTAGCTGACCATTGCACAAAGTTACACATAACCCACTTTCTGTTGCACCAGCTTGCTTCAAGAAAACTTGTATGAAGTCTTATGCTTTGAATACCTATAACTCTCTTCCACTTAATAAAATTATCACTCAATATTTTGAAACACTATAACTTCTTGCCACTGTTACATGATCATAAAAGCTCTATATCATTACTTAATACCCTTAGCCTCGGAGGTTACAGATTCAAGACTCGCTCGAGTCCATTCACTCGGCACTGAGACATGAAAGGAGCGCGTTTTGGCACACGCTTGTGACAATTCACTTCGTAGGTTGTTTACAAAAATTTGAGATAAATGACAAACAATATGCAGCTATTCTCTGTACCCTGTTTAACATGTTGAGTGCCAGAGCAATATTCATGGGATTTCTGTCTAGTGCTGTGGGGTAATATCAAGTTACTCCCTGGTAATACCAACCTAAATGGTCCGTTTTTGGACATTAGAAATTTTCCAGCTAACTCATTCGTGGTTGGCAGCATTTGGCCCCCGTGTGCGAGGTTTGGCTCGTCAGCTGGTAATTAGCACACCTAGTGCATACCGTCCAGGCCACTGCATAGGCTACTTGAAACCACCGGCAGTGACAGTGCACTATGAGAGACTTACTCTCACTACCAAAATTTGATGCCTGCTTGGCCATCAGATGATATAGATGTTGATTCCCATAGGGAATCTGAAATATTTGTCCCGAATTAGTAAATTTATAATACCAATATAAATGGTCCATTATTGGGCATTATAAATTTTCCAGCTAACTCATTCCTGGTTGCCAGTGTTTCGCCCCCGTGTGCTAGGTTGGGCTCGTCAGTTGGTACCTAGCACACCTACCAGGACGCATAGCTAGTGCATACCGTGGGGGCCACTGCATAGGCTACTAAAGCCACTGGCAGTGCCCATGCACAATGAGAGACTTTGTCTTGGTAGGTGTGCTAGGTACCAACTGACGAGCCCAAACTAGCACATGGTGGCGAAATGCTGGCAACCAGGAATGAGGTAGCTGGAAAATTTATAACGTCCAATAACAGACCATTTAGATTGGTATTATAATTTTACTCGTTCAGGAAAAATATTTCTGATTCCCTACGGAAATCAACATCTATATCATTACTCCCTGGTTCCGAAATGTTCACAGGCTTTACCAAGCAAGTAATTGCTGAAATGAGGATATATTAATCATATATTTTAATTTAAATTATTATGTATATTAGATCAAATATTACGTACATGCCCCCGTTTAGAGTCGCACTTATACAGTAGTTAATGTCCCAACGCTCGACCATACTTACCTTTTCCCTTACAGGGATGCGTTATATGTCATTGATTATGAGAGACTTATTAGCTTTTTTGTACTTTAGCCTTACAAGAGTACAATCCCCGATTTTAGATTAGTAAATATTTGTAAATGACGATCACCTGATTTAAGGTTTGTCGTGAAAATCATGTGAATTTAGTAAATTAGAATGTAAGAGCATAATATTATAAGAATAATTTGTAATTAGCGAATATTGAATATGTATATAATTGTGTTTGTTCAACATTTAATTTGGGTAAGAGAACCTAGCAGTGCTAATAATGCGACAGGGAGAAACCAGTGACTTTGTCATTGAAAATGGTTGAGGACAGTTGAAATTGGTCAAAAGTGTTGCAACAAGTGTTTGGAAACCTAGAGTACATTGGGGAAGTGTATGCTGAAGATTGTAATTCATCAGTGTGGATGGATGTGTGAGATCGCTATTTGCTCTATACTGGGTTCAAAATCACTGTAACTAATTTTGTCTACATCATCATTGTCCGACTTTTTCCATATATGTATGTATTTATTTTTCTCCAGATTTTACAGTTTTTCAACCTAATTAATCTTTGCAGAAAAAAATTGAAAAGGAGGAACAAACAAAAACAAATACAATGCAGAACGAAAACAAACAAGACAAACTGAACTGAGAAATACAAAAAATGCTGTAAAGATATAAAAAATGGACACAAAACAAACAAAAACACTAGTCTAACTATAACAGTCTACTACAATGGGCGTGCGTCAGAGCAGATGTGCCCACAGACAGCTGCTTGACGTATCAGCCGAGTCATACAGCTGAGACCTGACCTACGACACTGCTCGGACACACCCATTTCTTCCTTTCCACTCTGCTGACAGCAGTATGAGGGGACCTGGTTCTCTGCTGCTTATCTACCTATCACTCCCTGCTCTCTTCTATCAACAACAAACATCAGTCACTACAAGGGGAAACAATATATATATATATCTGCCACACTGCTATCTTCTAACTTCTGCTTCTTTTAACCTTTTACACAGAGTTTTTTGACAACCACTAAAAACTTGTTTAAGTTTCCAGGTTCTTTCCACTCTCTTGCAATCCATTTAACGATCTCTGTACATTGGCTGACTGTTTCATGGCTTCCAAGTGCCCCACACTCATAAATTTCTCTTTCTCCACATGAGTTCCCTTACATGTTATTAACAAGTGGAACTGATCCCTTGTCTCCCCACTCAATAGACGTATGGAGTTGTCATTCATTCTTGTTCAACCTTTATTCCTACGAATACCCATTATCCACCAAATTATTCCTCTTCTCTCTAATCTGTTCACATTACCTATTCTTATACTTACTACTTGTTTAATTCTAATATATATATACATTTTCTTTTTTGCTAGTTGCTTTACGTTGCACAGACACAGATAGGTCTTATGGCGACGACGGGACAGGGAAGGGCTGGGAGTGGGAAGGAAGCGGCCGTGGCCTTAATTAAGGTACAGCCCCAGGATTTGCCTGGTGTGAAAATGGGAAGCCATGGAAAACCATCTTCAGGGCTGCTGACAGTGGGGTTCGAACCTACTATCTCCCGAATACTTAATTCTAATAAACGTGTTTAGGGACGTCTTTCTCTCACATTCAGCCTGCAGCTCCTGTGATTGAGTATGATACTTTTTAACATATTCCTCCAACAAACTACATTCCTACTTTCCCAATCCCTACCCCAATAATGTCCTAAACCCAATCTCTCAATAATATTTTTACCTTTTCAAACCAGGAATCTAAAAAAACCCCTCTTCTTTTGGTGTTGGTAAACCGTTTGTAGGAGCAAGACTTCCCCAACCGTTACTAACCTTCTCCAGTACCCCAACACTCTCTTCATGATATCAACCTCTGTATACTCCTTACACATAACTCTAGTCGCTGCATTAGGCGTACAATTTGGGAGGGCCATTACAATTTTGCCAAAGCTGCTAACAATCTGATTTAATATAATACAATCCATTTCAACCCCCCATATTTCTGCTCCATGTAGCACCCTACTTAAAACCACTGTTTTAAATACCATTCTCTGTATTTTGAAATCAGTTCCTGGGAAATTATTTTACTTTCCACTGAAAGTGCTGCTAGTCCATTCCACTTAGCTTGATTAATTTGGTCGGACCATTTACCGATCCTACTTATGCAAACACCCAAATACTCTAGCTTATCTGTCTCCTCTATTATCTCCTCATTTATCACCCAATGCTTCTTTGTCTTCCATTTCCTATTTTTCCTACATACCATTACTTTTGTCTTCCTACTATTGACTCTCAGCGACCAGTTCCTAACTTACTCCAAAATGTTATTTAAGCTTTTCTTTAATCCTCCTACCATCAGCATTATCAGTAATACAGTGAAGAAAATGGAAATTGCAACACCCAGAAGGAGTAGTGCTACATTACTGCAATTGAACATGCAGGACGAGTGTTCAGTTGTGATTCGATGATTACACTTTCAGGTCCATCTGACCGCAAGTTTGGACAACAATCAATACAGGATGTGCCCAACACGAGCTGCAATATATTGATGAATTCGTCGAGGCATAGATCAATTAGGCCCTGGATCGCTTCCTGTGGAATTGTGGCCCATGCTTTCTGCACTGCACAGGTCAGTTGTTCCAGAGTTGTGGGTGGCTGAGGACAGTTGGCCAGTTGTCGACCCATCATGTCCCACACATGCTCAATAGGACTGAGGTCTGGGGATCTGGTGGGCCATTCTGAGGTTGTGATGTCGTGGAGAGCTTCTCTGCAGATGCGTGGAGTGTGGACTCGGGCATTGTCCTGCTGAAACATCCCATTAGGAATGTTCGCCATCATAGGGACAACCACTGGATTGAGTACCCTATCAACGTACTGTCGAGCAGTCATAGTGCCCTCAACAAGCACTAATTGTGATTTCACATTAAAGCCAATAGCTCCCCAGACCATAATGCTTGGTGTTGGCCCTGTGTGCCTCTCGACAATAAGATCTGGGTGGCCCCCTCACCAGTACATCAGTGAACACAATTCCGGCGATCACTGCGGGCAGGACAGAAGCGCGATTCATCACTAAAGGCGACCCTATGCCATTCGTCAACCCACGTCGATCTTCCTGGACACCAGGCCAGCCTTACACGTCGCTGTTGTGGGGTCAATGGAACACCTTCTGCAGGAACACGGGCTCATAAGCCAGCTGTACGCAGGCGATGGAGTGCCACGGCTGCTCAAATTTGCGCTGCTGTTGCATGGGGTTCCATCGGGGCCATCCGAATGATGTGGCGATCCTCTCTCACAGTTATCTGTCGTGCTGGGCCTGTGCTAGGTCTACGAGTGTGGGTACCTTCATTTGACCACTGCTGCCATACACGTTGTACCGTAGATGCTTGTCGGCCAACACGTGCAGCGACAGTCCTTAGCGATAATCCAGCCTCACACAGCCCAATTATCCGAGTCCTCTCAAATAGCGACAGTTGTTGATAGCGTGCTCTTCTCTGTTGTCGAGGCATGTTTGATGGGGAACACTTCACTGCACAGACTGCAAGTCAACTACGCTACACCAGAGTCCGTATACTGGAGTTGATTCCTCCGTGACCAATCACATGGGGAGACCTGTAGCAACAATCCAATGGGTCTGACACTTTGATCATTTACGTACCTACTTGGCATCGTTCCATATCTTGAAAATCAACACAAACGACCAGTGGCTTCATGGTGTTGCAATTTCCATTTTCTTAAGTGTACTTCATCTGCAAATATCAGACCTGGGATTTCTAGATCACCTAATACAGAACTTGCCCACTTCTTCCCATGCCCTTCTAATATGTCATTGATAAAAATCAGAAAAAGAATAGGAGATAGTTTGCAGCCCTGTTTTAAACCTATATTTTATTTGATTAGACCACTTACAACCCCTTCCTCTAATCTAATACTACAGTACACTTCCTCAGATATAGCTTCAATCTCACGTCTCATCTTTTTGGAAATTCCCACTCTACCCAATCTCCCAAGCATCGCCTTGCTACTCACTACATCGCAGGCCTTTTCGAAATCGACCGCTGCTATATACACCTTACTTCCTTCCTTCCTTCCTTCCTTCCTTCCTTCCTCATGTACTTACCAATTATTGTCTTCACAATCATCACATTATCCATTGTTCTACATCCTTTCCTGAACCCGCTCTGATAGATGCTAAAATGCCCGTGTACACCTTACTCAATACGTCTGAAAGCATTATACCCCTGTAGTTACTAGGGTTGCTTCTCGCTCCTTTCTTTTTGTAAATAGTGCATATAATACCTTTTTGCCACTCCTTTGGGTAATTGGTACCTGCGAACCCCTTATTAAATAACTTCACTATACACTCCCTTATCATACTGTTCTTTACCGCTTCTTTCCAAGGTACATTTGTTATTCCATTGCCATCCCCAGCAGTCTTATTTTTGGCTTTGCCTATCACTTCCAATACCTCTTCCCATGATATTTCTTTATCCAACTCATAACTCCCTACTGTCAACTCTCCCAATCACCTCGACCCCGCTGTCTTCCTTCCACCTATCCTTCCCTGCTAAGAGTTTATGGAAATATTCCATTCTTGTTTCATAGTCAATTTTAGGTTACTGTACCTCCTCTCTTCCTTATTAATTTTATCGATTCTCTCCCATACGTTTTTACCTTCCTTGCTTTTGCATTCCCTGTTGATCACCTCCACTTGTTCCTTCTTCTATAACTTTTACCTTTCTGTTATCTTTGCTTCGCATTCCCTCCTCAGTCTACAAAACCTTTTCCTCTCTTCTCCCCCTCCGTGCTTCCTAAAGTCTTTCTTTGCCCTTAAAACTACTCTCCTCAATCCCTTACACTCACTATTGTACAACCCTTCTGTCTCTTGAACCCTTTTCCCTCTGTGACATGTAACCTCTGCTACCATCTTTATGGGGTATTCTACTAGCTCTAAGGCTCTATCCACATTATTACATCTCAACGCTACTTTGCACCTTACATTAACACATTTTTGTCTGGGCGCGCACTACTCCATTCTTTCCTGTGGACCGGCAACAGAAGCACATCTAGCTGGAGAAGTAGGATGAAATATAAATACGTGTGACTTTTAAATGACATGAAATAAATTATTGAAACCTGGTGAGAGCATTTACCAGTGATTCTAGTATTTGATTTTAGTGTGCTATTGCATGAAACAGCTGACATTGTGCGGAGGAACTTGACAAGCCGAGCAGATATACCTTGTGTCCTTGCGTTTCTTGTGTGCATTGAATACTCTGCAGGGCTTCTGAGGGTACTCTTTCCTTCCACCACATTTATATTTTTCCATTTCAGGGATTTGAGGGAGGTTTTGTACCTCTCAGAATTTCATTCATAATAGAGATTTGATTGTTCCACAAGAAACTGAAGCAAGGCATTGCCTAGGAAACGATCTCCTACCTCCGGGATACTTGCGGAATTACTGCTCGTATAAGTGGGGCCTGTAAAACATAAATAGTTCTAGGACCCTGTTTTCACCCTTATTTGTCCATCCATCAACCTCACTGTCACTACTATCACTGGTATTTTCACTCGTATTATTGCCGCCATCATCAGACTCGTCTGAACTGAATGTTGCACTTTCATTTCTGCACGTATATTTTGATGTTGGACACACATCTTCACAATTACTAATACCTACACTTTTACAATCACTAGGGACATCAGATAAACTATCAGCATGCAATTCTCCAAATATTTCATCATCATTCAAGCTGTCTTTGCTACGGCACACCGTGCTGACACCTGACAATACACTCGGTCATGCGGTACTGAATATTATGAAACCACACTTCCTGTGCCAAAAGCATAGTCAAGAAAAGAATATATCTGTCTACATACCGATCAACAAAGACTTTAGTTTGTAAACAATACAAAATATTTCAATTAATAAACGGCGGAGAGGATAAAATCACACAAGGATGAAGCAGTGTGAGAAAACGTTAATCTACGTAGCCGGTCGCCCACGTACCAATACGAAACTACATTAATTAATGTAGCCCATCATTAATGTGTTAATAATTTGGAACTCATTTTGTAAATACTTATCAAGTCTTATCTTAGTCTCCTCTGTCCATTTGTATTTAATAAGTTTCATACCTTTTTCTCTGTCACTCGTTCCTTTTCTCAACCTATCCCCATGCTCCAATCTCCTCAAGTTTATAGATATCGGGGCGTGATGAGATTGAGCCCAGTTAACCACCTCCATATTATTTATTCTCGCCAATGTCTCCTCCAAGCTGATCACTAAGTCGGTAACACTTCCTCCTTGCTTTTTAATATGTGTCAACTCCCCCTTGTTATCCCCAGTCCACCAAAAAAATCCAAACCCCACGGGACTACAGCCCTTGAAGGGCCTTGGCCTACCAAGCGACCGCTGCTCAGCCCGAAGGCTTGCAGATTACAAGGTGTCGAGTCGTCCCCAGTCCACCACCCATTCAAAATATATAGATTACCTGCTGAACATAATTCAAGCAGTTTCTGCCCATACCCATTTATTCCAATATGTTTACTCCTTCTTTCGATCCTCCTTATGCCTTTCGCCTCTTTATTGTGTCTGGGACTTAAGTTCACTATTCTCGCATTCCAGTCACCCATCAATACCATCCCCGCTTCTTCATACTTCTCCTTGATCCCACTAATTTCCACTATCAGCTCCTCGAAGAAACTATCATTAGCATATACTGAGCATATAGGCTCGCCCTCACCTAGCTCAAACCTTACCCAAATCACCTCTTCCATATGATTTTCTAAAACTTCAATTTTATTGCATATTTCTTCCTTTATTAGCAATGCTATTTCACCGGGTTTCTTCCCCTCCTCCCCAGTTTTTTCTTTGCTATGTTCCTTACCACAAACCCTTTCTACATCAGACTCATTCCTTCTCCTAACCATGTCTCCAAGAGGGCCACAATGTCAAAACTCTCTACTACTTTTATCACCTCCCCCGTTACCCAATTTACTTAGTACCCCTTCAATATTTACAAATCCTATTTTCCAATCTAGCTATTTCTTCCTCTCTCCATCCGCTTCCCTTCCTCCCTTTAATTTATTTCCTTCTGTTGTGTTGATCGTTCTGCTTCTTATTACCCTCGCTCCTTCTTTGTCAGTTCCCCCTTCTTCCTTTTTATTCATTTTGGCACTCTCCTTACTAGCCTTATATTTCTGCCCTTTATTTTTCTTACCCCACAAGTCTTTTAAACTTAGTTTCCTTCCCCTACTCAAACCTTCTCGGTGTCTTCTTTCTTCTCGTTCCACTGCTCCGCTTGCGTGTGACCGCATCAATCCCTCCTCCCTCGGTGATCTTCCTGCTGCTCCTTCATCCTCTGGACACTGGACTTCTGTCACTTCATCACAGTTATTCACTACTACGTCAGCACACTCAGCACTCGCTTCAACATTCCTTTCACCTTCACCGGCCGATTGTTCGCCAACCTGCTGATGTTTGTCATCCATTTCCCTAAGCTTGCTCACTCCCCACATACGTGACCACTGGCCATTTCCAACTACCAACTGCCAACCTCTAATATGTGCTCTCAGGCCTTGTTTTCTTGCTACCCAAAGATTTTTCCTTAAAATTTTCAGCTCTTTACTTGCTTCACTACCAATATCACTCTTTAACCACACTTCCTCCCCTTTTAAATTTCCTGTGCTCCTTAAGACAATATCTGCCATCAGGGTGGATAATAGTGACACTTTAATGGGCCTATCAATGTCAACCTCGCTAAAGTTTATCTTCATTTTGTTTTGCACCACATCCACCACCTTATACACTAAGTCCACTTTATTTATTCTGGTCCCCTCTTGAATTCCATAAATAAAGATGTTTTTCCTTCTTCTTTCGTGGTCACAATTAATTCTTACCATCTTCACCTTTACCAGCTCCTCTTCCAGGTTTTTGATCTTCTTCTGCAGTATTTCTACCTCTTCTTTCCTTTCCACCTGCCGCTTTAGTTCTTTCATCTCCTCCTTGATGCATTGCTTAATATCTTCAGCCTGGTTCGTTATCATTTCCCTTACTTGGTCTGCCTGACAGGCCTCCTTCATGAGCTCCTTGATTGTCTCAATTTCTTCCCATCCAAGAGTGCCCACCTGACCTGGACCTGGTCCTGGGTTCTTCTCCACTCACCCTACCATTTGCAACACTCCCACCACCACTTAACAAGCAGCGCTTCCATTAACCCCTCTTTTGTATCCTTTATCTTCTTATCCTTTACCTCATTGCTCTTCCATCTGCTCTGCCAACTTCCTATCACAGCTCCATATTGTTGCAATGTGTTCCCCATTCCGCAGCACTCACTCAGCACATCCCTTCTCTGTGCTTCCTCACCCAAGACTGGGATGTTCCATATATCATCTAGACTATCTGCACTAAGTCTTCTACTGCTCGATTTACTCATAATGGTTTAAAGAAAAGGGAAACTCGGAATCCTGCACACCTACATAAACAATCCGTGCGTGAGATAGACAGTGTCTTTGTCACCTTTAAAACCACACTTGACATATCCATGTGGGGTCGCACCAAAACAGGAATTGATGAATGAAAGGTGGGCTATGCACGTGCATAAATAGACGGCAGGAAGATTCTTCATACAACATCGAAACCACACTTACTACAGTTAATTATGTCTAGGTGTGCCTTGTGAGTACAATTCATAAATGTATTATATATCTAAGTGATCAACTATATATATACACACACACACACACAAGTACATGTTTAGAGAAATTTAAAATTCTCTTCTTCAAATTGTGGATAAAATCACATGCATTTGAAGGCCTTATTTAACATTATTTTATGTCCTAACAGATTGCGGATAAAATGACAATAAGTTACAACAGCATTTATTAAAAGTTTGCACATGAAAATCTTTCATGTTATGTCCAAATTCTATAAAACCTTTGTATTTGGTACGTTAAAATTTAGCTGGTTGACTTTTGATCTAAAATATTTTGGCATGGTATTACTTATGGTCTTTCATAGTCCCACAGCCCTGATTGGGTGTAAAGTTTTTATGCTTAGTGTTGACACCGTCTGCTTATCCAGTACATCATCTTAACAGAAAATAATTCTATTAATCCAGATAGTTTATTAGACCAGTTAAATAATATAGATAAATGTGTCAAGTTTACAATTGAAAAGGAGGAGAACAAAAGTTTGAACTACTTAGATGTAACAATAACTAGAAATAATGAAAATCTTATATACCAAGTATATAGGTAACCCACACAAACAGATATTATAACTAACAACATTTCTAATCACCCAGGACAACACAAGAAGGCAGTAAGCTATAGCATGATTAATAGAGCCATTAACATTAACATACCATCAGAGAAAACTGAATTCTATAACGAGATGAATATCATATATTGCATTGCCAACATAAATGTTTACTCCAAACATTATGTAAATAGGATCAAGGTGAAGATCATGAATAAACCTACAACTGTCCTTGTAACAAGAAAGAAAAGAAGAAATTTGTGGCTTACTTATATCAGTAGGCATTCATATAGTCCAAACTGTTTGCAAAATATAATAATGTGTCTCTTAAGACTAATAACTGTCCTGTTCTATTCTAACAGCATGAAAACAAGCAGTACTTATAGTAAATTGGAAGTGAATAGGTTGGCATGCCAAGCGTTCATGTGTATGTATGTGGAGCAGTCGGGTAGAAATGTGGCAGTACACTACAAAGAGCATATGAGTGCAAGAAAATATGCTAGATACTCTGGCATGTGTGAACATATGCACGATAATAATCACCAGTTCACGAAATTAAAAAGAGATATGGGTATGCTACATCCTTTAACTAGGCTGAGGGGGTAAACAGATGAATGTTCTCGAGAAGTTGGAAATTTATAAATTGCAGAAGCTTGCCATGGAAAATAGTCTAAACGAACACATGGCAGGTGGTAATCAGTTACTTAAACTAGCAATCCAATATTCTAGAAAGAGGCACAAAGAGAAAGGGCAATAAGGAGGGAGACAGTTAAGAAAAGAGCAAGTGTTCTGTAAAGGTCATTTCCCCTCCTATGCTGCAGACTTCTCCCACTCCACCCCTCCATATGTTCAACCAACTAGTTAGACAGTCTGCCAATTGAGCCCATAGTGCCCACAAACTTGTAAGGCCAATGCACCCAAAGTAAGTCTTTCTTAGTTTCAGTGTTGGCTTCTCATTTCAACATGTTGCCTTTAGAAACATTATATTTTATTTTTATTTTTCTTACAGACAAATGGAAAGTCCAATTTAACCTGTCAGGCTTGATCTACAAATAATAGAATTATTTTTTGTTTCAAAATTTTATTAGTTAAGCAGACGGTGTCAATACTAAGCATAACAATGTGGGACCCAAGAAGGGCAGTGGGACTGTGAAAGACCATAAATCCACGGCCGAATCCTTCCCACTCCTAGCCCTTTCCTGTCCCTTCATCGCCATAAGACCTATCTGTGTCGGTGCGACGTAAAACAACTAGCAAAAAAAAAAAAAAAAAGACCATAAATAATGCCACACCAAAATACTTTAGATCAACATGCAACCAGCTGAATTTTAACATAACACACACACATGTTTTGTGGAATCTGGACATAACATGAAAGATTTTCATGTTTGAAGTTTTAAGAAATGTTGGTGTAACTTATTGTCATTTTATCCACATTCTGTTAGGACATGAAATGGTGTTAAATAAGGTCTTTATATACTAGTTGCATCTGTAGACACTACACTACATTTCATTAGTTAGACTTTTAAGTTTTGGGATGAAGGGAAAAACCTCGGACTTTGTTGGTGATGTTAATTTCCGAAAGTAACCATTGGAACCTGACCCCTACAGAGTGCATCCGCAGGTGGTGGGTTGGGTGCCCCTACAGTATGTAGGGCTGATTGAAATACTCGATACAACCCGTGGACAAACAGGTAGCCAATTCCTGGGGGCTTTAAAATGTTGGGACACCACTCTCCAGGGGTCAAAAATAGGGAGGGCACTAAGCAGCATCTATGGCAGCGAATATGAACTTTAGTACGGTGGAGATGGTGGAAGGGGCAAATCCGTAGTACCTGTACAGCAGAGGAGCCGCTATGAAAGACACCTGCTTCCATGTTACGGGTGGCCTAATTTTGAACCTGGCAGTGAGTATAAAATGCGTTTGTGTGTGGCAAACCCACTGTAAGAATAACCTATATGGATAAAACAGATATGGTGTCTCGAAAAAGATTAGGGCGTCCCCTACTAAAATCGACACACAGCTGTTTGGGTGCTGGGGGAACTGTGAGAAATAGGCAACCAGCACCAATCTACATCAAGATTGCGATAGTAAATGTCCTGACACTGACGCAAAAGACAGAAGAACTGGTTGACTTAATGAAAGAAAAAGATATAGCCGTAGTCATTGTCATGTATTATTATAATAACTTTCTTATTCCAAAAACTTACCGGGTGGTGCTAGCCTTGAAAATGTTAACTGTTCATTTCTCTCGCTCTGGACAAATAAGAGAAAAGGAATCGAGCCTCACGCGGTCATGCAGTTATGAGCTTAAAGGCGACTTGCTTCAAGGTTATCTGATCCTGGCCTTCACCAGAGCCATTACAAATAACCCACTGCCCAAATTAAACGAGGCTATTGCAGTAATCTCAATTTCAACTCCAATTATGCCGAAATATACAGGTACAATATGCAGTAGATGAAAAATTTCTTTAAACAGTATACAGAAGATTAAAAATGTAATATCTTGATATACTGATGTGTTGTTAAATTAGTAAAATTGGTTTGTAGAAATCCTATTTCTGGTGTGAAAAACTGATCTAAATATAAATTGTTGTTTAGAACTTAAAAGTGAAGCTATCTGTAGATTATACCGTGCTTATGCTGTATCATTCTACATTATTAACAGTTAAGTTTCCTGAGTTGCCCAGCTATATTTCAGCTGTTAATTTTAATAGTATAATTGATTTTACAGTAAAATAATGATAATCATTAAATTTATTATTTCTTAATTCATCATTCACTGAAGTGCCATTGAAATGAGTTTGATCCAACCCAATATCTTCCCTTTTGAGATAAATTGAGCCATGTGCACAGATGCCCAGATACCTATGATCCATGATTCCCTGTTACAGCATATACCCTGCAATTTACTGGTGGTTTCTTACAATTCTCTGAGTACTAGCTTCAAAATATTCCATGAGATTAATGTGGAGGGCGGTATAATTTAAAACAAGAGTAGGCTTCATTTCTTAATACGGATAGATCTCTGTTGATATTTGACAGTAAAAGTTCATAGAACTATTGTGATAAACCTCTTTCTTGATTGTTGTCTCTTTTTTCCCTGTTCCTTAGCGGGAGGATTTGTTTGTTGTATCATGTTGTACTGCACGTTCACAGTGTCAACAAATGTAAGTTGAAATGAGTTTTTAAAGTGTTTTACACCAACTGGAGTTCTGTTAGGCTCAACTTGCATTAGCTTGATCACCTCAGGAATCATGTCTTTACATATATGTGTCGGTTCGATGTAAAACAAATAGCAAAAATAATTCATGTCTTTGGCAGCTTTTCTGTGTAATGTGCTTGTGTGTACTTCGGACAGTGCTGCAAGAATATAAGCATAAATTTGGAAGCATATTGTGTCATAATTTCTATGCCTATACGCTTGATTGATCTCTTAAAGAGATACTGGATGAATGACATACGGAGAAGTCGTGAAAAAGTAAGGGCTACCTTGATCCTAGAACCAAAGATCATCGGTAGGCAGCCCAACATGACTTCAAGGGAGGAAAGCATGCTGTGCATTGAATTGCTGCCTTCCTTGATCTTGAAATTGCTTTTGACGTTGTTCTACACTGGGTGATCGGGTCTTCACTCGTGATAATGGTGTACCAGAAATGCATCTGATTTGGATCAAGATGCTATACACCGACAACAGAGGTTGTGTACATTGCTCTCTAAGCATCTTGGAGAGCTTCTCAGTGAAACTTGATGTACATCAAGGCACTGCTCTGTCCCCATTGCCCTTTGTCCTCAGCATGGACGCAGTCACATGGGACCTGTAAAGGAGTGTTCATAGGGCTCTCTTATATGCAGATGATGTTGCACTTGCTGATAGACCTAGGACAGGACTGCTTCTTCAAAGACTTGATTAGTGTATGTATGAAGTAACTATACCAAATGAATGAAGAATTGGTGTAGTAGCACCCTGTGTATAAAGAAATTTGATAAGCATAATGCCAATAACTAAACACTACTCATCTTGAATGGTGTTGCATGCAAGCCCCTGGATTGCACTCTTTCTGGTTATATTATTCACATCGCAAAATTACTAATGGTTTGATAGTAGGTAGTTCAGGTTTAGGAAACATTATTCCAGTGAAGCTCATCTTGTAGATTCCAGCAAGATATAGTAGATATTTTAGATTCAGGTGGTCAAATGTGTCATGATGAACATACCTAAAGCTTTTGATAGTATAGATCGTAGGAGACTACTGACAAAAATAAGTGCAATATGGCTAGGTAAAATAGTTACTAAATAGGTGGCTATATTTCTATAAAATAGGACTCAGCATTAGAGTATGTGAAATTTTATTTGATCTGGTAATGTTTATGAGATTGAGTTCCACATGACAGTATAATGAGACCATTATTTTCTTATATATATATATAATATAACATTTCAACGGTCTCAAGGTCAAGAGCGAAGGAGCCATTGAAAGTTATAGGTAAATAGTACAACAGAAGCGGTGCATAAGTACGCAATCAGCCAGAATACGTCTAGTTTATATGTCCTACTAGGTACGAAAACCGAGAAAACTCACCCATTAAAAGGAAATCTAATGGAGTGAAATCAGGAAATTCACAAGCTCAGAACCCCGTGGTATTCGGAGGATTGAATTACGAACATGAGTTGGGACACAAATAGACTGGTAGATGATCGTATTAACAGCTGTGAAAGAGATATATCATATGTAACACTCAGGTCCAGAAACGTCGCGCGGCGGAGGCATGGAACAGTTTGGAGCAATGCAAGTTCTACCATCAAGAAGGCGTATGCGGAGTGACGGATTGTATGCATTCGAGAAAATGAATGAATAGCAGAATGTGTTCCTTTTTGCAGTTCCGTGAATGAAGAGAGTGCCTGTGTTAGGCAAAGTTCCTCAAATGTCAAAAACACGTGTAACGGAGATTACGACATAGCAATTTCAGCGTGAATCATAAAATGCGAACCAAGTATTATTGTGATGTTATTAAAATGGGATTTTGTTTTATGAAAATGTATGAAGAAAAAACAGTGTAGAAAGTTGATTTCGAGAATAGCTCTGATACATACTGAAGGAATTGAGGAGATTATAAGAGTTTTTAAGATATCATAAGGTTTAAAAGAGTTCAGTAACCAATTATACAGCGCCGAAATATGAAGGCAAGTTTAGTAAACAAAATTGTGAATTTCAAAACTCTGTTAACACTATCTAATTTAGTTTGTACAAGCTTCAGGGTAGGAAAACAACAAAACTATTTATTATTATGATAAAGGATCTAACTAAAAAGGAGATGTGTGCCTAAGTCGAGACTGGGTTCATGATGGCTCCGAATTCTGCTGGAGTCGCCATATTGACATGAAAACAGATGTCCATAGCTACCACAACCTAAAGGATGGGATTAACAACAGTGTCTTCGGATGTTAAGTACCCAAGCATTGTCTTCCCTTATTCTATTTGTGGAAGCTTATAGTAGTGTTAGAGTTGTCATCATAATGGGTGATATTTTTAAGAATACGGCTTGAGTAACCTAACGTGTCTGTCATTATGTATCTGTGTGAAGTGTTGATCCAATCATTGGTAGGAGTGGAATTCAGTATCTCGTCGGTGTCAAGTAGTAGAGGTATACAGGTACGATTATATTTCATCTAATGTCCTGATACTGTCTGAATAATCGTGAGAATCTATTTTGCAATGAGATAATATCGAGTGCTGTGTAGGTAAGTTCAGTGAGTGATGGTGCGTAATCTATGTCAATGTTTAGATGTTGTTGATTTTCAGACACAGCGAAGCTGAATGTTCCCGATGAGTGTGACTGCATCATGATTGTTCATTTATTGAATTTATTTGTGTCTGTTAGATGATAGGCAGATAATTATGATTTTCTCTTTCAATGTTAGGGAGTCTAACCATCAGGATATTCAAGTTGTATATTAGATAGCTAGACATACAAATGATCAAACAGATAGAACTGGGGAAGGTAGACTGTGTGCAAATATTGACTCAGATGAATGAACAATGTGAATGACTTTGATTGGCAGATTTACAGAACTGTTAATAATTTCATTATTTGTGGAAATATTTCAGATAATGTGATGAATTATTTTAGAGTTTTATTTTAACGTCAGATAATGTTTTCTTAATGTGTTTGTGGAACCAACAAAGATTGAAGATGTGTGCTACTTCTCCGTCATATTGTCTAATCAGATGATTATTAGTATTATTATATTTTTCTTCATGATTACTTAATTAAATGGAATATCCTTCCAAAATTTTATTGTGATCTTTTATTTTAAAATTATAACTTAAGAACCTTCACATAGTTCGGTAGGACATGGAAATTACTCTGTTTGAGCTGATGTTGGAAGGGATTTGACCGGTACTCGCCGAATGGCCATGCCCGCGAGTGGAGTTTCTTGCGAACCGTTGATACTAGCCGAGGTTTAATTGAAGAAAATCATATCATTTGGAACCACTCACATCCACGAATGGTCACAAGTGTTTAATGGCCGCCCAACGTCGAGGGCAGAGTGTATTTTACGTGATAATTTGACGTCCACTGAGGGAACGGAAATAATGACAGGGAATATATGAGCTCAGGCTTCAATGCAATCATTAACATGAGGTTAGGCTCGCATATATGATTCGAAATTACATAATACGAAATGGAGATGACTATAATAAGAGGGCTCAGTTAGGTAAATGAAATTGGAAGGATAATCCAATAATTTTTAAACTTTGTAGGTTACATGTTCTGGATTATTTGTTCATTCTTGTCTTATTTTGGTTGTTGGTAGTTCCAGCATGAATTTCGGGCCCATCAGTGACCTAGGCAATTAATATTTTGGTTGTTATTAGTTGAGGAGTTTGAGATAGTGTTAGGTATAGGTTTGACATTTGAGGAACGCATAGAGTCATTTCAAAAACATTAACACTAGAACCACCGGAATATAATATATACCTAGAACCGCCGATGCTGTCATTTTGACCGCTATTGAAATTATTATATTTTCGTTCTCCGTACGCACGGTTACTCATTATTATCATTTTACCTCTATTTCTGTATATTGCTTTATGAGTTTCAGTATGTAATTAGCAATAATTTTTTATTATTACTTTTTTGCTAGTGCCTTTACGTCGCACTGACACAGATAGGTCTTATGGCAACGACGGGATAGGTAAGGCCGAGGAGTTGGAAGGAAATGGCCGTGGCTGTAGTGAAGGTACAGCCCCAGCATTTGTGTGGTGTGAAAATGATAAACCACGGAAAACCATCTTCAGAGCTATCGACAGTGGGATTCGAACCCACTATCTCCCGGATGCAAGATCTCAGCAGCGCGCCCCTAACCGCATGGCCAACTCGCCCGGTAATTAGCAATAAAAAGACGCCACACACTCATTACACTGTCATCACAAACATGCCGCTTTGAATATGAACTAAGTCCTGGATTTTCTTTCAATGGGGTATAGCGAACAATCCAAGCACAGGTGTCATCTTCCTAGTCTGCTACATTCCACTCCCTGATGCCAGCAGTACCTAATGGCACATTATCTGGCCATGGGAGGCTTTTACCATGGTTGTCGCGTCCTCTACGATACCATGCTTTACGGGTTACTGTTTCTATGGCTGTAATAGAATAATTGAAGACTCGTCAGTACTCAGCCTATATGATGGATCATTGTAATTGTAAGACGGTATAAATCAAGGAATTTCACCAAACTTGTTATGCTGATAGTTATAACACTAATATCAACTTACCTTCATCCTGAACAATCCAGTTTTCACCGTGATCTGAATAACTGCTTTTCGAATTATCACTTGACTGATAGAAATCTTCGTATACATTTTCTCTTTTTCAGATATAACTGGGCCACATTCTTTTGCTATTTGCTTTACATCGCACCGACACTGGTTGGTCTTATGCCGACGTTGGGACAGGAAAGGCCTAGGAGTGGGAAGGAAGCGGCCGTGGCCTTAATTAAGGTACAGCCCCAGGATTTGCCTGGTGTGAAAATGGGAAACAACGGAAAACCATCATCAGAACTGCCGACGGTGGGGTTCGAACCCACTATCTCCCGGATGTAAGCTCACAGCTGCGTGACCCTAACCGCACGGCCAACTCGCCCAGTGGGCCGCATTTTACATCAGACATATTTCAGGAATGTCATACAATAGACTCAGCAACAGATAGTTTATGAGACATGTTTACTGTCCTGTAACAAGCTGACGAATGATAAGACTACCGGAGACGCAACGGAAATATAACTCGTACAATAAGTAACACATCCGAGTTCCAATGTTCTGTTTTGAACATTACCCTTGTTGATAAGATAATTATAAGTAGATGATTATATCTCAACGAGAGGTATGTGTTGTTATACATTTTATTATGATAGTTAACGCGGCGGTCAAAATGTCCGCTCTGGCGGTAGTAGGTATACCCGTTACTAACGCCCCATCCATTGATGCAAAATTAATTATATTTCATATGGATTTTCCTGAGCACTAATCAGGAAAAGTCGCTGGAGCTCAATATCGTACAATAAAAACTGTAGTCAAAATTCAGTTTGGAAAATGTGTAGCGGTCATTTTGACCGCTCCGGCGGTTCTACTGTTAATAATTATTGATAACAAAACAAATATGGCATCACTTGCACAAGTTAAGATGTTGTTAGAGGAATTAGCAGGGAGAATGACAAAGGTACAATGATCACAGGAAGCTACCGCAAAAGAAATGACAAAAATGCATGAGTCGCAAGAAGCCACTACAGGAGGCAACTGTAAGATAAATCCGTGAGGCTCAGGAAGCTATGTGAAGGAAAAACGAGGAAATGCGAGAGCCCACTGTAAGAGATATTCGTAAGGCTCAAGAAGCTATGAGAAGGGAAAACCAGGAAATGCGAGAGGCCACTGTAAGAGAGATTCGTGAGGCTCAAGAAGCTATGAGTAAAGAAAGTCAAGGATTAATTCAGAATAAGATGCTAGAAATGCACGATATACTTAGAACAGAGATGCATGAGGGAATGAAGAATGAGATGCAGGAAAATCTACGCGGAGTTACTGAAGTTGTTCAACAGAATCTAAAGGCGATGCAGGAGGAAATAGTATCGTTAGGATCAAGGATGTCTGAAGTACAGGTAGATATGAAGAACTTAAGAGACGAGGTAACTATGGTCATTAATGAAAACAGGAAGGAGATTAATGGGAGATTTACTGAGCTGAAGGCCGAGTTAAAAGTGAATGTTAATGATCTCCAGACGCAGGTCGATCATGATATAAAGGAATTGAAAGAGGAAGTGATCATGATACAAGGGAAAATTGCAGAATCAAATACTAGTTGCGAAGACAAGTTTAAGAAGTCAGAAGAAATAGAAGCCAATCAGACTGTCCACAAGGAGATGACAACGGCAAGAGAGCAGATTAATAGCAAGTTCAATTCACTTATTGAAGAGTCGGATGAAAATCGAACTCTAATGGGACAGCAAATGAAGAAGTTGAGTGACAACTTAGAGATGGTACAAAAAGATATATGCAAAATTTAAAGATTGATAATAAAACAACTAAAAAGTTTGTATCGACTGTTATAGAACGACAGTCATTGATTGAGAACGAAAGGAAATCAGAAGCGGAATGTCAATTTGAAATGCCGATCTTTAAGATTGGCGGTTGCGAGAACAGCGTAACTCATGTGGGATAACACAGATAATCAGTGTTACTCGCACGCATGAGGACAAGCCAAAAAAGTTCAGAGGAAACATAGGATCTGGGATGACTCCTCGTGGACTTACTCGTGAAATAGAAGAGTACTTTCGTGAGGCTAAGATATTGCCAGAAAGACAACTTAAAGCAGTGGAACGACACTTAGACGGAGCACCACTGGTCTGGTACAAGGTATTTCGGTACATATTCGAGGATTATGCTGGTTTCAAGCAGGCATTCCTAGATCGATTTTGGGGATTGGCGTTCAACAGAATATCAGATTAGAACTGTACTCCAAGAAATATTCGCTTGGTGGACCAAGTCGTTTCTCAGACTATTTCACTATGCAATTTCACCGGTTGAAAGAACTAGATTCACCGCCGACGGAGCGTGAAATGGCCAGAGCCATAGTTAAACAATTTCCTCCGGATGTTCAACGGTTATTGACAGCGGCAAATGTACAATCCGCCGTGTACGCTGAAGCAATCCTCAGGCAACTTGATAGCACGAACACGCAGATTGGTAATCGGATAGTGAGACATGTGGATCCAGCTGTGAACGTTGCAATGCCAGTAGATTCGGAAGAAACAGCTAGAGGGAGTAATCAATGCCACTGTGTGAAAGGAGAAAGACAGGCAAAATATAGAGACCGGGAAGATAGTCAACAATATCGGAGATGGACATTACCTCAAAATGAAAGTAGAAGGTATCCACGATATAAGAGGACATCACGATGGAACAACCATCGAGGTAAATGGCCATATCAGACGAGCGGATATCAAGGAAGGCCAAATCAGAGAGACGAAAGGCGAGATGAAGATATGGACCAAGAAAAGGAGAAATACATCGAAGAATTGAAAAGACAGCGAGAAGCGAAGCAATGAGAAGACGCAATACAAAGCCAGGAGATGAATGCAGACTGCATAGGTGCAACAAATTTATAGTATCAACAGCAACAGAAGAAAGATAGTGTGAACAAGTCGCTTAATCCTGCAACAACACCGTTCAACGACAACACTAAGGAAATGAACGGGGTGAAAAAAACGTCATTTTGGGACTAGGAGAAGATGAATTAGTTACAATAGAACAAGCTGGTAGACAACATGACTGGATAATCACAAATATCGAGCCTTGGGAGTTTTAATCGGAGGAGTTATTAGAAGATCGCCAATCTGATGGAGCAGAGGCAAAAAGAGGACTTCCCATCATTTCAGTAACTATATTGGGCATCAATGTATCGTCATTATTAGATACAGGTGCAAGTATTAGCATAATCTCCAAGGTACTTTTCCCAGAGTTGCAACACAGAGTGCAAATCCCCGTAATCCCAGTGGCGAATCTAAAAATAAGAGGAATAATACCGGGTGAAGTCGCCAAGTGTAAAATACAAACATATCTGCCTGTCGAAATTGGGAGAATTACAATTGAACATCCTCTGTTAGTGATGGATAAGATTCAATATAACTTGATCATTGGTTCAGATTTTATAAGAGAAAATAATATTATCGATTTGAACAGAGGGGAAATCAGAATTAGGAATGGTAATGAGGAACAGACACATGTTATGGCTAAGATTGAAAATAAGATGTGTGAGCTTCAAAAAACTATGATTACCTCAATAGAAAAGATAATGCAGCTGGCAGGAGATTATGGAGAGTTATGATCAGGAAGAAGTTTTACAAGAAACTACAGCCTATAAAGGAATATGAGGTAATGCTGAGCAAAGGAAGATAATTTTAAACTTGTTAAACAAATATTGTAGCACATTTAAAAACCAACCTGGTGCAGTAAAGAATTTAGATTACAAGTTTCTAGTAAATGATTGGAGACCGTTTAAGGCAAAGCCGTATCCGATACCAGATAAATATATGCCTGAAGCTAAGAAGGTGATCCAAGAACTGGTTTACAACAGGATCATTTCAAAGATGCATTCTCCCTACACTTGCCCACTGGTGATTGTAAGAAAAAACAATGGGTCCATTCGCGTGTGTTTGGACGCGCGATATTTAACTACGAGTGATACCTGAGTGCGATAAAGCCCCATTAATCAAGGAGATTATTAGAAAATTTAAGGGAATGAGGTTCTTCACAATATTGGACTTGACATCGTCGTACTACCACATAATATTGGAGGGCAAATCCAAACTGTTCACCGGATTCCTATTTAATAATCAATCGTATGTGTTTGAGAGGCTTCCATTCGGAATCCGCAACTCTGGAGCAGCGTTAATCGGAGCTTTTACAGGAACATGGCTCCAGAAGTCAAAGAATTTATCACTACTTATGTCGACGATATAGTCTTAGCGACCGCAACACTCGAAGATCATGTGGTGAATCTAGAACGTTTGCTGGCCAATTTAGGTGATGCAGGATTTAAAGTAAACAGAACTAGTTCCAAGTTTTGCTAACCAGAAATCTTATTTGTCGGACACGTAATTGATGGAACCGGCATTAAACCTAATCCCTTAAAAATTCAGGCCATACGCGAATTTCCTATACCAAGGAGGATTAAGCATATTCGGCAATTCTTAGGTATGACGCAGTTTTTCGCGAATAACTGTCCGGGTTATACAGACACTGTGGCACCGTTGCAGGACTTGCTAAAAGCCAATAATCGATGGCATTGGAACGAGCGCCATCACGACACTTTCGTTAAGACGAAGGAGCTGATGGTCAATAATATCAAACTGGGGTACCCAAACTTCAACTTTCGGACGCATCACTCATTGGAGTTGGAGCTGCTTTATTTCAAGAAGATGAAACTGCAAATGGTGAGAAGACCTATTTGGCATTTGTGAGTCGGAAGCTGCGTTCCCATGAAATGAAGTACACCACTACAGAAGTGGAGATGTTAGCGATCATTTATGCATTGCAAACATGGAGGAAAATGATCCATGGATACCCGATTGTAATAAGAACTGACCATAAGGCCTTAACTTTTGTGTTGAAGTCGTCGTTATCGAGTGAAAGAGTATCCAGATGGGCGTTCTATGCACAACAATTTGATCTCCAGATTGAATACTGCATTGGAAAATAGAATATATTGGCCGATAGTCTAAGTAGAAACCCGCCGGTAGACACACGAGAAGTCAGCGTGATAGAGATGACAGTTGAGGACGAGGAATGTCTCGAAGATTGGAAAAATTTGTCAGATTTACAGCTGGATGATCAGTCTATAAGAGCGATAATTGAGAATTGTCAAGGAAGAGTAAATAACGATCCGGAGAATCAAGAAGTGCATATGTCAACAGCTGATTACGTTTATGACAACAATTTGCTACGTAAATTCGTGGATAAAGAGAAAACGAAATTAAGGGTGGTAGTTCCACGTAAACTAAGATACAAACTTATATGGTATGTGCTTCGCATGATTGGTCATGGAGGTGTAGATAAACTGATAGCAACCATCGGAGAAACATTCACATGGGTTGGACTTAGAAGATCTGTCAGGAAGATTATTAAAACGTGTGATACTTGCCAATGTGTAAAGCACAGTTCTATACTCCTTTATCAGCAATCAATCCCTGTAATACCAGAAAAACCTAGAGACATATTCGCAATGGATTTATACGGAATGTTACCCGTTAGCAAACGTGGGAACCGTTTCATCCTTGTGGTTTTAGATATCATGTCAAAATTCGTATCCTTGCAACCCATCAGAAAGGCAAACTCTAAATGAATTATTAGGAGCTTAGAGAGATATGCGATACCAGAAATGGGAAAACCGAATTGCATTGTTACTGATCATGGAACTCAGTTCACGTCTAAGGAATTTTCCGAAGCGTTGAAAAGAATGGACATACAGCATAGATTCAGTTCGATACGACACCCAGAGTCGAACGCTGCTGAAAGAATCATGCGAGAGATATCAAAATATTGTAGAATCTTCTGTCCAGAACGCCATTGGGCATGGGCAACATTTCTGCCAACGATTGCAGAATGTATAAATAGCATTTGGCACGAATCAATAGACAATATCCCCAGTGTAATTCACATGCATCATTACCCTAGGCGTACATGGAACGTTATCATTCATAGACCCGCGGAGGAATTACCTGACGTTGAAGAAAATACACGACTAGCTCGGTTGCGCATGGTAAAGCAAGCAGGAAAACGAATTAGGAAATTGAGACATAAGAGATTTCGTAATCCATTGGAAGTTGGAACCTATGTTTTAATAAAGAAACCAGCAATCTCCAATCGTATGACAAAGTTCTTTTCAAAATTTGCTCATTTGTATATTGGGCCATTTAAGGTCATAGAAGTTCTGGGTGATAATGCTTACAAGATTCAAAGTCTGGACTCTGAGAATGTATCTATATAAAACTCCGCAAATTTGAGACAATACCACACTCCGATTACTAGTGAAGAAGAAGTTAATGTCATCCTCGAAGGTTTTAGAACGAACGATGAGCTGAGTGAAGATGATTCTACAGAAGAATAGAAGGTAACAGCTGAGGAACGTATTACAAAGAATGCCAGCGAAAGCAAGGATGTTGGAACGTGTTATGGAAAGGTTGTGACTTGGCATCGATCAGACGGAAATGAAATCGCGAGTGGCTCGGAAGGAAAACCAGATATTAAGATCACTTTTCAAAGGAAAGAGAAAGGAGAAATCCCGTTATTTAGGATACACATAAGGAGAAATTCCTCTCGATGCTCGAAATTTCTTTCCAAGCAATCGGGAAATATAACATTTCAACGGTCTCGATGTCAAGAGCGAAGGAGCAGTTGAAAGTTATAGGTAAATAGATCAACAGAAGCGGTGCATAAGTACGCAATCAGCCCGAATACGTCCAGTTTATACGCCCAACTACGTACGAAAACTGAGACAACTCGCTCATTAAAAGGAAATCTAATGGAGTGAAATCAGGAAATTCACAAGCTCAGAACCCCGTGGTATTCGGAGGATTGAATTGAGATCGTGAGTTGGGATACAAATAGACTGGTAGATGAAGATCGTAGTAACAGCTGTGAAAGAGAAATATCATATTTAACACTCAGGTCCAGAAACGTCGCGCGGCGGAGGCCACGGAACAGTTTGGATCAATGCAAGTTCTACCATCAAGAAGGTGTATGCTGAGTGACGGATCGTATGAATTCGAGAAAATGAATAGCAGAATGTGTTCCTTTGTGCAGTTCCGTGAATGAAGAGAGTGACTGTGTTAGGCAAAGTTCCTCAAATGTCAAAAACACGTGTAATGGAGATTACTACATAGTAATTTTAGCGTGAATCATAAAATGCGAACCAAGTATTATTGTGAAGTTATTAAAATGGGATTTTGTTTTATGAAAATGTATGAAGAATAAACAGTGTAGAAAGTTGATTTCAAGAATAGCTCTGTGTGCTTAAGTCGAGACTGGGATCCTGATGGGTCCGAGTTCTGCTGGAGTCGCCACAGTGATATGAAAACAGATGTCCATAGCTACCACATCCTATAGGATGGGATTAACAACAGTGTCTTCGGATGTTAAGTACCCAAGCATTGTCTTCCCTTATTCTGTTTGTAGAAGCTTATAGTAGTGTTAGAGTTGTCATCATAATGGGTGATATTTTTAAGAATACGGCTTGAGTAACCTAACACGTCTGTCATTATGTATCTGTGTGAAGTGTTGATCCGATCATTGGTAGGAGTGGAATTCGGTATATCATCGGTGTCAAGTAGTAGAGGTATACAGGTACGATTATATTTCATCTAATGTCCTGATACTGTCTGAATAATCGTGAGAATCTATTTGCGATGAGATAATATCGAGTGCTGTGTAGGTAAGTTCAGTGAGTGATGGTGCGTAATTTATGTCAGTGTTGAGAACCTCTTAGAATAACTTGTGCCGCAGAATAATTTAGGGAAGTGCGTACGTGCTGTAAGTGATATTTTTATATGCATGTAGTTGAGGTTCTTCAATACCTACGCTTGTATATTTGAATAATGATGTATACATGGTGTACATTTTTGATGAGGTATGGTAAATATTAGGGTCGTCGAATATGTTATGATAAAATAGTGTGATTATTATAAGAATGAGGTTTGTTGAAATTGATGCTACGGTAATGTGGTAAATCTTCGAGAAGGTCAATGAACCTAGGGTAGTAATGTTATGTGAGGTGTTCATCATGTGATTTTAAAGATTTTGAATAGGCAAGCAGAATAATGATGCTAGTATTTTTAAAGGTATCCTGGAGAGATTAAATGTTAAGCATGTACAAATCATCAAAATACGAATTTATGGCACAGCATAGAGATAAAACGAATGTATTATCGGATGAATTGTTAGGATCTTTGTTAAATGACATATTTAAACAATAAAATAAGTTGTTTAAGAAGTTAATGTCACCTGATGAAGTGCGTTGGCATTCAAGGTAATTGCTTGCTGTAGTTATTGGGCAGTAGTATTATTTTCAGGAAACACTGGAGGAGAGCAGATGCAGTACAGACCTTCCGATATTATTGTTTTATTGAACATGCCAGTAGTTAGATGTTGTTGATTTTCAGGCACAGCGAAGCTGAATGTTCCCGATGAGTGTGTCATGATTGTTCATTTATTGAATTTATTTGTGTCTGTTAGATGATTGACAGATAATTATGTTCTTCTCTTGCAATGTTAGGGAGATTAACCATCAGGATATTCAAGTTGTATATTAGATAGCTAGACATATAAATGATCAAACAGATAGAACTGGGGAAGGCAGACTGTGTGCAAATATTGACTCAGGTGAATGAACAAAGTGAATGACTTTATGATTGGCAGATTTTCAGAACTGTTAATAATTTCATTATTTGTGGAAATAATTCAGATATTGTGATGAATTATTTTAGAGTTTTATTTTAACGTCAGATAATGTTTTTTTAATGTGTTTGCGGAACCAACAAAGATTGAAGATGTGTAACTTCTCCGTCATGTTGTCTAATCAGATGATTATTAGTATTATTATATTTTTCTTCATGATTACTTAATTAAATGGAATATCCTTACAAAATTTTATTGTGATCTTTCATTTTATAATTATAACTTAAGACCCTTTACATAGTTAGGTAGGACGTGGATATTACTCTGTTTGAGCTGATGTTGGAAGGGATTTGACCGGTACTTGCTGAATGGCCATGCCCACGAGTGGAGTTTCTTGCAAACCGTTGATACTAGCCGAGGTTTTATTGAAGAAAATCAAATCATTTCGAACCACCCACATCCACGAACGGTCACAATATATATAATCAATATGAATAATGAACCAAAAGCAGAGGTAAGTCTCTTTGTAATTCATAAGTTTCGGGATTGGGAGCGACTGCAGAAGACCTTTGCAATATTTTGAGATGGATAACAGGTAATGGTGAAAAGTCAGTTTGTGTGTTTTGCAAATAGAAAGACTCCTCTCTGTTTAATTTATTGTGTTGTTGGGGTGAAGGTTCCTCTTGGGGATCTCTGTAATTACCTAGGTATTAATAATAACGATGGATTTTCATTGTAGTAATTACATAAGCCATATTAAAAATTAAATTTACAGATGTCTTAATGTTATTAATGGGTTATTTAGGGATTTTCAAGGAGAGGGCATATAAATCTCCAACAATGCCACAATTAGAATATGAGAATGTCACCAGGATTACTTGATTAGAGAACAGGAAATAATCTACAGAACTGCTCAATTTCTTCTAGGTGATTTCTGAGAAGAGAGTTGTGTTGCAGAGATGTTGCAAATTTTAGGCTGGAAAGACTTGGAGAAAGGAGACAAGGTGTTTGGCTTGGTAATATATTCTGAGATGTCATTGGAGAGATGGCTTGGAATTCAGGGGGACATTTATTGGCAAATGTTGGCTTATACAAATAGGATTCAGTGATTAAAATAGTTTACCAAGGGAGTTGTTTCCTGAATTTCCACAATCATATTTGACATAAACAACTGACAAACAGTCTGCCACCCGGGTGACAGCACTAAATGCTGATCAGTGTTGGTTGATGGATTTTGTGTTTGATTACTTCATTGATTGATTCTTTGGCCTTAATGTGATGTACAAAGTGGAATGATTGGTATCTCTATGGTTATGAATTAAGCATTGTCCGCTTGTTGGGAAAATGGTAGGAGTAATGTGAGGTTATTTTATATTACAGTGAGGTGTTTTGGTAAAGAAAGTATATATAGGAGTATGGAAATGAACAACGGGGTGACAAGTCTGGTCATGTATAGAGGGATGGGAACAGAGGGGATAAAGAAAATAGCTAGTCAGTGTGGAAATAGGGATCAACAGAAAGTGAATGAAAAGCAAGGAATGGTGAAACCAAGGTTTTGTCTTAGTCCCCTCTCCACCTACGCTTTGGGATAGCCTGTTACGGCATAGAAATCTGTGTCTTTTCTTCTACAGCTTAAACTGTGTTCTCACAATTATTTATGATGTTTTATTCTGCGAGCCCGTGTAAGCTCTGAATGTTTGTGCTGCCTCTCAGCAGAGTGGCAACAGCAGAGTGCCTTCCCCGCTTTGGTCTTGCTCCGGCCAATCAACTCTTTGAGTCGGCCATTTTGGAAATAGCCTCGACCCCAGAGAGCTAGGGAAGCAGAGCCTGGTATTCACTCTGGTCCCATCATGGAGAGAAGACTCTTGTGTATCTTTTTCCACATTATGTATTGGAGTAGCGGCATGGACTACGGCCTAAGTAGAATGTTTGAGGATAATTATGGTACCGATGTAAAATCTGATGATGAAAAATTTGTAACTAATGTTCTTGGAGTCAGTGCCATCCTTTCGGATATTCGTCTACTATATCATGAAATTGGAGATCATCAGAAAACGGATCCAGATTTGAAGGAGATCTTTGATAAAAATTAATGATGGATCTGTAGTAAAGCCTTACTGTCTAGTTAGGGGTGTTCTTTGTTGTAAAGGTCGAAAGGGTCGTGATTTCAAAATTGTGGTTCCTAGGGTACTTATCCCGGTCATTTTTCAATATTATCACTGCTCTCCCATTGGTGGACATTTCGGTACGTTCAAAACAAGGGAAATGATTTAGACAGTTCTTCATTTGGAAAAAGATGGACAATGATATTAGAACCATGGTGAAATCTTGTCAATCCTTTGCTATTAGTAAACCAAGCTTGAACAACTATGTGGGATTTTTATCTTCTTCACAAGCCTCTCGCCCAATGGAAAGGCTTTTCATCGATTTCCTGGGTCTGCTCCCCCGATCTACTTTGGGAATCACACATATCTTTGTGTGCATTGATGTGTTTTGTCAGTTCAGCTGGATTATCGCTACGAGATCTACTAACAGTAGAACAACTATCAATTGTTTGAACTCAATTTTTGCATCCTTTGGTCCTCCCAAGTTTTTAGTCTCCGACAACGCCAGTGCTTTCACTAGCCATTCGTTCAGGAAATATTTGTTCAAGTTGAGCATTTCTCATGTTACTACCATTCCATACTATCCTAACCCATCTTACGCAGAGAGAATGAACAGGAATCTAAAGTTGGCCTTGATTGCGTATCATCACAACAATCAGTCCAGGTAGGACTCTTGCCTGCATTGGTTGGCCCACGCATTCAACTCAGCTTGACATGAATCTCATGGTAAGACACCTATGTCTCATGTTTGGTTACCCTCCGTATTCACCCATGTCCAACCTACTTGGTATTGATGACCTTCTTCCTGACCTGTCTAAACTGAATGATCTTCAGAAAATTTGGGATGAAGCAAGGAGAAATTTGTCTGTATCATACGAGAAGGCTAAGAAACAGTACAACAAAGGTAGCAAATCAATTAGGTTGAAGGTTGGAGACTTGGTCTTCATCAAATGTTACCAAGTTAGTAAAATTATCAATAATTTTCCGCTAATCTGGCTCCTAGGTATCAAGGCCCTTGTACCATTTTGCAGTTCTTGTCCCCTGTATCTGTGTTAGTGATCCCATCGCTAAGAGAATTAGGCGAGTCCATCTATCTCAGATCAAAACTGGATAAGGTGTAGTTTCCCTTAAAATTTTTATTTAGGTGTTGGTGCAACCTTGGGTAGGATGTGGTGTACTAGTTTGAAAATGTTCTTAAGAACTACCTTTTAGTGAGCTAACTATGGTTAATTCATGTGTTGTGTGTAATGTAATTATTCTTGTTGAGAATATGTTTCGCTTAGGAAATCATGGTGTGATGGTTGTCCTAAGTTTGAGAAAAAGCATCTAATATTTTCTGATTTGAAATGTCTGTATTGACTCCCTGGCTTATGATTGTTTTCTACGTGAGCTTTTCCTTTGATAAGTGTGAAAAAAATTATCCTGTAAATGGTCTCTTGTTGATATTTCGTGCTGAAGCGGATTTGGCATGTGAAGTTTAATTACCATATGAAGGTCTTGTAGCTCTGGTGTACTGTGGATTACTTGTCAATCTACTCCTATTTATTTAAATTTTGTTGGTTATATTTCCTCTGCGTGTGTTACTTCTCAGCTCACTGCGAGGGTCTATTTCTTGTTACCATCCAGCGGTTGGTTTGGGTTGTCCACGACCCTGGTCTGTTCTTCCTAGAAAATCCTAAATCCGCATAATTTGAAGTTATCGAAGTTAATCATGATTTGAGAATGCTCTGTTGTGTTAAGGGACCCTTTCAAGATGTTGTGCATTATGATTATCTCGGTTTTCATCCCTGTTCTTCTGTCTATGGCTGTTGGTTTCTTTTCTACTAAATGATTGCTCACTCGTGCTGGTAGTAGGGCAATAGTACACTCATCGCAGGGTATGCTTCACATTGTAATATCATTTTATTAATCGGTGAAAGTTTGAGAAACCCTTACTAATTGTTAGTGAGCCTTCTCTGTGTCATATCTTTGGTAGCAGTTATTGGTTGTGAAGGAGCTATGTCGATCAGTGTCGGGGGTGGTAATCTGTTTGCCTTGTGCATGGACTTGGGTCTTTCTGGTTCTCCACTGCCTGACTGTTGGTAATAGGAGCTCCTCTATTGCTATTACTTGTAATGCCCTGTTCTCAGCTATACCCATCTCTTTGGGAGTTGTGAGTTCTTCTTGAGATTGGCTCGTCTCTAGCTCGTCCTACCTAAAAGATCATCGTACTCATTTGTTTGATAACTGTTGAAAGTATCTTTTCCATTATTGTTTTCTTTGGCCTCACGTTAAATATTTAGTTCTGCGCTCTGCTGGAAACTTTATTCACCAGGTTCCTTATTTCAAATGATTTGATTAATTTCCTGTTCTGTGCCGTTCTACTCGAGTTGTGTGTTGTTTGTAGTATGTAGAGAAACCTACCATATCTACCTGTTGTTGTAGTGTTGTGTTGTCAAAGAAAGGTCCTTAACCTGAGAATTCTACTTCCTTAGCCGTGATAGGTTTGGTGGTGGGCCTGTACTTGGTGATGTTATTTCGGTACCAATGAGTTGTTTTGAGTGTATTTGAAGGTCACATGATAACTTCTTAGCATGTTGTTGAAGATTGTATAATCTTTTAAACCCTGAAGGGTTGACACATGTTTCTGGAAGTTATTGTGGTTATTGGAGTTGTGCAGTAGTTATTGGGGAGTTATGGCACTTGGGTAGAAGGTTGTCTGGCCTTGTGATTTCATCTGTGTCCTGGTAGATTTGGGAATTGTTTATTTTCTTGCTAACACAACTCTTGTAGAATAGTATGAAGGTGGATTTAGCTAGCTGGTTTCCTGTTGTGTTCTGGTTCTGCCATCTCCTTGTTTTCCTGCGTAACCTGTTTCTCAGACGTCATCATGTATTCCATTATTATACTGAAAGTTCATTTAATGTCAACCTGCCACTCTAGGTGTTTCTTAGTGGATTTTGATGCTTGTTGATTTGGTTGTTTTAACCTCTGCCATTCTGTGTTTCATCGAATTAGTATGGGATTATTTTGCTGAAACTCTGGTTTGATGCTAGCGTCTTTCTGCTAAACGACCCTGGGTATGTGGGTAGCCTTCCTTCCTTCTTCTTGTCTTATGGAAAATTCTCTATCGTCCTGCTTCATTTACTGCCATTTATTCTTTTATTTACCTCATCTCCTAGGGAAAAGGAAAAGGTACCTGTCTGCTGTAAAGCAACAGGGTGATATGATGTCACTCACTTTTAGTCCGAATTGTGTCGAGGTCCTAACGGGCAACCGGTAGATTATGTTGTGCAGGACATGGTTCCTTTTTTCCTTTTTTCCTGCTGGTCAACTGATCCGAGGCGTATTTCATGTTCCTTTTCATTTGTATTAGGTGTCCTGGTGGGAGTTAACTTGTGTTTTGTTGAAGTTGGTTGGTCATTTGGCTGTACTTGTGTTTACCCTCATCTGATTTATCTTCTAAACCTATTTCTGTTCTGTTATTCCCATGGTACTGCTATGGTCTTGTGAAATTTAATTCTGTCCATCCCTGTTACTCGTTGCTTGATGCTATTGATAGTTTGGTCGTGAATGACAAACTTGAACGCATACCCTCCATCTAATTGAGCTCTACAAGCCTCCGTCAGTTCTGTCAATTTGCTCTTGCTGAGTAAAACTATTACCCTGTAACCATGGATTTGATCATTGCTAATCTTGTCATTCTGGTGTGCCTACTCAGTTTGCTGTTGCTGTTTCATATTTTCATTCTTCTTAGTTATGTATGTGATTATGTGTGTGGCATTGTAATCCAGAATAATTACTATGTTCTGAAAGATTTCTGTGGTGTATTTGGTAAGCTGGGCTTTAGTTGACTTGACTATGGGTGGTTCTGTGGCAGTTCTGTAGTAGTTCTGTGGAATTTTATCAAATATGTTGTCTATAACCTGATCAGTACCTTTCTTTGGTAAGTCCTACTTGACATTGCGAACATTTACCTTCCTTCTAGACATCTAGTTGAACTCCCTTATGTGAGTAATTGGGGTTCATTTAGCCTTCCTTTCATAAGGTTATGCTGTGTCTGTGCATAGCCGAACTACCTTGTAATTAATTGGTGTAAATTTTTATTTAGTTTATTTTATGTGTTTCCCTTGTGGTATTGGAAACCTTGATTGTGCTCGATAGTGTGCTCGTGAATTCACTATTTCTTGTAAAATTTGAACTTAATATTTAAATGGGAAAATATTGTGTTTGTTAATGTTCCTTTCCTTCTCTTTATTTGTTTATTCTTTGGGTATTTCCCTGTGTAAGTCCCTTCTATCCTGTGTAATTGATGTTCATAGGGAGTTACGTTCTATCTTACTGATCCTGTTTTGTGTTTGTTTCGTCTTGTTCTGGTCGCTTTCATTTTCTCACTCTTGGTACCTTTTCAAGCCAATGATATACGCTAGTGCCAACCTTGTTAAAGATGTCAGCTGTATATCTTTGATTTTATTATTTTTAGTAATTTTCACTCACCAATATTGTATTTGTCTTTCCGCCTAATCGCGCTTGTTTTTCCATTATATATTGAAGCCCATTTTGCTGCATAGAAACAATCTTGATGGTGCGTTTCTGTATTAACAACCCGATCATTAGTAAAAAAAAAAAAAAAAAAGGTTTAATGTTTGGAAAGGTATTGTAAGAAGTGTTTGGTGGGCAATCCTCAACTGAAGTGGACTTAATTAACTGATCTTTAATGGTCCTTCGAACTTCTCTTATAATCAAGAGTGTTTGGTGATGCAAGTCATGTGAAAGTTATGTGAAAAATTACAAAACTTATCAAACTCCAGATGTACTCGGGGAATGGTATAGGTAAAGTGTTCTACTATGAGACTGAATGTGAAAACTAAATCTGAAGGGAACTTAGTGTGTAGGAAAATTGAAACCTGAACTGTTTCTGAATGGTGGATTTCAAAAGGAAAATGGTGTTGTGGCACAGTGTAAGTTTAAAGGTAACTGCAACTACGGGACCTTGAACTGTGTTCTACTGACTTTATGGTATGATTGGTGGTGAGTTATGAACATTGCCGGTTCAGGAATGCCTTCACTTCTGCATACTATGGATATCTGAAGTTGGACTCGGCACCAGTGATTTTATTTGTTGTGGACTGAAACACCTAAAAAGTTAGGTTAATGTTAAAACACTGGAGTACTGCAACGGGTGCCGAATGAAAATATGAAAACCGTAAAGGGGGGGGGGGGGGCTGAAACCAGGGTTACGTATTAGTCTCCTCTCCACCTACACTTTGGAATAGCCTGTTACAGCATAGAAATCCGTGTCTTTTCCTCTACAGCTTAAACTGTGTTCTCGCAATTATTTGTGATGTTTTATTCTGCAAGCGCGTTTAAGCTCTGATTGTTTGTGCCGCCTCTCGGCAGAGTGGCAACGTTCTGCTGCCTACCCTGCTTTGGTCTTGCTCTGGCCAATCAGCGCTTTGAGTCGGCCATTTTGGAAATAGCCTCGACCCCAGAGAGCTAGGGAAGCGAAGCCTGGCATTCGCTGTGGTCCCATCATGTAGAGAAGACACTTGTGTATCTTTTTCCACGCTATGTATTGGAGTAGTGGCATGGACTAGGGATAATAGTATTAAGTGATGCAGGGTTTTGCTCCACACCCTCACAAGATTCTTCTTTTTCATCCTCGTAGTGTAAGATTTGTTGTTTTCCTGCAATTGTGATTTTCGTCTGGTAAGCTAAACATGGCTAGGCCGTGTTTGAAATCTTTCTACTGCTGGAGCAACCAAACTATGTCAGCTTTCTTATTTACATTGCTATTTTCATCGGCGGTGAACTACTTCAGTGATTTCTTCGAAGAAACCCTTTAATCACCAAATAAGTGATGTGCGCCGTGAAATTATGAGGACCATTCTTATGTAAATTTAAAAAACTTTTGGTAACAGTAAAAATCAGGTTGAAAATGTATTAGCTGGGTTTATTTATGCACCTAGTGTGTAATCTTTCAAGATATGGAATTTAAATGTTACTAGGCGAAATTGTAAAGAAAAGTAAGAAATGGAAAATTATTATTATTATTATTATTATTATTATTATTATTATTATTATCATTATCATCATTGTTATTACAAGGTAATGATGTTACTGCCGTTTTGAAATAATCTTTGGTTTAAAAGCGGGGTAATACATGGGAGTTCCAGTAAGGATTACTTGTGCGATGCTGGTTGTTCTAAAGTCTTTCTTATGCTTTTAATTTATATCGTTATTTTCTCCTTTGGTTTTTGCGTGAATCTGCGCTAGTTTGTTGCTTTCTTTCCTCCAATTTTTTTCCGTTCCATTGTTGGTCCACTAACGGGATCGGTTCTCCCCTGGTTTAACAATTAATTATGGTGTCCTTGGTGATATGATTTTTTTTTGAAATATGTGATGGTGATGATTTTAATATAGGGAGGCTGCCCTGTAGTAATATTTTTCTGTAATTTTATGATACCGTGTTGGGTGTGATTGTTTCCTCTTGGCCCTCATTTACGCTCATTCCCTTTCCTTTCGGGTTTGTTGTGGTGGTTTTCCTTTCCCTTTCTGTATTTAACTAGAAGCACTTGATATCCTGTGCTGGACCTCCCACTGTAGATTTTGTTACCCTATACAAGATGTAAATCGGGAAAGAGAGAATCCATCTCTAAAAGTGTACCGGAGAAGTTGTGAAAATTGGTATATTCTATTTCTTACAAAGTGTCATTTACCTAAATCAAGAATTATTTCCTCTGTTAAGAGAAAGATTTTGAGTTTGTTGTGGAGGTAACCTAAAGATATGATTGTACCATTTCTTTCCTTTTAAATCATTTCTTGCCGACCGGGGTTTTTCTTAAAATTTAATTTCGTTTATTTAAGGTGTTCTGTTCAGTTTGATGCTACCATTTTATTTCCTTTAATTCATTTCTTGCCGACAGGTGGTTTTTAGTTTTATTCCGTTAATTTACCTTTGGTGTTCAACTTGAATTTAATTGGAGTTTTACTGTGGATTTAGTGAGTCAGGTTACTTTAATTTAATCTAATTTGATGTTATTTTAAAGACCATTTCATTCCTATTCGATTTCAAACCAATTTTATTTTGTTCATTTAATCTATTATTTTATCTTGGTAAAACAAAACTGCGAGAATGACCTGTAATTTGATCTGTTAATTTCTCTTGAGTTTGTGAATTATATTTTTCTTTAAAAAAGGAAAGATTTGTCTTGTTTTCTGCTCTATAATTATTTGACACACTGACAGTTGCTAGCTTGATCTACCGGTTTGTTGTTGTTTTTTACGACCTGGAGGTAAGTTGTCTCTGTTTCTGTATTTTCCATTTTGTTCTGGGTGTGTAGTGAAATGTGACGCTTCCTGTTTGTTTCTCTTGCACTGGACCCTCTATCCTGGGTGGTGCAGTTTTACTGCTGATCAGCTAGTTTGGTATGGTTTACCTAGCTGGTTGGGGCAGTGGTATTGGGTAAGGATTTCAAAATATTATTTGTTCTTTCATATTCCTCCTTTTCTATTGCTACCTTTTCTACAGCTATCCAACTTTTCTGTGCCCTTATCTCTCTTATCACTTATCCAGAAAGCAGTGGAAAAAGTGGCTCTGGTTCAGATGCAGCAGGTTGTTATGCTTGTGAGGTTCCAAAAAGGGTAATAGAAGAAAGAAAATACGTAGATAAATAAATGCAATGTAAATTTTAATCTTGTAGCTGTTGTATAGCATTATTTAATGTCCTTCCACATACTGCATTTGAGTTGATCATGTTTGTAAGTGCAGAAGATGTTATGAGTAGTATTTTGTAAAAAACATAAGCTTATTAAAGATGAGCTGTGTGATTAATAAAAAAACTGTTTTGTAGATTGTACTGTATAACACTGTATTTTAGGAAGCTACTTTTTCTCTTGTCAATTTAAGATTTATTGCCTGATAATATTGTATTTTTGTGTAACATTTGCCACCAAAGTAGACATCTCTTTTCCAAATGAAGTGATTTTAATTTGATTTGATTTGATTAGTACTTTCCTTTTTTAAATGTTTACATTTTACATTGGCAGGTAATTAATTATACTCTAATTGTTCCATTATGAAATTTGTTTTCTCAGCTGTTTCTTGTTTAGGCCTATATACTCATATTTTTATTCCTCTACTTCTTTATTCTATTTTTCTTATTTATTACTTACAGCCTTCCAAAGACATTAAGAAGGAAATATTCATAGAACAAAATACTGATGATCAGCTGCTGGCGTACATCAAAGAAGAAACACAGTATGTACACCACAAACCCTATACAATGTGGAATACGCTGTAGCTATTCACAGTTGTGTTCAGCAGTGGTTGTTTTATCTTTGGAACTTACCATTTGTATTACTTTAATACTTTCTTTACAAGGTTACATTTAAACACTAATATCTTAAAATTCTATTGTTTAAAATTATCTATAACATTCAGGAACTTTAAGTTCAAATTTATTGTTCGTTCATGTTGTTTTATAGAATACTCCTATACCTACCAAAATATCTCTGATAAAACTAGATGTTTCTGAAATGTATTTTTTTTTTACATAACCTGTAAGCAAACATCAAAAATATATTATTTCTTTGACTGTCACTGCATCATTTGTTCATCACATTTTTATCATCTGAAATGCCATCTGCAACTATTGCCTCCAGATATTCTCAGTAATTTTGTATGTTTGTACCAACAGTGACACCTAGAAAAGGCCTGTTGTTAGATTATTAACTAAATCTTCAAATTCAAAATAATTTTGGGTACATTGCAAACAATGTAATAATTTCAAAGTAATATAATTTAGTTTCCTTAGTTCATTGATGGCTCAGTTCAGTAGTGTTATAATTCAAATAATGCCACTTTTTAATTATGGATTTGGTTAGATTCCTTTTCTTATGATTCTTGCAGTTCTATTTTATGTTAAATCAGATTTCTCCATTTATGAACGCCAAAGCAGATAATGACTTGTGCTACATCATAGATATGATAGTTTCCAAATAAAACTTACACGTTCTTGTAAGTGTATAAAGATATTGTACCAGTAACTTCTAATTGAGCATGAGGGTTTCGTAGGGCGTGTGCGGTCTTATGTTAGGAGATTGTACAAAGAGGGAATGAAAGATTGTATTTGCTGACCACATAAACTTTATTAAATTCAGTCAAATTAGATGAATGGCCTATCATTTCCTTGAATATATCCACACTTAGAATTCAGTAAAGTGATAATAGATTGTCAGTCTTATTAGTGGAAAGTATTTATAATAAAGTTCACAAATGAAATTAATAAAATCCTTTCTTGATATAATTAATTAACTTGGATAAAGGAAGTTCATTCTTGAAGTTTATAAATGACAACATTAATTAAGATCACAGTGAAATAATTAGTTATGTTAAGTAAATAATGTTCATTGTTGAAGTTCATTAAAAATGACATTAAGTTCACCTTGATAAAAAAAAAGATCATTCTTATAAATGGAACTAACAAAATTAGTTAGAGTTACTTTTCAAATGATTAATTGGTGCGAGCAGATAAAGTTCATCCTTGATATGCTGCCTATCAATGTTTGAGCTAAAGTTTATTTCTCAGTTAGCTAAGTAAATAACATAATATTGTGATAAACAAAGTTCTGATTCATAGAAATATTAATGAAGGAGCTAACTTTCAAAGTGCCCATACCTTAGCGATTTTTTCTTTACAATTTAACTATTACACTGGCTTTAAGAAATAACAAGGCAGTTTAAAAATTGAAATGTATGAGTTCGAAATCATAATGGATGAGAATTCAAGTTCCTAGAAGGTTTAAATTGATATGCTCAGTTGAAAGTTATTTGATCAGACACAGTTCACACTATTCTTTAATGACACTGATGCATATCACGTTATTGAAGAACTGGCTCCATTTGACTGTGTTCGTACAGACTGTAGTACCATATCTACCATGTATCAGGAACACCATTGCCATGCATCCCTCAAAGTTACCATGCACACCATAAACCAGAACAGCACCACCACGTCCCACGAATTTACCACGTATACCATAGATCAGGAACACCATTACCACCTATCCCTAGGAGTTGCGACATCTCCATCGGCGGTTTTTAAGGATAATACGTGGAGTCGGATTATGCATGGGGTGTTGATTTAAACACACCACTCTGAGTGATATTATACTGTTCGTTCCAAGTAGTACGTGTAATATGCACAGTAATTAGCACCAAGTCCACTAATAACGTGAATGATTTATCATGAGACATTGAATTTACTGAGTTCCACTTGCCAGTTTAAAGGAATTCAATAAGTTTTAAACGAAGTCTATGCTAAGATATTGAAGATTTTTGTTACCCTGACTTCACTGAATTCTGACTCAGGTTAATGCAGTTCAGGGAAATTGAAACAATCTATTCATTCAACTTTATGCATGATATTAAAGTAGGATTCAGTCTATGTTCCCAATGCGTTGAGAAACATTCTACTATCACTCTATCACCATGAAATATTAAATAGTTAGTGGCAGTGTAGTTACTACTAACCATGAAGTAATAGGCATGTAGTTTCCACAAAGAAAGTCTTAGCTGGTTAATTTATTATTATAAGTTAACATGTAGACTCTTCGTGTTAATTTATAAGTTAATCAACAAATCTATCACACACGGTATTAACACATCCAATGTCTAACACTTGTATATTATAAGTCATGCAAAATATTTAAGTACTAGGAAAGACTTAGTTTGCAGGTTTTATACCACTGTCAGAGGTGGAAGTTCTCGGCTGTACCTCGCGGATACTTAGCTCGATATTCGGACTCGACACTCGAGCACACAGTGTAACTTTGCTGACGACACAACCTCGGGCAGGAGGTCTGTACTATGCTGCACTGTTTCTATGCTGACCTGGTTGGAGAAATTGGCTCCTCTTATATATCTGGGCATGACCCTCAGCATGCATGTCATTTAAATTACATGAATATTGACGTTGCAATATCTCCTTAAATGAAATAGTTATTAACATGAAAGTTGGACACGAGCTATCTGTAATTGTAAGCTACACGATCCCATTGTCCTTTAGTCGATATCTAATCAGGGAGCAGGTATATAAAAAAGCTTCAAGGTGGTTCACTCATACGTGTGGGCAACGCATTTCGTGAGGTCGTATTTGTGTCTTAGCAGGCTGCCGCAAGCTCGCTCGTTGGGAGCGTTGCATCATAGCTTACAAGGTGCACAGAATTGTAGGATGGAGCGGACCGCGCAATCGCCAGTTCGATCCCGGGTAGTTCCTCTTTCAATATCATGGTAGTGAATTTATGCTTGTTCTAGTTTTGTGGTCACAATTGCTGATTGTCACCATTTCCCACTTTTCATTTTAGTGCTCATTGTCAGTCAAGTGCTTGTACTTTGTTGTTTGCAAACAGATTTGCACAATTACTATAAACTAAAAAATGGCAGCTACACGAGATATTTTAAATGCGTGCAGGTTGCCTAAAAAATTTCCAGAATTCTTCAAGTAAGTGAATTCATTATCTCATAGGAATAGGTATATAATGATGTAATGATAGAGTATTATTTCAAAGTAGTTAATTTTATCAGTGACATAACAGAGTAACGCAATTGTGTATCCTGTTTTCAAACTTTTAATGCAGTAGTGTTTTTGAACTACAGGTGTGCCATTGGACCACTTGCTAATTAATTTTTTGATGTCACACCTTTTTTGGTTGCTGTCTGGAACGATCTTTGAATATCCCTAGGAAATGATTGTATAAGCTTGGTTTTGTGCTCTTAGCCACGCTCTTTTATCAGCAATTTCTGAAATGGCTAATCATAGCCTAAGATTTGACTACAAACCAGATTATTCATGTAAACTACGAAATCTGAAAGTTTTTTAAGAAAAATTTGTTGATTTTGTTAGTGATTAGATTCTTCTCATTTGTTATGCGACGCATTGAATTGTTCCTACTGTACATTCACAACTAGTGGCAAGAAATATTCGTTTCAGTCCTCAGAACTGCCCAGTTCCCTCTTACACTCTCATTAGTCAGAGCAGAACCATGCACACAACAGAAGAATGCCCAAATACGTCATCTCTTTGAGGTTCAGATTCTGCTGTTTCTCTGTAATTCTTGTGTGTAGCAGGACACAGTAGGCCATTTTAGAGAAAAATCTTTAATACGACCACCAATAAAAATGTGGCTTATTAAACTTTTCACCAACAGCATGAATATTACTATTTTTGGATGGAGTTGTTTTAGCTTTGTTCTCCCTAAACATATCTTGTGCAGAGACACTCTCGAACCAGCAATGTGACAAGCTTTTTGTGTATTATATTATATCTGACCTGTGTTATCCCGACTCATTTCAGCAGTGTACAAATATCATGCAGCAACTTAAATTTCTTCTTTCCAAATGTCTAAGAGGTTTGCTGTGTCAATTTTATACTGAATTACGTAAGAACAGGTTTTACGATTCATAAAATTTCCTAATTGCTGACTTGTGGAAAGACACATATGCTTGGGCTTACCAGTTAGCGAAGAGGTTACCTTCCACTTTTGGAGAGAGATATCGCCCTGAGGTAAACAATTAGTGGTGAAGGTAACTTCCATTTGTGTAGACACATGGCCTGCGTGAACCTATTAGTGATGAGGTTACCTTCCATTTGTCGGGTGATACATCCCCATGAGCTAAATAATTAGTGATGAGGTTAACTTCTGTTTGTGTAGGGACACATGGTCCTGAACTAACAACATACTGCTACAGTTCCCCTTCACTTGTAGAGTGTCGAGTGTCACATGGCCCTGGCCTGACCACTTTATGCCACTCCTCCAGTTTCTTCCTATTGTATAAACTTGATCAGGTTGAAAATAAATTCATTGATCTGTTCATCTGCTTTCTATAATGGATGTAAGCAGAAATGTGAATTACAAAATTCCATTCAGCTTAGAATACATTGATGGACTCCCCTCTTGTTTGTCCATAAAATTTCACTGGATTTTCAAACTGTCATTCCCGATTAATGCAGATAATTCTGAAATTCTCTTTTGTTGAGTTGTATATTTTTATATAAAACACATGTAATGCAGTTACTTAAACTCAAAATCCAGAAGTGTTCTGTCATTCACAAATTTTGTAAAAATATGTCATATATAGATATTGGGCATAGGCTTTATCAGAGAGATTTTGAACGTATTATGTTGAATGCCAGGATATGTAAAATATACATTTTTTACCATAGAATATTCATAAATCTGCTTCTTGGTATTTGCTTCCTTAGCATTAGTCCTGCCTAGTGGCAGGGTCCGGTTTTGTGATACGTTGTCTCCAGTTAGGTCAGTCTCCCAGCTTTCGAGTTGCTGTGCTCTGTATCTGTCCTTCGCTGTCTTGTTTGCCTTTTTCTGCTTTCTTCTTGTGTATGGGCTGACTTCCACAATATATCACCCTCTGCATGCAACAATTGCTCAAATCAGCACACACGGCTTTCCTAAGTTTTCCTCTGGATTGGTGCAAAGCCAAGACATTTCCGGAAAATATAATTTGAAACATGATCCACTCTAGATATGCTAGCCTTCCACCTAAGCATCTTCTATCCATGACGCTTAGTTGCATTCTATATCCTTTGTAGCTGGCCAGCATTCGTTCCTGTGGTAAACGACACGACAGATAACAGTTCAGTAGATAGTATATATCAGATTGTCTCTCATCCGATGGTCGCAAGGACGCCCGTTGTCATTCTCCACATCAGCGAGGCTTTCTACATCCTTAAGTGGTCTTCAACAGTAAGTTGGCCATCATCAGTGATTGTGGAGCCAAGATACTTAAAATTCACTACCTGTGCTATATCTTCACCGTCAACATGCATGGTTCCAAGTATTTGTCGATGTAATGTCATGTATTCTGTCTTCTTTTTGTTGAGGCGCGGCACATATTGCGCTAGTTGATTGTTCCAATCTTCTGTTTGGCACTGCAGATCATGCTTAACCTCCGCAGCCAAAATTACATCATTTGCAGAGAGAAGTGTCCCTGGTATTGGCTTGTGCTGGTCTGATGTAATGGTGTCCATCAAATGAATGAACAGCAGTGGTAATATGGCAGTGTCTTTGTGGACTCCTACAGTTACACGGAAATCATCAGACGCTCCTACGGCAGCTTGAACATAACTCGTTTCTACATAGAGCAAATTTACCCTCTCAACAAGGTGCTATGGAGTGCCACTTTCTTGTAGCGCTGACCAGACAACGTCACGATTACTCGATGGAAAGCTATCTCAGTGTCTAAAAAGTCAAGATGAAGTATCTTATTCATATCACATTGTGTATCAACTATCAGCCATGCAGTGTGAATTGCTCTGGTTGTGCCAAAATTTTACACAAATCCAACTTGGCTCGTAATCCTGGCTAAATCGCTAATCCTGTTGTTGAGGATTTGTTCAAAAACTGTCAATGCATGGCGCAGAAGTGTGATCGGAGGTAATTATAAAAATTGGCAGGGCTTCCGTAATTTTTGAAAGGAAGTGATTAGGACTGGTAGATACGGAAATTCCAAGATTGAAATATTGTCAAAGTAGTTCCGCCAGCCTCCTCGGGCTTCATGCCAGTCGAGTAGCAAATCATCTGTTCCCTTATTTATGCCATAAAAACATTGGATTTGTTCCGTTTCATGATGCCTTGATTTTACTAGCTGTTAAATATCCCGCTCGTATTTGCACATGTCTAGTTTCACATGTAGACCTGCATAGCTGTTCGGTTTTGTTATGGCAATGACCTCCTTCCCTTTACTACTGGCTGCTTTGTATGCATTCCAGCGAGCAAGAAACTTGTGGAACAGCTGTTCCTTCAACATTACTGGATCCTTAACATTGCCATTCTGAAGCCACATGTCATTGCTAATCCTTCGTCATCGCCGTCTTCATCTAGTTCTTCCGAGCATAGGTTATGTGGCTTCTAACAATTTAGTCTGGCTCACTTCAACTTGGTAATTGTTGGCACTGTAACTTTTGCAACAATGTCGGCCTCCTTTATGTGACACCATTTAATCAATTTTGGTCCATTTCCTTTCAAGTTGTCTACAACATCTTTGAGATTCTGTCATCTCATAAGGATGTAGTCATTGTGAGTCCAATGGGAGCCACTGTAGCACCTGACTGGATGAGTATCATGCTTCTTGAACCGTGTGTTCGCGAAGATAAATTAATGCATAATTGGGAATTCGTAGGCCATATTCATTGTTCTTCTGTCCACATACATGTCAGCAGTGGGTTATGTGCTCGTCTTTCCTACGCCTGATGTCCATTCAGATCACCGGCAACATTAGGATAGTGAATGGTCTTCTTGTCAAGCACTGCCCAGAAAGCACCTTTTGCTTTCATGCCAAGGCCAGTTTGTGGAGCATTGCACTGAATACTTGGATTTTTGTTCTGTCCCCAGCATAGACATGTTACATCAAGGGATTGTCATACACTTGCCCGTCAGAGACTAAACTGTCAAAACTTTGCTGATATAACAATACCGGCACAATTAGTTGTTCTTTAGTTTCCGTTGTATATCATTTAGTAACTGTACTGCCCCCATTATTGCCTAGCTAAGCCCAGCCAGTGAGCGAGAGATCCCAAGGTGGACCGTTCGTTCATTGGCTACTGTTTTCTAGAGGCATTTTAGGGAAAAGGAAGGTTGATGACCAAGCCAGAAAATTTTTTTTAAAACAACACTCTGACATTTATTAACACAAGCAGATCACAAATGAAAATATTCTTACTGATATTACTTTCTTTTACATTGAACTTTCATAATATCCATTTCTTCCTCGTTCTTTGAGAGACACGTATTTCTTAATGTCCAGCCTTACTGTTCTGTAATGAAAATCAAAGAAAAATTAGGCCTACCGCCTTTTAAAAATCAAATATTCGGCTGAAAAAATTCAAAAACTTAACAAAGAGGTTCACAAATTAACTCGATAACTGTCTTGCCAATGTTTTTTTACAATAAAGTAGTTAAAGGCTTCATGACTTTAAAGTAGCCTCAACACATGGTTTAAGCTGAATTCTACTAAGTTTTATCATTTAAAGCATTTAACATTGGTCAATAACACCAGTATAAGCTTTAATAGAAATCTAAATTAATTTCAAAAATTTCAAAATTAATTAATTACTATACTTCTTCTTATTATTATTATCAATCTCTCCTTATTTAATTAACACATTCTTCACCATCACACGATCGTGTTTCTAATTAATTTCTCACTGCATCATACACATAGCAATTGTCATTTACATTCCAAAATAATTATTTCCAATTAATTATTTTGACTCATTATAACCAGAATTCAAGGTAATTTTGCAGCTAGTGAACATCTACTTCTGATCTTTGCATGGCATTTACGTTTCAAATTAATTTCAAAATATTTCAAAATTCAAATATAAATGTGTTAGAAAAACTTTGATATCCACGTGTGAGCTAATTAAATAATAGTTTACTTTACAAATCGATTGCCTTTGTGAAAATAACGAGATGATCTCTCCTTCTAAATCACGTTCATCAACAAAATAAATCCTTTCCTAGTCTACCTCGACTTAAACTTATCAAATTTTCCCTTAAGGGCACGAAAATTACTTCTTAAGGTAGCACACAACGATGAATGTAATCTGCGTCGTCACAAGTACACGACCAGATCAAAGAACAGACATGATACAAGAAAAATACACATATTTACACACATACACTCATTCATAATGGGACACACGTATTTTATTTATAATATTTACATCGAATCCTGTTCCTGCAAGTTTACTCTTGACTTTCAAGAATGGTCAGGTCACGTCATATCCAGTAGGAGATAATTTGTGTACAGAAATTATTTTTATCATTAACGGTGACTAATGATTGAAGTTACAGATATCACTTGGGTAGGAATATGCTTCTCACACAGATGGAAATTCATCTAACTTTTGAAATTATAATTGAAGATTCCAATAAAATCCGTAATCACTACCAGCACATGGGTTACCAGTTCAAACTATCGCGTCCGTGAGCCTCAATCGCATTATTATTATTCCCTATCCGTGAAATACACACACAACACGTGCTCCATTAATTATAATTTATCTTGCACTCCCAATAACACAAGAACAAGTCAATCATCATAAATAAATCATCCAATCGCTCAATTACATAACAAATATCCCGCAGGATTGGTCATATTCCAGACACTTCACGAACAGAGCACATTCAATCTCACATATAAGGAATCTACTGTAAAGTTATGGCTCACGAGCGTTTAATTCTCTTTTACCCGATCTTTAGTAATTTTTATTATTACTCAAGTGATTATTACATCTGCTAATCCTCGTGAAATATCATAAAATCAGATGACTCGATCCTAAGGAATACAAGTGATCTCGAAAAGACACTAGGTTCAACCCTATCTCACAAAATGTACACGTAAATTCAAGTCCAATATATTTCAACATTGCACAAAAGTAGATTTATCGCATGGTCAGTGATTTTTAAATATTTAGCTCATAAGCACGGGAAATCATCCAAAGACAAACTACATGTCTACTCTAACAGGTTCAAAATTTCATTCACACACGTAACTCGTCTACCATGACACCTTACGAAGTGATAAAATGAAATGCTTCTAACTACAACAAAACTAATAGATCTACAATTTAAATAAGAAAGACCTCTAGTTTTACAAAAGATGAGACAGTAATTAAATGAAACGGTACTCAAGTTTTAGATGAGGTTCGATTCCAGATAGCAGTCAATCATTCCAGCATTTCCCCGGTCAGTTTCCTTCCCATGACCAGAGACGCCTCACATTTTAGAGATCCATGGAGACTTGGTAGTCGAGGTCCCTCGATGAAGTTGAGTTGCAGATGATTGCAGAATTATCCACATTGGTATGCTGCGGCTTTCAAGAAGACTTCTATTGAGTTCCGGACGTAAGCTGTAACTGAGATGGCAAGAATAAATATGGGCACAAACACACGCAGAATTTTGATTATTCTTCTAGATAGTCACACTTAACTTGGGTTTTGAGATGATTTTTACTCCATAGGAGTTAGCTAATTAGTTCACTAAATTGTGGCAGAACGGGCGTTGGCTTGCACTGACAAGTTGTTTCTCCATGTGTTCGTAGTGTCGCACAGCAGAATAGCAAGTACAGAGAATGCAAAATCTTCAGAGTGCAGCGTAGAATAGAGAGTGGTTTACTCAGAACGAGGCTTTTTATATTCTCGGCTTGGGAGGCGTGTAATCCAACTAGAACGGTAATTGGTCGTTAGGTCTCCTTTAATTGGCTCAGACTATTCTGGAGTCAGGCTGTCTGTCGTTCACGCATAGCAGGGTAGTCCATGGACGTCACGTGATATGCCTTGGCCTTGTCGAAGTTCAATCAATACATCGCCCCTCTGAATGACGAAAAAAACTGGTTCTGAGCTCGCCACACTACTTCCCAAATGACAGATTACAGCTCCAGGCAGACAATAAAACTTTAAATATCCACTTGTTGGAAATATACTAGATAACGCCAAATTTGACGGGGACAGTACCCCGTTTCACATGACATCTCTCCACTACAAATTTTTTCCTGCATCTTACAGATGCCTATGTGCCTTCTCTCAAGTGCTGTGGGTAATTCGCTACTTCGCCCAGACATAGTTCATTGATGCAGTACAGGATGGGGTTCTCGCTTGTTTAGCCTTCACAGCCCGTGCGACAGTAACCCTTGCATTTTCACTCTGATTCAGTCCTGCCCACGTGCGTCCTTTCCATGGGACGCCCTAGGCTTGATTCTTATTCCATGAGACATATTTCGAAAATGATGTGACTGTGTTTTTCATTGCCGGCTTATTGTGACGAGTTTTAGAACTCATGATGGCAGGTTGTTACATTGCTCCCAACCTGGAAAACAAATGCCTTTTTCAGTCCTGCCATGGAGAAAGAACGTTACACCCGTTTCTGCATTAACTTGCAGAAAGGTGGAGTACCTCATCTGGGAACTACTCTGCACTGAACGTCTCCATCTCTGCCAAGGTTGCCATTGACGCCTTTCTGTGTGTTTGATCTGCGAGAGCCATTATATATTTCGCTCAAGACTGCCAGCAGCCCAGTGGGGAACCTGTATCCATCACCTGGGACGAACCACGTGTTATGGCAGTGTAAATGTTTCGTGGAGAATATTCATCCGAACAAAGTGAAATACCATTTTACTGACAAAACTAATTGAGGACCTGATAATTCACTTGTCAAAAAATAAATTAATCACGTGAAGAAGAATTGACACAGAATATTTCAAGTTTTGCTTGATGTGATATGCCACAAAACATATGACATACAAACCAGTGGCATATTTTCTGTCTCTTGTTGTCTTGTGGTGGCCATATCAATATCTTGTGTGATGATCAAGTGGTTTAGCCTGTCCTATCTGGAATCATTGTCCGCATTTTATTTGTCCACCTATCTTCTCCTAAGAGTGCAGTAACAACACATGGTCGAACCTCCCACTACACTGCTTGTGAGGAAGCCGTGCATTCCACTGGTACATGGGTATTGAGTGCATGGAGCATGAATCGGGAAGTACCACTTCATGTTACAATGTATTTTCTCCTGCGTGATTGACTTTTTCCACGTGCCTGTTGCAGGCGGATTTGCATTTCTCACTCTTCATTCCTAGAATACCTACAACCACACTGCGGTGGGGACACTGGCATAGACTTGAATGCTATTGCACAATGTTATCATTCTACTCAAAATTATAATATGTTCCATAAAGTTTTTGAAGGAAAAGGAATTTCATTCTTTGTTTTACATAGCAGCAGTATTCACTACGGTTCATTTCAATGTCCTGTCATCTCGAATTCTGGCTCAAGCCTTGATTTTCATGCTCCCTTTAGCTGTAGTGATAAAGGAACACCCGTTAGAAAGTACGTGATAGGTTGCATTTGGGTTCAGATATTTCAGGACATCAGAATATTGTAATTAGACAGTACAACCAAATGAAATGAAAGCATGAGGTTTAGGGAAAGAGCCGTCATCTGCATGTTATCACTCAGCTTTTGGAGGATTTAATAAGGATAGTTGTTTCTATTTAGCACCCGACCTCTGATAAAGGCAGCAATTAAGATGTAAGCTGATGGAATACATGGTAGTTGTACGAAATTCCTTGTATAAACCTCCCGTCCTATACTTATGTTGGCTCAGTTTGATTGCGCATCAAAATTATGTAATTACCAATAACCACATTGTGATGTAATATAATGTTGCACTGGTATGATAACAATGTACAAATACAGGGTGATTAATTTAAACGTTCAGAGCGGGGTGCCAAGAATTAGGCGTGCTGGGAAGAGGAGAGATCGGGAGTAGTGGGCACAATTACCTGCAGGCATAGTCCTCTGAAAGAAGTGGCTAGATTACTCCTATAGAAACTAAACAAAACTGAACTCACCGGCTCCATAGGTGCTCTGGACAAACAAGTAAATGAAAGAACAAATGAAATTGAACTCGCCAGTAATAAATACATAAATAAATCAACTAGGAAATTAACTGAACTCGCCAGTATTTACAGACGATGCTGAAAGTTATCTCCTTCAGCTGCAATGCAAGCTTTACATCTTGTAAGGAGATTTCAAAACACACTTTGCAGTTCTTGGACACTGTTACAATGCAGAATGTTCCTAATTTCAATTTTTAATTCTTCTGCAGTTCGAGGATTATTCCTGTAAACTTTTCCTTTAAGATTTCCCCGTAGATAACAATCACATGTGCTGAAATCAGGTGTACGAGGTGGTCACAAGTCTTTACTGATTATCCAATCATCATTGAACACTTCCCGTAACTGTCACATCGAGCTTCATGCCGTATGGGCCGTTGCACTGTCCTGCTGGAAATAGCCGTACCTTTTCTCTTCCTCAGTCAATTCAGGAAAAATGGTTCCAGAATGTTGTGATCATAACGGTCGGAAGTAATCGTGTCCTAAAGAGGTATCGGACCGATTATTCGTCATGCACTGGTAGTGCACCACACACCCACCTTCACATCATGCAGATTTCTCGGCTGTGAAATGTGCCGGTTGTTTGTATCCCAGATTCTATTGTTCTGTGAATTGACATATCCACTCAAATGAGACCAGGCTTCATTGCTCATAAAAATAAATTTTGGATCCACAATACCATCATGGACACTATTCATTAGCCAATTGCAAAATCGTATTCTTGCATTGAAATCTGTCGGCAGTTTGTTATGGACTGAATGAGTCCGATAAGATCGTAAATATAACAATGTTGTTGCATTACATGCTAAAGAAGGTGAAATACCACTTTCCTGAGCTACTCTCCGAAGCAACTTATGTGGACTGACCTGGCATATTGCCTGTATATGTTTAACCTCTCCCATGTGAGAGCTGTTCTCCTTCACTTCTTTTGCTTACTGATTACAGAACCAGTACTTTGCCACTTGTAAACGATCTGATGCACGTACTGTCTTGATGGTACTGTCGCACCGGGAAATTGTCTACGGAATTTTTGAAGGCACCTTTTAACGGGTTTTTTCTTCTTGTGCAAATAACACTCGACCAAAAATAATCTTTGCTCTATAGTGTATTTAACCATCATGAAAAATACCTCACAACACACCTTAGAAGTCCAATAGTGTCTAGCGATCTGAGGGACAGAGAGCGAAACAGCTGCAAGCTGGTTGTGGACACCTCCTGTCTCGCCAGTGTTGATAAAAGCCATATGGTGCTGGCTCCGGAATTCCCATGACATATGAGCAGAGGTCTGAACTCTTAAATTATTCTCCCTGTACAATATGTATGTTCACATGACGGTAAATATTATTTATAAATTATTTGCCATGGTTCAACAAATCTTGATGTCTGTCCACAAACAATGTTCTCATCTGTATTAATGTCTACAAGACTGAGATTCTCTCAACCAACCTCAGAAAGAAGTATTTTTACAATAATTATTACTTCCCTGCCAAAAACCACAGAGTGGTTGAACAAGATCACATCTCCAAAGCATATACCTATTGATACTTCTTGTCGTGCATTCGTTAAATGAGATCTTTGTGCTCATACACTCCTAAATCGTCAGAAGTTCCTTCAGCGTGATAACGTGATTCACGAGAAAACACGCAACACATCCTCGTAACAAGTGAGAGCTTTTAAATTTACGACTACACCCTGAATTTGACCCGAGATAATATTTACCCTCAGGAATGTGATCTTGATGAGTAATGACCTCTGCATGTGATATCAATTAGTGGAATGTTCAGTAGAATTTCCTTTGCGTGACAGTTGGAACAGAGTTGACTCTTAAACAATTGGTAACATCGTTTAAATTTTTTCACTGTAGATCGAGGCCGGAGGTGACCTACACAGAACATCAACCTCAAGATGGCGGAGGAACGTGTTTGAAATGCAATGTCTGTGGAAAATCCTTCAACCAGGAAGTCAATTTTGAAGGTCTTACTTGGTCTCATACAGATGAGAAGTCGTTCTCTTGCGAAGTCTGTGGTGAATCTTTCAAGCAGAGAGTCAGTCTAACATTACACATGCGGATTCACAGAGGCGACAGGCCGCACTGGTGCAATGTCTGTTACAAATCCTTCAGCCCTAGAACCACTCTAACAGTTCACATGCGGACTCGCACACGCAAAAAGCCTCTTTCTTGTATTGTCTCTGGTAAATCATACAGTCTAGATGATCATATGAGGTCTCAAACGGGCGAGAAGGCTTACTCTTGCGATGTCTGTGGCAAATCCTTCCCCCGGAAAGAGAATGTAAAAGTTCATATGCGGACTCACACGGGCGTGAAGCCATTCTGTTGTAGTCTCTGTGCTAGGTCGTTCAGCCACAAAGTCCATCTAAGAGAACACATGCGGACCCACACCGGCGAGAAGCCTCATTCCTGCGTTGTCTGTGGTAAATCCTACATCCGTAAATGCGATCTAGCAGATCATATGAAGTCACACACGGGCGAGAAGGCACACTCCTGCAATGTCTGTGGCAAATCCTTCCCCCGGAAAGAGAATCTAAAAGTTCATATGCGGACTCACACGGGCGTGAAGCCATTCTGTTGCAGTATCTGTCGTAGGTCATTCAGCCACAAATTTCATCTAGCAGATCACATACGGACTCACACGGGCGAGAAGCCTTATTCCTGCGATGTCTGTGGTAAATCCTTCATCCGTAAATGCGGTCTAGCAGATCATATGAGGTCACACACGGGCGAGAAGGCACACTCATGCGATGTCTGTGGCAAATCCTTCCTCCGGAAAGTGAAACTAAAAGTTCATATGCGGAGGCACACAGGCGGTACGCCACACTGATGCAATTACTGTGGTGATCATTCAGCCACACAGACAATCTAACAGTTCCCATGCGGCCAGAAACCACACTGCGGCAATGTCTGTGGGAAATACTCCAGTCACCGAGTCAGCCTGACGCATCGCATGTGGTCTCACACGGGCGCGACGTCACACTAATGCAATATCTGTGGCAAATCTTTCAGCAACTATATCATTGTCTTATTAGTGAGAAACGCATTTATTTCTGCTTTCCCCATTTGGAGCTTGCCAAAAACACAAAGCTTACATAGAAATTTTGATTAGTACTTACAAGGGTCGTTTGAAATATGTCTCTATTTAAATATACTTTAATAAATCCTAAATAATGAAAAGTTTTATCAGTCAATAGTTTTTAAATCCATGAGAAAATCCTCATAGAACAATGATATAGCTAGGGGTATAAATGATATCTTACTAATGATCCTTTCAGGGCTGCTAACTCAATGTCCTTAATGAATAGGTTATGAGTTAAATTTCTTACAAAGTTGTGGAATGTGTGAGTAATGGTGTCGTTGGCTCTTATCATCAAGTCGACTGCTGCAATGACTGGGGAAATCCTTCAGCCAAAATGTCAGCCTAACAGTTACCATGCGCACTTTCAATAGCGAGGAGCCACGCTGTTTCAATGTCTGTGTTAAATCCTTCAACCAGAAAGACAGTCTTCCAGAACACATGCGGCCCACGCACGAGAGAAGCAGCACCGGTGCAATGTAATGTGTCAAATCCTTCAGACAGGTTGTTCACCTAGCACGCCATACGTGGACTCGCATGGGCGAGAGGCCACAGCGCGGCAGTATCTGCAGTAAGCTCTAAATCGATAGGAGTGCACTCCCGAAACACAGACATTAGTGATGTGTGCGAATACCTGCTGGAATCGCGTGAATCGGTTCCTACAACTCCGCGGTCGCACTCAAGGTCGCATGGGAGGAATCAGTTCCCGTTGGCGTCACCAGAGTGTGCCGGGCGCTCTCACTAGAGTGGGTCTTTCGTATATGAGTGGGGCAAATTCGAACGTGCAATATTTACTATTTCTTTTGTTTACAGTGAAATGTGTTAATGATTGTCACGAATGAATTATGCCACATAACAATGAAATAATTTATCCTGGTAGTCTGGAAATCACATCACACATTTCGACATTGTTATTTATGCCTATACTGTATTCTTCTAATGTTGTTTTCAAATGTCGCTAGTATGGACGTATTCATCTGTGGAATTAAGTCACATTTTTAATTCATACACAACTTGTTTCATAGCATACCTCTCTTCCGTTACATTTATTTTGCAATGAACATTCCGTGCTACTGTCCGACTCATTGGCTGGATGGTCGGTGTTCAGGCCTTCGGTTCGGAGGGCCCCGACTTCGATTCCCGGCCGGTGGGGGATTTTAATCGCCTCTAATTAGTTCCTTTGGCCCGAGGGCTGGGTGTTTGTGTTTGTCCCAACATTTTCCTCTTCCTGTTCAGATAACACTACACTACACTACCAACCATCCCAGGAAAATGCAACAGTGATTACATCCCTCCATACATGGTTGGCGTCAGGAAGGGCATCCGATTGTAAAACCGAGCCAAATCAACGTGTGCAATACAGTTCGCAACAGCGACCGCACAGATGTGGGAAAAGTGGCAAAAAATGAAGAAGAGGAGGAAGAAGAACTTTCATACTACGGCTAAATATTATTATGAGAAACAGTCAGAATTACTATTTTTCTTTTCATCACAGCTCAACATTAGTTAAGGCTGTCTCCCTAATTCGTTCATTTGTAATCTGTTTACCCTCTATGGTCGGTTTTCCCTCGGACGCAGAGAGCTCTATCACCTCAAGTACAGTGTCCTGGAGCTTCAAAGTCTAGGTCGGGTGATACAACTGGGGAGGATGACCAGTACCTCGCCTAGGCGGCCTCACCTGCTATGCTGAATAGGGGCCTTGTGAGGGGATCGGAAGTTTGGAAGGGATAGACAAGGAAGAGGGAAGGAAGCAGCCATAGCCTTAAGTTAGGTTCATCCCAACATTTGCCTGCAGAAGAAGTGGGAATCACAGAAAACCACTTCCAGATTCCTGAGCAGGGAATCAAACCCCTGTCTACTCAGTTGACCTCCCAGTTGTGAGTGGACAACGTTCCAGCCCTCGTAACACTTTTCAAATTTCATGGCAGAGCCGTGAATCAAATGTAGGCCTCTGGCAGTGGCAGCTCCACCTAGCAGCTCACATGCGGATTCATACTGGCGAGGCGCCACACAGCACTATCTGTAGCATGCTCTTCACTGGGGTAATCACAACACCACAGGGGCGGACTGTCTCTTTAGTACAATTGTAATTTGTTGAAATAGTAGTGTTATATTACTGTACGTCATAACCGCCGTACAAGTTTTGATTTGTTTACAGTCCATATATTTTGATTAGTTTCAAGCAGAGAATCATACTTTCTGATCAAATTACAGTTGCATTAGAGTGTATAGCTCCAGGACACTACAATGAGAGCAGGCGGCTGGTAAAGTGACTCGGTTATGAACCAAAACGAGCTCACAATACAGAACACATTTGTGCTGCACGTCTTTACGTATCTGCATCACAGATGGTGCTAGTAGTTCCACGGAATCGATTCCGAATCGACTCTTGTCAATTCCAGTTGCAACCCCTCACTAGCATGCAGACGAGAAGCTAAACCGCTTCAATATCTGTGGCAAATCCTTCAACAAAAAGTCCTCCTAGCAGCTCACGTGCGTATTCATACTGGCGAGACGCCACACAGCACTATCTGTAGCATGCTCTTCTCTGGGGTAAGTGCACCCCTGAAACACATGTGGACAAGAGGGCGTAGTGCTGAAATGTCTGTGGTAATTATCCTTCAGCCGGAAAAATAGTCTAACAGTTCACATACGAACGAACACGGGTGTGAATGCTAGCGCCTGCTCGGTAATGCTCTAAAATGTTGAGAGAACCGTGTAATTTAACTCCTTAAGTGGGAAGCTCTGTACACACTGGCTCACTCCCATGTGGGGAGTGATTTCCATGATTGAATGAAATATTTAACTACCTACTAAAAAGCAGTCTTAGACTCATATGTTCAATTGAAGGGCCATTAGAGAAATATTTACTTGATTATAGTGTATCTAATTGTTGAAAAATCGTACTGTTTTAATTTTTGAATTCTGTGTGGAAGAACGTACTACGTGCTTTCAGACTGTGACGCAATGTTTTTTTTCCAGTAAAAAGCTTTGGTTTTCGTTTATACAGTAACGTGTACCTAAATATTTTAGGCAGTTAATAAAAAATTTTGCCTGGAAATAAATTTTTCTCTGCATGTAAATTATAGATATACAAGGTTTCCGTGTACTTAAAAGAATTAAAATGGCATAAATGATACTCACGAAAGGATCTGTTTTATTTCGTTAGAGCTTCTGATGTATCCAGTTTATTTAGTAGGACGTAAATCTAATAATGTTAACCTACACAGAGATTAGATCGAGTCTTGGTGGAGGGCACGTTTTCACTGCGAAAGTCAATTTGTATGAGGAAATGCGTTTTCGAAGTACTTGTTAGGAATATTTGCTGTGACATAAAATACCAACTTCATAGTTTTTTCACATTTTAGCCTAGCACACACATATTAGCAAAGAAATAACTGTATGTGGAACTTGGAAGTATTTGCTTACATATGGAATACAAAGTTTATTGTTTCTATAAGTTTGCAACTTAGATACAATCACACAGGGGGACCTATCCTATCTTCATACTGTACTACTTAACACAGTTAACAAAACAATTACGCCAAGTGACAGCACAAATGCTCTGACCATACATGAAAAGGATAAGTACAGATCAGAGTCGTGGAAACGTCTGAGTCCAAACAAACACCAGATAAGAAAATGAACAAGTACTCACCATAAATCAAACTGGTGACACCAGAAGGGTGGATGAAATGGAGACCGGTCATCATTTTAAAATGTTTACCCACTTTCAAAAACAACAACCCTTTATTTGGAAACAGAGAGATTTAATAAAAGGCCTTAAGTGCTTAGAATTAAATAAAATTATATCCTCGCTGGAAAATTATATTTTAAAATCTTAGTGTTCAAAGATCAGAAAAACCTACGGTCAACCTTTCATAAGAAAATAAATAAATTCATTCATTAATTAACAAAGACTACGTACAATCCTGAAACGCCTCTTCAAACCTGAGATATCCTTTAAATACAAATAGATTTCTTTGAAAAGTTCATACTTCCATCATATATCTTATCCAACCTTCAAACAGTTTTGACTAAAATTGTGATTTTCTTGATAGTGAAACGTTATTTTGAGGTATATTCCAAGGATCTCCCAGAAGGAAGGTTGGACTATTACGATCAAGTTTCCAAGAATAAGTTTACCCCAAAACGATAATAACGGTAAGGTTCGTGACACAGGGCTGGGAAATATGCCAGCAGGGAGAGAAAAATGCCAAAATAAAAACAGGTCAAACCACCCACAATACTAAATTGTTTACAGGGACATCAATTCATTTCCACCAACATCCATCAAGAATCAGCGTCAATCAACATTAGCATTCCCATGGCAATGAAAATACTACAGGATAGTTAAGGAAAAGGGCCGATCATAGGCCACCGAAAACAATGGGCATATACATACTAAGAGACAAAAGAAAAGCAGGACCCCGAAAGATCACAGAAATACTAAACAAATTTAAACATTTGATAAAGAAGAATAAAATAAAGGTATAATTAAGATGGAATACGAACGTGAATTCCACACCCTTGTAGCAACTCGCTTGGTTAGTAACCCTGCCAAAACATTGCATTAACCCCTACTTAGTAGGGCTAGAAAGCCACTACCAAACATTAAGTATTAAATTTACAATTTGCAAGAATAAGAATTAATATTAATTCACAGCAGACGCAAGTCTTTAGAAAACAAAAGTGGTTTACACATAAGTTTTCTTTGGCCCGAAAAATGTTCAAGCAACTCAAGGCTAAAACGTAGAATTTAGTTGATGCAAGGTTACATCCTGTCCCTGTACGCACTCCACATTTTGAAATATTCAGTTCACACTTGGAATAAATGAAAGGTGAGTTGGAAAAACATTTACAGTGTAGTATCTTGCCGTAGTCATGAGTTTCATTGAGCATCATTTCCTTACTTACGTATGGTAAAGCTAGTCCTTAAAAGGCACTCAAACATTCCAGGCGTGTTAGAATAAATGATAATAAAAATTGAAAAGAACATTCAAAATTCATGAGGGCGTAAGCCCTCTCAAACCACCTTTACTCTGAATCCATTATAATCACTGTATCCATCCCACCAAGCGGAGAAGCATGCCGTCCTTCCATCACTGATCACTAGCAAAACGTTAATGGCGACTACACAGAAGCCTACAAGTCAAACCACAGTCGCAATATTTACGTATGCATACTCTCTCGGTGGAGGGTTGCCAGTGGCGAGGTAGTCAAACCGACGACACTAGAATGCAGGAGAATACTGGAGAAGACATTTTGCTCCCCACACACAACAGATGGCCACATTAATAACTTTCAAGCCGGCGGAAATTCATATTCATAAATAGGGAAAACTGAGGTACCTGTGACCATGAATCACTTGATGAATAACGTAGGAATAAATTACATTAAAGACACGAATTTCAACGGCCATGCGGCCAGTACTAAAGTATTTACAGAGAGGGTATAAATTATTACTGCGGTAATAATACTGAATATCCAATATAATTCATAAAAATAATCTGGTACCGGAATACAACACCGCAGGATTTGGCTCTTGGAGTTGAGCGACCACGCAAGGTATCAGACGAAGAAAGACAAGGGCTATGAAAGGCGTGATAATTAAAGACTCCTTAGACCTCATAAGCCTAATAGTGTTTGAGTCGGAAAAGAACAAGCGTTGACCAATAAAGGTCGGGTAGGATAGATAAAAATGAGTAGCCGAACACATGTAGCAGCAATGCCAGGAATCATCTAAGGGCTCCCATAGTCACCAAACTACACAGGTAGTACTAGTCCCAACCTGATTATGGGTAAGAGTGCTAGCATAATCTAACAGGCGTGGATTTGATGCCAGGCTAATCTTTTAAAACTTCTGCATGGTAATATTTAGATGTAGCACAGTGAAAAATAATTGTCATAGTTGTACGTATGTTCATTGATAAAAGTAGAAATCAAATTGAGGTAATAGAAGTGGTGGTTAAAGGGATAGGCTTATTGGAACAAAATAGAAATAAATAATATCTTAGTTTATCATATATTATAACAACTGTGATACAGCTATAAAATGCGTTTACTACAAAGTATGGTAGAACTACCTTACAATCTTCACGGACCTTTTACACAATATGTACAGTATATTCACAAAATTGTGTTTAAACACTAAGATTGATGATTGAAGCTTGTTGTATAAAGGGGCTTAATATCCAGGTCATCGGCCCCTAATGGTACGAAATGAGACGAAATGAATTGACAAATTAAAAGTCCAAAATCCTCCACTGACCAGAATTCAAAGCGTGAGGACGAAGAATGAATAGATGGATGGATGTGAATTTAAAACGACCGACAATACGTCACAAGCACAGAAGCTGGCACAAAACAATAGTATTACTGACCAAGAGACTGCTTCTATAGCACGATGCTGAATCGATTATGCTTGTAGTCGAAATGGGTCCAAAATCCAGGTCATCGTCCCCTCATGATGGTACTTATCGCTAGGAAAGTAGAACCATGGTATTTGTCATGTTGCGGTACTAATCAAAAGTAGCGTAGACTCGCGGTATTCCGCATATTATGGTACTATTCACAGGTAGTGTAATGCGCACATACAAAACAGACCTATGGTGTCTCGCACGTTGCGGCGCTATTTACAGGCAACGCAAATGTATAAAGGCAACGCAAACCTATGGCGATCCTCACAAAAGTGGACTAACCACAGGGGACTCGAACTATCCCGTGGTATTCCTCACATAGTGGGAACTAATTATAGGCAAGGCAGAACCATGGTGTCGCTCATATAGGGGTACGAATCACAGGTACTGTAAGACCCTCATCATGATCCACTCACTGTCGCCACTAATTACAAACCTATTGTGTACCGAACATAGTGGTACTATGCGCAAGTAAATGCGACACGTGGTGTTCCCTGCATGATGATACTAATTACAAGTAATTTCATTATTATAATTTGATCATCAATTGGTCGGCCTTTTAGTCGCTTCTTACGACAGGCAGGGGAACCGTGGGTTTATTCTTCGTCTGCGTACCCCGCCCACATGGGGTTTTGTATTTGATCTGTGAGAGGTATTTTATTTCTCTCAAGTCCACCGGAAAGAGGGTTGGACCCCCCACTATCCGCGACGTGGGAGTATCGCCTCTCCCCTGCTACGCCAGCATAGTAGATTCTTGGTATGCACTAAGATAAACCGCTACCGAGAGCTTGCGCACAACTGTGAGTAAAATGGTGGAATTATAGTAGACGATGCAGTCAAGGAATATAATAATTAAGAGAAGGCATCACAATGGTTTCAAACACGGAATGTAGAATACAGGACATATTATTTCTCATTCTTATTATCCTTCTTCTTGACCTCTTTCTCAATATGTTTGGATCAACAGGACGAAAACACTTCGTTCCCAAGCCAGAATATATAATTATGCGCAGATAAATTCATGACCTAGCTCAAAATTGAACCCAAGCCCTTGTTTATGTAGGTGATGAGAAGTTTATTACGACGAAAAAACATTTAGTTCCCAAGCCAGAAAACTTAATCATACACAGTTAAAATCACGAACCGCCACGAATCGAACCCAAGGCCTTATAAACCGAAGGTCAGTATGCTAATCATACAGCCTGGAATTACATCAGCCCCACAACTCAGCTATTAAGTGAATTACCGACGGGTATCAACAGGGTGTCTGTCATTACACTCAGGAAATTTACATTTCATCTCTGCTGATAAAATATTAGTCTCTTCTATCCTTAAAGTCGTGACGATATGTGACCTCTATTGGTAAACACTTGGTTTATTCCGAGCTTAACTTTTAAACCACATAGATAACCTTTTACTCTTACGTCTAATCTCTATTGATAAATTATCATTCTCTTCTAACTTCAAACTGGTTACCGTACCTGACCTTTATTAATCGAATTTTCGTTTCTTCTAATTTTTAACTTTGCAACTCGACCGGAGGACATTTAACTGAAGAGCGTGAGTTAACGAGTTAGCTGAAGATGCTACATTTTTGACAGCAGCAACACCCTCATAGATAGTTTTCTGTAAGAACGCTTTTACTTTGTTTGGTATAGCAAATTAATCTGTATTGGTAAATTATTTACCTCTTGTAACTTCAGACTCGCGACGTTACCTCTGTTGTTCAGCACTTGGTTTCTTCCGATTTTAAATTTGCAGCTATATGTAAGCACGCTTATCGATTGTGTGCTATTTCACTGTTTGCAGTGAAGTTAACTTGGAGCAATAATGGTGACTATGCCGTAAGAACGTCAGAAATGAAACGTCAATATGTTTATAAATGTCAAAAAAGTGATATTTTCATCAGGTAGAAGAAGGGAATGTATTATAGAAGGCGGTGAGAAAAGACGACGTCTGAATATTGTTAAAATTTATTATTAAAAAATTCGATTTCACTGGAGACATACTGGCAGAGCGCTACATGAATCATTAGAGAAGAAGGCTGATTGAGAAGAAAGAAGTGTATAACTAAAGATAAATAATAGTAAACATATGTACGGACAGTGCGAATCATCGGTGACAAATAATTCTTAATATTTTGAAATCTAAAACTGCGCGGTCGAGTTGGTAGATTACCTCAGCGCTACGTCACGAGGTACCGGCAAGAAGCCGTTTACAACGAAAGGAATTTAATCTTAATTATAGAATAATAACAACTGGTGCGCGGAACATAGAGAAAGATTATATTACGGTCAAATTGAAGCCTTGCTAGACATATTGAAAGACTGTAAAGCATCATATCATTATAGGAAGCAGAAGTCACAGATTATCAATAGACCATAGTGGGCTTTGTATCCAGAATATGACGAAAATGACCATGTTGATGTACTTTTCTGTTCACATTGCGCAAGAAAGCAACTACGTCAGGTGGTAGAAAAGCAGAGGCGGAGGCTACCTAGATGATGGTGACACGTAAGACAAGTCGAGCCCATGAGGACCGGAGATGATCGAGCTGATACGATGTTGTGAACCCGAACACCGCATGTCCTAGCCAGCTGGACATGTGACAGCAACAGAGTTCATTCTTCTCGTGAGTTATTCAGATTATATTTGTTTTGAAAGTGCCATTTTATATTTATATTCCTTACTGGAAAGATTTATATGAAGTGATATTTGAGGTTTCCTAAAGGAGTGATGTTACGTGACTAGTCAACTGAATTTACAGTATCAGAAAATATTTAACTACTTTCTAAAAAAGCAATCTTAGGCGTAAATGATCAATTGAAGGGCCACTAGGGAAATATTTACTTGAATATAGAGTGTCTAATTGTTGAAAAATCGTACTGTTTTAATTTTTGAATTCTGTGTGGAAGAACGTACTACGTGCTTTCAGACTGATACCGAATTTGTTTCTTCCCAGTAACAAGGCTTTGGTTTTCTTTTATACAGTAACGTATACCTAAATATTGTAGGCGGTTAAGTAAAAACTTTTGCCTGGAAAAATTTTTTCCTCTGCATGTAAATTATACATTTATAATGTTTCCATGTACTTAAAAGATTTAAAATGGAATAAATGATACTCACGAAAGGATCTATTATGTTCGTTAGAGCTTCTGATGTATCCAGTTTATATACCTACAATTCATAATTGTCCCTAACGAATTACTTTACACTGAAATACAGGTAATATTTACAATATCTGTAGTCTTCATAGCGTTTTCTCCTTTACAGCTGTTCATTGTGATACACACGGAAGCAGATCATGTTACATACCCTCTCTCGCCTTCACATAATGTGTAAGATTCCATTCCGAAACGCGATTATTTTCTTGGTATGTAAATTTTCCACCCTACCCACCCTTTCCTTATCAAGGGATTCTCATCACTTGACACGTGCCATCAGTGGTACAAGCTTCCAAGAATTTTGCTACCAGGTGGTCATATATTTGCTTTATCTTCTATATTCTGGCAGGAGTTTGGGTTTGATAGTTCGCACAATAGCTGGGTATCAAAAGATAGTGTTGACTATGATTGGGATTTTAAACCTAACAAATGGAAGATAAACACTACGTAACAATTTGTAAATATGACGAGAGCGATATCAAAATTGTAGTCAACGGCTACATGCGTTCCGTGCATCTAATTGATTCTGAAACTAAAGAATGTTTTAACTTTTGGAAACCATCCGACTGGTGCGAATTTTCGAAAATTATTGAAGACGTTAATGCAGAAGTTAGACGTCGATCTGTGGATATTTATGACCCAGAAGTATCGAAATGTTTTGTTACCTAAAATGGAAACTACGTCACAACTATGGGAGTAAAAGAGGCGCTCTACCTTATACGGATAATGTTCTTGGAAATCTCAAAAATAGTGGGCGAGTGGTAAGGTATTTTGCATTTTCTAGGTCTACATGGGAGGTGTTGATCCGTAATCTAAATAGAATATGCTATGCTTTAAGAATTACCATGTTTGATGATAAACCAGATGGAGCAAAAGAATCGTAGATTTTCGCTTACATAAATGAACAGACAAATTCTTATTTCAACCATTATCACAGTCTTGAATGGATATCCAACAGTACTATCCAGTCAAAATTAAACTCTAATTACCATACAGTATTTGCATGAATTCGGTTATCTATCAGCTGGTGGTGAACAACAAATTTCAGAAGTAAATTTAACGATTTACCTACAAGCTCTAAAATTACTCCAAGAGTACTATAACCTCGAAGTTACTGGAACATTTCACCAAGCAACATTAGAATTAATCAGCAATCCGAGATGTGGTGTTCCGGACGATGAAATATATTTCAGTACGAAAATGTACAAGTGGAACAGTAAAAATAAGAAAATGGCCTTTTGCTTTACGTAGTCAACAAGTACTAGGACGTGCCAAAGCTGCTTTCGAAGCGTGAGAACAAGATGCTGATCTACAGTTTGAAAGTAATATACGGAATGCAGATATCGTTATTTCTAACAAGCAATTATATCCACATCGGAATCATAAAATTGGTGGACAATGTTTTGCTACATTCGACGGTAAAGGAGGAATACTGGTTCACCCATGTTACCCAAATAGCGTCAATTCACCGATTGAAATTCCCGTCGATCCAGACGAAATTTGGTATTTGAACATTGATTCCAATACACCGCAAGGTCAAACAAATCTTTATGCTGTTTTGCTACACGAAATTGGACATGCCCTAGGAATAGCTCATTCCAATAATCCAGATGCCATCATGTACGCGTACAATAAAAATCAAATAGAACTACACCAAGATGATATTCTCGCCATTCAAAGTTTGTATGGAAAAGCTACCGAACCAGAAAACAATACACCGCCGCCCGAGTTACCAAAGACTGTGCGATTTGAATGTAAACACATTTTCAACTGTCAACCAACTTCTGTACACATATCATGAAAAATTGTCTCGGATTTTCGATCTCAAAAATTCGACAACGATAAAAATACGCGTCATCAACTCATTACGAATTGGTTGACATTCTTGCCTCAAGATTTCAAAAACATTACGGCCGTTTATCAAAGACCACCCAATGAAATTGTCATGATCATCAACAACCAGATTTACATGATGGACAATCCGAGTTTTCCAAAATCTATGTCTATGTGGAATATTCGGCCAGATACAAACATCCATACAATTCTGAATAGGTATTCGGATCATACATTTATTTTCTACAATGACGCATTTTTTACAGAAATTGACGAGTGTAATTTTAAGCCCAAACGCCATGGAATAATTTCGAGAAGTTTACCTCCCGCTACGGATTCCCCAACTCGCTACATCAATGGCATGCTGTATTTCTTTAAAGACAAGACCGTGTACGACTACGAGTTTACAAATTCATTAGTGAAAGCAGGAAAAATTGATCTCTCTTTGTTTGGTATATAATATCCGAAACGATCTTCTTCTTTTATGGAGATTTTAAGTAATTTGAGAAATGTTGTAGCTCAGAAAAGAGTGTGGGCTATTTTTTGCTATACAAATGGTGGTGTACACTATCTTGAGAGAACTAGAAAATTTCAATATAGACTCTCATTTGAGTGAACAAGCAAAAGTGTTCTTTAGTGATGATACCATATGTATGGCGAACACATTTCATATTGAAAATTTCGACAGATTAATTTTTTAAATTTTCAAGACACGGTAAGTAAGCGCGAGCATTATGATGGTTGGGAAATTGCTGTCGGCATAAGCGAGCATATTATTGATTTATATTTCAATACTGAACAAGAATATATTAAATTTGAATTTGTGAAAGCTTAGCTTTGTTTAAATTCTTGGATGAATTGGAAAATTTCAAAATCGAGTACAAGTTAGATGAACTTCCAAAATTGTTCTATGCAAAAGAGAGTAAACTAGTACTCACAACATGCACTATACACATCAATAACTATACTGATGGAGATTTTTCTATGTTCAAAGAGGCTATTGCTGAATAAAGAGGTCATAATGGGTGGGCAGGTGCTAGTAGAAAAGATGGGTACGCTGTCGAAATATATTTCGCTAATGAACATGAATACATAATCATTGAGTTGTTTCTGTGAAATTTCAAATGTATACTTTATTCTACTTCCTAGAACGATTTTTGTAAAATCGAACATCGATGTTTTCTTACTTATGTTGTATCCATAATTGAAAAGGTGTTGTTCAAAACCTTTTCTAATAATTTATTGTTTATGTGGATAAGTTCCAACACACTCTATAATGATGTCAATTTCTTCTGTGTTTAGATCATTTAAGGTAATTTTGTCCATAACATTATTGTTAATTTTAGTGACGAGTTCTTGAGTAATTTGTAACAGCTCAATTTTCAGTTTTGAAGTTAGAAGATTATAATATAATTGTTCAGTTACTCCTTTGTGATGATATAACTTCTATGGAAGTTAGTTATACGTAATGTATCTAATGAGAACTCTTTGGATGTTTAATGCTCTTTGACTTATTTGTTAACCTCGTTCACGTATTACATAACATAGTCTCATACCTATATGCTGAGATTTGTTTAATAAAACCTACGCAAAGGTGAACAGTCATTCCTAATTCATTTCTTCTTATCAATTTATTAAACAAATCTAATGCAACACCACCTGAAACCAACTATACTCGACTTGGATCCAGATTCGTCAACAGCCACAACTCGCTGGAATCATTGGTCCCAAACATTTCAAAACTTCCTAAGAGAATTTCCGGATGCTACAGAAGAGCAAAAGCTCCGTCTGCTTATAAACTATATATCTCCTGCAATCTACGAACACGTAAGTCGTTGCCGTTGTTATAATGATGCAATATCTATTCTTAAGAACTTATATGTCAAGCCGGTAAACGAAATATTCGCTAGACATCAACTATTTACTCGGCGGCAACAACCTAATGAATCAATCGACCGCTATCTAGAATCGCTAAGAATTCTCAGCAGAGATTGCCAGTTTAAAGCTGTGACTGCTGAAACTAATTGTGATGACTGCATACGAGATGCGTTTATCAGAGGATTAGTCAGTCCTGTTATTCGCCAACGCTTATTAGAGAACACGACTCTTACCCTTTCGGATGCTTACACTCAGGCACGGTCTTTAGAACAGGCCCAATTGCATTCTCACTTATACGACAATGCTTCACCCGCAATTAACAGTATTGGAAATACAGATGACATGTGTCGAAAGGTAAATAATCACTCTCCAGTTGAGGAAAATGACATTACTCCTGATTCCACAGCGGCAACATCGCTCCCTAAATGCAACTTTTGTGGTTTACATAGGCATCACAGGAGCAAATGCCCTGCCAAAGATTCCGTTTGCAATTCCTGTGGAAAACGTGGACACTGGGCTGCAGTTTGCAGGTCTACCTCGGTTAAAACTAGCAAATTAAAACAATCTGCCCCATTGTCAGTCATCACTTCGTGCTCCATATCTTCTCAAATATCTAAGGTTAAGACAGGCGTGATAATTAACGGACATTCTATTTCGGGCATGCTCGACTCTGGTAGCGATCTGAGCTTTATAGACAATCGCATTGCTCGAGAACTGAATTTAAAAATTCATCCTACCTCTGTAGAAGTGGGTCTTGCTTCTACCACACATAAAGCTAAAATCATTGGTCAATGTACTGTAGATATTAAAATGTGCGGACATCATTATTCAAAAATAGTATTGTCAGTCCTGCCTAACCTCTGTTGTGATCTGATAATTGGTCGTGACTTAATGAAGATGCACTCCTCTGTCCAGTTCGATTTCGGAGGTTCTAAAGCCCCTCTCCATATTTGTGGACTAGCGGCAGCCAAAGTTAAGCCTGCTGTACTATTTTCTAACTTATCGCCTGATTGTAAACCTATAGTTGTTAAATCTCGTCGCTATTCTGATAGTGATTCGCAGTTCATTGCAGCTGAAATTGAAAAACTACTGAAGGAAGGTGTAATTGAGAGTAGTATTTCTCCTTGGAGAGCTCAGGTTCATGTCGTATCGACATCTAATCACAAACGTCGCATGGTAGTCGATTATTCTCGGACTATTAATAAGTTCACCCATTTGGATGCATACCCCCTGCCACAAATCAACGATATAATTACACAGGTGGCAAGATATGAAGTTTTCAGTACCGTTGATTTACGCAGTGCTTACCATCAGGTACCCATCCCTGAGCACGATCGCCCCTTTACCGCTTTCGAGGCTTGTGGAAAATTGTTCCAGTTCACCAGAATACCATTCGGTGTGACAAACGGAGTATCAGCATTCCAGAGAGTAATTGATGAGATCATTCAAGCTGAAGGTCTTACAGATACCTACGCTTACCTAGATGATGTCACAATATGTGGAGCAAATCAAGATGAACACGATGTGAACCTCGATAAATTCCTTAAAGCGGCCCTCAAGTATAATCTAACAATCAACTCTGAGAAAAGCTACTTCTCACAAAAATGCATCAGACTCTTGGGATATACAATCAGTAACAAGACTATTAGGCCTGATCCTGATCGATTGAAGCCGCTCAGAGATTATCCAATTCCATGTGACCACCAGTCTCTTAGGAGAGCGCTTGGCATGTTCTCACATTATTCGCCCTTCGTGTCTAATTTTTCAGCAAAAATTCAACCTCTGTGTCAAGCCTCACTACCTCTATCTGCCACTGCTGTTAAAGCTTTTGAAGATATCAAGTCTGCTATAGAAAATGCCGCTCTTGGTAGCATAGACAACAATGCCCCGTTCACAGTCGAGACTGATGCATCAGATTCTACTATTGCTGCTACCCTCTCCCAAAATAAACGCCCTGTTGCATTTTTCTCTAGAACGCTCTCAAGTTCTGAGCGCCACCATTCAGCAATCGAAAAGGAAGCCTATGCTATTGTGGAAGCCATTCGTAAATGGAGACACTTCCTCATGGGCCGTCATTTCCACCTTATCACTGACCAGCGCTCTGTAACTTTCATGTTTGATTCAAAACATCCCGGGAAAATAAAGAATGAGAAGATAATGCGCTGGCGTTTGGAACTATCCCCTTATTCGTATGACATTGTATATCGACCAGGCAACCATAACCAAGCTGCTGATGCACTCTCGAGAGTCGGTTCCATCAATCATAATACAGATTATGAAAAACTACTGTCTCTTCATCAATCTCTTTGTCACCCAGGCATCACAAGAATGGGTCATTGGATACGAATTAAAAATCTTCCCTTCTCAATAGAAGATATCCGGCGTGTTACATCTGCATGCAGGACGTGCGCGGAAGTAAAACCTCAGTTTTTCAGACATCAAGGCTCTCTTATCAAGGCTACAGCCCCTTTTGAACGTTTAAATCTGGACTTCAAAGGACCGTTGCCTACTAAGACTCGAAATCGCTACATTCTCACCGTAATTGACGAATTTTCTCGTTTCCCCTTTGCTTTCGCTTGTCGTGACACGAGTTCCTCGACAGTCATCTCCTGCCTAACTCAACTTTTCAGCATATTTGGAGCCCCATCCTACATACATACGGATCGAGGCTCATCATTTATGTCTCAGGATCTCAAGAACTTTCTCGCTTCGTTTGGAGTGGCCACCAGCCGCACTACACCCTACAATCCACAGGGTAACGGCCAGGTTGAACGCTTTAATGGGACAATCTGGAGAACAATTCAACTTGCCCTTAAAGATAAAAGTTTGTCAATCACCGAGTGGGAATCCGTACTTCAAGAAGCGCTTCACGCCATTCGGTCTCTACTCTGCACAGCCACAAATGCTACTCCTCACGAGCGCATGTTTGGCCACCCACGACGCAGTAGCAATGGCTACTCCACTCCTACATGGCTACTGAAACCTGGAACTGTGCTACTCCGTCGCTTCAATCGCCAATCTAAGTTTGAACCACTGGTTGAAGAAGTTACCCTCCTAAATGGTAATCATGATTATGCCCTAATCCGGTATTCTGACGGCCGAGAGTCTACAGTATCTACTAGGCACCTGGCACCGAGAGGAGAAGACACTCCCACAGCGAATGATGGACCAGCGCCACTCCCTAGTGAATCCACCGCGGGTCATGAGATTTCCAATGAAGGGAGCCCTGCAACTCAGGTCAATATCCCTGTAACTCCTGATAGTCCACTTCGAACCCCGATTCGTACTCAAGACGAAACGCCACTACGTCGCAGCAGTCGCATCCCGCATCCTCCAGCTTATCTGAAGGACTTTGTTCAATTCTGAGGAGGGGGTGAATGTGATGATATAACTTCTATGGAAGTTAGTTATACGTAATGTATCTAATGAGAACTCTTTGGATGTTTAATGCTCTTTGACTTATTTGTTAACCTCGTTCACGTATTACATAACATAGTCTCATACCTATATGCTGAGATTTGTTTAATAAAACCTACGCAAAGGTGAACAGTCATTCCTAATTCATTTCTTCTTATCATCCTTCAGTATTTAATTCCAAGTGATTAAAAATTAATTCGGATTCTGAGTCAATAAAAGTGTCCAAATAATATTTTATACCTTCGAACGTCATGTTGTACAATACTTTATCGTCTTCTACACTGAACGACTTGAAACAAGATTTAAAACGGCCTTCAAAAGATAAAGAGTTAATGCACACTCGAATGTACACTTTTATGTCTGGATGTTCACCAGTATTGTACGTCGCTATCTTTGCTTAATTTTTCTGTTGTACCTCCAACTTAGAAGTATTTGTCTTTTTGAAGTATGTTCGTAGCCACGATGTAAATAATATACTTTAATTCAGTTTTCGATCCTTCTTTGCAACTTTTCTCAGCTTTATCATATTGTTTTCTGCTTTTTTAAATTTTTCTTGTATTCCAGTGCGAGTTGCTCTTTTCCTTGTTGAGCTCGGATGGTTAGTTGTTGCATTGCTAAAGCAAGTTGTTCCTTTTATTTTTGTAGCTTATATTATCGTGTTTTTCGAATTGATGGTAGGACGTCTTCAGTTACCCAAACTTAGAATTGTTCAGCTAATTTCTTTTTTTATTTCATAATTAATGAATATAGACCAGGTTCGTTAATAAATATTGTATTTGGTTGCATATTCGAAGGGATGAGTGAATCGCTCAACCCTAATGTTTTATAGTTATTGCAATGTTTATCTCTAACAAATTTTCTTATTGCTTCTTGAAAATATGACGGTGAATATGAATGTTGGTGAATTATATCGCTCGGCGGAAAGTCAAGTGAAATTAATCAATGATATTTTAAAAACTGTCAAACGTACAAATAAAAACTGGCGTGATGAAGTATTAGCTTCTGTTAATGTGATCAAGCAGACTCTTGACGTCTTCAATGAACAGTTAATGATCTTGACGAATGCATCTCTTAATCCAGGTAAGCAACCTGCTCTTTATTCGGATGCAGTACAGTCTAAGAAGCTTCCAATTACTTCAACTAAACATGTGGTCATAGTTTCTCCTAAAAATGACGAAACAGTGAAAGACTCCGAACAAACTTTAAAAATTTTACAAACCACAACAAATACCAGGTCCTTGAAAGTTGGAGTAAATAGAGTTAAGAAAGTACGCAATAAAGGTGTGATCGTTGAACTACGAAATGAAGATGAATGCAAGACTATGGTACATACGTTAGAAGCCAGCCCTCATCTAAAAGCTACAATTCCACACAAGAAAAATCCTAGAGTAATAATTCATGGAATAGAGGTTTTTCCGAGAACGAGTTAGTAGAATCAATCATAGAGCAAAATCCAGCTGTGAAACTAGCTTTGACAGATGCGGGTACTGAAATACAAAAGCGTTTTGTGAAGATATCTCGAGATGGCAGCACAAAGTACGCAGTTACAGAAGTTAGCCCCGCCATTTATCGGGCTTTACGAAATTGTGACAAGTTGTATGTACAATAGACTAGGTGTAGCTTTAATGAACACATCTCCGCCATTCGTTGCTATAAGTGCTTAGGATTTGGTCATTTCTTCTCGAATTGTGATAAACCGCAGATCTGTTCGCATTGTTCTGAGGCACATAATGCCCATGAATGTTCAAAAATGAGTGCCGAATGTATAAATTGCAAGTCTCAAAACGAGAGAAACCGCACAAGACGTCAGTATGAATGTCTTAACATTCAACACCCAGCTACATCTGTAGAGTGTCCTATCTACAAAAAGGTGTTTAATATAATCAAATCTAAAATTAATTATGGCTGAACTTATAATATATCAACAAAATCTGCACAAGTCTCTCGTTCCAACGCAGGAACTTATATCCAATTTCGAGCCAAATGACCGAACAATCTTGTGCATACAAGAACCAAACGTCAGGCACAATAAAGTTAAGGGATTTGGACAAGGCTTTCTTATTCATACATCAAGAAACACTACATCTTCGGATAAAATCCGAGAGGCAATTGTTACAAAATCTCAGAATGTCTTATTGTTGTCACAGTTCCGCTCAGCTGATAGAGTGGTTGTATGTACAACCATTGGCCAACGGGAGCTTTACATATGTAATGTTTACTTTGACTCTAAACGGGATATTTCTGAGGATATAAATGCTCTCCAACTAATACTTGGAGAGCTAAACGGGAAGCCATTACTTATAATAGGCGATATTAATGAGAAACACGGGTCCTGGGGCAGCCTTTTCGATGACCCACGAGGCAAACTATTCAATGATTTCTGCTGTGCCGGCAACTTAATTTTGTTAAATACAGGTGATATACCTACATATACGCGCAGAAATTCCTGGAGCTTTTCAGACATTAGTGTGTGTACCTCCTCACTCCTTCCTTTTATATGCGACTGGAAAGTAAGCGACCTGCCAGCTTTCTCCGACCATTCTCTAATTATAATAAGTATGAAGTCTACGGCCAGTTCACCTGTAGTGAACGCCTCTCATTATTTAACCAGAAAATACAAGACCAAAAACATCAAATGGGCTCACTTTCAACAGGGTGCTAAAAGAAGTTTACTTAGAATATCAAAAGAAATAGAAATCTGCAATACCGCGGAAAACGTAGAAAAAGCTACAGACGAACTAACTCATTCCATAATCAAAATTTCTGAAGCAAATCTACCAAAAATCTCTCAGAAACCTCCTAAAAATTTCTGGTGGAACGAAGAGCTAACAGTCATGCGTAAACGTGTTCTTGCTTGTCACAGACGTTACAAACGAAGTCGTTGTCCTCTACTCCGTCAGCGATACGAAGAAATATATCTGGTAGTTAAGGAAGAGTACAGGAATTTGATAATAAGAAGGAAATCAGAAAAATGGAAAGAATTCTGCTCACTGTCTAAGAAATGTAATCCTTGGGGAGTTGTTTACAAATTAAGAAGAAAACCTGAAAACTTGAATAATACTATTTGCTCAATTGAATCAGACACTGGTTTTACAAAATCTTTCTCCGACACTGCTGATGTTCTTATCAACATTAGATTATTTTGCACTCTCCCTCCTAATACTGCAGATGATGTACTTTTCACCCGCCAAGAAGTTGAACGAATAATACTCTCACAAAATGACAAGAAAGCACCAGGTTGGGATGGACTATCAGCAAAAATTATCAAAAATATCTACTTGTGTTTTCCTTCTCTGTTTGTCACCCTTTTTAATAAGTGCTTGGTGTTCTGCCTCTTCCCCACATCTTGGAAAATTGCAATTGTTAAAATAATCCCTAAATGCATTATTTCAAGAATGTTTACTGCCAAATCTTTGAGGCCTATTTGCCTTCTTCCAGTTCTGGGGAAGAGTTTTGAGAAGTTAATAATCGATCGGGTCATGTACCACTTATATAGCAACAATCATTTAAGTCAATGCCAGTACGGATTTACTCCACAAAAATCGACAGAAGATGCTGTTCTTAGTGTAGTAGAATGGGCTGAGACTGTTTTCTCCATGCATGAAGTAGCTATCCTAATATCACTGGATATCTCCAGTGCATTCGACAATGCCTGGTGGCCAAAAGTTCTGACTCAGTTGAAAAACAAGCTCTGTCCCAAAAAATTATACACTGACTGACAGTGACAATGCAACACCAAGGAGGAGTGGTTCGAAAGGGATGAAAGGTGGGGAAAAACAGAGACGGCACGGACGAATAATTGATGTTTATTTCAAACCGATATGCAGGTTACACAATGCGCACGGCATCGACTCAGTAGGATGTAGGACCACCGCGAGCGGCGATGCACGCAGAAACACGTCGAGGTACAGAGTCAATAAGAGTGCGGATGGTGTCCTGAGGGATGGTTCTCCATTCTCTGTCAACCATTTGCCACAGTTGATCGTCCGTACGAGGCTGGGGCAGAGTTTGCAAACGCCGTCCAATGAGATCCCACACGTGTTCGATTGGTGAGAGTTCCGGAGAGTACCCTGGCCACGGAAGCATCTGTACACCTCGTAGAGCCTGTTGGGAGATGCGAGCAGTGTGTGGGCGGGCATTATCCTGCTGAAACAGAGCATTGGGCAGCCCCTGAAGGTACGGGAGTGCCACCTGCCGCAGCACATGCTGCACGTAGCGGTGGGCATTTAACGTGCCTTGAATACGCACTAGAGGTGACGTGGAATCATACGCAATAGCGCCCCAAACCATGATGCCGCGTTGTCTAGCGGTAGGGCGCTCCACAGTTACTGCCGGATTTGACCTTTCTCCACGCCGACGCCACACTCGTCTGCGGTGACTATCACTGACAGAACAGAAGCGTGACTCATCGGAGAACACGACGTTCCGCCATTCCCTCATCCAAGTCGCTCTAGCCCGGCACCATGCCAGGCGTGCACGTCTATGCTGTGGAGTCAATGGTAGTCTTCTGAGCGGACGCCGGGAGTGCAGGCCTCCTTCAACCAATCGACGGGAAATTGTTCTGGTCGATATTGAAACAGCCAGGGTGTCTTGCACATGCTGAAGAATGGCGGTTGACGTGGCGTGCGGGGCTGCCACCGCTTGGCGCTGCATGCGCCGATCCTCGCGTGCTGACGTCACTCGGGCTGCGCCTGGACCCCTCGCACGTGTCACATGTCCCTGCGCCAACCATCTTCGCCACAGGCGCTGCACGGTGGACACATCCCTATGGGTATCGGCTGCGATTTGACGAAGCGACCAACCTGCCCTTCTCAGCCCGATCACCATACCCCTCGTAAAGTCGTCTGTCTGCTGGAAATGCCTCCGTAGACGGCGGCCTGGCATTCTTAGCTATACACGTGTCCTGTGGCACACGACAACACGTTCTACAATGACTGTCGGCTGAGAAATCACGGTACGAAGTGGGCCATTCGCCAACGCCGTGTCCCATTTATCGTTCGCTACGTGCGCAGCACAGCGGCGCATTTCACATCATGAGCATACCTCAGTGACGTCAGTCTACCCTGCAATTGGCATAAAGTTCTGACCACTCCTTCTTGGTGTTGCATTTGCTCTGTTAGTCAGTGTATAAATTAATACAATCTTATTTCCAAAATCGGAAAGTTAAACTTCAAGTCGGATCAGCAGTTTCTTCAAAGATCCTCAATAGGGGTTGCCCACAAGGTTCTGGTTGTAGTCCTGGCTTCTGGAACATTTTATACGATGACCTTCTTACTTTACGTCTTCCTGTTGGTTGTAAAGTTGTGGCCTACGCTGATGACGCCCTTCTTTTAATTAAAGCAGATAATGTGCGGGATCTGAGAGTAAAAGCAAATTTGTCTCTTGACATTTTATTTACTTGGGGTTGTGATAATAAATTACAATTTAACCCCCAGAAAACGAAGGCCATGTTCGTTACAAGGAGAAGGAAACTATGAAAGCCTAAAATTAAAATGAATGGACAAAATATCAATATGAAAAATCATATTCTTTATCTAGGAATTGTGCTTGACAAGAAGTTAACCTTCAGGGCCCATTTCAACAAACTACAAAAGAAAGGCTGTTAGTTTATGCAAGGTTTAGCTATTGCCTGCAGACCTTCTTGGGGATTAAATTCAGAGGTACTAAGAATTATTTATGATACAGCGTTTGTACCTCTTTTCGAATGACACTCGAGAAGAAATGGGCTCAGCATAAATTGATGCAAATTCAGAGAGGATTTGCCCTTCGTATTTCCCGTGCTTACCGCACCACATCTACTGATGCAGCACTTCTTATTGCAGGCATTGAACCACTATTTCTGACGGCGATAGCAAAAGCTGAACTCACTTTTTTGAAGAAAAACAAAGTGTCACCAATGCCCATTCTGAATACCACTCTAGAGCAATCTTCTCATTTTCTACAGTCTGATCACCCTAGTCTCTTCACAAACTTCATTTATGAAAATTGTTCAATTACCCATGACTGCTTTATTTACACAGATGGATCTCGCATACCAAGCACAGATGAACAGGACAATGTTGGATACGCCTTCATTGTTCATGAAAAAGATTCTGAGGTGTTCTCATCCCAGTACAAACTCTCTTCCACATGCTCTATTTTCCAGGCTGAACTGTGGACGATCAAGTCTGCGAACGAATGGTGCAAATCTAACAATAAGAAATCTCGGTTATTAATTGATTCGCAAGCTGCGTTGAATGCGATAAATAATAAATATAATCTGAATCCAATAGCTGTAGCTATTCGAACAACAGTTCAACTAAGTCCGCACATCTGTTTTGATTGGATTCGCCGACATTGTGAAATATCTGGAAACGAGAAAGCTGATCTTCTGGCAAAAGCTGCGGCTACATCTACTTTGGAAATTTCTTATGACAAAACGTCACCTAGCTACGCTAAATTTTTTTTATATAGAAGCACGTAATCAATCAATGTAACAACATTTGGACTTCTTCCACTAGAGGCCAAGTCACCAGAGATGTATTCTTCCCTGAGGTTTTCAACCGCCTGCAAAGTAACGTGTTGGTGCCAAGCTTTGAACTTAATTTTTGACTGGTCATGGCAAATTTGGTTATTATTTTCATCGATTCGGAATCAATCGTCCTGATGGCTACGCGTGTGTTTGCGGATCCTCACAAACAGTGGACCACCTACTGTTTGAATGTGCTCCATTTGAAAGAAGGCATGACTTGAACTCTCATTTGAATTATTGCAACATTGAATTATCAAAACCCCTGTATCATTTGTTTAAGAAGCCATGCTGTTACAAATATTTTAATAACTTCATCCACTTCATTGTCCGTCGATTAGATACATGAATTCATTTTCATTTAAAACTGAATATGTATTTTAACTATAACCCTTGTATACTATGTAAAATAGGGTTCCAAATTGCTTTGGATATTCAATAATAATAATATTGCTTCTTGAAGGTTTTTATACTCTAATATTTCTGCTATCTCCTTAGCCTTAAACCATGAAATATTTTCATTATCCATAATCACAGTAACTTGTTTTCCGTTGTAAACAAGCTGGTTATTTTGTATATCCATAATTTGCTCCATTTATACAAGAAAAATTATTAAGAGAAAAATAATCGAGGTTCATTGAAACATATAACAGATTTTTCATTACCTTTTAATCCTGTCTGGGGACGGGTCTGAAAATATCCTAACAATCTTCTTTTAATTTTTAGTCTGTACCCTCTGTATCTACATTTTCCACTGCCTCCTAAAGGTGGGACTGAAGGCTCCATCTTTGATATTTTCTTTAAATTTGGCAGGGCCCAAATTACTGGACCCTGAAATTCCAAAATGAATCAATCATAAAATATCATTTGTAATCAGTACATGCTTTTGTTCGAAATTTCGCAGGGTTCCGTTTAAAAATCCCTGAAATACCATTTGTATGTTTATATTTCAGGTCTTTCATGTAAATTATTTATGTCTTGAATTAATCGACGTTGTGTGTAATTACCTTTAATATTGAAATAATTTCTAAACTCAATATGATTACTCAGGTTTTCCTTCATCCTGTGATATAAATTCATAGTGTTTTGGTCATCATCTAGTGTCAAGAGTGGTTCGCAGTTTGGATGCCTATCTTCAATGAAATGCGACAGCTTTGAAGTGTTTTGGCTTGAGTTCGAATCACATAATAATTATATTCACAGTCGTCATCAAATAATTTTAAATGTACAAACGTTGGTCTTAGTTGCGGGTTTCTTGTAGGCGGTACAACATTCGGAAGCATTTCATTAATTAGTTTATCTCTTTCGTTTAAAGTATCAATTGCAAGACGAACAGTACTATTTAAACGTTCAATATATTCTTCTCGAATTCTATTTAAATTTTCCAAGTGAGTTATTTGGCCTTGATACAATTTTTTCGTATCGTTCATTACTTCCTTTCTAATTTTAAATTCTCCTGTTTTGCGAATTGATGGTAAAATTTCTGTAGTAACCCGTTTCGTAAACTTTTTTGCTTTTTCCTTCTTTGAAGCCAAAATAAGGGAATACAAGCCGGATTCGTTGATAAATACAGCGGGTGGCTGTACAGCAACACTTTTCTAATTGCTTACCTTGTATCTTGATATTCCAATATCTCGGCTATCTCCTTAGCTTTAAACCATGGATTATTTTGTTTATCAATAATCACAGTAACCTGTTTGCCCTTGTAGACAAGCTAGTTATTTTGTATATCCATAATTTGCTCCATTTATATAGGAAAAATTATTAAGAGACTTAATTTCATTAATAACTTAACAATATCATTAACAACATCGTATATATTAAAATTTTCAGCATCCGGATCAAATCCAAATCTAATAAATTTACAACTCAGTTGATTTTCAATATATTTTAACTCTCGATTTCGCGTCCGATATCCCTATCTTTGTGATTGAATTCATCATACTCAACCGCTATCTTAAAGTCAACAAAGTACAAATCTATTCTATAGTATCAATTCTTGTGTTTTGTAATTGAGGTGCTTGAAGCAATTAACTATCATGCTGATGTAGTCTTTCTCTTTTGTTCTTGTAATTACGTTCAATTTCAAGTCAAAATATTCAGTTAGTTTCTGTACTAAACCTGTTGATGTAGGTAATCAAAATTTTTGAACTAGAGATGTTATTCCCCTCTTATTGATAAAATCTGTATTTGGTTTCTTGTTATGTACCGTTAGTTGGCGACCGTCGATCAATTCTCTATATATTTTTGAGTCATTTTTGTCTATATTATCATAAACGGCTTGTCTTGGGTTTTTATTTTCTTTAAAATACAGGGCTAAAATTTTTGAACCATGGATTATTTTGTTTAAGAAATTGAATATAATTTTCTTTAATTCGGGTCATTATATACAAAATTTGAACATCAGAATTTCAGGCAAGATGGTTATCCCGCCTGATATATAGTTAGTGTAACATAGCAGCCATACAGCACCGAATTAGATATTCGTAAATTTTCAGGGTACAGCGTTACGTACCCTAAATATAGTTCGAGGGCACGAGATTATCGTGTTACACTGTCATGTAACACGACATTGGATACGCCATAATTTTAAGGGTAGATGCTCATACACCCTGATATTCAGTGACGGATGGTGATAAGTCATAGATTTTATATTTCATAATTGGAAAAACCGGCTTCCGGATGTGAAGGGTGGCTACTAATTTCAGTCCCTAAATTTTCACAAAAATTTTTGTCTTATAAATGGAAAATTTTTCTGTGGTTATTTGCCCCTTGTGAAACCAAGAAAAATAAATCAGTGTAACTAAGCAGAATTTACCGTCAAAGAGCGGGTGCTTTGAATATTTAGAAATGTGTAAACAGTTATTTTTATTTCTGTTTAAATACTTGGGAACTTGAATTCTGGAACTTATCTTAATGAAGTCCTCCACTCTAACATAGAATGCGGGGTGTTGGCACGAGTCCTTTGACCTAGTGCTGTGTTTTACTTTTAGGTGTCGTATTTTTAGCACTCCCACAATCTTTCTTAATCTATTTACCCTCCAGGGTTGGTTTTTCCCTCGGACTCTCCAAGTGATCCCACCTCTGCCGCCTCAAGGTCAATGCCATGGAGTGTGCCACATTTGGTTGGGGATAAAAGTGTGGAGGGGGACCACTACCTCGTCCAGGAAGCCCACCTGCTATGCCGAACAGGAGTCTTCTGGTGGATGGGAAGATCGGAAGTGATAGGCAAGGAGGAAGGAAAGAAGCGGCCGTGGCCTTATGTTACACACAATCCCTCATTTGCCTGGATGAGAAGTGGGAAACCACAGATAACCACTTCTAGGATGGCTGAGGTGGGAATCGAACCCCCATCTATTCAGTTTACCACCCGAAGCTGAGTTGACCAAGTTATAGCCCTCGTACAACTTTTCAAATTTCGTGTCAGCGGCGAATTGAACCCGGACCTCCGGGGGTGGCAGCTAATCAAACTAACCTCTGCATCATGGAGGCGAAATTCAAAGGTTGTTAATGAGCATACATCGGTTATTTTCCGTTAAAACATTTACTCAGCCCTCCTCGAAATGGTTTCCACCTTCCCCTCCAGGCAAATGCCGGGACGGTACCTAACTTAACGATCACATGCTCACGCATGCGCACTTCTATATACTTGGACTTTTTCAATTCTATGATCGTTAGGTTGTTTAGCTTTCTGTAACTCTTGCTCGTAGAACGCGCCTTCAATTACTTCACCATCGGTACCTTTGAGATGATAGTAGGTAGGATTTCCAGGGAAAACTTTAGCAATAGTGTACAACTTTACAGACCACTTGATGGTTTGGCCTTTCTCAAATATTTTCTTTAATCTGCTGACATCCACAACATCACCGACTTTTAATTTTGGAGGCTTTACGATCGGCTGGGTAAATTTTGGTTTGTATATTAGTAGTATAATTGGATGGTTCGGCGGCCACCGCCACCTCCGGCTCTCGGGAGAGGCCTCCACCTCCCGCGGGAAATTTGAATTTTGGCGGTAAATTTGAATTTTGGCGGGAGATTTGAATTTGTAAACAAAGCCACGTGCTTTTTGACAGCTGTCATCGACAACAACGCATCGCTAACCTCAGTACTGCCATCTTGACGGGCCTAAACCTCACTAGTGAGAAATTAACCTCACTAGCGTGAGGTAAACAAAGCCACGTGTTTTTTGACAGCCACGTGCTTTTTGACAGATTTGTAAACAAAGCCACGTGCTTTTTGACAGACAACAACGCATCGCAAACCTCAGTACTGCCATCTTGACGGGCCTAAACCTCAGTAGTGCAAACTTAACCTAACTAGCGCGAGGTAAACAAAGCCACGTGCTTTTTGACAGATTTGTAAACAAAGCCACGTGCTTTTTGACAGCTGTCATCGACAACAACGCATCGCAAACCTCAGTACTACCATCTTGACGGGCCTAAACCTCAGTAGTACCAACTTAACCTAACTAGCGCGAGATAAACAAAGCCACGTGCTTTTTGACAGCCACGTGCTTTTTTGACAGCTGTCATCCGCCATCTTTAAACTACAGAGCACCGTGCTGCCCTCTTTCGTCACCTGTCATCGGCAGTGCTGCCATCTTGACGGGCCTAAACCTTAGTGCTACCAATTTAACCTCACTAGCTCGAGATAAACAAATCCACGTGCTTTTTGATAGCTGTCATCCGCCATCTTTCATCTATAGAGCACAGTGCTGCCCTCTTTAGCTACTTACCTTTGAAATGTGGTGGCGGATAATTTGAGAAATGCTTTTCGACAAGCAGCCATCTTTAATCCAGAGAGAACAGTGCTGCCCTCTATGTGGTGGCGGCAAATTGAAAAATTCCACATGCTCTTATTTGAAAACAAACTCACGTGCTTTTTTGACAGCTGTCATCTGCCATCTTTAATCTATAGAGCACAGTGCTGCCCTCTTTAGTTTGAAATGTGGTGGTGGTAAATTCCACGTGCTCTTGTTTGGAAACAAAGCCACGTGCAGCTGTCATCCGCCATCTTTAATCAACAGAGCACTGTGCTACTATCATGCGGGCAATTTCATCACCTGTCATCCGCCATCTTTAATCCACAGAACACCGTGCTGCCCTCTTTATGGCTACTACCTTAAGCACGTAGTAGCGGACAATTTGAAAAGTTCTGTTAGCTATCATCCGCCATCTTTAATCAAGAGAGCACCGTGCTGCCATCTTTAGCTAGATACCTTTGAAATGTGGTGGCGGCAAATTGAAAAATTCCACGTGCTCTTGTTTGGAAACAAACTCACGTGCTTTTTCGACAGCTACCATCCGCCATCTTTAATCAACAGAGCATAGTGCTGCCCTCTTTAGTTTGAAATGTGATGGCGGCAAATTCCACGTGCTCTTGTTTGTAAACATAGCCATGTGCTTTTTTGACAGCTGTCATCCGCCATCTTTAATACAGAGAGCACCGTGCTGCCCTCTTTATCGTAGTAGATGTAAATTCGTCACCTGTCATCCGCGGTGCTGCCATCTTTAGCTAGATACCTTTGAAAAGTGGTGGTGGAAAATTTAAAAAGAAAAATTCTACAGCAGCCCTCTCTCGACGCTAATTGCATAAGATGGTGGCTATACATGACTCCTTAAGGGTGCTTACGCAAGATGGCTGCTATACACAGGTTCTTATGAGACGCCCTTGGGATGCTTGCGCAAGATGACAGTTATACATGGCTCCTTATGAGATACCCTAGGGATGCTTGCGCAAGATAGCGGCTGATCTTATGGGACGGCTTAAGGGTCCTTGGACAAGATGGCTGAGACGCCCTAAGGATGCTTGCGCAAGATGGCGGACACAAGATGGCAGCTATACATAACTCCTTATGAGACGCTTTAAGGGTGCTTGCGCAAGATAGTTGCTACTCTTAGCTTAGAGGCTAACGTGTCGTGATAGTTCGATTCATTAAATTTAGGGCTTAAATGCAAAATGTTAAATATATCGAAAACGGTGCACCGTAGAGCAAAACGGACAAAATTTTTCTGCCTAATACCTAGGTTCGCAGTATGAGGAACAAGAAAATCATAGTCTAATGATGGGATCAACGGTTCGGTTCCTACTTAGGCCCTTTGGCATTTGCTCTGTTTTAGCTTGTATTGAAGCGAGTCTTCGTAACATGATCAGGTCTAGCTATGGTAGAGAGTATAACGTACCGTGCAGGTTCGATTCATTAAATTTGGAGGCTTAAATACAAAATGTTAAATATCTCGAAAACGATGCATCGTAGAGCAAAACGGACAAAATTTTTCCGCCTAATACGTAGGTTCGTAGTATCAGGAACAAGAAAAAACATAGTCTAATGATGAGATCAACGGTTCGATTCCTACTTAAGCCCTTTGGCATTCGCAGCTATCTATTTCTACAAGATGGTGGCTGCTCTTATGAGAAACAAGATGCCTTGAGACGTCCTAGGGATGCTTACGCAAGATGGCAGACACACAATGGTGACTATACATAGCTCCTTATGAGACGGCCTAAGGGTGCTCGCACAAGATGGCGGCTACTCTTATGAAGAAAGCTAGCTTAGAGGCTACTGCGCAAGATAACAGCTGCTGTTATGCATGTGGTGGAGGGCAATTTGAAATTCTATGTGCTTAATCAACAGAGCACCCTGCTGCCCTCTTTAGCTGAAATGTGGTGGTGGATAATTTGAAAAATTCTTTTGACAGCTATCATCTTTAAAAACAATGGCGACTATACATAGGCTGTTAAGGTCTTATCATTCTCCTCCTCCTCCTCCTCCTCCTCCTCCTCCCCCTTCTCTACCTCCTCCTCCGCCTCTTATGTCAAGGCATAGCTTTATATCGAACAAGTTTAAACCTGCATCGCGAAGGCAAGCGTGTGCAGCGATAACATTATTGTGCATGTTTAGACTTTCGAAACATAAGAAGAGTAGAATCAAACGCTGTACTCGATACGACATGTGATCAGAACATTGATTGATGCGTTCAGAAAAACAAAATAAGTGATCAAGACTAGAATCGAACAATGTACTCAATACATCATGTGTTTAGAATATGTCAGGGGATACGCTTGTTCTAAGAAGATCAGATTGAAACATAACAAGACTAGAATAGAACACTGTAATCGATGTTGTTAACTTCAACATGTGATCAGAACATTGATTGATGTGTTCAGAACACAAAATAAGTGATCATGACTAGAATCGAACACTGTACTCGATACAACATGTGATCAGAACATTGATCGATGTGTTCAGAACACGAAATAAGTGATCAAGACTAGAATCGAACACTGTACTCAATACAACATGTGTTTAGAACATGTTAGGGGGTACCCTTGTTCTAAGAAGATCAGAATGAAACATAACAAGACTAGAATCGAACACTGTAATCGATGTTGTTAACCTCAACATATGATCAGAACATTGTTTGATGTGTTCAGAGCAAAAGTACAATTTTGATGATTTGCTTAGTGTAAAATCAAAAACTATGGAAACACACTGTGCACATATCGCGTAGCTAACTCGCTCAGTAAGCAATATTGCAAAACTACAACTTCAATGATTTGCATAGTGTAAAAATCAAAAACACACTGTACCCATACTGCGCAGCTAACTCGCTCGGTAAACGATATAGCCAAAGTATAACTTCAAATTATTTACCTTCCATCATTCGTCTTGTGTGTAAAAATCAGTCGAACAAGTTATCGCATAAACATGGCTGAAAAAAAAATCGTGATAGGGTATGGAACCCAGGGGTTACATCTTATCAGAAGGGCAAAAAGGATGAAAGGACTCTTCCTCCTCCTTACCGCACATTCCTTGAAGGGCTAATTGGCTGAAGGGCTAATGGGCTAAAGGGCTAAAGGGCTAATGGGCTAAAGGGCTAATGGGTTAAAGGGCTAAAGGAGCAACAACCTCGTCGATCGCTATCAGCAAGAACGCTTGTACTTTGTTAAGTGTAGAAAATTAATCTTTATTTGTAAATGGTTTCATGTTCAGAACAAGGAATGGAAAATCCCCGAGGTGCGATGAGTTACGTTTTTCGAACTAGTGTTTGGAACACTGAACTTTTCAAGATGATAGCAGAGAGTTTAGCAATGTTCTGTTGTTGGATTTTAAATTCCGCGCTACAACATGCATAAGGTGGTAGCCTTGAGGTTTACCGCCGTAAAGATGGCAAGAGTGAGGTTAAAAATGTTCTGTTGTTGGATTTTAAATTCTACGCTATAACATGCATAAGGTGGCAGCCTTGAGGTTTACCGCCGTAAAGATGGCAAGAGTGAGGTTAGCAATGTTCCGTTGTTGGATTTTAAATTCCGCGCTATAACATGCATAAGGTGGCAGCCTTGAGGTTTACCGCCGTAAAGATGGCAGCAGTGAGGTTAGCGACGCTCTATTGTCCTCCAAAGTGAGGTTAGGGTTCGTCAAGAAGACAGCTGTCAGAAAAAAGCACGTGGCTATGTTTACCAAACAAGAGCACGTGGTCGTGACGTCACGGTCACGTAGTATGTTGCCTCAGCATGTAAAGTTCAATGTCTACACCTACGTAGTTAACACTCTGCTATGTTCACAAGATTTTTTACACATAACTATTCTTTATGCTTTAAGTTCATGCACATAGGCTATGCTAAGATAGCAGTACAAACACATGCGAACTTTGTACATTCTAATGGAATAAGTTTAGTACTGTGTGCATCATGGATACATGATGTGTGCACGCATTTAATCTTGACTATACGTAATGCTGCTGCTTTGTTTACAAGATTTTTATACATTGCTATTCTTTATGCTTTAAGTTCGTGCACGCACAAGCGATACTCGTACGCTCTAGCAGGCGAAGTTTAGTACGATATTCGATACATACATTATCGATAGGTGATGTGTACACGCTTTAGAACATAGCTCATCTTTATGCTTTAAGTTCGTGCACAGGGGTTTGGGATACACAAAAGCGATTGCTACATGCTCTAGCGGAAGAAGTCTAGTACGATAGTCGATGCATGTAAAATCGATAGGTTATGCTAAGATAGCAGCACACTTACATGATTTTAGCACAATCTAGTGGAAAAAGTTTAGTATGATAGTCGTTTCGTGCAAAATCATTAGGTAATGTGTAAACGCTTTGAAACAAGGCTATTCTTTGTACTTTAAGTTCATGTGTATGAGTTATGCTAAGATAGCAGCACAACCTAGCGGAAGAAGTTTTGTACGAGAGTCGATACATGCAAAGTCGATAGGTAATGTGTACACGCTTTGAAACATGGCTATTCTTTGTACCTTAAAGTCATACGTATAGGTTATGCTAAGATAGCAGCACAATCTGGCGGAAGAAGTTCAGGGTGATCTGTACACGCTTTGAAACAAGGCTATTCTTTGTACTTTAAGTTCATGCGTCTTAGTTATGCTTGCGATAGTCGATGCATGTAAAATCGATAGGTTATGCTAAGATAGCAGCACACTTACACGATTTTAGCACAATCTAGTGGAAGAAGTTTAGTACGAGAGTCGATGCTTGCAAAATCATTAGGTAATGTGTACACGCTTTGAAACAAGGCTATTCTTTGTACTTTAAGTTCATGCGTCTTAGTTATGCTAAGATAGCAGCACAATCTACCTGAAGAAGTTTTGCACGAGAGTCGATACATGCAAAATCGATAGTTGATGCGTACACGCTTTAAAACATGACTATTCATTGTACTTTAAGTTCATGGGTATAGGTTATGCTAAGATAGCAGCACAATCTAGCGGAAGAAATTTAGTACGAGATTCGATGAATGCAAAATCAATAAGTAATGTGTACACGCTTTGAAACATGGCTATTCTTCGTACTTTAAGTTCATGTGTATAAGTTATGCTAAGATAGCAGCACAACCTAGCGGAAGATGTTTAGTACGATATTTGTTGCATGCAAAGTCGATAGGTAATGTGTACACGCTTTGAAACATGGCTATTCTTTGTACCTTAAGGTCATGCGTATAGGTTACGCTAAGATAGCAGCACAATCTAGCGGAAGAAGTTTAGTACGAGAGTCGATGCTTGCAAAATCGATAGGTAATGTGTACACGTTTTGAGACATAGCTCTTCTTTGTTCTTTAAGTTCATGCGTCTTAGTTATGCTGAGATAGCAGCACAATCTACCTGCAGAAGTTTAGTACGAGAGTCGATACATGCAAATTCGATAGTTGATGTGTACACGCTTTGAAACATGACTATTCATTATACTTTAAGTTCATGGGTATAGGTTATGCTAAGATAGCAGCACAATCTAGCGGAAGAAATATAGTACGATATTTGATGCATGCAAAATCAATAAGTAATGTGTACACGCTTTGAAACATGGCTATTCTTTGTACTTTAAGTTCATGTGTATAAGTTATGCTAAGATAGCACAACCTAGCGGAAGAAGTTTAGTACGATATTTGTTGCATGCAAAGTCGATAGGTAATGTGTACACGCTTTGAAACATGGCTATTCTTTGTACCTTAAGGTCACGCGTATAGGTTATGCTAAGATAGCAGCACAATCTAGCGGAAGAAGTTTAGTACGAGAGTCGATGTGTGCAAAATCGATAGGTGATGTGTACACGCTTTGAAACATGGCTATTCATTGTACTTTAATTTTATGGGTATAGGTTATGCTAAGATAGCAGCACGATCTAGCGGATGAAGTTTAGTTCGATGGTCGATGCATGTAAAATCGATAGGTCATGTGTACACGCTTTGAAACATAGCAATTCATACTGCTGCTCTGTTCCCAAGACTTTTAAGCATAGCTAACCCTAATACTGCTCTTAACGACGTCGAGCTAAGGATTGATTACGTGACCGTGACGTCACGGCCACGTGCTCTTGTTTGGTAAACATAGCCACGTGCTTTTTTCTGACAGCTGTCTTCTTGACGAACCCTAACCTCACTTTGGAGGACAATAGAGCGTCGCTAACCTCACTGCCGCCATCTTTACGGCGGTAAACCTCAAGGCTGCCACCTTATGCATGTTATAGCGCGGAATTTAAAATCCAACAACGGAACATTGCTAACCTCACTCTTGCCATCTTTACGGCGGTAAACCTCAAGGCTGCCACCTTATGCATGTTATAGCGTAGAATTTAAAATCCAACAACAGAACATTGTTAACCTCACTCTTGCCATCTTTACGGCGGTAAACCTCAAGGCTACCACCTTATGCATGTTGTAGCGCGGAATTTAAAATCCAACAACAGAACATTGCTAAACTCTCTGCTATCATCTTGAAAAGTTCAGTGTTCCAAACACTAGTTCGAAAAACGTAACTCATCGCACCTCGGGGATTTTCCATTCCTTGTTCTGAACATGAAACCATTTACAAATAAAAGATTAATTTTCTACACTTAACAAAGTACAAGCGTTCTTGCTGATAGCGATCGACGAGGTTGTTGCTCCTTTAGCCCTTTAGCCCATTAGCCCTTTAGCCCATTAGCCCATTAGCCCTTCAGCCAATTAGCCCTTCAAGGAATGTGCGGTAAGGAGGAGGAAGAGTCCTTTCATCCTTTTTGCCCTTCTGATAAGATGTAACCCCTGGGTTCCATACCCTATCACGATTTTTTTTTCAGCCATGTTTATGCGATAACTTGTTCGACTGATTTTTACACACAAGACGAATGATGGAAGGTAAATAATTTGAAGTTATACTTTGGCTATATCGTTTGCCGAGCGAGTTAGCTGCGCAGTATGGGTACAGTGTGTTTTTGATTTTTACACTATGCAAATCATTGAAGTTGTAGTTTTGCAATATTGCTTACTGAGCGAGTTAGCTACGCGATATGTGCACAGTGTGTTTCCATAGTTTTTGATTTTACACTAAGCAAATCATCAAAATTGTACTTTTGCTCTGAACACATCAAACAATGTTCTGATCATATGTTGAGGTTAACAACATCGATTACAGTGTTCGATTCTAGTCTTGTTATGTTTCATTCTGATCTTCTTAGAACAAGGGTACCCCCTAACATGTTCTAAACACATGTTGTATTGAGTACAGTGTTCGATTCTAGTCTTGATCACTTATTTCGTGTTCTGAACACATCGATCAATGTTCTGATCACATGTTGTATCGAGTACAGTGTTCGATTCTAGTCATGATCACTTATTTTGTGTTCTGAACACATCAATCAATGTTCTGATCACATGTTGAAGTTAACAACATCGATTACAGTGTTCTATTCTAGTCTTGTTATGTTTCAATCTGATCTTCTTAGAACAAGCGTATCCCCTGACATATTCTAAACACATGATGTATTGAGTACATTGTTCGATTCTAGTCTTGATCACTTATTTTGTTTTTCTGAACGCATCAATCAATGTTCTGATCACATGTCGTATCGAGTACAGCGTTTGATTCTACTCTTCTTATGTTTCGAAAGTCTAAACATGCACAATAATGTTATCGCTGCACACGCTTGCCTTCGCGATGCAGGTTTAAACTTGTTCGATATAAAGCTATGCCTTGACATAAGAGGCGGAGGAGGAGGTAGAGAAGGGGGAGGAGGAGGAGGAGGAGGAGGAGGAGGAGAATGATAAGACCTTAACAGCCTATGTATAGTCGCCATTGTTTTTAAAGATGATAGCTGTCAAAAGAATTTTTCAAATTATCCACCACCACATTTCAGCTAAAGAGGGCAGCAGGGTGCTCTGTTGATTAAGCACATAGAATTTCAAATTGCCCTCCACCACATGCATAACAGCAGCTGTTATCTTGCGCAGTAGCCTCTAAGCTAGCTTTCTTCATAAGAGTAGCCGCCATCTTGTGCGAGCACCCTTAGGCCGTCTCATAAGGAGCTATGTATAGTCACCATTGTGTGTCTGCCATCTTGCGTAAGCATCCCTAGGACGTCTCAAGGCATCTTGTTTCTCATAAGAGCAGCCACCATCTTGTAGAAATAGATAGCTGCGAATGCCAAAGGGCTTAAGTAGGAATCGAACCGTTGATCTCATCATTAGACTATGTTTTTTCTTGTTCCTGATACTACGAACCTACGTATTAGGCGGAAAAATTTTGTCCGTTTTGCTCTACGATGCATCGTTTTCGAGATATTTAACATTTTGTATTTAAGCCTCCAAATTTAATGAATCGAACCTGCACGGTACGTTATACTCTCTACCATAGCTAGACCTGATCATGTTACGAAGACTCGCTTCAATACAAGCTAAAACAGAGCAAATGCCAAAGGGCCTAAGTAGGAACCGAACCGTTGATCCCATCATTAGACTATGATTTTCTTGTTCCTCATACTGCGAACCTAGGTATTAGGCAGAAAAATTTTGTCCGTTTTGCTCTACGGTGCACCGTTTTCGATATATTTAACATTTTGCATTTAAGCCCTAAATTTAATGAATCGAACTATCACGACACGTTAGCCTCTAAGCTAAGAGTAGCAACTATCTTGCGCAAGCACCCTTAAAGCGTCTCATAAGGAGTTATGTATAGCTGCCATCTTGTGTCCGCCATCTTGCGCAAGCATCCTTAGGGCGTCTCAGCCATCTTGTCCAAGGACCCTTAAGCCGTCCCATAAGATCAGCCGCTATCTTGCGCAAGCATCCCTAGGGTATCTCATAAGGAGCCATGTATAACTGTCATCTTGCGCAAGCATCCCAAGGGCGTCTCATAAGAACCTGTGTATAGCAGCCATCTTGCGTAAGCACCCTTAAGGAGTCATGTATAGCCACCATCTTATGCAATTAGCGTCGAGAGAGGGCTGCTGTAGAATTTTTCTTTTTAAATTTTCCACCACCACTTTTCAAAGGTATCTAGCTAAAGATGGCTGCACCGCGGATGACAGGTGACGAATTTACATCTACTACGATAAAGAGGGCAGCACGGTGCTCTCTGTATTAAAGATGGCGGATGACAGCTGTCAAAAAAGCACATGGCTATGTTTACCAAACAAGAGCACGTGGAATTTGCCGCCATCACATTTCAAACTAAAGAGGGCAGCACTATGCTCTGTTGATTAAAGATGGCGGATGGTAGCTGTCGAAAAAGCACGTGAGTTTGTTTCCAAACAAGAGCACGTGGAATTTTTCAATTTGCCGCCACCACATTTCAAAGGTATCTAGCTAAAGATGGCAGCACGGTGCTCTCTTGATTAAAGATGGCGGATGATAGCTAACAGAACTTTTCAAATTGTCCGCTACTACGTGCTTAAGGTAGTAGCCATAAAGAGGGCAGCACGGTGTTCTGTGGATTAAAGATGGCGGATGACAGGTGATGAAATTGCCCGCATGATAGTAGCACAGTGCTCTGTTGATTAAAGATGGCGGATGACAGCTGCACGTGGCTTTGTTTCCAAACAAGAGCACGTGGAATTTACCACCACCACATTTCAAACTAAAGAGGGCAGCACTGTGCTCTATAGATTAAAGATGGCAGATGACAGCTGTCAAAAAAGCACGTGAGTTTGTTTTCAAACAAGAGCATGTGGAATTTTTCAATTTGCCGCCACCACATAGAGGGCAGCACTGTTCTCTCTGGATTAAAGATGGCTGCTTGTCGAAAAGCATTTCTCAAATTATCCGCCACCACATTTCAAAGGTAAGTAGCTAAAGAGGGCAGCACTGTGCTCTATAGATGAAAGATGGCGGATGACAGCTATCAAAAAGCACGTGGATTTGTTTATCTCGAGCTAGTGAGGTTAAATTGGTAGCACTAAGGTTTAGGCCCGTCAAGATGGCAGCACTGCCGATGACAGGTGACGAAAGAGGGCAGCACGGTGCTCTGTAGTTTAAAGATGGCGGATGACAGCTGTCAAAAAAGCACGTGGCTGTCAAAAAGCACGTGGCTTTGTTTATCTCGCGCTAGTTAGGTTAAGTTGGTACTACTGAGGTTTAGGCCCGTCAAGATGGTAGTACTGAGGTTAGCGATGCGTTGTTGTCGATGACAGCTGTCAAAAAGCACGTGGCTTTGTTTACAAATTCAAATTTCGCGCTAGTTAGGTTAAGTTGGCAGTACTGTCGCGCTAGTTAGGTTAAGTTGGCAGTACTGGAAGAGGCCACTGGCTGAGGTGGAGGTGGCCACTGGGAGCCGGAGGTGGCGGTGGCCGCAGAACTGTCCAATTATACTACTTATATTGTTTCATATATACTGTAAATTGCTCGTTCTTTTTGTTGACATCACCGGGTTTCATTTTAATAGTGCTGTGTACAGTGTGGTTGTAATCTTCAATTACTTTTGGAAACGGGTCAATCCAGTTGAAGTTACCTTGGATCAATAATTGCCTCTCTAATTTTTCTTTTAGAGTTCTAATAATTCTTTCTGCAACTACCGCTTTCTAGGTAGAGTAGTGATTAATGTTGTATTTTTCATTAATGCTTGGAATGTCTTTTCCCCTATCAGTCTGAAGATGTTTTGGTACACGTCCGGTTGTTTTCAAAATTTCTTCAAACGTATAGGCAATTTCTTTTTTCTGACTTACGCTTTAGTAGAGAGCCCCTAGAAAAATTTGAGAATACATCTTGACCTTCTAGAGCGCGGTTGTAGCATTTGTTGTGTTCAGATATTTTTTTAATTTTTCCAGATTCTGACTTTACAAGTTCATCATTTTATCTGATGTCAAATTGGCATACATCATCGAAACGGTAGAAGATAATTGGACTCCTCGGATAGTTTTTTCTGGCTGCTTTAGTAATTCATCGATGATTTCTTCTTGAACACCCTCACCAAGCAGTTTTTTTTACGAATTTACTTTTCATTGTTTTACAAACTGTGCACTTGCCAGCAATTCTTTGTTGCCCATTTTTTGTTGTCACTCGGTGAGCATCAGCTGTGCCCGTTTTTTATTGCACTTCACACACCAGATATGATTCATTTATAGTGAATAAAATTGAATTCAGTCCCCACCAAGCTATTGCATCTCTACAACTACAGTCGTCGTAACGCCATTAAAGTCCATCAAGTTATTTCCCTCATCTGTGATTTCGAGACGTATATTTTGAATTTTGTCATTAAGAGGTACAAACAGTGGGCATTGTGGTTCGTAGATGATGGGACCACCGAATTGAGCATCTGGCATAAAAGAAGCAATGACGTTTGTTTCCCGGTGGTAGTAGTGTCCATCTTTCTCAAACATTCCATCGGCTAAATTAAAGTGAACTTTGATCATCTCGAAGAGAATTATTTTTGGAATGTCACGCGTAAGAGTTTTTGTTTTCGGCTGTACAATTTCATTATTGAACCCCAATACTGACCCTATGCTCTCTTCTTTGTCAAAGTACAATTGAAAGTCGCCCTTGATTTCAACTGTGTTTAGCTGTTTATTTGCTTCAATATTTATGTTTGTAGCGATAAAAGGTGCTTGAATCTGAATCGCTTCTTCTAAGTTTTCTAGTGTATATTGACCTAGAGGAATACTTATTGTTTTTACCGGTCCCATGTCTTTTTCATAATATAATTTATTGTTTTTGAAGTGACCTTTGGCGTGTGAAATCGATAATAAAATTCTGCAAGTCTAATTTGAGTGAATGACTTGCTGATAGGCACAGTCAGTCTCTTTTCTAGGATAGATTTATCCCCACTCAGCTTAAATAATCTACTCATTTATAGACAAATAAATGAAGACTGACTGAGAACCAAAAATAAGACTTCCTGAAAAAAGTTTAACATAGACACGGAGAACTTCTGCCGAATTCTATTCGTTGTGCCATCAATGGGCCAAGTGGGTGTGGGAAAACGACGCTCATAATGGATAATTATCTCCTAGCTCCAGGATGGCTCAATTAGAAAAACATTAAACACTTGTATATTTATTCAAATAGCTTAGACCAACCAAAGTGTCAAGATCTCATCAGCATTTGCAAGAAAATTGAAGATAAACGCGGCTGTGCGATAGCTACGTTTCTGGACAGTAATGAAGATGCTGTACCTTTAGATGAGTGTGAAGATTGTTCTGTAGTTTTATTTGACGATTTTATTCTAGAAAATCAAGACATCGTTAGGAAATATTTCACTAGGGGAAGACACAAGAGCATTGACTGCTTGTATTTAGCTGAGATTTACTCTAGAATTCCAAAACAATTGGTGATAGATAACTTGAACTTTTAAAATATATTCCGACTAGACGACGCCAACCTAAATCATGTGTACCATAAGAAAGTCGGTGGAGACGTGAAACTCGACAAATTTAAAGAAATGAGCAGTAACTGTTGGAATCAGGATGATTTTGGACTCGCAAAGCAAACGATGGCAGATACGATTCAAACACTCATGTAAACAACAACCTGTTTTTCCGAAAAATAAATGCTAGCCCATTATGAGTCTGTAGTTGATAAACAGTCAAAGAGAAAGAAGAAGAAGCAAATGAAACAAGCATCAGGAGATTCTGAATCAGCAGTTAAGCAAGCAAATAAATATCTTAGAAAACTTCAAGAACTAAGAGAAGTTTTCAGAGCCTGGAATTTAAATCCGATAACAGAATACGAAAAATACAAGAAGGAATATCAGCCCGTCATAGATGCTATCGATAAACTTGAAAATAAATTGGGATGGATCGAAGGGAGTGTGGTTACAGCTATAGAAGAAATCAGAGAGGTTGAAAAAATTAGTACCTTACAAACACGACTTTAATAATTTATTCCCGATACCTTCCACACCTGAAGAAACATCGTTTGAAAAACGTTTATTTGCAAGTGATGATGAATCATCCCCTACTGCAACAAGAAGTAGTTTAGAGCCACTCTTGTCACAAGTTGAAGGCCAAGATAAAATAGAATGGTCAAACAAGGTATATTGAAGGATAACCCAAATCTCATCAACCTGAGTTACTAGAAGCGCTCAACAATGCCTACGATTTTATATTTGCATTTAAGCCAGTAGGAAAAGAGAGGTTTGTTGGAGATTCGAGAGTCATTTTCGATCACGATGATTTTGTTGTTGAGACAACCGGCAAAAATATATAGGAACAAAAGGCCTCTTAACACTGTTAACGAGAAAAGAATTAAGCAAAAAGTATACAGAAGACGGAGACGATAACTATTTAAAAACTACAAAGAAATTGCAGTAGACACAAACCTGGTTTATGAAAACTACGATCCGAATATTGGGAAAGTAAGAGCAGTAAAATGGAAACATATTCTAAGTAAAATGTGGAAACAAATAAAGGAAGAAAAATGTATAGGAAAAAATCGAGAAGAAAGTCTGTAAGCACTCCTCCAAAACCTGTTACGGGATTTGTAAAACAATACACAAAAAAGCCAGTAGAATATGTTTAAATGGGTAATGTTCGTTATTTGATCGATAGACGTGTAGTCATTCTAGGAGAGGAAAATTCCGGCAACAATAATTTTACAACGAGAAAGTTGGAATCACACAAATGCTAACTAATAAGTTTAGTTACTTTATTGTGAGTCATCCTAAAGGAATTCCTTATCTCATTCGGTTCTTGAGTAATATTCCTCATACTTTCTGGAAGTCGAAATAGCATGACAAAGAAATTCTTCAAAATATTCATGCTGGATATCGAATTTTCGGGGCAGTTTCTGATATTGTATCGTGTATAAATAGCATTCCTGAGCATCTAAATACTACTCCACAACAGTTTTGGAAAAATGGGAAAGTAGGATCTGGAATAGGCAAAAACATAAATCCCAAGTTAACCAATTTAGTAAATAAATTTAACATAAAAGTAATCATCCCACCATATGAGAAACTTGGAGGTGGGGTAATCAACTGGCTGATTAATCAAACTGGAAAACATTACCTGGATTTAACATTCCCTACAAATTTTGCGGTCAGGGGAATCCATTAGATGAGCAAGTAGCTAACGGTGTTGTATGAAGAGATCTTCTTGACGGAGAGGGCCGTAAACCTCATGTATTGTATATAGAGGTTACAAGGATTTAGAAGATAGAAAGGAAGCCGGTAATGAATTACAAGATGTAGCTGTAGGGAGATTGCTAAGTAAAGATGCGGATTTGTAAAAAGAATGGCCTCAGCAGCCGTTGCCGCAGCAATGCACGCAAAAAGGAAATTAGGAATGGGTATCGAAGTTGATCAATATGGTTTAGGTCTGTAAACCATTTTTATTGTCTATAAATGAAACCGTTCAGTATCAACTTTACGCTTTGTCCGAATCAAATTTAAACCCAAGTCTGTTTCTATATACTTTTCTAACGATGAACCGAAGGAATTTGATATCCTCGATGATTATCTAACTTAGGCACCAAAAAAAGAAGAAAAAGAATCAGATAAAAAGGTGGAATTCTAACATTTGCTATACCTGTATTTAAAAATATACGGGTATTTACAAAATAAGAAAGTGGGTTCGGGTCTGACAAAACATGAAGGATGATTTTTGGGTGTGGCAGCAGCAATTGCAGGTGCTCTTGGTTCAATAATTGGAGGCATTGCGACAGCAGTACAAGTAGCAAACAATAAAAAAAGAATAATACAGAACTAGAGGAGAAAAAGAGACATAATCTCGCTACGGAGAAGAAATCTGGCCAAGGAAATTTTTAGAGAAATAGACGCGAATATCCTAAATTAATTGGTCAAACAATACCCACGTCCGCTAAGTAATTTTGACATTGAAAAATTATTAAAAAGATTAAATATTTTAGAGGTGTGTTTATGGTCGATGAGCTGCCGGCTAAACCGGATAAAAATTTTGAATCAGGCATTGTAAATCTAGATACTTCCAATCATGTTGGTACGCATTGGATTTGCTATTTCAAGGAAGGTGACAAAAATTTGTATTCGATTCGATTCGTACGGTGGCAATGATTATCTCATACCCAAAAAGATATTCTTTAATGCACAAAAAATACAAAATTACGACGAATACATCTGTGGTCACTTGTGCCTATGTGTTCTGAAACTGTTTTCCGAAGGACACGATAACCCGAGTGAAATTTTAGAGACAGTAAATGGCCTTAGACGTTTTTGGAAACCAACTTCGAGTTAAGTTTGTTGTGACAAAGGATAAAGTGGATGAGTAATTAAGAGTTTGCTGAATTGCCTAAATAAGAATCGCTGCAAGATTTTTAAGCCACACGATAATTACGTTAATTTTCGCAAGAAGAGATTTTCTAATGTAGCGGAACCCGTTGATAAACGCGATGTAGTCACCAAAGAATATTTAGAAAAAGAGTTTGGCATCATCAGCTACAAGCAAAAGTGCTCCTGATCTGAAAAATTATTTCACTGAAGAAGATGTAGATAGTGTTTCCAGATTACTCTACAAAAGCAGAAATTGCACCTTTTAACCAATGAAATTCAGAATATAACTAGCAAAAAACAGATAGCAATAAAAAGTGTTTGACAAAATTATATTTGAAAAAGATCTCGTAAAGAAAACTGACATCATAAAACATTTCTTTAAGTATGATATCTATGTAAGGAAAATAATTATTCGAGTCGTAGGCCCTGATAATATTTTACTAAGTATACAGACGCAGAAATCAAAAAGATTTTCGATGTTTTCGTTACTCATAAAAAAGTCGAGAAACGAAATGTAATCGATGTTGGTAAGTCATTTTCAGTTCAATCTGGTGATGAAATACTTTTCAAGGTGAATGAAGGATTTAAAGCAATTCCGATCAATGTGCAAGGCATCATGTTTTGAGAACTAACCGTTGACCATTCTTTAAAATCTGAAACTGTAGATCCCGAAGGAGTCGTAAAGATGACGTCATATTTTCTTTTCTATAAATGGATAATATTGAAAGCTATCAGTGGCATTCATTCCCACCTAATGAAAGAACTAAGAGTAACCTTATGGTGCCAAACAAAGGGACCGAAATAGAAATCAAAGTTGGTGGTGGAGGGGAAAGGAATTAATTTCAACTAGCCATGAATTTCGATGTTAATCACGCCAATGGTACGGACTATACATAAGTAGTGATTCTGGACGGGAGCTGCAACACGGACCAATCAAAGCGCACGGGCTTTGCAACACGGACCAATGAGAGCGCAGTATTTGAGTGTGACCAATGAGCGTGCGGGGTTGTATGGGTGTGGGGGAGGTGTGTGGGTGTGGTTATGTCCATATATGGGTGTGTGGGTGTGGGGGTTTAGTCTTGGTGTGAGGTCGTGCTTTATATGGTTATGTGGGGAGGAGCCTGCGTGCTGGCTGGATGACAAGTGCGGGTGTTGTGTGGGAGGATGATGGATGGTTGACAGTTTGGTGTCATTAATTATGTTAATGAGCCTTGGCGGCGACCATACGGTCTTGGAGTCGGAGAAGGGGGGCACGGCCATGCTGTCTTCTAAGAGGGGAAGGAGAGATAGTTGATGGTAAACAAGAGCAGCACGTGTTCATGTGGTGAATAAAATATTCGCCTCCCGAGTTCGACAGATTCGAACTTTAAGCTGTGTGCATATTTAATTAAGCTATTTTTTATTTCTGCTTCGTATCTACTGGGGGATTCGAACCTCGCGCAGTGTGCTTTATGCAAGTTATCGCAGCTTCTTATCCGTTGGAGCTAAGGAGGCGAACAAGGTGTGGGTGATAAGTAGGAGGTCTTAAAGTTCTGAAGGTTGGGGAGACAATAGATGGCGGTGGTGATGGTTTAATTTTTAAGAGTTGTTACTTTTGAGTTGGGTCTAACTGAGAGGGCCGTGTGGTGAGGGGTGAAGTTAAGGTAAAAATTTCGATGGTGAGAATAATAAAAAGAATGGTCAAACATGCAAACGGAATAGTTGAACGTGGTGTTTTAATCCTAGCAGACGATGCGTGCGACAAAGAACTTGGTTACCCACCGATTTAAAAAGCCTAGTAATCACCGTCCTAAAGGTAAACCTTTATTATTAGAAGGTGAGCAGCATGTCGAACCTGCGTCTGTGTCTGACACGCTTTTCGATGTAAAACGTGAAGCGAAGGACAAAGATAAACTTGTAGCGGCAATAAATAGTGTGAAAGCTAAATTTCGAGCCCTTCAGTCTGGTCAGAGGAGGGAAGAATCACTGTTGCAGAAGACATTTAAGCCTGTAACAGAAACTTTGAAGGAGCTATTAGCGGTTGAAAAGGAGCGTGCGACGGCGGGGTTGAATGTTAACAAAAGTAGACATGTAGTGAAGGAAGAAGAAGGAGAAAACGATGTTGAAGTATTAGAAGGAGAAGAAGAAGATGTAGAAGATGATAATATTGATCCAGATAATGCTCAAGGGTTAGAAGATTATTTGGCTATGTTTAATTCCTCCTCTATAGCCAAAAGAGTACTAGATAGTGTGTACGGGGTTCGACGTGTAGATAATGGTTATAAAATGGGGAACAAAACGGTTGAGTTTAAAGGTTCTTCTATTCTTATCGGTGGTGTGCGGTGTTTAGGTTCACATGGTCTGTACGAACTGTTGTTTAAACGGATTCCTCAAGAAAGCTTTATTGAAGAAAAAGATCTGGAAACTTATAAAAATATTTTGAATCAAACCAATGCTCGTAGACAGAGAAACAATCGGAGAGGTCGTTTGAAGGCGATTAAGTGTTACAAATACAAGTACATAATAAAACAACTCTTTCAAAAGACGCCTTCTGAGTTGAAGAGGACAGGTCGTGGTATGGCGTTGAAGAGATATAATAAGCGTGGTGTTGACCATGTGTTTTGGAATGATCCGAATGAATTAGTAGACCGATTAAAATTAATCATAGCATCTACATCGGCTGGTCATAATAATCATCACAATGAAATAATGTCTATTGAAGAAGAGTTACGAGAGGCTGGAATTATTATGCAATTTCTTCCTTAAACTTGTTGTATAAATAGTGCATTCTTTTCTATTCCGTTGACAGAGAAAGATGGTCACAATCAGCGAGAAGATTGCTTCTGAACTTCACCGGCAAGCACGACGTCACTACCCTCGTCGTCATGTTATTACTCGAGGTTTGGATGACTTACACATGGTGGACCTGGTAGAAATGATTCCGTATGCAAAAGAAAATCAAGGTTTTAAATATCTTCTTACCTGCATTGATGTTTACTCAAAATTTGCATGGGGTCAACCTTTGAAGAATAAACAAGGGAAGGAAGTAGCCCAGGTGTTGGATAAAATGTATAAAGCGAGCAGACGCTATCCGAAAAATATGCAAACAGATCGAGGAACAGAGTTTTATAATACGCGAAACAATGGTTAGCCAAGCATCACATTAACCATTACAGTACCTTTAGTAGTGTAAAAGCTAGTGTTGTGGAACGATTTAATCGTACATTACGTCACCATATGTGGAAGAAGTTTACAGCACAAGGTTCATACAAATGGGTAGCACAACTTCAACAATTGCTGAAAGACTATAATAATACTTACCATCGAACTATTAAAATGAAACCGAAAGATGTAAAGGATAATCATCTGCTCACTACGGTCTATAATAGAATGAAACGGACGGACACAAGGAAGAAAAAGTTTAAAGTACGGGACGTTGTGCGAATTTCTAAATTCAAATACCAGTTTGAAAAAGTTTTCACTCCTAGCTGGACAACGGAACTCTTTACCATTGATCGAATTTGTCAGACAAACCCAATATCTTACCTATTGCCTGATTATCAGCAAAATCCTGTAGCAGGCAGTTTCTACACAGAAGAACTTCAGCGTACCAACTATCCGAATGATTTTCTTGTGGAGAAGGTGGTTCGTCGCAAAGGAAATAAGATGTTAGTAAAATGGTTAGGATTTGGAAATGAACATAATTCATGGATTTCAAAACAGAATGTAAAACCTCTTTCATACAGAAATAAAAGAAATAAAAAGTATCTTTTATGAAATTTGTATTTAAAACACACACACACAAATATTTACACACTTTTAACAGAACACTTTTTATGAGTTTAGTCTTTTGTTTTTTTACGTTCTTATTTACTCTTGCACAAATATTCACTTTTTTTACTCGCACTCACACATTAAAATGTTCTCACAAACATGGTTTTGTTGTTCTTGTTGTTGTTGCTGCTTTTGCCGACGCTGTTGTTGCAGCGAATGCTGGCGCATCTCCCGCGTCAGCGGAAGTCCTTGTGGCGGTGGTGGTAGTGGCAGTGGTGGTGATGGTCGTTGTTGCTGCTGCTGTTGAACTTGTTGTTGTTGTTGTTCCTCCTCCTCCTGTACTCCTTCTAGTCGCATACATGCACTCCTGTATGTTTTGTATATCTCTTGTAATCCCCCGCAAGAGAATGCATACGATCCCATTGACGTCAAGGGGGTGAGCATTGCTCAAATCGTACAGCAAGTCCACGCACTGTTCAGCTGAAAGGTTCATTACTTCTGGAGTAATGGTTTCAGTAATACAATCTACAATGCTAGTACATTGTAACTGCGATACGTCTTGACGCATCGCAATTAAAGAGTAAAGACGGTGTAGAGTTTGCCTGTAGTCTGCCATGATGGTTGCTCTGACTAATGCATTTCAAAATAAAGTGTCTTCTTTTATAGGACCATGGAGCCATGTGGGAGTCTGTGTGTGTGTGTGTGTGTGTGTGTGTGTGTGTGTGTGTGTGTGTGTGTGTGTGTGTGTGTGTGTGTGTGTGGTATTCTCTACCAGCACCTGCTAAAGACTTTATTTGTTTACAGCTTGCCATACACAGTTCTTTGCCGCGCGTGCACACGTGTTAATAGAATGAAATTCAATACGCATTAGCAGCTCGCTCGGAGTAATTACCAGTCTTTCTTTCTAAGACGTCTCCTGCATAGTTCTTGTAGTCTCTCTTGATATAACCACACACACATGTTAATAAGATGCTGTATAATTAAACTCAATATGCAGAGGCAGCTCGCTAGGGGTAATTGCTGGTCTTTCTTTTAGCATCTTATTACTAATCATGAATTCTAAGACATCCCCTGCACGAATGCTGTGTGATTGTGTTCTTGAAAGAGTAATTGTTTCACCATTAAGCGTACACGTAATGTCTTCAGGCAATGGTGACATGTTAAAGAGCTTAATTTCCCCATCATATGGTAGGAGGTATTGAGAAGCACCATTGTGAAGTGTGTATAAAACAGAAGTTAGCGTATCATCTTGAGGTAGTATGCCATCGATGCGTAAAATAAAACAATATTCCCGCTCTCTTTGTGTTTCTAAAATGCGTTTTTCAATCGTTTTTAGTTTTTCTTGCTGGAAGCTGTGGAAACTTACTAACAAGTTAACACACTTGTTTAACAGTTCACCAATAATTGTAAGAGATGATTTAGATGCTGAAACGTGTTCTTGAAACTGACCGAACGTGACAGCATCTTCGTCATCACTACCACGAGCAAGATGAATGAGTTTTTTATTTTTTACATCAATCTTATCATCGAGATGGATATCTACAGTGGTAGAGAAGTGCTCTAACTTATCATGCAGAGCAAGTAATTGTTCATTTATGTTATCTAGTTGCTTAACAAGAGGATGTGTAACATGATGTAAATATTTTAAAGTAACAGCATCATCATCTTCTTGAGGCTCATGCAGATAGCCTAACCGTTTATTTTTTACGTTGATTACATCGCTATTTACCTCCAACAAATTAACATACGTTTGGAGTTGCGATTCAACTGTTTGTACTTTTTTACGCGTATCATCAGCGCTTTGTTGAAGAACAGTTAGAGTTTCATGGAACATAGTTTTTAAATTGTAATACTCGGCTACATGCTGTTCTAGCATTCGTAACATATTTACTGCTTGCAACTCCAATGCTTTTATTTGAGCTGTATACACAGTTTTGTTCACAGCATAACTTTCTAAATGCCCCTTAGAGATGGCATCAGAAACACCTTTAGCTTCTCCAAGATTTCTTACTCTTTTATGCTTTACGTTTAATGGACCTTCAACAGTCGATGAAGCAATTATTGCTGTTTGAGTATGAAGTTCTGTTTCAAGAGCACAGAGTTTAGCTGTTAGACGTGTTTCTAAATCATGTTTTGTGGTAGTTAAAGTGTTGTGAAACTCATTAAAACATTCTTTTACTCTTTCTTCCAAGCAGTTTATATTTTCTTTGCTTGCTTCGAAAAACGCTTTGGTTACAACATCTTGCGAGTCAACGGGGTCTGCTACATCCATTAAACGAGTTGTGTTGAATGTAATGTCATTTTTATCGGGGATAAAACGACAATTATAGGTATTTTTAATGTTGTTTCGCATATCAGATTGAAGTATTTCTACATCTGATGCCAACATTTGATGTTTATCAAACAACATTTTAAAATCATCGATACAAGCACTGTACTCTTCTAGATGGCGCTTAGTAACAGCATCGTTTGGTTCTACAGGTGAACCAACATTGATCAATCGCTTGCCTTTTATGTCAATCACTTCTTTGTCTGTTTCAAAACAAAGCATGCTCTTTTTGCACACCTCTGCGATTTGTTGAAGTTTTTTATGTATATTTTCAATTTCTTGAGTTGCAACTATTACATGTTGCAAGGGAATAGCATCATCTGAATCAACAGGTGCACCAACATTCGTAATTCGTTTGCCTCTTACATCAAGCGTTTCACTAGTCATTTCAAGAGGTAGTTCACCTACACACCAGAAGCATGTGAAGAAGAAGAATCAGCTGTTGAAAAAGAGGTTTAAGTTTATCAGTGGTTTGAATAATGTAATGCTTATTGCATGCGTCTCCATCTTCAACAGGATCACCAACTTCTTGAAGACGTTTTGTATGCAGGAAGTAGTTTCCTTCTAAGGTGCGAGGAATAGCACCTCTAGATGCAGACATCATTATTTCATCAACATATTCTTTTGTTGCTACATCATCGTTCAAAATAGGTTGTGAAACTGAAACAAGGATATTTTTACACTCACGATCCATAAGAGTAAGATCCGCCATCTTCAGTCACCAATAATAGAATGAGTTATTTTTCTAAAAACGCTTACTCTTATATTTAAAAATGCTTTACTTTTCTAAGAGAAAAAATTCATCAAACCCTTTACGATAGCGCCCACAACTAAGACTACTTTCTTTATCTATAACCAAAAAAACATATTTATTGTTGTTCCAACAGTGCGCACATGCGCTTTAAAACGATCAAATTCCATATCTGTATGCACATGGTCATCATAAATATGTTTTAGGTTGCACACATCCTGTTGGAAAAGGATAAGAAAATTAGCATTGTCGCGCACTAAGTGTTTTGGAAGGTGAGTATAGGTTTGGCATAAATAAAATACGTCAATGCCAAAATGTCGTCCTAAACTAAAATAGTTTTTCATATGATTTTGTTTATCACATATTACGTCATCAAAAATAAAGACAGAGTTGGGTTGAGCGTCTTGGGGGTGAATTACAGCTTCATTTTCGGAAAAAGAGAAATATTTCATTCCAGAAATAGACTGAAGAATGCGTTTTAACGTCTTGTATGCAGCTTGATGCAGTGTTTTTGAATATACGTACACATTTTGAAAGCGTAGTCCATTAGGGTGCGTTAACAAGGTAAGTAAAACTGTTGTTTTTCCAGAATTAGATGGACCGCTAACGATACATCGTACCGTATTAGGTAGAAGAATGCTGTGGCGACGCGTCCGTAAAAGGTTTTCTTCTCCTTCGTCTTTTACGCATACTACTGGGAGTGTAGTTTCTTGTCGCACTGTTTTGATAGATATAGGTACACTGAAGTATTTTTAAAAATATCATGTGTATATATTAAGAAAAGAAAGAGGTAGTGTTAGGTTATAAAATGACCCGATTTCTTACCTTGCACCTCACACTATGCATGTGCTTCGAAGTGGTAACAACAACAACAACATGAAGAAGAAGAAGGGGAAGAACAAGAAGAAGTCTTCCGCGCGTGGTCGGGGTCTCGTCGGACGATTTTTAAACAAGGCGATTGATCACTTACCTTTCGAATTACATCTGCCAGGTCATTACCATTACTGTGGCCCAGGTACCCGGTTAGAAGAGAGATTAAATCGTGGAGATCCCGGTATTAACCCACTAGATGCTGCTTGTAAGGAACACGACATTGCCTACTTAGATAAAGATGGTGAAAAACGTCGCCTAGCTGATAAACAGCTTGCAGCAAAGGCTTGGTCTCGTGTAAAGTCAAAAGACGCCACACTAAAGGAAAGACTGGCTGCGCTTGCTGTAGCTGGTGCTATGAATGCTAAAGCTAAATTTGGTGGAAGTATTAAGAAAAGAAAGTGTAAACAAAATCAAAAGAACATTTCTTTACAACATATAGTACGAAGAGCACGCTCAGCTTTATTACATGCTAGTCCACGAAGTAGTTTGAACAATTTAGTAACCACAGCATTACGTGCAGCCAGGAAAACCGTAAAAGGTAATCGTAAAAAGCCTGGAAACTTAAAGGAAAGAGTCATTCCTATTCCAACTCGAGTTGGAAGCGTTCTTCCTCTCATCCCAATATTTGCTGGCCTGTCTGTTCTTGGAAGCCTTGTGGGTTCTACAGCTGGTGTTGTGAGTGCCGTTAACCGTGCAGCTGCGGCTAAAAACAACTTGCTGAGGCGAAGCGACACAATGAGACCATGGAGGCCATAGCCCTCCAAAAAGGTCGAGGTTTATATTTAGCTCCGTATAAGAAAGGCCTAGGACTCTACCTAAACCATGGCGAAAGTGAAGTTACCCCATAGAGCTCTATCAAATCGTAAATTAAAAATTCCTTACTTTCGTGGCGTTTACATGCCACTTTACCAAAACGAGCATTATCTAAAGAAAATGGTATTGTGAACTTAGAACCATTAAGAAAATCTGGATCGCACTGGGTTGCTTATGCAAAGCGAGGGCGGAAAGCCTACTACTTTGAGAGTTATGATGATTTACAACCTCCATTCGAGCTTGCCCAGTACCTCAAACAGTGTACTATTCAGTATAATTATTTACCATACCAAACCTATAACAGTGTTCTTTGCGGTCATTTGTGTCTTCTGTTCTTAGCAGCACTATAAATAGATGAATTTTGATTCAATTTTCATCAGACAACCAACGTGCGGCCAAGAGAGTATGTCCTCACGTTAACAGGTAAAGGATCAGAAATTAGCACAAATCTTACTCAACCAATAGTCTTTGAAGCACCCTACGAAGTAGGATTAAAAAGTTTGTATACTTCGCATGCTATATCGAACGTAACAGAAAAAATTACTGTGTTCGGATTATTAATCCTACAACGCGTATAGCTGTTACTATTTTTGTTGATCCCGGTGGTTATGAAATTGATGAAATTTTAAAATATATTATGCTATAGCTCCTTCCAAACTCAGAGAATTTTGAAATGTTAAAATTTCCAGGAGACGACAAAAAAACTCCAGTATTAACCTTTACATTGCAAGTTTCAACAGCAAGGGTACGGGTGTGAAGCAACTTGATTGTTGATTTTAATGTGCCTAATTCTTTAGGGAGTATTCTCGCTTTTAAGGAGCAACAGTTAGAAGCAAATATACCACACTTTTCTGACCATCATGTCATGGTAACATCTATTAATGTAGTGCGCGTGCAGTGCAGTATTGCTTCAGGTGCTGTAGTGAATGGTAATATTTCGCATACAATCCATGACTTTTATCCCGCAGTGGATTATGGGTATAAGATAGTGGAGAAGCCAATGCCTATCCTTTATTATCCTGTTACAAAGCGAAGCGTGAACACAATTACTGTGGCGCTTGTTGACCAAACAGGTGAAGTGGTAGATTTGCGAGGTGAAGAGCTGTATGTATCACTGCGTTTGCGACCATGCCAATAATTTTTAATGAAGACAAAAAACATATGTTTCACAACATCATTAACAGAAGCAACAGCGATAAAGAAAAGGAAAACTGCAGCAACAACAAAACTACTTGTTTGCTTACTAAAGAAAATACATTTTTTACAACAGCTTGGCTACACAGTGCTTAAAAAGTAACTCGAAATTCTTATAAAAGGAACTTTCACTATCTGTTTTAACAACATACGGGGTTGAACAATCACAGCATTAACATCATGTTGTCGCGAGCGCTTGATGTAAAGAAGAAACCATTTTACGATACTTCTATAACACGTATAAAAGAAAGAAGTTATTGTCCTTATGCGGGCACATCATTTGGCTACAATGATGAAATTCGAATTCCTGCCCAATCCCAAAATGAATGTCTACTACCATCTCAATCAGAGGTGCATATTGTAGGTATGGTTGCTGAAGGAACTTCTAGAGAAAAGGGAACGGCTGAACTAGAAAGAAACTTTGCTGCTTTTCTATTTTCTGAATCTCGTTATGAGGTGAATAACCTTGAAATTGACCGGAATCGACACCCTGGAGTAACAACAATGAAAGCACTAGCTTCTTTTCAGAATAATGAAATTACTCACTTACAAAATGCGGGGTGGACTACTATTGTAGACAGTGCAACAGGAAAGTTTCGCGCCGTAATTCCTCTTTCACACTTCTTTGGATTTGCCGAGGATTACAAACAAGTTGTTATTATTGCCAAACACGAGTTGGTTTTTATTCGAAGCAATGATGATCGGTGTGCTCTTTTTCATGCTGATGCTACTAACGACTCTAGAATACTGATTGATGATATTTGGTGGAAAGTTCCAACTATTGTCCTTTCCGACACTAACCGCATAGAATTATTGCGAACTATTGAAAGTAATAAACTTCTTTAGTTAGCCTACATGTCTTGGGAGATGTTTGAATACCCAGCTCTGCCTGAAACAACGAAGCATATTTGGAAAATTAAATCTTCATTGCAAATGGAAAAACCTCGGTTTATTTTACGAGGTTTCCAGAAAGATGCTAGAAAGCTAACTGCACACAGCAGTCAGTTTGACCACTGCAGCCTAACTAAAGTACAACTTTTTCTCAACGATGTTTTTTATCCCTATGAGAGTTTACGAAGTGATTTTGCAAAAAGTGACTATGCAGATATTTACAATAACTTTATAAAATTCCCTAAATCTTACTACCAACTAGAAAATACTTATGAAAAGTACTTGCCAATTATGTCACGTGCTGATTTTTAGCAAGGTAATATTATTTATGTTATTGATTGTTCTCATCAAGATGACCAAATTCGATCACAGCCTGTTGACATTCGCATTGAATTTGAAACTAGTGATGTTATTCCTGCTAAAACGGCTTTGTTTTGTTTACTTATTCACGATCGTGTCGCTACCTACAAACCGCTAACTGGTGAAGTGAATATAGAACACTAAAGTGCCTAGTAAGCCATCAGTTTCTTCTGGACAGACAACGAAAGCACACCGTTAATTATGGCTCGAACTGTGCTGGTTGATATTTATCGTAATGAAGAAGGAAAAATCAAACTAGTGCTGTTAGAGTGTGAGTGTGGACTTACTCTAAACATTACCTTTGAAGACACTAAGAATTACAAAACGCTTTTACAAAAATGTATTGAGTGTTTTCAGAAAGATATCCCCGATATTGATCATGTGTTATATTTTACACATAAATTAGAAAAAGAATTTAAGACATTCTTTCCGAGATACTTGCTGATAGAGCTTTCGGACTATGGTTGTCCTAAAATACTTCCTCATCAGACTGAAAATAGTGAAAATTTTGAAACATCGCACCTCTGTGCCATGATGTTGTGGTTGGAAGCAAATTACATGCGAGTTGCGTCTTCGTGTATCAAGAGACTTCTTAACAGTGGACCTAATTCTTTGAATCGTTTCGATTGGGAGTATATTTCTCCAGCTCAATTACTCCTCTATATGTGTGAAGAGATTCCTGTTGTATTTGATTTGCTGCCAGAAAGTTTTCAAAACCAGTACCCTGACTATGCTCCCTGTAAGGAACATACTGCAAAAAACTGTTGTGCCAAGACCACCAAGAAAGACTGCAAGCCGTGTAAAGAAGAAAGAAAAAAGAAAAAGTAAATCTTAAAACGGTAAGTGTAATATACATATTATATTTCATGCGTGCGCTAGATAATAAAAGCTTGTGCAGACAGATGTTGAACCTACCCACCACATAGTAACAGCGACACGTGCATAGCAATCACACGTGAATAGAAATCTTTAAAACTAGAATACCTCACACGGACAACATTTTACCCACCGCAAAGGTTCAGTCAGGTATATAAGGAGTCGCCTTAATAGAACTCCGTACAAACGTGCTTTTTGCTGTCATCGTTGCTGCTGTTGCTTGACTAAGTAAGAGGTAAGATGTCGATGTCGAACAATAACTATTTTCTTGTTACTAGAGATAGCACGCTTACGGAATTTCTTCAGCATAAGGATAAAATACAGTATCCACCACAAGAATTTGAAAACACAGTTCTTGACTTAACATCCGAATACTATTCGTTAGACTCACATCCTAAAGCAACATTTAAAAAATCCTTTTTGTAAAAGATGTTTCTGTTGGCTCTATGGATATTCAATTTTCGAACAATATCAAATGCCTATTGTTCGAAACACTGTAAGCTTAACAATGCATGAAATTATCGATCGTATCGAAAAAGAAGACAAACACTATTGGTGTTATTTTTGTCAAAAACCGCTCTTTTACGTCACATTTCCTAATGATATGTACGTATTTCCTGCAGAATCTGCAAAAAGTAAAAGCTATTGTTCGACACTAGCATCTTTTCTCACTCAACCACACTGCCCATTATCCTTATCAAGTGAAAAACAGAAACATGAAGAATAGATTAGATTCGCTTTTCTTACTTGTGTAACTACAATTGTAGTAGTGTTGTTATTGTTGTTGTTGTTTCTTTTTACGATCCTCTTCAGTGTTTTCGTTTATTTTGTATGTTTACAGTCATTACCCCCACCACCACCACCACCACCACCACCACCACAACCTCAACATCAACCATGAATCTACAAAAAAACTTGTCTTTCTAGAGCAGTCATACGCAAGTGAGCTGAAGAAGCTGGTTGACCTGCCCGTGGAAAGATCGCTGCAGGTTCGATAGTACCGAGCAGTAAACACACATTTTGGGCGCAAAATAGTAGATTTGTACGAGATGTCAGGTGCTCCTAGCTGGATCACCGTGTTCCTGCCTGCCGCCTACCATACATTAAGCGATGAAGAGATAGTGCAAATGAACATCGAGTATCGACATTTCACCTATCTAGGTAAGGTGAATGGACAAAATAAGGTATTATTTGAAAAACTTGAAACTCTTCCATGAAGTGTAAACTTGTGAAAAAAGGTAAACAAAATAGTGTTATGAGTATCATTACTCATACAGCAGAAACAGAAGACTGTGAAAGTACTAAAGACTGTTGGATTACACCATCCGGTATTTTTCACGCTTTTCACATCTACACTTCTGAATCATCTTCTTTTTTAGAATCTGAACATCGTGCTAATATTGATATTCGTGTATTAACATTCCTTTATAAAAATAATCTTAAAGCACACAATTGTGAAGTGCATTTTTTCTTTGTACAATCATAAAAGTGAAAGATTTGAATCGTATTTAGCAGTATTTTGTGATGACTATGATGCTTATGTTTCTCCACTGCATCAGAAACTGATTGCAGAACATGAAACTGAGCTTGTGCATTGCGTATTAGAAATAATACCGTTTCCACATTATTGGGTAAGGTGTCGGTTACTCGATGCCCAAGCTACGTTAAACATTGCGTACAGCAAATGTAACTTGTGTTTACAAAGGGCAAAACATGTACAAAATGGTACAAGTTTAATTTACCACTAATTCTATTTTACAACACACACTATTTATTTTGTGTGGTGGGGTGGGGGTGTGTAGGTGTGTGTATTTTTCTTTTCAATCATGGCAAAACGATTTCGAGCCGAGGATGATAGTATTACCTACTTGTCTGATCAGGGGTTATCAGAAGAATTTTTTACAACTGCCAAACTTTGTCTTGCTAATCAACTCAAACATTGTCAAGAAGGCAGAGGATTAAATGTATGGGTTGAGAGACTTGATCTTCTTGATGAACCCACATTAATTGAGACACCACAGGATTTAAACTCTTACTGGACTATGCTAGTAGAATCTTTAAATCAGAGTTCGTGTTCTAACATTGTTCTTCACGCTGAACCTTGGTGTTTACCGTGGAGTTTGCTTAATTCATGTTTCAAGCGTCGCATGTACACGAGTGTTATTTACAACACTAACAACACATTTAAAGATCCTAAACTTTTTCTTGAAGCATGCTTCCCATGGTTTAAAAAGTATGTGAGGCAAGCATTAAACCGACATGCTCTTAAGGTGTACACATCGCTCAGTACTGAACATCTTTTGCCTTCCAGCGGAGAAGTCCGACCGCTGTACTTCAATACACAAAGCAGAGTTATTACGCTAACCACCATTCTTAAAGAGTGGTATGAAGTGCATGTCGTAAAACCTCTTTTATTGAAACTAAGCGAATTTCAAGAGCGAGACTCGGGGTTGGCATTGCATGCTTTGTTGAACTTAAATATTAATATAGATATTTATGTAGGTTTTCATGTAGGTAAAACAGTACAGTTATCGAAAATAATCTCTTCAAGAAAAGCTGTAATTAACGTTCAAAGTAATGATAATTCTTGCTTCGCCTGGAGCATCGTGAGTGCACTAAGACCTGTGCCTAAAAGAGTCAGTCCGAATCGAACAACTTCCTACCCTCATTATTCACAAATTTTAAATCTGGAGGGTATTCCTTTGCCTATGGAATTACAACATGTGTCTAAATTTGAAGAGCAAAATAATTTATCCGTTAATGTGTACGGAGCGCAGTATGAGAACGGTGATTGGGTAGTGTGTGGAGCTAAAGAAAGAGCTCTTTTACTCTAGTACCCATTCACATCACAACCGCTCGTCATCCTCATCGTCACATTAATTTGCTCTTACTTCAGACAAGCGAAGACAGTTCAACTGACTATCACTATGCATGGATAAAGAATTTACCTCGTCTTATTGTCAGTAGTGTATCAAACATGTGTGTGAACGATGTTTATCTTTCTTTTACACAAAGGATAAACTTGATCAACACTTGGTAAACTGTTTTCAGTTTACAGCAACTACAATGGTGTTACCGAGTGAGACGGATAAATTTGTTCGCTTCGATAGCTTCAAACATAAACAAACAGTGCCTTTAATTATTTATGCAGATATAGAAAGTATCCTTGAACCTATCGATCCACATCTAGCGAACGATAAACAATCATCTTCTGTTTACAAGAACAAACATATCGCTCACAGCATCGCCTACTACTTGCACTGTTCCTACAATAAATATTTCTGTAAATTTAATCTCTATCGTGGTTCCAATTGTTGCGAATGGTTTGTTAAAGAATTAAGTAGCATTGTTGAACAAGTTACTGGCTACTATACCAACCCTATGCCTATCAACAAATCAACCGCTGATGAAGTTAAGCAGTATGAAACTGCAACTTTGTGTTATATCTGTGAGGAACCATTTGTTGAGACCAGTGAAAATCTTAAGGTGCGCGACCACGATCATTTAACGGGACAGTTTCGAGGAGCAGCACACAATCTGTGTAATCTTTTATACAGATACCCAAATTACATTCCAGTTGTCTTTCACAATCTGTCGGGCTACGACAGTCATTTCATAATTCAAGCCCTTTGCAAGCGAAATATTAGTGTAGAAGGACAAAGTGTCCTGATAAACCCAGGCAACATTAATCTTTTTCCATCAAATATGGAAAACTATAAGTCGTTCACAAACGCATACTACACTGCCTGAGCTTGAGATTTATTGATTCGTTTCTTCTTCTTCTTCTTATTCTTCTTCTTCTTGCGTTACGGCCTCTGTAGGACCATGGACAGCTCCTTCATGGATTGCATTTTCTTCTCCTCCCAGAACCTCTTCTTCTCTTCTTCTCTCCCGCTCTTCTTCCGAGATATTCAGTATCCTCTTCTCTTGTCTACTCCACTGGTGACTCTCAATCCTTTTCCTGTATCCATCCCTATCGTTGATCTCTGGCATATTAGTCGGTATGTACTTGCTTTTCCAATTTTCCTTTTCTTCCACCTTGATCCCCAATTCTGACCAATCTTTCCGGAGTTCAACTACCCACTTGGTTCCTGTCTTTCCTCGTGTCCTCGCTGTTGTTTCCCATACTCTTTTCGTTATTCTATCCATATTCATCCTGATTACATGTCCCGCAAACCGTGCCCTTTTCAGTCTGATTTCTTCTGAGATTGTCCTCATGTTCCGGTATAGTTCTTCCCTGGGTCTCCTCATCCATCTCTCACCTCCTCTCTTAGGGCCTAGTATTTTCCTCAATATTTTTCTCTCTTCTTTCTCTAGTTGTTCCGCACCATTTCTTCCTAGTGCTATTGTCTCAGCAGCATATAATACAGCATTTCTCACCGTTGCCTTGTAATGTCTGATCTTTGCGTCTGTAGATATATTCTTTTTATTGTATATATCTCTGGTCATACAGAAGACTGATCGCATCTTCTTTATCCTCGTTTCACTTTATCCATTGCTCTTTAGAACTTTATCTCCTACTTAGACAAGAACAGTATGCGCATTACACAAACATACTTCTCGAAGCCAGAAGAGTTCGAACTAGTGTCCCAAAAGGGTTTTTTCCTTATGAGTATGTAGTAAACAGTAGTGTTCTGAATGAAGCGCAGTTGCCTCCCAAGCAAGCCTTCTTCAGCTCACTAACACAGAGTACAATTACCGATGAACAGTACGAAAGAGCAAAATGTGTATGGAACGCTTTCAAGTGTCGTTCTCTTGGAGATTATTCCGACCTTTATTTAAAGTCTGATGTTCTCCTTCTTGCGGACGTATTCGAAAATTTTCGTTTTGTCTGCAAACAAACCTATGATCTAGATCCAGCACATTACATCACGAGTCCGAGTCTTTCGTGGGAAGCTTTACTAAAGAAAACAAAGGTAGAGTTAGAATTGCTCACTTATGTCGATATGGTTCAGTTTATCGAACAAGGCATACGTGGTGGTGTAGTGTACTGTTCTCATCGTTACGCTAAGGCCAATAATAAATATATGAAATCCTATCGTCCCGATGAAGCAGATTCGTATCTTCTTTATCTGGACCTCAACAGTCTATACGGGTGGGCAATGATGAAACCGCTGTCTATTAGTCATTATTCCTGGGTAGAACCCACAGAAACCTTTGACGTAACGACTATAGAAGATGATGCCGAGTTCGGTTTCATCCTTGAAGTGGACATTTCATATCCTGAGCACATTCGTGATGCTCATAGCGACTTCCCACTCTGTCCAACACACATGACAACGTCTGACAAAGCAGCTACTCTTACGCGAAAGCTTTTAACTACCTTGCATGACAAAGAGCGCTACATTTTTCACTACCGAGCGCTTAAGCAATGTCTCCAGTGCGGGTTGTCTTGCGTTCGCATTCACAGAATATTGCGGTTTAAACAGAAAGCCTGGATGCGTCCTTACGTCGAGCTGAATACAGAACAACGAAAGCAGAGTAGAACCAAATTTGAACAAAATTTTTACAAATTAATGAACAACTCTGTGTTCGGTCGCACACTCATGAATGTGCGGCGGTTTAGAGATGTAAAAATTGTCACTCAGTGGAGTGGTAGATATGGAGCTGGTCGCTTCATTTCCCAACCGAATTACAAGAGGCGTGTTGTCTTTAACGAAAATTTCGCCGCTGTAGAATTGTAGCGTTTAAAGGTGAAGAATGATAAACCCATGTATGTAGGTATGTCCGTCGTAGACTTGGCGAAGGTTAAATTAGCCTCCTTTCACTATGAATACATGAAACCAAAGTATCCTAAAGAAAAACAGCTTACACTTTGTTACACCGATACGGATAGTTTGATCTACCACATTCTCACCCATGATGTTTACAGTGATCTTCGGGATGATGTTTCACAGTGGTTCGACACCGGTGACTATCCTACTAACAATCCATACCGCATACCGTGCTGTAACAGTAAGAAAATCGGCTATATGAAAGACAAATTGAAAGGTAAAATCATTACAAAGTTTATTGGACTTAGAGCAAAAATGTACGCAATCGAAACGGAAGAATGTTACATTCACAGAGCAAAAGGAGTTAAAAGCAGTGCAAAGCTCACTATGCAAGGCTATGAAAATTGTTTTTACCAAAAGATCATAGTCACGAAACAGCAACACTTAATACGTTCTCACCTACATCAAGTGTACACCGTGTGTCAGAACAAAGTAGCCCTTATATCGGATGATGATAAACGGTGTATACTTGAAGATAACGTAAGAACCCTTCCCTGGGGGCACTATCGGCTACAGAAATACCAAGACCCAACCCAAACTTATAGGAAAGTATAATCTACTGTCTTCAGCTTTTTCCCCATTATGTTTTCTGTTAAACTAAACAACATCTTCTGTAAATATATGTATAAATAACTTTGTATAATACTTGTAAATGTGTGTCCAAGTTTTTTCCGTATATGTGTTCTATTAAAATTGATAAATGAAATGTGATGTATTAAAATCTATCAATGCGCTTATTATTTCCCTCCCCACACAGCAACTCCTCTCTCCTTCCTCATTACATTATTAGTATAAGCTTAGACATATAAGAACAAAAAAAAGAAGAAATAAAAACCAGAATCATTGCTGCTACCACAACAGTAACAAGTAAAAAGATCAGAGAGCGGAGATGGTGCAAAAGAAAAAAAGACTGGCTCAGGCTCGCACGCTGGTAAGACACGTTTGTAGAACAAAGGCCTCGATGAACTTGGGGGAGAACTATGACCTACGCCAAAAAACAAAACAACTCTCCCGCTACTCTACTAACTCACATATGACACGCGCGCGCACCGCCACGCACGCATGTGAACTTAGAGATAGTGGGCTTTTGTTTACGAACAAGACCTACACCAACAACAAGACATCAAAAACCAACTCTCTCCCTCTTAGAAGACAGCATGGCCGTGCCCCCCTTCTCCGACTCCAAGACAGTATGGCCGCCGCCAAGGCTCATTAACATAATGAATGACACCAAACTGTCAACCATCCATCATCCTCCCCCACAACACCCGCACTTGTCATCCAGCCAGCACGCAGGCTCCTCCCCACATAACCATATAAAGCACGACCTCACACCAAGACTAAACCCCCACACTCCACACGCCACACAACTCCACCCACACACCCATATATGGACATAACCACACCCACACACCTCCCCACACCCATACAACCCCGCACGCTCATTGGACACCCTCAAATACTGCGCTCTGATTGGTCCGTGTTGCAGCTCCCGTCCAGATTCACTACTTACATATTACGAGGGGCGATCGAATGTAAAGCTCATAGATAATTTCCCTGCTTTTCTGTGGTCTGCAGTAACTGTCAAAAAGGGTAACCATCTTGTTTCTACAACAGACCATCCCGTTATCGTCACAGCAGTATTACATCAACACTCTTCCCCTTCAAGTGATGAAGTTCGGCTAGAATCTAACATTGTCAACATCAGTAAGCTGCAATTAAAATCAAACGAAGTGCTATATCCTTTGAAAAAAGAGTACCAAGAGATTGATTGGGAAGGTAATTACACAATACGTTTTACATGTATCCCATACGCAAAAGATGCCCTTTATAGATGGAAAACAGTAAAAATGGTGGCACATTAGACGACTGTACTCTTCCGGAGGAAGGAAAAGTAACCATTACACACATAGAAATACGGGCGCCTGTTATCAAGTACGAGGCGAATTATGAAGTAGAACGCAGAGAACTGTACCAGACGATACACCTCCGCTCCGCTAATTCAAATATTGCGCCAGTTGGAACTCCTCTACTGGAGGAAACCTGAACTTTAACTACAGTGTTAATTCTCAAGTTTCTCGGAAGATGTCCCTACTTGTAAATTTTGAAGTGTTCTGAACTGTGTCGTTTTCGATGTATTTTTGTTTTGCCTGTAGTAAGAAGTGTGAACATTCTCTTCTAGATGGCACTACTGAAGGACTACAATTATGCACCCTAGTGCGAAGTGAAAGAACTGTGTTTCTGGAGAAATTTTGTGTTCATAAGTTTGTTCTTTGTTTAAATTTCTTTCAGTCATTGTTTAGGTTGGCTGTATAACCCTTCACCTACCGCCAGTTTTGAATTCGACCAATGAGTAAATTTTGTAATTAATTTCCCACCATTCCTGGTTTTCTTCTTCAGTTTTGACATGTAATCTTTTGGTCGTCCAATAAAAAGCTTGGGGGCGGGTGTTATCATTCATGAAAGGTCTCGAATGTTCCGCGAGGGTATTTAAACTGCAGATTTTCGGGTCTCTGTGCCACTTCAGTAACACCTATCATTGTGTAAATTATGTAGCAGGAGGCGGGAAGCGCCTCTTTCTTCAGGCAGCAGTTCAACCACCAGGTAATGGCCGTTTTATAACTTATTTTCTTGCCAGCTCAGCAGTTTAACCCTCGGTGCGGGTTCGAAACCGTTTACCATGTAACGGTCCTCTAAAATGTAAAAGACTCTTGATTTAAATTCTGCCTCTGTAACTACATATGGGGATAGAGAGTGCTTAACCCTCTTGAGCTCCCATTCATATTGCTTTGAGGTGAACTTATTTTCACAACCGTTTCTTCCCTTCTAAGGTAATGTAAATCGTTTTCTTATATAAGTCACCTCTTTAGTATGGGATTAGCCCTTGCATTAGCGGCCTAGTGCCAAGTAGGTTTCAGTAAAGTGTATTAGGAGTGCAAGTACGCCTCCTCTCAAATTGGTATTTTGGAGGCCAGGTAATTGTCCTGTTTCTTCATTGAGTAGGCCTCAGTAGGTTGGGTATTGTTACCCCTGTTTCCATGTGTTTGGAGGTCAGCTTGGAAAATGAGTTTGGTGTGGCCTTTGATGGGCTGGAACTTTGAGAGCGGATTGCTCTTCCCCAAAAATATTTTGGTTTCTGTGTGCCTCGAGGAGGCTTTTACTATGTAATTGGGAGCAGTGTTTTTGAGCATGATTGGGGTCTTCTGCCCCTTGGTTGAATCTTGTATACGGGTAAAGTTGGGCTTACTGCTCAAGAATTGTGTGTCTGGCTCTCGGAGCCCAAATCCTGTAACACTGTAATTGTACATTCTCGATTTGTTGTTAGGCCACTGAGTACCTATTATATTTGTTATTTCTTGATCTTGAAAAGAAAATATAACCTTGTTAAATTTTAAATTAACTTTAATTTCGTAGATTGAGACCTATTTATCCCAGCACCTTCTTTCACCTCTAACTACCACGGATAACTCCGTAACAAGTGGTAGCAGATAGTGGTTGAATGGGTCTCAATTTAGCCCCTTTTGACGGCTAAACATTGCTTGCTTTCGAACTCTAACCATTTTCTCTGTCGCTGGACGTTTCCTTTTCATTTTTCAAAATTGTTGAATTTTTGTCATCATGCCCGGCCCTCGCGATGTCCTCCATCTCAACTATTTGCGCAAGGAGGAGTTGATCTATGAATTAACAATTAGAAATGGGCAATCTGGAGGCACGGTTGCGGTAGACACAAATAAGCTTAGAGAGTCCCTTGATTTGCCCATTTCCATCCCCACTTTGGGAGAGAAAGAAATTGACGACTCTCTTTCCACGATCACTGATAATACTACTGAGCTGGCATCTGTGATTACCTTTCTTGAAGAGAATGACCCTTCTCCTAACCAAATTAAACGTGTGCAAGCCAGGTTATTTCATTTTTCTAATAGGGTTAACGATCTGTTTTCTCTGAATTTGAATGACGTTCAGAGGAAGGAAGCAAGCGTTGTTCTTGAAAATCTTTCTGAGTTGTCCAGTAAGGTTACCCAATTGTTAACTGGGGAGGTTCCTCCCAAAACCGACCAACCCGCTACGGTAAGCGTAGTCAGCGAGGACCGTTCTCCCACCGGGGAAGAAAGTACTAAATCAATAGGAGTTCAACAAACCTCTGCCCCTTTAGACCATGAATCTGAACGACGTACCTCATTGAATAATGTACGTTCTGAATTAGCTTCCTCGCCACTTAAACCTCTACCTACTATGTCACCTGGGTTCAGTAGTTTGCCTCATCCATTGGCCATGCTGCTTAGAGGTATTTCGAAGTTTTCTGTTAACACTACTAGTGAAGTTATCTCATTCTTAAGGTTTTTAGTCGAATTTCAGGATCATGCCCTTGTTTTTTCTCTTTCTCCGTGTCAAATTTTGCAAATCACTTATCCCTATGCAATTGGTGTTCTCTCAGACAAATTTGTTAGGGCAATAGCGGAACAGTCATCTATTGAAGACTTTCATGCACACCTTCTTGCAAATTTCATTCCTGCTTGTGCGAGGTCATCCCTGATTCAGAAGTACTATTATCGTGTACAGAGGTTGGATGAAAACTTGGCAGATTTCATCCAAGATATTAAGTTCTATACTAGGGTATTTGCTCTTCATTTTCCCGAAGACCAAATCGTTCATGCTATTGTGGAAGGGATTTCACCATCCTATAGGTCATATTTGTGTTTCGCGGCGTGCCCGCAAACCTTCGCTGAACTTGAAGCATTGGCTGTGTCAGCCGAAGGGGTTAGTTACGCGCACACATTACGTGTTGCCAGGGAGCCCCCTCCACCAACATGTAACTTTCGGCCTACACCTCGCCGAACCATCACGGTCCGTAAATGTTATGCTTGCGGGTCGCCTGAACATCTTCGCAATAAATGTCCATTGGTCAAATCTAGTAGGACAAATAATGGAGTTGGTTCATCGCAAGGCTGTTTTAAATGTGGGGCTTTCTCACATATAGCCAAGAATTGCCCAAATTTGAATAGCACCCACTCCTGCTCGACTTCTGGTGCAACTTCCACCTATACCAATAATAATAAGTGACTAGTGGCTTCGGCTGAGTCGACTAATCCATCTTCCCGAGGCTCAGCCCCTTGTAAACATGTCGAAATTTCAGGAAAAACTCAGTCTTCAAATCTATCTTTTGAAGGCCCCAGAGAATGTCTTAGGATTGCGGCGGATACCCCCGCACCTGTGCCTTTTCTCAAAATTGAATGAAATAATGAACCGGTAACGGCTCTCTTAGACTCAGGCAGTATTTGTTCTATTATTTCGGCTGAATGGTATTCGCAATTGAAATCTGTTTGTAAACTTCCTGACTATTGCTCATCTTCTGTTCAATATGTTTCGGCTAATTCTTCTCCATTAGAAATTTTAGGTTCCTTAAAAGCCAAAATTCGTATTTCTAAATTTACTTGGAAAGTTAAATTGTTTGTGGCTAAGCACTTATCTTGCCCCATTATATTGGGAGCCGACTTCATGTCCCATACGGGCCTAGTGCTCGATCTTCAAAGTAAGTCATGCACATTCAAATTTGCTTCTAATTGTAAGATCCCCTTATTGAAATGTAATTCTGTATCATGTTCATCTATTTCGCCTACCCAGGATGATATGTTGTTAGATCTTAGACATCTACCTGAGGAGCAGGCTGACAGTATTCGTAAGTTGTGTCAGTCGTTTCCAGAGGTGTTCTCTGATACTCTTGGTGTTACTGACCTGATCGAATACAAAATTGAGGTCACGGATTCGATTCCTGTCCGTTTCCCACCATATAGGCTATCTCCACCTAAAATGAAAGCTCTGAAAGAAATCATCGATCAGATGTTGAAGGATGGTATTATTAGGCCCTCTAAGTCGGCGTATTCTTCACCTATTTTTCTAGTCCCGAAACCCCAAGGTGGCTTCAGGCCTGTCATTGATTATAGGGCTCTCAATCGGAAGGTGGTGTTACAATCTGTGCCCCTTCCTGACCTTCATTCTTGTTTTTCATGGTTTCGTAAAGCTAAGTTCTTTACCATCTTGGATCTAAATCAGGCCTATAATCAAATTCCCCTAGCTGAAGAGTCTAAACATCTTACAGCGTTGGCCACGGATTGGAATTTGTATGAATACAACCGTGTGCCTTTCGTGCTCCCCACGGGAGCAGCTGTACTCACTAGACTGCTAGATAGGGTCTTCTCCGACATCAAATTCGAGTAATTGTACCACTATCTGGATGATGTCGTCGTATTTTCGGAGACTTTCGAAGAACATCTAGATCATCTAAAGGAAGTTCTCAATCGCCTTCGTAAGGCTGGGTTAACTGTGAAACTGTCCAAGGTCGCCTTCGCTAAACCCTCTATGTCATTCCTAGGGCATATTGTCTCGCCCGATGGTGTCGCAGTCGATCACTCTAGAACACAGGCCATCCGTGATTTCAAGCCTCCCAAGGACATCAAAGGTATTGCCAGATTCATTGATATCGTGAATTTCTTCAGGAAATTTATTCCTAACTTCGCTAATAGAGCGGCGCCCTTGAACCTTCTTCGTAGGAAAGGCATAAAATTCGAGTGGGGGCCTTCGCAACAAGCCGCTTTTGAAGACCTGAAATTAGCTCTCTGTAATGCCCCTGTCCTTGCTATGCCAGATTTCTCGAAGAAATTCATCGTCCAAACCGACGCGTCGTCGTCGGCGGTAGCTGTAGTCCTTCTTCAAGAGACTGAACTAGGGAGGCGACCCATCGCCTATGCATCTAGGACTCTATCGGCTCAAGAAGCCAAGTATTCCATCTATGAGCTTGAAGGTTTGGCAGTCTTATTTGTCTTAGAAAAGTTCCGTCTCTATCTGGAACATGTCAAATTCGACCTGGAGACTGATAATCAAGCCTTAAGCTGGGTCTTAGGTAGGCCGCGTCGTACTGGTCGTATAGCCCGTTGGGCCATCCGAATTTCTGCCTTCCAATTTGACGTTAGGCATATCAGAGGTACTGAAAATGTTGTCGCAGACGGACTCAGCCGTATGTTTTCCAATGACGTCGCGACCCATGAAACGGTCGATAGTTCATCACTTCCCGAGTCCATGCTATCTGAGGTTAACGCTATCTTAACAGATGCTCCCATGCTCTTTAGGGATATTGAGAAATATCAACGGGAAGATCCAACGCTGGCTCCGATCATGGAAACCCTTTCTTCTGGGGAACATGTTGCCCCTTATGTACTGAGGAATGGTGTTTTATGTTCCCCTTCGAGGCATGATCGGATGATGAAAGTTGTAATTCCTGCTGTTCTGGTACCAATGATCTTCATGCACTATCATGAAACCCCACTGGGGGGGGCATTTAGGCATCTTTAAAACCCGTGAAAAGATTCGTGAAATGTTCATCTGGAAAGGCATGGACCGTGAAATCCGTGAACTAGTAAAGGCTTGTAAATCTTGTTTGCTTAGTAAACCAACCATGTCCACCAAGGTAGGCCTTTTGTCTTCTCATCAAGCGTCGCGCCCCATGGAACGTCTCTACACCTATTACGTAGGACCCTTCCCCCAGTCAAAGGGGAATGCCAACAAGTTCATCTTTGTATGTGTAGATGGTTTTACAAGATTTTCTTGGTTATTCCCGAATAAGCTGGCTACCGCTCAGTCCACCATTACTTGTTTAAATTCAATCTTTGCTTCTTTTGGTCCGTGTCAATATATTGTGTCTGACAATGCTAAGGCTTTCACATCTAATCTCTTTCGTAAATTCTGTTTTGATCTGTCCATCTCTCATGTGACAACTTCTGCTTATTATCCTCAACCATCTCTGGCTGAACGGGTTAATCGTAATCTGAGGTCCGCGTTGATTGCCTATCATCATGAAGATCATTCTAGGTGGGACACGTCCCTGCATTGGTTAGCTTTTGCTTTGAATTCGGCGGTTCATGAATCTCATAAGTTTACTCCAGCGTCTTTGATGTTCAAGTTCGTTCCCAACACGCCGCTCTCTAACCTCTGGTCTCTGAGTGACATTCTACCCGAGACAATAGATCCAGATAATATTAAAGATCTTTGGAAGAAGGCTAAAGCCAATCTTAAAGTGTCTCATGAAAAGGTTAGGGAAATATATGATCGTGGACGGAGACCCACCAATTTGAAGGTAGGCGACCAGGTGATGGTCAAGAATTTTGTTCCCGCGGGCAAGCTTGCCCCCAGATTTTATGGGCCGTGTATTATTCTCGATTTCCTTACACCAGTTACCTTATTGCTAAGCAATCCAGCCACCGAGAGGATATTTAGGGTTCACCTGTCGCAGGTGAAACCTGTGTAGCTTCCGCGCTAACGTAGCTGATTTTATATTTGCTTTAACATTTTTGAAAGAATTCGGAAGGTTATATTTTATTGGGGGGTTTCATTTTGAGGCCTTCTGCTCTGGGAATCAAGCTCTTTGTACTTAAGCATTTATTGTAAAACCTTCCCCGACCAGTTAAACTGCCATCCTGGCCTTACCATGGCCATTACCACGCTCCCGTCTCCTGCTCAACAACACACAGTGGCTATTTAAATGAAATAAATATCTCCACGCCGCTGGCCCCTCAACCTCACCACAAAGCCTGTGCCCTAAAAGAATTATGGTCCAACGAATTCTGCCGCCGATATCTTAATGTTTCAGTGCCCCCGCAGCAGCGTGGCGCCGTACCGCCACTGAGGTGGGGTATGGGCCCTCTTCAGTGAGGCCAACCAGTGTACGGCGAGCCGGAGCCCTCCTCTCGGCCAAGGCTGATGTGCGGCGCACAACTTGCAATTTGCCCGCGACCTGTATGTTCGCCGCGGGCGCAGCGTGCTTCAACTCCACGGCTCCTCTCATAGTGCGGGCGAGCGGTATCTCAGGGTACTCGAGGGGTCCGAGCAGTCTCCTCTGGACACAAGCAGCGGCGGCGGGTCTGGCCGTCAAACTTAATCAACATTGAATGTGCTTAAGCTGCTACATGAACATTTAATATCAACAATTACTACATTTTTGAATGCAACTGCAATATTTGGTGGACTTAGAAATTTTTTCTTCACTTTCAAGTATTAAACGTTTTTCCTTCTGAATTCAACTTCTACAAGCATAAAGACATTACATCAAAAGTAACCACAAAGAATTTTGAAACTGGATCCAATCATTTAAGAAAATTTGGCTGTAAATTTTTCTGCAACTAACTTCTATATCAACATCATAACTTGGACCTTATTTTTAAACAAAAGTTTATGTTCTTCTGTGTTACCCCTTGGAGGAACTTTGGGGGGGGGGAGGTCTGTACCAGGCGGTACACCTACGCTCCGCTAATTCAAATACTGCGCCAGTTGGAACTCCTCTACTGGAGGAAACCTGAACTTTAACTACAGTGTTAATTTTCAAGTCTCTCGGAAGATGTCCCTACTTGTAAATTTTGAAGTGTTCTGAACTGTGTCGTTTTCGATGTATTTTTGTTTTGCCTGTAGTAAGAAGTGTGAACATTCTCTTCTAGATGGCACTACTGAAGGACTACAATTATGCACCCTAGTGCGAAGTGAAAGAACTGTGTTTTTGGAGAAATTTTGTGTTCATAAGTTTGTTCTTTGTTTAAATTTCTTTCAGTCATTGTTTAGGTTGGCTGTATAACCCTTCACCTACCGCCAGTTTTGAATTCGACCAATGAGTAAATTTTGTAATTAATTTCCCACCAATCCTGGTTTTCTTCTTCAGTTTTGACATGTAATCTTTTGGTCGTCCAATAAAAAGCTTGGGGGCGGGTGTTATCATTCATGAAAGGTCTCGAATGTTCTGCGAGGGTATTTAAACTGCAGATTTTCGGGTCTCTGTGCCACTTCAGTAACACCTATCATTGTGTAAATTATGTAGCAGGAGGCGGGAAGCGCCTCTTTCTTCAGGCAGCAGTTCAACCACCAGGTAATGGCCGTTTTATAACTTATTTTCTTGCCAGCTCAGCAGTTTAACCCTCGGGGCGGGTTCGAAACCGTTTACCATGTAACGGTCCTCTAAAATGTAAAGACTCTTGATTTAAATTCTGCCTCTGTAACTACATATGGGGATAGAGAGTGCTTAACCCTCTCGATCTCCCATTCATATTGCTTTGAGGTGAACTTATTTTCACAACCTTTTCTTCCCTTCTAAGGTAATGTAAATCGTTTCCTTATATACGTCACCTCTTTAGTATGGGATTAGCCCTTGCATTAGCGGCCTAGTGCCAAGTAGGTTTCAATAAAGTGTATTAGGAGTGCAAGTACGCCTCCTCTCAAATTGGTATTTTGGAGGCCAGGTAATTGTCCTGTTTCTTTATTGAGTAGGCCTCAGTAGGTTGGGTATTGTTACCCCTGTTTCCATGTGTTTGGAGGTCAGCTTGGAAGTTGAGTTTGGTGTGACCTTTGATGGGCTGGAACTTTGAGAGCGGATTGCTCTTCCCAAAAAAATATTTTGGTTTCTGTGTGCCTCGAGGAGGCTTTTACTATGTAATTGGGAGCAGTGCTTTTGAGCATGATTGGGGTCTTCTGCCCCTTGGTTGAATCTTGTATACGGGTAAAGTTGGGCTTACTGCTCAAGAATTGTGTGTCTGGCTCTCGGAGCCCAAATCCTGTAACACTGTAATTGTACATTCTCGATTTGTTGTTAGGCTACTGAGTACCTATTATATTTGTTATTTCTTGATCTTGAAAAGAAAATATAACCTTGTTAAATTTTAAATTAACTTTAATTTCGTAGATTGAGACCTATTCATCCCAGCACCTTCTTTCACCTCTAACTACCACGGATAACTCCGTATCAAGAACAAATGTATAAAAATCCGAAAAGTCTCATCTCATTTTTCGATCTATAAGCGCACGAATTATTGATATTGTTGGAAAAATAAACTTTGAAATAGACGTCACCAATTACTATCAGTCTATGGAGTTTGATCAGCCTTATTTATGCTTTAGTGTTTCAAACCAACTGAAAGGAAAATCAATTGCTGGATTCATCTTAGTTCGAGCATGTCCAGCTTGAAAACATATATGTGAAAAACGGTAGAGATGAAATATTTTCAGAAGATCCTTGGAATCTTGATCATCCTAACAAATTCTTGAAAGCTTACGATGCGTTCACAGATTTCAAAAGAATAACTCAGTTTAACTCAGAGGTAGGCATCAGTCCTCGACAGTTTATTCGATTGTATCCTACTTATGTCATTAACATGAGTAAGCATAGAAATGTAACTGCTGCAAACACAGGTATGAAGTTGTGCAGTACATTTATTGCTGCTATACCCGCCGACACACGGATGTATGTATTCATGAAATGAAAGAAAAATCTCATCTTTGATGCTCAACATAAACTAGTTACAGAGAAATTTTAAGCAACATAAATGAATAAAATCTACAATGCTTTCTGGAGTTGGTTACTATATGTTTTGCTCCTTTCGTTGAGTTTCTTAAAAGACGCAGGAAAGAAACTTATTCTGAGTAAGAATTTTCGTCTATATAAAAAGAAGTTGCCATGGGCTACTACAAAGTCAAGTATACCCTAAACTGTGTTGAAATATGAAAAATATGGTATACAAAAAGAGCTAATCATTCCTCCTGGTGAATACACTGTTAGAAAGCTCGAAAAAGGATTCAAATCGAAGAACATTAAAATTATTAAAGAATAAAACTATGATATATTTGTAATTAAATCTCCATTCAAATTATTTCTAGACAAGATTAATTCAATTGGAAAACTGCTAGGATTTACGAAACCATACAGCTCACTGACATGCTGAAATAAAACTTCAATAGAAATTCGCGAGCTTAATTTCTTCTCCCCACCAGTTGGAGCATTTCCGATAGTACCTAAATTGATTTTCAATATACTCTTCAAGTTCTTTTGTAGTTGTTCAAAGGGATTCGTAGCTAAAAATTCTGCCTGCAGTTTGTCATTCCTCTTCAACAGGTCATTAATTTTCATTTTGTGTTCAATATTCAAGAGCTCGGCTTTTTTGCAATAAAGTATTTATAAGGTAGCGCCGTGTCTTTGTTGTAGTTATTAAAGCCCTCAAACACCTCTCCAATTTTATTTATACTGTCGAGGCATGGAGAACAAAAATAGCAACGGTAGCCAAGTTTGCTCCAAGTCTTACATGTCTCACAAAGTTCAAATTCTTCTTCCGGTTCACCAAATATTTCGTTACGAATTGAAAAGGAAAATTAGAATAGATGGGACTTATTAATTTGGCCCGACTCAACTTTGCATATCATTTTAATTACCGCTGTTTGGCTATTTCTCTCAGGTCAGCAGTCTTCAAACTGTAGATGCCTGCAATTTATGAAATATATATATTTTTAAACTATTCTTTTCTCTAGTGGGAAAATAATTTTTATCCGTTCAATTCCGGTAAATTATACCCGTGCGCATTTCGTCGACACAGAGGAAAAATATAAAAGCAAATACGGTACGATACTCTGTGACTATAGCATTTTCCCATATAAAGACATAGGGGTTTCAGAAGTGCGCTCGTATTTCCATTCTATATCTACTTGCAACTTAAGAAATTGCAATTTATGGATCCTCCACTGCCGGATAAAGAACTTATCCAGATCGTGACTTTGCATTTCCCGTCTCATGTACAAGAGATGCTTGCAGCTGCTAACATTCAGACTTTAGAACACTTAGATGCCACGTTAAGGAGATTTGATACCGCTAACACCCAAGCAACTTCTAAAGGCGGCAGGACTAAAGATGTTTCTACCAACTCTGTCGAGATTAAGACGCCTGATAGAGAGAACGTAAAACCCAGGGAAGAGAGGCGGAATAACAGAACCACTCCCACAAGGTATCGTGTATTTCCAAGACGCCAGAATCGTAATGAAGCTCCCTATTGAAACAGACATTCCTGGAGAAAACAGAGGGAACTTCCGAAGAAAAAGGGATTATAGAAGAGAAGACCGAGAACGCAGGTGGAAAGAAACAAGAGAATACGTCAGAGAAAGAAACACACCTAACGAGGACCCTAGAGCAACTTCGTTGGAGTACCACAAGAAAAGTCTAGTCATGATACGAACATGACTGGTGCAAAAAAACTCCAATTCAACAATAAGGAGATTTCCTGAATCTCAAGAAGAGGACGACAATCAGATAGTTTGTACTACCAATGTCAACTATTGGCATATAGAAGACTCTGAAATTTTATACGAGGACACGCAGCAGACTAGACCTCCAGTCCTACGATTATTGCCAGTTATTACAGTCCGTGTTGGAAATTTAAATGTAGTCACTTTAGGTGATTCTGGAGCGCAAGCCTCACTCATATCCGATATGCTGATTGAAACTTTGGAGATTAATAATGGCATTTTGCTAATGCCAGTTGCACAACTCACGGTCGAGGAATAATTCCAGATAAAAATGTCTAATGTCGAATGCAAGCTTTCGTGGAATTTTACATCTATGGAAAGTCATTTGAGCATATTTTTCTAGTGATAGCACGTCTCAATTTTAATATTATTTTAGGGCCAGACTTTATGATAAGGTATAGAGGAACCATAAATTACGATGCCAATCTTGTAAGTCTGAGCAATACCGATTCTGTAGAGCTACAGCTGGTGGATCATGGGAACAAGGAGATTCTAGATGTTGGTGCCCCTGCCGAAGAACTCGATAGTAACTATATATTGCCCGCTGAATGTGAGAAGGTACTAGCCGAAACAATGGTTGTTAAGAAGGGTGAATCAGAAGAGGACGAGGAAAAGTCCATACTTAAAGAAAACTCCATAGTCGGTCGCGAGTATTTTACATGCTTAACCAATGTGCCTGAAGACTCAGAACTCGTAGCCATATTAGAAAAAGTAGGTATTCAACATCTATCCCGGTGTATTTGAAAACAAACCCGGTGAAGTTAACGGATTTGAATGTCATCTTAATGTAACTGATCGCTTCTTATAAGAGAAAGCCGTATCCGATTACCGAAAATGTTTAGGGACGAAGCTAGAATCCTTATCCAGCAAATCAAAGAATGAGCAAAAGAAAATCCTTCGAAAGTAGTAGAGCAGTGATGGTACTGAAACATGGCGTCAGAATTTTTCTGCTGAGTCAGCACCCGAGGTCATTGACTCCGGCCAAAGTCATTGACCCCATGACGTCATGACCAAGTGAGCGTGACGTAACGACCACGTGCTATTGTTTGTAAACAAGGTCACGTGATCGTGACAGCATTCAAGATGACAGCCTTCATCTTGACGGACGGAACCTAACCACACTTTTATGGACAAGAGAACATCGCTTAACTCACTGCTTCCATTTAGACGGGTCCTAACTTCATTTTTGCCACCTGAAGCACGTAGGAGCACGGAATTTACCAGGTGCTTTTTGACACCTGATATCTTGACAGCTTGCATCTCGAGAGGTCCTAATCTCGTGGGCACGGAATTTAAACATGTGAACGAAGCTAACCTCACTGCTGCCATCTTGACACGGCCCAACCTTACTGCTGCCACCTTAACCACGTAGGGAGGTGGCGGAATTTAAAATCCACGTGCTTGTTAACGGCTGCCATCTTGACAGCTGCTACCTTGACAGCTGTCATCTTGGCATGTCCTAACCGCATGGGCGCTGAATTTAAACAAGTGAAGGTAGCTATCCTCACTTTTGCCATCTTGATAGGGCCAAACCTCACTGCTACCATCTTGACAGGGTCAAACCTCACTGCTGCCACCTTAACTATGTGGAGCGCGGAAATTACAATCCACGTGTTTTAACAGCTGTCAAGATAACAGGTCCTAACTTCTTGGGCGGGGAATTTACACTAGTGAACGTGCCTATCGTCACTGCTACCATCTTAACAGCGTCTAACATCACTGCTGCCAACTTTAACTCTACAGGGGCGCGGAATTTGATAAAGTGACAGCTGTCATCTTTAGTGGTCCTAACCACGTCCACTTCCTTGGAGCCGAATTTGATCAAGAGAACGTGGGATAAGATTTAATGCGATCTTAGAGGGCATAGTTTAAGGCAAGCTGCCCTTCTCAACATCCCGCCACCTTAGAGGGCATAGTTTAAGGCAAGCTGCCATTCTCGACATACTACATTCTTAAAGCTCAAACTTTTAAGGCAAGCTGCCCTTCTCGACATACTACTATCTTAGAGGGCATAGTTTAAGGCACGCTACCCTTCTCGACATACTACATTCTTAAAGCGCAAACTTTTAAGGCAAGCTGCCCTTCTCGACATACTACTATCTTAGAGGGCATAGTTTAAGGCACGCTACCCTTCTCGACATGCCGCCACCTAAGAGGGCATCGTTTAAGGCAAGCTGCCATTCTCGGCATGTTACATTCTTAAAGGGCAAACTTTTTAGGCAAGCTGCCCTTCTCGACATACTACTATCTTGGAGGGCATAGTTTAAGGCACGCTGCCCTTCTCGACATACTACAATCTCAGAGGGCATAGTTTAAGGCAAGCTGCCCCTCTAGACATGCCGCCATCTTAGAGGGCATAGTTTTAATGCAAGGTGCCCTTCTCAACATGCGAAATGCCCCCTCTTCCGAATGTCATCTTATTTGTCTGATGTGAAAATAGAACGCACTGTACCCGACGTCAAGTACGTTAACTGCATCCCTCCTCCCCTTTATAATTTTACGAACAGATGCCCTCCTGCGCTAGATGGCTCCTCCTCGCTGCTAACTACATCATTGCTAAACTTTACCTCTGCATCCGAAAAGACAGAAAATGTTGACTATCTGTTTAAGTTCAATCCTGTTACCGAGGACATAGAACATACGTATAGTCCCCTATATCCCGGACAGGCTCAACCGACTCACGGGAGGGAACGTTTAAGGAACAAGGACTGACGACAATGGAATAACACAAAAATGAAACAACAAGGCTTGGCTTTTGTTATAAATAGCACTCCCTTTAAACAAAATAAAACAAAATATTTAAATAATCTTGGTATTTTAAATCTTATCTCTTCTCGTAAAATAATTTGAACAATTCTGACTATCTGCTCCTTCCACATGGAAGCATGATTTACACTGAAAGGTAAATCAAATCAAAATTATCCTCATCTGGCTTGTCGAAAACAAAATAATTTGATAATGAACCTCATCCTAACATAACTGAATTAATTATTTAACATACGGTCTATTGCTATACAATCCTTTTTTCACAGAAAATTTAAATTTCATTCAATCAAAAATGAATTTGAATTGCTAACAACGTCTAGAAAACCTCATAAATAATGCTGAAATATTTGTCTCATAATCTCATCTTCATTATCATTAAATTACATTTAATCAAAGTAATTTTTACAACTCAAATTTGAATAAATTAAATGCCTTGAGAATTAATTTTAATTAAGATGATTTCAACAAGTAAGTATATCCAAAATTTCTCAAATTATTTTCATACCGTAAATAAATATTCTTCTTTGAATATCCTTCAACATGATTCAAAATAATTCTGTCACTTATAAGCTAAGGTTGCGCAGCCCAAAGAAAAATTTACAACACTTTAAATATTAATGTCTACAGAAACTTTTTCGTACGAGGTTGAAATAATATGGGCCTATTCATTTTTAACAGCACGTTAATACCAAATGTAATCAACTATCCTATAAAAATTCCTAAACACAATAAATTCAACCAAATAAATCTGCACGAACAACGTCGAAATAACCTCGATTCACCAAGATGAATATGTGGTCAGGTTAAAACCACATTTAATTAATCAGTAGAAAATATTCCTAGCTACTACACTCACACCACATCCACACATATGATACACGGATTTACTTACAGTATTTACACTTGAATTCTAGAATTATTTATGTTGTGACTTTTAATCATAATCCTATCAATGGAATTGATCAGATGATAGTATTTAATAACTCGCAGTATTCGACCGTCGGTAGCACGTGATTGAATGTTGGCAATCGCTTTTGAAAGAAGTAGTAGTATTTACACATCGTTGATCACATAAAGTTCAGAAATACGCCATTTAGAAGAAATAGACAACAATTATCACCAAGTTAATCAGGTTAAACATCAACGTCACCGGACATGTGGTCTATGGGGAGCGATAAATTATTTCAATCCATAAATCTCATTAATATTATTCTGCGTGTGCTCGAACTTCCCAGGACGTATGATAACCCAAAACACATGTTTCTCCAAGTAAATCCATAAACAAATCCCGCAGGATTTTGTCAGTTTCCAGACCCATATTTCACCAAGAGAGCACACATTTAATATATCACAAGAACAATAAACATTATTATCACTCAAGACCATTAATCCCTCATTTAACCGGGTCTAAAAATGTTTTATTATTAACAGAGGCGATTATTAGTTATACCATAAGTTTGAATTTAACACTGCATTAGATGGCACTGTCTTACCTAAGTTTACAGAAATGCATAAGAAAAGAAATACATTGAAATTTTGTCAAATAAGACTTAAAGAAATTCTGTCCCACACGAGTTCGCAAATCAAAGATTGTTTAAATTAAATGACCTTTTATCTGAAGGGTCCATCATTTTTAAATAAATAGTTTAAATATTTGCAAGAATAAGAATGAATCTCAGTAGACTCTCCATATTTAACTGCACTAATAGAGACCAAATAACATTCATACACAACGTAATTATACTGCCATGACACAATGAGAATGAAAAGGAAAAATATTGCAATGTTGAACACATGAGTTTAACCGGAGATCAATTCACAACCATAGAGCAGGATTTAACTATATTGCATAAAATAAACAAAGGAGCTCTCCTTAATACATTAGAAAATCTGTACCTTTATTTAGAACAAAAAAGCAATCAGGACAATAACCTAATTGAAACTATTGACATTAGAAACCCTATATTTGAAGGGACAATATCAAGTCTTGAAACTTTAGGCAAAAGACGCAATACAAATAGTAAAAGGATAAATAAGACCGAACCTCCGCCATTTTGTACATCCCCTCTCCCTAGCCCTTCTAAAGTTGATGCCGTGACAGTAACCGACACGCCCCCTCCCCTCTCCGCAACCTTGCCTCCCCGTAAGGAGGAGCATACAACGGAACGCACACACCATTACTATACAAGACGCAAAGCAGCAACAAACGTCCCTCCAGGGTCACAGTAGAATTGGAGTCTAACAATAGCAAGGTAAATAACTTTTTTTATACATTTAGTTATTACGTAAAGACACATGTTTTCTAAACAAATTCCCATTTCCTTATCTTATTTCATTTCAGAAATTGAAACGAAACTCATTTCACAAAAATTGATCAGCAATCAGCTTCAAAGTTCCACATTAGACTCAATCAAAGTCACCATAAGCAAACTCATAATATATAACAACTTACCTGGAAGGAACAGAAGATAAAACATTCAATAATTTGAACAGTATTACGAAGTCAAACATTTTTAAAACTTTTAACCGCAAACAGACATTTTAATGTAAAAAATGAGATTTTTAACAACTATTATAATGAATAGACATAGTTTTTAAGCTAACCAACTATGTAATCATCCGTTCTCATATCATTAACACACTAACCCCTACATTGTTTTTAATATCATTCAATTTAATTAGTATTTTAGTAGCTTTTAAGTGAATCAATGTACCTGCAAATGAACGTGTTTAAAATCTTAGCAATTCACCTAAGCTACAATAACAGCTGAGGATGTTCCTAAATAAGGAACGAAACATGTACTGTTGACAAATAAATTTGCCAAAAGGCAAAAAAAGTATCAAAACGGTGGAAGAATTTTAAATATTGTAAAATTTAGTGATTAAATTTTGATACGGAAAATGAAGTTGATTACTTGAGATTCACAATATCAAACAGTCACCAAATCTTCACACAAGCTGTCAAAAGTCCAGTAACCGATAAATTGACTTGGTAATTAGATTATTACCTTTAAATTGTTCATGGGTATTTGTTATAATACTCTGGAAGTTACGTACTATGTACACTCCAGTAACCTGTGCTTTACGCAACTTGTGACGAAGGCCGTAGCTCTTATTTCCATATAAGATTTTTCCATTGCACCCTGCCATGTATTTTAATTGATATACGTCATTGTTTTTTAGAAGACAGTGCGAATGCTTATCACTTGCGGAGTAGTATGTTCCTTCTCGTATCATTCCTAAGACCAGATGATCGGCACTGAGGAGCTTGCTCACTCTAGCGCTGCCTGGCAGGTCGCACTTGAACTCGAGGATTCCTCACACTTGATATATTCGTCATGCTACTATATTCTGTATCCCAGGCTTGCGAGGGAAATTAATTATCAATTTGCTTTACGTCGTATCGACACAGATGGGTCCTACGGCCACGGTGGGATAGGAATGGCCTAGGACTGGGGAGGAAGCGGCAGTACCCTTAGTTCAGGTACAGCCCGAGAATTTGTTTGGTGTAAAAATGGGAAACCACGGGCAACCCTTTTCAATGCTGCCAAGAGTAGGATTTGAATCCACTATCTCCCGGATGCAAGAACACTGCGAGGAAAGGATCTAGAACGTGTATTTAAGTTGTGAAATGATGATAAAAAGGTGAATCTGGAAGATATATACAGTTGCTGACTTTCAGCTAACACTCCAAACACCGTCGTTTAATGTGTGTAGTTGCTGACTTTTATCAGGCCTCAGCCATGAGACAGCCTGATAGTATGAGGTGATGTGAATTATCGTACCCTGTATTGTATATAAATCGCAGGCAGGAATTCAGTGCACCTTGAAATTTAGGTGTTTCTTCTCTCGTCATGTCAACTAAAACAACGTCACTATAATCAAGTTTATTAGGAATATCATCTACATCTCTAGCCTTTGATTTAATCGAGCCTTTTAAACACGATTATCTCGGACACTGTGAAATGTGAATTGTGGATTGCCTGGAGGGGAAGGTGGTTAGTCGGTGCAATTAATTGGGGTAGGTTGAATATTTATTCTACTAAAGTAATCGTTCAGTTCGTCAAGTGGAATGTCAGGAGTTGTCTGTTCTGTTGATGTTTTCCTATTCCCAGAGGTCTAAGTTCGTCCCATGCGCGATTAGATTTTGCATTGTTAGCTAAATTCCAGAAGTATATATAGATTTTTAAATTTCTGATTGACTGTTTTGTGTGATTTCTTAAGATGCAGTAAGATTCGAAGTGTGTGTCATCTAGGGTCTGTTTATAATATCGAAATAACCAGTCACGCGGGGCCATCATTCTCTTGGTTTAATCATCTAGCCATGCTTGTGTGTGTATATTTCATTGCCGCATTATTTGTATAAAATGTCACTTCTTTACACTGTAGCTTATCACATGACAATTATTATAATAAAATTACCGTATTTATTCTAAACCAGAATATTGCACCTTTACTCAAACTGTTTATACTTGCATTCATTTCACTTGTACTCAAAATATACGAAATGCTACAATTATGCTGTGATGGGAGTAACAGTGGTTGGTGGGGGGAGAGTTGGGGTTGTTGTCGAAGGAATTCAGACCCCCAGGAGTTTTAACGAATGTACATTTAATACGCATTTTATATATAATATACACATTAGCTTTCGGGTCCGACTCAGTGCCTGAATGATCAGTGTAGAGGCCTTCGGTTGAGAGGGTGCCGGGTTCGATTCCCGGCTGAGTCGGGGATTTAATTGCGTCTGATTATCTTTTGGCTCGGGGACTGGGTGTTTGTCGCAACACTTTCCTCTTCATATTCAGACAAAACACTGCACTACCAACCAACAAGCAAACACACAACCGTGATTACATCAGTCCATATAGGTTTGGCGTCGGAAGGGCATCCTGCCGTTAATAAGGGCCAAATCCACATGTGCGACACAGTTCGCACCTGCGACCCCACAGATGTTGGAAAACCGAAGGAAGAAGCTTCCGGAATCCACACAAATCCATCACTCTTACTTGGATCCAAGGACACTCATTTCCTTTTTCTATACCACCTAAACTGTGGAAGTTTGGACAACTATTAAAATAAAAGGCTGAATGAAGAACTACCTTAATGCCCCCCCCCCCGTCCCCAGAATGAAATCCTGGCTACGCTACTGCTGGGAGCCATACGTGTAAAAATATTGTGTGTACACTATTTGTAAGAACAGGTTGGTTCAGGGAATGCGCAGACATGTGGGAAACTCCAAATAATGATTATTGATAACATTTTATTTTGATATAGATTGTATTTTCTGTACGTGACCTACTGAGTGTATTATATAATCGCTTCACTCAGTATGTCAAACATAGAATATAAATAGCTTATGCGTATGACAATACTTAAATACAATAGGTATTTACCCTCTGCCTTCATTTCCTTCCCCATTTTGTAACCCAATGCATTTATCTCGGTTGTGGTAAATAATAAAGAACAGGATGATTGCGTACCAGTTCAATAAGTTGTTCGTCGTTCATTTGGTATACAAAAGCGCGTATAAACTTCACAGCAGAACTCGTCCGTGAAACAGCAAAAATATCGTTGGGGACAATATTGAATATCACTGAACGGATTCTGCGCCGGACACGACAGTCAGACTCAAGGGAACGATATGAGTCATCACTGACACGTCACGGATATGTGTGAATACCCTTTTAACACGTGACAGTCTCAGAAAGATAGTCCGAGGGGAAGGTTCCTGTAATTTTCAAGTAAGTCCGAGGACTCTAGCCTAAACAGGGAATAAAGAGTGAGACGTCTCCTTCAACTTGGTGTCGAGGTGACTACGATTTTGTAACCGATAAATCTATCTTGGGAATTCTGTAACTTAAATATTTTGTTTCTCCCTCTAGTCTCCTCCTTAAGATGGGATTAGCCTCTGTAACTTCGGGCCTTAATCCCACATAAGATTTTAATGATGTTCTGGTGAATTCCAAAGGAGTGCAAGTGTTCGCCTCGTAACATTTTGCTATTTCGGACAGTAACTTTAACCTTTAGTTTTTAAAAAAGCCCACGTGGGATGAGTAGTTAAAGTCAACATCCTCTTTTTTATTTTTGCGCCTAGGTAGAGCTGATTGTTGAGCGATTAAGACAGTGAATACTATTAATTATGTTAAAATGTAGGTTGTGCCTTTTAGACCTGGAACATGTGAATTTGGGGAATTTCCCCCTAGAGTGTAGTAGTGTGGAGTAAAGACGTTTTTCCTTCTAATATAAAAGTTGAAAGGTGCCTTTGAAAGGCTGGAATTTTATAAAGTTTAGAGAGAATTTGCCAGATAATTTTGTGGAGCAAAGATGCTGTTGTAATCTAGGATATTATGGAAACTGTCTCCTAGAGGTATTACTGAATGGAGCAGAGTTTGCTCTTGCCACATCGGCAAATTACTGTTGTAATCTAGGATATTATGGGAACTGTCTCCTAGAGGTATTACCGAATGGAGCAGAGTTTGCTCTTGCCACATTGGCAAATTAGGATCTTCAAACTCGTATTTTTAATTAATGTTATCTAATATTGTTCTAGGAATTTCTAATACTACTTTTCGTACTCACTTCTGTTCCTGAGATTTTGTTATTCGCTTAGCAAATTGTAAAGTTTAATGTATGAAAGAAAAGGTACAAAGGAAATGAAACTGACAATTTTAGTTTTAAATTGATCTTCTATCTTTTGCGTATCCACCCATTCATGCCCGCACCTTCTTTCACCTCTGCGTTCCAAAATATCCGCGTATCAGAAATAAATATAATTTAAAAATTTAGTGCATTAAATCATGCTCTGCTCAATTCCTTTCCCGCCCATTCACCCCAGTACTTACTTACACCTCTGTGACCCGAGATATTTTCTGCAGAAAAAACAAAATTTTTAACAAATATTTGGGATGCACCAAAATTTCTGAAAACAGATATTGGCCAAATAGAGAGGGTAAGAAAATTCAAATATCTAGGGGAAATAATCCAAGAAAATGGTTTAGGAATATCTGCAGTAGAGGAGAGGGTACATAAAATGGAGAGAGCTTATGGTGTCACCAAAGATATCTACAATAAAAGATGCCTATCCATAATGCAAAAATAAGGCATTACAACACAGTAGTGAAGCCAGAATGCCTATATGCAGGCGAATGTCTGGCATTAAACTATAATTTAGATAAACTAGAAATACTAGAAAGGCGAATCATGAGGAAAATATTAGGCCCACAAAACACAGCAGAAGGTTGGAAATTACGAAGTTATGCTGAAATATATAAAAAATAGAAAATATATCAGATGTAATGAGGAAAAGGAGACTTATGTTTTTTGGACATTTATATCGAATACAAGATAGTAGATTAACCAGTAAGATTTTCAGATATTTGTGGGGTAAGAAATCAGCGACAAGCTGGGTCAATGAAATAAGAAAGGATTTAGAAAAAAACAATATAACAACAGAAGAAATAAATAATAGAGAAGGCTTTCGGGAAAAAGTATTGAAAATAGAAAGATTCCAAGGTAGGAAAGTAAAAAAGACTGGTTCAAAGTGGTCTGAAGACAGAAAGATGAAACATAGTGAACAGATGAAAGCGTACTGGAAGAAAAGGGAAGAACAAAGAAGAAGGAATTGAAATTGGCACTTGGTCCTCTGGTGGCCCATTCGAAGGAATAATAATAATAATAATATTAATATATTATTACGATTTTATTCCCATTATACGAAGAAGTGGATCATAAAGTTCACTCAGTTGTACCCTCCTTCCATGGCTGTCCGCATACGTTACGCCTTATGGACCTGCAGTTGTATTCTTTTTCTCCCCTGAAGCAACTGACGTTGAATTTGTGTATTCCCGTGTGTTTATCCCCGGAAAGGTCCCTTCTCTCTTATATATCCTCTCTGGGCCAGACATAGCGTGACATCGCACCTAGTTGTCTTTTTATTAAGTGTCGTATATATTCAGAAATTACGACACAAAGTGGATGGCTATCTTAAAATCATTAAAACGGTCACGAGACGTCAATCGTGTGCCGAACCCTCAATAGCCTTATCACTCTATCGGGCAACCATACGTTCGTATATGGACTATAGTGCTAATTTCATAGATACGGCGTCTGAAACCACTATACCTTAACTCAATACAATTCAACATCAAGCTTTACAAATTTGTATTGGCGCTCTATGAACATCCCCCACTAATGCTCTACTTGTAGAAACTAGTGAATGTCCCCTTGTTATTAAACGCCAAATGCTTGCGGAAAGGTATATTTGTAAACAATTCGCGTTATCTCGTTCTCCACTCATACCAAACCTACAACTTCTTCACGAACACTATAGCGAACACCCCGCAAAATATGGACGAACTCCCGCAGTATATCAGGCTTACATCGAGATGAGTTTCCTTCGCAGTTCATTACTACGTACCCCGCAGTTACCTAGGAAATTCCTATTCATACGATACCTTAAATTTGACGCCCCACATTATCATTACCTCCTCATCGTGTTCTCCAGATCAATCAACAAGTACTCAATTATGTACATCATCGAATAAGAAGCTAAACATATTTTCAACTGAATGTGTCGTCAACATCTGTACTGACGGATCGAAATCTTATCGAGGTGTAGGCGCGGCCTTTTTCGTTTTCAATACGCTTACAACTGGACAGTTTCTCAATATTTACAGCAGAACTATTTGCATTAGGCAAGCGCTATTATATGTTCAACAACATTCCTTAAAAAAGGCAAATATTTTCACTGACTCTCAAAGCATTTTACAAGTTCTTATTTCTAACACACAGTAGTATGGTGAATACCTCCTTCAACAGTTCGGGTGTGTATCTAACTTTAATACGGATAAAAGGGCATTCCGTAAATCCAGGAAACGACAGTATAATTGGATGGTTCGGCCGCCACCACCTCCTCCGGCTCCCAGAGGCCTCCTTCAACTCCCAGAGGCCTCCTCCACCACCACCACAGCCAGAGGCCTCCCAGAGGCCTCCTCCTCCACCACCACCACAGCCAGAGGCCTCCCAGAGGTCTCCTCCACCACCCGCGGGAAATTTGAATTTGTAAACAAAGCCACGTGCTTTTTGACAGCTATCATCGATAACAACGCATCGCTAACCTCACTGCTGCCATCTTGACGGGCCTAAACCTCAGTAGTACCAACTTAACCTAACTAGCGCGAGGTAAACAAATCCACGTGTTTTTGACAGCCACGTGCTTTTTGACAGACAACAACGTATCGCTAACCTCAGCGCTGCCATCTTGACAGGCCTAAACCTCAGTAGTACCAACTTAACCTAACTAGCGTGAGATAAACAAATCCACGTGCTTTTTTGACAGCTGTCATCCGCCATCTTTAAACTACAGAGCACCGTGCTGCCCTCTTTATCGCAGTAGCTGAAAATTCGTCACCTGTCATCAGCAGTGCTGCCATCTTGGCGGGCCTAAACCTTACTGCTACCAACTTAACCTCACTAGCGTGAGATAAACAAATCCACGTGCTTTTTTGACAGCTGTCATCCGCCATCTTTAATCTATAGAGCACAGTGCTGCCCTCTTTAGCTACTTACCTTTGAAATGTGGTGGCGGATAATTTGAAAAATGCTTTTTGATAGCAGCCATCTTTAATCGACAGAGCAGCGTGCTGCACTCTGGTGACAGACAATTCCACGTGACAGCAGCCATCTTTAATCAAGAGAGCACCGTGCTGCCCTCTATGTGGAGGCGGCGGCAAATTTCACATGCTCTTGTTTGGAAACAAAGCCACGTGCTTTTTTGACAGCTACCATCCGCCATCTTTAATCAAGAGAGCATCGTGCTGCACTCTCTAGTTGAAATGTGGTGGCGGCAAATTCTACATTCTCTTGTTCGGAAACAAACCTATGCGCTATTTTTTGACAGCTATCATCCGCCATCTTTAATCCAGAGAGCACCGTGCTGCAGCTACCATCCGCCATCTTTAATCCAGAGAGCACCGTGCTGCACTCTCTAGTTGAAATGTGGTGGCGGCAAATTCTACATTCTCTTGTTTGGAAGCAAACCTATGCGCTTTTTTGACAGCTATCATCCGCCATCTTAATCCAGAGAGAACAGTGCTGCACTCTTTAGTTGAAATGTGGTGGTGGCAAATTATACGCGCTCTACAAACTCATGTGCTTTTCTGACAGCTGTCATCCGCCATCTTTAATCCAGAGAGAACAGTGCTGCACTCTATGTGGTGGCGGTAAATTCCACCTGCTCTTGTTTGGAAACAAATTCTACGTGCTCTTCAGCTGTCATCCACCATCTTTAATCAAGAGAGCACCGTGCTGCCTTCATTGTGGTGGCGGATAATTTGAAAAATTCTTTTTTGACAAGCAGCCATCTTTAATCCAGAGAGAACAGTGCTGCCCTCTTTAGCTACTTACCTTTGAGGCGGTTAATTTGAAAAATTCTACTTGACAAGCTGCCATCTTTAATGAAAAGAGCATCGTGCTGCTATCTTGCGGGTAATTTTTACGTCACAGCTGTCATCCACCATATTGCATTGCTAACCTTAGTGCTGCCCTCTTTAGCTACTTACCTTTGAAAAAAATCTACTTGACAAGCTGTCATCCGCCATCTTGCATCGCAAACCTCAGTGCTGTACTCTTTAGTTGAAATGTGGTGGCGGATAATTTGAAAAAATCTTTTTGAGAAGCAGCCATCTTTAATCCAGAGAGAACAGTGCTGCCATCTTTAGCTACTGCCATCTTACATCGCTTACCTCGGTGCTGCACTCTTTAGTTGAAATGTGGTGGCGGTAAATTCGAACAAGTTTTATCATGCATCGGGAAAGCTAGAGTAAGCACGTGCTGCAGTGATGACGTTATTGTGCATGTTTAAACCCGTTCGTTGACTAAAACCTTTAGTCTTCGAGAAACAGTGATAGAGTGTAGAGTGCAAACATGACGAAAACATTAATAGTTGATGTGGAAGGCTTTAAAGTAAACGGAAACAAATTTGTGTTTAAAGAGGTGGCTGTGTTAGATTGCAGTGTGTTGTGGGCACCAAAACGTGTTAGTTTAGTATTTAGTCCACCGTTCCCTTACTGTTTGCAAACAGATGAAGATAAAAAGCAGGCTCAGTGGATTGAAAACTATTTAGGTTTGAAGTGGGAAGAAAAAGGAATACCTTATCGTTTTCTACCTTTAATGATGAATGCACATTTGTCAAGAGCAGATCTTGTTCTTTTAAAGGGTTGTGAAAAGAAAGAAAGGTTGCGTGATTTTCTACCCTCATCATGTGAAATTATCGACATGCATGAATTAGGGTGCCCATCATTTAAAACCCTCCCGAAAGAGCATAGTAGAGAAACAAGTAAACAGTCTTTATAAAATGTATGCATGCTCTTTGATTGGTTGTGTCGCAGTGCATGCCGGGAAGTGAACAACATGTGTAAACTGCAGTGACGAAATAACCTTGGTGTAAAAGAAACATTTGTAGAGTAAAGACATCATATCATTTCTAACAGATACTAAGTGTAACGCAGTTGAAAAGGCGATCGTAAAGTTTTATGCATGCAAAAAGGAACTAAACACTTATACTGAAGAAGAGTTAAATGCATTACCAAAGGCATTTTTGGTTAATGTAGCTGCGAATGCTGTAAAGAAGATTTGGGATAAGTTGCCTCGTGAGTGGACTCAAGATCCTGTTTTGTCAGAGCTTCAAACGTGTAGTTTACATCATGAACACGTGAGTTTAGGTAGAAGACCTTCTGTGAGACAGTGCCGTACATGTCAACTAATTAAAATGTATCACGGACCTAAAACTAACGAGTTGTCTTCGCTTATAAACTCTTATCATGGCTGTGGAGAGAGTAAACAAGGAAAAGGTGAAGAAACGTGCTGGGAGAAAGATGAGGAAGCATGTTGGGCTTGGACTCATCAATAGAGTGATTGATCTTCTTTTCTTCGTGCTTCATCTCCCCTGCGGTCCTAGAACACGTTCGCCTGACACGTAGTTACATGCTGCCTGCATAGAGTATGTCGTGTAGCTGTTAAAATCTGCTTCGTAAAGTTATGCTGTGTGTGTGTGTGTGTGTGTGTGTGTGTGTGTGTGTGTGTGTGTGTGTGTGTGTGTGTGTGTGTGTGTGTTATTACCTAGTGCTTTAGCTGCTCAGAAAAATATAGCAGCACTTGTCGTTGTTGGTGTAATAAAACGAAAACTGAGTGACAAAGACCGTAAAATAAACAAAGGACAAAAATGTATATATATATTCTAAAATAAATATGAAATGTCAAAACATATTACAGGTGTTGTTTAATCCTACAGCATGTCCTAGTGACTAAGGGCCGGTTCTACCACCTACTGGTAAAGTAGCGCGTAATTTGCCCTCCGCGTAAAAGGCTGTTTCCGTTCGACCACTCCCAGGTAGCGCTATCGGCAGCATAAATCGTCGTTACCCGGCGCGTAATTTATTGGCCACTTCGAGGACCCGATAAGACTTTACCTGCCGGGCATGTTTTGAGAGCTGAACATTATTAGCTGTATTTCTGGTGACATACAACTGAAATTAGCTTAGTATACTGAAAAAAAGCATTATACTGTAACAGTGATCGATATTGTATTACAGGATTTTGAACATTAATGCTTCCTTAGAGTTGCACTAGCCTCTCGCATTGATAGCGTAGGGAACACATTTTACACGTCCAGCTTTCGCAAATTAACTCTAAAAGGATATAAAATCGAAAATTATTTGGAAATAATTTCAAATGAAATTTAGCATTATACTTTTTTCAGTTTTCAAACTCCAGGTATAACTTGTTGCTATGTAGCCACATCACCTCAAGGTACCTCGTAGCGTAATGGCTAACGCGCACAGTTCATAATACGAGGTTTTCAGGTTCGAGTCTTCATTATGACGAATCCTTTTTATCCTCATTATTAGCGTTGTATTAACCTGTATGCCTCTTTTCATACGTTCTTTTGTTAATAACATATTTCATTGAAATGTTTAATCACGTCCGCCTCTGTGGTGTAGTGGTTAGCGTGATTAGCTGCCACCCCCGGAGGTCCGGGTTCGATTCCCGGCTCTGCCACTAAATTTGAAAAGTGGTACGAGGGCTGGAACGGGGTCCACTCAGCCTCGGGAGGTCAACTGAGTAGAGGTGGGTTCGATTCCCACCTCAGCCATCCTCGAAGTGGTTTTCCGTGGTTTCCCACTTCACCTCCAGGCGAATGCCGGGATGGTACCTAACTTAAGGCCACGGCCGCTTCCTTCCCTCTTCCTTGCCTATCCCTTCCAATCTTCCCATCCCCCTACAAGGCCCCTGTTCCCCACAGCAGGTGAGGCCGCCTGGGCGAGGTACTGGTCATACTCCCCAGTTGTATCCCCCGGCCAAGAGTCTGAAGCTCCAGGACACTGCCCTTGAGGCGGTAGAGGTGGGATCCCTCGCTGAGTCCGAGGGAAAAGCCGAACCTGGAGGGTAAACAGATGATGATGATGATGTTTAATCACAATATTATGTCTACTAGGAAAATGCTTTATATGTGTGCTACTTATAGATAGTGATGATACGATTAATATAGCATACCGTATAGGACTGCCGCCCAGGTAGCAGGTTCCCTATCAGTTGTTTACATAGTCTTCTTGTAAATTATTTCGAAGAAATGGGAAACTATTCCATTCCCGAATTCCTCTTCCTATGATAGATATTTACCCCGATTAGTTCTTTAACAGTACGGTACCTTCCAACTTTATCTTCATAAACATTAGAATGAAATGCATTTTAAATAAATGGAAGCATGTGGAACTAAACGAGGTCACAGAGCTAGTTGCAAATAGAGCATCGTGGAGATACTTAATCAATTCACAGAAGCCTGCAGATAGAATGCTCAAAGGCATTAAGTCCGTAAGGAAGATGTTAGGTGTATATACGTATATGGAAGCGCGTGAAAAAGAGTTAAGAACAACGGCAGGGAACGAAAATATTTTTTAATGTAAATTAGAAATACGATGAAAACCTGCGTACCTTCTGTTACGCAGCGAGCGACTTGACCAATCTACTACGAGAATACTTTCCAAAAACGCTGCCTGACATGAAAGGTTATAACTGGCATAAGAAAATGTAATCTCGAGATTTTAATCCCAATTAGGTATTGATTTTGAAGCTCATAGATTAAAATCACGAAAGCTTGACATAAATCGTTGTCCATAACTCTTCAGACTCCCCTTATTAGGCTTTTTAAAGATAATCAACAGATGCAAGCACAGGGAAATAAGACAATCGAAATGAGCTTCATACACCTGACGATAGATAGCAGCACACTCGAAAGCGAGAAGTCCCTGAAAATCAGTCTAGCCAACTCCGTATATCGGTGTCTAGCTCCTGGTAGCTACCCAGCGCTTGCGCGGAGGTGGTTGCACGCAACGCAAAGTACCAGCTGCTTTACACCCCCAGGTAGTTTACCTCCCGGGCAACTGCCAGCCACTTTACCAGCAGATGGTAGAACCGGCCCTTAGAAGAAAGGAAACGTAGAGGATTAAAAGAAAACACACATAAGATTTAAAGTACATCCTCTTTATTAATCCATTAATTAAAGCTGTTATTAAAACCAAGCCATTTAACATACAGTTTATTGCCACGACGTCGAATAACACGTTCAACTAAATAGTGATCAGGATATTTTGTTTTCTGCAGTTCTTCGATGTAGAATCCTCCTTCAATAGGCTGTCCTCTGAGATCGCGAAGTAAATACGTAACTGGATTAGTAACCTTAACACTTCTGATTTGAACAATTTCAGTGCTCCAGTTAGGTGTGTATCCTTTTGCAAAGATAGACTTGTGTTTGCTGATGCGAACAAAATCACCTTCTTTAAAGCGATGACGACGTGGATCAGCTGTTTTAATTAAGAGATGAATAGCATTTATACGAGGTGTATTCTTTGTAACAAGACGTGGCTTTGTTCCGATAGTGCGATGAGGTGTATTGTTGTAGGTAGATAAAAGTCTAGGTAGCAGATCAATCCAACGATATGAACCTTGCGCTGTAAATTCTCGCCACACCATTGTTTTGAGTGTACGATTAAAGCGTTTTACAACACTTGCCTTGAGATTGCTGAACGTAGAGTAGTGTTGAATGTCAAGTAGGCCTAACTTGAGGTAAGAAGAAAAATCCTTGTTGTAAAACTCTTTACCTTGATCAGTTTGAAGAAGCCTTGGGCAGCGTTTCGATTCTTCAACAATATGTTTAAATGCTTCTTTAACTTGAGCAGCTGTTTTAGAACGCACGGGTTGTGCAAAAGCAAACTTCGAGTACACATCAATAACAGTAAGTAGATACTTATACCCCTTATTACTAGAGGCATATGGAATCATTTCTACTAAGTCTGCTTGCCAGAGATCATCTTTTCCTCGTGTAATAACGCGTCTGCGACAGTAGGTGTGACGTGCTGGTTTATGTAACTCATGTGCGATGTTTACCTTTACAGGTGAGATCTTCTCTTGACGAGCCATTACAAAATAATACCGGCATAACGTAGTTCTCTTTCTATTTCTAGAATTTCTGATCCGTGACCGGTGTGACCAGCCTCTTGCGATGCTCTTAAAAGTTGTAATCGTTTAACGAGTAAGTTTGGGTCATTCCAGTATCTTACATCCACATACGTTAACAAAGGCTTGTAGATAACATCAAGACTACGTGCAGTCGGAAACAGCTTAGAAATAAACTCACGATACTTGTAACTCTTATTCGCATTTACAGCTTCTGTTCTCTTGTAATTACGTCGTGTTGCATCAGTAGCAAAAACTATTGCTTTATATTTTTTAAGATCATCTTGTAAAATTATATCCTTGTCAGGTATTCGTGAGAAAAGAAGTTCTAAGAGTCCTTTCGTAGGTTTATAGGTAACACCTTTTACAATGAGTTTGTTGTTATTAATCTTAACATTTGAATTTCCTATCCGGAAACAGTCATCTTCGTAACGAATACCGTAGGTAGTGTCAGTTTGTCGTGTAAAAAGTTTTTCTATATAAGGTGCAAAGAGAGATCCATAGGTATTTTGAATAAAAGTTCTAAACTGATTGCGATACTCTGGTGTGATCATAACCTCAGACAAAGTTGGTAGATTTTGCGTCGATGTAGTAGGTGTTTCAGCAATAACATCTGTAGTTAAAAACTCAACACGCTTAGATGGTGATGTAACATTAAGTTCTTCTTCTTCTTCTTCTTCTTCTTCCTTATCTTCCTCTTCTCGATCTACATCCTGCTTCTTCTCTTCCTTATCTTGTTCATGCTTTTCTTCTTCATGCTTCTCTTTATGATATGATGTTTGCATAGAAGCAAAACTTGAAGTAGACTGCGGTAATGAAGTAGAATTAAAAATTTCTTTGAGTGGTGTACTTAGTTGAGTTTTAAAAAATAATCCGTGTCTGCTTGAATACGTTTAAGCTCTTTAAATTTCCGTCGAATATTGTTTCGAGCTTGGATGATATGTTTCAATCAATCAATCAATACTGATCTGCATTTAGGGCAGTCGCCCAGGTGGCAGATTCCCTATCTGTTGCTTTCCTAGCCTTTTCCGAAATGATTTCAAAGAAATTGGAAATTTATTGAACATCTCCCTTGGTAAGTTATTCCAATCCCTAACTCCCCTTGCTATAAATGAATATTTGCCCCAGTTTGTCCTCTTGAATTCCAACTTTATCTTCATATTGTGATCTTTCCTACTTTTATAGACGCCATTCAAACCTATTCGTCTACTAATGTCATTCCACGCCATCTCTCCGCTGACAGCTCGGAACATACCACTTAGTCGAGCAGCTCTTCTTCTTTCTCTCAATTCTTCCCAACCCAAACATAGCAACATTTTTGTAACGCTACTCTTTTGTCGGAAATCACCCAGAACAAATCGAGCTGCTTTTCTTTGGATTTTTCCAGTTCTTGAATCAGGTAATCCTGGAGATGGTCCCATACACTGGAACCATACTCTAGTTGGGGTCTTACCAGAGACTTATATGCAATCTCCTTTACATCCTTACTACAACCCCTAAACACCCTCATAACCATGTGCAGAGATCGGTACCCTTTATTTACAATCCCATTTATGTGATTACCCCAGTGAAGATCTTTCCTTATATTATCACCTAGATACTTACAATGACCCCCAAAAGGAACTTTCACCCCATCAACGCAGTAATTAAAACTGAGAGGACTTTTCCTATTTGTGAAACTCACAACCTGACTTTTAGCTCCGTTTATCAACATACCATTGCCTGCTGTCCATCTCACATTATTTTCGAGGTCACGTTGCAGTTGCTCACAATCTTGTAACTTATTTATCACTCTATAGAGAATAACATCATCCGCAAAAAGCCTTACCTCCGATTCCACTCCTTTACTCATATCATTTATATATATAAGAAAACATAAAGGTCCGATAACACTGCCCTGAGGAACTCCCCTCTCAACTATTACAGGGTCAGACAAAGCTTCACCTACTCTAACTCTCTGAGATTTATTTTCTAGAAACAGGGCCACCCATTCAGTCACTCTTTTGTCAAATCCAATTGCACTCATTTTTGCCAGTAGTCTCCCATGATCCACCCTATCAAATGCTTTAGACATGTCAATCGCGATACAGTCCATTTGACCTCCAGAATCCAAGATATCTGCTATATCTTGCTGGAATCCTACAAGTTGAGCTTCAGTGGAATAACCTTTCCTAAAACCGAATTGCCTTCTATCGAACCAGTTATTAATTTCACAAACATGTCTAATATAATCAGAAAGAATGCCTTCCCAAAGCTTACATACAATGCATGTCAAACTTACTGGCCTGTAATTTTCAGCTTTATGTCTATCACCCTTTCCTTTATACACAGGGGCTACTATAGCAACTCTCCATTCATCTGGTATAGCTCCTTCGGCCAAACAATAATCAAATAAGTACTTCAGATATGGTACTATATCCCAACCCATTGTCTTTAGTATATCCCCAGAAATCTGATCAATTCCAGCCGCTTTTCTAGTTTTCAACTTTTGTATCTTATTGTAAATGTCATTGTTATCAAACGTAAATTTTATTACTTCTTTGGCCTTAGTCTCTTCCTCTATGTGATCTCCTTGCTAGATGTTAACATGATGATGGTTTTTAATCAAGTAGTTACTGTAATTCTGAGTTAATGCATATAAAATGATCGAAACCCATGCGATATCGTCCATGCTGTACATCACTTTCTTTATCAATAACTAAAAAGCTGTAACGGTGTAATGACCAACATTTAGCACACATACGTTTAAAGTCATCGGATGTCATATCAGTGTTAACATGATCGTTATACACATGTCGCATGTTGCGCTCATCTTGCCGAAAAAGCACCATAACATTTGCGTTGTCACGTATCAACTGCTTAGGCACACGAGAATTGGTTTGGCACAAATAGATGCAATCAACATATTTATGCCGACCCATACTAAATAATGCACGAATAACGTTTTGCTGTTCTGTTGCGATATCATCAAAGATCATAAGAGAATTAGGAAGCACATCGTCTGGTGATGGTACTTGCTCATGCGAATTAAATTTAAAATATCTTATTCCATCTTTAACTAGATCGTGCATTACAGTTTGTAGAATAGTATATAGCGGCTGATAGAGTGACTTTGCGAAAACGTAAATATTCTCGAAGCGTACACCATTTACAGAAGTTATAAGTGTGAGTAAAAGATTTGTTTTCCAGCATCCCGACGGACCTGATATAATACATCGAACAGTAAAAGGAAACAACATTCCATTACGTTTTCTTGTAGTTGTACTAGAACTAGGTAAGAGATGTGGTACAATGTCGGTAACAGGTAGCGTGTCTTGCTGCTTTATAATCTTCATGATAACTGAATCATAAAGTACGTAATAGTAATATATATATTGTGCCCTTTTCAAGGCAACAACTGCGGTGAACTTCTTCCTTTTTCTGTGCGCCGGCTGCTCCTGTAATAAATGACATTTAAATGATACTCACCGCTGCATGTAGACTCTTCTTCCTCAGTCGCGGACCGTCCGATGATATCCCCGAAGATAGGCCACACGTCGATCAGGGAGTGAGGAAATGAAAAGATGGGGGTAAAACTAACTAAAATGACAGTACCCAAAGACTGAATTAAAATTTAAATAACAAACTGATTTATTGAATAAAGTGCAAAGTGCCAAAATGAAAGTAAACTAAACTGGTGAAAAATGTAAACAAAGTGTAATAATATAGAAAATCAAAAAATTAAAGATCTGCCTTACAATAACACCATTGTCTCCCTAATAAAACTGACTGAAAGTCGATCAAAATTTAAAATATTCCAGATTATGTTGACACTGTCTTCAAGACAATGACGTGAATAAATTCAAAAACTCTGGTCAGAAAACACCATCTCATTTGAAGTACAGAATTGTATTACGTAGAAAATGTCACTCAAAATAAATTAATGTAGTTGAATAATTGATTAATTAATTACGTCATCAAATCAACACTGACTCAGAGGTGTTTATCAAACATTTAACACATGTGACACAGTTGGGAAACACCCAACTTTAAGAATAATCGTGGACTACACTAACCATGTAACAAATAAGGAATAATTCAAAGAAAACAGCCATGGACATCGTACTTCATTTACCACGTAACCACTATCACATTCAAACTACTCATGGCTGAAAAGGAAGTTATTGACACATGAACCTGAGTGTTACAATCACTCATTTAATTATTTAAACTTCACTTGCATGACTGTGATAGCCTGGACCTCTTTAAAATATAAATAATGATTAGGCCAAGTGCCTCATGTTTACATTTCAAATGAAAGCGATCCTTGTACATTAAAATTTACTTAATTTGCCGCTGACTGCATTTCATTATGAACACATTATTTGTGGTATCACCACTAGATGGAGGCAGACCCCATCTTATTTTACCTCATTCATTGCGGCAGTTATTATACAACTGGTTTATTAAAGATCGCTTCATTTCCTAATTTAAAATGTAGTGGATTTTTTGAAGGTTTGGTAATTACTGAATGCCTGGTATGAGCATACCACTACTATGGTTTTGACTGTGACCTAATCGATGATCTCTTATCCTAACACATGAAATCTTATTTACATAATTAGACCTGCTAATGGAGAAACACTGCTCCAACAAAAGAAAACACAGAAATCAAAACTTGCCTAACTACACCTATCTATTTACATCAAATCAAATATAAATAATTCACATACGATCACATCCTACAAATAAACGGTAATAAAAGGTACACTCAGAAAGAATAACAAATAAACAAAACTAGATCCCAACATCGCTGCCTACTGAAAATTAATAAGGATAAAATGCGCAAAATGTCGGAGTCTACAAAAAAAAATTACCCCGCTACGAGTAGCAAGATATTGTGAATTTGACGGAAATCTCTAACCTTAGACGACAAATGTCTGGCCACGACACTATTTAACATTTATGGACAATAATTACTGCTATTCCATGTCATCCATGACACTACATGACTATCAAAATACACATTGACTCGTCGCTCTGCTCACATGTACTACGGCTAGCATATTTGCCGAGCATCTACTTTCCCTGGAATTATTTGAAACAAAATACAGGCTTCTGCCTACAATCATAACCCATGTCGTAACATATTTAACACTCTTGGTTAAATTATTCATCTCTCAATTCTATTTACTCATCATTAATCTCGACGTAATACCTCATGATACGGCCTCGCTCGTATCCGGCGGGCGAAATATCTGTCGTGCACATTTCTATTTCTTACGACAGTTCATGACATGGTCCAAATATCACATTTCCATTATCAACGTAGATCATCAGGGATATTATTCATTTAGCTCGATCTCTAGATCATTCTCTGCTTCACTTGTTACAAAATATCAGAGCTGACTCATCAATGGCCTCCTGGCACTAACTGTTTCTTAAAAAAATGACGAGATTGCCTCTCAAAACACAGCTATTGAAAAATGTGTAACCGCAACTACACAGAAATAAATACTCGCGTCTACCAAAATCGTCGCAAAATACACGGGATAGGAACTACCGGAAACGGTCATCTGAAGGATGATTCCACAACATAAAACAAGCTGAATGCGCAAAATAGCAAAATAAGCATTAAAATCAACAAGGCGGCGTCTACAAGATCATAACTCCAACAGAAATGTCGCTCAAAACTAAAGTTATAATAACATGATGATGATGATTATTATTATTATAAATCGGCATTGCACTCATTGAGATCAAATAATATAGCATCCTAAACTGACAAAGTGACATACTACAGAATAATCCATAACAATACGCAAACACATCTACGTAAAGGAAGTGCGCAAATAACCCTAGCTGAAAGTGCAACATTATTATTGTACCGGGCGGTACACCTCCACGCCGCTAATTTAAAATGTGCGCCAATTGAAACTCCTCTGCTGGAGGAAGTCTGAACTTTATCTACGCTATTAATTCTCTACTTTCTCAGAAGATGTCACCACGTGGAAAATTTTGAGTTTTTGAACTGTGTCATTTTTGATGTGGTTTTGTTTCGCTTGAAGTAAGAAGTGTGAACTTTCTCTTCTAGAGGACACTACTGAAGATCAACAATAGTGCAATCTAGTGCGGAGTCAAAGAACTATTTGTTGGAGAAATTTTTATTTCAAATGTTTGTTCTTTGCTAAATTTCTTTCAGTCTTTGGTTAAGTTGGCTGTATACCCCTCTTTTTCCCCTTGTTTTAGATTTATCCAATCCCGAATTTCTTTGAGTAATTTCCGACCAATCCGATGTATCTTCCCCAACTTGGATATGTTTCTGTACCCTAGCCAATAAAGTGATTGTGGGCGGGTGTTCTCTTCCCTAAAACGCCTAGAACCTTCCGCGAGAGTATTTAAACTGCTGATTTTAGGGTCTCCGGGCCACTTCTGTTCCATCTTTCAGTGTATTAAGTACATAGCCGGAGGCGGGAAGCGCCTCTTTCTTCGGCTGCGGTCAACAACAAGGTAATGGCCGATTAATAACTTCTTTCTTTGCTTGCTCAGCAGTTTAACTCTCGGGGCGGGTGCGAAGCGTTCCACCATGTAACCTTTTCCTAAATGTAACTACTCTTTTCATATATTCTCTTTTAAAGCTACATACTGGGATAGAGAGTGCTAACCCTCTCGAGCTCCCACTCTTATTGTTTTGAGGTGAACTTATTTTTCTCAACCTATTCTTCGTTAACGTAAAACAAATTGTTTCTTTCTAAAGTCACCTCTGTAGTATGGGATTAGCCCTGGCATTAGCGGCCTAGAGCCAGATTAGGTTTTAAAAAACAAGTGTATTAGGAGTGCAAGATCGCCTCCTCCCAAATTGTTATTTTAGAGGTCATGTAATTGCCCCTTTTCATTTAATAGACCTCAGTAGGTTGGGTATTTTACCCCTGTGTCTATGTCCAGTGAGGACAACTTGAAGGTGGAGTTTGGTGTGGCCTGGGAGAGGCTTAAATTTTGAGAGCGAGTGGCTCTTTTGAAAATTGAGTGTTGTATGCCTCGTGGAGGCTTTTCTGTGTAATTTGGAGCAAGGGCTCCTAGGTATGAATGGGGTTTTCTGCCCCTCTGTTAAAACTCGTGTTTGGGGTAAAACTGAGCTGATTGCCCAAGCAGTGTAAAATCAGGGCGCGAAGCCCAATTCCTGTAAATATTGTAACTACCCTTTTTGATTTGCTACTTTGTACCTGCCATGCTTGTTATTTCTTTGTTTTTGAAAAGAAAATATAACCTTGTTAAATTTTAAATTAATTTTGCTTTCGTAGCTGGAGACCTATTCACACCCGCACCTTCTTTCACCTCTACCTACCACGGAAAACTCCGTAACAAGTGGTAGCAGAGCGTGGTTGAATGGGTCTCATTTTAGCCCCTTTTGACGGCTAAACATTGTTTTGTTCCGAACTCTAACAATTTTCTCAGTTGCTGGAATTTTTTTTGAGTTTTTCAAAATTGTTCTGTCATCATGCCCGGCCCTCGCGATGTTCTCCATCTTAACTATTTGCGCAAGGAGGAGTTGATTTACGAATTGACTATTAGAAATGTGCAATCTGGAGGCACGGTTGCAGTAGACACAAACAAGCTTAGGGAATCCCTAGATTTGCCCATTTCCATCGCCAATTTGGGAGAGAAAGAAATTGACGACTCTCTTTCCACGATCACGGAGAATATTACTGGGCTAGCTTCGGTAGTTAGTTTTTTTGATGAAAATGATCCTTCTCCGAATCAAATTAAGCGTGTGCAAGCTAGGCTGTTTCATTTTTCAAATAGAGTTAACGATCTGTTGTCTCTAAAGTTGAATGACGTTCAGAAGAAGGAAGCTAGTACGCTCCTGGAAAATATGTCTGAATTATCTAGCAAGGTCACTCAATTGTTAACTGGGGAAGTTCCTCCCAAATCTGATCAACCCACCATAGTGAATGCAGGTAGTGAGGAAGCGCCTCCCAAGGGAGAAGTTAATAGGATAACCGTTGCTGCTCAAACTATCCCTGCCCCATTGGACAACGAATCTGAACGCCGTGCATCGTTGAGTAACATCCGTTCTGAATTGACTTCCTTGCCATTGAAACCTTTACCGAGTATGTCACCAGGGTTTAGCAGCTTGCCTCATCCATTGGCAATGTTGCTCAGAGGTATCTCTAAGTTTTCCGTTAATACCACCAGTGACGTAATTTCATTTTTAAGATTTCTAGTTGAATTTCAGGATCATGCCCTTGTGTTTTCTCTTTCTCCATGTCAAATTTTGCAAATTATCTATCCTTATGCAATTGGTATTCTCTCTGACAAAATAGTAAGAGCCATAGCCGAACAGTCATCTATTGAAGATTTTCATGCACACCTGCTTGCAAATTTTATTCCCGCCCGCGCGAGGTCATCTCTGATTCAGAAGTACTATTATCGTGTACAGCGCTTGGATGAAAACTTGGCTGATTTTATACAGGACATTAAGTTTTATACTAGGGTGTTTGCCCTTCATTTTCCTGAAGATCAGATTGTACAGGCTATTGTAGAGGGAATTTCACCTCCCTATAGGTCATATTTGTGTTTCGCGGCGTGCCCGCAAACTTTCTCTGAACTTGAAGCATTGGCCGTCTCAGCGGAAGGAGTTAGATACGCCGATTCTTTGCGTGTCGCGAAAGAACCCCCGCCTTCCTTTAGTAATACTCGGCCTCCACCTCGCCGACCAGTCAATCCCCGTAAATGTTATGCTTGCGGGTCGCCTGACCATCTGCGCAACAAGTGTCCACTGATCAAGTCAAGTGGGACAAGGAATGGAGCCGGGTCATCACAAGGCTGTTTTAAATGTGGGGCTTTCTCACATATTGCCAAGAATTGTCCCAATTCGAATAGCACCCCCTCCTGCTCAACTTCTGGTGCAAATTCCACCTATGCCAATAATAAAAAGTGACTAGTGGCTTCGGCTGAGTCGACTAATCCGTCTTCCCGAGACTCAGCCCCTGGTAAACAGGTTGTAAATTCAGGGAACGAGCAATTTTCAAATTCATCTTTTGAAGGTCCCAAAGAGTGTCTTAGGATTGCGGCGGATTCCCCCGCACCGGTCCCCTTTCTCAAAATTGAGTTAAATAACGAGCCTATAACAGCTCTCTTAGATTCAGGTAGTGTTTGTTCTATTATTTCGGCTGATTGGTATTCAAAATTGAAATCTGTTTGTAAGCTTCCTAACTATTGTTTGTCGGCGATCCAATACGTTTCGGCTAATTCCTCTCCATTAGAAATTCTCGGTTCCTTATATGTCAAAATTCGTATTTTTCAATTCACATGGAAAGTTAAATTGTTTGTGGCCAAGCACTTGTCTTGCCCCATTATATTGGGAGCGGACTTTATTTCTCACACTGGTCTTGTGCTCGATCTTCAGAGTAGGTCTTGTACTTTCAAATTTGCCTCTAATTGTAATATCCCTCTATTAAAGTGTAATTCTGCATCATGTTCTTCTATTTCGCCTACCCAGGATGAGATGTTGTTAGACCTTAGACATCTACCTGAGGAGCAGGCTGATAGTATTCGCAAATTGTGTCAGTCGTTTCCCGAGGTGTTCTCTGATACTCTTGGTGTTACTGACCTTATTGAATACAAAATTGAGGTCACGGATTCTATTCCTGTCCGTTTTCCACCTTATAGGCTATCTCCACCTAAAATGAAGGCTCTAAAAGAAATCATCGATCAGATGTTGAAGGACGGTATTATTAGGCCCTCTAAGTCAGCGTATTCTTCGCCTATTTTTTTAGTCCCGAAACCCCAAGGAGGCTTCAGGCCTGTCATTGATTATAGGGCTCTCAATCGGAAGGTGGTGTTACAATCTGTGCCCCTTCCTGACCTTCATTCTTGTTTTTCATGGTTTCGAAAGGCCAAGTTCTTTACTATCTTGGACTTGAATCAGGCCTATAATCAAATTCCCCTTGCCGAAGAGTCTAAACATCTTACAGCGTTTGCCACGGACTGGAATTTATACGAATACAACCGCGTGCCTTTCGGGCTCCCCACGGGAGCAGCTGTACTCACTAGGCTACTAGATAGGGTCTTCTCCGACATCAAATTTGAGTACCTATATCACTACTTGGATGATGTCGTCGTATTTTCAGAGACTTTTGAAGAACATCTAGATCATCTGCGAGAAGTTCTCGATCGCCTTCGTAAGGCTGGGTTAACTGTTAAGTTGTCCAAGGTTGCCTTTGCTAAGCCCTCTATGTCTTTCCTAGGGCATATTGTGTCACCTGATGGTGTAGCAGTCGATCATTCTAGAACACAGGCCATCCGTGATTTTAAACCTCCCAAGGACATTAAAGGTATCGCCAGGTTCATTGGTATGGTGAATTTCTTCAGGAAGTTTATTCCTAACTTCGCTAATAGAGCGGCGCCCTTAAACCTTCTTCGTAGGAAAGGCATCAAATTCGAGTGGGGACCTTCTCAACAAGCCGCTTTTGAAGACCTTAAATTAGCTCTCTGTAATGCCCCTGTTCTTGCTATGCCTGATTTCTCGAAGAAATTCATCGTACAAACCGACGCGTCGTCGTCGGCGGTAGCTGCAGTCCTTCTTCAAGAGACTGAACTAGGGAGGCGACCCATCGCCTATGCATCTAGGACCTTGTCGGCTCAAGAATCCAAGTACTCCATATATGAGCTCGAAGGTTTGGCAGTCTTATTCGCCTTAGAGAAGTTCCGTCTCTATCTGGAACATGTCAAATTCGACCTGGAGACAGATAATCAAGCCTTAAGCTGGGTCTTAGGTAGGCCGCGTCGTACTGGTCGTATAGCCCGCTGGGCCATTCGTATTTCCGCCTTCCAGTTTGATGTTAGACATATCAGAGGTACCGAAAATGTTGTTGCTGATGGACTCAGCCGTATGTTTTCTAACGACGTCGAGACCCACGAACCGGTCGACAGTTCATCACCTTCCGAGTCCATACTATCTAAGGTTAATGCCATCCTAACAGATGCTCCCATGCTCTTTGGGGATATCGAGAAATACCAACGTGAAGATCCGACGCTGGCTCCGATAATGGAAACCCTTTCTTCTGGGGAACATGTTGTCCCTTATGTTCTGAGGAATGGTGTTCTATGTTGCCCCTCGAGGCATGATAAGATGATGAAAGTTGTCGTTCCAGCTGTTCTTGTACCTATGATCTTCAAGTATTATCATGAGACCCCATTAGGAGGGCATCTGGGAATCTTTAAAACTCGTGAGAAGATTCGTGAAATGTTCATCTGGAAAGGCATGGACGGTGAAATCCGTGAACTAGTAAAAGCTTGTAAATCTTGTTTGCTCAGTAAACCCACCATGTCCACCAAGGTAGGCCTTTTGTCTTCCCGTCAAGCGTCGCGTCCCATGGAACGCCTGTATATTGATTATGTAGGACCCTTCCCCTTGTCTAAGGGAAATGCTAACAAGTTTATCTTTGTATGCGTAGATGGCTTTACTAGATTTTCCTGGTTATTTCCGACTAAGCTGGCTACTGCTCAGTCCACCATTACTTGCCTAAATTCTATTTTCGCCTCTTTTGGTCCGTGCCAATATATTGTGTCTGATAATGCTAAGGCGTTCACATCAAATCTTTTTCGTAAATTCTGTTTTGACTCATCCATCTCTCATGTAACTACTTCGGCTTATTACCCTCAACCATCTCTGGCTGAACGGGTTAATCGTAATCTCAGGTCCGCACTTATTGCCTATCATCATGAAGAGCATTCTAGGTGGGACACGTCCCTGCATTGGTTAGCTTTTGCTTTGAATTCGGCGGTTCATGAATCTCATAAGTTCACTCCAGCTTCCTTGATGTTCAAGTTTGTTCCCAACCCGCCGCTCTCTAACCTCTGGTCTCTGAGTGACATTCTACCCGAGACAATAAATCCGGATAATATTAAAGATCTTTGGAAGAAGGCTAAAGCCAATCTTATGGTATCTCATGAAAAGGTTAGGGAAAGGTATGATCGTGACGGAGACCCACCCCTTTGCAGGTAGGTGACCAAGTTATGGTCAAGAATTTTGTTCCCGCGGGCAAGCTTGCCCCCAGATTTCATGGGCCATGCATCATTCTCGATTTTCTTACGCCGGTTACATTGTTAGTAAGCAATCCAGCCACCGAGAGGATATTTGCTTCATATAATTGGATAGGAATATGAAGGTTATATTTTTTTTGAGTTCCACTCTTAAGGCTTTCTGCTCCTTCTATAATATTTCTCTATATTTAAGCATTTCTTGTAAACCTCCCCCGATTTGTTAAACTGCCATCCTGTCCTTGCCACGGCCATTACCACGCTCCCGTCTCCTGCTCCACTACACACAGTGGCTGGCTTAGATGAAATGCCATGGATATCTGCACGCCGCTGGCCCCTCAATCTCTCTACATGCCTGTGCCCTCAAAAGAAACATGATGGTCCAACACAATTCTGCCGCCTAGCTTTAATGTTTCAGTGCCCCCGCAGCCGCGCGGCGCTGTGCCGCAACTGGGTTTGAGGAAGGGCCCCCTCGGCCCCAGCGAGGACGACATGTGCACGGCGAGCCGGAGCTCTCCTCCCGGCCAAGGCTGATGTGCGGTGCACGACCTGCTACTTGCCCGCAGCCTGTATATGTTCACCGCGGGCGCGGCGTGTATCAACACCTTTGCTCCCCTCATAGTGCGGGCGAGCGGTATCTCAGGGTACTTGAGGGGTACGAGCGGCCTCCTTTGGACGCAAGCTGCAACGGCCGGTCTGGCCATCCAACTTCATTAACCTCAACTACATGAACAGTTACTATAAGCAATGACTACACTTGGGAATTCAACAGCAATATTTGGTGGACATTGCAAAATTTTTCATCACTTTTAAGTATTAAAAGTTTATCTTCAGAATTCTCCTTCTACAAATATAAAGACTTTACTTCACCTGCAACAACAAAATTTTGAAACTGTATCAAACCAAATTAAGAAAATCTTATACATTTTTTTTTGGCAATTAATCTCCATATCTACATCAAAACTTGGACCTGGTTTTCAAACAAATTTCATGTGTCACCCCGGGAGGAACTTTTGGGGGGGGAGGTCTGTACCGGGCGGTACACCTCCACGCCGCTAATCTAAAATGTGCGCCAATTGAAACTACTCTGCTGGAGGAAGTCTGAACTTTATCTACGCTATTAATTCTCTACTTTCTCAGAAGATGTCACCACGTGGAAAATTTTGAGTTTTTGAACTGTGTCATTTTTGATGTGGTTTTGTTTCGCTTGAAGTAAGAAGTGTGAACTTTCTCTTCTAGAGGACACTACTGAAGATCAACAATAGTGCAACCTAGTGCGGAGTCAAAGAACTATTTGTTGGAGAAATTTTTATTTCAAATGTTTGTTCTTTGCTAAATTTCTTTCAGTCTTTGGTTAAGTTGGCTGTATACCCCTCTTTTTCCCCTTGTTTTAGATTTATCCAATCCCGAATTTCTTTGAGTAATTTCCGACCAATCCGATGTATCTTCCCCAACTTGGATATGTTTCTGTACCCTAGCCAATAAAGTGATTGTGGGCGGGTGTTCTCTTCCCTAAAACGCCTAGAACCTTCCGCGAGAGTATTTAAACAGCTGATTTTAGGGTCTCCGGGCCACTTCTGTTCCATCTTTCAGTGTATTAAGTACATAGCCGGAGGCGGGAAGCGCCTCTTTCTTCGGCTGCGGTCAACAACAAGGTAATGGCCGATTAATAACTTCTTTCTTTGCTTGCTCAGCAGTTTAACTCTCGGGGCGGGTGCGAAGCGTTCCACCATGTAACCTTTTCCTAAATGTAACTACTCTTTTCATATATTCTCTTTTAAAGCTACATACTGGGATAGAGAGTGCTAACCCTCTCGAGCTCCCACTCTTATTGTTTTGAAGTGAACTTATTTTTCTCAACCTATTCTTCGTTAACGTAAAACAAATTGTTTCTTTCTAAAGTCACCTCTGTAGTATGGGATTAGCCCTGGCATTAGCGGCCTAGAGCCAGATTAGGTTTTAAAAAACAAGTGTATTAGGAGTGCAAGATCGCCTCCTCCCAAATTGTTATTTTAGAGGTCATGTAATTGCCCCTTTTCATTTAATAGACCTCAGTAGGTTGGGTATTTTACCCCTGTGTCTATGTCCAGTGAGGACAACTTGAAGGTGGAGTTTGGTGTGGCCTGGGAGAGGCTTAAATTTTGAGAGCGAGTGGCTCTTTTGAAAATTGAGTGTTGTATGCCTCGTGGAGGCTTTTCTGTGTAATTTGGAGCAAGGGCTCCTAGGTATGAATGGGGTTTTCTGCCCCTCTGTTAAAACTCGTGTTTGGGGTAAAACTGAGCTGATTGCCCAAGCAGTGTAAAATCAGGGCGCGAAGCCCAATTCCTGTAAGTATTGTAACTACCCTTTTTGATTTGCTACTTTGTACCTGCCATGCTTGTTATTTCTTTGTTTTTGAAAAGAAAATATAACCTTGTTAAATTTTAAATTAATTTTGCTTTCGTAGCTGGAGACCTATTCACACCCGCACCTTCTTTCACCTCTACCTACCACGGAAAACTCCGTAACAATTATTATTATTATTATTATTATTATTATTATTATTATTATTATTATTATTATTATTATGATTATTATCATTAAAATGTGAATTATTTACAATCCTACCTAATAGTCTAAGCTACATTTGATCATCGATTAGTCACGGTCCTACGAATTTATTTACATTATTTTATTGATGCTCATACCTGGGTGATGGAGGCATGTTGGATCACCCTCCGGGCTCCGTCATGGTGAATTAGAATTCCATCTTCAAGCTGATGTGGTATTCCGAATTTTCACACACGCAAACTTGATACATTTTAATCATGGCGTTACACACGCTTACATTAACATAACACACGCATTTTCTCGCACTCCAGTGAAGATTAGACGATAGCACTGCATAGACTCCTGACGTGAAGTCGAAAGTTTCCTCTCCGCTACCTGCCTGAAGACACCTACTGTTCTCCACACCCTTCTCTCAGTTTGTTTACCTAGTGGCTTGCCGGTTGTTCACCTCTTCGGAACATAACAGTTTGCTCAAGGTCTTTAACACTGCGGCCTTTCATTAATGAAAAGACATTCTGCTCCCTGTCTGCTTTAACTAGTTTCTCCCCGAATACATCTCGCTTGCCAAAACAGTTTATTGTAAGTGGTAAAAGCAAGCTAAAGTACAGTTTCCAATGATGTGGAGAAATTTATGCTGATCGTCCTCCCAAAATGAAGAATAAAATATATTTCCAACAAAAGTCAAACTACGCGTGGATTAGAAAGGTTTTATGCAGCTACGATGAAACATGGACTTGTCCCTCTCGATTAGCAATGTGAGTTCATTTAACCAAGTGTTGAAAGTGTAGCTATTGTCTGTTATCTCTGCATGAATTCAAAGTAAAGTAAAAGTTTGTTAAAGTGTTCAATTCTGAAATGTTACTCTCCCAAGTAAAATACATGGCTCACTCGGATGCCATCAAGTGCCTCTGATCGCTTTCTTACCAGACAAAAGTAAAGTTCAAAGTTGACTAACTGAATTAGCTGACACATTCTAAACACACTGAAGATTCAACTAACCCATGAACACAGGATACACAGTGAAACACACAGTCACACCGTCACTGAAGATTCACCACCCCGCTCGCTGGTTTTGTAAAGAGTTCTCCCTCCACCTTGAAAATAGTTCTGTGGAAGGGATGTGGCGTAGTGATCCAGCACTTGGGAGCGCTTTATCATACATCCGTAGGTTAAAGTTTCAAAATTTATGTACAAAATCTTCCTAAATTCGGTCTGACTTACTTGTTATATTGCGCCGTGGGAAACGATCACAGGATAATCCACACGACGGCGCGCGTCACCGGCGTTATTTTCTTCCAGCGAATGGCTCCTTCCCGCCATGACAGTTCATTTCCTGGGCGATACTACTCTTCCGTGTGAAGTTAAAATTTTATTAATTAGCCAATTATTAACCACACCTTCGCACTGATAAATTTTCAAATATTATTAGGAAGTCAGGACACAGTTTTTCACCACTACTCCGGGCTTCAAATAGCGAAATACTGACTGTAGATTCCCGCTATGACAGGACGTTCAAATTTAGAATTTTGTGATTGGCTGAGACTTTCGCGCTCTTCGTAGCATGGATGCTTCCATTTTCTCCCAAGGGTTGGTGGGTGCTATCGTTGTCTCCCTTGTCCTGCTAAGTAGGTCAAGCCTCAACGCGTGATTTTCTCGTGAGAACCAAGAAGAAAGTTGCCACTCCTAGGCGGTACCATAAGATTTATTGGATGCAGTACCGAGGGCGGTTTACAAGTTGCTCGTGCTCTAAGAAGAGTTTCGAGGATTTTCCTTGCCGACTGACTGGCGCCAGAAAGTTCCTTTGTGACTGCTAGCTCTCACAGCCTACTGTAGTATTCGATATGCGAAATATTCAACTTTTAATTTGTAAATTAATTACGTAAATTCGCTTATGGGTGCAATATATAATAACGTCTGGGAGAAGCGAGAGGAGTCGACCACGGCATAACAGCCCGGAAGAATTTTATTATATTGACACCGGCCGTGAAAGCCTTCATACTTTAATAGTAATATATATATTAAACGAAACAAGAGGTAACGGTTAGTTTATGATTTGCTCTTGACTAGTAAAGTCGTGTCCAGCATGGTGAAACAACGATATCCAAACGACATGAAGAAGAAGAAGAAAGTAAAAACTGTTGGATGGAAAGGTGTTATAAAGGCTGCGCAAAAAGCTATTCGAGGGGAATACAATCCTCGTGTATCTATTACTAAGGCGTTACGCGCAGCAAGAGCGAGAATTTCTCCAAAGTGCAGAGCAATATTTAGTAAACGTGCACGAATTATTCCTGTACCAAAACGAGGAGGATTTCTTCCTGCGCTGTTTGCTGGCTTAGCAGCTTTAGGGTCATTGCTAGGTGGTGCTAGTGCTGTAGCGAGAACTGTCAAAGCTGTAGAAGAAGCGAAACAACAGTTGAAAGAGAGTGAACGTCATAACAAGACGATGGAGGCAATTGCGTTACGAGGCAAAGGTGTGAACATGAAGCTAGCGCCATACAAGAAAGGGCTTGGTATCTACATTTCTCCAAAAAACGTCTACTGAATGCACTGCCATATCGAGCTCTAACGCATAACGAAGTTTTTACGTTTGCTAAACAACTAGGAATTCATTATTTTCGAGGAGTGTATATGCGCGATCAACTACCAGCGCACCCACGTGAACGTGAAAGTGCCGTAATTAACTTGGACGACAGTCGTGGACCTGGAACTCAATACGTTGCTTATGTAAAACGTAAATCTAAAGTATGGTATTTTGATAGCTATGGAGACTTACCTCCTCCTTTTGAGCTCATACGTTATTTCGGAAGCAGTGCAGACATTGTTTACAATAAAAACCGTGTGCAAAACTTTAATACACGCATGTGCGGACGATTATGTCTTATGTTCTTATATCAAACCCAGACAGTAGAGAAAGTGCATTAGTGTCTACGTGATGATTAACAGTGAAAGAACGTTTGCTGTACGTTGAGAAGGACCTGAAACAACCGTCTATTTTAATCCACCAATCGAACTTAGTTATCAGCCGCATAGTCTTGGACTAGTATCGTTTGAAAGCTACAATAAAATCTATAATGTGCGTGATGGTGTAAACAAGTTCTATTACGATGAGTATGTGCTAACACTACCCTCAGGTAGTTATACAGTAGACGATATTCACGACTATATTGAAAGTACGTTAATTGATCAGTTTGGGGAAGATAGTTTTAGTAATCATAATTACAAGTTCTCAATCACTATAAGCAACATTACACATAAATGTGTTATTGAATCATCATTTAAGATTGACTTCAAATCACAACCTGATTCGATTGGACCACTGCTTGGATTTTCATCGAGGGAGCTCCTACCGAACGTACGTTACGAGTCTGATCAACCTATAAAACTCTTCGATGATTATAATGTGAACATTACTTGTAATATTATTACAGACTTGAATAGTAATCTACAACCTTCGCACGTCCTGCACGGCTTTATTATTACAGAGGAACGTGGATATACTATTTGTGAGAAACCAGCAGTAGTTCTTTATCATCCTGTGTCTGTAAAACACATTAGCAACATTACTCTTAGACTTGTAAATAAACATAATCAGCTTATTCATTTAGATCAGCACGCGTACGTAGCTTACAAACTACATCTTAAACCAGTATGAAAACCATCTATAAAACACGGTGTACATTCCGAAGACATACTACTTGTGTGCAGAGACTCATCGAGTTAACAGATACCCATAAGCAGATACTCCAAGATTTAGGATATACACTACTACAACAGAATGGAAGAAATGCTAGACATTACGAATACAGTAGAAAGTCGTGAAGGTGTAGTACGAAGTGAGCTTCATTCCTATCAAACTTTTACGTTTGGATTAAATAACAATGATGAAATTCATTTTATTATTAATCAGCAAGGTGTTTACACCTTACCACACGAAAGCTACCTCTATATTGAAGGACGACTAGAAAATTCTGATGGAAGTGGACCAAGCACTTCACAACTAAACAACCATGCTCTAGCTTTTCTCTTTTCAGAAGCGCGATATGAAGTAAATAATGTTGAAATAGATCGAACGAAGAATGTTGGTATTACAAGTGCAATGAAACTCTACCCTTCTTTCTGTGATGAAGAAAGTAATCTTTTGCGGATGGCTGGATGGTGTCCAAAAGCTACTAACAACTGGATGATTAATGAGGATGGAACTTTTACGGGTATGTTATCACTAAAACATATTTTTGGATTCGCAGAAGACTTTACACGTATTATAATCAACGCAAAACAAGAGCTTATTCTAATCCGTGATCGAAGTGATTACAATTCTCTTAAAGCAGTAGAAACACCAGTAGAATCGAAAATAACACTGTATCGTATACTGTAGCTGATTCCACATGTAACCTTATCTGATCGTGAAAAACTTCGATTGCTCAAGATTGTAGAAAATGATACACCATTACCTATACGTTTTAGAAGTTGGGAGCTGCATGAATATCCTGTGTTACCACCTACAAACAAGCATAGCTGGGCTGTTAAAACATCACGTTTTACTGAGAAGCCCTTGTACATTATTTTTGGATTTCAAACTAATCGTAAATTCAATCACGAAAAAGATAGCTCACAGTTTGATCACTGTAAATTAAGACACGTTAGACTGTATCTCAACGGAATTACCTATCCCTACGAAAACATAGACATTAACTTTGAGAAAAATAAGTTTGGGATGCTCTATGACATGTTTTGTAAATTTCAATCATCGTATTATCAGAAAGAAGATCGTCCGCCATTTACACCTCAAGAATTTAAAAATAAAGCACCGATTATAGTTATAGACTGCTCTTATCATGAAGAATCTATAAAAGAATCTCCAGTTGATATTCGTTTAGAATTTGAAACATCTGAAAACATTCCTGCAAACACAGCAGCCTATTGCCTTATTATTCATATGAGTGATGTTACTTATCATCCGCTAACGAATATTGTTACGAGACTATAAATAAGAATAGATCTTTATCATTTTCATTAGTGTGTGCTTCGACATCGTACGCTATGGAACAAAACTGTAAATGTGCATGCTGTTTGCATGCCCATACGCAACATCTTATTTATCTTACACGAGTGAGTAAGGCTATTAAGATGTTCTATAAACATAGATCGTCGATGCCGAAACATCTTATTCAATACTTACCACCAGGATTTTTATATACGTACGCTGCCTCTTACGTACATAATTTTTGGGACATCCTTCCTCTACACAGTAAGATGTCGATCGAAGTAGCTTTATGCAGAACTTGTGAACGACATTACAAGCATCGAGGAGAAAATGGTGATGATGATGGGGATGGACCAAATCCGAGGATTGAACACTGTACACAGTGTATGAATGAACTTTCTCTAGTACCTCATGATGATGATGATGATGATTCCGAAAAGGAATAACAACAAGGTAAGAAGTATATGATCTTCTCTGTAAAGCATAACATACTTAGTACAATATATTTCTAAATGTTTTGTTTAATTTGAATGTTGCAGGAGGCATTTCAGAAGCATACGTTGTTAAGAAGCACACCAACCTTGTTAGCAGCAAAAACGAACACTGTTGTAGTATATTTGTAAATAAATATTTGATCGTATTCAAAAATGTTGTACTTATTGCGTTGCTTTAAACCAACTTACTCTTAAGAAAACGGACAAGTCTAAATATGCATGATGACGTCATCACTGCAGCACGTGCTTACTCTAGCTCCCCCGATGTATGATTAAACTTGTTCGAATTTACCGCCACCACATTCCCTTACACCGATTTAATCTTAAGAAAACGGACAAGTCTAAACATGCATGATGACGTCATCACTGCAGCACGTCCTCACTCTACCTCCCCCCCGATGTATGATTAAACTTGTTCGAATTTACCGCCACCACATTTCAACTAAAGAGTGTAGCACCGAGGTAAGCGATGTAAGATGGCAGTAGCTAAAGATGGCAGCACTGTTCTCTCTGGATTAAAGATTTCTGCTTGTCAAAAAGATTTTTTCAAATTATCCGCCACCACATTTCAACTAAAGTGTGCAGCACTGAGGTTTGCGATGCAAGATGGCGGATGACAGCTGTTAGAAAAGCATCTAGATATTAAATTGCTCGCTACTACGATAAAGATAGCAGCACGGTGCTCAAAGATGGCTGCTTGTCAAAAAAGAATTTTTTCAAATTATCCGCTTCCACATTTCAACTAAAGAGTGCAGCACTGAGGTTTGCGATGCAAGATGGCGGGTGACAGCTTGTCAAATATATTTTTTCAAAGGTAAGTAGCTAAAGAGGGCAGCACTAAGGTTAGCAATGCAAGATGGTGGATGACAGCTGTGACGTAAAAGTTACCCGCAAGATAGCAGCACGATGCTCTTTTCATTAAAGATGGCAGCTTGTCAAATAGAATTTTTCAAATTAACCGCCTCAAAGGTAAGTAGCTAAAGAGGGCAGCACTGTTCTCTCTGGATTAAAGATGGCTGCTTGTCAAAAAAGAATTTTTCAAATTATCCGCCACCACAAAGAGGGCAGCACGGTGCTCTCTTGATTAACGATGGTGGCTGACAGCTGAAGAGCACGTAGAATTTGTTTCCAAACAAGAGCACGTGGAATTTGCCGCCACCACATAGAGTGCAGCACTGTTCTCTCTGGATTAAAGATGGCGGATGACAGCTGTCAGAAAAGCACATGAGTTTGTAGAGCCCGTAGAATTTGCCATCTCCACATTTCAACTAAAGAGTGCAGCACTGTTCTCTCTGGATTAAAGATGGCGGATGATAGCTGTCAAGAAAGCGCATAGGTTTGTTTCCCAACAAGAGAATGTAGAATTTGCCGCCACCACATTTCAACTAGAGAGTGCAGCACGGTGCTCTCTGGATTAAAGATGGCGGATTGTTGCTGCAGCACGGTGCTCTCTGGATTAAAGATGGCGGATGATAGCTGTCAAGGAAGCGCATAGGTTTGTTTCCAAACAAGAGAATATAGAATTTGCCGCCACCACATTTCAACTAGAGAGTGCAGCACGGTGCTCTCTGGATTAAAGATGGCGGATGGTAGCTGCAGCACGGTGCTCTCTGGATTAAAGATGGCGGATGATAGCTGTCAAAAAAGTGCATAGGTTTGTTTCCAAACAAGAGAATGTAGAATTTGCCGCCACCACATTTCAACTAGAGAGTGCAGCACGATGCTCTCTTGATTAAAGATGGCGGATGGTAGCTGTCAAAAAAGCACGTGGCTTTGTTTCCAAACAAGAGCATGTGAAATTTGCCGCCACCACATAGAGTGCAGCCCTGTGCTCTCTTGATTAAAGATGGCTGCTTTCATGTGGAATTGTCTGTCACCAGAGTGCAGCACGGTGCTCTGTCGATTGAAGATGGCTGCTATCAAAAAGCATTTTTCAAATTATCCGCCACCACATTTCAAAGGTAAGTAGCTAAAGAGGGCAGCACTGTGCTCTATAGATTAAGGATGGCGGATGACAGCTGTCAAAAAAGCACGTGGATTTGTTTATCTCACGCTAGTGAGGTTAAATTGGTAGCACTAAGGTTTAGGCCCGCCAAGATGGCAGCACTGCCGAAGACAGGTGACGAATTTGCAGCTACTGCGATAAAGAGGGCAGCACGGTGCTCTGAAGTTTAAAGATGGCGGATGACAGCTGTCAAAAAAGCACGTGGATTTGTTTATCTCACGCTAGTTAGGTTAAGTTGGTACTACTGAGGTTTAGGCCTGTCAAGATGGCAGTACTGAGGTTAGCGATGCGTTGTTGTCTGTCAAAAAGCACGTGGCTTTCAAAATAACGTGGATTTGTTTACCTCGCGCTAGTTAGGTTTAAGTTGGTACTACTGAGGTTTAGGCCCGTCAAGATGGCAGCAGTGAGGTTAGCGATGCGTTGTTGTCGAAGATAGCTGTCAAAAAGCACGTGGCTTTGTTTACAAATTCAAATTTCCCGCGGGTGATGGAGGTGATCTCTGGGAGGCCTCTGGCTGTGGTGGTGGTGGAGGAGGCCTCAGGGAGGCCTCTGACTGTGGTGGTGGTGGTGGTGGAGGAGGCCTCTGGGAGCCGGAGGAGGTGGTGGCGGCCGAACCATCCAATTATACTACTAACGACAAAGCAGATCTTGCTGCTAAAGAAGCTAGTAACTCAACCCTGTGAGCCGCTTACGGTAGCTACCCGTCTTCCAGATTATTATCCCATTATAAAGGAAGCCGCTTTACAATCTTGGCAAGAAATATGGCAACGTTCTGCACGTGCCAAGGGTCAATTCTATTACCAGCTACAACCATTTCTTCCGCAGAAACCTTGGTATATTAACGGCTCACATACACGGCGGCATATTATAAACATTATACGTTTACGGTTCAATCATGCCCTTACTCCTCAATATGCGGTAAATTTCGTTTTAATATGACTAACCTTCCTCACTGTATATGTGGAAATCTATAAGGCGATAGTGATCATCTGCTTTTTCAGTGTCCCGAGTATTCTTCCTCGCAACGTATATTATTCAAGCAATTGGTACAGTTGCACATCCCTTTACCAACAAGTGTTTCTTGTTTATTTTTCGAACCTTCTCCCAACATCCTTAAACTTATAAACCAGTTTCTCGATAACTCTAAATTACTTTTGTAAACAAATGATCTTCTATTGCTTCATAAAATTATCGCACTCCTACGTTCACTTGTCATACGAACTCAACATCTGTTCGATTCAGTACATAGCTTTCGGTCAATAACGTTTGTATAGCATAGTGTTTAATGTGAATAAGTGCTGTATTATTATTGTGTGGGTTTACCGTGGAGTCTTCTTATAAAAAAAAACAGTAAACTTGTACTCCTGATTTGTGACTGGGTGACATTAAAAATTCCACCCCCCCCCCCATCAACAGTAGCGTATACGAGTCCAACACTCGGCCACCTGGATTCCTCGCTGCACACTCTCTTTTCTGTACAACTTGTAAGCAAAGAGAATGCTTGTAAGGAGCGGTAAGGAGTCTCGATTTCAGTAATAGCCGTGTGAGCGCTAAAGGTGAGGTTTGTAGGTGCCATCTGTCGGCTCAGCATTCGACTAAAGTATTGAAATGGCTACAATAGCCGGTAAACGAATACCATATAGGTATTATGTTATCCAGTCCAACTGTAAGAATACGATTAATATAATGACCCTATTTATGTTATTTTCTCCTCTGCATTATTATTACCATATATATTTTACTGAACTCGTACGCTCATGTTCATCGATAGTATTAATTATATAGGCTACTTGCTGAACGTATTTCTATTTATTACGAAAGGTGTTGTCAATACAATGTGAGGTTAGGTATATACATAATTCCTAATGATGTTGACAGGAGGGAAATATCCATGTAAGATCCATCTGCGGTGTAAAAAGAATCTGTTGAATAAATTTAAAAAATAGTGTAAGCTACATATAGCATACGTGAATAATATTTAATATCGATTTAAAGGTGACGTCCGCGGTATGTTCGACCTCTAACCTAAGTTTCGCCTAGTGGGTACCGAAAGTTTTACCGATTGATATATAGATGAATTCACTTTGGAAGCTCTTAGTGTGTTCTGGCAGGTTATTGCGCAACGCTACGAAGTACGTGCCTCTAAAAATTCAAATCATCGACCCTTGCCGCCAAACGCTAGGAAGTAGAACGCAGTAAAAATCCAAATTCGATAGGAAGTAGTACGCGACACAAAATTCAAATCGCTGGCTATTACCGCCATTCTAATACCTTAGTTGAATGCTGACAGATGGCACATACAAAACACATCTTTAACGCTCACACGGCTATTACTGAAATCGGGTGCCCTTAACGCTGCTTACAAGCATTACCTTTGCTTACATTTTGTGCAGGAAAGAGGGCGAGCAGCGAGGAATCCAGGTGACCGACTGTTGGACTCGTACAAATACAGTAGAGACAATACACGACACTTACGGATTTAGCCTTGCTAAAATGGGAGACAATTCGACGGTGGCGCTCCTAGTGACTTGACCTGAAAAATCGCGCTAAATTCAAATATCAATGGAAATGTATATACGGAAATGGATAAATAAATTACGTCTGGAAAGAAAGTGTTATTGAGATATTAACTTCGAAGTTGCTAAAGCAACTCTGGATAAATGAATGAAGAATTATTTAAAAGGTTATTATTCAAAGACTGAAATTAGACATATAAAAACAAGATGTGGAATGGACTGCTGTGAATTGGCTGGATCTTTCGTTTATGCAGTACTTTTTTAGCTTTAACATTCCTGCCTGAACTCTTATGGTTGGATTTGTCTTTTTTCTCATTTAAAAACATTGTTTCATCACATTAAGACACTTGTCAATAAAAATATCGGCACATTCCTTACACATATGATGCAATGAATTAACACTTAATAGCTGGACAATTTTCCTCCTAACATGAAGCCTACTAACAGAAAGAAAATCTATAAAATCCCGGCTATAATCTGAGAAGAGGGGTAAAAGTAAGAAAAGTATGAAAATGTTGTCGATAGTGATGCTTTGAGGAATATTTACATACAATTAGAGTAAAAAGTGTAACCTACCGTTGGCTGTATAGTCGAGGATTTTTAAAGTCGCTGGCCTGGAAATGATTTGAACAGATCTTATAATTCGTACATAAGCGTAACGTTCCTTCTTTCTTGTACACCAGGGGCGATTTCTCCGAACATGCTACGCTTGCTGCGCAAGCGCAATATTTTTCTAAAGCAGGCGAGTTAAAAATATTACAATATGTACCGTATCTGTAATAGATCTGCATTATACAAATCGCATGTTGTATGTATCTTGGCGAGTCCAGCGAGGCTTGCTCGTGTCTTAAGAGCTTCAGCGGAGCTGTCGACACAGCGTGAAATGTATGCGCGCGCAGGTTTCTTCTCTCCAAGGCCGGTTGCTAGCTGTTACGTTTGTAATGTGTAGTTGGAAGCTCTGGTCTGAGAGCTACAGAGCTAGTGGGTTGTGTCAGTGAGTAGTGTACTGTAAGTTCCTGATCATCTATTCTGAATTATTTGACGTGCTGCAATGGGTTCCGAACCGTGCATTATTGACAGCTTGTTATCAAATCCATTTTCTCGGAGGACTAAAAATGAAAACCTACAACCTGTTTTCCAGTCATTGACCGGGTCAGGGATGGAATGAATGAAGCAGATATAGGCTGTTAGTACGATGGGGTCGCCACTCCCAAAGTGATTTATTAATGACTGATAGATGCTATGAAATGAGAATGGAGAGTGTTGCTGGAATGAAAGATGACAGGGAAAACCGGAGTACCCGGAGAAAAACCTGTCCCGCTTCCGCTTTGTCCAGCACAAATCTCACATGGAGTGACTGGGATTTGAACCACGGTATCCAGCGGTGAGAGGCCGACGCGCTGCCGCCTGAGCCATGGAGGCTTTTCTCGGAGGACTATCCAAGAGAAAACAGACATTATTAAGAATGGCAGGCCCTGTCCGGCGCTGCCAGATTTAAAGACACAGCACAGGGAGAAAAATAGAGAATATGTACGTTCGTTCTCTGTATCTTAATATAATAATACGCACTGGTTGACAGGGTCCAAGAAACTGAATAGACTGTTTTGCTGGCCGTGTTTACTATTTTCTGCTGATAACGGTGTATGGTGTAAAAGTGGCTTTGACAATTTGAACACACTGACACTGTCCATTACAAGACATGAGAAATCTGCAAACCATATGAAGTGTTTCTTGCAGTTAAATAGCTTTGGGCGTACAAGGATCGACCACCAGCTGGATGAACAGAAACGCATCAGTGATCAACTTCATAATGAAAAGGTAAAGAAAAATCGTGACATACTTAAACGACTGATCGATACAGTGTGTTTTTTAGCAAAACAGGAACTACCATTTCGCGGACATGACGAGTCTGCAACTTCCATAAACAGAGGGAATTACATCGAACTTCTACAAATTATAAGTGAATATGATCCTCTTCTGGCAGCTCATCTGAAAGACTCCACCATTTTTAGAGGGACGTCGTATTCAATCCAAAATGATTTAATAGCAGAAATAAGTTCAGTAATTGTGAGAAGAATAAAGGAGGAGCTCAAACAAGCAACTTTTGTGGCAATAATGTTGGACGAAACGTCCGATATCATTAATAAGTCACAACTCTCTACTTTACTCCGTTTTGTAGATGAATGTGGTAAAATTCAAGAGAGGTTTCTTGTTTTTGCTGACGTTAGTAAAGATCGCACTGCTGGAGCCCTCTTAAATCATGTTCGTGCTGTTTTAAAAGAGTTCAGTTGTGAGGAAAAGATTGTGGCTCAAACGTATGACGGTGCTGCTGTCTTAGCCGGTCATGTGAATGGGCTTAACAAACTGCTTCAAGACCAGTATCCATATGCGACATTTGTGCATTGTTATAGCCACCTATTGAATTTAACACTACAGAAGTCTGCTTCAAAAATCAAAGAATGTACAACTTTCTTCCAAACAATGTCAGGACTTGCTTTTTTTCTTCAAAGTCTACAAAGAGAACAGCTGCTCTTCGAGATTTTGTTCAGAAGAAGTTGCCAACAGTAGCACCAACGAGATGGAATTTTGCTTCACGTCTTATTAATACTGTGAAGGAATATTATGATACGCTGGTGAAATTCTTTCAACATGTACAGGATACTTCAGACGACTGGTATGAAGACACTACATTGAAAGCACAAGGATTTTTGTTCTTCTTACTTAAGTTCAACACTAGATTTCTGCTGGCAGTGTTCTCTAAGATTTTTTCATTCTCCGATACTGTGTTCAGTATTTTACAAACAAAAAGTCTGGATATTCAGTACTGTGGCAAGAAGGTTGAGGAGCTCTTTTTAAATATCCAGTCTATGAGAGATGAATATTTTGATAGTTTGTATGGACATGTTGATACTGAAATTGATGTTTATGGAGGGCAGCCGTGCTCTAAAATTCGAAGAATTAGTGATGAACCAGAAAAATCAAAATACAAACGTCTATTCAATGAAATTATTGACAATGTACTTGTCCAAATAGGAGAGCGTTTTAAATGCATAAAGAAATTTGTGTTCTTCTCGCTGTTGGATTGTGATTTGTTTGAGAAGCACAGAATTAGGTTTCCAGACAATGACGTTACTGCCCTAGAAAAGACCTATGGGTCATTTTTCGACATTGTTCGCTTAAATACCGAATTAAGTGTGATGTATTCATCTTCTGATTTTAAAGAGAAAAGTGTTTCAGACTTAATGCAGTTTATGCATACTAATAAATTGTACATGGGTATGCCAGAAATATTCAAGCTCATCAAACTTGTAGCAACAATTCCTGCTACTACATCCTCTGCAGAACGTTCTTTTTCAACATTGAGACGCATTAATACATATTGCAGATCGACTCAAGGTCAGGAGAGGCTATCATCATTAGCTACGTTGTCGATTGAAAAAGGATTGCTTGCAAAAATTAGATTACAGTCCTCTTTCTATGATGAAGTTATTGATGGGTTTGTAAGGAGAAGCCGCAGAGTAGAGTTTGTTTTCAAGTAGGAAGATCTAATAAATAGTTGCGATTTTTCTGTTTACATAGTCTGACGTTTACTTGTTTAAATGATATAATCACTGGCTTGTCATGATTTGTTAACAATTATAAAATGTGTCTGATTTTTAGTTTTTTGGCCATTCTTGAAGGTGTGACGTAACCAGTTTGAATGCATGTTCATATAACCGATGATTAAAATGTTCATGTGATTTAGCGATTATTGGGTTTATAAATTTTATTCTTTCAGAACTATGCATGTCCCACCCCACCAACTTTCACGAATAGAAGAGCAAGCCTGACTTTTATGACCAGCATTCGCCCCTGTTGTACACCTTATCCAAATCACTTCTGTGACATTTCAAAACCCACAGATCACATCTACAAAAGCACATCGGTATTGAAGGTTAACTGCTGCACTATACAATAAAATATGCGTATTACATTTTAAACCAGTTAAAATATGGATCGAGCAGGTCAGAAGATTATGAAGTACTATAAAAATCTCTGCCACTGGAAGAATATATATGCAAACAAAATATTACTTACATTTTCTTGTCACAAGGGAACCTGAGAAACGACCGCGCATTCTTCTCTACTTCATAGTTACTGCAGCCAAACACAGCACTTACCTTTCCCCTCATGTCGAGAGGAGATATCAAGGAATGACACACGCTACTATTTAATTATGTCAACTCACTGAAAACGCATAAATAACACCAAACACTTCACACAAAAATACACGTGCTCTTATGAGAGAATCAGTAGTTTTCAGGTCTACTCGCTAGAGAGAGCTGCAATAGCTGTCCCTCGATATCTCGCTCAGTGTCGCCTATTGTCTCTACTGTATTTGGCTCGTATACGCTACTCTTAGCCTACCAGGAATACAAAGCCTGCTCACTCGCACTGCCCTCTTCAGAAACAGTGTCCGCCTGGCAGTGCGCGTCTTGACCGCTGCAGCGCTAGTATACCACTTCACATCAGCTCTCGGTAGCATTGGTAACGGGAGTTAAAACCAGCACAAACTTATCTCTACACTATACTTCCTGTATATTATATACTTTACTGAGCAGAATGAAGTAGAAAATAATAAATGTTCACCTCTTATCCCTAGGAGTTCAATTCAGCTGTGGATTTTCATTTCATATAACACATATAACTGTCGAAATTTATGTCTGGCATTTAAAAGGATATAAGGTCTGCACTAGATATTTTTACTACTGCACAGTAGATTTTCAGTGAAAAGTAACGACTTTAAATAATTTCCTTGATATTTTCTTTTCATAAATTGTTTTTCTTCTCGAGAGGTATTCTCGGCGATACTCATCTGTCATGCCATTAGCGTAGTTAGTGACAGAGGGGTGCAGAAAATTCTGCAGTATTATTCTGCTTTGTTCCTGAGGATGACCACTTTCCTCACACTGTAGAATAGGATTTTTAGCAACACGTGGCAACAGTATTTCGATAAATGTTTGTGCTATTTTTGGACTGCCCAGTGTTACCGATAGCATTTTGTCCCTTATTTGCCCCAGTTTCATCAGCAGTGAAACAAAACTTGGCATTGGATACCTGAGTTGTGAGACCACCACCGTCTTTGATTTTTATTAATGACGTTAGTGGAGATGGACTCTGGACACTACTCATTTCATCAACACACTCTCCACATGGCATGCGATCTTCGACAACTTTTACCCAATGCCCTCCAATACATGCCATTGCAGCACTCGACGGAGCGTTCACTAGGGTTCCATAATTTATCCGTGGTACCACTTACACAACGGAATAAGGAAATTATTATCATCAGAACAGGAACAATAATAATAATTAACCTATTTTTTGCCGTCACATGGTCTGCGTATTTACTGCACCATACCTTGTCTGCTTATTGCTTTAATCCATAATTCCCTAGTTGGCTCTTAGCAAGGGAATTCATGGAAACTAGTTCCAGGAACTTTATTTCTAGAGCCTTGTTTACTAAAGTCAACGCAGCAGTACACCAGTGTAATATGATTGACGTATTTTAATAATACCCTTTTCCCATTTGGTCAGTGTGTGAATGAAGCCGAAAGTGTCAGGTTCCAATTCATCCTCAATTTACAAGAGTTTACCCGTTTCACATCGGATGGTAAAGTTATATTCTGTGACGTTTGCAGCAAGAGATGAGTGAAACTTGTTTTATATTTCCCCACAACGAATTATTATCAAATTAGCCAAATAACATGGTATTTTAAATAATGCATATTAACATACGTAGAACTGCAGCTGCCTAAAAATATTGTAGAGCCTATTTGAGAGTCTGTTTTAGGCAGCTAAAATAACAATTTAGCACCTAAAAATCCGAGGTCTAGTAATCACTATATCAACAAACACAAACACCAGTCCCCGAGCCAGAAGAATTAATTAGGCGTGATTATAATCACCCATTCGGCCGGCAATGGAATCCTGGACCTTCTGAACCGAAGGCCTCAACGCTCACCATTCAGCCAAGGATTCGGACAAAACAAAATCATTATTGAGTTTCATTATTTCAATCAGTATTAACATTTAATTTTCGTAGTAAACGTCACCAGTAAGCATACAACGTGTAGAAATACCGCCAAACAAGGTGTTTATGTGAGATTGAATTGCAGCGCCTCTAGCGGCAAGTATAGCATCTACAGGGCGGACAGCAATGAGTGGCTATTGGGCAGGCTTTGTATTACAATACCAATATAATGGTCCGTTATTGGACATTATACATTTTCTAGCTAACTCATTCTTGTTTGCCTGCGTTACGCCCTCGTGTGCTAAGTTAAGCTCGTCAGTTGGGACTTAGCACACCACTCAAGACGCAAGGGTAGTGCATACCGTGGAGGCCACTGCATAGTAGTGATGTGACGAGTCGAATATTTTAACTCGTTTAACTCGAGTGAAGCATGTATTCGAGTCAACTCGAGTGACTGCCTGTTGTAACTCGAGTAAAGAAATCGACGGATGTCCACTTGAACCATGGCCGACTGTGATAAGACCTCACTCGTTGACTCGCTCCCGAGTCGCCCGAGTCAGAGACATGAACTCGCCCGAATCAGCCCGAGTGAGATCGAGTGCTTTCTGTTCCTGACTGATCGATTTCTAATATATGCCGGGAAGAATCCTCGAATTCAATTTCGAGTAATCATTCAATTATAATCGTAATGATTGTTTACTTTAACTTGTTTATGTGTTGGTGTGTTTATAGTTGAATGTTTTTACGTCATGCCTCGAGAAAATAAGAAATCTGTTGTGTGGGATTTTTACAAAAAGACGGGGGATAATAGAGTGAAGTGTGACCTGTGTTCGTGTTCCTATAAGCATTTCGGAAATACAACTAACTTAATATCACATTTGAAAAGGAAGCATCCAGTCCATTTTTTAGAAAGTTCATATCCAGTAGTGTCTAATACTATCAGTACAAATACAGCAGTGCAGCCTAGACTAGACGAACAATCCAGAATCGCAGTAAGTAGGCCTACTAGTACTTGTCCTACGACTGGGATTCAGTTAAATGAAGACTTACTTTCCACATCGCAAGAGGAAAATACATCGCGGCTAGATAATGCAGAACCTCGTCCAAAACGTCAGAGACAAATGTGATTAATTCCTCCTTCAAAAGTGAATCAAAAGGTTATTGACGAAGCGTTGGTAGATATGATAGTTTTAGATTATCAGCCTCTACAAATTGTAGAAAATGTGGGTTTCAAAAGGTACACGCAGAAACTCAACCCTGACTATACGCTACCCACTCGAAAAGTATTATAAGATAAAATGCTCGATGACAGATACAATATATGCTCAGAAGCTCTCAGGCAAAAACTACAAATGGTGGAAAATGTAGCAGTAACAACTGATATTTGGACGTCTGATAGCAACAAATGCTATATATCCCTAACAGCTCATTTCATCCACGACTGTAAATTGAACTCGTCGGTTTTGTCCACTACGGAATTGCCTTCACAACACACGTCTCTAAACATAGCCGACACTATACGAACAATTGCAGGCGAGTGGCATATATACGGTAAAATTGTAGCTATTGTTACAGATAATGCCAGCGGCATGAAAAAGGCAGTAAATGACTACCGGTACTTGCGCAAACGTAGCCACTATTGTGTTGCCCATACGTTGAATCTTGCTGTTAAAGATTGCATAACAAAAGACAGTGACGAAAATAATCATTTTAAAAATGATCAGTTGATTGAACTTATCACCAAATGTCGGTCTATAATTTCACATTTCAAGCACAGCAGTAAATCATCTTATAAATTAAAAGAGATTCAAAAGCAAATGGGCCTTGAAGAACTTAAACTGAAACAGGACGTGCCCACAAGATGGAACGCAACTTTATATATGTTGGAAAGATTGTTAAAAGTAAAGGTTCCTTTGTCAGCAACATTACCACTCATACAGTCACCAGTGTCTAACTTAGATTCTTCCGAATGGCTTATACTCGAAGACATAACTGCTCTCTTAAGTCCTGTGGAAAAGATGACTGTAATCCTAGGTGGAGAATCTTATCCGACTTTATCTTGTGTGATCCCACTAATAAGGGGACAGCAAAACACAGTAAACAAAAATAAACCTCGAACAGATGCAGGAAGACACTTACAAAAATCGTTAGTTGGGGTGCTCGACAAACGGCTAAATGTGTACGAAAACAACAGAACGGCGTCGAAATCAACCTTCCTTGATCCTCGCTTCAAGAAAAAAGGCTTTGGCTTAGAGTCGAACGCAGATAACGCTCAGAAGTGGGTGATCGAAGAACTTGTGGCAGATAATCAACTCACAGTCACGCACACACAGCAGGTGCAATCTATATCAACAGAATCTACACCAACAGAAAACAACGAAGATGACCTTTGGGAAACATTGGACAAAAAGATTAAGGAAATGACAACTCAACAAACTCCGGCTTCTTCAGCTACAATAATAGTGAAACAATACTTGGAATTACCATATTTAGACAGGAAAGATAATCCTTTACAGTTTTGGGAGGACAGAAAAAACATCTTTCCTTCCCTTTACAAATTGGCCAATAAGTACTTGTGTATACCTGCGACATTGGTCCCATCCGAAAGGTTATTTTCCAAGGCTGGTATGCTCACAAATGAGCGACGAAACAGACTCTCACCAAAGAAGTTGGACAAAATGTTATTTCTCAATAGCTGGTGTGCTGCAGCCTACAAATCATAACTAGGAGAACATATTGTGATTACAAGAAAAATATTATGCTTGATTTTTTGGGAAATGTGCGTAATGATATCAAATTTCTCCATTTTTTGCATAATTATTTATCGTTTTCCTGTAGTTTTAATATTATTAGTGTTATCAATTAGTTTTTAAATCAGAGGGTTGAGACTATATTTTGTCTATATTTTAAGAATAATTCAGAGCTTTTCTCCTTGATTTCATCAAATTATTTTTATTCAGCTACTGACCAGTGTTAGTCTAACATGTATATGATCTCTGGTGTAAAATTCGTTATTACTATTTGAATACGTTATTACGGGTGGGATTTTTCGTACCGGTACCTCAATTGAGCATCCTATAGTCTATATTCAGAGTCATAACATGGACTCGAGTAAACTCTGTGAATACAAAAAGTATTCGTGTTCCCTTACACGTCTTGCCTAGTTGGAATATCTGTAGCACATCCCATCTCATTCCCAAGACATAGCGATTGTCGCGAACTCGAGTTAGCAGTGTTTTCGAATACGAGTTACTTCAGTTGACGAGTAGGTATTCAACTCGTCATTTGCTACACGAGGTCAAAGATACGACATGTTCCGAATAGCCCCGAGTTCGGCCGAGTGCTTTATGTTCTTTGATCGATTCCTAACCTAAGCATAAAACCAGATAGAGTATTAACGTTATTTTTACACATGATTAAGCCTTTTTCCTTTAGCGTTGGTATAATGTGTTATAGAATTAGTTTTCTTTACAAAGGGTTGAGACTATTATTTGGTTTACATTTGAGAAGAACTCAGTATTTCTGTTTCCATATTTATTAAACATTATTTTCTTTAGCTGCCAGATAGTGTTAATTTAACAAGTATGTGCTTTCTTGTAGGAAATGCATTACTCCCATATACAATTGTCTTCGTTTTCATGCCTGAAATGTGCAACCTGTATATTCACAGTCATAGCATAGACTCGAGTAAACTCAGCGCACACAAAAAGCCTCGGCGTCTTGACTCGCTCTCCCTGCCCGACTCGTCAACTCGAGTTCCCTTACTCGCTTCTTTCAGCAGACATTGCGATTGTCTCGCTCTCCCTGTCCTATCCAACTCTAGTTGGCAGTGTTTCCGAATACGAGTGACTCGAGTTGACGAAGTATTCGACTCGTCACATCGCTACTGCATAGGCTATTTGAAGCCACCAGCAGTGCCAATGCACTATGAGAGCTATGTCTCATTTCCAAAAATAGATGCCTGCCTGGCCATCAAATGAAGATGTTGATTCCCATAGGGAAGGAGCTTAGCACACGAGGGCGAAACGCTGGCAGCCAAGAATGAGTTAGCTAGAAAATTTATAATCTCCAATAACGGACCATTATATTGGTATTATAAATTTACTCATTCAGGAGAAATATTTCATGTTCCCTAAAGGAATCAACATCTACATCGTTTGAGACTTTGTATTCCTTGTAGGCTAAGCGCAACTCCTTCAACAAGAAGAAGAGGAAGTGTCGTATATTCTGTAGTCACTGGCAATACATCCTTTCCTAAATTCAGCTGTTCTGCTGACTGATACAAATCAAATTTGTTTTACAAGAATTTGTTTTAAGTGATAAAACTGCATTAAATCATGAGGTTTTGTTTCGAAGTGTTAGGTATGTGGTTATATACGGTAAGACTTGTATTGGCCAGACGTACAGCTTATTCCGTTAATTGTGCTACAGATTTTCTTCATTGAGAATTGATTTATATCATTTTACACTGTATCCACAACCTCGAACACATTGTTGGTAATGTTCAAGTTTCAATAATTTACATTGACTAAACTTATAGATCTCAATAGAAATCCGTAAGAAGTTAATACTAATATTTCTCAGTTTCAGCCTTCTGCATACATTCTACATATTTTTGATCTTTTAAATTTTCTTACATACATACATACATACATTATCATTATAGACTGTTATGCCTTTCAGCGTTCAGTCTGCAAGCCTCTGAGAATTTACTAAACGTCGCCACAATCCTCGATTTGCAACTAGTGTTGTGGCCTCATTTAGTTCTATACCTCTTATCTTTAAATCGTTAGAAACAGAGTCTAACCATCGTCGTCTTGGTCTCCCTCTACTTCTCTTACCCTCCATAACAGAGTCCATTATTCTCCTAGGTAACCTATCCTCCTCCATTCGCCTCACATTACCCCACCACCGAAGCCGGTTTATGCGTACAGCTTCATCCATCGAGTTCATTCCTAAATTAGCCTTTATCTCCTCATTCCGAGTTCCCTCCTGCCATTGTTCCCACCTGTTTGTACCAGGAATCATTCTTGCTACTTTCATGTCTGTTACTTCTAACTTATGAATAAGATATCCTGAGTCCACCCAGCTTTCGCTCCCATAAAGCAAAGTTGGTCTGAAAACAGACCGATGTAAAGATAGTTTCATCTGGGAGCTGACTTCCTTCTTACAGAATACTGCTGATCATCAAGCATTAAAAATATATATGTAGGCCTGTGTAACTAGCTTTTTTTTAGAAAACTCTTCGCCTTTGCGTTTGCAAGTGCCGGCAAGTCATGTGTTGTAACAATATAACTTAAAATATAAATTTAGTGGAATGAGGAATTTTTCTGAAGAACTAAGCCGGTGAAGAGATGTGGATGGTAGTATCAGAAAGCAAATATATGAAGTAGTGTATCATTTTAATTATTGTACTGATGTGTTATTTACCTCTGTGTGCGATTTAAAAGTGATGCTGTGAATGTTGAGTTTTTCGTTACAATGTAGGCTGCGAAATAAGGTAGCAGGGCTTGAAATATTGAGAGTTGCTCCGTTTAGTATATCTGTAATATTGTCATACTGTATGTACAATTCTTGTTATATCAGTGTTGTTATGGAGATTCTTCTGTATCTCATCATTACCCCACAACAGCTATTTCCTCCTGATGTTTTAGTTAACAGTGGACTCCCTTTCGTAAGATTTTTCCTGATTTATTGGTGTGTAAAAGATCTTCTTCAGAGGTGAGTTTGCATGGGTTTGATTCCCAGGATCGGCAGCCCTTAAAATCTTTTCCGTGGTTTCTCAAATTTCTCATTAACTAACTCCCCTTCCTTCCTACCACTACCTACCTACCTACCTACCCTTTTCGTTCGATTTGTTAGTGCAGCATTAAATTACAGATTTTTCTTCTTCATTTCCCATTTCCAGTCTTGTGGGTTGAGTTGTTTATCAAGGGCCTTCTCAGTTCTCTCTCTCCACCACTCCTTTTCTTCCTCCAATATTTCTTCTACTTTTACTCCTCTCTTCTCTGAACTCTCCTTCACCGTATCCATCCACCTCTTTCTGGGCATTACCTGGTGTCTTTCTCCTATTATTTTCTCTGTAAATACGCACTTTGGAACTCTAATAATAATAATAATAATAATAATAATAATAATAATAATAATAATAGTAATAATGTTATTTGTTTTACGTCCCACTAACTACTCTTTTACGGTTTTCGGAGACGCCGAGGTGCTGGTATTTAGTCCCGCAGGAGTTCTTGTATGTGCCAGTAAATCTACCGACACGAGGCTGACATATTTGAGCACCTTCAAATACCACCGGACTAAGCCAGGATCGAACCTGCCAAGTTGGGGTCAGAAGGCCAGCGCCTCAACCGTCTGAACCATTCAGCCCAGCTTGGAACTCTATCTTCTTCCATTCTCATCATGTGTCCATACTATTTCAGCTTACTGCTCTCTATCTTGCCATACAGTTCGGGGAATCTAAATCTCTCCCTGATTTCTATGTTTCTGATTTAATCCCTTCATGCCTTCCCTATTATTCCTCTAAGAAATTTCATCTTTGCCTCTTGGATTCTGTTTTTTATCATGTTTTTTTGTTGCTGTCCATGTGCCTGCTGTGTATGTCAAAATTGGTGTGTAATACATTGGGTGCAAAATTTTCTTTTCTTCTTTCATTCCTTTGAGACATCCCAGTTCCAAACTATACTTCTCACACATATGTATAACCCATTGTCTTGTTCAATTCCCTTTCCAATTTGTTAATGTATTTCCCATCTTCTGCAATTGTTCTCCCTGAATATTTAAAGCTTTCCACAACTTCTAATGGTCTACCATTTACTGCAGTATTCCCATACTGTCACATGCTTCCTCAATATCTATAAATATCATCACTAAATCCTGCCTAAACTCCCACCTTTTCTCCATCATGTTCTTTGATTCAACAGACTTAGAAACTTAAAAATTATCTTTACAACGAGTGTGATGTATGGCACCACATTTAGGAGATACATGGATAATAATTGATGCCAAGGAAAACGGCATTGAAGCCTTTGGAATGCCATGTTATCCGAAGTTGTTGAAGATCAATAGAACATGTCTCATATAAAGATGTGGTTAATCAGCTTAATGAGATGAGAATTCGATCCTAAGAAGGAAAATTTTGATGGGACGAATTTCAATCACTACTGATCTAAATGATTGCAAAGAAATTGGAAATTTATTGAACATCTCCCTTGGTAAGTTGTTCCAATCACTAACTCCCCTTCCTATAAATTAATATTTGCCCCAATTTGTCCTCTTAAATTCCAACTTTATCTTCATATTGTGATCTCTCCTACTTTTAAAGACACCATCCAAACTTATTCGGGGCAAATCTGAAGGCACTGAAGCAAAGTGCAAAGGATAAAAATGGGAGAATGATTCCAAGACCTGGTGATCAGGATGATATGCTAATGGAATAGTGACTAAGGTTCAAAACATTTTGTGCAGTTCAATCAGAGTCAATGTACACTGGATTTTAAAAAAGAAAAGTCATCTTGCTGTGGCTACAGTTCCATATAAAAACTGTATCTATATCTATGAATACAACATAAGTTTTCATGTAAAACTATGGGTCCTTTTTCTATGATCTCAATGATATACATGATATAGTTATATCTATATCATCTGTTGGCCAAGCAGGCATCAATTTTTGGTAATGATACAAAGTCTCTCATAGTGCATTGGCACTGCCGGTGGCTCCAGGTAGTCTATACAGTGGCCTCCATGGTATGCACTAGCCATGCGTCTTGGTGGGTGTGCTAAGTACGAACTGAAGAGCACAAATTAGCACACTGGGGAAAAACACTGGCAACCAGGAATGAGTTAGCTGGAAAATTTATAATGTCCAATAACGGACCATTCATATTGGTATTATGATCTCGATATCATCAGATATGTTCAATTAGATTTCCTATGGAAGTGGTCACTCTATTGGAAGTCATGTAAAATTGGAGGTCCTTAGCTCTGATTGTAGTATCAGTCATAGAAAACTTGAGGTCCTGGAGGTATGATCACGATATCAGCAGTCATGTAAAATTTTGGTCTCTTCTGTACGATCATATTATATTGATGGTTATATAAAATTACAAGCTTTTTGCTTAGTCTGCTGAAAAATAACCTCAGTAGCAATGACAGCAATAAAGTAATATACTTTTCTGGCCTGTGTTTCAGTGCAAGTTCATCAGAAGTAGTCAACAACCCCAGTACCATCCAACTACTTCATTTGCAGTGTGGAATGGATGTGGAAGTAAAGATCAAAGAGGAACCAACCTGGCTTGAAGGAACCTTAAGTGCATCACTTGTAAGTCTTATTCCAGGTAACTTTATAGAGATCAGAATTTAACCCTTAGTAGGTGAATAAGTTAGTTTGGGGCATAATTTACTATATGCTTCCCCATTATTAACACCAGCAGTCACCATTTGCTGCATTGGTATCTAGGTTATTGTCTCTGTTTTGTTTGTTGGTCTTGAAATATGACAGCACACTACACAATGCTGCCAACTTTTAGGAACTTTTATTTTGCTATTTGCTTTACGTCGCAATTCAATCAGAATCAATGTACACTGGATTTTAAAAAAGAAAAGTCATCTTGCTGTGGCTACAGTTCCATATAAAAACTGTATCTATATCTATGAATACGGCGACGATGGGATAGGAAAGGCCTAGGAAGTGGAAGGAAGCGACCGTGGCCTTAATTAAGGTACAGCCCCGGCATTTGCCTGGTGTGAAAATAGGAAACCATGGAAAACCATCTTCAGCAGTGTCGACAGTGGGGCTCGAACCCACGATCTCCTGATTACTGGATACTGGCCGCAATTAAGCGACTGCAGCTATCGTGCTCGGTACTTTTAGGAACTGCAAACAACATTATTGATGTACATCTACAGGTCTCGCTAGTGGCAAAATCATTGTTTACGGGACAAGGAAAGGGTTCTGGTGGCTTAAGCCCTCTTCATACAAATTACTCACCTTTTTGGGAGGTATCAGGTGAACATAGCGGTGATAAAAATGAAGGTGATATTGATCAACTTTCTAGAAAACAGCTTTTTGCTAATGCAGAGGCCATCACGACAGCTGTAAGGGATGGTGAATTAAGAGAAGAAAACCTGGTTTGCAGAAATGATATTCCTGGTCCGTAAGAAATACATAATACTGCTTCTGCATCTGGAGACACAGCAGGACCTCACGAAGAGAGGAAATGTGTTATTCCTGAAGAAGCCAACTGGTCGAATGTTGATTTTCCCATGTGCAGTGAAAGTGAATGGGTGTGAAACAGTGGCTACTGGAGAAAGAGATTAGTCTAGTCAAACTGTTCGAACCATTCTTTGATGACGATCTTTTGGAAGCGTTTCAAGAGAATACAAATCTGTATGCTTTCCAGAAGGACTTAGCAAATCAGAATGTTACAGTTGAAGAACTTAAGGTCTTTTTTGTAATACTATTAGTTTCTGGTTAATCTCAGGTCTCCAGGCTTAGAATGTAATGGGAACAGAGTCCAGACTGTCATAACAAAGTCATTGTTAGTGCTATGTTCAGAATCAGATTTCTACAAATTATGACACATTTGCATGTTTTTTTTTACAATAACCACTTAGATGCAGGTGATAAGTCTGTTTAGGTCACACCTTTGTGGAGCGCACTGAACAAAAGGTGGTTTCAGTTTTACCACGGGGACATAAATATTGCAGTAGATGAAGTGATGAATTGAAATAGAAAATATCTATTGGATATTATTATGATAAATGCTAATGTAATTAGTAAGTGTTGTCCAGATATTATTTAATTAGAGCATATAGGGGGGAATTTTAAAGTCTGTATTTCATTTAAGTAGGTTACATTAGCATTTTTTTGCAATGTAAATTCTGATTGCTTGCTTTATATTCAAATATTTACTTTTATTTTTGATGTGTAAAGTTTTTGATCTGTGTTGATGTCTGTGAAATGGTGTGAACTCTCATATATGTGCTTACCGAAGGCTGAATGCCGATTATATCTGATCATGTTTTTGTCTTGTTTGTATCTTTAGTGGAATTTATATTTCATTTGACCTATTTATGTGGTTTTGCAATTAGGGTCTTGGCACTTGAGTTCATAGACTCCTGGCTTTGAGAAAAGGGTCTCTTTTGCTTAGGTTGCACTTGCCGATGTGTAACTGCAGTGTGTTGTTCATTCTAAAGGTTACTTTAAGACCTTGTTTCTTGAAAATATTAATTACTTTGTATGTGTTCTTGTTAACGTTGTTGAGAACCACATATTTTTCCTTGTCATGTGTGGTAATTTCCCAGGGATTTTTCTTATGTTTATCTACTTTGCCTGGAGGGTGGTTGTTTTCTTTCATGATTTGTTTAATGATATTTATCTCTTCGTTGAAATCCTTTGTACTCATTGGTATGGAAATAGCTCTATGTATCATTGCATTCAGTCCTGCTGTTTTGAGTGTATTGGCGGCTCAACCCAATGACGGTAGCGTGCGACTTCTGAATGAGCTTTCTGTATACTTTGTAAGGCAGGTTGACATTATTCCTGCTGATTGTGATGTCTAAATAGTTCATTTTCTTGTTATTTTCTGGCTCCATTATGAACCTGATGGACTTGTGTAAAGCATTTAGTGTGTTTAATAACTGGTGTATTCTAGTGATGTCATCAAATATGCATATGACGTCCTCTACCTATCTGCTCCATTGTAAAAATCCTCTTGAATGCTGACCTGTTAAGAAGATGTTTTTGTTGTTATTCAGACAAGTGTTTGCTATTACAACTGATAATTGTGAGCCCATGGTTAACTCTTCTTTCTGGCAATAGATTTTGTTGTTGATTGCAAAGCAATTTTGATGTAGTGTTATCCTAAGAAGGCTTATAATTTGTTTGGTTTCTTGTAGTGAAGTGTTTTCTTTCAGAAGTTTTCGATAATTTTAATGGATTCATCTATTGGTATGTTGGTGTGCATGTTAGTGATGTCATAAGATATCATTCATCTGCTCTCTGTGATCTTGACCATTTGCAGTCCAAATTTCTGTCACATGTTATGACAGTCTGGTCCAAATTAATTTTCCACATTTTTACCTAGTCAGATTAAACTTAGATCTTTTATTAGTAACTATAATTATAATATTATTTTGATTATTATTACATAAACATGAGTCTAGTGAGTTACTTACATGTTTACACAAAAGTCATCAGTGCAGGAGCGAAAAAATAACACAAAAAGAACTGAAGTGGAGTAATGCAGCTAGGAGGAACCTGCGGTCCTCTAGTTTCCTGACCTGATGAATAACTTAGTCTAGGAGGCTCACTATCATGAAGTGTTACATTCCGGTAAACACTATTGTTGTTTGTATTCCCACTTGTATGTGTGAAAGTATTTTCAGCATCACTGTTACTCAAATGATCAACAATGATATGAGAAGCGCCATCATTGCCGTGTGCCGTATCCCCTCCTCCACCCCGGACCATTACCTTTGTGCGTCTTCTTGCTTTTGTAGCAGACACTGGAACTTCCTATTCTGAATCTTCAGAAACTGCATATGATTATTCCTTGCTTTTAAATGCACAGGTCCCGTCACTGAAATTTCACTTGTAATGCTGGAGTTCACTACACCTTCATCTTTACTTGACAGTTCTCTAAACTCTTCGTCTAATTCAAATAAATATGTTCATTGCTGTCTGAATAAACATGCATACGTATTTCTCTTTCATTCTATTTGCCACTTTTATATCACAAATTCAACTGAGACAATTCGCATTCACAGATATACATGCCTAGTACAACACGTGTGCACACTACTGAATGTAAACAAAACACAGCTGACAGGCCGCGGGTAACCATGACGATGCACGGCTACATATATCTCGTATTATTTCCATGTAGATGAAAGAAGGGCTTCCTTTGTGCACAAAAATTTGCTCTAGAAATATCAGGGATATCGATCGACCGCAATCAGGTCAATGAACTTCAATAAATAACTTCTTAAATAGAACAAAACATAATGTTGAGGTGACCTTGACTTTGGACCAGTTACAATAAACCATGATGTCGAGGTCACCTCAACGTTGGACCGGAAAATGTTAAGTTGATTTACTTCTTTAATTAGTTCTAGGCTGGTTTTAATTGATCAGTCTTCGTTAGGTAAGGTGTTCTATGTAAGAATATGGTCAAGTTGTTTGCTTAAATTGTAACGTGGTGCACCTTTATAATTTATTATTGGTCTAATGGGAATCAAGTTTTTGTGTGTTTTGTGGAGGTCTCTTAGTGTGGGGAGTTTGGGATTTTTGATGGCGAGGCTTTCTTTTTCTTGTTTTGTGAGAATATAGTTTTTTCCCTTTATAACTTATTCTGTTTTGCTTTGTAATTTATTTGTTGGGTCATGTTGTAGTTCTTGAATTCTGTTATTGTTTATGTATTCTATTCTTGGGTGCATAGAAAGAACAGAAGATTTCATCAGCAACAGTGGTTTTGCAGAACTACAACATGACCCTACAAATAAATTTCAAAATGAAAGAAACACACAGTCAAGGAAACTAACTTTATTCTCACAAAACATAAACAAAAAAATCTCATCATCAAAAATCCCAAACTCCACACACTAAGAACCCTCCCCAAAATACACAAAAACTCATGTCCTATTAGAACAATGGTTAATTTTAAATATGTGCCCAGTTATAATTTAAGCAAACAACTGAACCAAATTTTAAAAGAGAGAACTCACTTGAGGAAGACAGATAAATTAAAACCGGCCTAGAACAAATTAAAGAAATAAATAAACTTAAAATAAGAGAGAGCACACATCTCTAACCTGTACACCAACATGCCAATAGATGAATCCATTAAAATTATCAAAATTTGTCTTAAGGAAAACACTTCACTATAAGAAACCAAAGCCTTTTTGAACAATGCTACACCAAAATTGCTTTGCATTCAACAACAAAATGTGTTGCCCAAGGGAAGGGTTAGGCATGGACTCACCATTATAGGGTATAATAGAAAGCAACCTTCTGAATAACTTCAAAAACATCTTCTGAACCTCTCAGCGTTTAAAAGAAATCTTACACTGGAGCAGATATGTAGATGACATCATACGCATGTATGATAATATCATTACTACAGTAATGCCCAACAGTTATTAAACACACTAAATTCTGTGCACAAGTCCATCAGGTTCGCAATGGAGCCAGAATGTAACAAGATAATAAAATATTTAGACATAGCAATCATCAGGAATAATGACAACCTATCTTAAAAGTATACAGAAAGCCCCTTTCAGGCATCACACACTATTGACAACAAGTCGAACCACCCATACACACTCAAAATTGCAGCATTGAATACAGAGCTATTTCCATACCAATGAGTACAATGGACTTCAATGAAGAGATGCAAATCATTAAACAAATCACAAAAATCACCCTCCAGGCATTGTATAAACATAACAAAAATCTCAGGGAAGCTACCACACATGACAAGAAAAAATACATGGTTCTCATCTACATTAACAAGAACACATACAAAGTAGTTGATATTTTCAAGAAGCAAGGTTTTAAAGTAGCCTTTAGAATGAACATTACACTGCAGAGACACAACAGCAAGTGCAATCTAAACAAGAAGACCATCTCTCAAATTCAGGAGTCTTTGAACTCAAGTGCCGAGAACTTAACTGCCATGCCACGCATATAAGTTGAACGAAACATAACTTCCAGACAAGATACATAGAGCACAAAAATATGATCAGATATAATTGGCATTCAGCATTTGTAGAGCACATATAAGACAGTACAAACCATTTCACAGACATCAACAGGGATCTACAAATTTTATGTATCAAAAATAAAAATAAATATTTGAATGTAAAAGAAGCAATCAAAATCTACATCACAATAAATGCTAACTTAATCAACCTAAATGAACATACACACTTAAAAACTCCATGATATTCGGTCTACTCACATAATACGATGATTCGGGCAAAAGTCATGGCAACTATTTTTTTTCTTGTAGATATGTGAACGGAGCACAACCGTTAACACCTTTCCCTTTCGTCTGTATATGTCACATTTTCCGACCGGACTGGTATCTTCAAGAAAAAAATTAGTTGCCATGCCTTTTGCTCCAACCCTCATATCTGGACAGCGCTTACTCCTTAAATTAGCATTTATCATAATAATACCCAATAGATGTTCTCTATTTCAGTTCTATGCTTTATTTACCTAAAATTATTAACTTGCATTCATCCATATTACATAAAAGTACATTATAACATGAAGTAGGTTAATAACTCTTCCCCTCTGCAGGATTAAAAGAAGGTTTGACAATGTTTCACCCGCTCCACCCTATTTCCCCCTCTCCTCTTCATGGTACAGTATACTAGATTTTAATATCCAATAGGAGGGATCCACAATGCTCCCCACACCACTCCCATGCTTCACCTTCACTCTCTGTGAGCAGTGTGCTGTGCCCATATCTTTCCATTTGTCTCTCCATGACCAATGGTCTGAAATAGTGTTTGGTGACAATGGACTTAGCATTGGCAGTCTAGATAAGTATAGAAGTTTTTCTTTATATTAATACTTGCAAAAATACTATTTGTTAATACTGGTTCACATTATCACTAAATTCTCTACCTTTGACAAGTTTACACAACATGAACAATGCTGTACATACAAGGTCTACAATGGAAAATATGGCTTTATACTTAATAACCTCCCCGTTTTGTGCATTGTTTTTCTTCCTTTCCTTAGATTGGCTACTGTTCGCTTTCTTCTAATTGAATGGGTTTTTATATTTTAATTCTCTTTGATTAGTAAATTAACTTATATTAGAAAGTAAGCTCTTTATCACAGTCCTTCCTACACCCCTTTAGTGCCGACAAGGTTTTATGAATCCAACTAAGAAATTTAAAGGTCTCGATGTAGATCATGAAGGAGCTTCTGAAACTGCAGATGTACACTCCAATACTCTTGGCTCACCAGCAATGTTCTTCTCATCCTCACAGTTCTTTACAGAACACTGCATAACATCCTTGTATTAGTAAAACATTTAATTTGTAGTTGGTTTGTGTTTGACAAACATCACATCTTTCCCAGGTATGCGACTGTGATAAGCCTGCTTCTTTCATTTCTTTTTTTAAATTTTTACACTCGGAAGCACTGAAATGCTGTTTGAAACAAAACTATCTCAATGCATTATGTAGCCCCTGCGAGCTCTGCAAAACCAGAGTAGAAAATGTGATTAAAATATTTCAAGGGTTTTTAATCTGTCTGTAAACAAACTCTATGCTGAGAACATCGAATTAATTTTTCTCACTATATGGCAAAATATTTAGAACAGTTTTTACAGTAAGGAAGTGGTTCAAATAACCTCTGTGATTTGATTGACATAATTGGACATATGAGAACAGTTAATACGATTTAGTGTTTATATCTGTGGCAGCTTCCTTCCAAAATTATTTTGAGATCGCTTAATTCCATCTCTGGTGGGATATCTTCTGGTATGGCTAGAAAATGTTTCTCACTTTATATTTGGTTCTCAGGCCCGTCCTAACTCTGACTTAAGGTGTGAGCGAGGGTAGTAACACCATTCTCAGTACAGCGTTGGTTTAAAAAATCCTGTGCTGGTAGAAATCTTCCTTAAACATCAGTGAAAGTTTGAAAGTAACTATAATACTATGTATAACGAATTTTCATGCTCTTTTGTTGGTGGCAATATTTGTAGATGTGTGTTATGTGCATACCTAATATATCTTATTTCCCACAGGAAAATATTGAACATGTGTCAGAAATGATACCTCTGAAAAAAGAAGCCAAATCAGAATTAACAGAGCCAGGACCAACACAGGAAAACTCATTTGAGGTAATGCACATAATTTGATAAGCCATTGTCAGATAGTGAAAATAGTTAGAAAATAGCTCAACAGATATCAATGGTTGACCCTTCATTCCTATGCCTACTATTGATAGTCCTGTGGAAGATACACATTTTTATGAGATTGTCTGTTTACTTACCTAATTTTCACTTTTCCCTCAAGTTGTCCCTAGATCTTGTGTTATGTATCATGTAGCATTTGGGATAGCTCCAAAGACTTCTACTGTATATCATTTGGGAGCTGGTGTCATTGCTACTAATACTTTTGACTTTGTAAATATTTTCGAACATGGAGTTGCTATAAAATACATTTCTTTGTTACTGTTCCTGGGTATTTTACTAGTTGCGTCCAA